>NC_052073.1:8117580-9417580 GCF_015852505.1 Tachyglossus aculeatus | reverse complement strand
AATACGATTGAATGAATGAACAGTGCTTTGCACATAGTAAGTGCTTAATAAATGCCATCATCATCATAGAGAGGTGAGGTAAGAAGGGGCAAGGTGATGGAGGGGTTTAAAGCCAATGGTGAGGAGTTTTTGTTGGATGCAGAGGTGGATGGGCAACCGCTGGAGTTTCTTGAGGAGTGGGGAAGCATTTCCTGAACGCTTTTGTAGAAAAGTGATCCAGGCAGTACGGACTGGAATGGGGAGAGACAGAAGGCCGGGAGGTCAACAGGGAGGCTGATACAGCAATCAAGGCGGGATAGGATGATAAATGACTGGATTAACATGGTCCCAGGCTCTTTCCACTAGGCCATGCTGCTTCTCACATGCTTTCTTTATTCATTCATTCATTGTCGTATTTATTGAGCGCTTACGGCATGCAGTGCAGAGGAAGTCCAAGTCGGCAACAGATAGAGACGGTCCCTACCCAACAGCAGGCTCACAGTCTAGAAGACTGTGCCTAATTTATGCCTAATATATTGCAGGTAATCGGGAAAAGCCACAGTCAGTTAGACTGTGAGCCCGCTGTTGGGTATGGACCGTCTCTGTATGTTGCCAACTTGGACTTCCCAAGCGCTTAGTACAGTGCTCTGCACACAGTAAGCGCTCAATAAATACGAGCGGATGAATGAATGAATGGAAATTAAAATCCGTGTATATAAGAGGGGAGTTGGCTTAGTGAGCCTTGGGCCTCCCTGTCTGTTGGAACGTGATCGCAACCCCCCTCCAGAAACCTAGTTGTGGTTTTCCGTAACAATTCCGGATTTTTCACACTGGTGAGAATCCACCCAGAAACCAGCGGCGGGGGTGGCCAACGGGTCAAAAATGGGAAACTCGAAACGCGTTTGTCCGTGTGTGCCATTGAGCTAACTCTTTGTCTTCCTCCTCCCCTCCCCGCCCTTCTCTGCTTCTTTTCTGCAGTGAACACCTACCTCTTCATGATGCAAGCCCAAGGCATCCTGATCCGTGAGAATATGAGAACAATAGGGGCTCAGGTTTATGAGCAGGTGGTTCGCAGTGCCTACGCCAAGAGGAACAGCAGTGTCAATGACTCAGGTATATTTTTAGGACGGGAGCCGGTTTGATGAGACTTCTCTGCCCAAAGGGCGTGAATTCACTTGCAGCGAGTCTTCCTGGAGCGGAACCTCACCAGGAAAGAGCAAGTGGGAGGACTGAGGTGGATTTTCCCAGCAGCGGGAAGCCGGGAAGTGCTCCCATTTTGCTGCTTTCCAAGGATGGAAGGAGGATCTCTCAAGCTCCCGCCCAGGCTATAATAATAATAATAATTTTGGTATTTGTTAAGCGCTTACTATGTGCCAAGCACCGTTCTAAGCGCTGGGGAGGATACAAGGTGATCAGGTTGTCCCATGTGGGGCTCACGATCTTACTCCCCATTTTACAGATGAGGTAACTGAGGCACGGAGAAGTGAAGTGAGTTGCCCAGAGTCACACAGCTGACAAGTGGCGGAGCCGGGATTTGAACCCATGACCTCTGACTCCAAAGCCCGGGCTCTTTCCACTGAGCCACACTGCTTCTCTACATGCTGCCGTCTGAGGGGCGGGTTCTAGCTCATTCACTCGTTCATTCATTCGTATTTACTGAGCACTTACTGTGTGCGGAGCACTGTACTAAGCACTTGAAAAGTACAGTTCGGCAACAGGTAGAGACAATCCCTACGTCCATCATCATCATCAATCGTATTTATTGAGCGCTTACTGTGTGCAGAGCACTGTACTAAGCGCTTGGGAAGTCCAAGTTGGCAACATATAGAGACAGTCCCTACCCAACAGTGGGCTCACAGTTGTAGCATGGCCTACTGGGAAGAGCACAGACTTGGGTGTCAGAGGACCTGGAGTCTAATCCCGTCTCCGCCCCATGCCTGCTTTGTGACCCTGGGCAAGTCACTTGACTTCTCTGTGCCTCATTTCCCTCATCTGTAAAACGGAGATTCAATGCCTGTTCCCCATCCTTTGGAGTCAGACGTCATGAGTTTAAATACCGGCTCCGGCAACTGTCAGCTGTGTGACTTTGGGCAAGTCACTTCACTTCTCTGGGCCTCAGTTCCCTCATCTGGAAAATGGGGATTAAAAATGTGAGCCTCCCGTGGGACAACCTGATCACTTTGTAACCTCCCCGGCACTTAGAATAATGCTTTGCACATAGTAAGTGCTTAACAAATACCATCATTATTATTGTTATCCTCCTTAGACCGTGACCTTTATGTGGGTCCTGATGATCTTATTTATATCTGCCCCGGCACTTAGAACAGTGCTTGACGTACAGTAAATGCTGAACAAATACCACAATTATTATTATCGTTATTAAATGACCCAAAGAACATTTTCCCTGACGGACCGGACCCGTTTAATCCCCTCAGAAGCGCCTGGGAGGGCTACGGTGGAACTCCGATTCAATTTCTAACGCAAGCCAGCCCTTCCCAACGTCGTCATAAATCAGAGACGTTCATTCATTCAGTCGTATTTATTGAGCGCTTACTGTGTGCAGAGTACTGTGCTAAGCGCTTGGGAAGTACAAGTTGGCAACATAGAGAGACGGTCCCAACCCAACAGCGGGTTCACGGTCTAGAAGACTAGAGGCTGGGCCCAAAGGGCCACATCTGGTTCATTCATTCATTCATTCAATCGTATTTATTGAGCGCTTACTGCGTGCAGAGCACTGTACTAAGCGCTTGGGAAGTCCAAGTTGGCAACATATAGAGACAGTCCCTACCCGACAGCGGGCTTACAGTCTAGAAGGGGGCTCGGGACGCATGTGTGCGTGTGTGGGTACGGGCACAGGGAAGGATGGAAGATGGAGATTGGGGAGGGGAAGGAGGACCATCAGTCAGGAAAATCATATTTAATGAGCGCTTACTGTGCACTGTACTAAGCGCTTGGGAGATTACAACGGAACAATAAACGGACTCATTCCCTGTCCACAGGGAGCTTGCAGTCTAGAGGGGGAGCCACACCCTAGCAGAAATCAAGAAATGACGGAGGTGTAGGTGGTGTCGGGTGGGGACGGGGGGGATGAATAAAAGGAGCAAATCAGGATCAATTAATCAATCCATCAATCGTATTTATTGAGCGCTTACTGTGTGCAGAGCACTGTACTAAGTGCTTGGGAAGTCCAAGTTGGCAACATATAGAGATGGTCCCTACCCAACAGGGGGCTCACAGTCTAGAAATCAATCAATCAGTCGATCATATTTATTGAGCGCTTACTGTGTTCAGAACACTGTACTAAGCGCTTGGGAAGTCCAAGTTGGCACCATAGAGAGACAGTCCCTACCCAACAGTGGGCTCACAGTCTAGAAATGACGCGGAAGGGAGCGGGAGCAGAGGAAAGGAGGGCTTAGTCGGGGAAGGCCTCGTGGAGGAGACGGTCTCAGGAAACACTTCTGTGGTGTAATTCCCAGAATTTTCTGAGGCTGTCGATCAGCCTTTTAGAAGGCTCACCCAAGGCCTTCGTGGGAGTGACTCAAGCACGGACTTTTTTTTATTTTCTTGTCCTTTTCCCTAGAATTTCTAATCTGTGCTTCTCATTGTCTTGCAAACACTGTTTGCCCCTAGGAAACTCTAGGGCACTGAGAGGTTGAATCAGTTGCTTAAGAGTATTCTGGGAGAACTCACTGTTCCCATCTCATGTTCCTCTATTGAACTGTGCCCTTTTTTTAAAAAAAAGCACTGTTTTAAACGCCGCCGAGGCAGATCCAAGTTAATCAGGTTAGATAGGGGCGCACAGCCTAAGTAGAAGGGAGAGCAGGTACCCCTATTTTACAGTCGAGGAAAGTGAGGCCCAGAGAAGTTAAGTGACTTCCTCCCCCGCGCCTGGAATGCCCTCCCTCTGCCCATCCGCCAAGCTAGCTCTCACCCTTCCTTCAAGGCCCTACTGAGAGCTCACCTCCTCCAGGAGGCCTTCCCAGACTGAGCCCCCTCCTTCCTCTCCCCCTCGTCCCCCTCTCCATTCCTCCCGCCTTACCTCCTTCCCTTCCCCACAGCACCTGCATATATAATAAATAAATATATTAATATAAACAATATATTTATATTAATATAATATGAATATATTTATATATAATATAAATATATATAATATATAATATAATATATAATATAAATATATATTTATTATATATATAATAAGTAGAATAGATATGTACAAGTAAAATAAATAAATAGAATAATAAATATGTACAAACATATATGTATATGTTTGTACATATTTATTATTCTATTTATTTTACTTGTACATATCTATTCTATTTATTTTATTTTGTTAGTATGTTTGGTTTTGTTCTCCGTCTCCCCCTTCTAGACTGTGAGCCCACTGTTGGGTAGGGACCGTCCCTATATGTTGCCAACTTGGACTTCCCAAGCGCTTAGTACAGTGCTCAGCACACAGTAAGCGCTCAACAAATATGATTGATTGATTGATTGACTTGCCCAAGGTCAAACAACAGACAAGTGGTGGAGCCGGGATTAGATCCCAGGTTCTCTGACTCCCAGACAGGTGTTCTTTCCACTGGCTTCGCTCACGAAGCAGCGAGAAGCGGCGCGGCTCAGTGGAAAGAGCCCGGGCTTTGGAGTCAGAGGTCATGGGTTCGAATCCCGGCTCCGCCACGTGTCTGCTGTGTGACCTTGGGCAAGTCACTTCACTTCTCTGAGCCTCAGTTACCTCATCTGTAAAATGGGGATTGACCGTGAGCCCCACGTGGGACAACCTGATCACTTTGTATCCCTGAGAACAGTTCTTTGCACATAGTAAGCGCTTAACAAATGCCAGCATTATTATTATTACGACGGCCACCCATATGAATTGTGGCTAGTTCTCCACTTCAGGGTAAGACCTCAACGCTTTGAAAAACCGAACGTTAACAGGGTGCAAGGGATTTCCCTCAAGTTAAGAGAAAGTAGGAATGAAATAATAACTGGGGTATTTGTCAAGTGCTCACTGTGTTTGTTCAAGCGTTGTACTAAACTCTGGGGTAGATACCAGATAATCAGGTCAGACGCAGTCCCTGCCCCACCCCGGGGCTCCCCGGCTAAGGAGCTGGGAGAACAGGTATGGAATCCCCGTTTTACAGATGAGAAAACTGAGGCACCGAGACTTGCCCCAGGTTAGACAGGAGACAAGTGGCAGAGCCTGGATTAGAAACCAGATTTCCTGGCCCGAGCTCTATGTACTAGACCACCCTGCTTCTTGCTGCCTTCCTTCTTCCTGGTCCTGGTGAGCATTTCCTAACCTTGCTCTCCTTTTTTTTTTTCTTTAATTGAATCTGTGACATTTTGCCCTGTTTAATAATGATGGCATTTATTGAGCGCTTACTATGTGCAAAGCACTGTTTTCAGCACTGGGGAGGTTACAAGGTGATCAGGTTGTCCCGCGGGGGGCTCACAGTCTTCATCCCCATTATGCAGATGAGGTCACTGAGGCCCAGAGAAGTGAAGAGACTTGCCCAAAGTCACCCAGCTGACAAGTGGTGCAGCCGGGATTTGAACCCATGACCTCTGACTCCAAAGCCCGGGCTCTTTCCACTGAGCCATGCTGGTTCTCCGTGCTCCTTCTCAGTATCAGCTTAATACTCGTAGAAAGAGCCCAGGCTTTGAAGTCAGAAGTCATGGGTTCAAATCCCGGCTCCACCACTTGTCATCTGTGTGACTTTGGGCAAGTCACTTCACTTTTCTGGGCCTCAGTTCCCTCATCTGTAAAATGGGGATTAAGACTGTGAGCTCCCCGTGGGACAACCTGATCACCTTGTAACCTCCCCAGCGCTTAGAACAGTGCTTTGCACATAGTAAGTGCTTAATAAATGCCATTATTATTATTATTATTACCGATCTCTATTCCTCTGCTTCATCTGTTACCTTTCTAATCACCAACCTTCATTTATTTTCACTATGTATATTGGCTGCAGGGAAACACTCTCCTTCGAGAAGCAGCGTAGCTTAGTGGAAAGAGCCCGGGCTTGGGAGTCAGAGGTCTTGGGTTCTAATCCTGGCTCTGCCGCTTGTCAGCTGTGTGACTTTGGGCAAGTCACTTGACTTCTCTGGGCCTCAGTTCCCTCATCTGTAAAATGGGGATTAAGACTGTGAGCCCCACGTGGGACAGCCTGACGACCTTCTATGTACCCCAGCTCTTAGAACAGTGCTTGGCACATAGTAAGCGCTTAATACCAACATTATTATTATTATTTAGACTATGAGCCCGTTTTTGGGTAGGGACCGTCTCTATATGTTGCCAGCTTGTACTTCCCAAGCGCTTAGTACAGTGCTCTGCACACGGTAAGCGCTCAATAAATACGATTGAATGAATGAATGATTATCATTTTGTTACCTGGAGAGGAATTCCTTGATCTTTCTTAAAGCTCAATCCGATTTGTTCTGGAAAATACATGGAGTTAAAATGATCCAGCAACATTTTCTGGGAAACCCTTTGGAGGTCTTGGTACAGAAGCTTCATTTTTCTCCACACACTGAGAAATGTATATATGTAAGGAGGGTAAAATTGTTGTTAGTTTAGAAGGGTCATGGGTTCTAATCCCAACTCCGCCACTTGCCTACTGTGTGACTTGGGCAAGTGACTTAACTTCTCAATGCCTGTTACCTCATCTGTAAAATGGATTGAGACTGTGAGTCCCACATGGGACCAACCCGATTTTCCTGTATGCACTCCAGTGCCTGGCGTATAGTCAGCGCTTAACAAATACCACAATTATTATTATTGTTGTTATTTAGAAGGACGTTTGGGGCCTCAAGAGAAACATTTGCACGCAAATTCGTGAAGCGTTCCATAGTTTTCCTACTGAGAGCTCACCTCCTCCAGGATGCCTTCCCAGACTGAGCCCCCTTTTTCCTCTCCTCCTCCCCATCCCCCCCGCCCTACCTCCTTCCCCTCCCCACAGCACCTGTACGTATGTTCGTACAGATTTATTACACTATTTATTTTACTTCCACATATTTTCAGTTCTATTTATTTTGTTAATCATGTGCATCTAGCTTTATTTTTATTTATTCTGTTGACCTGACACCTGTCCACATGTTTTTGTCTGTCTCCCCTGTGGCTAGAGAAGCAGCGCGGCTCTGTGGAAAGAGCACGGGCTTTGGAGTCAGAGGTCATGGGTTCCAATCCCGGCTCCACCATGGGTTCCAGCATGGGGGTACAGTGTGATCAAGTTGTCTCACGTGGGGCTCACAGTCTTAATCCCCATTTTTACAGATGAGGTAACAGGCTCAGAGAAGTTAAGTGGCTTGCCCAAGGTCACACAGCGGACACGTGGTGAAGCCGGGATTCGAACCCATGACCCCTGACTCCAAAGCCCGGGCTCTTTCCACTGAGCCACGCTGCTTCATGACGGGCTGGATCTTTTCTCTGCTTCAGTCTCCTGGAAGGAATAATTCATTCAATCGTATTTATTGAGCGCGTACTGTAGGCAAAGCGCTGTACTAGGTGCTTGATACTGTACTAAGCGCTTGACGTGCCCAAGAAGAACAGTCGATAATCTGGAAGATGATGATCAGTCAGTGGTGTTCACTGAGTGCTTACCCTGTACAGAGCTCTGTGTACTTCCCAAGTGCTTAGTACAGTGCTCTGCACACAGTAAGTGCTCAATAAATATGATTGATAGTTGGGCAAGTCACTTAACCTTTCTGTGCCTCAGTTACCTCATCTGTAAAATGGGGATTAAGACTGTGAGGGACAATCTGATCACCATGTAATCTCCCCAGCGCTTAGAACAGTGCTTTACCCATAGTAAGCGCTTAATAAATGCCATCATTATTATTATTATAATTATTACTAAGCAGCTGGGAGAATGCAACACGACGGAGTTGGTAGATAGGATCCCGGCTTTCAAGGAATTTTTAGTCCTAGGTGATGGGGGAAGAATTAATTTTATATTTTGGGTCACAAACGTGGTGGCCCCCTTAGCTCCACAGACACATACACCCCGTCAAAAAAAAACAAACACCACCACACTCCTCTTCCTTCTTCCAAACTGAAAGTATACACCATTAATAGATCAAGGCTCACTACTGTCATCTTGAAACCAAAAGTCTCATGTCTGAGACGGTGGCTGCGTGGGTCAGGAAGTAACCCACCATCTTTTCCACCTTTTGTGCCCCCCAAAATTGCCCCTCGCCGCGTCGTACCGTTTGTTGCGGCCTCATTTTCATTTCCCCTCTTTCCTTTGTCAATCTTCTTGAAATTCCTGCTCTTAAAAAGAAGCAGCGTGGCTCAGTGGAAAGAGCCCGGGCTTTGGAGTCCGAGGTCGTGGGTTCAAATCCCGGCTCCGCCCACTGTCGGCCGTGTGACTTTGGGCAAGTCACTTCACTTCTCTGGGCCTCAGTTCCCTCATCTGGAAAATGGGGATGAAGACTGTGAGCCCCCCGAGGGACAACCCGATCACCTTGTATTCATTCATTCATTCACTCATTCAGTCGTATTTATTGAGCGCTTACGGTGTGCAGAGCACTGTACTAAGTGCTTGGGAAGTCCAAGTTGGCAACATATAGAGACGGTCCCTACCCAACAGTGGGCGCACAGTCTTGAAGGGGGAGACAGAGAACAAAACCAAACATATTAACAAAATAAAATAAATAGATATGTCCAATGACAAGGGAAAAAGAGCCAAAGAAAGCCAAATCGAGATGGCTAGATTGTCCTTTGGGAGGCTGTGCTGTGCTAAAGTTAGGATAAGCAGATTGGGCATAATCCCTGTCATACATTGTTGTACTTACTGAGTGCTTACTATGTGCAAAACACTATACTAAGTGCTTGGAAGAGAAAAAGTACAACAACAGACACATTCCCTGCCCACAACGAGCTAGTGCGTGGCACTCAATCAATCAATCGTATTTATTGAGCGCTTACTGTGTGCAGAGCACTGTACTAAGCGCTTGGGAAGTCCAAGTTGGCAACATGTAGAGACAGTCCCTACCCAACAGTGGGCTCACAGTCTAGAAGGAGGAGACAGAGAACAAAACCAAACATATTAACAAAATAAAATAGGATAGATATGTACATAGAGAAGCAGCGTGGCTCAGTGGAAAGAGCCCGGGCTTGGGAGTCAGAGGTCATGGGTTCAAATCCCGACTCTACCAATTGTCAGCTGCGTGACTTTGGGCAAGTCACTTAACTTCTCTGTGCCTGTTACCTCATCTGTAAAATGGGGATTAAGCCTGTGAGCCCCATGTGGGACAACTTGATTACCTTGTATCTACCCCAGCGCTCAGAACAGTGCTTTGCACATAGTATGCGCTTAATAAATGCCGTTATTATTATTATTAATTGAGCCCCTATTAAAAACAGAGCACTATACTAAGCACTTTCGATCAAACAGAACTCCTCCAGGAATTTGTAATGTAATGAAAAGCAATTAATGGAGCCATCTGGGCAGATAACAAATTCCACCATCCGTGATGCTCCTTTTAGCATTAGATTACTAGATTAGACTTTTGGGGTACATCACCATTAGGTGGGTCACTCTTATTATCTTTGGCGAACGTTGCGGGGGGAAACTCCTGGAGAAACACCCCATCTTGTAAAAAGCTTTGGAGGGAGCGATGGAGTTGCAAAATTCTTTCCAGAGTGTTGATCTGTTCCAACTTTTGCGCCTGCACTCGACTGACTCTAAGAAACGACTCAAGTTGGTTCGAATGTAAGGCCTCCGTTTTCCCGAGCTCAGACTGATGCAAAGCTTGTGACCTGGCTGTGTTCTTTTTTGCTTTCCCAGATTATCCTCTTGACTTGAACCACAGTGAAACCTTTGTGCAAACCACAACTTTTCTTCCTGAGGACTTTACTTACTTTTCAAACCATACCTGCCCCGAAAGGCTCCCTTCTATGAGTGAGTAGTCCCCGACCCTCTGCCCCCCACTCTCTGTTGTCCGGTGATTTCGGGATTCAGGGACGGGCGTAGGAATGCCGTGACCGAAAAGCGAACCGGGAGTTCCGATGCCGGGAAGCGGTTCTTCGGGCACGGGCCTTTGCAGAGGGGGGATTTGAGGTTGGTGTCTCTTCTTCGCCTTGGAATGTGGGGTGTTAATAATGATGGCATTTGTAAAGCGCTTACTATGTGCACAGCACCGTCCTAAGCCCTGGGGAGGTTACAAGGTGATCACGTTGTCCCACGTGGGGCCCACAGTCTTCATCCCCGTTTTCCGGATGAGGTCACCGAGGCCCAGAGAAGTGAAGTGACTTGCCCAAAGTCACACAGCGAGCCGGGATTTGAACCCATGACCTCCGACTCCAAAGCCCGGGCTCTCTCCTCTGAGCCACGGCGCACCTCTTGGTCTCCCCGTTGCTGTCGTACTTGCTTTCCATTCATTCAGCCGTATTTATCGAGCGCTTCCTGTGAGATACCAGATTGCAAAGCCGTTGCCTTTGAGACAAGGCAAGCTTAGGCCTTGATTTGGTGGTTTTATTTTATTTTTTGGATTGATTTAATCTCCCATCTGAAATTCTTTTTTTTAAAGTTCATTTTTATTGAGGAGCGGCACGGCCTAGTGGAAAGAGCACAGGCCTGAGAGTCAGTGTTCTAATCCTGGCTCCACCACTTAATAATAATAATAATAGTATTTGTTAAGCGCTTATTCTGTGCAAAGCACTGTTCTAAGCGCTGGGGAGATCCGAGGTGATCAGGTTGTCCCACTGGGGGCTCATAGTCTTACTCCCCATTTTACAGGTGAAGTAACTGAGGCTCAGCGAACTTAAGTGACTTGCCCAAGGTCACACAGCTGACATGTGGTGGGTTCGGGATTATTCATTCATTCAATTATTCAATCGTATTTATTGAGCGCTTACCATGTGCAGAGCACTGTACTAAGCACTTGGGAAGTACAAGTTAGCAACATAGAGAGACGATCCCTACCCAACAGCAGGCTCACAGTCTAGAAGGGATTAATCAATCAATCAATCAATCATATTTATTGAGCGCTTACCATGTGCAGAACACTGTACTAAGCGCTTGGGAAGTACAAGTTAGCAACATATAGAGATGGTCCCTACCCAACAGCAGGCTAACAGTCTAGATAGGATTAATCAATCAATCAATTGTATTTATTGAGCGCTTACCGTGTGCAGAGCACTGTACTAAGCTCTTGGGAAGTACAAGTTAGCAACATATAGAGACGGTCCCTACCCAACAGCGGGCTCACAGTCTAGAAGGGATTAGAACTCATGACCTCTGATTTCCAAGCCCGGGCCCTTCCCACTGAGCCACACCCGCTGTGTGACCTTGGAAAAGTCATTTAACTTCCCTGGGCCTCGGTTTCCACGGTGTGAAAGGGGGAATTCAGCGTTCTCCCTCCATCTTAGACTGTGAGCCCTGTGTGCTACAGGGATTGGGTCCAACTTGACTAATGTGTTTGTCCTTCGGCACCTGGCGGATAATAAACACTTAACAAATACCATAATGGTTACTGTACCCAAGTCCTCTGACTCCCAGGACTGTGCTGTATCCACTAGGCCACGCCGCCCCTGTAGCATCGGGGAACAGTGGGAATCCCACCCGCGTTGAAATGGTGGGCACTTGGGTGGCAGCGGAATGGCTCACCGTGCTTTCTTTTCCCTTTCAGAGGGCCCAATAGATATAAACATGAGTGAAATCAGAATGGACGACATCCACGAGTTCTTCGCTAGGGACCCTGCCATCAAGCTCGGAGGGCATTGGCGGCCTAGCGATTGTGTGCCTCGGTGGAAGGTAAAGTGGACCGTCAGAGGGTTGTTCTTGTCTTGTGCCCGTTGAGTCGTGGGCGACTCCGTGGGCACACCTCCTCCAGGAGGCCTTCCCAGACTGAGCCCCTTCCTTCCTCTCCCCCTCGTCCCCCTCTCCATCCCCCCCTTCTTACCTCCTTCCCTTCCCCACAGCACCTGGATATATGTTTGTACATATTTATTACTCTATTTATTTATTTTACTCGTACATATCTATTCTATTTATTTTATTTTGTTAGTATGTTTGGTTTTGTCTCCCGCTTTTAGACTGTGAGCCCACTGTTGGGTAGGGACTGTCTCTATATGTTGCCAGTTTGTACTTCCCAAGCGCTTAGAGTACAGCGCTCTGCACATAGTAAGCGCTCAATAAACACGATTGATGATGATCTCTCCCCAAATGCCCCACCTCCAACGGCAGTCATCCTGGCGGTGGATCCATAGGTTTCTTGGGAAAAATACGGACGGGGTTTACTCCTGCCTCTTCCGTCCACAGACTTGTGTGTCCACCCTTGACAATTTTCCATGCCAGCACGGGTGAGTTTTGGCTTGTAGCAGATTGCCTTCCACTCGTAGAAATGGAATGGATAGGCCTCTCCTTGACTCTCCCTCCAGTACTCGAGACTGGTTAATCCGCCGTTAATCCTCTCTTCGCCTTCACTCGCAAATGACTTGCTAATGGCTATCAATCAATCAATCAATCAATATCAATCGTATTTATTGAGCGCTTACTGTGTGCAGAGCACTGTACTAAGCACTTGGGAAGTATAAGTTGGCAACATATAGAGACAGTCTATATGGAGGCTATTTCCTCCATACTCACCTGTTGGTCCGATTAGCCGCCATCTACTCCCTGTTCTCCTTCACTCCCAGGAGATTGGGTAATCATCATCATCATCATCAATCGTATTTATTGAGCGCTTACTGTGTGCAGAGCACTGTACTAAGCGCTTGGGAAGTACAAGTTGGCAACGTATAGAGACGGTCCCTACCCAACAGTGGGCTCACAGTCTAAAAGGGGGAGACAGAGAACAAAACCAAGCATACTAACAAAATAAAATAAATAGAATAGATATGTACAAGTAAAATAAATAAATAAATAGAGTAATAAATATGTACAAACATATATGCATATATACAGGTGCTGTGGGGAAGGGAAGGAGGTAAGATGGGGGGATGGAGAGGGGGACGAGGGGGAGAAGAAGGAAGGGGCTCAGTCTGGGAAGGCCTCCTGGAGGAGGTGAGCTCTCAGTAGGGCCTTGAAGGGAGGAAGAGAGGATGAATGAAGAAGAGGTCGGGCCCAGAAACCCCTGGGGCCTGGAAATGGCAGAGGGCCAGAATTCGAGGTGAGGGATGAGGTGGGAGATGATGAAGCGCTTAGTACAGTGCTCTGCACACAGTAAGCGCTCAATAAATACGATTGATTGATTGATTGATGATGGGGGGAAAGAAGATGGAGGGGAGGGGAAGTCTCAATTAAGGCTGTGAGCCCCCCGTGGGACAACCTGATCACCCCAGCGCTTAGAACAGTGCTTCGCACATAGTAAGCGCTTAACAAATGCCATCATTATTATTATTATTATTAATGGCTATCTCCTCCCTACCCCCTTGTTCCACTTTTACATGGGTCTTTTCTTATTCCAGTCAGTCAATTATATCTGAGCGCTTACTGTGTGCAGAGCAGAGAGTACAACGCGACAACAGACCACTAGACCATCTTTCCCCGCTGTGGAAAGGGCCTTCATTTGCGCTTAGTACAGTGCTCTGCACGCAGTGAGCGCTTCCAGAATGCCACTGGCCTCTCTGACTAGCATGTTGGTTGACCACGCGTCAGGGTAATTATAAGGAAGTCACGCGGAAAGCCTCCATGTCAGAGAGTTGGCTCTTCGGGAAATTAACGTAACGGTTCGCAGCGTGTCTTTTGGGGGACGGGGTTGCTTATGCAGGACAATGGGGGGCTCAGCGGGGCTCGGTGGGAAGAGCCCGGGCTTTGGAGTCAGAGGTCGTGGGTTCAAATCCCGCTCTGCCACTTGTCAGCTGGGCGACTTTGGGTAAGTCACTTCACTTCTCTGGGCCTCAGTTCCCTCATCTGGAAAATGGGGATCAATCAATCAATCAATCATATTTATTGAGCGGTTACTGTGTGCAGAGCACTGTACTAAGCGCTTGGGAAGTACAAGTTGGCAACATATAGAGACAGTCCCTACCCTACAGTGGGCTCACAGTCTAAAAGTCAAAATAGTAAATGATCTTCTCCTTGACTCTGTCAGTGAAAAAGGCATTCGTTGGCCTAAATGCCTTTAACCCAAAGCACCTCTCACAATGGGCCTTACGTTGGGGGGGGGGGCTGAGGTTTTTCGAAAGCCGCTACTTGAGAAGCGGCTTCTGGTTTGATGGCGGGACAGCCTCCTCAAACCAACTTGTCGTCGGGTGGCCGATCCTGGGGTTCAGGGTTCGGCGGCCGAGGGAAACTGGGGGGGTGCGGCAGTGAATTAACCATGCCGGGCACGCGCTCTCTTGTCCGGGACTTTTCCCAGGTGGCGATTCTCATTCCGTTCCGGAACCGCTACGAGCACCTGCCGGTTCTCTTCAGACACCTAATTCCCATGCTGCAGCGCCAGCGGCTACAGTTTGCGTTTTACGTGATCGAGCAAGTAAGTGGGGATAGATTTGGTTTTTTCCCCACCCTTCTCACTCCCGTGCCTACTCTGGTTTCCCGGTATTCCCTCCCCGGCCTAAGAGCAGCAAAACAGGAATCGTTCGATCGGGCGGTTGTTGGGTTACCTCGTGGTTGTTGCCCGAGTAGAGGATGGGCGCTTTGTTTGCCCGAGGCCTGAACCAGAACCGGGGAACAAGGGCCCTTATTGTGAAGGGTGTCTGCTCCAGTGGTGGTTCCATGCACATTTTTTTCCGGGAGCTCGCGTACGGGGAAGAAAACGAAAGTCTTGAGATGTGGGTGGTTCCAACACAAAGGAGGGTCTGGAAAGGTCGATAGAAAATAACTTGGAGCCCCTTTTCTCAGTGGGATTTTGGCTCAGGCAGTAGGAATCCCAGACGGAGATCAGTGGACTCTCCCCTTGTAGGCCGCCAAAGATCCTCCCGGAAATCACATCATGAGCTCTAGATTGTAAGCTTGTTGCGGGCAGGGAACGTGTCCACCAAATCCAATACTCTCCCAATCAATCAATCAATCAGTCGTATTTATTGAGCGCTTACTGTGTGCAGAGCACTGTACTAAGCGCTTGGGAAGTACAAGCTGGCAACATATAGAGACAGTCCCTACCCAACAGTGGGCTCACAGTCTACTGTTCTCTGCACACAGTAAGCGCTCAGTAGGTACCACCGATTGATTGATTGATTGCTGGTAAGGATCAGACTGAGCCCTCACGTTTTTATTCGTCTGATCCCGACTCCTGGAGTAAACCCGCCCAAGAATCATTCATTCATTCATTCATTCAGTTGTGTTTATTGAGAGCTTACTGTGTGCAGAGCACTGTACTAAGCACTTGGGAAGTACAAGTTGGCCACACGGATCCATCCAATACAGTGTCCTCTTTGACCGGGAGCTCTGTCACTTGGGTCTTTGTCAGTCCACTAAGTCACAACTGGCCAGAACTGAGTTCTTCAAAGCCACCAAATTATTTGCCTTCAGCTACGTGGTGTTGAGAGAACACTTAAACTTAAAAACTTAAAAAAATAACAAAGCAAAACTCTTCTAATTCTCCCAACCGATGATGATAACTGTGGCTTTCGTTAAAAGCACTTACCATTTGTCAAGTGCGGTTCTAAGCCCTGGGGTAGATGCAGGAGAGTATCGGATTTGATGGACATGTTCCCTGCCCACAACAAGCTTACAGTCTAGAGGTTGTTACGGACCCAATCCCTGTCCCACCTGGGGCTTATATTCTGGGGGGCGGGGAGGGCGAATCAGTGTTCAGTACCCCATTTTATAGATGAGAAATCAGAGGCCTTGAGAAGTGAAGTGACTTGCCCAAGGTCACACAGCGGGGAAGTAGTGGAAAGAGCACTTGCTTGGGAATCAGAGGACGTGAGTTCTAATCTCGGGTTCTTCATAGGTTTGCTGTGTAACCTTGGGCAAGGCACTTCACTTCTCTGTGTCTGTTACCTCATCTGTAAAATGGGGAATAAGACTGTGAGCACCACGGGGGACGGGAACTGGGTCCGACCTGATTGCCTTATTCATTCATTCATTCATTCAATTGTATTTATTGAGCGCCTACTGTGTGCAGAACACTGTACTAAGCGCTTGGGAAGTACAAATTGGCGACATATAGAGACGGTTCCTACCCAACATCGGGCTCACAGTCTAGAAGCCTACCCCAGGGCTTGCCTCACAGTCAGTGCTTAACAAATACCCCAATTATTACTACTATTATAAGGCCACTCTCCACTACGTTATGCTGCTTCTCTAAGAGTTCATTGGTAAGTGGAATTAATAGAGGACACGTTGGTTAGAATGAACACCAGATCTCATTGTTTATTTGACTGGGGTTGGAGAGCATGATTGCTTAGTGCCAGATGTCAACATTACGGTGATTTTTTTGGCTGCCAAACGTGTACAGGGTCAACATAATATTTAGGGTTCCTCCATTTGCAACCTCTTCGGGAAGCTTAGGGCAGGGAAAGTGGGCCTCCAGAAGTCTACTGAAAAGCCCCCGACCAAACCAACTCTGTTCCACAGGCTGGTACCCAGCCCTTTAATCGTGCCATGCTCTTCAACGTTGGCTTTCGCGAAGCAATGAAGGACTTGGAGTGGGACTGTTTGATCTTCCACGATGTCGATCATATACCGGAAAGTGATCGTAATTATTATGGCTGTGGACAGATGCCAAGGCATTTTGCTACCAAACTGGATAAGTATATGTATCTGTAAGTGTTGTTTTTTTTCTTTTGTGTGTGTGTGTGTGTGTGTGTGTGTGTGTGTGTGTTTTGGTGCGGTGGGGGGTGGAGACAGAAAAAGGAAAAGGGGGCAGTGAGGAAGAGCGGGAGAGGGAGAAAAAATGCAGGATGGACTCTGATTGCCTTGTTGTATGGCATTGTTAGCGGGAGAGACTCAGGTGGCCAGTTGGCCAGGCCGCCTTACCTCCTTCCCCTCCCCACAGCACCTGTATATATCAATCAATTGTATTTATCATATCATATTTATCATATATATGTATATATTTGTATGAATGTATTACCCTATTTATTTATTTTATTTGTGCATATTTATTCTATTTTATTTTGTTAATATGTTTTGTTTTGTTCTCTGTCTCCCCCTTCGAGACTGTGAGCCCACTGTTGGGTAGGGACCGTCTCTCTATGTTGCCAACTTGGACTTCCCAAGCGCTTAGTCCAGTGCTCTGCACACAGTAAGCGCTCAATAAATACGATTGAATGAATGAATGAATGAATTCAGAGCCTCTCAGCACGCCGAAGATGGCGGTTTCTCATTAGAGTCAGGCCGGATGGGGAGGATGTTACTGTCCTTCAAGCCTTTTTGATGAACGGTTTGTTTTCTTTTAGGCTTCCTTATAATGAGTTCTTTGGCGGAGTTAGCGGCTTAACAGTGGAGCAGTTTCAGAACATTAACGGCTTTCCCAATGCCTTTTGGGGCTGGGGTGGGGAAGACGACGACCTTTGGAACAGGTACAGCAGTAGATGGCATCGGGGGCCCCTCTCGCAGGCTTCCCTGGGGTGGCGTTTGCTGGGCTGGGACTTTCTGAACAGTGACTTTCTGTGCTTGCGCTTGATTTGTGCCGGGGAGAGAGAGAGAGGATCCCGATCCCTTCCAACAGCCCAATTCCGATTTGGGAGAGAGTGCCGTCTTGAGCCTTAGGTTTGAAGATGGCCGGCCATCTTGGGAAGAAAGGACCACCGCTAAATTAGTCCCCAGCACTGAACTCGGTCAACTTCTCTCTCCTACTTCCCCCTCTCTTCTCTTATTCACTCTCCTCCTCCTTCTTCTCTTCTCCTAGTCCCTCTCCTCTTCCCCCTCTCTTCTATTCCCTCTTTTCCTCTCCCTTTTCCCTGCTTCCTTCTCCCCTCCCCTCCTTCCCCCCTCCTTCTTTCTTTCCCCCCATCCCTCCTGCCCCCAGTTTTCTTTCTCCCTGAGGAAGAGGAAAGGCTCCATATTCAAACCACCAAGAAATATTTGTTTTGGAAACACAATCAATAGGCTTTTTGTTTGCCAGATAAAGAGTGGTTCAATTGCTTGGAGTCTAAACTGGTCTCATGCTCTCCCCGCGCTGATTACTCATTGACCTAGAGTTAAAATTGACTCACAACTTAAGCATTACTTTCTGGTTGTTGGGGTTTCTTTAAAAAAAAAATTGGAAGCCTTTTCCTTTGGCTGCTTGGTTTGGGATGGGGATACATTTCAAAACAAGGATTCTGTGATGACAACTGCACCGATTCAGCCAGTGCAGTTTTGAAGCCTGACTCCCTTTCTCCGTTAGAGTCCAGAACGCGGGTTATTTGGTGAGCCGGCCGGAAGGCGACACCGGCAAATACAAGTCCATTCCTCACCACCATCGAGGGGAAGTGCAGTTCCTCGGGAGGTAGGTGTGGGTGATTGCT
Source organism: Tachyglossus aculeatus (assembly GCF_015852505.1). Lineage (NCBI taxonomy): Eukaryota > Metazoa > Chordata > Mammalia > Monotremata > Tachyglossidae > Tachyglossus > Tachyglossus aculeatus. The sequence continues at coordinate 9,399,252 of NC_052073.1, read as the reverse complement.
ATTTCTCTGCGTTGTCGTGTGAGCTGGAAGAAGAAACCTCTTCAATTCCCCCTTGTAGACTGTGAGCCCCATGAGGGTCAGGGACTGTGTCAAACCTGATTACATTGCATCTACCCCAGCGCTTAGAATGGTGCTTGACACATAGTAAGTGCTTAACGTATACCGTGATTATAATTATTAGTAGTATCACCTGGGCTCATTTCCTCCCTCTCTGAGACCCAGATCGGTCTGGGGACATTTGATACCACCTCAGGGTTAAGGGAAATGGCTGTTGGATTTTCACGGCCACACGGTCAGGCATTCTGGCCAAGGATGTTATTTTTAGTGCTCTGGGGGACAGGCTGGCCATGGGGGAGGGAGGCATTCCTGAGACCGTTTACCACACAAGTTCTGATCAACTGTCCCTAGTTGAAAGTCTAGTAGAAAGAACGCAGGTCTGGGAAGCACAGGGCCCGGGTTCTTATCCCAGCTCTGCCACATGTCTCCTGTGTGACCTTGGACAAGTCACTGAACTTCTTTATGCCTCAGTTCCCTCATCTGCAAAATGGGGGATTAAGACCGTGAGCCCCATGTAGGGCAGGGACTGTGTCCAGTCTGATTAGCTTGTATTGACCCCAGTGCTTTGTACAGTGCCTGATGCATCGCAAGCACTTAAATACCATAATTTTTTTTTGAAAATGCCCTTTCTGTACGGTATGGTAGAACTCCTCCTTCCAGGCATGGCCGAACCCGTGAGACCGTCTCACATTTAACTGTAAGCCTTCTAGACTGTGAGCCCACTGCTGGGTAGGGACCGTCTCTATACGTTGCCAACTTGTACTTCCCAAGCACTTAGTATAGTGCCCTGCACACAGTAAGCGCTCAATAAATACGATTGAATATAAGCCTCTTGAGAGCAAGGATTGCATCTACCAACTCTTGGATTGGCTCAGTGGAAAAAGCACAGGCTTTGGAGTCAGAGGTCATGGGTTCAAACCCCAGCTCCTCCAACTGTCAGCTGTTTGACTTTGGGCAACTCACTTAATTTCTCTGTGCCTCAGTTACCTCATCTGTAAAATGGGGATTAAAACTGTGAGCCCCCCATTTGACAACCTGATCACCTTGTAACCTCCCCAGCGCTTAGAACACTGCTTTGCACATAGTAAGCGCTTAGCTAATACCATTATTATTATTATTTTCCCAAGTGCTTAGTGCAGTGCTCTGCGCATGATAAGCCCTCAAAAAATACCATTGATTGATTGATTGGCTTAATATGAAGTGTGACGTGGGTGGGTAGAGCGCCAATTGGCGTTAACTTTGGTTCTGTGCCTCACAGAGAACCGTGGGCTTAGGGCCCTTTCGTAAGACTCTGTCGAACACACAAGCTTCTTTTTCTTAAATGGAATTTATTAAGCACTTACTTGGTGCTAGGCACTGTACTAAGCGGTGGGGTAGATAAAAGACAATCAAGTTGGACACGGTGCCCGTCCACATGAGGCTCACAGTCGTAATCACCATTTTACAGTTGAGGTAAACGAGGCACAGAGGAGTGAAGTGACTTGCCTGTGGTCACATAACAGGCGAGTGAGAGAGCCGGGACTAGAACACAGGTCCTTCTGGCTCCGACACCCATGCGCTATCCACTGAGCCATGCTTCTTCTCCCGTATGGGGCTCACAGTCTGAGAGAGGGAGGTAGAATGGGTATTTCATCCTCATTTTACTGATTTGGAAAGTGAGGCACCACGGTAGTGAAGTGACTTGCCCAGGGTCTCGCAGCCACAGTTACCTCATCTATAAAATGGGGATGAAGACTATGAGCCCCATGTGGGACAACGTGATCACCTTGTATCCCCCCCCCCCAGTGCTTAGAACAGTGCTTGGCACATAGTAAGTGCTTAACAAATGCCATTATTATTGTTATTATTACAGCAGGTGAGTGGCGGAGGCTGGATGGGAACTCAGGTCCTCCGTCTCTTCGGTCCGTGTGCCTTCCACTAGGCCATGTCGCTTCTCTTCCCGAGTTAGTCGGGTCCCTTCCTGGCAGAAAATCCTGTTTGAAACTGAGAGTGCCTGTGCTTTCTTCCCGAACAGGTACGCGTTGTTGAGGAAGTCCAAAGAGCGGCAGGTTCTGGACGGTCTCAATAACTTGAACTACTTTGCGAACGTCACACACGACGCATTGTATAAAAATATAACCGTAAACTTGACACCAGAGCTGGCTCAGGTGAACGAATATTAAGTTAAGACAAAGTCAGTCTACCCTGCCGGTAGCCGAGGGGCAACCCGGTGAGAGACTTTCTTTTGCCGACTCGCCGGGGTCACGGTAGGAGCGAGGGGCCGACTGAAGGATCCCGAGACTCTGAAGGATAACGATGTGAAAAGCGCCCGCCCGAAACGTCTTCACCCTTCCGGCCCAGCTTGATCGTGGTCTCCCTTGTCGTGACTTGCTTTCTGAAAGACAGCGGTCTTTCCCGTTGCTCCCCTCCCTCTCCCCAACTCCGTCCCACCTTAACAAGTGTCCAGCCTCTGAACTGAGCCCTGGCGGGATTGTTCCCGCGTCACGGTGGAGTCCGGCCCTGCCATCGACGCTTGGCCGTTGGAGGCGAAGGAACCAATCCACTACTGGGGCAGCTGCCTTTACAAGAAGATCAAATCAAACTCCACCCTTCATTGGTCCACATTTGGGGTTTCTTTTTCTTTCCTTTTTTTTTCTATTACCGTACGCAGCGGGATGGGGAGGGAATGGGAAAGACGTATATATATATATATGTATATATGTATATATACATATATATATGTAAGTATATATATATGTATACACACAGAAGTATATATATATATATCAGTCGCTTCTTGAAGAAGTGTAGGTGTAAATAAGCCGTGTAAATTGCCTTTTCCCCCTTTTTTTTTAAAAAAAATTTAATTTGACAGTTCACTCCAATGCAGACTGAGGTTTACATATTAGATCACTCGTTGGGTAAACGCAGGGCCCCGTGGAAAGGCAGTGGCGGCACATCTGGGCGAAACGCCTGCCCCCGGCCGCTTTTAGGCCCCGGGAGAACAAAAACACGTCTTTCGTTTGAACCTTTTGTAAGCTCTTCCATTTCCTTCCACCCCAGCCCCCTTCCCGGGGCCTAGTCTGTTCTGCCGGACTCCGTTGCCACAGCCCGGAGGACCGGAGGCTTCCGAAAACCCCTTCTGTCCCCGGCGAAAGGGACCTTCCCGGGCCCACCCCAAGTCTTCGGGGTTGGGGGGGATGCTCATCTGTTTCCATCTGTTGACCGCAACGCTCGGAGGGCATTGACTCGCTTATAACCGAGTAGCCCACCCTGCAGTGAGGTTTTTTTTTTCCCCTCCCCTAGCTTGGCCAGTTTTAGCTTTGAGCGAGATGGTCCGTTATTTATTTAACAGATCCCCTACACTCGTCTCCTCAGCCAGGCGCCAGGTTAAGAACTTAACCAGGGAAACGCACCGCAAAGTCGGTTTTAGCGATCCGAAAACAGAGCAAGAGAAATGAGTCGAGGCTTCGGCTGGACAGTCACAGGAAGCCAGGCGCTCTGGTCATCTCCCCTACCCGTTCTTGAAGTTGATTTCCAGACTGAATGTTGGTTTGTGCCCCTTTCTTTTTCCCCTTGTGGAAAACCCACCTGTTTCTATGGACCGTCAAAGCCTCTTCATCACCTCTTATTTTGGGGAAGTGCCAGAATTGATCTGGGGGCAGGGAGGGGAGTCCGAGAATATATTTATATATTGTGGTGATGGAGAGTACATCCTCTTGAGAAGTACTTTGCTGGTTTTATTTTTTTTTCAAATTGCCTTATTTGCCTTCCGTTTCCTTAACTTCCATGGTTTACATGGGGTGTTTGTGTGTCCCCCTGTCCCCCCCGCCGTTGTGGATTTGGTTCCATGGACATATGACCCTCCACAACCATGGGCTGTGGAAGTGATGAACCCAACCTCTAGGCGTTTGCTTTTGTTTGAAGGTGTGGGTTTTTTGTTGTTGTTTTTTGGCGGGGGACCTTGTTGTAGTTTTTGTTTCCGTTAAGGAGTTGATAAATTTTACTTAGGAAAGACGGGGTTATACTGTGTATCTCTTATCCAGCTCATATGAGAGTACAGGAAGCTGTCCTTGAAATGCTGGTAAGCTGTATCATATGTTTGAAGTATTTGAACACATGCGCTTTAGGATACCTTCACGAGGGAACATTACACCCAGAGGAGAAAGTTTTATTTCGTTTTTGAACGGAGCACAGAGCAGTAAAGACTTAAAACACTGGCAGGGCGGGGGTCGGGCTTTTGACTTTTTATTTTTTCCCACCTTTTCTCCCAGTCCTTCCGAAAGGTTGAAAGGTCGAACCTTTCCTCTCCTGACTCTTTAGTCCCAAAGCGTTTTTAGTTCGCGGAGCTAAGAAATCCAGACTCTTACCTGGTTTAGTCCCCAGCTCAGGCGTCTCTGTTGCGGTTGGGTCATCCCATCCGTGGGTCAATATTTTAAGCGGATCTCTTATCGAGGCAAATGCGCAGCCTGAGCGATATTTACCATCAGGTGTGTCTTGCGTTGGGACAAAGACAAGCTTCTGTTTTGAGGGACCAAAAAAGATGCTCGGGGAGGTCAGCATTGTGTAACGGTCTTTCCCGACATCAAAGAAGATCACTTATATTTCTTTGCAATCACGTTTAGTTTCCTTTTTTTTTTTTTAAGAAGAAAATTGGCATCTCTTTAACGTGCACTGTTAGCCTTTTATCCGGTAAGTCAAATATTGTAGAGTAACTGTAATCGTAAGAAACAGTCAAGCGCATGTGCTGTTAATGGCGTAAAAATGCTAATATACAAAAAAACAACAAACACAACCTTGTACATATTTTGGCAGCTGAAATTTTACAATCCCTTGAAGCCAGTCTTGTCTTGAAGCCCCGTCTGTGGGCTGAAGAAGAATGTGCAAAAACGCAGACCTTATTATTATTATTTTTTCCCTCATTTACCAGTCGGAGGTTTTATTTGCTGGAATATTTATTTCAAGTGTGTTTGGGAAATTTCTCAAAAGCTCCTCTTCCACAACCCCTTCCTGCGGCTGAGCAACAGTCAATGTGCACTGCTTCTCTATGTTCACCACTCAGGATGGCATTTGAAACCATAGGTAGTCGTATTTCATCACCACCTTTTTTGACCTTGCTCTTATGTTTTTAAGAGGTGCCGGGGGTACATTTTTGCACTGAAAATCTAAGGATGTTTTAAAAGAAACACACTTTTCACACCGATAGTCCTTTGTCATTACATAATTTACCCATGTGTTTGTACATTTTTGTATGTTAATTTATGAATGATTTTTTCAGTAAAAAAAAAATACATATTCAAGAACTGAAGTCCTTTATTGTGGTGTCTCTTCAGAAATGGGGTGGCGTTTCCTGCTGTCTGATTTTTAGCAGGGTGCTGTCAATCAGTGGTACACGCTGACTAATAGTTATTATGGTATTTGTTAAGCGCTTACTATGTGCCAAGCACTGTTCTAAGCACTGGGGTAGATAATAATAATAATAATGGCATTTATTAAGCACTTACTATGTGCAAAGCACTGTTCTAACCATTGGGGTAGATAATAATGGCATTTATTAAGCGCTTACTATGTGCAAAGCACTGTTCTAAGTGCTGGGGTAGATAATAATAATAATAATGGCATTTATTAAGCACTTACTATGTGCAAAGCACTGTTCTAAGCGCTGGGTAGATAATAATGATGGCATTATTAAGCACTTACTATGTGCAAAGCACCGTTCTAAGCACTGGGGTAGATAATAATAATAATAGCATTTATTAAGCACTTACTATGTGCAAAGCACTGTTCTAAGTGCTGGGGTAGATAATAATAATGATGGCATTTATTAAGCACTTACTATGTGCAAAGCACTGTTCTAAGCGCTGGGGTAGATAATAATAATAATAATAATGGCATTTATTAAGCGCTTACTATGTGCAAAGCACTGTCCTAAGTGCTGAGGTAGATGATAATAATAGTAATAATGGCATTTATTAAGCACTTACTATGTGCAAAGCACTGTTCTAAGCGCTGGGGTAGATAATAATAAGAATAATGGCATTTATTAAGCGCTTACTATGTGCAAAGCACTGTCCTAAGTGCTGAGGTAGATAATAATAATAGTAATAATGGCATTTATTAAGCACTTACTATGTGCAAAGCACTGTTCTAAGTGCTGGGGTAGATAATAATAATAATGGAATTTATTAAGCACTTACTATTTGCAAAGCACTGTTCTAAGCGCTGGGGTAGATAATAATAATAATGGCATTTAGTAAGTGCTTACTAGGTGCAAAGCACTGTTCTAAGCACTGGGGTAGATAATAATAATAATAATGGCATTTTTTAAGCACTTACTATGTGCAAAGCACCGTTCTAAGCACTAGGGGTGAATACAAGGTGATCAGGTTGTCCCACGGGGGGCTCACAGTCTTCATCCCCATTTTACAGATGAGGGAACTGAGGCCCAGAGAAGAGGAGTGACTTGCCCAAGGTCACACCCCCTTGACCTCTGACTCCAAAACCCGGGCTCTTTCCACTGAGCCACGACAAGGTAATCTCAGGTTGTCCCACGTGGGGCTCACAGCCTTCATCCCCATTTTCCAGATGAGGTTAACAGAGGCCCAGAGAAGAGGAGTGACTTGCCCGAGGTCACACAGCAGACAAGTGGCGGAGCCGGGATTAGAACCCAGGCCCCCCACGCCCATATTGTATCCACAAGGTCCGGCTGCTTCTCATTCCTTCGGGCTGGAGTTTCCTTAGCGTCCCTTGGGTGACCTTTCAGCGCGGCCCTCCGGCGCAGGAGCCAAAGCCGCAGATGAGGCAAGTCGAGGCTCAGGGGCAAGGAAACACGTGGAGGAAATGAGGTGAAATGAATGTGCGACTCCGAGTGCGGTTTGCTTCTCGTCCTCCTGTTCTGCGGAAGCGGTGGGGGGGGGATTTTAGATTTATTTCCATTAACGTCCCTCTCCCCTCGAGACCGTTAGCTCTTTGGGGCAGAAATGTGTCTGCTAACTCTGTTGTATTGAATAATAATAACGATGGCATTTATTAAGCGCTTACTATGTGCAAAACACTGTTCTAAGCGCTGGACTTTCCCAAGCAGTTGGTACAGTGCTCTGCACATAGTAAGCGCTCAATAAATATCACTAATTGGACCCACCTGGGTCTGTTAAAATGATGAGAGAAGCATTTCTCACTTCACTGCCCCAGTGTCTTCAGGCTTCTGACTGTAATAATAGTAATGATGGCATTTATTAAGCGCTTACGATGTGCAAAGCCCTGTTCTAAGCGCTGGGGAGGTCACTAGGTGATCAGGGTGTCCCACAGGGGGCTCACAGTCTTAATCCCCATTTTCCAGATGAGGTAACTGAGGCACACAGAAGTTGTGACTTGCCCAAAGTCACACAGCTGACGATTGGCAGAGCCGGGATAATAATAATAATGATGGCATTTATTAAGCGCTTACTATGTGCAGAGCACTGTTCTAAGTGCTGGGGAGGTTACAAGGTGATCAGGTTGTCCCCCGGGGGGCTCACAGTCTTAATCCCCATTTTACAGATGAGGTAACTGAGGCCCAGACAATAACAATAATAATAATAATAATGATATCTGTTAAGCGCTTACTCTGTGCAAAGCACTGTTCTAAGCGCTGGGGAGGTTACAAGGTGATCAGGTTGTCCCATGAGGAGCTCACAGTTTTCATCCCCATTTTACAGATGAGGGAACTGAGGCCCAGAGAAGTGAATTGACTTGCCCAAAGTCACACAGCTGACAATTGGCCGAGCAGGGATTTGAACCCATGACCTCTGACTCCCAAGCCTGGGCTCTTTCCACTGAGCCACGCTGTAGAAAGAGAAATAAGGAGATGGGGCTCTCGTTGGCTAGAGAAGTAAAATCTGGCAGCTTTCTTTGGGGTTGGACTAAATAATAATAATGATGATATTTGTTAAGCGCTTACTATGTGCAAAGCACTGTTCTAAGCCCTGGGGAGGTTACAAGGTGATCAGGCTGTCCCACGGGGGGCTCACAGTTTTCATCCCCATTTTCCAGATGAGGGAACTGAGGCCCAGAGAAGTGACTTGCCCAAAGCCCCACAGCTGACAGTTGGCGGAGCCGGGATTTGAACCCGTGACCTCTGACTCCCGAGCCCGGGCTCTTTCCACTGACTAAAGGCTTTTAAACTTGCTGTTTGGAAATGAGCTGTAGTTGAGTAGGCCGGTCGCTCCCCCTTGGACTTCTGAATAATAATAATAATAATAATAATGGTGGCATTTGTTAAGCACTTACTATGTGCGAAGCACTGTTCTAAGCGCTGGGGGGATACAAGGTGATCAGGTTGCATGGGGGGCTCACAGTCTTAATCCCCATTTTCCAGATGAGGGAACTGAGGCCCAGAGAAGTGAAGTGACAGAACTGGGATTTGAACCCGTGACCTCGGACTCCAAAGCCCGGGCTGAACCTATTTCCAGAGAAATGCTACCAGAAGCTCATTTCACCAGAAGGGCAGAGCAGATATTCATGCAAAGCAGGCCGGCCGCCCCTTCCTGCTTTCGTTTCAAAAGAGAGAAGGAGGAAATCCTATTGCTGGTGGTGCTGATGACATCCCTCAGCGGATGTCCGGGCCGAAACAGTCCCCCCGGAGTACTTGAGCTTTCCAAATCCGCCTTCGCCCGTCTTCCAAGTTTGTTGCCTCCCTCCTAATAATAATAATAATAATAATAATAATTAGCAGAAATGTGTCTGCTAACTCTGTTGTATTGAATAATAATAATGATGGCATTTATTAAGCGCTTACTATGTGCAAAGCACTGTTCTAAGCACTGGACTTTCTCAAGCACTTGGTACAGTGCTCTGCACATAGTAAGCGCTCAGTAAATATCACGGATTGATTGGACCCATCTGGGTCTGTTAAAATGACGAGAGAAGCATTTCTCACTTCACTGCCCCAGTGTCTTAAGGCTTCTGACTGTGTAATAATAACAATAATTATTATTATTAATTAATTAATAATAATTATTTATAATAATATAATAATAATAGCATTTATTAAGCGCTTACTATGTGCAAACCGCCGTTCTAAAAGCGCTAGAGGTTACAAGGAGATCAGCAGGAGTTACAAGCAGCGTGGCTCAGCGGAAAGAGCCCGGGCTTTGGAGTCAGAGGTCATGGGTTCGAATCCCGGCTCCACCACACATCTGCTGTGACACCTTGGGCAAGTCACTTCACTTCTCTGAACCTCAGTTACCTCATCTGGAAAATGGGGATGAAGACTGGGAGCCCCACGTGGGACAACCTGATCACCTTGTATCCTCCCCAGCGCTTAGAACAGTGCTTTGCACATAGAAAGCGCTTAACAAATGCCATCATCATCAGGTTGTCCCACGGGTGGGCTCACAGTCTTCATCCCCCTTTTACAGATGAGGTAACTGAGGCACAGAGAAGTGAAGTGACTTGCCCAAAGTCACACAGCTGGCATTTAGCAGAGCTGGGATTTGAACCCATGACCCCTTACTCTATTTATTTTACTTGTACATAGCTATTCTATTTATTTTATTTTGTTAGTATGTTTGGTTTTGTTCTCTGTCTCCCCCTTTTAGACTGTGAGCCCACTGTTGGGTAGGGACTGTCTCTATATGTTGCCAACTTGGACTTTCCAAGCGCTTAGTACAGTGCTCTGCACACAGTAAGCGCTCAATAAATGCAATTGATTGATTGATTGACTCCAAAGCCCGGTCTCTTTCCACTGAGCCCACTGTTGGGTAGGGACCAGTCTCTATATGTTGCCAAATTGTACTTCCCAAGCGCTTAGTACAGTGCTCTGCACACAGTAAGTGCTGAATAAAGACAATTGAATGAATGAATGAGCCATGCTGAATGTACCCGAGGGATCAAAGCAGCGAGAAGCAGTGTGGCTCAGTGGAAAGAGCCCGGGCTTTGGAGTCAGAGGTCATGGGTTCAAATCCCAGCACTGCCACTTGTCAGCTGTGTGACTTTGGGCAAGGCACTTCACTTCTCTGGGCCTCAATTATCTCATCTGTAAAATGGGGATTAAGACTGAGTCCCCCGTGGGACAACGTGATCACCTTGTAACCTCCCAAGCGCTTAGAACAGTGCTTTGCACATAGTAAGCGCTTAATAAATGCCATCATTATTATTATCAAAGAAACCGCTGCTTGGTTGGTTCTTTCTCCACTCAATTATTTTTATTGAGCGCTTATTGTGTGCGGAGCACTGTACTAAGCGCTTGGGAAAGTCCAATACAACAGAATTGGTAGAAGCATTCCCTAGCCACCCAAGCGCTTAGTACAGTGCCTGGCATATAGTAAGCACTTAAGAAATACCACAATCACTATTATTATCAAGAGGGGGAGACAGACATCAATAGAAATAAATAATTTATACTCTATGATGTGTAGCTATGTACATGGTGGCCCGGCGTGTTCTTCAGTGGTGGGATGTTCATTCAATCGTATTTATTGAGCGCTTACTGTGTGCAGAGCACTGTACTAAGCGCTTAAGCGATGTGTCCACCCAATGTACACCTCAAAGCCCCTTCACCACCACGGCCACCAGCCTTCCTGTCAGGTTATTTGGTTGGGTTTTTGCCATTAACTTTTCGAAGCTAGTGATGCGTCCATCCTGCCAGCATCCAAGTACCTGAAAATCCGCAGTTCTCAAACCCTTCCCGTTTATTTATTCTTCTCACCCTTGTTCTTTCCGATATAACGCAGACCCTTCCTCAGAACAATGTTATCACTCCTTGTTTGTATTAACTATTTTGAAGTGATCAAGTACTGGAATTGAATTATGAGTTCTAAGGGGAGTGACCTTTTGTCTGTCTCCCCGCTTCTAGACTGTGATGGAAAGGGATTGTCTCTATCTGTTGCTGAATTGTACTTTCCAAGCGCTTAGTACAGTGCTCTGCACACAGTGAGCGCTCAGTAAACACGATTGAATGAATGACCTTTCCTGGTAGCAAGAATCGTTTCCAAGCATATTGGAAATCAGCTTGCTCTTATACCCAACGGTCACAGATCCCAGTGCAGATTAGATCCAAGATTAGGGGATATTAAAATCAATCGCAAATGTATTAAAATATATTTGGAGTGGAATTTACGGCTTGATCCATTTTACATGCCCCAGAGACTCCAAAAATGCCGTCCACTCGGTCCCAACGAGGCGGAAGAAGGGGCGAACAGCCGCGGACCCCCGAGAAGCCTCTGTTCATTGAGCTGCGGCTATTTCCTCTCCACTTCTCTAGTTCAGCAGCCCACGCCTTCCGCGGCTCTTTTTTTGCTCGAGCGACAGATGCGTACCCTCCCAAGCGCTTAGTACAGCACTCTGCACCCGGTAAGCATCCAATAAATACAATTGACAATGGATGAATGAGTCGCGTCTTCGCTGGGACGAAGCCGTGACAGTTTTCCTTCATTTAATAGTGTTTATTGAGTGCTTACTGTGTGCGGAGCACTCTACTGAACGCTTGGGAGAGTAAAATAGAATAATACAACAAACACACTTCCTGCCCACAACAAGCTTACAGTCTAAAGGGGGAGACAGGCATTAATATAAAGAAATGACAGATAGGGATGTAAGTGCCGTGGAGCCGGGAGAGGTGGATGAATAAAGGGAGCAAGTCGGGGGGACGTGGAAGGGAAGGGGAGGAGAGGAAAGGAGGGCTGGGTCAGGGAAGGCCTCTTGGAGGAGATGGGCCTTTGGAAGGGATTTGAATCACGGGACGAGTCTTTGTCAGATAGGAGGGAGGGCATTCCAGGCCAGAGGAGCGATGTGATGGACGTGATCACCTTTCCCAGGGCCCATCACTGAGGGACCTTTCTGGAATTTCATCATCGACAGGTGGCTCTACTTCCCAAACGCTTAGTACAGTGCTGTGCACACAGTAAGCTCTCGATAAATACGGCTGACTGACTGAATGAATGAGTCATATTTGTCCAAGCGCTTAGTATAGTGCTCAGAACATAGCGAGCGCTCAATGAATACCATTGATCGAGCGCTTACAGCGTGCAGAGCCCCGTACTAAGTGCTTGGGCTCTCAGGTCCCTCTAGATTGTAAGCTTGCTGTGGGCAGGGAATGCGTCTGTGGTTGTTATATTGGACTCTCCCAAGTGCCTAATGCAATGCTCACAGGAGGTACTCTAGAAATAATATGATTAACGCTTGTTGGCCAGTGGTAGTGAATCCTGGACCTAGAAAAAGGGCTTCAGAGGGAGGAAGGAATCGTCGGTCTACACTGACCACTGCCAACACAGGGCTGGCACCCCTCCGTGGATGTTCATGGGGCACTCTGGTCCGTGCCCGAAAGATGGTTCACCTCTCATCTGCCCACCCTGTCTTCCCTCTTTACTGCATCCCGGGGAAGTTGAGTCTGTGCCCTCTCTGCACTTAATCAACCCAACCCTGTGCCTCACAGCGCTTAGGTACATACATTTAAATTCCATGGCTTTGCTTCCCTAAAATTCATTTGACTATCTGCCTCCCCTGCTAGACTGTAAGCTCCCCGAGGGCAGAGAACCGGGTCTTTTAACTCCATTGTAATCTTCCGCGAGCTTAGTAAAGCGCTCTGCACGTAGTGCTTAATAAATGCTATAACCCATTATCCCTTAAGAGACTCCTGGCCTCTTTTCCCCAATATATCAGGTGCAGGGTGAGGGAATTCATTCATTCCCAATCATATTTATTGAGTGGTTACTATGGGCAGAGCACTGTACAACATAACAAATAGACACATTCCCCTCCTATAATCCGTTATCCCTTAAGAGACTCCTGGCCTCTTTTCCCCAATATATCAGGTGCAGGGTGAGGGAATTCATTCATTCAATCATATTTATTGAGTGGTTACTATGGGCAGAGCACTGTACAACATAACAAATAGACACATACCCCTCCCACAACACGCTTACAGTCTAGAGTTTTGAAGTCAGGGCCCACCAGACTGACTGAAAGAGACTGCAGAGTGTAGAAAGCGCTCAATGTGGAAGCTTAGCTTGATTGCTCCCCAGGGGCCTGAAACAGCAGGGAAAGAGCCTCGTTTGCTGAAACTTTTGATTTTCTCCCCCAGGAAGGCCTCCCTGATGCAACCTGATCATCAGGGCAAAAGCAGCCTCTGCCCCTTGGGGAAACACTCCCTGCCTATTCCCAGCCCGCCTCTTCCCCCCCTCATTATGCTTTCGCGCAGCCTAGTCTCCCTTTGTCTCCTAATTGTGATTTTTGTGAAGTGCTTACTACGTGCCAGATTATCCGCCAAAAGCCCAGAAAAAGTCCTGAAATGTGCTGCCGCAAAATTACAAATGGTCAATTCGGTGTTTCCGGTGACAGCATATGGATCCGGAAGCCGGACAGTGAACAAACAGGACGGAAAGCGCCTCGATTCTTTTGAAATGTGGTGTTGGGGAAGGCTTTTTGCCAACACCGTGGGCTGCCCGAAAAACAGACCTATGGGTTTGGGAGCAATTTAAGCTCAAGTGGCCTTCGGAAGGCCAAATGACTCGACTTAAATTAGCCTGTTTTGGACACATAATCAGGAGGACTAATTCTCTGGAGAAGATGCTGATGCTAGGAAAAGTCCGGGGAAAACGCGGAAGAGGCAGACGAGCAGCTAGATGGATAGAAATCATAACTGATAACGGGAGACCTGTTAAGCAGGGTTATGGATTAGGGCAGAAGAAAAAGACGTTCTGGAGGAAATTTATCCATAGAATAGCTATGAATTTCTAAACGACTCGACGGCACTGGATAATAATGACAATACTATGTGCCAAACACTGTACTAAGTGCTGGGGTAGATAGAAGATAATCAGGTCTCACATGGGGCTCAAAGTCTTTCCTCATTCACCACTTCAGAGCTGTCGTATCTCTCTCCATTTCTCTATTTCTTCCTCTTTTTCTCTGTCTCTCTGTTTCTCTGCCCCCTCTCTGTTTCTCCCTCTCCATTTCTGTTTATTTTATTTTGTGAATATGTTTGGTTTTGTTCTCTGTCTCCCCCTTCTAGACTGTGAGCCCACTGTTGGGTAGGGACCATCTCTATATGTTGCCAACTTGCACTTCCCAAGCGCTTAGTACAGTGCTCTGCACACATTAAGCACTCAATAAATATGATTGATTGATTCTCTGGGCCTCAGTTCCCTCATCTGTAAAATGGGGGTGAAGACTGTGAGCCCCCCATGGGACAACCTGATCACCTTGTAACCTCTCCAGCACTTAGAACAGTGCTTGGCACATAGTAAGTGCTTAATAAATGCATTATCATTATTATTGCACAACAGACAGGTTGGAGAAGCAGCATGGCTCAGTGGAAAGAGCACGGGCTTTGGAGTCAGAGATCATGGGTTCAAATCCCGGCTCCGCCAATTGTCAGCTGGGTGACTTTGGGCAAGTCACTTCACTTCTCTGGGCCTCAATTATCTCATTTGTAAAATGGGGATGAAGACTGTGAGTCCCCCGTGGGACAACCTGATCACCTTGTAACCTCCCCAGCGCTTAGAACAGTGCTTGGCACATAGTAAGCGCTTAATAAATGCCATTATTATTATTATTAAGTGGCGGAGTCCGGATTAGAGCGCACAACCTTCCGACACTCAGGCCGGTGCCCTATCCACTGTCCCCAGACCATTCAGAACTGGGGATCCTCGGAGAGCAGGGGGTTCACTCTGGCCTCCGGATCGGTCATCTTTGCCTCCGAAGGCAGGTGTTTGCCCTCCTCAGAGCCCAAACCCCCTAGTCTGCTGGATTTCCTCTGTTACCCTAGAGAAATCAATCAATCAATAGTATTTACTGAGCGCTTACTGTGTGCAGAGCACTGTACTAAGCGCTTGGGAAGTCCAAGTTGGCAACATACAGAGACGGTCCCTACCCAACAGTGGGCTCACAGTCTAGAAGGGGGAGACAGAGAACAAAACCAGACATACTAACAAAATAAAATAAATAGAATAGATACGTACAAGTAAAATAAATAGAGTAATAAATATGTACAAACATATATACATATATAGAGAGAAATGCGAGTGCGCTGGCTGCAGTCAGCTTGGCAACTCGTTAACCGGGGCCGACTCAATCAATCAATAGTATTTATTGAGCGCTTACTGTGTGCAGAGCACTGGACAAGCGCTTGGGAAGTACCAGTTGGCAACATATAGAGACAGTCCCTACCCAACAGTGGGCTCACAGTCTAAAATGGGGAGACAGAGAACAAAACCAGACATACTAACAAAATAGAATAAATAGAATAGATATGTACAAGTAAAATAAATAGAGTAATAAATATGTACAAACATATATAGAGAGAAATGCGAGTGCGCTGGCTGCAGTCAGCTTGGCTACTCGTTAGCCAGGGCTGACTCAATCAATCAATCAATCGTATTTATTGAGCACTTACTGTGTGCAGAGCACTGGACTAAGTGCTTGGGAAGTACAAGTTGGCAACATATAAAGTCCCTACCCAACAGTGGGCTCACAGTCTAAAAGGGGGAGATAAAGAACAAAACCAAACATACTAACAAAATAAAATAAATAGAATAGATATGTACAAGTAAAATAAATAGAGTAATAAATATGTACAAACATATATACATATATACAGAGAAATGCGAGTGCGCTGGCTGCAGTCAGCTTGGCTACTCGTTAACCGGGGCCGACTCAATCAATCAATCGTATTTATTGAGCACTTACTGTGTGCAGAGCACTGGACTAAGCACTTGGGAAGTACCAGTTGGCCACATATACAGTCATCATCATCATTAATCGTATTTATTGAGCGCTTACTGTGTGCAGAGCATTGTACTAAGTGCTTGGGAAGTACAAATTGACAACATATAGAGACAGTCCCTGCCCAACAGTGGGCTCACAGTCTAAAAGAGGGAGACAGAGAACAAAACCAGACATACTAACAAAATAAAATAAATAGAATAGATATGTACAAGTAAAATAAATAGAGTAATAAATATGTACAAACATATAGAGAGAGAAATGCGAGTGCGCTGGCTGCAGTCAGCTTGGCTACTCGTTAACCGGGGCCGACTCAATCAATCAATCAGTCGTATTTATTGAGCGCTTACTGTGTGCAGAGCACTGTACTAAGCGCTTGGGAAGTACCAGTTGGCCACATATAGAGACGGTCCCTACCCAACAGTGGGCTCACAGTCTAAAATACTCCATAACTCCATAAAAACCGCTGAGCCTTCAGCGGGCCTGGCCCGGGGCCCAGACGACAGGCCGCACCCCAAACTTTCCTGGGCTCGGGACTTCTCACGGGAACACAGAGGCCTGTCCGGGCAGTACATATTTTCTGCGACTTGTGTAAGCACGAAGGGTGTGCGCAGAGAAACCCAAAGCCAACAGGTCTGCCTGGTCCTCCGGAGGTTTCTCCAAGGACACTGAGGCTCTCCGAGAGCTTCTAGGCCGGAGGGGATGAACGTTGGGAGACGGTTTCCAGGTTCCTCGCTTCCCAGAAAACTCAGGGAGTGACCGGCCCTCCTGTCGACTCCATCCGACCAGCCGGCACGCCTCAAATCTGGCGTAGGGCGGGAGCTTGGGATTGGGAATTGTGAGGCCCGGGTTTTGGTTTAGTTGCTTTTTTTTTAAAATGGTATTTATTAAGCATTTTGGGGGAAGTAGCATGGCTCAGTGGAAAGAGCACGGCCTTGGGAGTCAGAGATCCTTAATAATAATCATAATAATGGCATTAAGCGCTTACTATGTGCCAAGCACTGTTCTAAGCACTGGGGAGGTTACAAGGTGATCGGGTTGTCCCACAGGGAGCTCACAGTCTTCATCCCCATTTTCCAGATGAGGTAACGGAGGCACAGAGAAGTGAAGTCACACAGCTGACAGTCCTTGGGTTCTAATCCCCTCTCCACCACTTGTCAGCTGGGTGACTCTGGGCCAGTCACTTCACTTCTCTGGGCCTCAGTTCCCTCATCTGTAAAATGGGGGTTAAGACTGTGAGCCCCACAGGGGACAACCTGATCATTCATTCATTCGTTCACTCATATTTATTGAGTGCTTACTGGATGCAGAGCACGGTACTAAGCCACCTTGTAACCTCCCCAGCTTTTATAACAGTTTTGCACATAGTAAGTGCTTAATAAATGCCATCATTATTATTATTATTATTACTACTACTATTAAATGTAGGGCGCCCCCATTAATGTTTCCCAGAGGTCAGTCTTTCCATATGTACTAAGGGGTTTTGGGAGAGAGCAGTGTGACCAGGGACAACCTGATCACCTCGTAACCTCCCCAGCGCTTAGAACAGTGCTTTGCACATAGTAAGCGCTTAATAAATGCCATTATTATTATTATTATTATTATTATTATTACTATTAAATGTAGGGCGCCCCCATTATGGTTTCCCAGAGGTCAGTCTTTCCATACGTACTAAGGGGTTTGGGGAGAGAGTAGTGTGACCAGGGACAACCTGATCACCTCGTAACCTCCCCAGCGCTTAGAGCAGTGCTTTGCACATAGTAAGCGCTTAATAAATGCCATTATTATTATTATTATTAAATGTAGGGTGCCCTCATTAATGTTGTGCTTAACAAATACCATTATTATTATTATTATTATTAACAAATACCACATTTATTATTGTCGCAGTCATCATCGTTACTATCATCGTTATCATCCCGCCGCTTTGTAGCTTTTGGATATTTAATACACGTCTTTAGGGATGACGGAATGACTCATATGGGAGTGAGACAAATCCACAAACATGCCAATGAACATAACCTGAGGCAGAAGCTGGAAACATGGAGGAGATGTGAGCCCTCTGTTGGGTAGGGACTGTCTCTATGTGTTGCCGACCTGTACTTCCCAAGCGCTTAGTACAGTGCTCTGCACACAGTAAGCGCTCAATAAATACGATTGATTGATACACCCAGCGGTATTTGAATGCAACACTAGCGGTGAAGAGATTGTGGAGCTGGAGTGTGAAAAGGGCTGATAAGAGCGTGGGGTGACTGACCCTCCTACTCTAGTCCGTGCAAACGAAGATCGGCTTGGGTTGCCCCCTGTTACCCACTTTCAATCAATCAATCAATCAATCGTATTTATTGAGCGCTTACTGTGTGCAGAGCACTGGACTAAGCGCTTGGGAAGTCCAAGTTGGCAACATCTAGAGACGGTCCCTACCCAACGGTGGGCTCACAGTCTAGAAGCGGGAGACAGAGAACAAAACCAAACATATTAACAAGATAAAATAGGATATATATGTACAAGTAAAATAATAAATAAATAAATAGAGTAATAAATATGTACCAACGTATATACATATATACAGGTGCTGGGGGGAAGGGAACTTTCCTTCAGGCCCCTCAGGGTGGTGGTATTCTTGAAGCTTTTGCTCGCCAAATTTAGTAAATTTAGCGAGGGCTCCATTTCAGTAATAATAATAATGATAATAATAATGCCATTATAAATGCCATTAATAAATGGCATTATTATTGTTATTATTACCTTGTATTTACCCCAGTGCTTAGAACAGTGCTTGGCACATAGTAAGTGCATGTATTAAGCGCTTATTATGTGCAAAGCACTGTTCTAAGCGCTGGGGAGGTTACAGGGTGATCAGGTTGTCCCACGAGGGGCTCCCAGTCTTCATCCCCACTTTCCAGATGAGGGAACTGAGGCCCATTTCAGTAATAATAATAATGATAATAATAATGCCATTATAAATGCCATTAATAAATGCCATTATTATTATTATTATTACCTTGTATGTACCCCAGTTCTTAGAACAGTGCTTGGCACATAGTAAGTGCATGTATTAAGCTCTTACTATGTGCCAAGCACTGTTCTAAGCGCTGGGGAGGTTACAGGGTGATCAGGTTGTCCCACGGGGGGCTCGCAGTCTTCATCCCCGCTTTCCAGATGAGGGAACTGAGGCCCAGAGAAGTGGTGACTGTTTTAATGGCATTTATTAAGAGCTTACTATGTACGAAGCACTGTTCTAAGCGCTGGGGTAGATACAAGGTAATCAGATTGTCCCATGTGGGGCTCACAGTCTTCATCCCCATTTTCCAGATGAGGGAACTGAGGCCCAGAGAAATGACGTGACTTGCCCAAAGTCACACGGCTGGCAAGTGGCAGAGGCAGGAGTAGAACTCACGACCTCTGACTTCAAAGCCCGGGCTCTTTTCCACTAAGCCCCACGGCTTTGGGGGTGCCTTTCGGGAGGAGGTGGGGTTTTAGGGTTCAGGGGACCTTTAGGCACAAAAAGAGAACTGTCTCCCCAGCTGGGAAGGAACAAGATGCCGGGTGGTCACAGGGGACAGGCTACAAGGGCCTTAGGTGGTCATTAGGTGCTCATTCATTCATTCAATCGTATTTATTGAGCGCTTACTGTGTGCAGAGCACTGGACCAAGTTCTTGGGAAGTCCAAGTTGGCGACGTATAGAGACGGCCCCTACCCAGCAGCGGGCTCACAGTCTAGAAGGGGGAGACAGACAACAATCAATCAATCAATCGTATTTATTGAGCGCTTACTGTGTGCAGAGCACTGCACTAAGCACTTGGGAAGTCCAAGTTGGCAACATCTAGAGACGGTCCCTACCCAACAGTGGGCTCACAGTCTAGAAGGGGGAGATAGAGAACAATCAATCAATCAATCAATCAATCAATCAATCATATTTATTGAGCGCTTACTGTGTGCAGAGCACTGGACTAAGCGCTTGGGAAGTCCAAGTTGGCAACATATAGAGACGGTCCCTACCCAACAGTGGGCTCACAGTCTAGAAGGGGGAGATAGAGAACAATCAATCAATCAATCAATCAATCAATCATATTTATTGAGCACTTACTGTGTACAGAGCACTGTACTAAGCACTTGGGAAGTCCAAGTTGGCAACTTATAGAGACGGTCCCTACCCAACAGTGGGCTCACAGTCTAGAAGGGGGAGACACAACAATCAATCAATCAATCAATCAATCGTATTTATTGAGCACTTACTGTGTGTACAGCACTGGACTAAGCGCTTGGGAAGTCCAAGTTGGCAACATCTAGAGATGGTCCCTACCCAACAGTGGGCTCACGGTCTATAAGGAGGAGACAGAGAACAAAACAAAACGTATTAACAAAACAAAATAAATAGAATAGATATGTACAAGTAGAATAAACAATAATAATAGAGTAATAAATGCGAACAAACATATATACATATATACAGGTGCTGTGGGGAAGGGAAGAAGGTAAGGCGGAGGGGGAGAAGGGGGAACAAACCAAACAAAAACAGAACAAAACATATTAACAAAATAAAATAAATAGAATAAATATGTACAAATAAAATAAATGAATAAATAGAGTAATAAATACCTACAAACATATATACATATATCCAGGTGCTTTGGGGAGGAGAAGGAGGTAAAGCGGGGGGGGGGGGGGGGATGGGGAGTGGGAGGAGGGGGCTCAGCACGGCTCAGTGGAAAGAGCCTGGGCTTTGGAGTCAGAGGTCATGGGTTCAAATACCGGCTCCACCACTTGTCAGCTGTGTGACTTTGGGCAATTCACTTCACTTCTCTGGGCCTCAGTTACCTCACCTGTAAAATGGGGATGAAGACTGTGAGCCCCCCGTGGGACAACCTGATCCCCTTGTGACCTCCCCAGCGCTTAGAACAGTGCTTCGCACAGAGTAAGCGCTTAATAAATGCCATTATTATTATTATTATTATTGTTAATTATTATTTCAGGGTAGGGCCAGCAGCTCCTGGCAGTCTAGGACGCCTTCAGAGTACCATCTTCTGGCCGACCTGTGTTTCTACAGGAATACGCAGGCAACAGTCAATTTATTGAGCGTCTATCAACCTTTTTTTAATGCTATTTATTAAGCTAGTAGCCAAGGAATACACCGAAGGTTAATGTTAGGAAGATTTGCTCTGAAGGGCTTGGAAAAAGCCATAAAATGTGCTGATAGAACATCTGCCACAAAAATACAAATTGTCAATTCTATGATGTTTCCAGTGACAACGTATAGATCTCAAAGAAGCAGCGAGGCTCAATGGAAAGAGCCCGGGCTTGGGAGTCAGAGGTCATGGGTTCAAATGCCGGCTCTGCCAATTATCATCTGTGTGACCTTGGGAAAGTCACTTCACTTCTCTGGGCCCCTGTTACCTCATCTGTAAAATGGGGATGAAGACTGTGAGCCCCCCGTGGGACAACCTGATCACCTTGTAACCTCCCCAGCGCTTAGAACAGTGCTTTGCACATAGTAAGCGCTTAACAAATGCCATCATTATTATTATTATTATCTCTCCCAGAACGCCCCACTTTGCACATAGTAAGCACTTAACAAATTCATTCATTCATTCGATCGTATTTACTGAGCACTTACTGTGTGC
Source organism: Tachyglossus aculeatus (assembly GCF_015852505.1). Classification (NCBI taxonomy): domain Eukaryota; kingdom Metazoa; phylum Chordata; class Mammalia; order Monotremata; family Tachyglossidae; genus Tachyglossus; species Tachyglossus aculeatus. The sequence continues at coordinate 9,377,889 of NC_052073.1, read as the reverse complement.
AGAGCACTGTACTAAGCGCTTGGGAAGTACAAGTTGTGCCTCAGTTCCCTCATCTGTAAAATGGGGATTAAGACTGTGAGACACCCTGTGGAACAACCTGATCACCTTGTAACCTCCCCAGCGCTTAGAACAGTGCTTTGCACATAGTAAGCGCTCAACAAATGCCATCATCAATCGTATTTATTGACCACTCACTGTGTGCAGAACACTGTACTAAGCGCTTGGGAAGTACAAGTTGGCAACATATAGAGACAGTCCCTACCCAACAGTGGGCTCACAGTCCAAAATAATAATAATAATAATAATAATAATTATTATTATTATTATTATTATTATTATTATTATTATTATCTCTCCCAGAACGCCCGGCTCTCCATCTCTTCTTGACTGTGAGCCCACTGTTGGGTAGGGACCGTCTCTATATGTTGCCAACTTGGACTTCCCAAGCGCTTAGTACAGTGCTCTGCACACAGAAAGCGCTCAATAAATACGATTGATTGATTGATTAAGAGGGGAAGAGGAAGGAGGGGAGGAGGGGTTGTGTCTACCAACTCATCTGTCTACCAACTCTTTTGTCTTATACACTCCCACATGTTTAGTTGAGTGCTTTGCTGACAATAAGTGCTCAGTAAATACCATTGATTGATTAATTAGTATATGATTATTTGAATATCACACAGCACTATTTATAGTATTTGTTGAAAACTTACTATGTGTCAGAAACTGCAGTAAGCACTGGAGTAGATACGAGCTAATCAAAAATAATAATAATAATAATGGCATTTATTAAGCACTTACTATGTGCAAAGCACTGTTCTAAGCGCCGGGGAGGTTACAAGGTGATCAGGTTGTCCCACGGGGGGCTCACAGTCTTCATCCCCATTTTACAGATGAGGTAACTGAGGCCCAGAGAAGTGAAGTGACTTGCCCAAAGTCACCCAGCTGACAATTGGCAGAGCCGGGATTTGAACCCATGACCTCTGACTCCCAAGCCCGGGCTCCTTTCCACTGAGCCACGCTCAAGTTGGACACAATCCATGTTCCACTTGGGGCGTACAGTCTTCTCATTTTTACAGATGAGGTAACAGAGGCACAGAGGTGCCAAGGTCACATGGCAGATGAAAAGGGAAATCAGGATTAGAACCCAAGTCCTTCTGACTTCCAGAACCGCAAGCTCCTTGTGGGCAGGGAATGTATGTGTTTATTGTTGTAGTGCACTTTCCCAAACGCTTAGTACAGTACAGTAGAGAAGCAGCATGGCTCAGTGGAAAGAGCCCGGGCTTCGGAGTCAGAGGTCATGGGTTCGAATCCCGGCTCCACCAATTGTCAGCTGTATGAATTTGGGCAAGTCACTTCACTTCTCTGTGCCTCAGTTCCCTCATCTGTAAAATGGCGATTAAGACTGTGAGCCCCTGGTGGGACAACCTGATCACCTTGTAACCTCCCCAGAGCTTAGAACAGTGCTTTGCCCATAGTAAGCGCTTAATAAATGCTATTATTATTATTATTATTATTATTATTACTCCTCATCCAGGAAGCGCTCAATAAATACGATTGAATTGAATGAATGAAAGAAGTGCCCTAGCCACTAGGCCACTCTGCTTCTCAAGGATTTGGAGTGAGTGTCTGTCCTTGGCACGGTTCCTGGACAGGGACTATTCATTCATTCATTCAATCATATTTATTGAGCGCTTACTGTGTGCAGAGCACTGTACTAAGCGCTTGGGAAGTACAAGTCGGCAACATATAGAGATGGTCCCTACCCGACAGCGGGCTCACAATCTAGAAGAATATGTCTGGGCTGATTATAGGTAGGTACTGTCTCTATATGTTGCCATCTTGTACTTCCCAAGTGCTTAGTACAGTGTTCTGCACACAGTAAGTGCTCAATAAATACGATTGATTGATTATAATAATGATAATAACGATGGTATCTGTTAAGCGCTTACTATGTGGAAAACACTGTTATAAGCGCTGAATCAGATGACCTTTTTCCTCCATCACTGCGGTGACGACCTTATCCCAACCGCTAACGGCACCGTGGTTGCTCCTTGGCCTAGCGCTCAGTACAGTGCTAGGCACATAGTAAGTGCTAAATAAACACCTGTGTTATTATAGGTGTGAAGTCCACTGGTTTTGTCACCCGTCTACCTGTTTGTTTTGTTGTCTGTCTCCCCCCACTTCTAGACTGTGAGCCCGCTGTTGGGTAGGGACCGTCTCTATATGTTGCCGATTTGTACTTCCCAAGCGCTTAGTCCAGTGCTCTGCACACAGTAAGCGCTCAATAAATACGATTGAATGACTGAATGGAGAAGCCGCGTGGCTCAGTGGAAAGAGCCCGGGCTTTGGAGTCAGAGGTCATGGGTTCAAATCCAGCCTCCGCCGCTTGTCAGCTGTGGGACTTTGGGCAAGTCACTTCACTTCTCTGGGCCACAGTTCCCTCATCTGTAAAATGGGGATGAAGACTGCGAGCCCCCGTGGGACAACCTGATCACCTTGTAACCTCCCCAGCGCTTAGAGCAGTGCTTTGCACATAGTAAGCGCTTAATAAATGCCATTATTATTATTATTATTATTATTATTATTATTATTATTATTATGCAGGAAAGTGAGAGTGTTGTAGGTATATTCGACCACCAGGTTAGAACAGTGCTTTGCACATAGTAAGCGCTTAATAAATGCCATTATTATTATTATTATTAAGGAAAGTGAGAGTGTTGTAGGTATATTCGACCACAAGGTGGCGCTGCTGTCAATCACAAGATCGCCCAGCGCTTACCGGATTTATTGCGGCCTTTTTTAAATACTCATTCATTCATGCAATCGTATTTATTGAGCGCTTACTGTGTGCAGACCACTGTACTAAGCGCTTGGGAAGTCCAAGTTGGCAACATACAGAGACGGTCCCTACCCAACAACGGGCTCACAGTCTGTAAGGGGGAGACAGACAACAAAAGCAAACCATGTATTGAGCGCTTAGTACAGTGCTCTGCACATAGTAAGCGCTCAATAAATACGATTGATTGATTGATGTAGGCAGGTGTCAAAGCCGTCAGAAGAAATAGAATTATAGCTATATGCACATCATTCATTAAATGGAGTAGTAAACTATGTACAAGTTAAATAGAGTAATAAATCTGTACAAATATATACAAGTGCTGTGGGGAGGGGAAGGAGGTACCTGTATATGTGTATATATGTTCGTACATATTTATTATTCTATTTATTTATTTTACTTGCACATATTTATTCTATTTATTTAATTTGGTTAATATGTTTTCTTTTGTTGTCTGTTTCCCCCTTCTAGACTGTGAGCCCGCTGTTGGGTAGGGACCGTCTCTAGATGTTGCCAACTTGTACTTCCCAAGCACTTAGTACAGTGCTCTGCACACAGTAAGCGCTCAATAAATACGACTGAATGAATGAATGAATGAGGTAGGGCGTATGTTGCCAACTTGTACTTCCCAAGCGCTTAGTACAGTGCTCTGCACACAGTAAGCGCTCAATAAATACGATTGAATGAATGGGGATGGGAGGAGAAGAGGAAAAAGAGGGCTCAGTCTGGGAAGGCCTCCTGGAGGAGGTGAGCTCTCAGTAGGGCTTTGAAAGGAGGAAGAGATATCGTTTATATAGTTTTTCCCCCAGTTTTTACTATTTCTCTGTTTCTTTATGCTTCTGTCGCCAACTCTCCCCTTTTAACCTTATTCTGTGAGTCTCTTGAGGGTGCAGGAATGTGCCAAATTTTCATCTCTGTATTTTTTCCCAGCAGTTAGTACAGTAACTGCCTACTGAAAGCGCTCCAAAAACATTATTGAATGAACGAATGAATGAATTTAGTCAATCCCCCGACTTTTCATTCATTCAATCGTATTTATTGAGCGCTTACTGTGTGCAGAGCACTGTACTAAGCGCTTCCAGCCCTTTCCTCAGATGGCCTCCCCATCCTGGCTCCTGGCTGTAGAGATGAGTTGGACTTGGGCTTGGGGACAGAGATCCCCCGGCATTAGCCGGCCTTAGGAAGACCGTGGAGTTCAGAGTGACTGGAGAAGACGGAGGCAGGGTGGCCTAGTGGAAAGTGCACCCAGCTGGGAAAACCAGGGTTCAAGTCCTAGAGCTGACGTTGGCTTAGAGCATGACCTTGGACAAGTCACTTAAACTCTCTTGGCTTCGGTTTCTTCATCCGTACGAGGAGGAAAAGCTAGTTTGTGAGCGGGACAGGGATTGTTTCTGACGTGACAACGTTGTATTGACCCCAGCGCTCAGCACACAGTAAGTGCTTAATGAACAAAGCTAAGGGCACTGTGCTAAGTGTTTGGGAGAGTATAGTAGAATTACTAGACATGATCCCTGCCCTCAGGAGCTTACAATCTAGCAGGGATGGGAGATAGACACTAAAATAATGACACCAGGAGCAAGTAATGGAGTATAAAGTTAGGTACAAAAATGCTATGGGATTGGAGCCAGAGGGGCATTTAAGTGTGTGCTTCCCAGACTGAGCCCCTTCCTTCCTCTCCCCCTCGTCCCCCTCTTCATCCCCCCATCTTACCTCCTTCCCTTCCCCACAGCACCTGTATCTATGTATATATGTTTGTACATATTTATTACTCTATTTATTTATTTATTTTACTTGTCCATATCTATTCTATTTATTTTATTTTGTTAGTATGTTTGGTTTTGTTCTCTGTCTCCCCCTTTTAGACTGTGAGCCCACTGTTGGGTAGGGACTGTCTCTATATGTTGCCAACTTGTACTTTTCAAGCGCTTAGTACAGTGCTCTGCACACAGTAAGTGCTCAATAAATACTATTGATGATTGATGATGTGCTTCTGCAGCATAGAAGGGCTGAAGAAGTAATTGGGGGATGGAGGATTGAGAGATGAGACAATAATCAGGGAAGACTTCCTGAACCATCGTGATGGATGTTTAAATGGATGTTTAAATGGGAAGGAAAGGGCAGATTGTGTGGCCTAGTGGATAGAGCATGGACCTGGGACCCGGGCTCTAATCCCAACTCTGCCACGTGTCTGCTGTGTGACCTTGGACAAGTCACTTAACTTTTGTGTGTCTCAGTTCTCTCAGCTCTAAAATGGGGATTAAGATTGTGAGCCCTATGTGGGACCGGGATGGTGTCCAACCTGATTATCTTGTGTCTACCCCAGTGCTCAGTACAGTGCTTGGCACATAGTAAGCGCTTATCAAATACCACTGAGAAAAATGTGTTGAAAAAGCCAGCAGATTAACTATTGGGATTGAATGTGTTTCCCTTGCACTTTATTCCTTTATTCCTTCCCTCCTCAGCCCCACAGAGCTTATGTCCATATCCATATTTATTTATTTTTATTAAGGTCTGTCTCCCCGCCTAGACTGTAAGCTTGTTGTGGGCAGGGAACACATCCGCCGACTCTCAGCGCTTAGTACAGCGCTCTGCACTCAGTAAATGCTCAATGAAAATGATTGATTGATTGATGGCAGAGACAAGGATAATGCCAAGGTTGTGGACTTCAGTGATGGGGAGGATGGCAGAGGTATCAGCTGTGAGGAAAGATTCACCCCCTTCCCTGTCAGGGCTAGCCTAGTCCCACAGGGAAAGAGTTGGGGGATGAGCCTGAAATTGGGGAGACTTGGTCAAAAAGGGGGCCAGAGGGTTGTGATTATGTCTGCTGTGTGACCTTGGGCAAGTCACTTCACTTCTTGGTGCCTCAGTTACCTCATTTGTAAAATGAGGATTGAGACCGTGAGCTCCACATGGGACAGGGACTGCATCTAACCTGATTAGCTTGTATTCACCCCAGTGCTTAGTAAGGTGACCGGCACATAGTAAGTGCTTAATAAATACCATAATAATAATTATTATTATTAGGGAAGGGCCAGAAGCTAGAGGGGGCAGATGGAGACTGACAGGCTGGGTTTCCTTGAAAGGCCAGTGGCTCAGACCCTCTGAGTAACCCCAGCTCTCGATTTCCAGGATTTGGCAATAAGGTCTGTGAGAATGATGACACTCGGGAAGTAAGACTTGTTGACCGGGAGTCAGGCGTGGGTCCTGGGGGAGGGCTGAGATTGAAATCAGACATGGAGTGAAAGTGAGAGACTTCGGGGAAGAATGATGAAATCCAAACTTGTAGGCACGAAGACCGAGAAAGTCTGGCCCTATCTGAACTCTCAATTATTATACTCTGTTCTTTCTCACCCAACCACATGCTGAAGATTTTTTTGGCAGAGACCAGAGGCATGGAGAAGAGGAAGGAGAAGAGAAGGAGAAGACACGGTGAGAGCCCCCAGACCACACATTGGAGGTTTAGAGCCCTCCCTTGGGGAGAGAAAGGGGCAATCATTGGACATTAAATGAGGAGTGGGAGGAGGTTTTCCATAGACCATGTTTTGGAAAATGATCTGAGTGAAAGGGCTCCTTCCTTCCAGCTGCCACCTGGGGCTCTGGAGCGAGGGAAAGAAGGAGGGATGGGGGGAGAGATGGAAGGAGGAAGGGGAGGATGAAAGGAGAGGAGGAGGGAAGGAGAGGGAGAGAGAAGGATGAAGGGAGAGAGGGAAGGAAGAAGAGGGAGAGAGAAGGGAGGAAGAAGGGGAGGAGAGAAGGAGGGAAAGCAGGAGGGAGGGAGAGGAAGGGTGGGGAGGAGGGGGCAGGGTAAGAGAAGAAGGGCAAGATGGAGGGGCAAAGAGAAAGAGGGAAGGGGAGGGAGAGAAAAGGGAGGATGAAGGGAGAGAGGGTGGGAAGGAAGGAAGAAGAGGGAGAGAGAAGGGAGGAGAGAAGCAGCGTGGCTCAGTGGAAAGAGCCTGGGCTTGGGAGTCAGAGGTCATGGGTTCAAATCCCGGCTCTGCCACTTGTCAGCTGTGTGACTTTGGGCAAGTCACTTGACTTCTCTGTGCCTCAGTTACCTCATCTGGAAAATGGGGATTAAGACTGTGAGCCCCACGTGGGACAACCTGATCACCTTGTATCCCCTCAGGGCTTAGAACAGTGCTTTGCACATAGTAAGCGCTTAATAAATGCCATTATCTTCTAGACTGTGAGCCCGCCATTGGGTAGGGACCGCCTCTACATGTTGTCAACTTGTACTTCCCAAGTGCTTAGCAGTGCTCTGCACACAGTAAGCTCTCAATAAATACGATTGAATGAATGAATGAATGAGAGAAGGAGGGAAAGCAGAAGGGAGGGAGAGGAAGGGTGGGGAGGAGAGAAAGAAGGAAAGACGGAGGGAGAGGAAGAGTGGGAAGGAGAGAGGAGGGGGTGGGGGAGGAGAGGAAGAAGGGCAGGATGGAGGGACAAAGTGAAAGAGAGAGGGAGCAAGAGAAGGGAAGAAGAAGGGGAGTATGGAGGGAAGGAGGGAGGACATGAGAGGGACAGAGAGAGGGAGAGAGGGAGGAAGAAACAGAGGAGAGGGAGGGCTACAGTCACAAGTCTAGATCATTGACACCCCAATCAACTTCCTCCCCACCTCCATGGCCACATGTAAAAGAAGGCAGCAGCTCTTGGAGTTCCTGACTCTGCAGCGTTGAGGGGGCCAGAGCAGAGACCTTGGAGCATGGGAGCACCACAGCCGGGTGCGGGGTGAGAAAGCAATTCTACTACTAGGGCTAGGAGAGCCCAAGGTCCGCTATCCGTGAAGGCCTGTTAATCTGCGAACCATCCATCCAGACTCCTGCTTGACTCTCCCAGCCCACAACTCACTCCCAGCCTCAGTACAACAGCACTCTGCACACAGTAACAGCTCAAGAAATACGACTGACTGGCTGACTGACTGACAATTGCTGCCCGGAGTAAATGTAGTTATTTACATGCTGTAGAGAAGCAGCGTGGCTCAGTGGAAACAGCATGGGCTTTGGAATCAGAGGTCATGAGTTCAAATGCCAGCTCCCCCACTTGCCAGCTGTGTGACTTTGGGCAAATCATTTCACTTCTCTGGGCCTCAGTTACCTCATCTGTAAAATGGGGATGAAGACTGTGAGCCCCCCGTGGGACAACCTGATCACCTTGTAACCTCTCCAGCGCTTTGAACAGTGCTTTGCACATAGTAGGCGCTTAATAAATGCCATCATTATTATTCACTCTCCCACCCCTCACCAAACTTTTAGACTGTGAGCCCACTGTTGGGTAGGGACTGTCTCTATATGTTGCCAACTTGTACTTCCCAAGTGCTTAGTACAGTGCTCTGCACACAGTAAGCGCTCAATAAATATGATTGATTGAAACACGTTTTCTCTCTCATTCATTCAATTGTATTTATTGAGCGCTTACTGTGTGCAGAGCGCTGTACTAAGCGCTTGGGAAGTACAAGTTGCCAACATGTAGAGATGGTCCCTACCCAACAGTGGGCTCACAGTCTGTTCCTTGGCGCTTTTCATCCAACTCGTCCTCTCTTCTCTCTCTCCCACTCTCTCACACACATACACGTATTTGCCCATATTCATCTACGCATTTTTGAAAAATACAAATTCAAGTAAAACCATTTTTCCAAAAAATGCCCCCGCACCACCCCAGTGCCAAGCTCCTGGCTCGGCAGGGTTCCTAAACATTTCCTGCTGGAAAATAATTTCAGGAAAGAGGAAAAGCTAAAAATAAAGGCTGTCCCACCCAAAGTCACAGGCTGTGGCCGGACCAAGAGAAGACAAACAACTGCCACTGCCTTCCCAGCAACTTACACAAACAAGGGCAGGGCCAAGCCAGGCCAGAGGAGAGTTGAGCCAGGGAAGAAAGGCTGGCAGGAGCTGAGGGGTTTGGAAGGAGAGGGTAGGGGTTAACTGAGTCCAAAACCAAACTCTCCCACCCTGTTGCAGCAGCTATTGGGCTCTATTGCTCTGGAGAATCAATCAATAACTTAGGAGCATTTTTTGAGTGCCCATTGTGTGCTGAGCACTGTTCTAAGCAGAAGGGAGAGTGCCATAGCAAGAGTAAACATGATTCCTGTCTTGGAAGACCTTACAGTCTAGTAGGGGAATCTGATAGTAAAATAAATTTCCCTCCTCTTTTTTCTCCTCCTCCTCTTCCACCTGCCACTCTTGGGGTTTACTAGCCACCGCAGGGGGATTGCCAGGGGCTCCAATCCCGCCACTCCAAGCTCAGGCCAAGCACATCTTCTTACTGAGCCCCCTTTTTCCTCTCCTCCTCCTCATCCCCCCACCCTACCTCCTTCCCCTCCCCACAGCACCTGTATATATGTTTGTACAGATTTATTAATCTATTTATTTTACTTGTACATTTACTATTCTATTTATTTTGTTAATGATGTGCATCTAGCTTTACTTCTATTTATTCTGATGACACCTGTCCACATGTTTTGTTTTATTGTCTGTCTCCCCCTTCTAGACTGTGAGCCCATTGTTGGGTAGGGACCGTCTCTATATGTTGCCAACTTGGACTTCCCAAACGCTTAGTACAGTGCTCTGCACACAGTAAGTGCTCAATAAATATGATTGAATGAATGAATGAATCTCCTTCTCCTTTTTCCCCACCTCCTCCTTCCCCTTCTTCTCCTTCTCCTTGTTGCCACTTCCTTCTCCTCTTCCTCCTCTTCCTTCTCCTTCTCTCCTTCCCCATCCTCCTCCTCCTCCTCCACCTTGTCATTATCCTTCTCCTCCCATCCTCTTTCTCTCTTCCTCCTTCCCCTCCTCCTCTTCTTCCCTCTCCTCCTCATCTTCCTCTTCCTAATTTTCCTCTTTCTCATCTTTTCCTCCTTCTTATCATCCTCATTATTTTCCACCTCCACCTCCCCGCACCCCATATTCACCCCTTTCTCCCCTTTCTCCTCCCCCTTCCCTCTTCTCCTCATTCCCCACCCCGCAATTCACTTCTCCCTCCTCATCTTTGGCAGCAGTGACAGCGAGCCCAGCTGTTGCCGTGGCTACTCCAGCCCTTGCGACTGAAAGCTCGGCCCTTCGGACCCGGAGGTGTGTGACCGCTGTCCGGTTTGCCAGAGTCTCCATTGGGGAGCCCCAAGTGAAGGCCTGCTTGGTGCAGACAGTGGCCTAAATAGCTCCTGAAGCCACTGAATACAGGCTTGGAGGGGAGGACCACACACCCCCGTCCATCACCCTCTCCCTCCCTCTGCCTCCATTCACTCCTAACATCTCAGGAGGCTGGAAAAAATCCCCAGTGGTGTTTTCAGGCCTTGTCCTTGAAACATTTATCCACGATGGGGGAAGTAACACAAGAGACAGGTTCCTCTTTGGCTTGTCCACCTAGAAACTGGCCCTGACCCCCGGGCCCAATTCTGCTGACAAATTTCCCATCTCTGAAGAGGGGCAGGGATTTTATCTCCCCAAATGGCCCTTTTTGATCAGTTTCAGAAGCACAGACCTGAATTGAAATATTTCCGACCCCTGGGCCAGAGCCTCTTTCTGATTTCCGGGGTCCCTTGAGGCCATCAATCAATCAGTTGTAGTTATCGAGGATTTAATGAGTGGAAAGCACTGTGCCAAGCGCCCAGGGGAAGTTCAGCAGAAGCAAGACTCACTTCCCCTCCCCTCAGGAAGCTTCATTCATTCTATCGTTTTTATCCAGCGCTTATTAAGTGCAGAGCACTGTACTAAGTGCTTGGGAGAGTACAATATAACAATAAACAGACACATTCCCTGCCCACAGTGAGCTTAAAATTTTACAATCTAGTAGAGGAGACATAAGTGATTTTCAGAGTGGGAGTGGAAGCAGGAGTGGGGGGAAGAACCACGGCATAACAGAGGAATAAATATGTGTCAGGGTGAAATACTGAATAAATAATCGAATGGATGAAAAAAATCAGTGAATCCATATGAAAATAAAGGAAATCACTGTGTCAGGGTGTCCTCCCATGCCTAAAGCAAGTATCATGGGCCAGAAGCAGATGAGAAGTTGAGTTCACAGCATGAACTTTTCTGTCTCTCTCTCTCTTTCTCCCCTCCCTCCCAAGTCCAGTAAATGATGATGATGGTATTTGCTAAGTGCTTACTATGTGCCATGCACTGTGCTATGCACTGGGGTGGATACAAGCAAATGATGATGATGATGATGATAGTGGTATTTATTACATTACACCTGTCCACATGTTTTGTTTTGTCCTTCTAGACTGTGAGCCCATTGTTGGGTAGGGACCATCTCTGTATGTCGCCCATTTGTGCTTCCCAAGCGCTTAGTACAGTGCTCTGCACACAGTAAGCGCTCAATAAATACGATTGAATGAGTGAATGAATGAATGAATGAAGAGCTTACTGTGTACCAAGCACTGTTCAAAGCCCTGCGGTAGATACAAAGTAATCTGGAGTTGGACACAGTCCCTGTCCCATGAGGGGCTCACAGTTTCAATCCCCATTTTACAGATGAGATAACTAAGACACAGAGAAGTGAAATGTTAATATGTTTTGTTTTGTTGGCTGTCTCCCCCTTCTAATCTGTGAGCCCGCTGTTGGGTAGGGACCGTCTCTATATGTTGCCAATTTGGACTTCCCAAGCGCTTAGTACAGTGCTCTGCACACAGTAAGTGCTCAATAAATACGATTGAGTGAATGAATGAATGAAATGACTTGCCCAAGGTCACACAGCAGACAAGTGGTGGAACTGGGGTTAGAACCCATGACCTTCCAACTCCCAGGCCTGTGCTCTAGCCTGTATGCCGGGCTATCTCCAACTTTTTACCGAAGCTCTGTTCCCTGACAATCCTCCATTCCCAGTGGTGGTGTAGCCGGGTGAGTGGTGGGGGGCACTTCGGGAATGGGGGTTCTGGAGCCAGAGCATAGAAGAGGGGGCTGGAGAGGCAGGGTCATCCCCACATCACCATTCAGGTCAATTCATCAATCGTATTTCATCATCAATCGCATTTATTGAGCGCTTACTGTGTGCAGAGCACTGTACTAAGTGCTTCAATTCGATTGCTTTTACTGAGCACTTTCTGTGCGCAGAGCACTGTACTAAGCTCTTCGGAGAGTGCAATATAACAATAAACAGATACATTCCCTGCCCACAACAAGCTTCCAGTCTACAGAGGGGGAAGCAGACATTAATATAAATAAATAAATTACAAATCAGTACATAATAATAATAAAAATGATGGTATTTGTTAAGTGCTTTCTATGTGCAAAGCACTGTTCTAAGCACTGGGGGGATACAAGGAGATCAGGTTGTCCCACGTGGGGCTCACAGTCTTAATCCCCATTTTACAGATGAGGGAACTGAGGCCCAGAGAATCAATCAATCAACCGTATTTATTGAGCACTTACTGTGTGCAGAGCACTGTACTAAGCGCTTGGGAAGTACAAGTTGGCAACATATAGAGACAGTCCCTACCCAACAGTGGGCTCAGAGAAGTGGAGAAGCAGTGTGGCTCAGTAGAAAGAGCCCAGGCTTTGGACTCAGAGGTCATGGTTCAAATCCCTGCTCCGCCAATTGTCAGCTGTGTGACTTTGGGAAAGTCATTTAACTTCTCTGTGCCTCAGTTACCTCATCTGTAAAATGGACATTAAGACTGTGAGCCTCCCATGGGACAACCTAATCACCTTGTAACCTCCCCAGCGCTTAGAACAGTGCTTCGCCCATAGTTAGCGCTTAATAAATGCCATCATGATTATTAAGTGAAGCAACTTGCCCAAAGTCACACAGCTGACAATTGGTGAAGCTGGGATTTGAACCCATGACCTCTGACTCCAGAGCCCAGGCTCTTTCCCACTGAGCCACGCTGCTTCTCATAAGTGCCATGGGGCTGGAAATGGGGATGAATAAAGGGAGCAAGTCAGGGGGAGGCATAAGGGAGTGGGAGAAGAGGAAAAGGGGAAGGCCTCTTAGAGATGTGCCTTCAATAAGGCTTTGAAAGGCGGGGGCTGTGGGGAGGAGGGGGAAAGGGTACTCGTAGGATTTGAGGAGGGAGAGCATTCCAGGCCAGAGGCGGGATGTGGATGAGGAGTCGGTGGTGAGATAGATGAGATCCAGGGACAGGGAGAAGGTTAGCATCACAGGAGCAAAGTGTGCAGGCTGGTTTGTAGTAAGAGAGTAACCAGGTGAGGTAGGAGAGGAAAAGGTGATTAAGTGCTTTAAAGCCAATGGTGAGGAGCTTTTGTTTGATGCGGAGGTGGATGGGCAACCACTGGAGTTTCTTGAGGAGTGGGGAAACACGTCCTGAACATTTTCGTAGAAAAATGATCTGGTAGCAGACTGAAGTACGGACTGGAGTGGGGAGAAACGGGAGGCTGGGACATCAGCAAGGAGGCTGATAAAGTAATCAAGGCGGGAGAGGATAAGTGATTTGATTAACGTTGTAGAAGTTTGGATGGAGAGGTAAAGGAAGATTTTAGCGATGTTGGGAAGGTGGAACCGGATGTAGTGATGGACTGAATATAGTAATAATGGCATTTATTAAGTGCTTACTATGTGCAAAGCACTGCACTTCCAGACTGTGAGCCCGCTGTTGGGTAGGGACCGCCTCTCTATGTTGCCAACTTATACTTCCCAAGCGGTTAGTACAGTGCTCTGCACACAGTAAGCGCTCAATAAATACGATTGAATGAATGAATGAATGAATACTAAGTGCTGGGGAGGTTACAAGGTGATCAGGTTGCCCCACTGGGGGCTCACATCTTAATCCCATTTTACAGATGAAGTAACTGAGGCATAGAGAAGTGAAGTGACTTGCCCAAAGTCACACAGCTGACAGTTGGTGGAGTCGGGATTTGAACCCATGACCTCTGACTCCCAAGCCCGTGCTCTTTCCATTGAGCCACGCTGCTTCTCTATGTAGGTTGAATGAGAGAGAAGAGTCAAAGATAACCCCAAGGTTACGGGCTTGTGAGACAGGAAGGATGGTCAAGCACTTAGTACAGTGGTTTGCACACAGTAAGCACTCAATAAATGCGATTGAATGAATGAATGAATGGTGCCGTTTATAGTGATGGGAAAGTTAGCAGGAGGAGAGGGTTTGGGTGGGAAGATAAGTTCAGTTTTAGACATATAAAGTTTGAGGTGACAGGAGGACATCCAAGGAAAGATGTCTTGAAGGCAAGAGGAAATGTGAGATTGGAGAGAGGCAGAGAGTTTACCCCATCTGAACAATCGAAATCCCATCTTTTCCTGCCCAACTTTGCCTCAGGAGACCAGTTTTTCCTGGCAGCAGGTTCTCTCCCTTCTCCCAACCAGCTCTTATTCTGATCAGGGAAAAAGAAAGCAAGCGAGCGGTACATCAGTGGTATTTATTGAGCACTATGGTGCACAGAGTGCTATACTAAGTGCTTGGGAGAGTACAATAGAGCAGACTGGATAGATTCAATCCCTGCCCACAAGGAGCTTACAGTCTACACTCAAGGCTCCAAGCTTGCTAGAGTGGTCCTGGGTCTTGATTGTGATTGATTAGAATTGAAGTGTTGTTAGGGTTAGGGAGCTTTTGAGCTTTTTAAAAAACAGCGTGGCTTAGTGGATAGAGCATGAGCCTAGGAGTCCAAAGGACCCGGGTTCTAACACCAGCTGTGCCGTGTGTCAGCTGTGTGATCTTGGGCAAGTCACTTCACTCCTCTGGGCCTCTGGTACCTCATCTATAAAATGAGGATTAAGAGTGTGAGCCCCATGGGGGATGGGGACTGGGTCCAACCTGATTAACTTGTATCTTCTTCAGTGCTTAGAACAGTTCTTGGCACATAATAAGTGCTTAACAGATATTATTATTATTATTATTATTATTATTCCCGGGCTCAGGACCCTCCATATCCCTTGCAGGAGTGGCCTCACATTATATCCCTAACACTTCCTGCCTGATTCCCTCTTTGGCCCAAATCTGCATTAGAGCCACTATGTTATTTTTTAAAATGGTATTTGTTAAGCACATCCTATGTGCCAGGCACACAGCATAAGCACCACGGTAGGTACAAGTTAATAATACTGGTCACAGTCCTCGTCCCAAATAGGGCTCACAGTCTTAATCCCCATTTTACAGATGAGGTAACTGAGGTACAGAAACGTTAAGTGACTTGCCCAAGGTCCCACAGCGGTGTGGAGTCAGGATTAGAACCCAGACCCTCTAACTCCCAGGCCGATGCTCTTTCCACTAGGCTGTGCTGCTCCCCAGTACTCGTCTCCGGTCACCTGAAGCCCAGCGGAAGGCCCCTTGAGTCGTTCCTTAGCCGGGGCGAAAACTGTTCCAGGAAAAACAAAGCACTGAGTCAACCCATCTGTGACAGAGGCGAATCTCCACTCAGAAGAACGGAGAGCTTCCCAACCGTGATCTCATCGTGGTGAGGAAACATTGTGCTTTTGGGACCTGTTGCATCTGAATCAATGTCTTATCTAATCGCTGATTGCAACTGCTCCCCAAACCTTCCTGATTTTCCAGAGGTCTCGCGCCATGACGCACCCTACGTCTGGACCAGGACTCAGACACTCACCCAAGCTCTGGTTTTTGCCATTTGCAAAGTTTACTCTTGGCGGCTCCTTTCCCACTGGCCCTGAAATTCCGACTCTGGCCCGGGGCAGAGAGCACATTGGTCCTGGATATCAGAGGCTCCGGTCAGCCTCTGGCTGAAGGCGAAGAGCCGTTTTGTTTCACTCACCAGACAGTAGCCCCTTAGATGGGAAACACGGCTGCCTCTTTCCCCCAAAGCCCGGGCCCCGGCTCAGAAAGAAATGACCTAAGGTTTCTTGCACTTGACGGGACATGCTTTCTCCCTTCCTGAAATCCAGCCCTGCTGACTGGAGAAAGGAGCCGGCCCTGCTTCCTGATTCAGGATGACTAGTTTCCGGGCTGGAGTCAGGAGTCTGTTTCCCTCTGCCCCTCTGGGCCAGGCCGATCTGGATCCAACTTTTCTTCCCTTCCCAGTTTTCCTGGAGCACATGGGAGGCATCTGGGGGTGTGACAGAGAGGGTTAGATGTTGAAGGGGTGGGGATTGTGTGAGGTGAGACCTCACGGCAGTGCTGAGCAAGTATATCATCATCATCATCAATCGTATTTATTGAGCGCTTACTATGTGCAGAGCACTGTACTAAGCACTTGGGAAGTACAAATTGGCAACATATAGAGACAGTCCCTACCCAACAGTGGGCTCACAGTCTAAAAGTCTAAAAGTATATGGCCTGTGGGATTTCTTTACCTTGAACAAACTGCTCTCATGTCCCTCCATACCGACCCCCACAGAGCCATGCCCCATCCCCCTCTCCAAGGCCCTGCTCCTGGCCCTTCCCAGGAGTCTCCATCCCTTCTCCCTCCGCAGAACCCCGTCCCCTGCTTACCTGGCACCCAGGATGGAAAATTGGCCCATAAGATTCCACTCTTCCAAGCAGTACTAAGGGTGCTCTGCAATTTAGAGCTGCTGATATTTGGGTGACGTCGAAAGCACGTCATTGGAAGGGCCGGGCCCTCCAACTCCGTTATACCGTACTCTCCCAAGTGCTTAGTACAGTGTTCCGCCTATAGTAACTGCTCAGTACATCCGATCGATTGATTAATAAAAGTAATTAAACATGAAGGAGAGGGGTGAGACTTCAGAGAAAGGACGTGACCGAAAATCCCCAAGACAATGAAGGGATTCAAGAGGGAATTATTGATTGTTGGGGAATTTCAGCAAAATTAACATGATGGGTACAGCGGATTGGCAGCCTCCCCGCCACTCCCCGGCCAAAATTAGAAGAAACAGGATCAACTAAAGTTCAGATGATAAAATATGAACATATCTTTAAATGATGTACTAAGATTATTCATTTATATTAATGTCTGTCTTCCCCTCCGGACTGTAAACTTGCTGCAGGCAGGGAATGTGTCAACCAACTCTCTTGTATTGTACTCTCCTAAGCACTTAGTGCAGTGCTCTGCACATAGTAAGCACTCAGTAAATACCATTGATGATAAAGCAGCAGTGTCCCAGAGGGGCCCTGATCCAGACAAAGCTCATTTCCTTGTTACGAAAATGCCTGAGGCATAACTTGGAAAACACTTTTGTGAGTAGACAAGCAGGAGAGTAATTTCTGGAAAAGAGTGAACGGAGCCACCAGAGTACATGTGGAAATGATTTAAAAAAAAGTAACTTTTGTGCATTTCTCATAAATTCAGCGGTTAGAAGAGGTTGAAGCTGGAGCAGGAGTTAGATGGTGAACCCTCTGAGGGACCATGTTGGATCCTATTGTCTTGAACCTGCCTCATTCATTCATTCATTCATTCATTAAATCGTATTTATTGAGCGCTTACTGTGTGCAGAGCACTGTACTAAGCGCTTGGGAAGTACAAGTTGGCAACATATAGAGATAGTCCCTACCCAACAGCGGGCTCACGATTAGCACAGTGCTTGGCACAAAGCCTACCCGGGGAATACCATTATTATTATTATTCAATTAAAACATGGTTGGACTACTATTCCCACTTTTAATAATAACAGTTGTGGTGTATTGTACACAGTCCTTTACCCACGTGCGGCTTATGGTCTCAATCCCCATTTTACAGATCAGATAACTGAGACACAGAGAAGGGAAGCAACTTGTATAAGGTCACACAGCAGATGTGGTAAATCTGGAATTAGAACCCATGACTTCTGGATCCCAGGCCTGTGTTCTTTCCACTATCCTAACACTGCATCTCAAACTACTAGAGTTTTGAAGACTCTCCCATGGCAGCCCCTGCAAGCCAGTCTGTTGTTGTTGGGAAAATTGAAGTCTTCAGCATGTGCTTCCATTTCAATCTTTCTGCGGTGTCTCTGTTCTCCACAGCTCTATCTTCCAGCTGGTTCTCTGTTCTTTCTCTCTGGGAGAAACAGCAGCCAAATAGAAATGCTCTCCAGGACACAGAACAGAAATCTCAAGCGTAGGGTTTGAGGGAGGGGAGGATTAGGCAAAGCAGTATCATTGACCTCTGGAGTATTTCTGTTGAATTATGAATTTTACCAGAATAGCTGGTGGGACTTTCCTGGACATTCTTGGATGTCTTAATAATGACCTTTAAAGTGTATGACGAGTCTTAAAGTGTGTGATTTTTCTCTTCATTCTCGTCTCTCTCACCGCTGACTCCTTGCTCGCATCTTCTCTCTTGCCTGAAACCCCCTCCCCTTTCACAAGCTGGCGACCCACTGCTCCCCACATCTTCAAGGCCCTTCTGAAATCACATCTCCTCCAGAAGGCCTTCCCTGAGCAATCTGTCATTTCCCCACCTCTTTCCCTCCACCTGTCCCCCTCTAGACGGTAAGTTGGTTGTGGGCAGGGAACACGTCTGTCAACTTCAACTCTGTTATATTGTACTCTCCCAAGCACTTAGTACCATGCTCTATACACAGTAAGTGCTCAATAAATGCAATTGATTGATTGATTGATTGATTGATCTGTCACCTCGGCATTTCCACGTCACCTATCCACCTGAGTACTCTAGACAGTAAGCTCACTGTGGGCAGGGAATGTGCCTGCTTATTGTTATGTTGTATTCTCCCAAGCACTTAGTACAGCAGCGTGAGAAGCAGCATGGCTGAGAAGCAGCGTGGCTCAGTGGAAAGAGCACGGGCTTTGGGGTTAGAGGTCATGGGTTCCAATTCCCACTCCACCAATTGTCAGCTGTGTGACTTGGGTAAGTCACTTAACTTCTCTGTGCCCCAGTTCCCTCATCTGTAAAATGGGTATTAAGACTGTGAGCCCCACGTGGGACAAACTGATCACCTTGTAACCTCCCCGGTGCTCAGAACAGTGCTTTGCACATAGGAAGCGCTTAACAAATACCATCATTATTATTATTATTACAATACTCTGCACACAGTAAGTGCTCAATAAATACGATTGAATGAATGAATGAACTACTGACCCCCACTTCCCATTGCACTTACAAATTGGTGAGTGTTTCCTCCTGGTTGTAATTCATTTTTGTGTCCGTCTTCTGTGCTAGACTGTTAGCTTCTTGAGGCTAGAGATAATGGTTGCTCTACAGAGATCTCAAATGGAACTGGGGCTGGTTCACCAAGAGGAATTGGTTCTCAGACCTCATGAGTAAGTAAACTGTAAGCTCCCTGAGGGCTGGAACTGCACCTTTACCTCTATCGCACACTCCCAAGCGATTAGTTCAAAGCTCTGCACACAATAGGCACTGAATAAACCCTGGCTGATTGATTGATTATGAGGAAGACACCTGGCTAGCTGTTCTTCATGTCCATAGAAGAACGAGAAACCAGTTAGGATCAGGTGTTAGTAATTGTATCATTTACTGAGTCTCCTTTGGATGCAATGCACTGTACTGGATGCTTGGGGAGAATAATAATAAAACATAATGGTATTTGTAAAGCACTTACTCTGTGCCAAGCACTGTACTAAGTGCTGGGGTACACAAAAATTAATCAGATTGGACACACGGTCTTTGTCCCAAATGGGAATAACATTTGGAGGAGGAAGTAGGAAATTCCCATTTTACAGGTGAGGTACCTGAGACACAGATAAGTGAAGTGACTTGCCCAAGGTGACACAGCAGGCTAGTGGCAGAGCTGGGATTAGAATCCAGGCCTTCTGACTCCCAAGTCTGTGCTCTTTCCAGTAGGTCAAGTTGCTTCCCATGTAAACATGGGAAGCAGTGTGGCTCAGTGGAAAGAGCCCGGGCTTTGGAGTCAGTGGTCATGGGTTCAAATCCCGGCTCTGCCACTTGTCAGCTGTGTGTCTTTGGGCAAGTCACTTAACTTCTCTGTGCCTCAGTTACCTCAACTGGAAAATGGGGATTGACTGTGAGCCCCCAGTGGGACCACCTGATCACCTTGTAACCTCCCCAGCACTTAGAACAGTGCTTTGCACATAGTAAGTGCTCAATAAATGCCATTATTATTACTATTATTAGTATTAGAATGTCTTTATGTCTGGGATAATCACCTCACAGAGTCAGATTATCAGGGAATTTGATGAATCCCATTCACCTCAGCAAGGTGAACTGATCTTTCTGGAGCTGAAGAATCAAAGTCAGTCAATCGGAATTATTTGTTGTCTGTCCTCAGGATACAAAGCGCTGTCTTAGGTGGACCCTAATCAATCAATCAATAGTATTTATTGAGTGTTTACTATGTGCAAATCACTGTACTAAGTGCTTGGGAGAGAACACTATCCCAGAATTGGCAGACATGTTCCCTGCCCACAATGAGCTTACAGTCAAGAGCGGGAGACAGCGGGAGACTCCTCCTCCCCATCCCCCCAGCCCTACCTCCTTCCCCTCCCCACAGCATCTGTCTATATGTTTGTACAGATTTATTACTCTATTTATTTTACTTGTATATATTTACTATTCTATTTATTTTGTTAATGATGTGCACCTAGCTTTATTTCTATTTATTCTGATGACGTGACACCTGTCCACATGTTTTGTTTTGTTGTCTGTCTCCCCCTTCTAGACTGTGAACCCACTGTTGGGTAGGGACCGTCTCTATATGTTGCCAACTTGTCCTTCCCAAGCGCTTAGTCCAGTGCTCTGCACATGGTAAGCGCTCAATAAATACGATTGAATGAATGAATAATAGATAACGTTCTAATAGGCATGAGGAGACAGAACAATTTACAATAGACTCAAATAGGACTCATCATCGTATCCTACTGTGGAGGAAAGGAAAACATCCAAAAGAATGAAGACCCTGCCAAACAGCTGCTTGGTTTTCCTTCCTTCACTCATTCAATCGTATTTATTATATCTGTAAAGTATTTACTTATATTAATGTCTGCCTCCCGCTCTAGACTGTAAGCTTGCTGTGGGCAGGGAATGTATGAGAAGCAGCTTGGCCCAGTGAGAAGCAGTGTGGCTCAGTGAAAAGAGCCCGGGCTTTGGAGTCAGAGGTCATGGGTTCAAATCCCAGCTGCACCACTTGTCAGCTGGGTGACTTTGGGCAAGTCACTTCACTTCTCTGGGCCTCAGTTCCCTTATCTGTAAAATGGGAATTAAGACTGTGAGCCCCCTATGGGACAACCTGATCACCTTGTTACCTCCCCAGTGCTTAGAACAGTGCTTTGCACATAGTAAGAGCTTAACAAATGCCATTATTATTATTATTATTATTATTATTATTATCTGCTTATTTTTATATTGTCCTCTCCCATGCACTTAATACCCAGACAGTCGAGAAGCAGCATGATTTAGTGGTTAGAGCATGGGCCTGGGAGCTAGAGGACCTGGGTTCTAATTCCACTTTGCCACTCGTCCGCTGTCACTCACTTCTCTATGCCTCAGTTACCTCATCTGTAGAGTGGGGATTTTTTTAAATTGTATTTGTTAAGCGTTTACCCTGTACTAGGCACTGTATTAAGCGATGGGGTAAATACAAGTTAATCAAGTTGGACCCAGTCAGTGTCCCCCATGGACTCACAGACGGTTTTAAGACACTTTTAAGACTGTGAGCCCCATGTGGAACATGGATTGGGTCCAACCTGGTTATCTTTTACCTACCCCAGTGCTTCGTACAGCCTGGCACATAGCAACTGCTTAAACAAATACCAAATAGCATTTCAAAAAAAAAAAAATTAAGGGAGAGATTCCCACCAGAGTAACTCATGTGTTTACCACACCGATACTGTAGTAAACTAAGTTCTTAATCACTTGCTGAGGTTCCACCCCAATTGGGGGAAACATGATTTTCATATTATTGTTACACCCACTGGTCTGGAAGATCAAGGGCCAATCTAAAGGAGTTGGCTGGAATCTTGTCAGATCTTTTCCCTTTGGGATTTTCTGCATGCTATCGCCGCTTCTTTCTCTTTGGCAACCCAACCCACCTTTCTGCAGTCATCTGTGATTCATGCGTCCCTGGCTTGGTAGTGTGCTTTTATTCCTTGAGAAATTTAGGTCAGATAAGCTTGATAAGGCATTAAGCACCTGGTGTCATCTTCATTTTCAATATAAACCGTCTATAGGAAAAACCATTCCAAGATGAAGTGAGAGTGGATGATCTAATGGAAGAAGAAAATCCACCTATCCGAACTCTCTGAAGGACAGAACTGAAATGGTGGTTGGCACCAGACAGGGAATTGTGGCATTTGTATTCATTCATTCAATCGTATTTATTGAGCACTTACTGTGTGCAGAGCACTGTACTAAGTGCTTGGGAAGTCCAAGTTGGCAACATATAGAGACGGTCCTTACCCAACAGTGGGCTCACGGTCTAGAAGGGGGAGACAGACAATAAGACAAAACATATTAACAAAATAAAATCAATCAATCAATCAATCAATCAATCATATTTATTGAGCGTTTACTATGTGCAGAGCACTGTACTAAGCGCTTGGGAAGTACAAATTGGCATCACATAGAGACAGTCCCTACCCAACAGTGGGCTCACAGTCTAAAAGGGGGAGACAGAGAACAGAACCAAACATACCAACAAAATAAAATAAGTAGGATAGAAATGTGCAAGTAAAATAAATAAATAAATAAATAAATAGAGTAATAAATATGTACAACCATATATACATAGAATATATAAATAGAATAAATACGTACAAATAAAATAAATAAATAGAGTAATAAATACATACAAACGTATATACAGGTGGTGTGGGGAGAGGAAGGAGGTAGGCGAGGGGGAGGAGGGGGAGAGGATTTGTAGGCCCTGCTTAGGAAGGATGACTGCCCTGCTAATGGATGGGTGCCAGGTCATGACATTACAGATAAATTATATCAGTAATTTATTTATTATACCTGCAAATTATGTATTTATATTAATTTCTGTCTCCCGCTCTAGACGGTAAGCTTGCTGTGGGCAAGGAATGTATCTGCTTATTTTTATATTGTTCTCTCCCATGCACTTAGTAGAGTGCTCTGCACATGGTAAGCGCTCAATAAAGATGATTGACTGCCTGACTGACTGACTTGGAAATCTGGAGAGTTCATAGGATTCAGAAGGTCCTGAATTCCAATCCTGTATCTGCCATTTGTCTGCTTTGTGACCTTGGGCAAGTCACTTTACTTCTCTGTGCCTCAGTTACCTCATCTATAAATTGAGGATTAAGACGGTGAGCCCTATGTGGGACAGGGAGTATGTCCAACCTGATTAGCTTCAATCTTCCCCAGCGCTTAGTATAGTGCCTGGCACATAGAAAGTGCTTAACAAATACCATAAAAAGGTTTAGAGATTTATCTATCCAGTGTAGAGATCAGAGAAGAAGAAATTAGAGAAGCAGCATGGCCTGGGCCTGGGAGTTAGAAGGATCTGGGTTCTAATCCTGACTCCACCGCTTGTCTGTTCTATGTCCTTGGGCAAATCACTGATTTCTCTGGGCCTGTTACCTCATCTGTAAAATGAGGATTGAAACTGTGAGCCTCTCATGGGACAGGGACTGCGTCCAACCCGATTTTCCTGTATCCACCCCAGCGCTTAATGCCCGGCATATAGTAAGCGCTTAACAAATACCAGAATTATTGTTATTATTATCAGAGGTGTCTCTCAAATTCTAGAGGCCTGTGAAAATCCAGACAGGTGGAAACCCTACCAGTTGCCTTTGGGAGTCAGCTGCCTGAACAGCTATAACTGGGGCTACCCCCAAAAAGCCCTCTGTCTCCCAAATCCCAGGAAACATGTAGTTAATCTGGGAAGGGCGTAGTCACTGGGGTCCCACGGACATTAGTCATGGATCTGGATCTGTTCCCCATCTTTATTGATAGTGTCAGTTTAGGAATCGAGTGAAGGAATTGCCTGGAAACAAACAAGGCCTGAAATAAGCATAAGAGACCCTCTACATACCGTTTGAGTTATTTATTCGAACACTGCCAGTTTGGATGGCTTCATCTTCAATTTGCTCTTACTGTGACTTGAACTCATTATTTGTAATTCTCGTTGCTCAAGGGAACAGTCTTCCCCAGATTAGATTGTAATGATAATAATTATTATGGTATTTGTTAAGTGTTTACTATGTGTCGAGCACCGTACTAAGCGCTGGGGTAGATACAAGGTAATCAGTTTATCCCACGTGGGGCTCACAGTCTTAATCTCCATTTTACAGATGAGGTTACTGAGACACAGAGAAGTTTAAGTGACTTGCCCAAAGTCACACGGCTGACAAATGGCGGAGCCGGGATTAGAACCCATGACCTCTAACTCCCAAGCCCGTGCTCTTGTCACTAAGGCATGCTGCTTCTCCCTTTTAAACCACTAATGTAAGAATGGATTATTAATAATAATAATAATAATTGTGATTAGTTTAGATTTATCCCAGTGCTTAGTGCTCGACACATAGTAACTGCTTGATGACTGCACTGATCATAACACATTAAGCCAATTTGCAGACCCTATTAAACTGAGCAATTGATTCATTCTTTCAATCGTATTTATTGAGCGCTTACTGTGCGCAGAGCACTGTAATAAGCGCTTGGGAAATACTAGTCGGCAGCATATAGAGACGGTCCCTACCCAACAAGTAGAAGATCTAGAAGATCCATTGGTTTGTTTTTCGGGCAGTCCATGGTATTGGCAAAAACCTTCTCCAACACCACATTTCAAAAGAATCGTTGTGCTTTAATGTCAGTCCTTTGAAGGCCTGAGAGTCAGAAGGTCCTGGGTTCGCATACTGCTCCACTCTACTTGCCTGCCGTGTGATCTTGGGCAAATCACTTTGCTTCTCTGTGCCTCAGTTACCTCAACTTTAAAATGGGGATTAAGGTTGTGAGCCCCCTGTAAGAGCAAGATCCACATGATTACCTTGTATCCACCCCGGTGCTTAAAGCAGTGAACTAAGCACTGAACAATAACCGCAAAAAATAGAAATCAAAGGGAAAAATTGGGGAAACGCACTTACAGCAGGTTGAAATTCAATAGGGGCATGCAAGGAAGTCCACTTAGGAACATGAGTATCCACCATTTAGTAGGATAAAGACAGAGTGCTCAGTCCAAGCCCAGAAGAATAAGACCCAGGGGATCAAAGTCAACCACAAGTTGGGAAGTATGAATAGGAGATGCAGGAGTGAGTTTGAAAGTATTCCTCTTCTCTACCCTGTCTGGTCAGGCTCTTATTAGACCATTGAATCCTGTTTAAGGCTCTTGCTTTAAAGAAGATGAAAGAAAGAGCCAGAGATGAGTTAACCACAGTCATTAAAGGATTAGGAAATTGTTCCTTGGAAGAGGAGCTGAAGGATTTGCGATTGTTAAAGAAGATGAAGGAGGGGCCTTATAACGGTTTTCAAATATACTTAGTTATTCGAGGACGTGGGGGTTGTTGTTTTTGTTACCCCATGTTAATCAACCCATCAGTAGCATTTATTGAGTCCTTATCTTGTGTCATGCACCATACTGCCAGAGAGAATATGATACCTTAGAGTGCATAGACAGAGTCCCTGCCTTTAAGGACAGTATTCTAATTGCAGTGTCCAACAATCATTTCTTACGGCCCGACTATACCATATCCAATTGTGCCCTAACTTCGTTAGGGCCAAAATACAGAGCAAAAATAGACATTACAATGGAATATGTGCAGATGAAGGATTTTTATGTCACCATTTTCTCAAGTCCACCGAGGACTGATCAAATGAGAGAAAATGGATATAGAGTTAATCAAGAAATGTAGGTTGGTCGAAAGGAAGAGTCTCTTGACTCTCGGAGTGATGAACCTTACCGTAGGCTACAAAAAGACTCATCACCCATCAGAGACCTTTGTGTACAGCTGGGATATTCTTGTTCTACTCTGGTATCTTTCTTCACGGGACTTATGTTGTATAGCTGGGTTGGTTGGGGAAAGTTGAGGGTTACCTGAACAATTTAAGATCGGGTCACATGGGCTACATCAACCCAATCTTGGAAGATTTCCTGAGCCCCGGTGGAAAGTGGAATGAGAAATGGCTCTGATTTTTCATCACCTAGTGCTCAAAGAAGCAAATCTTTCAACCGGCCCTCTGGGGATGTAGGGCTAGTTCATGGTTTGGGGCTTTGGGCTAAAGTTTGAGCATTCTAAGGTTAGGGAGAGGCCAAAGATAAATCAACTCCGGTGTTCTAGATATGAATCTGCAGGCTAGGTTCTTCTGACAGGAAGGACCAGGTGGACACAGAGATATCGGGCACAAAAATCTCTAGAAATATTATAAAAATGTTGGTGAAACTGAAGTGACTCATTTCATAAATTAAATTACTCTTTAATGGCACCGGTTAATTTCAAATCAGTTGTAGCAGGGGTTTTTAGGAAAAAAATGGACGGTATCCGATCCCCTTCTCTTCTTGTTAACCAAGGGCTTTGTAGTCAATCGATCAATGGTGTTTATTGAGCATTTACTGTGTGCAGAGCACTGAACTAAGCACTTGGGAGAGAACGCTCTAATAGAGTTGGTAGAAGCAGCATGGTGTAGTATGAGAAGCAACATGTTGTAGCGGATAGAGCACGGACCTGGGAATCGGAAGGTCATTAGTTCTAATTCCCGCTCTGCCACTTGTCTGCTGTGTGACCTTAGGCAAGTCACTTCACTTCTCTGTGACTCAGTTACCTGATCTGTAAAATGGGGGTTGGGACTGTGAGGCCCACGTGGGACAGCGACTGGTCTAACCTGATTTGCTTGTATCTGCCACTTGTCTGCTGTGTGACCTTAGGCAAGTCACTTCAATTCTCTGTGACTCAGTTACCTGATCTGTAAAATAGGGGTTGGGACTGTGAGGCCCACGTGGGACAGCGACTGGTTTAACCTGATTTGCTTGTAACCACCCCAGAGCTTAGTACGGTGCCTGGCTCATAGTAAGCACGGCTCAGTGGAAAGAGCATGGGCTTTGGAGTCAGAGGTCATGGGTTCGAATCGCAACTCCACCACATGTCTGCTGTGTGACCTTGGGCAAGTCACTTAACTTCTCTGAGCCTCAGTTACCTCACCTGTAAAATGGGGATTAAGATTGTGAGCCCCACGTGGGAAAACTTGATCACCTTGTATCCCCACCAGCGCTTAGAACAGTGCTCTGCACATAGTAAGCGCTTAACAAATGCCATCATTATTATTATTAACAAATATCACAATTGTTATTATTATTATTATTATTAGACACAACCCCTGCCCACAAAGAACTGACCTGGTGTCTTGTCCACAGATCATTCATTAATTCATTCAATCATATTTGTTGAGCGCTTACTGTGTGCAAAGCAGTGTACTAAGCACTTGGGAGAGTACAATACAACAACAAATGGGTACATTCCTCGTCCACAACGAGCTCACAGTTTAGATCCATTAGTCAACGACAGTATCAGGGTCGAATTGTGTTCTTAGTGGCAAGAGCACATCATGTGCTCACGTCCCAGCCCACGTCATCCCCCTGGCCTGGAATGCCCTTCCTCCGCACATCCATCAAGCTAGTTCTCTTCTCCCCTTCAAAGCCCTACTGAGAGCTCACCTCCTCCAGGAGGCCTTCCCACACTGAGCCCCCACCTTCCTCTCCCCCTTCTCCTCCTCCCCATCCCCCCCACCTTACCTCCTTCCCCTCCCCACAGCACCTGTATATATATATATATATATATATATATATATTTGTATGTATTTATTACTCTATTTATTTATTTTATTTGTACATATCTATTCTATTTATTTTATTTTGTTAATATGTTTTGTTTTGTTGTCTGTCTCCTCCTTCTAGACAGTGAGCCCGCTGTTGGGTAGGGACCGTCTCTATATGTTGCCAACTTGGACTTTCCAAGCGCTTAGTACAGTGCTCTGCACACAGTAAGCGCTCAATAAATACGACTGAATGAATGAATGACTGAATGAAGAGCATAGGCCTGGAGGTATCTTCTTTTCATCCTTTTGTGCATCCCCGCCTCTCTCTGTCCATTTCCCTCCCGGTCTTTCTCCTCTCCACTCCCTTGGTGTCTCAGTCTCCCCTTCCCCTTATTTTATGTCCAGGCCTCCGATCCCACTTCTGACACACCTCCAAGGGGTTATTTTCTCATCCGTAGGCCCAAGTCTGAAGTTTTCCCAAATTGGGGGGCAGATGGAAGCGTGGAGTTGGTGGACTGAGCTTGGCAGGTTTGAAATATAGCAGTTGAGATCCGCACTGGCTCTGTTTGTCTTCTTAATCCCAAGAATGCTAAATGGAAACATTGTTATTTCTTGTAAATACTTTTTAACAAGTCCAGAACCTCCGACTTCAGCCAGGGTTTACAGATTGCACCAGGAATTTCAGGGGTTCACTTTTTCCATGATTTCACTGCATTGCTGAACAACAATTGGATATTGCTGGGGTGGGAGAAGAGACAGCAAGCAGCATGGCCTAGTGGATAAAGCCCAGGCCCGGGAGTCAGAAGGACCTGGGTTCTAATCCCGGCTCTACCACGTGTCTATGGTGTGACAAGTCACTTCACTTCCCTATGCCTCAGTTATCTCATCTGTAAAATAGGGATTAAGACTGTGAGCCCCATGTGGGACAGGGACTATGTCCAACCTGATTAGCTTGTATCTACCCCATTGCTTAGAACAGTGTTTGACATCTAGTAAGTGCTTAACAAATACCATCATTATTTTACTGGGGGTCTGTCCTAGAAAGTGCTTCATCAATACCATCAATAAAAATGGTAATAAAAGTAATGTGTTGGAAGAGGACTTAACAGTTTCCTCTTTCCTTATCACTTGAGGTTGAAGGAAAAGGCTTATCTGAGGGAGAAAAAAGAGCTGGGACAATGTACCACTGACATGACTTGGGTTCATGCCCACCCAGGGGCCAAATGACCGACTTGATAACCCCAGGATGACCTGCCAGTGATGTCATTTTTTTTCAACGATGTTTGTTAAGCGCTTACTATGTGTCAACCATTGTTCCCAGTGCTGGGATAGATTGGGGATAGTTTGATTAGGTTGGACACAGCTCCCTTATTGCATGGGGTTCACAGTCTAAGTAATAATGATGGTAGTTGTTAAGCGCTTATTATGTGTCAAGTACTTTTCTGAGCGCTGGGGTAGATACAAGCTAAAAGGGAGAACAGGAGAACTGAGGCACAGAGAAGTTAAGTGAATTGCCCAAGCTCACACAGCAAGCAATTGGCAGAGTGGCAATTAGAACCCAGGTCCTCTGACTGCTGGGCCCGAGCTTTTTCCACTAGGCTATGTTGCTTCTCCCATTCTATGGTAGGGAAGTGAAGAAGACAGAGTAGGGCTCATTCTATACCAAAATCCTCCCAGGGTTTGAGACTGTAAGCTTGTTGTGGGCAGGGAACGTTTCTACCAAGTCAGCTACTTTGTACTCCCCCAAGAGCTTAGTACAGTGCTCTGCACACATTAAGCGTTCAGTAAATATGATCGATTGATTCACTTCATTTCACTTTTGTAGTTTGTCTCATGCCAGGCTCACCCGGGAGGCCTGAAATTCCACTCCGCCTGAAGTCTGGAGTGGCGAACAGGGTCAGGATAAATGATCTGAGAGTGGTCATGCCAAATCCAGTCCATTCTGAGCACTGATGTAGAGCACTGTCATCTTCATGATGGAGCGGGTCAATTATTGTGCCACCTCATTCTGGATCTTTGACCAAACTGTAGGCGAGACATCTGGACAATGGTTTTTGAAAAATGAAATGAGGGCAGAGATCAAAGACAGGAAAAGCTCAAATGGCCATTTCCCAGAATCGGATACTGGGGAGCTTGTAAAAGCAAGATAGCAGCCTAATCTTCAAACAAACACACAGATTTACGTGGCTTCCCAGAGTCTCCAGAGAGTGGTTTGTTTCCCTGAGTGTGCAGCCCCCCAGGCTGGGCACCCCAAACTGAACACCCCAAACTAGGCACCCTCCAGACAAGACCACCACTTTGCAAAAGGGACTAAAAAGAGTAAATTTGCACTTCTATCTGCCTCCCTGCTGCATTTTCAGAGCTGTATCCCGTATTCCTTTCCTGCCCCTCAACTTCTCCCCCATAACCATCAGCCCTGGGAATTGCCTGGAGAGGGAACTGGGACTGGGGATTTTCAAGTGTGAAGCGTGAAACTCCACTGCTTCCTTTTTCAAAAAATAGCACTGGCTAAGCACTTACTATATGTCAGGCACTGTTCGAAGAGCTGGGGTAGATACAAGATAATCAGGTTGGACACAGTCACTGTCCCACACGGGGCTCACGGTCTTATTCCCCATTTTACAGCTGAGGGGACTGAGGCCCAGAGAAGTGCAGTGACTTGCCCCAGGTCACACAGAGGACAAGTGGAGTAGTGGGATTAGAACCCAGATCCTTCTGACTCCCAAGCCTCTGCTCTATCCACTCGTCTTCGCTGCTTCTCTGCTGTTGTGTGTAGGATTTGGGATTTTGGTAGTCTCTGAGTCAGCCGGAGCTTCCAGGAGTGGAGCTTACAATTAGTCAATCAATCAATCAGTGGTATTTATTAAGCACTTCCTATGTGCACTGTACTAAACGCTTAGGAGGGTACAATCCAACAAAAATATCAGACATGTTTCCTGCCCATGACAAGTTTGAAGAGTTCACAGCGTCCAGAAAGGGGTAATAATAATAATAATGGTATTTGTTAAGCGATTAGAGCACTGTTCTATGCACTGGGATAGATATAAGGTTATCAGATTGTCCCACCTGGGGCTCACAGTCTTAACCCCCATTTTACAGATGAGGTAACTGAGGCACAGAGAAGTTAAGTGACTTGCCCAAAGTCACACAGCTGACAAGCGGCGGAGCCAGAATTAGAACCCATGACCTCTGACTCCCATGCCCGCCATGCTGCTTCTCATAATGATGGTATGTGCCAAGTACTGTTCTAAGCGCTGGGATAGATACAAAGTTGTCAGGTTGTCCCACGTGGGGCTCACAGTCTTAATCCCCATTTTAAGGATGAGGTCACTGAGGCACAGAGAAGTTAAGTGACTTGCCCAAAGTCACATAGCTGACAAGTGGCGGAGCTGGGATTTATACCCGTGATCTCTGTCTCCCAAACCCGGGCTCTTTTCACTAAGCCTGCATTTCAGGGACGAATGGGTATGAGGAAGGCATTGAATCCCAGGAGTGAGCAGAGATCACTACCCCTGTCTTATGTTCGGCATCCTTCCTTCTGGGCACACCTGAGGAGGAGAAGGGAAGAAAGGAAAAGTGGGGAGGCATTATGAGGTCGAAGGCCCCCAGCATTCGGGGACTTCTCTACTGCAAGTCCCAGGAAACTGTGGGTCCTAAACGGAGCATGGCCTGAGCATGCTCCCCCTGGACATAGGCGTCCGGCTGGGACCCCGCTGGGGGTTGGTTCCAGATAGGCTGACCAATTTAGCCAGGGTCATTTGGGTGTTTTTCTAAAATCACCTGAAACAGTTCACAGAAATCCAGGATTGTCCTGCCCAACACATGGTCAGCCACTTTCTCCAAGGTAATTAAAGCCCGCCGGCTTTTCCTCCCAGCCACCCTCACCCTGCTTTCCCCCTCTTCCTCTTCCATTTACCAAGCCCCGCTCCCTCTTTCGAATCTCTATGTCCCTTTCATGTTTCTTTATTTCTCTCCAGCCTCCTCCTCCTCTCCTCCTCCCTCTCCTTCATTTTCTCAAATTTTTTATTTTCCTTACTTTCGTCTTCTTCCATTTGGACTTGCAATCTGCCTTTTTGTACTGGTGACTTGTTTCCCTGGTATTTCCTCTTGTATGGACTGTTCTCTTTTCCTACCCTTATTATCTTGGGGTTTTCTGACATCATCTTTTGTTTACTTCCTTGGAATTTTTTTCTGGCCCTATCTACTCCCGTCTTCCACTTGCAGTTCTTTCCATTTTCCTCCCTTCTCTTTTTTTCCTCCGTTACTTTATCTTACCCTTTTGAGGCCCTGCCCCTCACCCCTACTCTTCCCCTCAGTTTCCCCTCCCTAAAAGCCCTTCTCTACCTTAATTGGCTGTCTGCCCTGTAAGGGCTGGGCTGTCATAAATAATAATATTTGTTGAGCATTTACTATGTGCCAAGCATTCTCCTAAGCAGTGGAGTGGATATAAACAAATCAGGTTGGACACAGGCCCTGTCCCACACGGGACTGGCAGTCTTAATCTCCATTTTAAAGTTGAAGTATCTGAGGCACAGAGAAGTGCAATGACTTGACCAGGGTCATACAGCAGACAAGTGGTAGAGTCAGGATTAGAACTCAGGTCCTTCTGACTCTCGGGCCCATGTCCTATCCAGCAAGCCACACTGCTGGGGCCAGGTTTGCCGTCATTTTTGGGATCGTTGTTGGTGCTGTGGTTGAGGGGTCTGGAGAGTCTGGGGGGTCTGGGGGCTTGGGGGTCAGGAGGCCTGGTTGCAGCTGTTCTCAAGGTGCCCCCTGCTATGAGGGTCCCAGGACTCACTGATACAGGGGCAAAGACTGGGTTGGAGTCCTCTCATTCATTCAATTGTATTTATTGAGTGCTCACTGTGTGCAGAGCACTGTACTAAGCACTGGGGAGAGTACAATACAACGATACAGCAATCTCATGGCCCCAACCCTGGTGGTGGGATCATCTCTCCTTCTCCTGGACTGGGGTCTTTGAGAACGCAGCCCCCTTTCTTATGGTACTTAATAATAATAATAATAATAATGATGGCATTTATTAAGCACTTACTATGTGCAAAGGACTGTTCTAAGCACTGGGGAGGTTACAAGTTAACGAGGTTGCCCCACGGGGGCTCACAGTCTTAATCCCCATTTTACAGATGAGGTTAACTGAGGCCCAGAAGCAGCGTGGCTCAGTGGAAAGAGCCCGGGCTTTGGAGTCAGAGGTCATGGGTTCAAATCCCGGCTCCACCACATGTCTGCTGTGTGACCTTGGGCCAGTCACTTAACTTCTCGGAGCCTCGGTTACCTCATCTGTCAAATGGGGATGAAGACTTTGAGCCCCATGTGGGTCAACGTGATCACCTTGTATCCCCCCAGCACTTAGAACAGTGCTTTGCACACAGTAAGTGCTTAACAAATGCCTTCATTATTATATTATTGCCCAAAGTCACACAGCCGACAGTTGGCCTAGGTGGGATTCGAACCCATGACTTCTAACTCCAAAGCCCGTGCTCTTTCTACTGAGCTACGCTGCTTCTCTACTTGTTGAGCACTTACTGTGCGTCAAGCGCTCTTCTAAGCGCTGAGGTAGATACAAGTTTTATCAGGTTGGACACAGTCCCTGTCCCACACAGGGCTCACAGCCTAAGTAGGAGAGAGTAGGATTAAGTCCTTATTTTACAGATGAGGAAACTGAGGCACAGAGAAATTAAGTGATTTGCCTAAAGTCATACAGCAAGCGATTTGCGGAGCCAGGATTAGAACCCAGGTGGAGCCAGGATTACAGTTTTCAGTCAAATCCAAATAATATATAATGATGGTATTTGTTAAGTGCTTACTATGTGCTAAGCACTGTTCTACCTGCTGGGGTAGATGCGAGGTTATCAGGTTGTCCCACGTGGGGCTCACAGTCTTAATCCCCATTTTACAGATGAGGGAACTGAGGCACAGAGAAGTGAAGTGACTTGCCCAAAGTCACACAGCTGACAAGTTGCAGAGTCGGGATAAGAACCCATGACCTCTGGCTCCCAAGCCCGGGCTTGGGAGATGATGAAGGTAGGACTTATAGGATTTATTCAAAAAGAAAACAGAAATTAGCTACATACATTCCAGAAACAAAAAAAAAAAACCCACTACAGAATACATTTATCTGAACTGTTGCTATATTTTAGCAATAAACAATTTAATCTAAATATAAACTATAAACTGTCTCCTGTTCAAGCTCCTGGCAATGTGTTTAACCTTCACTTTTAGAGCTTGCCGATCAAGTTTGAAAGGGGAGGCATTATTGTTATCCTTGTTTTTGTTATTACATCTGTTAAGCACTTACTACGAAGCAAGCACTGTTCTAAGCAGTGAGGCTGATATAAGTAACCAGGTCAGATACAGTCCCTGTCCCATATGGGGTTCACCATCTAACAGGAGGAAGAATAAGTATTTAATCCCCATTTTACAGTTTAGAAAATGGAGGCCCAAAGAAATAAAGTGATTTGCTCAGGGCCACCCAGCAAGCGATTGGCAGAGCTAGGATTAGAACCCAGGTTCCCCCGACTCCCAGCTCTGAGCTCTTTCCGCACAGATTTCTTCTTTCCCTCCTAATCCCCCCCTTCCCCTCCCTCTTCCCCTTCCCATCATCATCATCATCGTCAATCGTATTTATTGAGCGCTTACTGTGTGCAGAGCACTGTACTAAGCACTTGGGAAGTACAAGTTGGCAACATGTAGAGACGGTCCCTACCCAACAGTGGGCTCACAGTCTAAAAGGGGGAGGCAGAGAACAAAACCAAACATACTAACAAAATAAAATAAATAGAATAGATATGTACAAGTAAAATTAATAAATAGATAGAGTAACAAATATGTACAAACATATATACATATATACAGGTGCTGTGGGGAAGAGAAGGAGGTAAGATGGGGGTGGGGGGAATGGAGAGGGGGCTTCCTCACTCTCACCTCACTGAAATGCCAAGGGCCCAACACCTAAAGAAGGCAAGGAATATAACAGTGGCATGGGTGGAAATAGGGGGCACACAGGAAATTTTTATTTTTTATCAAGTTCCGGCACCTCCTTCCCCTCCCCACACCACCTGTATATATGTTTGTACGTATTTATTACTCTATTTATTTATTTATTTATTTTATTTGTACATATTTATTCTATTGATTTTTATTTTGTTAATATGTTTTGTTTTGTTGTCTGTCTCCCCCTTCTAGACTGTGAGCCCGCTGTTGGGTAGGGACCGTCTCTATATGTTGCCAACTTGGCCTTCCCAAGCACTTAGTGCAGCGCTCTGCACACAGTAAGCGCTCAATAAATACGATGGAATGAATGAATGAATATTCCTGTTGATTATTTGGAAACAGAAGAAAATTTGTCTCCAGTAGCAAGGCAGAATTGCCTAATGCACTGAGAGAAACACCATTGTCACCTGCCAAGCCGCAGAATTTCCTCGATTTAATGGGCCTGTTTGGAAGTCTATTGTTCACTCTTTAGAAAAGAATTGTTCAATCGGATTTATTGAGCGCTTACTGGGTGCAGAGCACTGTACTGTGCTCTGCACCCAGTAAGCGCTCAATAAGTACGATTGACTGACTGACTGACCAAACTAGCTGAACGGCACAACCTAAACAATCCCGGCTGCATGGTTATCTGGTCCTCTGCATTTGATTGCATTCCCAGGTTTTCCCGTTAGACTACACCCCTGGATGTGAATTAGAATGAATCCCTCAGCCATTCTGGAAATTTGGTCTGTTCATTCATTCATTCGATCGTATTTATTGAGCGCTTACTGTGTGCAGAGCACTGGACTAAGCGCTCGGGATGTACAAGTCGGCAACATATAGATATAAATATGAATAAATACGATAAATACGATTGATATAGAGACAGTCCCTACCCAACAACGTGCTCACAGCCTAGAAGGGGGAGACGGACAACAAAACAAAACATGGAGACAGGTGTCAAAACCGTCAGAACAAATAGAATTAAAGCTATATTCATTCAATCACATTTATTAAGCGCTTACTGTGTGCAGAACACGTACTAAGTGCTTGGGAAGTGGAAGTTGACTATATGCACATCATTAACAAAATAAATAGAACAGTAAATATGTACAAGTAAAATGGAGTAATAAATCTGTACAAATATTTATACAAGTGCTGTGGGGAGGGGAAGGAGGTAGGGCGGTCTGTTGGTCCAGTTCACTGCGTTCTAATGCATTTTTAACATTTTCATTTACTTTCACTTAAAAAAAATTCTCCATTTAGCAAAGCTTCGTTCTCAGATTCAGCCCTGACATTGGGTATCTCATCCGGGCTTGATTTTAATGTTGAGCAGAGGAGTTTCGGGGGTGGTTGCTTTACTTTTGTGGTTACCAGTGGTATTTTTGTTCCCATTGTGGGTATTACTCCCTGGGTCTGTCGATCTCATTAGATCGTAAGCTCCTAGAGAGCAGGGATCCTGTCTTCTGCACACAGTAGATAATAATCATCATCATTCATTCATTCATTCATTCATTCAATCGTATTGAGCGCTAACTGTGTGCAGGGCACTGTACTAAGCACTTGGGAAGTACAAGTTGGCAACATAAGTTGTCATAATAATGACAACTGTGCTATTTGTTAAGAGCTTCCTATGTGCCAAGCACTGTACTAAGTGCTGGGGTAGAAACAGGTCCCATAAGGGAGGGAGAACAGATATTGAATCCCCATTTTGCAGATGAGGGAACTGTATACTAGCAAAATAAAATAAATAGAATAGATATGTACAAGTAAAATAAATAGAGTAATAAATATGTACAAACATATATACAGGTGCTGTGGGGAAGGGAAGGAGGTAAGATGTGGGGATGGAGAGGGGGACAAGGGGGAGAGGACAAAACAAAAGAGGTAGACAGGCATCAGCAGCATCGGAATGGATAAATAGGAGTATAGAGCTATACACGTCACGAGTAAAATAAATAGAATAATAAATACGCACAAATAGAGACAGGTGCCGTGGGGCGGGGGATGGGGGGCTCCGTGTGGGAAGGCCTCCTGGAGGAGATGAGCTCTCAGTAGGGATTTGAAGGGAGGAAGAGAGCTAGCTTGGAGGATATAAGGAGGGAGGGAATTCCGGGCCGGGGGAGCACAGGGGCCGGGGGTCAACAGCGGGAAAGGGGAGAATTTGTACTTCCCAATTTGTACTTCCCAATTGAAGTACAATTTCCCAATTTGTACTTCCCAAATTGCCAATTTGTACTTCCCAAGCACTTAGTACAGTGCTCTGCACACAGTAAGCGCTCAATAAATACAATTGATGATGAAGCACGGAGAAGTGAAGTGACTTGCCCACAGTCACGCAGCAGGCCGGAGGCAGAGTCGGAACTAGAACCCAGGTCCTCTGACTCTCAGGCCTGGGCTCTTTCCAGTAAGCCATGCTACTTCTCTGGAGGATAATAATAATAATAATGGCATTTATTAAGCGCTTACTATGTGCATGTGTACTATGTTCTAAGCGCTGGGGAGGATACAAGGTGATCAGGTTGTCCCACGTGGGGCTCACAGTCTTTATCCCCATTTTACAGATGAGGCAACTGAGGCACAGAAGAGTTAAGTGACTTTGGGCAAGTCACACTGCTGACGTTTGGCGGAGCCGGGATTTGAACCCATGACCTCTGAGTCCCAAGCCAGGGCTCTTTCCACTGAGCCACGGATGAAGAATTGCTTGTAGAGGTGTGGCCCAAACATAGACAACAGGAGGGGAAAGGAGAAGATTGACCTTTTCACCTCCTTGGTAAACAGGAGGGGACATGGAGCAGAAATTGAAGCAGTTGGACTTTTCTCGCTGTTTGGGAAATCTGGTCCACAGATTAGAGCGGAGCAGCGTGGCTCAGTGGAAAGAGCCCGGGCTTGGGAGTCAGAGGTCGTGGGTTCTAATCCCGGCTCCGCCACTGAGCAGCTGTGTGACTTTGGGCAAGTCACTTGCCTTCTCTGGGCCTCAGTTACCTCATCTGTAAAATGGGGATTAAGACTGTGAACCCCACGTGGGGCAACCTGATTACCTGGTATCTACCCCAGCGCTTAGAACAGTGCTCGCCACATAGTAAACGCTTAACAAATGCCATCATGGGGATGATGAACCTGCCACATCATTCTTTTCATTGGAAATTGCCAAGGTTTTTGGAACCGGCTCTGGTTTCGGAATCCTGAGGCCGCCTGCTTTGCAGGGCTCCTAGAGAAGCAGTATGGCCTAGTGGAAATTAGACCTGGGTTCAAATCCCGACTCCACTTGCCTGATGTGTGTGACCTTGGGCAAGTCACTTCTGTCTGTGCTTCAATTCCCTCATCTGTAAAATGGGGATTCAATACCTGTTCTCCCTCCTCTGTAGACAGTGAGTCCCATATGGGACCAGGACAGTGTCTGATTGGATTATTATTTTTTTTACCCATATGGGACCAGGACAGTGTCTGATTGGATTATTATTTTTTTTAATGGTATTTGTTAAGCACTTACTGTGTGCCAAGCACTGTACTAAGCACTGGCGGGGGGGGGGGGGGGGGGTGGCGGACACAAGATAATCAGACTGGACACAGTCCCTGTCCCACATGGGGCCCACAGTCTTAATCCCCAGCACAGAGAAGTTAAGTGATTTGCCCAAGGTCACACAGCAGACAAGTTGAAGAGGAGGAATTAGAACTCAGGTCCTCTGACTGCTAGGCCCATGCTCTTTCTTCTAACCTACACTGCTTCTCTTTGTTGTTGTTCTTGTGTTCTCATGTTGCTTTTTCTTATAATTGTATTATTATTATTATCATTATTTCAGTCTTCCCTCATGTAGCCATCACGGATCTTCCGACCCTCCTTTATAGATTTTGAGCTCGCTTAGGACCAGCAACAGTGTGTTACTGATCCTCATTTGTACTCTTCCTGAGCGCCTATTACAGTGCTTGGCACACAGTAGGTGGTCAGGAAATTCCACCGAATGAATAAATTCCCTTCAGGGTGGCCAGTCTATTTCTGACTAGCGTTGCTCAAACACTTTCACATTCAATTGTATTTATTGAGCGCTTATTGTGTGCACAGCACTGTACTAAACACTTGGGAAGTACAAGTTGGCAACATATAGAGACGGTCCCTACCCTACAGCGTGCTCACAGTCTAGAAACACTGAAGTACTACTAAGTGGTGATATTCACTCATTTATTCAGTCGTATTTATTGAGGACTTAGTGTATGTAGAGCACTGTACTAAGCGCTTGGAAAAGCACAATATAACAATAAACAGACACATTCCCTGCCCACAACAAGCTTGCAGGGCAGATCCTCACTAGGGTCCTTAGACTGTGAGTCCCATGTGGGACAGGGACTCTGTCCAACCTGATAGTACAGTGTTTGGCACATAATAATAATAATAATAATAGCATTTATTAAGTGTTTACTATGTGCAAAGCACTGTTCTAAGTGCTGGGGAGGTTACAAGGCACATAATAATAATAATAATAATAATGGCATTTATTAAGCACTTACTATGTGCAAAGCACTGTTCTAAGCGCTGGGGAGGTTACAAGGTGATCAGGTTGTCCCACATGGGGCTCACAGTCTTAATCCCCATTTTACAGATGAGGTAAATGAGGCACAGAGAAGTTAAGTGACTTGCCCAAAGTCACACAGCTGGCAATTGGCAGAGCCAGGATTTGAACCTATGATCTCTGACTCCAAAGCCCGGGCTCTTTCCACTGAGCCACGCTGCTCCTCTAGAACATAGTAAGAGCTTAACAACTGCCACTATTATTATCATATTCCCTAGGTAAATATAATCTGTTCCCTTGGAGGACCAAGATGACATTTTATGGCTCAGTCACCTCTTTTGTGGGGAGTCTCCGTGGGGGCGGAGGTTTGGAAATGGCTATTTTGGGGAGCCAAATGGAAGTTGTGGGCTGCTGAATGTCAGCTCCTGGGGATGGGGGTGGGATCAGGGACTGGATTGGAGGTTGGGAAGGAAGCTTCTGAGGGGCAGAGTCATACTGAGGGTTCTGGAAATGTGACACACCCAACACAACCAGATTACTAAAGGAGGGGGCCGCCACCACTGCCCCCATCCAGTACCAAGGCTGCAGCTTCCCTCCATGGGTGGGGCTAGAACAGCTTCTGCTCAGGAGAGGGGAAGGGAAAGACAGGAAAGGGAAAGATGCTGCCATGGGATAGGGATTGGAGAAGGAGGAGGAGGTGGAAGAGGATGAGGATCACCCCCCCCTCCATCCCTCCCTCTGCCCTACCTCCTTCCCCTCCCCACAGCACTTGTATATATTTATTACTCTATTTTATTAATGATTCAATTCAATCGTATTTATTTATTGAGCGCTTACTGGGTGCAGAGCACTGCACTAAGCGCTTAATGTGTATATAGCTAGAATTCTATTTATTCTGATGGTATTGACACCTGTCCACTTGTTTGGTTTTGTTGTCTGTCTCCCCCTTCTAGACTGTGAGCCCGTTGTCGGGTAGGGACCGTCTCTGTATGTTGCCGAATTGTACTTTCCGAGCGCTTAGTACGGTGCTCTGCACATAGTAAGCGCTCAATAAATGCGATTGAATGAATGAATGAAAGGAGAAAAGGGAGGGGGAGGAGAAGGAAGTGAAGCAGGAGGAGGAGAGGGAGGATGAGGAGGAGCAAGTGGCAGCAAGATTTATTAGTGCTGGTTGTGCGATGGGTCAATAGGTAGGGTGACTGATACGATTGATGATGATGATGATGATGACTGAGATGGGTAAGTGAACAGAGGAAAAGGACCAACTTCCCAGTAGCAAAAAAAGCACAGGCCCGAGAGTCAGAAGGCCTGGGTTCTAGTCTCGGCCCTACTATTTGCCTACTGAGTGATGCTTATTCATTCAATTGTATTTATTGAGCGCTTACTGTGTGCAGAGCACTGTACTAAGCACTTGGGAAGTGCAAGTTGGCAACATATAGAGACGGTCCCTACCCAACAATGGACTCACAGTCTATAAGGGGGAGACATACAACAACATGTGGACAGGTGTCAAGTCATCAGAAAAAAATAGAATTGAAGCTAAATGCACATCATTAACAAAATAAATAGAATAGTAAATATGTACAAGTAAAATAAAAAGAATAATAAATCTGTACAAACATATATATAGGTGCTGTGGGGAAGGGAGGGAGGTAGGGCTGGGGGGATGGGGAGGAGGAGAGGGAAAAGGGGGCTCAGTGTGGGAAGGCCTCTTGGAGGAGGTGAGCTCTCAGTAGGGCTTTGAAGGGAGGAAGAGAGCTAGTTTGGAGGATGTGTGGAGGGAGGGAATTCCAGGCCAGGGGGAGGATGTGGGCTGGGGGTCGACGGCGGGACAGGCAAGAAGCCCCTCATCCTACTGGAAGCGCCTACTGGGTGTGATGCACTGTGCTATGGGTGTGGGAAGTACAAAACAAGCAGGTGTCACATTCCCTGCCCACAGGAGCTTACACTAGAAGGAGGGAGAGAAATGAAAATATTTATATTAAAAGTAGTGTGGCTGGGAGGAGCGGGAAGACTGCTCCGAGTTTATAGGACAAACACTAGAGAGTGACTTTTGGGGGGGTGTGGAGAAAGAGAGAGAGAGAGGAGTGCGAAAGGAGTAGAGACAGGGTTTCCGTCCACCCTGCCTACCCTAAAGAAAGGGGTTAACTGGGCAAATCTTTCCTCCTCTTAAAGGCCAACGTGACTCACTCCTGAAAGAAGGATCTGTCAGAAGGTTCTCTAAGAGGGGAAGAAGATGCAGGGAAGGCTGCCACTCTGTAATTTAATAATAATAGTATTTGTTAAGCGCTTACTACGTGCAAAGCACTGTTCTAAGCGCTGGGGAGGTTACAAGGTGATCAGGTTGTCCCACTGGGGGCTAACTGTCTTAATCCCCATTTGACAGATGAAGTAACTGAGGCACAGAGAAGTTAAGTGACTTGCCCAAAGTCACACAGCTGACAGTTGGCGGAGCCGGGATTTGAACCCATGACCTCTGACTCCAAAGCCCGGGCTCTTTCCACTGAGCCACGATGCTTCTCTAATTTGTTAAGGGAACCCATCAACCATTCAATCGATCAGTGGTACTTATGGTATTTTTACTGTGTGCAGAACACTGTCCTAAGCGTTTGGGAGAGCACAGTGCAACAGAGTCGGTGGACATGATCCCTGCCCTCAAGCGGTTTATGAGTGAATGGAATCCATCAATCGGTGGTATTGAGCTCTTTCTGTGTACGGGGGACTGTACCGAGCACTTGGGAGAATACAACAGTTTTCTGGGTTGAGATCAACCCCATCCTAAAACTGGGAGAGGAATAGGGATTCTTGGAAGGGGGATGAATTTAAAATCAGGTGTTTTTTTTTCTAATGGCATTATACTTTCTAATATATACTTTCTAATGCCTTGATAGTACAGTGCTTCACACATAGTAAGCACTCAATAAACATGACTGACTGAATGAATGAATTTATTAAGCACTTACTATGTGCAAAAGCCCTGGGATAGCCAAAGCACAATCAGGTTGGATACAGTCCCTGTCCCACATAGGGCTCACAGTCTTCCCATTTTACGGATGAAGTAACTGAGGTCCAGAGAAGTGAAGTGACTTGCCCAAGAGCACACAACTGACAAGTGGCAGAGAGATGTCCACATTCTCTCTCTGGAGCTCATTTTGGGTACCTGGCGTTGTTCTTTCTCCTAAGGAGCCCCCACTTACTCATGACCCTCTGGTGGAGAAGAGGGCAGGTGGGTTAAACTGAGGCACGCAAGGCACCGCTCCTCTCGTGCCGCTAACCTTCTCCCTAGGCTTCATTCCCACCTGTTTCACCATCGACCCCTGGCCCACGTCCTACCTCTGGCCTGGAATGCCCTCCCTCCTCAAATCCACCAAACTAGCACACTTCCCTCCTTCAAAGCCTTACTGAAGGCTCACCTCCTCCAGGAAGCCTTCCCAGACTAAGCCCCCCTTTTCCTCTGCTTCTCATCCCCTCCCCTTCTCCCCAACTCACTCCCTCTGCTCTACCCTCCTCCCCACCCCACAGCACTTGTACATATTTATTATTCTATTTATTTATATTAATGATGTGAATATATCTACAACTCTATTGATATCGATGCTATTGATGACTGTTCACTTGTTTTGATGCCTGTCTCCCCCCGCATCTTGGCTTATCGTCAAGAGCTCGGGTTGGGAGTCAGAGGTCGTGGGTTCTAATCCCTACTCCGCCACTTATCAGCTCTGTGACTTTGGGCAAGTCACTTCACTTCTCTGTACCTCAGTTCCCTCATCTGTAAAATGGGGATTAAGACCGTGAGCCCCACGTGGGACAACCCGATTACCGGGTATCTACTTCGGCGCTTAGAACAGTCCTTGGCACATAGTGAGCGCTTAACAAATACCGTCGTTATTATTATTTATTATTCTAGGCTGTGAGCCCGTTGTGGGCAGGGATCATCTCTGTGGACGGATTGTACTTTCCAAGCGTTTAGTCCAGCGCTCCGCACACAGTAAGCGCCCAATAAGTACGATTGGATGGACGAATGAACTTGGCCAGGTGTCTCTGGCGCTGGGAAAGTTATTTGAAGGCCCTGGGAGGGATCCTTTTTCTTGTCCCCTCCCTTCCCAATCCCACCCCTCAATCCCCCCCGCAGCCCCCTCGGGCCGCTGGAGGAAGCGAGAGGAGGAAGAGGGGAGGTGAAGGGGTGAAAGCTGCCAGGGAAGGGAGGAGAGGGCGGGACCAGAGGAGGAGAAAGAGGAGGAAAAGGAGGAGGAAAAGGAGGGAGTCACCTGGCTGCAGCTGGAGTCCCGTGGAGGAGCCGAAGGAGAAGAGCAGAAAGCAGAGGCGAGAAGAAGGACGGGGCCGGGGCCGGGGCCGGGGCCGGGCCCAGGGCTGCTGCCGCCGCCGCCGCCGCCATGCCGTGGGTGCTGCTGGCCGGGCTGCTGGCCGGCCTGCTCCTCCTGCTGCTCCTCTCCCGACGCCGGACACGGTGAGGACCACCCTCCCTTCCCCTTCGCCCTCCCCCCATCCTCCCCCTGCCTTCCTTCTCCCCTTCTACTCCCCTCCACCCCACTGTTCCTTGTCCTCTCCCTCTCTCCTCCACCTCACTGTCCCCTGTCATCTCCCTGTCCCCTCCGCACCCTGCCCTGTCCTGTCCCCTCCGCACACTGTCCCCTGTCCTCTCTCCTCCCCACGCTGTCCCCTGTCCCTCTCCCCTCCACCCTACTGTCCCCTTTTCTTTCCCTCTGCCCTCCACCCCACTGTCCCCCGTCCTCTCCTTCTCTCCTCCACCTCACTTTCCCCTGTCTTCTCCCACTCTCCTCCACTCCACTGTCCCCTGTCACCTCCCTCTCCCTTCCCCACGCTGTCCCCTGTCATCTCCCTCTCCCCTCCGCACACTGTCCCCTGTTCATTCCCTCTCCCCTCCCCCCACTGTCCCCTGTCCTCTCCCCTCCCCACGCTGTCCCCTGTCCCTCTCCCCTCCACCCCACTGTCCCCTGTTCTTTCCCTCTCCCCTCCACCCCACTGTCCCCCGTCCTCTCCTTCTCTCCTCCACCTAACTTTCCCCTGTCTTCTCCCACTCTCCTCCACCCCACTGTCCCCGTCACCTCCCTCTCCTTTCCCCACGCTGTCCCCTGTCATCTCCCTCTCCCCTCCGCACACTGTCCCGTTATTTCCATCTCCCCTCCCCACACTGTCCCCTGTCCTCTCCCCTCCCCACGCTGTCCCCTGTCCCTCTCCCCTCCACCCCACTGTCCCCTTTTCTTTCCCTCTCCCCTCCACCCCACTGTCCCCTGTCATCTCCCACT
Organism: Tachyglossus aculeatus; assembly: GCF_015852505.1. Lineage (NCBI taxonomy): Eukaryota > Metazoa > Chordata > Mammalia > Monotremata > Tachyglossidae > Tachyglossus > Tachyglossus aculeatus. The sequence continues at coordinate 9,333,770 of NC_052073.1, read as the reverse complement.
CTCCTCCACCCCACTGTCCCCATCATCTCCCTCTCCCCTCCCCACACTGTCCCCTGCCCTCTCCCTCTCCCCTCCCCACACTGTCCCCTGCCCTCTCCCTCTCCCCTCCACCCCACTGGCCCCTGTTCTCTCCCTCTCCCCTCCACCCCACTGTCCCGTTCGGTCTTTCCCTCTCCCCTCCACCCCCACTGTCCCCTGTCCGCTCCTTCTCTCCTCCACCTCACTTTCCCATCATCTCCCACTCCCCACCATCCTATTGTCCCCGTCCTCTCCTTCTCTCCTCCACCTCACTTTCCCCTGTCCTCTCCCTCTCCCTTTCCCACACTGTCCCCTGCCCTCTCCCTCTCTCCTCCCCACATTGTCCCCTGCCCTCTCCCCCTCCCCTCCCCACATTGTCCCCTGCCCTCTCCCTCTCCCCTCCCCACATTGTCCCCTGCCCTCTCCCTCTCCCCACACTGTCCCCTGCCCTCTCCCTCTCCCCTCCCCACACTGTCCCCTGCCCTCTCCCTCTCCCCTCCATCCCATTGGCCTCTGTTCTCTCCCTCTCCCCTCCACCCCACTGTCCCGTTCTTTCCCTCCCCACTCCCCCCCCGCTGTCCCCTGTCCGCTCCTTCTCTCCTCCACCTCACTTTCCCCTGTCACCTCCTACTCCCCTCCACCCCACCGTCCCCGTCATCTCCCTCTCCCTCCCCCACATTGTCCCCTGTCCTCTCCCTCTCCCCTCCCCACGCTGACCCCCGTTCTCTCCCTCTCCCCTCCACCCCACTGTCCCGTTCTTTCCCTCTCCCCCCCACCACTGTCCCCTGTCAGCTCTTCTCTCCTCCACCGCACTGTCCCCTGTCCTCTCCCTCTCCCCTCCACCCCAGTCCCCATCCTCTCCCTCTCCCCTTCAGCCACTCTCCCCTGCCCCTTTCCACTGCCCCCACCCCACTGTCCCCAGACCTTCTTTTTCCTCCTCCCTCTCTCCCATTCTCTTCTTTCCCACTCCCATTCCCCTTGGCCTTCTTCCCCCCTCTCTCCCCTCCGCTCCACTGTCTCCCCTCCCTCCCTCTCCCCCCGTGCCACCGCCCTCCCCAGCCTGGGGGCTCCGCGGGGCGCAGGGCCTGTTGCCCACCCTCTCTTCCCTGGCACTCTGTTCCCTGGGCCGGTTTCGGGCCAGCCGGCTGGCCCATCTCCATCCCCTCTATTCCCGGCCCGGCCAGGCTCCCAAAGGGAAGGGCGGTTACTCTGTCGGGGTGTCGTTGACCCTGGGGACGCTGCAGGCATCCTCTGAGCAGGGCTAGTGAGTCCTCTGGCCAGTGCTCTGCATATAGTAATTGCCCAGTAGAAAGGGGCCAGATTTCAGAATGTCCCCTCTCCCTCACAGAAACCCCCTCACCTCTCTCTATCCCCTCTCTCCATCCCCTTCCCCAAAGTCCAGCCACCCTTCCTGACCTCCCTCCCTGGGCTCCCCATGGTCAGAGAAGGTTAATCTGGTCCCTGAGGCTTGGGGGGTAAGTAAATTCCCCAGATACTGTGGATAGGTTCTGTGCCATAATAACAATAATAATAATGACAGTAATAATACCAATAATAATAATGATGGCATTTGTTAAGCGCTTACTAAGTGCAAAGCACTGTTCTAAGCACTGGGGAGGAAACAAGGTGATCAGATTGTCCCACGAGGGGCTCACAGTCTTAATCCCCATTTTGCAGATGAGGCAACTGAGGCACAGAGAAGCTAGGTGACTTGCCCAAGATCACACAGCTGACAATTGGCAGAGCCAGGATTTGAACCCATGGCCTTCTAGACTGTGAGCCCACTGTTGGGTAGGGACCGTCTCTATATGTTGCCAACTTGTACTTCCCAGGCGCTTAGTACAGTGCTCTGCACACAGTAAGTGCTCAATAAATACAATTGATTGATTGATTGATTGACCTCTGACTCCAAAGCCCAGGCTCTTTCTACAGAGCCATGCAGTATTTGTTAAGAGCTTACTATGTGCCAGGCACTGTACTGAGTGCTGGGGTAGATACAAGCAAATGGAGTTGGACACAGTCCCTGTACCACTTGAGGCTCACAGTCTCAATCCCCATTTTACAGATGAGGTAACTGAGGCACAGAGAAGTGAAATGACTTGCCCAAGGTCACACAGCAGACAAATGAGAAGCAGCATGGCTGAGAAGCAGCACGGCTCAGTGGAAAAGAGCCCAGGCTTTGGAGTCAGAGGTCATGGGTTCAAATCCCAGCTCCACCACTTGTCAGCTGTGTGACTTCGGGCAAGTCACTTAACTTCTCTATGCCTCAGTTACCTCATCTGTAAAATGGGGATTAAGACTGTGAGCCCCACATGGGACAACCTGACCACCTTGTAACCTCCCCAGTGCTTAGAACAGTGCTTTTCACATAGTAAGTGCTTAATAAATGCCATCATTATTATTATTATTAAATGGGGGAGCCGGGATTAGAATCCATGACCTTCTGACTCCCAGGGCCATGGTCTATCCACTATTGCCATGCTGCTTCTCATCCTGGGTCCAAGTACCCCCGGGAGATCACTATAATTCAACCTCTCCTATTGTCCCCCTCCAGCCACCCCCATCCATTCATTCATTCAATCATATTTATTGAGCACTTTCTGCGTGAAGAGCACTGTACTAAGCGCTTGGGAAAGTACAATATCACAATAAAACACTGACATCCAGGCTGGTGTTCCACAGACTCAGAGTTGCCCCAGGGGATTAATAATATTATTAATGATAGTTACGGAATTTGTTGAGCACTTACCACGTGCTTAGAACAGTGCCTTACACATAGTAAGCGCTTAACAAATGTCATTATTATTATTATTATTATTATGTGTCAAACACTGTTTTAGCATCTGGAGTAGGTAGAAGTCAATGAGGTCAGCCACAGTCCCTGTCCCACACTAGGTTCACAGTCTAAATCAGTGGCATTTACTGAGCACTTTCTATGTGCAGAACACTGTATTAAGCACTTGGGAGAGTACAACAGAGTTAGCAGACACATTCCCTACCCACAATGGGCTTATAGTCTAGCTAGGAGGGAGCCTCTAAATTGCTAGAACTGTGAGAAGGCTCCCCAATGGGTGGGAAGGGGGTCTCGAAGGAGAGATCTACCCCAAGGCCAAGCAACCCCCCTCCCTACAACCCTTGAGCTGAACCTGTTGGCTTGAGTCCAATCCAGCCCTGGACTCTGGGGACCAAAAATTTAAGGACAGAAAAGCAAGCTGTGTGCCTTGCAAGTACCTTCTCTGTGCTTTAATTTCCTCGACTATATAGCGGAGATTCAGTACCTGTTCTCCCTCCTATTGAGACTGTGAGTCTCAAGTGGGACAGAGACTGTGTCCAACCTGATAAACTTAAACCTGATCAACTGAAAGCTACCTCAGCACTTAAAGCAGGGCTTGATGCATAGTAAGCGCTTTGATGATAATAATAACCATGATAATAATAATAATGATAATAATAAAATAGCCTGCTCCGTATTCTTCCATCTGAGGCCTGTCAAAGCTCTGGTATCCCAAGATTGAGAAGTCACTCACCTCCCCCAGCTCTAGGGAACGTCCCACTGCCCCAACTCTGGGGGCAGGGCATGGGCGGTCTTTTTTTTTTTAATGGCATTTATTAAGCGTTTACTATGTGCAAAGCACTGTTCTAAGCGCTGAATAATGGCATTTGTTAAGCACTTACTATATGCAAAGCACTGTTCTAAGTACTGGGGGGATACAAGGGGATCAGGTTGTCCCACGTGGGGCTCACAGTCTTAATCCCCATTTTACAGATGAGGTAACAGGCTCAGAGAAGTTAAGTGACTTGCCCAATGTTACACAGCAGACATGTGGCGGAGTTGGGATTCGAATCCATGACCTCTGACTCCAAAGCCCGTGCTCCTTCCACTGAGCCACGCTGGTCTTGTCACTCTCAGCTCTGTACATCCCTGATTCCGTCATGAAGTCAGCCTCAGGCATCTGACCTCCTACTGGGGAATTTTCTCTCTAAATCACTGTTGGGATGGACCTAAAGTTGGCAATTCTAAGGCAAATTCACTTGTAACCCTCTTGACTAATGTCAGTGGCATTTTATCATTCATTCATTCATTCAATCATTCATTCATTCAATCATATTTATTGAGCGCTTATTGTGTGCAGAGCACTGTACTAAGCACTTGAAAAGTATAATTTGGTAACAGAGACAATCCCTACCCAACTATGGGCTCACAGTCTAGAAGGGGGAGACAGAGACAACAAAACAAGTAGACAGGCATAAATAGCATCAAAATAGATAAATAGAATTATAGATATATTCATTCAAAATATTTATTGAGCATTTACTGTGTGCAGAGCACTGTACTAAGTGCTTGATATATGCACATCATTAATAAAGTAAATAGAATAATATGTACAAATATACACAAGTGCTGTGGGACGGGGAAGGGGGTAGAGCAGAGGAAGGGAGCAGGGGCGATGGGGAGGGGAGGAGGAGCAGAGGTTAAGGGGGGCTCAGTCTGGGAAGGCCTCCTGGAGGAGGTGAGCTCTCAGTAGGGCTTTGAAGGGGGGAAGAGAGCTAGTTTGGCAGATGTGAGGAGAGAGGGTATTCCAGGCCAGAGGTAGGACGTGGGCCGGGGGTCGACGGTGGGACAGGCGAGAACGAGGCCCATTGAGGAGGTTAACAGTGGCAGAGGAGCGGAGGGCGCGGGCTGGGCTGGAGAAGGAGAGAAGGGAGGGGAGGTAGGAGGGGATGAGGTGATGGAGAGCTTTGAAGCCAATAGTGAGGAGTTTTTGCTCCATGTAAAGGTTGATGGACAAGCACTGGAGATTTTTGAGGAGGGGGGTGACATACCCACAGCATTTCTGTAGAAAGATAATCCGGGCAGCAGAGTGAAGTATAGACTGAAGCGGGGAGAGACAGGAGGATGGGAGATCAGAAATGAGCCTGATGCAGTAGTCCAGTCAGGATATGATGAGAGACGTCCAGTCGGGATATGATGAGAGGTGTCCAGTTGGGATATGATGAGAGACTGTACCAATAAGGTAGCGGTTTGGATGGAGAAGAGAGAGCAGATCTTGCAATGTCATGGAGGTGAGACCGGAAGGTTTTGTTAATGGATTGGTGGTGTGGGGTGAATGAGAGAGTGGAGTCAAGGATGACACCAAGGTTGTGGGCTTGTGAGACGGGAAGGATGGTAGTGCCGTCCACAGTGATGGGAAAGTCAGGGAGAGGACACGGTTTGGGAGGGATGTCAATCTTGGACATGTTGAGTTTTAGGTGGTGGGCGAACATCCAGGTGGAGATGTCCTGAAGGCAGGAGGAGATACAAGCCTGGAGGAGGGGAGAGAGAACAGGGAGGCGATGTAGATTTGGGTGACTTCTGCGTAGAGATGATTGTTGAAGCCATGGGAGCGAATGAGTTCACAAAGGGAGTGAGTATAGATGGAGAACAGAAGGGGACCAAAAACTGACCCTTGAGGAATCCCTACAGTTAGGGGATGGTGGGGAGGAGGAGCCCGTGAAGGAGACTGAGAATGAACAGCCAGAGAGCTAGGAGGAGAACCAGGAGAGGATGGAGTACATGAAGCCAAGGTCAGATAATGTGTTGAGGAGAAGAGGGTGGTCGACAGTGTCAAAGGCAGCTGAGAGGTTGAGGAGGATTAGGATGTAGTAGGAGCCATCAAACACTTACTATGGGCAGAGCCCCGTACTATGAGCTTGGGAGAGTAACTACCATCGAGTTGGAAGATACATTCCCTGCCCACAATAAACTTACAGTCTAGAGGTCTCCCTTAACGTGACTCCCTGAAAAGTCTCATGGAGAATTCTGCCTAATTCATTCTCATCAAATATTTGGTCTCTCCTTCTCCCCAGTGTCTCATTCCCCTATTCTGGTGTTCTTAAATGATTTACCATAAAGCACCAAGAAAACAGAAACATTTCTAAGTCTTTACTTGTGGATAAAATGTCGCCCATTAGATTTCTGTTGTCTTTGGATCAAATCACAAATTCCTCATGGGCAGAGTATTTTAGTTAAGTTCTTGCCCAGCACTGCCCGCACACTTGGGATGTGTTATTTGACTAACAGCCACGTATTCAGTTGGCAAGGAGGGAGAAGTATCCAGTACCTCCTACTTTCTGAAAGTCCTGGAGAATAATCATCACCCAATTCAGGTTTTTCTCAGCCGTTCATGTGGGATAAAGCTACGGTCTTGGTGGTCTTCTGGCTTTCTGATTGACTTTTGATTTGAGAGCCATTCCTGAATCTGCGGTTGACTCTATAATTGCTGTTCCCATGATCATGCTATTGAATTTTAATGATGGAGTACTGTATTAGAATGGCTATGTCATTTAGCAGTCAAAGCTCCCCTTTAGACTGTAAGCTCACTGTGGGCTGGGAATGTGTCTGTTATATTCTTACATTCATTCATTCATTCAATTGTATTTATTGAGCGCTTCCTGTGTGCAGAGCACTGTACTAAGCGCTTGGGAAGTACAAGTTGGCAACATATAGAGACGGTCCCTACCCAACAGTGGGCTCACAGTCTAGAAGGGGGAGACAGAGAACAAAACAAAACATATTAACAGAATAAAATAAATAGAATAAATATGTACAAGTAAAATAAATAGAGTAATACATACATAGAGTAATAAATACTCTCCCCAGCGCTTAGTACAGTACTCTGCGCACAATAACTGCTCAATTAATATAATTGATTGAATGGAATGTGAAAGACAACATTTTGAAAATTGAGTACTGGGTTGACATCTGCCTGCAGAAAAACGAAACAAAAAGTTCAAAATATCTGTACATATTTATGTGGCTATTTGATTATGCAACTAGATGGTGCTTTTATCCCCGATTTTTAGCATATTTGCAATGCCCGGGTCAATATTTTGGATCTTGGGAACGCATCAATGCAGCTTACATTAATTTCTCTAGGAATCTGAACTTCACTTAGCTTAGTATTCTTTCACATAATTCTCTATTTTCTGGGAGACTATTAAGGCACTTAATAAATTCTACTGAATGAAAGAACACAACGGGAGAGCAAGAGCTGGAAAGACTGGATCAATCTCCTGCCCCTGGAAAGAGTTACCATGTTAACTGATGGTATTTATTGACCACCTATTGTGTGCAGAGCCCTGTACTAAGTGCTTGGGAGAGTACAACAGAACTAAGAGATAGATGTGTGAACTCTGCCTTCAAGGAGCTTACCCTCTGTTTACTCATAAATTTTGAGATTGAATTCCCCTTGTTGACTCTGTCCCAGTTCCATTTGAGATCTCTCTTCAGCAACATGCACGAGTCAAACTGGGTTTTTTTTTAAATGGTATTTGATAAGGATTTACTATGTGTTTGACACTGTTTTAAGTACAGTGCTCTGCACACAGTAAGTGCTCAATAAATATGATTAAAAAAAAGCACTGGGGTAGATACAAGTTACCCCCTTCTAGACTGTGAGCCCACTGTTGGGTAGGGACCGTCTCTATATGTTGCCAACTTGTCCTTCCCAAGTGCTTAGTACAGTGCTCTGCACACAGTAAGCGCTCAATAAGTACGATTGATTGATTGATTGATTAATTTGGTCAGACACAGTCCCTGTCCCTCATGGGGCTCGCAGTCTAAGTAAGAGGGAGAACTGGAGTACTGAGGCATAGAGAAGTGAAGCGATTTTCCCAAAGTCACACTTCATTCATTCATTCATTCATTCAATCGTATTTATTGAGCCCTTACTGCATGCAGAGCACTGTACTAAGCACTTGGAAAGTACAACAGAGAAGCAGCGTGGCTCAGTGGAAAGAGCCCGGGCTTTGGAGTCAGAGGTCGTGGGTTCAAATCTCAGCTCCGCCAATTGTCAGCTGTGTGACTTTGGGCAAGTCACTTAACTTCTCTGGGCCTCAGTTCCCTCATCTGTAAAATGGGGATGAAGACTGTGAGCCCCCCGTGGGACAACCTGATCACCTTGTAACCCCCCAGTGCTTAGAACAGTGCTTTGCACTTAGTAAGCGCTTAATAAGTGCTATCATTATTGTACAGTTCAGCAACAGAGACAGTCCCTACCCAACAAGGGGCTCACAGTCTAGAAGGGGGGGAGACAGGCATCAAAACAAGTAAACAGGTATCAATAGCATCAGTATAAATAAATAGAATTATAGATATCTACACAACATTAATAAAATAAATAGAATAATAAATATGTACGTATATACACAAGTGCTGTGGGGCAGGGAGCGGGGTAGAGCAGAGGGAGGGAGTTGGGGCAATGGGGAGGGGAGGAGGAGCAGAGGAAAAGGGGGGCTTAGTTTCAGAAGGCCTCCTGGAGGAGGTGAGCTTTCAGTAGGGCTTTGAAGGTCAGTAAGCATTTGGCAGAGCCGGGATTAGAACCCACATCCTCTGACTCCCAGTTCCGTGCTCTATTCCCAGGCCCGTGATCTAGGCTCGCGGATGCTCCTCTTCCCCACAAGCGTCTCCTTCCCACATTCCTGGAAGGGAATCCTTCTTGCCGGTGATGACCCATTGCTTGGCTGGGGAGTCCCGAGTGGAAAAGGAAAGTTGAAGGGTGGTTCCCAGTGAGCTCAGGAAGGCCCCAGGCCCTGTGACACACACACACACACACACACACACACACACACACCCTCCTCCTCCTCCCCCCCCGGCCAAATCTTGGAATTCCTCTTATGTAGAGCTTCATTCATTCAGTTCATACTACCAGTCAATCAGTAGTATTATCTGAGAGCCTCCCGGGCTTTGGGAGAGTGCATGAAAGGTAAAGGAGATAATAATAATAATGATGGCATTTATTAAGCGCTTACTATGTGCAAAGCACTGTTCTAAGCGCTGAAATAATAATGATAGCATTTATTAAGCGCTTACTGTGTGCAAAGCACTGTTCTAAGCGCTGAAATAATAATGATAGCATTTATTAAGTGCTTACTGTGTGCAAAGCACTGTTCTAAGTGCTGGGATAATAATGATAGCATTTATTAAGCGCTTACTGTGTGCAAAGCACTGTTCTAAGTGCTGGAATAATAATGATAGCATTTATTAAGCGCTTACTGTGTGCAAAGCACTGTTCTAAGCGCTGGAATAATAACGATAGCATTTATTAAGCACTTACTGTGTGCAAAGCACTGTTCTAAGCGCTGGAGAGGTTACAAGGTGATCAGGTTGTCCCACGGTGGGGCTCACAGTCTTCATCCCCATGTTACAGATGAGGTAACTGAGGCACAGAGAAGTCAAGTGACTTGCCCAAAGTCACACAGCTGGCAACTGAGATGATCCGGGCCCTTGCCATCGAATCAACTTGCCATCGAATGGGGAAGGCAGGTAGACAGAAATTGTAATTAGAGCGGGAACAGAGGAAGGAGCCTGGGCATCAGAGAATTTGGGTTCCAATCCCAGCTCTACCACTCAACTCGTACGTGACCTGGGCTTTTGATTCCTCCTCTGTGGAAAGGAGATTCAGTACATGTTCTCCCTCTTATTTAGACTGTGAACGCCTTGTGGGACAGGGATGGGGTCCAACCTGATTAACCTTTTTCTACCCCAGAGCTCAGTGCAGTCCTTGGTGCAGAGTAAGTGCTAAACAAATACCACAGTTAGGAGGAATAATAAAGGCCTACTCTACTGGTCTACGCAACTGGTAACACTTAGAGTATGGAAAAATAAATAAATGGGATTTTTAAATTGATACATACCCTTAAAGGCATGTGTCTTTCATTCATTCAATCATATTTATTGAGCGCTTACTATGTGCAGAGCACTGAACTAAGTGTTTGGGAGAGTACAGTATAACAACAGACACATTCCCAACCCATAATGAGCTTACAGTCTAGAGGGAGAATTTGATGGCCATCATTCAGCTGCTCTCTGTCTTACAGTGTCCACTGATGGCACAACATTGGACTTGAAATGCCTCTTTTCTACTTCTCCCTCCTACAACTGAATGTGGAAAAAAGTTGATCGAGATTGTTTTCTGATAGCTCAGGGAGAGAGCAGGGGTGATTGTGGGTGTTCTGGGGACAAAAACTGCTCAATAAATACGATTGAACGAATGAATGAATGAAAAGGTGGTCAAAAGTCACCAGGCAACCTATTTCCGGCTCCCAGGTTGACATCAAAATAATAACCACAATAAAATTTGTTAAGCACTTACTACAAGCCAAACACTGAGCTAAGCACTAGGGTAGATCCAAGATAATGAGATCACATACAGCCCCTGTCAAGCAGAGCAGCCTAGTAAATAGAGCACAGACATGGGAGTCAGAAGGACCTGGTTCTAATCCTGGCTCTTCCACTTATCTGCTGGGTGACCTTGGGCAAGTCACTTCACTTTCTCGGGCCTCAGCTACCTCATCTGTAAAATGGGGATGAAGACTGTGAGCCCCATGGGGGACATGGACTGTGTCTGATGAGCTTGTATCCACCCCCGTGTTCAGAGCAGTGCTTGGCACATAATAACGATAATAATAATGGCATTTATTAAGCACTTACTATGTGCAAAGCACTGTTCTAAGCACTGGGGAGGGTACAAGGTGATCAGGTTGCCCCACGGGGAGCTCACAGTCTTCATCCCCATTTTACAGATGAGGTAACTGAGGCATAGAGAAGTGAAGTGACTTGCCCAGAGTCCCACAGCTGACAAATGGTGGAGCCGGGATTTGAACCCATGACCTCTGACTCCAAAGCCTGGGCTCTTTCCACTGAGCCATGCTGTTTCTCAATGGGGCTCACAGTCTTAATCCCCACTTTACAGATGAGGTAACTGAGGCATAGAGAATAATAATATTCATTCATTCATTCAATCATATTTATTGAGCGCTTACGGTGTGCAGAGCACTGTACTAAGCACTTGGGAAGTCCAAGTTGGCAACATATAGAGACAGTCCCTACCCAACAGTGGGCTCACAGTCTAGAAGGGGGAGACAGAGAACGAAACAAAACATATTAACAAAATAAAATAAATAGAAAGAATATGTATAAATAAAATAGAGTAATAAATACGTACAAGCATATATGCATATATACAGGTGCTGTGGGGAGGGGAAGGAGGTAAGGTGGTGGGGAGGGGGAGAAGGGTTGAACCCATGATCTCTGACTCCAAAGCCCGTGCTCTTTCCACTGAGCCGCACTGCTTCTCTATGTTAAGCACATAGTAAGTGTGTAACAAATTACCGTTAAAAAAAAATACCTGTGCCCCTTTGACCGATGAGGAAACTAAGATCACAGAGGTTAAGTGACTTGCCCAGTCACACAGAAGGCTAGTGACAGAGCCAGAGCTCCCAAATCCTGACCTCGAGCTGTTTCAACTAGACTTCGCCCAAGTGCTTTGACTATCGGGCAAATCGCTGATAGAGCAGCATTTCCTACAGAGGTGGGAAGACTCACTGCATCCACTAACTGGCAGCTCCCTGACATCATCTGACTTGCTTCATTCTTTAACAAGCTTTCCACACTGGCATCTGGGAGGAATCCTCCCTTTGTGAGACGCAACGGAGCAGCGTCAGGTGAAGCAGGGCCCGGAGGGTGGGTTGCATCACCACACCTGGGGCTTAAAGGGGTTGGTGAGAGTGAAACTGAGCCCCCTCCTTCCTCTCCCCCTCCTCCCCATCCCCCCTGCCTTACCTCCTTCCCCTCCCCACAGCACCTGTATATATGTTTGTATGTATTTATTACTCTATTTTACTTGCACATATTTATTCTATTTATTTTATTTGGTTAATATGTTTTGTTTTGTTGTTCATCTCCCCCTTCTAGACTGTAAGCCCACTGTTGGGTAGGGACCGTCTCTATATGTTGCCAAATTGGACTTCCCAAGCGCTTAGTACAGTGCTCTGCACACAGTAAGAGCTCAATAAATACGATTGAATGAATAAAAGAATGAATGGCGAGGGCCAGTGCTGCTCCGCTGGGGCGTCTAGGAGATCGGGGTTCTAGTCCCACCATCGTGAAACTGATGATATGTTGCCAACTTGTACTTCCCGAGTGCTTAGTACAGTGCTCTGCACATGGTAAGTGCTCAATAAATACGATTGAATGAATGAATGATGAAGTACTGGATGGATCTAAGGAAAGGAATCTCTTAAGTGCTTTCATTCCTATGTTCGGGGAGGAGGCTTGGAAGACATGTGTTTTATGCCTTACTAAAAGTAAGGCCTTGTCTGACCAAGCCTGCCGTTTCCTCCTTTCCCGCTTCCTCCTGCATCACTCTTGCACTCGGATTTGCATCTATCGTTCACCCCTCCCTCAGCCCCACGGCACTTATGTCCATATCCATAATTTATTTATTTATAATAGTGTCTATCTCCACCTCTAGACCGTAAACTCCTTATGGGCAGGGAACATGTCCACCAATTCTGCCGTATTTTACTCTCCCAATCACTTAATACAGTACTCTGCACGCAGTAAGTGCTCAATAAATAAGATTGGATGATTGCTAGAAGCAGCATGGCTTAGTGCCAAGAGCCTGGGCCTTGGAGACAGACGACGTGGGTTCTAATCCCGGCCACTTGCCTGCTGCTTGATAATAATAATGATAGTAATGGCATTTATTATGCATTTACTATGTGCAAAGCCCTGTTCTCTTGGACAAGTCACTTGCCTTCTCCGTGCCTCAGTTTTCTCATCTATAAAATGGAGATTAAAATACCTGTTCTCTCTCTCCTTTCGACTGTGAGCCCCAAGTGGGCCAGGGTCGGAGCTGCTTATCTTGCATCTACCCCAGTGTTTGGCACATAGTAAGCCCTAAACCGACGATTATTGTCAACATTATTATTGTGTTCCAGTCATCCCGGAGAACCCCCGCTGGACAGAGGTCTCATTCCTTGGTTGGGACACGCCTTGGAATTTGGCAAAGATGCAGCCCAATTTCTCTCCCGGATGAAGCAGAAACACGGGGATATCTTCACTGTGAGTATTTGCTGGCTTGGGGTCGGGAAACCAGGAAGGGGACAAGAGGCCAGGGGGTTTGTGGTGCCATCCTGACACCAGCCTGGTGACACATTCAGCCGTCAGCAGGAGTTAACAAAATACTCAGCCTTAGGAGACCGTCTGCTCTGTGCGGAGAGCTTTTATGAGAATCCAAGACTCCGCATGCAACCTGACCATTCCAAGGTAGAAACGTATCACTGTTTACTTTTCTGGTCTTGGCTGAAATCCTGCCTCTTGCTCTTCTCTCCCTGACAGTTTGCACCGCTCTCTGTTTTCCATCTAGCTTTTCTCCGCAAGCTCTCTTGGCTTCCGCTGCCTCCCCTGCTCCCCGACCCTGTGTTCTCCATGAGGAGTTTTTCTCCTGCCTCAATCAATCAATCAATCATATTTATTGAGCGCTTACTGTGTGCAGAGCACTGTACTAAGCGCTTGGGAAGTACAAATTGGCAACATATAGAGACAGTCCCTACCCAACAGTGGGCTCACAGTCTAAAAGGGGGAGACAAAACCAAACATACTAACAAAATAAAATAAATAGAATAGATATGTACAAGTAAAATAAATAAATAAATAGAGTAATAAATTTCTCTCTCCCTCCCTGCTGCCTAGTTGCCTTGGATGGGGTTCCTGACATAGTTGCCTTGGATGGGATTCCTGGCATGGGCTCCCGATGCCATTTCCAGTGAGGGGAAGGCCGAGGAGGCAAAGGGAGGGTGTGGAGAGGCAGGAGAGAGATGCACCAATCAACCAATCAATCAGTCGTATTTATTGAGCGCTTACTGTGTGCAGAGCACTGTACTAAGCGCTTGGGAAGTACAAGTTGGCAACATCTAGAGACAGTCCCTACCCAACAGTGGGCTCACAGTCTAAAAGGAGAAGCTCTGAAGCTCTGAGCGAAGGCCCAGCCAGTGACACACTTGGAGAACACTTAGAGTCAGAGACCACTACGCAGACCCAGAGAGGAGAGAGAAAAGAAAAAGATTGGAAAGCAAAACCTCAAGCCATGCTAGAAGACATTCTGTGTGGGCTGCTGGAAAAAATAATGGAGGCAGACCAGATAGGTATGGCTTTCTCTTTGACCTTCCCCTGGCCTGGAATGCCCTCCCTCCGCACATCCACCAAGCTAGCTCTCTTCCTCCCTTCAAAGCCCTACTGAGAGCTCACCTCCTCCAGGAGGCTTTCCCAGACTGAGCCCCCTTTTCCCTCTCCTCCTCCCCATCCCCCCCAGCCGACCTCCCTCCCCTCCCCACAGCACTTGTGTATATATATTTGTACAGATTTATTACTCTATTTTACTTGTACATATTTACTATTCTATTTATTTTGTTAATGATGTGCATATAGCTTTAATTCTATTTGTTCTGATGATTTTGACACCTGTCTACATGTTTTGTTTTGATGTCTGTCTCCCCCTTCTAGACTGTGAGCCCATCGTCGGGTAGGGACCGTCTCTATATGTTGCCGATTTGTACTTCCCATGTGCTTAGTACAGTGCTCTGCACACAGTGAGCGCTCAATAAGTACGATTGAATACATGAAATGAATGAGAAAAGGCTTCAGACAGAATAAGCGTGGCTCACTGGAATGAGCCTGGGCTTTGGAGTCAGAGGTCATGGGTTCAAATCCTGACTCTGCCAATTGTCAGCTGTGTGACTTTGGGCAAGTCACTTAACTTCTCTGTGCCTCATTTACCTCATCTGTGAAATGGAGGTTAAGACTGTGAGCCCCACATGGGACAATGTGATCACCTTGTAACCTCCCCAGTGCTTAGAACAGTGCTTTGCACATAGTAAGCGCTTAATAAATGCCATTATTATTATTATTATTATAAGCAGATGCAAGTGCCCAAATGGGAAAATTGTGAGGACACAAGTGTGCACTTGGCATGGAAGGGATAGTTCATTTTTTAAAAAATATGGTGTTTGTTAAGCATTTACTATGTGCCAGACACAGTTCTGAGCACTGGGGTAGACACACGTTTATCAGATTGGACACAGTCCATGTCCCACAAGGGCTCACAGTCTTAATCCCCATTTTGCAGTTGAGGTAACTGAGGCCCAGAGAAGTGAAAAGACTTGTCTAAAGTCCCACAGCAGACAAGTGGCGGAGCCGGGATTAGGACCCCAGTCCTTCTAACTCCCAGGCCCGGGCTCTACTCACTAGGCAACACTAGTTCTCATTGATTCATTGATTACGGGTCTTTCCCATTTCACCCAGACACGGGAGCTATACGATTGTCCTTCATGTCCAAAGACACCGCTGGTGGTGGGAGGTGGAGGCAGGTGGGGTGGAGGAGGGTGTGTGTGTGTGTAAAGGCCAATGCAGGATTCACAGTCCCAGCCATATTGGGCACTCCAACAGGCTGTCCCTCCTTGTGTCATCATGCTTAATGTTTGCAATACCTCCTGCTGCTGCTTTCTCTTTGGCCTCCTTGATTTTCGTTCCTCACCGAGCTTTGGCTCGAAGAGAGTTACTTCCTCCTTGATGGCAGTATGCCATGCTGGTCTGCCTTCGGCAACTGACTCCCAGTTTTCGGCTGGGTTGTCGTGTTGGGTTTGAGGTTCTGCTTTGTTATGACTAGGATGCACAATAATGTCACACCTCAAAAAAACTAGAGAGAGAAAACGTAAAGTAAGCAGACTTTTTCTTCAGACTTTCACCCTAAAATGTAGACATCTTTTGGCTCCCAAAGATGGGGAAAATGACCTCAACACAGGTCAGTGCCATAGCTGTACTGACCAAAGAGCTCCCAGCACCTTCTCCAGGAGAAGACGACCATATCCTTGGCAGGCTTCATGGGCTGGGGCACTCCCTCTTCCAGCTTCGTGGGGTTTTCCCCTTCCCAATGCCCACCAGTTTTCAAGAGCCAGTCCAGAGAGCACCCAACAGTCCGTCGATTAGTCAGTCACATTTATTGACAGGCAATTACTCACTCCTCCTTCAAAGCCTTATTGAAAGCCCATCTCCTCCAAGAGGCCTTCTCTGACTTAAGCCCTCCTTTCCTCTTCTCCCTCTCCCTTCTGCATCATCCTGTATATATGTATATATGTTTGTACATATTTATTACTCTATTTTACTTGTACATATCTATTCTATTTATTTTATTTTGTTAGTATGTTTGGTTTTGTTCTCTGTCTCCCCTTTTAAGACTGTGAGCCCACTGTTGGGTAGGGACTGTCTCTATAAGTTGCCAACTTGGACTTCCCAAGCGCTTAGTACAGTGCTCTGCACACAGTAAACGCTCAAATACGACTGATTGATTGATCCTGATTTTTTCCCTTCATTCATCCCCCTTCCCATCCCCACAGCACTGAAGTACACATCTGTAATTTACTTATATTAATGTCGGTCTAGACGGTAAGCTTGTTGTGGGCAGGGAATGTGTCTGTTTACTGTTATATTGTAGTGTCCCAAACACTTAGGACAGTGCTCTGCACATGGTAAGCGCCCAATAAATTTGATTGAAAGAATAAAAGTATGAATTGATCACTTACTGTGTGCAGAATATTGTACGAAGCGCTTGGGAACGTACAATATAACAGTAAAGAGTGTGCTTCTCATTGGGCCATGAGGACTCTTGTAAGGGGAGTTATTGGAAACCCATAATGAGCCAAGGTCATGAACGTTTGGGGGTGACATGCCTGAGGCAGGAATTGTTGCCCTCCGAGCTATCTTGGCAACCTCCACTGTGAGCAGTTCTTCTTGGTAACTCCCTTCTGCTTAGAAAGGGAGGGAAGAGCCTGCCAACGTGACCCCTCTGCAATTCCTTCTGTAAACAGTTAAGAAGACTCATAAACCCTGGGAGTGGAGGATTTCAAATGATTTCCACTGGACTGGGGCCCCGGGACCAAACAGGCACTACCAGTGGTCCTCAGGCTGCAATAACAACACTAATCCAGCCTCCATGACTGCTCCAGAGAATCTGGCGATTCTTTTTTTTTTATTGGGGCTTGTTTAGCTCTTACTCCGTGCCTGGCAGTGGACTGAGTGCTGGAATAGATACAAGCTAATTAAGTTGGACACTGCCCCTGTCCCCCATGGGGCTCACAGTCTTAATCCCCATTTTACAGATGAGGTAACTGAGGTCATTTGCCCAAGGACACACAACAGACAAGTGGTGGAGCTGGGATTAGATGACTCCCAGGCTTGTCCATTAGGCCGTGTTGCTTCTCCATAACTTAATAGCTTTTTTTTTTTTCAGGGCATTTGTTCAGTATTCACTATATGCAAGATGAGGTATCTAGGCAATAGATAGATTGATAGACTGTACTATGTAGCAATATAGTTTATGCACAATATAGTATCTACATATTCAATCATATTTATTGAGTGCTCACTGTGTGCAAAGCACTTTACTAAGCATTTGGGAGAGTACAATATAATAATAAGCAGACACATTACCTGCCCACAATGATCTTACATATATGTATGGTATATGTATGGCATATGCATGTGTGTGTGTATATATATATATTGTGTAGTACATAATATATGCGTGTATATATATATATATAATGCAGTACATAATCTGTGTATGTGTATATATGTGTATATGTGTGCACATACATATATATGGTAGATATACCATATATGTATGGTATGTGTATGTATATATATTATGTAGTATATATGTGCATTCATTCATTCATTCAATGGTACACATACCATATATGTATGGTATATGTATGTATATATATTATGTAGTATATATATATGTATATGTGTACATATGTTCATATATGGTACATATACCATATATGTATGGTATACGTATGTATATATATTGTGTAGTACATACTTAGCTAGCAATACATATAGTAATATATATTATATTACTATGTATATAGTTATACATATAGTAATAATAATAATGATGGCATTTCTTAAGCACTTACTATGTGCAAGCACTGTTCTAAGCACTGGGGCAGATACAAGGCGATCAGGTTGTCCCACGTGGGGCTCACAGTCTTAATCCCCATTTTACAGATGAGGTAACCGAGGCACAGAGAAGTTAAGTGACTTGCCCAAGGTCACACAGCTGACAATTGGCAGAGCCGGGATTTGAACCCATGACCTCTGACTCCCAAGCCCGGGCTCTTTCCATCGAGCCACGCTGCTTCTCTTAATATGTAGTATATTACAGATGAGGTAACTGAGGCACGGACAAGTGAAGTGACTTACCCAAGGTCACACAGCAGAGAAGTGGCAGAGCTGGGATTCTAGGCCTGTGCTCTTTCCACTAGATCATGCTGCTTCTCAATACTGCTGGATTCTCAGCCCCCCACGATTTAGTGGATGGAGCATGGGCCTGAGAGTTAGAAGGTTATTGGCTCTAATCCCATCTCTGCTACTTGTCCGCTGTGTGCCTTGGGCAAGTCACATCACTTCTCTGGGCCTCAGTTACCTCATTTGTAAACTGGGGAATGAGACTGTGACCCCCATGTGGGACAGGGGCTGTGTCCAACTGGATTTGCTGGAAAAACCTCAGCGCTGAGTACAGTGCCTGCCACATAGTAAGTGCTTAACAAATGCCACAATTACTATTATTATTATTATTATTATTATTATTACGCAGCAGCCCCCCCTTCCTTCTTTTTGCACCCCACATCCGCTGCCACTCTGAGAGGCTTCTGGGCAGTTACTTGGTGGCAGAGCAGGGAGGAGGAAGGGGCAAGTAGGGGACTCTAAGTTCATTGTGGTCAGGTTCTGTTGCTATATTGTTAATAATAATAATAAATAATGTTGGTATTTGTTAAGCACTTACTATGTGCCAAGCACTGTACTAAGTGCTGGGGTGGATACAAGGTAATCAGGTTGTCCCACGGGGCGTTCACAGTCTTCATCCCCATTTTACAGATGAGGAAACTGAGGTCCAGAGAAGTTAAGTGGCTTGCCCAAAGTCACCCAGCTGACAAGTGGCGGAGCCGGGATTTGAACCCACGACCTCTGACTCCAAAGCTTACTATGTGCCAAGCACTGTTCTAAGTGCTGGGGTGGATGCAAGGTAATCAGGTTGTCCCACGGGGGGCTCACAGTCTTCATCCCCATTTTACAGATGAGGGAACTGAGGTCCAGAGAAGTTAAGTGACTTGCCCAAAGTCACCCAGCTGACAAGTGGCGGAGCCGGGACTTGAACCCACGACCTCTGACTCCAAAGCCCGGGCTCTTTCCATTGAGCCACGCTGCTTCCCCAAGTGCTTAGTACAGTGCTCTGCACACAGCAAGTGCTCAATAAATACGATTGACCAACTATGGGAGGAGAGTGGGTCGGCTGGCAATCCTGGTTTCTCCTGGACCCTTAGGGAGAAGTGTAGAAGTGGGTCCTCAGACCAACTGCCCTTATACATTCATTCAATCGTATTTATTGAGCACTTACTGTGGGCAGAGCACTGTACTAAGCGCTGGGAAAGTACAATCAGCAATAAAAAGAGACAATCCCTGCCCAAAACGGGCTTACAGTCTAGAGGTCTTCCCTGTCTTCCCAAGTCCAAAGGAATAGCATTCATTTGCCATCACCCCTGTCTTCGTTCTCCAAGATTCTCCCTCTGCATTTCTGCCGCTTTTGTAGCCTCCCTCCTCTCCATTACTTCTTTCTTTCTGATCCTCTGAGCCTGCTTAATCCTCGGCTGCTCGCTTCTGCCCGGGCCTTGTCTCTGCCGTCCTCTAAATCCACCTCCCATTAGTCAGCCGTATCCCAACGAGGACACACCCCAGACCTTCAAATACTCCAGCGCTACACCCCCTCTGATCCGACAAACTCCATAGCCTACACTTCCAACTGTGATTTGCCACTGACGTTAATAATAATAATAATAATAATAATGGCATTTGTTAAGCGCTTACTACGTGCAAAGCACTGTTCTAAGCGCTGAACATATAGAGACGGTCCTTACCCAACAACAGGCTCACAGTCTTAATAATGGCATTTATTAAGCGCTTACTATGTGCAAAGCACTGGGGAGGTTACAAGGTGATCAGGTTGCCCCACGGGGGGCTCACAGTCTTAATCCCCATTTTACAGATGAGGGAACTGAGGCACAGAGAAGTTAAGTGACTTTCCCAAAGTCACACAGCTGACAGTTGGCGGAGCCGGGATTTGAACCCATGACCTCTGACTCCAAAGCCCGGGCTCTTTCCACTGAGCCAGCCACCCAGCCTGCCACTCCCTCAAATCTCTTGCCCTTTCAAAGCCGTCCCGCACCCCTCTGAGAAGATTCCCCACCCACTGGCCCTCTCCACCTGCCTGGTCCCATTTCTGAGGTCTTGTTGAGTGATCCCGGGCAACTTGACTTCTTTGTGTCTCAGTTTGCTCATCTGTAAAATGGAGATAATCATTTTGTCCCCTCCTGTCCTCAACGTCCAGCCTCCTATTCTTTCCTGGAGTATTCCATCCCTTCCAAGAGGCCTTCTTCTTCTAACCACTCTCCCCTCTGCACTGAATATGTGCAGCGTGGCTCAGTGGAAAGAGCCCGGGCTTGGGAGTCAGAGGTCATGGGTTCAAATTCCGGCTCCGCCAATCGTCAGCTGTGTGACTTTGGGCAAGTCACTTAACTTCTCTTTTAGACTGTAAGCCCACTGTTGGGTAGGGACCGTCTCTATATGTTGCCAATTTGTACTTCCCAAGCACTTAGTACAGTGCTCTGCACATAGTAAGCGCTCAATAAATACGATTGATTGATTGATTCTCTGTGCCTCAGTAACCTCATCTGTAAAATGGGGATGAAGACTGTGAGCCCCAGTTGGGACAGCCTGATCACCTTGTATCCTCCCCAGCGCTTAGAACAGTGCCCTGCACATAATAAGCACTTAACAAATGGCGTCATTATTATTATTATTACTTGGCTGTGTGCCCCTTAAGAACCTTAATACTCCCCCCAGCCCTGCAACTCTAATCACCATCTCCTTATTTACCCCTATTTCTCATATCTGTTATTTATTTTAATGTCTGTCCCCCGCTTCAGACCGTGAGCTCCTTGTGGGCAGGGATCATGTCTACTAACTCTGTTGTAGAAGCAGAGAAGCATGGCTCAGTGGAAAGAGCCCGGGCTCTGGAGTCAGAGGTCATGGGTTCAAATCCCAGCTACACCAGTTGTCAGCTGTGTGACTTTGGGCAAGTCACTTCACTTTTCTGTCATCATCATCAATCGTATTTATTGAGCGCTTACTGTGTGCAGAGCACTGTACTAAGCTCTTGGGAAGTACAAATTGGCAACATATAGAGACAGTCCCTGCCCAACAGTGGGTCCCTCAGTTACCTCATCTGCAAAATGGAGATTAAGACTGTGAGCCCCCCGTGGGACAACCTGATCACCTTGTAACCTCCCTGGAGATGAAAACAGTGCTTTGCACATAGTAAGCGCTTAATAAATGCCATCATTGTACTGTACTCTCCCAAGTGCTTAGTATAGTGATCGGCACACAGTAAGTGCTCAATAAATACCGCAGATTGATTGGAGACAAGGTAGCCCTCTGGGTTGGAGGTAAGGCCTTCTTAGGGGCTCTGCAAGTTGGGGAGGGGCAAGGACTCCCTGCTTGCCTCACTTTGACCCAAATTCCATGGTAGAGAGTGCCCACTACGGAATGACTTCCACCCGTGTTACTCTTCCCTAGGTTCTGGCTGCCGGCCGGTTTGTTACCGTCCTCCTGGACCCTCATTCCTACGACTCCGTCGTCTGGGAGTCGAGCTCCAAGCTGGATTTCCACAAATACGCCGTCTTCCTCATGGAGCGGATTTTCGACGTCCAGCTGCCCCACTATGACCCCAGGGAGGAGAAGGCGAAGTTGAAACCGTGAGTGCCTCGGAGAGCAGAGGCTCTTTCACGTCTCACCCCTCCCTCGGCCCTTGACAAGTGACTCGCCCACGGTCGCACAGTGGAGCCGGAATTACAACCTAAGTCCTCTGACTCCCAGGACGGTGCTCTTTCCACTAGGCCACTCTGCTTCTCAAATTCAGGGAAAAGAGAAAGAGAAGAAAGGACTTTTCCCCCCTCACTAATCTGCAGTTTCTTCTTGAAGATCGTCCAAGAACAATTCTCTGAATGGAAAAATTCTGAAGAAGGAGCTTTCCAGTTCAGGGGAAAACCAGTAGACAGGCATTTTACATTTGGAGAAAATCCCGGTCTCCTCCCAGATCTGGAGAACACACAAGGCATTTAGGGAAGCTGGATTAATGCTTTCAGGCCCGTGGTGTTCTCTAGAAATTTCCGGCCCTGGAGTCTCCGTAGCATTTAATCATCTGGTGAGGACGCTTAACTGCAGGGAGCAGAACAGGAATGGGTCATGGGGAGGGGGTGAGAGGGTCTGGAGGAAGTCGAAGAGACTGCGGGGGTCTCTTAGGGACCCAACAGTGTGGCTCAGTGGAAAGAGCATGGACTTGGGACTCAGAGGTGATGGGTTCCAATCCTGGCTCTGCCACATGTCAGCTGTGTGACCTTGAGCAAGTCACTTAACTTCTCTGAGCCTCAGTTACCTCATCTGTAAAATGGGGATTAAGACTTTGAGCCCCACGTGGGACAACCTGATCACCTTATATCCCCCCAGCGCTTAGAAGAGTGCTTCGCACATAGTAAGCGCTTAACAAATGCCATCATCATTATTATTATTATAGACCTGATGATCTCAGCTCTACTCTCTACACTGTAAGCTCACTGTGGACAGGGAATGTGCCCGTTTACTGTTATATTAGACTCTCCCAAGTGCTTAGTACAGTGCGTTACACACAATAAGTGCTCAATAAATACGATTGGATAAATGAATGGGTACTCCAGTGCTTAGTTAGGTGCTGAGCACACAAGTGCTTAACGAATACCACAGCTATTATGAATTAAGAGCTTGTGGTTTCTCCTGTGCTCGGAGAAGGGATTCTAGGACCCAGGTGTGACCCTTCTAACCAACCCCAATCAATCAATCAGTCATATTCATTGAGCGCTTACTGTGTGCAGAGCACTGTACTAAGCGCTTGGGAAGTACAAGTTGGCAACATATAGAGACAGTCCCTACCCAGCAGTGGGCTCACAGTCTAAAAGGGGAAGCATCCTCACCTCCCAATCCTCCTTGAAAGTGGTATGTTGTCTGTCTCCCCCTTCTAGACTGTGAGCCCGTTGTTGGGTAGGGTCCATCTCTATATGTTGCCAACTTGGACTTCCCAAGCGCTTAGTACAGTGCTCTGCACACAGTAAGCGCTCAATAAATACGATTGAATGAATGAATGGTAACCGAGGACAGAAAGGGACGAGGAGAGACATGAGAAGCAGTGTGGTGTAGTGGATAGAGCGTGGGCCTGAGTCAGAAGATCATGGGTTAATAATAAGCGGCGTGGCTCCGTGGAAAGAGCCTGGGCTTGGAAGTCCGAGGTCATGGGTTCTAATGCCGGCTCTGCCACTTGTCTGCTGTGTGACTTTGGGCAAGTCACTTCATTTCTCTGTGCCTCAGTTACCCCATCTGTGAATTGGGAATGAAGACTGTGAGCCCCACGTGAGACAACCTTATGACCTTGTATCTACCCCAGTACTTAGAAGAGTGCTTGGCACATAGCAAGTGCTTAACAAATACCAATATTTTTATTATTAATAATGGTATTTGTTAAATGCTTACTATGTGTCAAGCACTGTTCTAAGTGCTGGGTCATAATCCCGGCTCCACCACACATCTGCTGTGTGTTCTTCGGCGAGTCACTTCCCTTCTCTGTGCCTCAGTTACCTCATCTGTAAAATGGGGATTGAGATTGTGAGCCCCATGTGGGATAGGGACTGTGACCAACCCGATTTGCCTGTCTCCGCCCCAGTGCTTACTACAGTGCCTGGCACACAGTAAGCGCTTAACAAATACCACATTTATTATTGTAATTATGGCATCCTGGAGGAAGCAGATGGAGGGGGCCCTGTGGGAGCTAGCTCTCTTCCTCCCTTCAAAGCCCTACTGAGAGCTCACCTCTTCCAAGAGGCCTTCCCAGACTGAGCCCCCTTTTCCTCTCCTCCTCCCCCCCGCCCTACCTCCTTTCCCTCCCCACAGCACTTGTATATATATTTGTACAGATTTTTTTTATTCTATTCATTTTACTTGTACGTATTTACTATTTATTTTGTTAATGATGTGCATATAGCTTTAATTCTATTTGTTCTGACGCCTTTGACACCTGTCTCCACGTTTTGTTTTGTGGTCTATCTCCCCCTTCAAGACTGTGAGCCCGTTTTTGGGTAGGGACTGTCTCTATACGTTGCCAACTTGTACTTCCCAAGTGCTCTGCACACAGTAAGCACTCAATCAATCAATCAATCAATCGTATTTATTGAACGCTTACTGTGTGCAGAGCACTGTACTAAGCGCTTGGGAAGTACAAGTTGGCAACATATAGAGACAGTCCCTACCCAACAATGCGATTGAATGAGTGAATGAATGAGTGGGGTGGTCCTGTCGGCCCCCCCGAGAGGCTCCTGGGAGGAGTGGATGGGTTGTCTGCCTGCGGAATCAATCAATCAATCGTATTTATTGAGTGCTTACTGCGTGCAGAGCAATCAATCAATCAATCAATCATATTTATTGAGCGCTTACTGTGTGCAGAGCACTGTACTAAGCACTTGGGAAGTACAGGTAGGCAACATATAGAGACAGTCCCTACCCAACAGTGGGCTCACAGTCTAAAAGGGGGAGACAAAACCAAACATACTAACAAAATAAAATAAATAGAATAGATATGTACAAGTAAAATAAATAAATAGAGTAATAAATATGTACAAACATATATACATATATACAGGTGCTGTGGGGAAGGGAAGGAGGTAAGATGGGGGGGATGGAGAGGGGGACGAGAGGGAGAGGAAGGAAGGGTCTCAGTGTGGGAAGGCCTCCTGGAGGAGGTGAGCTCTTAGCAGCGGAGGAGCAGAGGGTGCGGGCTGGGCTGGAGAAGGAGAGAAGAGAGCACTGTACTAAGCGCTTGGAAAGTACAAGTTGGCAACATATAGAGACGGTCCCTACCCAACAGTGGGCTCACAGAGGGCTGGGGCGGGGGGAGGGAAGGTCTGGTCAGGGCTAAGCCCAGTTATGTGTGTTTCCAGGACTCTACTCAACCAGAATCTGCGGACCCTGACCAAAGCCACTCTCCTCAACCTACGCACCCTGCTGCTCCCTGACCCCGGGGAGGGGGCTCCGGGCTGGAGGGAGACAGGCTTGCTGCAGCTCTCCTACAGCACGCTGTTCAGGTGAGTGGGGTCTGCCCAAGGCGGGAGGGAAGTGGGAGGCGGGGGTTGGTTCCTCCCACCCCCCCAACAGCCAGAGGTTGGGGGTCTGTGTCCCCCCAGGCACGACCGATTCTTCAGGCCGGGCAGGGCTCGCTTAGCTCAGCAGGCCTAGCTCAGTCAGTCCATCAAATAACGGCCAAGAAGCAGCATGGTGAGCCAGAAGGTCATAATAAATAATAATAATAATGGGATTTATTAAGCGCTTACTATGTGCACAGCACTGTCCTAATCGCTGCAGAAGTTACAAGGGGATCAGGTTGTCCCACGGGGGGCTCGCAGTCTTAATCCCCACTTTTCAGATGAGGTAACTGAAGCACAGAGAAGTGAAGTGACTTGCCCAAAGCCACACAGCTGACAATTGAGAAGCAACGTGGCTCAGTGGAAAGAGCGCGGGCTTTGGAGTCAGAGGCCATGGATTCGAATCCCGGCTCCACCGATTGTCACCTGTGTGACTTTGGGCAAGTCACTTAACTTCTCTGTGCCTCAGTGACCTCATCTGTAAAATGGGGATTAAGACTGTGAGCCTCACATGGGACAACCTGATCACCTTGTAACCTCCCCAGTGCTTAGAACAGTGCTTTGCACATAGTAAGCGCTTAATAAATGCTATTATTATTATTATTATTATTAATTGGCGGAGCAGGCATTTGAACCCGTGACCTCCGACTCCAAAGCCTGTGCTCTTTCCACTGAGCCACGAAGGTCATGGGTTCTAATCCCACCTCCGCCACTGGTCTGCTTTGCGACCTTGGGCAAGTCGCTTCACTTCTCTGGGCCTCAGTTCCCTCATCTGTAAAATGGGGATTGGGATTAGGAGCCCCATTTGGGTCAGGGACTGTGTCCAACTCCATTTGCTTGTGTCCACCCAGTGCTTAGTACAGTACCTGGCAAATAGTAAGTGCTTAAAAGAACACCTTGTGCTGCATCCCTGCCTGCCAATTCACTCATTATTATTATTATTATTGATAATAAAAATAATAATAAGTCAATTCACTCATTATTGTTATCGTTAATAATGATGATAATAATAATAACTAGTGAATTGGGGGGCAGGGGTGCAACACGAGGCAAGCAAAGTGTATTTCATTCATTCGGTCATTTGTTGAGCACTGACTGTGTGCAGACCACTGTACTAAGCGTTTGCAAAGTACAGTACAGCAATAGAGACAGATAATCCCTGCTCAGGGATAATCCCTGCAATCTTTGCTCAGGATTTAGAACAGTGCTTGGCACATAGTAAGCGCTTAGCAAATACCACCATTATTATAGTAGCCAGTTGCGGGCAGAACTGGAACTCAAACCCAGGTCTCCGGATTTCCAGAGCGGATCTTTTTTCACGGGACCTACAACAGGGCTCTGGACAGTCCAGCAGGGACTGGGCTGTGGGAGGGAGTGGGACTGGTGGAATTGGAAACAGTGTGGCTCAGTAGGAAAGAGCCCGGGCTTTGGAGTCGGAGGTCATGGGTTCAAATCCCGGCTCCGCCAATTGTCAGCTGTGTGACTTTGGGCAAGTCACTTCACTTCTCTGTGCCTCAGTTCCCTCATCTGTAAAATGGGGATTGAGACTGTGAGCCCCATGAGGGACAACCTGATAATCTTGTAACCTCCCAGTGCTTAGAACAGTGCTTTGCACATAGTAAGCCCTTAATAAATGCCATTAAAAAAATTGGAGTGAAAAAGACTTTTGGGGTACTGGGGGGAGGTGAGAGGGCTGGATCCTGGCAGGAGCAAAGCCAGGGGAAAGTTTTTGAGCAGAGAAGCAGGGTGGCTCAGTGGAAAGAGCCCAGGCTTTGGAGTCAGAGGTCATGGGTTCAAATCCCGGCTCTGCCCATTGTCAGCTGTGGGACTTGCCCAAAGTCACTTCTCTGTGCTCAGTTCCTTCATCTGTAAAATGGGGATTGACTGTGAGCCCCCTGTGCGACAACCTGATCACCTTGTAACCTCCCCAGCGCTTAGAACAGTGCTTTGCACATAGTAAGTGCTTAATAAATGCCATCATTATTATTTTTGTT
This sequence comes from Tachyglossus aculeatus, assembly GCF_015852505.1. Classification (NCBI taxonomy): domain Eukaryota; kingdom Metazoa; phylum Chordata; class Mammalia; order Monotremata; family Tachyglossidae; genus Tachyglossus; species Tachyglossus aculeatus. The sequence continues at coordinate 9,306,597 of NC_052073.1, read as the reverse complement.
ATGATGGCAAGATATGGGCATCATGTAATCTCATGGTGGGCGGGCAATGTGTCTACGTGTCTGCTGTTATTTACTGTACGTGCTCAATAAATGCCATTGATTGAGACAAAAATTAAACATCATATACAAATCATCTTCAGTTGTTACTTCTGGGTCAACAGCTCAGACCTAGACCTCTATTTCATTCATTCATTCATTCAATCGTATTTATTGAGCGCTTACTGTGTGCAGAGCACTGGACTAAGCGCTTGGGAAGTACAAGTTGGCAACATATAGAGACGGTCCCTACCCAACATTCATTCACTCAATCGTATTTATTGAGCGCTTACTGTGTGCAGAGCACTGGACTAAGCGCTTGGGAAGTACAAGTTGGCAACATATAGAGACGGTCCCTACCCAACAGTGGGCTCACAGTCTAGAAGGGGGAGACAGACAACAAAACCAAACATATTAACAAAATAAAATAAATAGAATAAATATTAACAAATAAAATAAATAAATAAATAGAGTAATACATATGTACAAACATATATACATATATCCAGGCGCTGTGGAGAGGGGAAGGAGGTAAGACGGGGGGATGGAGAGGGAGAGGAGGGGGAGAGGAAGGAGGGGGCTCAGTCTGGGCCAACTTGTACTTCCCAAGCGCTTAGTACAGTGCTCTGCACACAGTAAGTGCTCAATAAATGTGATTGGATGAATGAATGAATTAGGCCATGCTGCTTCTCAGCAAGACTGCCAAGATGAAGTGTTTAGTACAGTGCTCCACACATAGTAAGCACTCATTACATACGATTGGATTGGGGTTGAGGGACTACCCACTGATCCACAGATTCATTCATTCATTCAATCGTATTTATTGAGCGCTTACTGTGTGCAGAGCACTGTACTAAGCGCTTGGGAAGTCCAAGTTGGCAACATATAAAGACGGTCCCTACCCAACAGCGGGCTTACAGTCTAGAAGGGGGAGACAGACAACAAAACAACACATATAAACCAAATAAAATAAATAGAAAAAATATGTACAAATAAAATTGAGTAATAAATCTGTACAAACATGTATACATATATACAGGTGCTGTGGGGAGGGGACGGAGGTAAGGCAGGGGGGATGAGGAGGGGGAGAGGAAGGAGGGGGCTCAGTCTGGGCCAACTTGTACTTCCCAAGCGCTTAGTACAGTGCTCTGCACACAGTAAGCGCTCAATAAAGATGATTGGATGAATGAATGAATTAGGCCATGCTGCTTCTCAGCAAGACTGGCAAGATGAAGTGTTTAGTACAGTGCTCCACACGTAGTAAGCACTCATTACATACGATTGGATTGGGGTTGAGGGACTACCCACACCTCCTCCCAGGGTGTAATGGGTCTGTATCCAAGCCAGATCCTGGCCCTCATGCCATCCCGTGTGTTCCCATGGTTACTAGAGCGTGGCTCAGTGGAAAGAGCACGGGCTTTGGAGTCAGAGGTCAGGGGTTCGAGTCCCGGTTCGAATCCCGGCTCAGCCACTTGTCAGCTGTGTGACTCTGGGCAAGTCACGTCACTTCTCTGTGCCTCAGTTCCCTCGTCTGTAAAATGGGGATGAAGACTGGGAGCCCCATGTGGGACAACCTCATCACCTTGTAGCCCCCCCCAGCGCTTAGAACAGTGCTTTGCACATAGTAAGCGCTTCATAAATGCCATTATTGTTATCATTATTATTAGAGCTGGCTACTTGACTCTTTTCGGCAACGAGGGAGTCCAGTACGACGACCCCGCCGGCCAAACGCAAGACAGGGCCCACTCGGCCGAGGTCTACCAGCACTTCCGCCAGCTGGACTGCCTGCTGATGAAACTCGCCCGCTCCTCTCTGTCCGCAGGTAAGTCTCCCTCATTCATTCATTCATTCAGTCGTATTTATTGAGCGCTTACTGTGTGCAGAGCACTGTACTAAGCGCTTGGGAAGTGTAAGTTGGCTATACCTCTGCTTGTCTCTCCCTCCCGTAGTCAATCAATCAATCAATCAATCGTATTTATTGAGCGCTTACTGTGTGCAGAGCACTGTACTAAGCGCTGGGGAAGTATAAGTTGGCAACATATAGAGACAGTCCTGGCTTCTGGAACAGAGACAGAGGGGACGAGGAAAGGGGAAGGGGAGGAGAAACCATGTCTACTGAGCTGGAAGATAGAGAAGCAGCGGGGCTCAGTGGAAAGAGCCCAGGCTTGGGAGTCAGAGGTCCCGGGTTCTAATCCCGACTCCGCCACTTATCGGCTGGGTGACTTTGGACAAGTCACTTAACTTCTCTGTTCCTCAGTTAACTCATCTGTAAAATGGGGATGAAGACTGTGAGCCCCACATGGGACAACCTCATTACCTTGTATTTCCCCTAGAGCTAAGAACAGTGCTTGGCACATAGTAAGCGCTTAATGAATACCATCATTATTTTATATGGTTTTAGATGGTATTTGCTCCCTGCCACTTGTCTATTGGGTGGCCTTGGGCAAGTCACTTCATTTCTCTGTGCCTCAGTTCCTTCATCTGTAAAATGGAGATGAAGACTGTGAGCCCCACGTGGGACAACCTGATTACCTTGTATCTTCCCTAGAGCTTAGAACAGTGCTTGGCACATAGTAAGCGCTTAACAAATACCATCATTATTTTATATGGTTTTAGATTCATTCATTCATTCATTCAATCATATTTATTGAGCGCTTACTGTGTGCAGAGCACTGTACTAAGTGCTTGGGAAGTACAAGTTAGCAACATAATGGTGTTTGCTCCTCTGCCACTTGTCTATTAGGTGGCCTTGGGCAAGTCACTTCATTTCTCTGTGCCTCAGTTCCTTCACCTGTAAAATGGGGATGAAGACTGTCAGCCCCAAGTGGGACAACATCATTACCTTGTATCTACCCTAGAACTTAGAACAGTGCTTGGTACATAGTAAGCGCTTAACAAATACCATCATTATTTTATCCACTTGTCTATTAGGTGGCCTTGGGCAAGTCACTTCATTTCTCTGTGCCTCAGTTCCTTCATCTGTAAAATGGGGATTAAGACTGTGGGTCCCATGGGAGACATGGCTTGTCTCTACCAGAGAGCTTAGCACCGTGCCTGGCACAAAGTAAACGGTTAACAAATACTGTTAAAAAAATGAATTTTAGTGAGTTTTAGTGGGAATCTATGTTCTGGCCCTGCAGCTACAGTTCTGGGTTAGGACAGTAGATGGTAATATTGGGCAGGCTGTGCCCAGTCTCCTGCGATCAATTGTCCTTTAATGTTTTTTCTTTAAAATATGGTATTTTTTAAATGCTTACTATGTGCCAGGCACTGTACTTTTCCCTTTGCCACCTCATTATTTTGCCCTGGTATTCCTGGAGGGATAGCTGGGGTCTGATGGTATTGACGCCCGTCTACTTGCTTTGTTCTGTTGTCTGTCTCCTCCTTATAATAATGATGGCATTTGTTAAGCGCCTACTAAGTGCCAACCACTGTTCGAAGCACCGGGGGGATACAAGGTAATCAGGTTGTCCCACGTGGGGCTCACAGTCTTCATCTCCATTTTACAGATGAGGGAACTGAGGCCCAGAGAAGTGAAGTGACTTGTCCAAGGTCACATAGCAGACATGTAGTGGAGTAGGGATTCGAACCCATGACCTCTGACTCCAAAGCCCGGGCTCTTTCCACTGAGCCACGCTGCTCCTCCATTTATTCTGATGACTTGACAGCTGACCACGTTTTGTTTTGTTCTCTGTCTCCCCCGTCAAGACTGTGAGCCCGTTGTTGGGTTGGGACCGTCTCTATATGTTGCCAACTTGGACTTCCCAAGCGCTTAGTCCAGTGCTCCGCACACAGTAGGCGCTCAATAAATATGATTGAATGAATGAATGAATGAATCTCAACTCCCTTCTCTATTCCCTGGTCCGGGCCCAGACAGTCATTCATTCATTCAATCGTATTTATTGAGCGCTTACTGGGTGCAGAGCACTGTACTAAGCGCTTGGGAAGTACAAGTTGGCAACATAACTGAGGGGGAGGATGAAAGAAAGGGTGATGAGAATCAGAGACCAAGAACTAAATCTCTTTGACCCCTTCTGCTTCCTCAGCCCTCCCTACCTCCTTTCCTAATACCCCCTCTCCCCCAGTCACAGTCAGACTCCCCCCAAAAAGGTAAGACGGTTGTGTCCGCTCCTCAAGGGCAGCAATTCGTCTACCATGGAACTCCTCCAAGAGCTTAGTACAGTGCTGGGCACAGAGCACGTTCATCCATTCATTCATCCAATCGTATTTATGGAGCGCTTTCCATGTGCAAAGCACTGTACTGAGCAGTTGGAAGAGTATAGAGAAGCAGCGTGGTTCAGTGGAAAGATCATGGGCTTTGGAGTCACAGGTCATGGGTTCAAATCCCGTCTCAGCCACTCAGCTGTGTGACTTTGGGCAAGTCACTTAACTTCTCTGGGCCTCAGTTTCCTCATCTGTAAAATGGGGATTAAGACTGTGAGCCCTATTGAGAAGCAGTGGAAAGAACCCGGGCTTTGGAGTCAGAGGTCAGGGGTTCAAATCCTGGCTCCGCCCATTGTCAGCTGTGTGACTTTGGGCAAGTCACTTCACTTCTCTGTGCCTCAGTTACCTCATCTGGAAAATGGGGATTAAGACTGTGAGCCCCCCCCATGGGACAACCTGATCACCTTGTTACTTCTCCAGAGCTTAGAACAGTGCCTTGCGCATAGTAAGCGCTTAATAAATGCCATTATTGTTATTATTATTATTATTATTATTATGTGGGACAACCTGATCACCTTGTAACTTCCCCAGTGCTTAGAACAGTGCCTTGCACATAGTAAGCCCTTAATAAATGTCATTATTATTATTATTATTATTATGTTACAACCTGATCACCTTGTAACTTCCACAGTGCTTAGAACAGTGCCTTGCTCATAGTAAGTGCTTAATAAATGCCATCATCATTATTATTATTATTATTATGTGGGACAACCTGATTACCTTGTATCCCCCCAGCACTTAGAACAGTGCCTTGCACATAGTAAGCACTTAATAAATGCCATTATTATTATTATTATTATGTGGGACAACCTGATCACCTTGTAACTTCCCCAGTGCTTAGAACAGTGCCTTGCACATAGTAAGTGCTTAATAAATGCCATTATTATTATTATTATTATTATTATGTGGGACAACCTGATTACCTTGTAACCCCCCAGCATTTAGAACAGTGCTTGGCACACAGTAAGTGCTTAACGAACGCCATTATTATCATTATTATTACTGTACAATAATGAAAAGACAAGTCCCCTGCCCACAGCAAGCTGTTCAGTTCATTCATTCATTCATTCATTCGTATTTATTGAGCGCTTACTGTGTGCAGAGCACTGTACTAAGCGCTTGGGAAGTACCAGTTGGCAACATATAGAGACGGTCCCTACCCAACAGCAGGCTCACAGTCTAGAAGGGGGAGACAGACAACAAAACATAACACATTAACCAAATAAAATAAATAGAATGGTAAATATGTGCAAGTGAAATAAATAGAGTAATAAATCTGATGATCAATCAATCAATCGTATTTATTGAGCACTTACTGTGTGCAGAGCACTGTACTAAGCGCTTGGGAAGTACAATCAATCAATCAATCATATTTATTGAGCGCTTACTGTGTGCAGAGCGCTTGGGAAGTACAGGTTGGCAACATATAGAGACAGTCCCTACCCAACAGCGGGCTCCCAGTCTAGAAGGGGGAGACAGAGAACAAAACCAAACATATTAACAAAATAAAATAAATAGAATAGATATGTACAAGCAAAATAAATAAATAGAGTAATAAATATGTACAAACATATATACAGGTGATGATGTCCGAGGGGCGGAGGGAGTTAACTCTTGGGATGGTTTGACACTTTGCAGGAGAGAAGAAAGAAGCCGCAGACATCAAAATACGGCTCTGGAAGTTGCTTTCGACGCAACGCTTGAGGGACAAAGCCAATAAGAGCTGTTGGGTGGAAAGTTATCGGCAGCACCTGGAAGCCCTCAGAGTCGGGGAAGAGATGCAGGCGAGAGCCATGTTGCTGCAGCTCTGGGCCACGCAGGTTAGTTCCCACACGTATGAGCCCACGCGTGTGCACGGACTTGGACGTGTAACCATCTCCTATCGGTTCAGCCTTAGTCAACCATTAGGAAGCACGTTGATCCGAGTCGTCGCCGTCCCTCTACGTTGCCAACTTGTACTTCCCAAGCGCTTAGTACAGTGCTCTGCACACAGTAAGCACTCAATAAATATGAATGAATGAATCAATAAGTGAGTGCCAACTTGTACGTCCTAAGCGCTTAGTACAGTGCTCTCTGCACACAGTAAAGCGCTCAATAAATACGATTGAATGAATGAATGAGCCTCGCCTATTGGTCAGTCAGTGGTGTTTATTGAGTGCCTAACTGTGCGCAGAGCACTGGAGGAGCAGCGTGGCTTAGTGGGAAGAGCCCCGGCTTGGGAGTCGGAGGTTGTGGGTTCTAATCCCAGCTCCACCACTTGTCAGCTGGGTGACTTTGGGTAAGTCACTTCACTTCTCTGGGCCCCTCAGTGACTTCATCTGTAAAATGGGGATTAAGACTGTGAGCCCCACCTGGTATCTACCCCAGCACTTAGAACAGTGCCTGGCACATAGTAAGCACTTAATAAATACCATAATTATTATTATTATTATTGCTTGGGAGAGGACAATACAGTGGAATTAACAGACATTTTCCCAACCCATTACGAGCTTTCATTTACTCAGTCGTATTTATATAGCACTTACTTTGTGCAGAGTGCTAAGAGCTTGCGAGAGTCCAGTATAATTTACAGTCTAGAGGAACAGACTTAATCATACTTATTGAGCGCTTGCTGTGTGCAGAGGTTAGTGGAAAGAGCCCGGGCTTGGGAGTCGGAGGTCGTGGGTTCTAATCCCAGCTCCACCACTTGTCAGCTGGGTGACTTTGGGCAGTCACTTCACTTCTCTGTGCCCCTCAGTGACCTCATCTGTAAAATGGGGATTAAGACTGTGAGCCCCACGCGGGACAACCTGATAATCTTGTATCTACCCCAGCACTTACAACAGTGCTTGGCACATAGTAAGCACTTAATAAATACCATAATTATTATTATTAAGTGCTTGGGAGAGGACAATACAGTGGAATTAACAGACATTTTCCCTACCCATTATGAGCTTTCATTTATTCAGTCATATTTATATAGTGCTTACTGTGTGCAGAGCGCTAAGAGCTTGGGAGAGACCAGTCTAGAGGAACAGACTTAATCATACTTATTGAGCGCTTGCTGTGTGCCGAGCACTGTACTAAGCTCTGGGGTCGATACAAGCTAATCAGGTTCGTGTCCCACATGGGGCTCGCAGTCTTAATCCCTATTTTGCCGCTGAGGTAATTGAGGTCCAGAGAAGGGAAGCGACTGACCATGGTCACACAGCAGTGGGATTAGAAGCCAGGTCCGTGCTCTATCTGCTAGACTACACTGCTTCTTGTCCCATTGATGATTTATCCAGCAGCAGCTGACAGGAGAGGAGAGAGAGTCAAAATGGGAGCTGTGTAACTTTGGGGATTATCCCATCAGTAGGGAGAAATCCTAGGATGGTTCCAATTCAGCAGAGGCAGGAGGTCTCAGGAATCGATAAGCTGTAGTTAGTCATTACTGAGGAAAATCATCACCATCATCATCAATCGTATTTATTGAGCGCTTACTGTGTGCAGAGCACTGTACTAAGCGCTTGGGAAGTACAAGTTGGCAACATATAGAGACAGTCCCTACCCAACAGTGGGCTCAACCAAGTGACGGTGAGACATTAATCAAATTCTATTTTACTTGTGCTCTCCAGGAATTTTCTAGCATCATCCTATAGTCAGGTTCCTACCAATCAATGATTCATTCATTCATTCAATCATATTTATTGAGCGCTTACTGTGTGCAGAGCACTGGACTAAGCGCTTGGGAAGTCCAAGTTGGCAACATATAGAGACGGTCCCTACCCAACAGCGGGCTCACAGTCTAGAAGGGGGAGACGGACAACAAAGCAAAACAAGTAAAGTTGTTGCCAACTTGTACTTCCCAAGCGCTTAGTACAGTGCTCTGCACACAGTAAGCGCTCAATAAATACGATTGATTGATTGAAGTAGACAGGTGTCAAAACCATCAGAATAAATAGAATTATAGCTACATACTCATCATTAATATAGGAGAAGCAGTGTGGCGTAATGGGGAGAGCACAGGCCTGGGGGGTCAGAAGGTCATGGGTTCTAATCCTGACTCTGCCACTTGTCTGTTGTGTGACCTTGGGCAAGTCACTTCTCTGTGCCTCAGTTACCTCATCTGTAAAATGGGGATTGAGACTGTGAGCCCCCACATGGGACAGGGACTGTGTTCAAACCGATCTGCTTGTATGTACCCCAGCGCTTAGTACAGTGCCTGGCACATAGTAAGTGCTTAGCAAATACCATAATAATAATAATTCTCATGCCACCTAAGAACTGAGGAATTTTGCCCAGGAGCATGAGCACATGAAGAAAAATCTGGGAGTAATAATCATAATAATAATAATAATGGCTTTTATTAAGCACTTTCTATGTGCAAAGCACTGTTCTAAGCGCTGGGGAGGTTACAAGGTGATCAGGTTGTCCCACGGGGGGCTCACAGTCTTACTCCCCATTTTACAGATGAGGTAACTGAGGCCCAGAGAAGTTAAGTGACTTGCCCAAAGTCCCACAGCTGACAATTGGCAGAGCCGGGATTTGAACCCATGCCCTCTGACTCCAAAGCCCGGGCTCTTTCCACTAGAGGGGGAGGCTATTCAGAAACTCCAGCACTCAGAGCAGTGCTTAACACATAGTGAGTGTTGAACAAATACCATAAAAAAATGCAGGGAAGGGCTTTTAGAAGAAGGGGCCCTCCCTGCCGAGTACAGAATAAGGGAAATGAGTTTCAAGTACAGTAGGAGGGCTGGTGATTAGACTTGATCAATCAACCAATTCAGAAATCATATTTATTGAGCGCCTACTGTGAATGGAGCATCGTCCCCTCCTACTAGGAGCTTATACTTTCAGCTCACAATCGAAGGCAGGAGGAAGGGATTGAACAAGCACTTAATACAGTCCTCTGCACACAGTAAGTGCTCAAGAAATTATTTTTAGGATATCTGTCGGATGCTCACTATGTGTCAAGCTGTGTTCTAGACTGTAAGCCCATTGTAGGCAGGGATTGTCTCTCTTTATTGCTGAATTGTACTTTCCCAGCGCTTAGTACAGTGCTCTGCACACACTAAGCGCTCAATAAATACAACTGAATGAATGTTCTAAGCACTGGACTAGACACAAAGATAATCAGGTTGCACACGGTCCCTGTCCCATGTGGGGCTCACAGTCTTAATAGGATTGATTGATTGAGCAAGAAGTCAGAGGTAATAATAATAATAGCAATTATGGCACCTATTAAGCACTTATTATGTGCCAAGCCCTGTATTAAGTGCTCAGGTAGATAACTTGTACTTCCCAAGCGCTTAGTACAGTGCTCTGTGCAAAGTAAGCGCTCAATAAATACAATTGAATTAGTGAATGAATAAAAGATCATCAGGCCCCACATAGGGCTCACAATCTAAGAAGGAGGGAGAACAAGTATTGAAGCTGCCTTCTGCGTGTTTTGCACATAGTAAGCGATTAATAATTATGTGGCCAACGCTTAGTACAGTGCACTGCACACAGTAAATATGATTGGAGGCCTTCCCAGACTGAGCCCTTTCCTTCCTCCTCCCCTCGTCCCCCCTCCATCCCCCCCATCTTACCTCCTTCCCTCCCCCACAGCACCTGTATATATGCATATATGTTTGGACATATTTATTACTCTATTTATTATACTTGTACATATCTATTCTATTTATTTTATTTTGTTAGTATGTTTGGTTTTGTTCTCTGTCTCCCCCTTTTAGACTGTGAGCCCACTGTTGGGTAGGGACTGTCTCTATATGTTGCCAACTTGTACTTCCCAAGAGCTTAGTACAGTGCTCTGCACACAGTAAGCGCTCAATAAATACGATTGATGATGATGATGATGATGAATCCCCATTGTGCAGATGAAGGAATTGAGGCACGGAGAAATTAGGTGACTTGCCCAAAGCAGGTAAGTAGCAGAGCTTGGATTAGAACCCAGGTCCTATGACTCCCAGGAGCTTGCTTCCTCAGGTAGAATTGAGAATAAAGTTAGAAGCAGCATGGCCTGGGAAACAGAAGGATCTGGGTTCTAGTCCCGGCTCCTCTACTTGTCTGCTGTGTGGCCTTAGTTAAGTCACTTCACTTCTCTGTGCCTTAGTTACCTCATCTGTAAAATGGGGATTAAGATTCTGAGCCCCACATAGGATACGGTCTGTGTCCAACCTGATTATCTTGTATCTACCCTGGTACTGAGTACAGTGCCTGGCACATAGTAAGCACTTAACAAATACCATTAAAAAAAAAAAAAACCAGAAGGAAGGTGAACTTGGGAGGAGCTGAAATGTGGGCTTGGGTGAGAGGAGAGAATGGGGTAGATAATTCTGATTATCTAAGTTTCTTGTTTTATTACTCTATTTATATTACTCTATTTATTATTACTCTATTTATTATTACTCTATTTTACTTGTACATATCTATCCTATTTATTTTATTTTGTTAATATGTTTTGTTCTCTGTCTCCCCCTTCTAGACTGTGAGCCCACTGTTGGGTAGGGACCGTCTCTAAATGTTGCCAAGTGCTTAGTACAGTGCTCTGCACACAATAAGCACTCAATAAATACAATTGATTGATTGTTCCAAGAAATAGCATTGCCCAAGGGAGCCTGCATCTTCTGTTTCTCTAGGGGAGGCGGAGGAAGGAGATGAGGACCTCTAGTACGCTGGAAAATGGGAAGAACTTTTCCTCCGACACTAATAAATGTAGGTTCCCCAGCAACAGAATTTTAATTTAAGAGCAATGGCTCGATTTGAAAACTCGGGCCAGTTAAAACGCTGATATAAGCAGTTTAGCCAAATGAAGTGAATTATTCCTCACTCCCACCCACATCAATAATAATAATAATAACAATAATAATAATTATAATGATGATTTTTGTTAAGTGCTCACTATGTGTTGAGCACTGTACTAAGCTCCGTGGTAGATGCAAGATCATCAGATCCCTCATGGGGCTCATAGTCTAAGTAGGAGGGAAAACAGGCAATGAATCCCCATTTTGCAAATAAGGGGAGGCACAGGGAGGTTATATCAATCAATCAATCATATTTATTGAGTGCTTACTGTGTGCAGAGCACTGTACTAAGCACTTGGGAAGTACAAGTTGGCAACATATAGAGACAGTCCCTACCCAACAGCAGGCTCACAGTCTAAAAGTGGGAGACAGAGGACAAAACCGAACATACTAACAAAATAAAATAAATAGAATAGATATGTACAAGTAAAATAAATAAATAAATAGAGTAATAAATATGTACAAACATATATACATATATATAGGTGCTGTGGGGATGGGAAGGAGGTAAGATGAGGGGGCTGGAGAGGGGGACAAGGGGGAGAGAAAGGGAGGGGCTCAGTCTGGGAAGGCCTCCTGGAGGAGGTGAGCTCTCAGCAGGGCCTTGAAGGGAGGAAGAGAGCTAGCTTGGCGGATGGGCAGAGGGAGGGCATTCCAGGCCTGGGGGATGACGTGGGCCTGGGGTCGATGGCGGGGACGGGCGAGAACGAGGTACGGTGAGGAGATTAGCAGTGGAGGAGCGGAGGGTGTGGGCTGGGCTGGAGAAGGAGAGAAGGGAGGTGAGGTAGGAGGGGGCGAGGGGATGGACAGCCTTGAAGCCCAGGGTGAGGAGTTTCTGCCTGATGCGCAGATTGATTGGTAGCCACTGGAGATTTTTGAGGAGGGGAGTAACATGCCCAGAGCGTTTCTGGACAAAGACAATCCAGGCAGCAGCATGAAGTATGGATTGAAGTGGGGAGAGACACGAGGATGGGAGATCAGAGAGAAGGCTGATGCAGTAGTCCAGACGGGATAGGATGAGAGCTTGAACGAGCAGGGTAGCAGTATGGATGGAGAGGAAAGGGTGGATCTTGGCAATGTTGCGGAGCTGAGACCGGCAGGTTTTGGTGACGGCTTGGATGTGAGGGGTGAATGAGAGAGCGGAGTCGAGGATGACACCAAGGTTGCGGGCTTGTGAGACGGGAAGGATGGTAGTGCCATCAACAGAGATGGGAAAGTCAGGGAGAGGGCAGGGTTTGGGAGGGAAGACAAGGAGTTCAGTCTTGGACATGTTGAGTTTTAGGTGGTGGGCAGACATCCAGATGCAGATGTCCTGAAGGCAGGAGGAGATGCGAGCCTGGAGAGAGGGGGAGAGAGCAGGGGCTTGCCCAAGGTCACACAGCAGGTTTGTGGCAGAGCCGAGATCCTGTGACTATTGGGCCTGTGTTCTTTCCTCTGTGGTGCCATTTATCACGTTCACCTAACATGTGAAACCAGGCAGAAACAGCATTTCCAGCACTTAGAAAAGTGTTTGGCACATAGGAAGCGCTTAACAAAGACCATAATTATTATTATTATTATTATTATTCCCCATCTAGGCCAGGCTGCAAGTAGAGAGGGGTGGTCTAGGGGTCTAGGACCACCTTCCTGAGGGCCCTGTCTTGGGGGAGCCTGCCTCCGTCCTTGGGGTCCCTTGGAACCTTGAAAAGCAGCTTGGCTCAGTGGAAAGAGCCCGGGCTTTGGAGTCAGAGGTCATGGGTTCAAATCCCAGCTCCACCAATTGTCAGCTGTGTGATTTTGGGCAAGTCACTTCACTTCTCTGGGCCTCAGTTCCCTCATCTGGAAAATGGGGATTAAGACTGTGAGCCCCCCGTGGGACAACCTGATCACCTTATATCCTCCCCAGCACTTAGAACAGTGCTTTGCACATAGTAAGCGCTTAATAAATGCCATCATTATTATTATTGGAGTCAGCTAATCAGCTAATGGAAGAGAGTGTGGTCTAATGGAAAGAGCCTGGGCCTGAGATTCAGCGGACCTGTGTTCTAAAAGTTCATCTCTTCCTCGTGTCTGCTGGGAGACCTTGGGCAAATCACTTCACTTCTCTGTGCTTCGGCTACCTCATCTGTAAAATGGGGATTAAGACTGTGAGTCCCTCGTGGGATAGGGACTGTATCCGACCCGATTACCTTGTATCTGCCCCAGGGCTTAGAAGAATGCCTGGCACATAGTAAGCGCTTTGAAAATACCTTAAAAAAAACACCCTCCCACAGAATTTTAGCTCCACTGCATTTCACGGCTGCCTCGATTCTGGGAACATAGGTAGGCATCAATAATACAGGAGGACTGCAGCAGGGTTTTCTGCCCTGGAAAGACAGATGTCTTAGAACCATTTCGTCTGCATTTGCAGAATCTACTCAGCTAATGGGCTACAGAGGATTTGTTGGCCATGAATCCCGCCTCAGCGATGGCTTTTACAAGCCTCCAGGGTGAGAGCTGGGAGTCCATCTACCCCCTCCCACCTGCTCCTGCCTTCTTCCAGATGCTATTATTCATTCATTCAATCATATTTATTGAGCGCTTACTGTGTGCAGAGCTCTGTATTAAGCATCCGCCAAGCTAGCTCTCTTCCTCCCTTCAAGGCCCTATTGAGAGCTCACCTCCTCCAGGAGGCCTTCCCAGACTGAGCCCCTTCCTTCCTCTCCCCCTCGTCCCCCTCTCCATCCCCCCATCTTACCTCCTTCCCTTCCCCACAGCACCTGTATATATGTATATATGTTTGTATATATTTATTACTCTATTTATTTAACTTGTACATATCTATTCTATTTATTTTATTTTGTTAGTATGTTTGGTTTTGTTCTCTGTCTCCCCCTTTTAGACTGTGAGCCCACTGTTGGGTAGGGACTGTCTCTAGATGTTGCCAACTTGGACTTCCCAAGCACTTAGTACAGTGCTCTGCACACAGTAAGTGCTCAATAAATACGATTGAATGAATGAATGGATGGGAGGGGGGAAGAGAAAGGGCAGCAAATCAGGGTGATGCAGAGAATCTGGAGTTGGGGAGACAGACATCAATACAAATAAATAAAATTACAGATAGCTACATAAGTGCTGTGGGTCTGTGGGGGGAGGAGCGGAGAAAAGGGAGCAAATCAGGGTGATGCAGAAGGGAGTGGGAGATGAGGAAAAGTGGGGCTTGGTTTGGGAAGACCTCTTGGAGAAGATGGGCTTTCAGTAAGGCTTTGAAGGTGGGGAGAGTGGTTGTCTGTCGGATTTGAGGAGGGAAGGCGTCCAGGCCGGAGGCAGGGCGAGGGCCAGGGGTCAGCAGCGAGACAGGAGAGATCATGGCACAGTGAGAAGGATAGCAGCACCAGAGGAGTGAACTGTTCCGGCTGGGTTGTAGAATCAATCAATCGTATTTATTGAGCACTTACTGTGCGCAGAGCACTGTACTAAGTGCTTGGGAAGTCCAAGTGGGCAACATATAGAGACGGTCCCTACCCAACAGTGGGCTCACAGTCTAGAAAGGAAGGAGAGAAGCGAGTGAGGTAAGAGGGGGCCAGGTGATGGAGGGCTTTAAAGCCAATGGAGAAGAGTTTTTGTTTGATGTGGAGGTGGATGGGTGACTGCTGGAGTTTTTTGGGGAGTGGGGTGATGTGTCCAGAGCATTTTTGTAGTAATAATAATAATAATATTATTAATAATAATAATAATGGCATTTATTAAGTGCTTACTATGTGCAAAGCACTGTTCTAAGCACTGGAGAGGTTACAAGGTGATCAGGTTGTCCCACGGGAGGCTCACAGTCTTCATCCCCATTTTACAGATGAGGTAACTGAGGCCCAGAGAAGTAAAATGACTTGCCCAAAGTCACACAGCTGATAATTGGCAGAGCCGAGATTTGAACCTCTGACTCCAAAACCCATGCTCTTTCCATTGAGCCATGCTGCTTCTCTATGATGATGGCATTTATTAAGTGCTTACTATGTGCAAAGCACTGTTCTAAACTCGAGAGGTTACAAGGTGAACAGGTTGTCCCACGGGGGGCTCACAGTCTTCATCCCCATTTTACAGATGAGGGAACTGAGGCCCAGAGAAGTGAAGTGACTTGCCCAAAGTCACACAGCTGACAGTTGGCAGAGCCGAGATTTTAACCCATGACCTCTGACTCCAAAGCCACGGTGCTGAGTGTGCCATTGGAGCCATCTGACTCTTTCCATTGAGCCATGCTGCTTCTCTATGATAATGGCATTTATTAAGTGCTTACTATGTGCAAAGCGCTGTTCTAAGCACTGGGGAGGTTGCAAGGTGATCAGGTCATCCCACGGTGCGGGGCGGGGGACTCAAAGTCTTAGTCCCCATTTGACAGATGAGATAACTGAGGCCCAGAGAAGTGAAGTGACTTGCCCAAAGTCACACAGCTGACAGTTGGAGGAGCTGGGATTTGAACCCCTGACATCTGACCCCAAAGCCCAGGTTCTTTCCACTGAGTCACGCTGCTTCTCGTAGCCACGCTGCTTCTCATTTTTGTTTAAAAAATGATCCGTGCAGCGGTGTGACAGGAAGTCTTCCCGGATAAACTTGCCTTTAGATACTCGGATCTCTCCAGTCACTCCTGAGTATAGGTGCTTAGCTCTGAAAATTACTCGATCTATATTTCTCTGTCCTTTCTTCTAGGCAGCGTGGCCTAGTAGTTGGAGGACCTGGTTTCTAATCCTGGCTCTACCACTAGCCCACCGTGTGACCTTGGACAGGTCACTTCACTTTTCTGTGCTTCAGTTTCCTCACCTGTAAAATGGGGATTTAATACCTGTTCATCTTCCTACTTAGTTAATCGTATTTTCTGAGCCCTTAGTGTATGCACAGCACTGTACTCAGACTTGGGAGAGTAAAATATAATAATAAACAGACACATTCCCTGCCCACAACGAGCTTACGGTCTAAACTGTGAACCCCTGTGGGATGTTTTGTTGTCTGTTTCCCCCTTCTAGACTGTGAGCCCACTGTTGGGTAGGGACCGTCTCTATATGTTGCCAACTTGTACTTCCCAAGAGCTCAGTACAGTGCTCTGCACATAGTAAGCGCTCAATAAATCATCATCATCATCATCAATCGTATTTATTGAGCGCTTACTATGTGCAGAGCAATACGAATGAATGAATGAATGAATAGGAACTGTGTCTGACTTCATTAATTCGTATCTAGCCCAGGGCTTAGAATGGCGCTTGACACATAGGAAGCACTTAAAAATAACATAACAACAATAACTAATATGTTATTAATAATTATGATTTGGTATTTTTGGTCATTCAGATTTTAGGCGTGTTTCTTTGGATCCTGGCACTTTTATTTATACCTGTTGCTGAGTGTGCCATTTGATTTTAGGGTCCTCAGGTCATAGTGTGGCTCAGTGGAAAGAGCCCGGGCTTTGGAGTCAGGGGTCATGGGTTCAAATCCCACCTCTGCCAGTTGCCAGCTGTGTGACTTTGGGCAAGTCACTTCACTTCTCTGGGCCTCAGTTCCCTCATCTGTAAAATGGGGATTTAGACTGTGAGCCCCCCGTGGGACAACCTGATCTCCTTGTAACCTCCCCAGCGCTTAGAACAGTGCGTTGCACATAGTAAGCGCTTAATAAATGCCATCATTATTATTATTATAGCTTCACCTCCCTCTGGGACAAGGCACACCCAATATGACCTAGCATCAACCAAACATCGGTCGTTTTCAGTGGTCCTTGCTGAGGGCTAGGCACTGTACTAAATGTTTGGGGGACTACAGCAGTAAGAAGATATACATTCCCTGCCCTCCTCCTAGACTGTAAGCTCCTTGTGGGCAGGGAACCGGTCTACCAGTTGTTATATTGTACTCTCCCAAGCGCTTAGTACAATGCTCTGCACACTGTCAGCGCTCAATAGCTAGACTGTAAGCTTGTTGTAGACAGGGAATATGCTGCCGACTCTATTATATCGTACTCTCCCAAGCGATTAGTACAGTGCTCGGCACACAATAAGCGCCCAGTAATTAGACCGTAAGCTCACTTAAGGCAGAGAACGTCAACCAACTCTTTTATACTGTCCTCTCCCAAGCGCTTAATACAGTGCTCTGCACACAACAGGCACTCAATATCTAGACGGTAAGTTCGCTGTAGGCAGGGACCGTGTCTACCAATTCTGTTATATCGAACTCTCCCAAGTGTTTAGTGCAGTGCTCTACACAGAGTAAGTGCTCGACGAATACGACTGATTGATTGATTGAGCTTAGAATTGAACGGGCTCCGTGTGGGATGGCAGTTGACTGACTTGTTCCCTGTATTAATCACCAACTTCCTTGATTCCAACTTCCAACTTGTACTTCCCAAGCGCTTAGTACAGTGCTCTGCACACAGTAAGCGCTCAATAAATACAACTGATTGATTGATTGACTGATTGATGGGATGGGGGTTTTCTCTCTAGGGGAATGCAGGTCCGGCCGCTTTCTGGCTTCTCTTGTTTCTCCTGAAGAACCCCAAGGCGCTGGCGGCCGTCCAGGGAGAACTGGGAAGAGTCTTTGGGCGGACCGGGCAACCGCTGATCCTGAAGCAGAGCGTTCCCCAGGAAACTCTGGACAACACTCCCATTTTCGGTGCGTGCTCCCTAGCCGACGCTGGCCGGTTTCTTTTAGAAGGAGAAGCAGCATGGACTAGTGGGAAGAGCCTGGCCCCGACAGTCACGGGATCAGCGTTCTGATCCCGGCTCTGCCAGATGCTTGCTGCGGGACCTTAGACAAGTCACTTCACTTCTCTGGGCCTCAGTTTCCTCAGCTGTAAAATGGAAATTAAATAATAAATAATGGTGGTATTAAGTGCTTACTACATGCAAAGCACTGTTCTAAGCGCTGGGGGGATATAAAGTGATCAGGTTGTCCCACTTGGGGCTCCCAGTCTTCATCCCCATTTTCCAGATGAGGGAACTGAGGCACAGAGAAGTGAAGTGACTTGCCCAAAGTTACACAGCTAAGTGGTGGAGCGGAATTCAAACCCACGGCCTCTGACTCCAAAGCCTGGGCTCTTTCCACTGAGCCATGCTGCTCACTCCCTCCTACATAGAGAAGTACCATGGCTTAGTGGATAGAGTTCGGGCCTGGGAGTAAGAAGGTCTTTCTGTTTGTTTTGTCTTAAGGTATTTGTTCAGCGCTTACTATGTGCTGAGCACTGTTTTAAGCACTGGGATAGATACAAATTTATCAAATTGGAAAAAGACCCTGTCCCACTTGGGGCTCACAGTCTAAACAATAATAATCGTTGTTATTAGGGTCCTTTTCAAGTGCTTACTATGAGCCAAGCACTGTTCTAATCGCTGGGTAGATAAAAGTTAATCAGGACGGACACAGTCCCTGTCCCGCATGGGGTTCACACTTTTAATTCCCATTTTCCAGATGAGGTAGCTGAGGCACAAAGAAGTGAAGTGACTTGCCCAAGGTCACACAGCAGACATGTGGCGGAGACGGGATTAAAACCTGGGTCCTTCTGATTCCCGGGCTTGGGCTCTATCCACTAGGCCAAGCTATTCTCTATAAGATTTTCCCCGATTCAATAACAGTCCCTGTTTTATTTCTTCTGCCCCAGGGCCTGATATAGCTCAAACAAGTCAACTCCCTACCCCATTCATTCGTTCAATCGTATTTATTGAGCGCTTACTGTGTGCAGAGCACTGTACTGAGCGCTTGGGAAGTCCAAGTTGGCAACATATAGAGACGGTCCCTACCCAACAGCGGGCTCACGGTTATCCCCACACCCTTTCCCAAGCATGATTTTTGGAGCAAAATACATTTGCCACTGGTGTCCTAAAAACTGTATTTCTTAGATATATGGAATTGGTAATGTTTGCGTGCAGCATGTAAATTCATTCAAAGGAACACGTGGATTTATGCAAGTTTGAAAATGTGTTTCTGAGAAAACAGGATAAGGAGAATATCCATATTCCTTCTTTCTGTTCCAGTGATAATTGCTATTGGGCCTGAAAGATGCAGAGTCATGGCCCTAGGAAAGGCTGAATTAAGACAGCAAATGGGCTCTTTTCCTCCCTTTTTATTTGATTCACACTATTGAAAGAGCAGGCCCTGGTCGGGGCTAGCGGTGGGGGGTGCAGGGGAGGGGAGACCACTGAGTCTGTTGAAATGTTTTTATCTCTTTTCATTTCATCAAAGCGAAGAGTTCCTGAGATAGCATAGGATCCAGATTTGGAGTCAGGAGGTGGGACTGAGAGAGAAGGGGAGACCCTTGTTCTTACCTTCAGGCCTAGCAGGGAGAGGCCAAGATAATAATAATAATGATGATGATGATGGTATTTATTAAGCACTTACTATGTGCAAAACACTGTTCTAAGCGCTGGGGGGATATAAGGTGATTCATTCATTCAATCGTATTTACTGAGCGCTTACTTAGGAGGCCTTCCCAGACTGAGCCCCCTCCTTCCTCTCCCCCTCCTCCCCCTCTCCATGTCCCCCGCCTTACCTCCTTCCCTTCCCCACAGCACCTGTAGATATGTATATATGTTTGTACGGATTTATTACTCTATTTATTTATTTTACTTGTACATATTTATTCTATTTATTTTATTTTGTTAATATGTTTTGTTTTGTTCTCTGTCTCCCCCTTCTAGACTGTGAGCCCACTGTTGGGTAGGGACCGTCTCTATATGTTGCCAACTTGGACTTCCCAAGCGCTTAGTCCAGTGCTCTGCATACAGTAAGCGTTCGATAAATATGATTGATTGATTACTGTGTGCAGAGCACTGTACTAAGTGCTTGGGAAGTACAATCAATCGTATTTATTGAGCACTTACTGTGTGCAGAGCACTGTATTAACTGCTTGGGAAGTACAGGTTGGCAGCATATAGAGACGGTTCCTACCCAACAGCGGGCTGACAGTCTAGAAGGTGATAAGGTTGTCCCACGTGGGGCTCGCAGTCTCAATCCCCATTTTACAGATGAGGTAACTGAGGCCCAGAGAATTTAAGTGACTTGCCCAAAGTCACCCAGCTGACAATTGGCTGAGCCGGGATTTGAACCCATGATGTCTGACTCCAAAGCCGGGGCTCTTTCCACTGAGCCAAGCTGCAGCTCAGATGTCAGAGGGGTGGGGAGGGAGGAACAAACCACCATGGGAGCTCAGTGGCTGATGGCCAGGGGTAAAGTGAGGCACCAGTGACCTCATCTCATAAGGTTATGTGTCCCCAGCTGGGCTCTTTGGTGAAGAGCAGCTCCCTTTCATCACCCCATAAATTTCACCGAAATCGTCTTCCCTGTGGGGGCACTTTTCGAGTGAATTATTCAGCGGCGGCAGCTGCTATCTTGTCCACTTTTCCCCTAGGGATGAGGCCGTGCCGGAGGATCAGGCAGTCATGTGATCGTATTTATTGAGCACTTACCGTGTGCAGAGCATTGTACTAAGCACTTGGAACAGTACAATATAACAATAAACAGACACATTCCCTGATGATGATGATATTTAAGCGCTTCTATTTTTAACCACTGTTGTAAGTGCTGTGGTAGATACAAGCAGCGTGGCTCAGTGGAAAGAGCCCGGGCTTTGGAGCCAGAGGTCATGGGTTCCAATCCCGACTCCGCCAATTGTCGGCTGTGTGACTTTGGGCAAGTCACTTCACTTCTCTGTGCCTCGGTTACCTCATCCGTAAAAATGGGGATGAAGACGGTGAGCCCCCCGTGGGACAACCTGATCACCTTGTAACCTCCCCAGTGCTTAGAACAGTGCTTCGCACATCGTAAGCGCTTAATAAATGCCATCATTATTACACAAGCTAATCAGGCTGGACACAGTCCCTGTCCCCCATCATCATCATCAATCGTATTTATTGAGCGCTTACTATGTGCAGAGCACTGTACTAAGCGCTTGGGAAGTACAAATTGGCAACACATAGAGACAGTCCCTACCCAACAGTGGGCTCACAGTCTAAAAGGGGGAGACAGAGAACAAAACCAAACATACCAACAAAATAAAATAAATAGGATAGATATATACAAGTAAAATAAATAAATAAATAGAGTAATAAATATGTACAACCATAATAAATATGTACAACCCATGGGGCTCACAGTCTTAATCCCTGTTTTCCAGGTGAAGTAACTGAGGTCCAGACAAGTAAAGTGACTTGCCCAAGGTCATACAGCAGACAAGTGGCGGATCTGGGTTTAGAACCCAGGTCCTTCTATCTCCCAGGCCTGTGATCCTTCCACCAGACAAAGCTGCTTCTCATCATTCCCTGCCCACAGCGAGCTTACGGTCTAGAGGGGAGCTTTTTGGATTGGCTTGACCGCTTTCTTCTCGCCCCGTGTCCATGCAGACAGCGTGCTGAGCGAAACCCTGAGGCTGACGGCAGCTCCCTTCATCACCAGGGAGGTCCTGGAAGACCTAGACCTGTCCCTGGCCGACGGCCGCAAATATCGCCTCCGCAAGGGTGATCGGCTCCTCCTTTTCCCCTTCCTCAGCCCCCAGATGGACCCGGAGATCTACGAGCAACCCGAGGTAACGGGAAGGCCCCCTGGGTTCAATCGGTCAAACCCTGGTACTAATTGAGCTCTTACTCTGGGCGAAACGCTGTATTCAGCTCTTGGGAGAAGGCAAGAAGGCCGAGTTGGTGGCCACGTTTCCTGCCTGCAAGGAGCTTACAGTCTAGAGGGGGAGCTTGTAGTCTAGAGCGTCTCAAGGAAAGTGGGTGTCCAGAGAGGAAATCAGAGCCCCAGTTCCGCCAGGGACCATTCATTGCCCGGGGTTTTTTGTTCTGTTTTGCTCTATTTTTTAATGGGGTTGGTTAAATGGAGGTTCTTCCTCCTCTATTACTTAATAATAATAATAATAATGATGGCATTTATTAAGCGCTTACTATGTGCAAAGCACTGTTCTAAGCGCTGGGGAGGTTACAAGGTGATCAGGTGGTCCCACGGGGGGCTCACAGTCTTAAACCCCCATTTTACAGATGAGGTAACTGAGGCACAGAGAAGTGAAGGGACTTGCCCAGAGTCACACAGCTGACAAGTGGCGGAGGTGGGATTTGAACCCATGACCTCTGACTCCAAAGCCCGCGCTCTTTCCACTGAGCCACGCTGCTACTTCTATCTCCTCTCTCTCTTGTTCTTCTTCATTCTCCTCCTCCTCCTCTCCCCCCCCGGTCTTCTTCTTCTTCCTCCTCTTCCTTCTCCGGCTCCTTTTCCTCCTTTTCCTCCAGCTCCTCCTCCTCTTCCTCATCCTCCCCCTCCCACCAGTCGATGAGGTTTGCCAGACAGCAGTCAGATGGAGGGCGATGTGAGAGGTACCCGGTTATTAGAGCCTGAACCAGTCCCTTCCCTGCAAGGAGAAGCAGCTTCAGAGACAGGCTAGGTGGCTCTTGTGCCTTGGCCTCGTGGGGGAAAGGGACATTTTCAGATGGAATTTGTCTCCGGGGAAGACGAGAGAGGCAGGGAATGTGGGAAACCATTTTGCGGATGCAGCAAGGAAGAGCATCCTCCTCTGACTCTGGGGCTGCTGGTTGGTGTGGGTGTTTCCTGATTTGCCTATTTCTGGTTCTCAGAGCTCAGGGCACCTGCCTCGACTCTTCTAGAGTCCCCAGATGATCTCAGGGAGAGGTGAGAAATCCCTCCTCCTGGATCTGGGGGACGTGATGAGGAGGAGGAGGGGGGAAAAGAGGAAGAGGAGGAGGAGGAACGGGATTTACTGTCTTTTGAGCAAGAAGTCCCTACTTTTGTTGGGCTTTTGCAGACCCTGTTTTCTCCCAGACCCCTGGCATTTCTAGCTGGTTCTCCTTTATTCATTTTCCACCAATGTGAAAAGCGTTGGCCTGAAGAGGATTCTGAACTCTTTCACCATCCGTCCTCTGCCCAGAAATCCAGAGGGTTTCCTGTTATTTGAGGAAAAAAAAATCCAACATCCTTTTCTTCCAGTTGCACAGCTGAATTCATAGAAGGATAGCCCATTCCCACCCCCTCATCCCCTGCTTTACTGTGACCCCTGGCTATCCAGTTCCCATAGCAACCCAATGGTTCCTCAAGAAGGAGACTTAGCTTTTCCTGTCCCTAACACTGTTTGATGGGAATAGAGAAATGAGCCAATTCGGTTTTGTCTTTTGACCCGGGAAAGTCAAGAGGCCTCAAATTTCCTAGCAGACAGCTGGAATAGGTCAGGAGACATGACTGGATAAGATTATAGCCTCCTTATTTGATGTTTCTGAATTTGGAAGCAGCGTTGCCTAGTGCCGCTTATTTGCTGTGTGACCTTGGACAAGTCACTTCACGGCTCTGTGCCTCAGTCACCTCATCTGTAAAATGGGGATTAAGATGGTGAGCCCCGTGTGACTGGGTCCAACCGGATTAGCCTGTATTTACCCCAGCACTTAGTACAGTGCCTGGCACATAGCGCTTAACAAATACCATTTAAAAAAATAATTGGGGAAGATTCATTTAGCTCAGGAAAGTCTTAACCCAGCCTAAATCAGGGATGCTAATGCACACACACACACACACAAACACACCTGCATACAAATACAGCCATATGCGTATCCACCCCTTCACACCCAAATTCACATGGATGATAATAATAATAATAATTTTGGTATTTGTTAAGCGCTTAAGTGCTTGGAGAAGCAGTCTGGCTCAGTGGAAAAAGCACAGGCTTTGGAGTCAGAGGTCATGGGTTCAAATCCTGGCTCCGCCAATTGTCAGCTGAGTGACTTTGGACAAGTCACTTCACTTCTCTGGGCCTCAGTTCCCTCATCTGTCAAATCGGGATTAAGACTGTGAGCCCCCCATGGGACAACCTGATCACCTTGTAACCTCCCCAGCGCTTAGAACAGTGCTTTGCATATAGTAAGCGCTTAATAAATGCCATTATTATTATTATTAAGTCACTTAACTTCTCTGGGCCTCATTTACCTCATCTGTAAAATGGGGATTAAGACTGTGAGCCCCCCGTGGGACAACCTGATCACCTTGTAACCTCCCCAGCACTTGGAACAATGCTTTGCACGTAGTAAGTGCTTAATAAATGCCATTATTATTATTATTATTATTATTATGTGCAAAGCACTGTTCTAAGTGCTGGGGAGGATACAAGGTGATCAGGTTGTTCCATGTGGGGCTCACAGTCTTAATCCCCATTTCCCAAATGAGGGAACTGAGGCCCAGAAAAGTGAAGTGACTTGCCAAAAGTCACACAGCGGACAAGCGGAGGAGCCGGGATTTGAACCCATGACCTCTGACTCCAAAGCCCGGGCTCTTTCCCCTGAGCCACGCTGCTTCTCTCCCTCACATATATGGATCCTCAGACACGGACACACGAACACGCTTTGGCAGACATGACCAAGGACACCCACACACACTCTCAGGGCTCCACAGGTGCTGAAGTGCAGATTGGAGACCATACTCCAGGTTAGGGATGGCTCAGTGAAAAGAGCCTGGTCTTTGGAGTCAGAGGTCACGGGTTCAAATCCCGACTCCACCACTTGTCAGCTGTGTGACTTTGGGCAAGTCACTTAACTTCTCTGTGCCTCAGTTACCTCAGCTGGAAAATGGGGATTAAGTCTGTGAGCCCCCCGTGTGCCAACTTGATTACCTTGTATCTACCCCAGCACTTAGAACAGTGCTTTGCACATAGCAAGTGCTTAATAAATGCCACTATCATCATCATCATCATCATCATCCCGCTGACAACTCTGCCTCCCTACCGATGCCCCTGCCCAGAGAGCCCCATTTTCCCCAGAACAGGCTCTACTCTGTGGAACTTGGAGTTCATTTGGGAGAAAAACCACTCTTGGACTGTTTCAGGAATTTAAATTCGACAGATTCCTGAACCCAGATGGGACTGAGAAGAGAGATTTCTACAAGGGCGGGAAGAGGCTGAGGAACTACAATATGCCGTGGGGAGCAGGAAACAATGTCTGCCTGGGGAAAAGCCATGCTATCAATAGCATCAAGCAGTAAGTACTGGAGGGGCTGCTGAGGGGGCCGGGGGCCGGGGGAGGGGACGGAGTGTGGGGGGCACTGGGGAGAAGGAGTAGAGGCCCTTTCCCACTGCAGTTTGGGATTCAAAGTCTGTTCCCACTGGGATTTCAAGAGAGAAGAACTCCACCCTTGAGCATGAAAAACTGCAAATAGCTACACTTGCCTTCGACCTCCACGTCAGGGTCTCCGCTCAGCCCTGAATTCAAGGCCATACAACTACTCCTCCAAAACGACTTTCTGTCCACCCCCTTGAGCTCCCCACTGGAGCTGGAAAGAGCTGGCTAAACCACATAAAGACCATTTCCCTCCCAAGGGCCTCAAACCAGCCCCGGCCACCCCCAGATTTCAGGGAGTCAATCAATTGTATTTATTCATTCAATCGTATTTATTGAGAGCTTACTGGGTGCAGAGCACTGTATTAAGCGCTTGGGAGAGGATACTACAACAGTAAAACAGAGTTGATAGACTCATTCTCTGCCTGCAACAGACTTACCACCTCAGTGTTGGCCCCATCCCAGAAAAAAGGATTCAGGCTGCTGTTTAATGAAGCAGCTCCCTACTGGAGCCCTGAGCTCTTTGGGAGGAGGGAGAGGGTTTGATGGCTTTTTGGTTTATCTCTGGTCCTTGCTCCAGGCGACTCCCCCATACCAGGTTTGGGGATGGAGGGGATGGAGGGGGTACTAGGCCAGGCTAATCCCTTTATTGGGTCGAGGGGGACTAGCAGATGATGGACCTCCCACTTTTGCCCCAGGAAAAATGAGGCGCAGTATGGCCTAGTGACTACAGCACGGGCCTGAAAGTCAGAAGGCCCTGAGTTCTAATCCTGACTTCACCGCCTGTCTCCTATGTGATTCTGGGCAAGTCACTTCATTTCTCTGTGCCTCAGTTACCTCATCTGTAAACTAGGGATTAAAATTGTGAGCCCTAAGTGGGACAGAGCATTTTGATCTACGTGGGACAGAGACTGAATCCAGCCTTACGGTGCCTGGCACATAGTAAGCGCTTGACAAATACCAATAAAAAAAGGAAATGAGCCCTCATTTCTGCCAGTGCTTGCTATTCTCCTGCATTTCTGAATCCAAACTCAAGGTGGAAGAGCTGTGGGTGGCCAGGGCTGTGAAACTGAGATGCCTATTATTTTGTAAGCTCCCCGAGGGCAGAGACTGTTGTCAGGTATTCCGATTATACTCTTCCGAACACCCAGTACAGTGCTCGGCACACCTCCAGTGCTCAGTGAATACCGGTGAGTGAATGAATGAATGGATGAAATCACCATGGTAACTATTCTTTATGCCTCAGTTCCTTTGGGCTTCTGACATTATAGGAGAACTGAAATTGAGAAGGATCTGAATGCTTCTGAGTTTGCTTAAATTCCACTCTTGGTCAGTGGAGCTTTAAAACCCGAAGGTATTTCATTTAGCAGATAATCAGTTGTTGGAAAATTGAAGCAAAAATCCAAGCAACCAAATCAGGGTATGCTCCTGCCCAAGAGAACCAGGCACAATTTTGTACAGATACTGGAGTGAGCTTCAGTCCACTTTTCCTAATCTCCCACTCCCTTTTGCATCACCCTGACTTTCTCCCTTTGCTCTTCCCCCTTCCCAACCCCACAGCACTATGTACATATCTGTAATTTCCAGTTTCTTCTAATTATCGCCTATCTCCCTCCCACTCTTCCTTTCCAAACTCCTAGAACAAGCCGTCTATGCTCGCTGCCTCGAATTCCTCAACTCCAACTCTCTCCTAGACCCCCTCCAATCTGGCTTCCGTCCCCTACACTCCACCGAAACTGCCCTCTCTAAGGTTACGAATGGCCTCCTTCTTGTCAAATCCAATGGCTCCTATTCTATCCTAATCATCCTTGACCTCTCAGCTGCCTTCGACACTGTGGACCACCCCCTTCTCCTCAACACACAATCCACCCTTGGCTTCACAGACTCCGTCCTTTCCTGGTTCTCCTCTTATCTCTCTGGCCATTCATTCTCCATCTCCTTCGTGGGTTCCTCCTCCCCCTCCCATCCCCTTATTGTAGGGGTTCCTCAAGGGTCAATTCTTGGTCCCCTTCTGTTCCCACCTATACTCACTCCCTTGGTGAACTCATTCGCTCACAAGGCTTCAACTATCATCTCTACGCTGATGACACCCAAATCTACATCTCCACCCCTGTTTTCTCTCCCTCCCTCCCTCCCTCCAGGCTCGTATCTCCTCCTGCCTTCAGGACATCACCATCTGGATGTCTGCCTGCCATCTAAAACTCAACATGTCTAAGACTGAGCTCCTTATCTTCCCTCCCAAACTCTGTCCTCTCCCTGACTTTCTCTTCACTGTTGACGGCACTACCATCCTTCCCGTCTCACAAGCCCGCAAACTTGGTGACATCCTCAACTCCGCTCTCTCGTTCACCCGATACATCCAATCCATCACCGAAAACTGCCGGTCTCACCTCCACTACATCACCAAGATCCGCCCTTTCCTCTCCATCCAAACTGCTACCTTGCTGGTTCAATCTCTCGTCCTATCCCGACTGGATTACTGCATCGGCCTCCTTTCTGATCTCCCATCCTCCTGTCTCTCCTCACTTCAGTCTATACTTCACTCTGCTGCCTGGATTATCTTTGTACAGAAACACTCAGGGTATGTCACTCCCCTCCGCAAAAATCTCCCGTGGTTGCCTATCAACCTTTGAATCAAGCAAAAAACTCCTCATTCTTGGCTTCAAAACTTTCCATCTCCTCAACCCTTCCTATCTCACCTCCCTTTTCTCTTTCTCCAGCCCAGCCCTCACACTCCACTCCTCTGTCGCTAACCTCCTCACTGGGCCTCGTTCTTGCCTGTCCCGCTGTCGACCCCTGGCCCATGTCCTACCTCTGGCCTGGAATGCCCTCCCTCCTCACATCTGCCAAGCTAGCTCTCTTCCTCCCTTCAAAGCCCTACTGAGAACTCACCTCCTCCAGGAGGCCTTCCCAGACTAAGCCCCCCCTTTTTTCCTCTCCTCCTCCTCCTCCCCTCCTCATCACCACCTTCCCTCCCTCTAACCTACCCCCTTCCCCTCCCCACAGCACTTGTGTATATTTGTACATATTTATTACTCTATTTTATTAATGATATGTATATAGCTAGCTATAAGTCTATTTATTCTGATGTTATTGATACCTGTCTACTTGTTTTGTTGTTTGTCTCCACATTTTAGACTGTGAGCCCGTTGTTGGGTAGGGACCATTTCTATATTCATTCAATTCATTCGATCATATTTATTGAGTGCTTACTGTATCTTGCTGATTTGTACTTCCCAAGCACTTAGTACAGTTCTCTGCACACAGTAAGCACTCAATAAATATGATTGAATGAATTGAATGAACGAATAATTGTATTTATCAATGTCTGCCTCCCCCACTCTAAACTGAAAGCCCATTATGGACAGGGAATGTGCCTGTTTATTGCTGTATTTTAGTTTCCCAAGCACTTAGCACAGTGCTCTGGACACAGTAAGTATTCAATAAATATGAATAAATGAATAAATGAATGGTTTGGGTAATAGATTTCTTAGTAGAGGCCATGGGAATCTGTTCTGTCCCATACCAGAAAAAATCAGGCCACTGTTTCCCGTCCCCCACCACAAGATTGATCTGTCACCTGAGGGGAAGCTTCATGGAGATGGAGTTATGTTGCTTCTCTTGGGGGCTATTTACTGAACAGCCCTAATCCCAGGAAGTTTCATCCAACTTTGCAACGACCGCAGGACGGACATTGTTGTTCCAGCAACCTCCTGTCTGATTGAATAATAATAACAATAATAATGGAGGTATTTATTAAGTGCTTACTATGTGCCAAGCACTGTTCTAAGCGCTGAACAGTGTTCTAAGTGTGAGGCGTTTGTTAATATACTAAGTCCTGGTGGGCAGGGGCGTTCAAGACAAGAAAATCAGATGCAGTCCTGTCCCACAAGGTGTCACAGGCTACGGGGGCGAGTGAACAGATTTTGCATATGAGGAAACTGAGTCCCAGAGGTACTTGTCCAAGATCACACAGCAGGCAAGTCGTGAAGCTGTGGTTATAATCCAGGTTTCCTGGCGCCCAGGCTCTTTCTATTAGGCCAGGCTGATTGTTGCTAGTCACCGGAATTGATCAATTACAGGTCCAAGTCCTGCAGTTAACAAGGACTCTGAGGAAATCCAGTCTGTCTTTTGCAGGTGGCAAATTCTGCATGGTTAGTTGGGCTGGGGAATCTTTTACCCTGCAAGGGTTAGCCTTGCTTCCCTCTTTCCTGTGAGAGGGGAATTTAAGTGTGCAAGGGGTAAGAGCATTATTTTCTCTGGTACAAAAAAGTTCCCCTCCCAGGGCCACATCTGGAGAGTTTGCAGTACCCTACCAGTTTTGGCTACGGGAGGGAGAGTGAAGCAGAGGCATACCCATTCCATTCCTAGCTTGTCCAGTGGTAGTGAGTGGAAGGCAATCTGTACAAGTCAAAATTCACCCATGCTGGGCAGCAGGGGAATGGGAGGGAGTCGAAGGTGGAGACTCAAGTTTACTGCGTGGAAGGAGGCAATGGTAAACCACTTCTGGATTTTTACCATGAAAACCCTATGGATCCACTACCAGAATGATCTCAGATGGAGAGTGGGGCGTTGTGGGAGGGATTTGTCTGTGGTGTCACTATGGGTCAGAAACGACATGACAGCAAAAGAGAAGGCAAAAAGCTTAGACCGTAAGCTCCTTGTGGACACAGAGCATGCCATTCTTTCTGTTGTTCTTTCCCAAGTGCTAATTTAAGTGTACAAGGGGCAAGAGCATTATTTTCTCTGGTAAAAAAAAGTGTAGATTATAAACTCCTTTTGTCAGAATGTAAGCTCCTTGTGGGCAGGTAGCGTATCATTTTTTCTGTTGTTCTGTGTTTAGTATATAGTGTATTGTACTCAGTGGTCACTCAAGGAATACCGTTACTAATGCTACACTACTACTATTCATTCAGTCATATGTTGCCAACTTGTACTTTCCAAGCACTCAGTACAGTGCTCTGCACACAGTAAGCGCTCAATAAATACGATTGAATGAATGAATGAATGAATGAATGAAAACCAAGGCAAAGAGCCGGGGGAGATTTTTCCTTTTCCGTGAAGGTGACGAGGGAGCAGCCTAGTCTAACGGAAAGAGCAAGGACCTGGGAGTTGGAGGGCCTGAGTTTTAATTCTGGCTCTTCCAGTGGCCTCCTGTGTGACCTTGGGCAAGTCACCTAACTTCTCTGGGCCTCAGTTTCCTCATTCGTAAAAGGGGGATCCGATATCTCTTCTCCCTTGTCTTTAGACCGTGAGCCCCACGTTGGACGGGGACTGTGTCCGACCCTGCCCACAATGAACTTACCGTCTAAGTGGGAGACAGATGTTAATATAAATAAATAATTTCTAACTAATACTACTACTACTATTACTACTATTTCTGGAGTGGCTCAACTACTGCAATCCCCATTAACTCAGCCTTCTGGAAAAGCAGAATTTCTCTGGCAGTTCTGACAGACTTAGATGAGCATGTTTTGGACACATAATCAGGAGGACAAATTATCTGGAGAAGACACTAATGCTAGGAAAAATCCAGAAAGAATGTGGAAGAGGTATACTGGCAGCTAGAAGGATAGAGACCATAACAATCTGGAGGACAGATTGGCAGTCAGACTTCCTTTGAAGAATGAGGGGAGATTCGAGGGGAAGATTGGAGTGGCTTGGCTCCAAGGAGCCAAGTTTTGCTTATTCATTTATACTTATCAAGTGCTTACCGTGTGCAAAGCAGTGCACTAAGCGCTTAGGAGAGTACAATATAACAATAAATAGCCACATTCCCTCTCTCGTGCTTGTAAATTCTGAATGCTCGGGCCATACCAAATTGTCAAGACCAACGTTTTCCATTTCTTAGCAGTGCAGTCAACAACCACGTCATTGTCAGCCCTTCTCCCCCGCAGGTTTGTCTTCTACTTGTTGAACAATTTCAACTTGGAGCTCCAAAACCCCGAAGAGTCGATCCCCAGCTTTGACAAGAGCAGGTACGGCTTTGGCCTGTTACAGCCGGAACATGACGTCACCATTCGGTATCGAGTCAAAGCCTGAAGCGCAGCGCAGTCAGAGGATCGACGGTCCCTGGCTGAAGAAGTTGGATTTCTCAGGCGACTAAAAAAGGCGTCCACTCTCTGGACAGAGAAGACCCATGTACAGGCTTTCTCCACAGAGTGTATTCCTGAGGGGAGAGCGGAAAGAATTCCACTCGTGAGGCCATCTTTTGTACATGGCCCTTGGTGACTATGTTCATGTTTGATTGGACGGAGTGGGCCCATCCTTCCTACTATTGCTTCTTCATTTCTGTTTTTATTTTATGTTTATTTTCATGTAGTGCCTCTCATGTCTCCCCATCACTGAACTGTAAGCTCCCTCAACCTGTCTTGTTCTTTCACAGTTATTCACTAGGGAATTCAGAAGGTGTTTAAATAAGAGGCATCTTCAGGCTGAAACTAAGTTCAGAAACCTTACCGTGTCCTTTCATTCATTCAGCCAGTCATATTTATTGAGCTCTTACTGTGTGCAGAGCACTGTACTAAGCGATTGGGAGAGTACAGTGCAAAAATCATTCCCTGCCCACCGCGAGCTTACAGTCTAGAGGACTAGACTAGATTAGACTAGTCCTTGCCTGGCCATGAATGGATTTAACACTAACCTGGAAATCAGGAGACCAGGGTTTAAGTCTAGACTGTAAGCTCACTGTGGGCATGGAATGTATCTGTTTATTGTTGTACTCTTCGAAGCGCATAGTACAGTGCTCTGTGCATAGTAAGCACTCAATAAATACGATTAGATGAATGCATGAAAGAAAAGTCTTGACTCTGCATTTGACAGATTTGGTCCAGTCAGAACCACGTCCAACACGCACCCAGTTGTCCAGAACCCTGCCACTCAGGCCCTGGCATCTCCCTGAAATTCCTCTTCTCTCCCCTTGTAGTATGCTAAACATATACTATGTCCCAAGCTCTTTTCTAAGCTCCAGGGTAGATGCAGGATAATCAGATCCCACATGGGGCTCACAGTCTAAGTAGGAGGAAGAACGGGTATTAAATCCCCATCTTGCAGATGAGGGAAGCGAGGCGCAGAGAAGTTAAGTGACTTGGCCAAGGTCATACAGCAGGTAAGTGGTGGAGTAAGAATTAAAATCTCTGGCTTCCGGGCCCATGCTCTTTCCACTGGGCCAGAGCTCTCCTGTGAGGGAATCAGGTTAGGCCCTAGGAGAATGGAATCCATGAAAACCTTGTTTAATCACTTGTTTCCTACCCCTAAATAGAAAAAATATGGAGAAGGGATTTAAGGGGGAAGTATAGAAACTACGAGCAGAGGCACCAATCAATCAATCATTGTGTTTATTGAGCTCTTTTTGTGTGCAGAGCACTATGCCAGCCACTTGGTACAGTATAATTGAGTGGATAGTGCACTGTTGGGTAGGGACTGTCTCTATATGTTGCCAGCTTGTACTTCCCAAGCGCTTAGTACAGTGCTCTGCACACAGTAAGTGCTCAATAAATACGATTGATTGATTGATTGGATAGAAACGATCCCTGCCTATAGGGAGCTTACAGTCCAGAGGGGGAGATAAACTTTTTTTTCTTTTACTTGAGGAAAATAATTAAGATGCTGTGAGTTGTGAGGCCTCGAGGACTGTAAAGCTTGTTATGGGCAGGGAAAGCATCTACCAATGCATTTTTGTTGTACTTTCCCAAGCGCTCAGTACAGTGCTCTGCTCGTAGTAAGCGCTCAATAAACATCATTGGTTGATTGATTAGTTGATTGATTTTGGGCAGTTTTTCATAGTTTTCTGTTCAGTCCCATAACAGCCCCACTGCAGTCTAGTTAACTCTGTTTCCGGCGAAGCCATTTTCTAGACCTCGTGCTTCACCATCATGAAGGCCTCTGGGATCCTGCTCACCAGTGATGCCAGCGTATTCCTCTCCCCTTCTCCTGGGTGGGACTCCGTCCTCCTCTGGACAGAGTGATATGGGATTATCATTGGAAAATGTGGCATTTCTCTGGGACGCCAGGAAATTAATTAGCACGGCACAGCACACATCTCTGCAGAAAAATCCAAGTCAGACCTTCAGTGGGATTATAAATAAATGATAGCTGGTATTATAGAGTCTGAAAGAAATTACTTCAAAAGGATTCTTCTGTTGCTGACTAAATTCTAGAAAAGATTACAGATGTTTGGCTCATTAATCTTTATATGAACAAATTATGCTAAGTAGGCCTTATCTAGCCTCTGAGCAGTTATTGCAGACAAGCCAAAAGGGATATTCCTTACTTCTGGGGCTTTCAACCTTTTTCAAAACTCTCTGTATAAAGAATGGTTTAGACTTTTATATATCAAATGTATCCTACTGTATGCAGATTATATTGGTGTCCTTCGAATGAGGACAGTTTCAAGAAGGCTGTCCCTCTTTGGGTTGTTATATTTGATGTTTTCAGCTCCTGATGCTGTTTTCACTTTGGCCTACTTGTCTCCTTTCCTTTAGGAAGCTTTTACCCAAAGAGATCCACTCTCTTCTTCATGGCAGGGAGCCATACAGGTCTGTCCTCAACAACTGACTCCCCGGATTCAGCTGGGGCCAAGTATTGTCTGAGGCTTTGTCTTAACTTGTCCTTATAATGTTTCCTCTGCCCTCCTTGGTTTTGCTTCCCCAGTTTCAGCCTGCCATAGAGCAGTCACTTGGATATCCAGCCATCATTCGACGTTTGGAGACCGACTTCATTCCGCAAGGACAAGGACACGAAATGAAAGCAAAAAGAGCAGTACTAGGGTATCGAGGCTAGAGGAGTAGAATTTCAGGCTCCTCCCGACTCAGAGTCCAAAAGTCACAGCTCAGTCACGACCACTGCTGCCAACACTCTAAATTTTGTGGCATCCTCAGAGTCTTCCCTGCCACGGTGGTGGACATTCATTCATTCATTCAATCGTATTTATTGAGCACTTACTGTGTGCAGAGCACTGTACTAAGCCCTTGGGAAGTACAAGTCGGCAACATATAGAGATGGTCCCTACCCAACAGCGGGCTCACCATCTAGAAGGGGGAGACAGACAGCAAAACAAAACATGTAGACAAGTGACAAGTCTTCAGAACAAATAGAACCAGTCCGTATTCTTGGGGAAGAAACTCAGGAATAATCTAGTGGATTGATAGCAAAACAGAAGCCGTCCTTCCCTTTCTCCCAGAGGTTGCAGAGAGTCTTGGGGAACTTTGACTTCAACTCTGGTTAGCCCCACTACCATGCAATGAGTTTTTCAACTCGTTATTCAGGGAGCAAATAGATCTTGCTTGTAAGAAAAAAAAAGACCTGCATGGGGCACTTTGTGATATTCTGTCTCCTTTGCCCACCCGGCCTCCCGCTGCACTCTGTATTCCAGAGGGAACAGAACTGGCAGGGATGAGAGGGCTTGAGTGGTTCTGGGAATCCCACTGGCACTCGAATCAGTTCCTCCGCCTTAGGACTCAGGACTAATGCTCACCCAGCGTTCCTGACAGGAAATTCCATCGTCCAAGATCATCTTCTTTCCGGGGACTTGGGTAGGTGCTGGCTCTGGCCTGTAAATTTGTTGTGAGCAGGGAACGTGACTACCAACTCTGCTATATTATACTCTCCCAAGCACTTAGAACAACACTGTGCGTACAAAAAAACAGTAAGTATGATTGCTCTAGAGATGAGAATGAAAGAGTGTAGACTGTAAGCTTGTTGGCAGGGAACATTTCTAGCAACTCTGTTGTATTGCAATAATAATAATAATGATGGTATTTGTTAAGTGCTTACTATGTGCCAAGCACTGTTCTAGGTGCTGGGGAGGATACAAGGTAATCTGGTTGTCCCACGTGGGGCTCACAGTCTTAATCCCCATTTTACAGATGAGGGAACTGAGGCCCAGAGAAGTGAAGTGGCTTGCCCAAAGTCACACAGCTGACAAGTGGCGGATTGGAACCCATGACCTCTGACTCCCAAACCCGGGCTCCTTCCACTGAGACACGCTGCTCCTCAAGCTCCTTGTACCCTCCCAAGTGCTTAGTACAGTGCTCTGCACACGGTAAGCACTCAATAAGCACCATTGATCAATAAATTGATTGGCTCCGGAATGCTGGCCGGCCAGAAATTAAGGGAAAAGTAATCAAATATTTAAATTGATGTTTCTTCTTCATGCATTACTTCTGAACAATTGGCAGGGGGCTTTCAAGATCACAGAACCATGATAGATTTTATTTCCATCACTTAATTAGCAGCAGAATGATTAAAATCAAGAAGGCCGGGGATTGTTTTGTTTGTTTGTTTTCCTTTGAAAAATGTATTTTCCCTGGAGCTTTTCAGAAGCAACGAGAACAGCCTCTGGCACATTCTCTTGAGCTGGTGTTCTTCAGCGTGGGAGCGGCAGGTCTCCTGTTAGATCGGAGCCCAGCGTGACTGTAAGCTCGTTGTGGGCAGGGGTCGTATCTACCAACTTTGGGGTATTGTACTCTCCCAACCACTTAGTACAGTGCTCTGCACACACTAAGTGTTCAGTAAATACCACAAATGGATTGACTGAGCACAACACTATAGGATCCTAATAGGGGAATGAGCTCAAAAGATCTCAACAGAGCCAGGGAAATATGCTCTTGACTGGCATGGGGGAGAGAAGGAGGAAGAGAAAAGTCAGGGTCCCTTTTTTATGGTATTCATAAAGTGCTTACTATGGGCCAGGCACCGTACTAAGCGCTGGGGTAGATACAAGCTAATCAGGTTGGACACAGTCAATGGCCCAACATGAGTCTCACAGTCTTAACCTCCATTTTAAAGATGAGGTAACTGAGGCCCAGAGAAGTGAAGCGTCTTGCCCAGTGTCACAGGGCAGACGAGCGGCGGAGCCGGGATTATAACTCAGGACCTTCTGACCACCAGGCCACACTGCTTCTCCACTGTTCAACTGTCAGTCTCAGCACACTGAGATTAGCAGCAAACTGAGGTAGCGTTAGGAGAAAATTGTCCCTCTTGGAGAGTTCCTTCTTATCCAGGAAACACTAGGTTCTTTGGCCAGGATTGGGAGTGCTTTGAACCCAAGACATAGTGTGTAGGACTTGGACTTTTTTGGTTTTCCAAGCAGAAGTAACGTGGCCTAATGGGTAGAGCACGGTCCTGGGAGTCCAAAGGACCTGGCTTTTAATCCCACCTCCACCGCTCGTCTGCTGTGTGGCCTTGGGCAAGTCACTTCACTTCCCTGTGCCTCAGTTCCCTCTTCTGTAAAATGGGGATTAAGCCTATGAGCCCCATGTGGGACAGGGATGGCGACCAACCTGATTGCCTTGTATCTACCCCAGAGCTTAGTATAGTGCCTGGCACTTAGTAAGCGCTTAATAAATGATGATGATGATGGCAGTAAGTGCTTAGTACAGTGCTCTGCACACAGTAAGTGCTCAATAAATACGATTGATGATGGTCTGAGGGCATTTGGATGAGGGGAAATGAGGGGGGAGGGGAACCCCAAAGTGACTTTGCCTTACAAGAAGCAGCGTGGCTCAGTGGAAAGAGCACGGGCTTTGGAGTCAGGGGTCACGGGTTCAAATTTCTGCTCTGCCAATTGTCAGCTGGGTGACTTTGGGCATGTCACTTCACTTCTCCGTGCCTCAGTTACCTCATCTGTAAAATGAGGATGAAGACCGTGAGCCCCCCATGGGACAACCTGATCTCCTTGTAACCTCCCCAGTGCTCAGAACAGTGCTTTGCACACAGTAAGCGCTTAATAAATAATAATAATAAATAGGGGAGGGTCCTTCAGGTGCCGGCTTAGAGTTCTTCCAGCAAATAGTTTGCAACAGGGAGAGGCCAGGAGGAAGGTTGTAGCGTCTCCATCTTTGGAGAATTTAAAGGAGCCAGTAGGCAGCGGTCTGTCTGGGATGATCTGAATTTAGGCCTCTCAGGGGGCGGGGGATGGATGAGACGAACGCTTCCAATCCCTTCTGGTTTCCTGGGCTTCAAGGGCAGGGCACCGCAGCACAAAGCAGCCATGTGGCCAGAAGAGCAGCCCCAGTGACCCTGGCCAGGCCTTTCTAGATCTGGATTGTGAGTGGGTAAATCCTAGGGCCACCCACTTTCATTCCTTGTTTCTTTGTTTGCTCCGTTTTCCAGAAAGATGGGTCAGGAGGGATCCTGAATTGCTCTGCACTAGATTGTAACAGAGAGAAGCGGAGAGCGGGTGAACTATTTTGGTGTTGGTCCCCCCTCCTCGACTGTCAGCTCCAAGAAGGCTGGCATCACGTCTGTTAACTCTTTGATTCTCTCCCAAGCACGCAGTACAATGCCCTGCACACAGTGTTGTCTTAGGCCGTCGAGTCGTCTCCGATCCAAAGCCACGCCATGGACACATGTCTCCCAGAAAGCCCCACCTCCACCTGCAATCACTCTGGTAGGTGTATCCATAGAGTTTTCTTGGTAAAAATATTTTCTTGGTAAAAATATGGAACTGGCTTTCCATTGCCTCCTTCCATTTAGTAAACTGGAGTCTCTGCTCTCAACTCTCTCCGTGCCGCTGCTGCCCAGTCCAGGGGAGCTTTGACTTGTAGCAATCAATCAATCAATTGTATTTATTGAGCGCTAACTGTGTGCAGAGCACTGTACTAAGCTCTTGGGAAGTACAAGTTGGCAACATATAGAGACAGTCCCTACCCGACAGTGGGCTCACAGTCTAAAAGGTTGCCTTCCACTCACTAGCCACTGCCCAAGCTAGGAATGGAATAGGTAGGCCTCTGCTTGCCTCTCCCTCCCAGAGTCGAGACTGGTAAAGGACTGGGATCACTCCAGGTGCCATCCTGAGAGGGACTGCATACAGTAGGTGCTCAATAAATATTATCGATCGATTGATGCCAGATTACCTTTCCCCTGCCTGGAATTCCCTCCTCCCTCAAATCTACCTGGCCAGATCACTCGCTGTGGGCAGGGAATTCATTCATTCATTCATTCAACCGTATTTATTGAGCACTTATTGTGTGCAGAGCACTGGACTAAGCGCTTGGGAAGTACAAGTTGGCAACGTATAGAGATGGTCCCTACCCAACAGCGAGCTGAGGGAATGTGACTACCAGCTCTGTTATACTGTATTCTCCCCAACAGTGCAGTGCTGTGCACACAGGAAGCACTCAATAATATGATTGATTTTTTAATGGCATTTATTAAGTACTTACTATGTGCAAAGCACTGTTAAAAACCTTCTTGAAATCCCACCTCCTCCAGGAGACATTCCCCAAATAATCCAAAC
Source organism: Tachyglossus aculeatus (assembly GCF_015852505.1). NCBI lineage: Eukaryota > Metazoa > Chordata > Mammalia > Monotremata > Tachyglossidae > Tachyglossus > Tachyglossus aculeatus. The sequence goes on along the minus strand of NC_052073.1, from coordinate 9,268,306 downwards.
CTCCCATGGTCCAGACCATCCCATTGAACATCCTCAGCACCTGTGTATTTATCAGTTAATAAATAATAATAATAATAATAATGGTATTTGTTAAGCACTTACTATGTGCAAAGCACTGTTCTAAGCGCTAGGGAGGTTACATGGTGATCATGTTGTCCCACGGGGGGCTCACAGTTTTAATCCCCATTTTACAGATGAGGTAACTGAGGCACGGAGAAGTTAAGTGACTTGCCCAAAGTCACACAGCTGACAATTGGCAGAGCCAGGATTTGAACCTATGACCTCTGACTCCAAAGCCCAGGCTCTTTCCACTGAGCCACACTAGTTAATGATTTCATTTATTTATTTTTCATTTTTGCTCACTTTTTGCTCTCTCCAGTTCTATGTCTCTTCACTGGTTCCCGCTTTACCCCTTTCGGGTCTTCTTGGGATCCTCATTAGATTGTAAACTCCTCCAGGACAGGGTTAGTGAACCCGAAGTGTCTCGGATAGGGCTCTGGCTTCTCAGTAATGATGAATCAATGAAATTAGAGATAGTGCATCATATTTTTAATCCCAATAAAGTCTCAGATGGAAGAGCAACAAAAGATTTGTTTCTCCAATCAATGACATTTATTGAGCATTCACCATGTAAAGAGCACTGTACTAAGAGCCTGAGAGAGTATTTGTTTCCTGCCCACAAGGAGTTTACTGTCTAAAGGGGGGAGACAGATATTAACAGAAATAAATAAATTATGGATATCTTCCAATGTCTTGCCTTCTGAGTGAGAGCAGGAAGGGCCCTTCTGAATTGGGGTAGAAGTAGATTTATTTTTCAGATGTGTCACTTTCCAATACTGGGCCGCAAACTGAAATTCTCAGACCTCGAGAGGGGAATTATGAAAGAGGAAAAGACAGTAATAACCACCAAGAAAAATGGCAAGATAGGAAGGTGAATTGAATCTTGCCACAGCTTATACCACCGAGGAGGCTGGGACTCTGGATATGATTAGGTTGGGTGGGGATGGCGGAACTGTTTCTGCTTCCTACATGTAAGCCCAAGTACTTGCTCAAAACGGTGAGTGTGTGTGTGTGTGTGAGAGAGAGAGAGAGAGAGAGAGAAAGAGATGGAGAGAGCGAGAGCTATGCACATAGGCAGTGTCGTCTAATACAGTGAGCATGAGTCTGAGCAACAGATGTTCTGGGTTCTGATCTTAGTTCTGCCCTTGATCTGCTGTCTGGCCTTAGCCAAGTCACTTAGCTTGATGTGGGCAGGGAATGTGACTCCCAACTCTGTTAGAGTGTATTCTCCCAAATACAGTGCTCTGCGCACAGTAAGCGTATAATAAATTTGATTGATCAATTAACGTCTCTGGGCTCCAGTTGCCCCTGTCTAGTGAGGGGAATAGCACCTGCCTCTCTTCACTTCACAGGGACTCCTCCTCTAGACCGTAAGCCCGTTGTGGGTAGGGAATATGTCTGTTTATTGTTATATTGAACTCTCCCAAGTGCCTAAGTGCTCAATAAGTACGATTGACTGACAGGGATGGCACAAGAACCAAAGTAATGAGAAGGTGCCTTGGAGGAAATCAAAGCACTAAATAAATCCAAGATGTTCATACTAGTCTAGGCTCAAGAAGAAATGAGTGAGGCTTGGAAAGGAAATAAATAATTTCCATAGAATAAAAAAGGACCCCTAGTCTGAGTCCTTATCCCAGAAATTTACACACAACCAAGCCCGACGTGGCAGCTGAGGGGAGACATTACGTAGGGGAGGGAAATGGTTTCACACAAAGAGATGATTTAGGAACCATTCTGCTCCGGCTGGACTCTAATAAAAAGTTGAGTTTTAAAGAAGGGAATTATTTCAGACTGGGTTACCAGCGAGGTCTCCAGAGGCCTCCTCAGACCCGACAGTATAATCAGAATCCCATTGCAGGTCTCCAGACTATAGTGCTAAACAGTTCCGCCATTCCCACCCAACCTAATCATATAGACTATATATAAGGTTTACAGGAGTAAACCTTCTCACCTTTCATAGTTCCTCCATCATAACCACGTTTTTGGGCAGAAGGACACACCGTCCTGAGTTCTTTATCCAGGAAAAGGACTCACCACAACCCCAGTCATCCTCAAGTGTGGAAGAAGCAGTGGAGTCTAATGGCAAGAGCGTAGAAAAAGCTTTCCTCCCTTTCCCTTAGACTGTGAAGCCACTGAGGGACGGAGACGGAATGACTGCGTGATAATCTGCCCCAGCGCTTAAGAAGTACCAATCAATCAGTGGTATTTATTGAGCACTTGCTGCAGGACATTATATTAAGCATTTGGGAGAATACAAATATGATGGGTAGACATGATCCCTGCCCTTACCGAGCTTACAGACTAATGGGGAGAGAGTAAATAAATTACAGGTAAGGGAAACAATCAAGTATAAGGATATGATTGTAAGTGCTATGAGGGTGTGGTGAGTACTTAAGTGCTTAGTGGGTGGCACTAAGTGCAAGGGGGAAGCGGAAGGGAGGACAGTAGGATGAGGGGAATGAGAGTTTAGTCAGGGAAGACTTCCTGGAGGAGTTGGGATTTCAGTAGGACTTTGAAGATGGGGAGAGGGTGGTCTGTCAGACAAGTAGGGGGAGGGAGTTCCAGGAAGGAGGGAAAACATGAGTAAGGTGAGAGTGAGGGACAATGAGTAGGTTAGTAGTAGATGAGCGCATTTGTGAGCTGGGTTGTAGTGGGAGAGAGTTACTAGAGGGGCTTTAAGATAGTGAGGAGTTTGTTACTCTTATGCTGCAGCAGCAAGGCGGAATGGCTAGAGAAGCAGCGTGGCTCAGTGGAAAGAGCACGGGCTTTGGAGTCAGAGGTCATGGGTTCAAATCCCGGCTCCTCCCGTTGTCAGCTGTGTGACTTTAGGCGTCACTTAACTTCTCTGTGCCTCAGTTACCTCATCTGTAAAATGGGGATGAAGACTGTGAGCCCCCCGTGGGACAACCTGATCACCTTGTAACCTCCCCAGCACTTAGAACAGTGATTTGCACATAGTAAGCACTTAATAAATGCCATCATTATTATTATTATTATTATGAATGGCTAGAGCACAGGCCCTGGAGTCAGGAGGTCATGAGTTCTCATCCTGGCCCTGCCACTCGTCTGCTGTGTGATCTTGGGCAAGTCGCTTCCCTTCCCTGGGCCTCAGTTCCCTGATCCGTAAAATGGGGATTGAGACTGTGAGCCCCTTGTGGGACTGGGACCGCGTCCAACCCGATTGGCTTGTATCCACCCCAGCGCTTAGTCCGGTGTCTGGCACATAGTGAGCACGTAGTGAATACCATAATTCTTATTCATTCATTCCATCGTATTTATTGAGTGCTTATTATGCACAGAGCACTGTCCTAAGCGCTTGGAAAGTACAATTCAGCAACAAATAGAGACAATCCCTACCCAACAACAGGCTCACAGTCTAGAAGTGGGGGGGAACAGTCTAGAATTATTTGACCGTAGGGACCCTGGGAGGAGAGGGTGTAGCGAATGGGGAAGGGGATATTCCCAGCCCGGACAAGTTCCTGTGGGAGGATCCATAAGGCGCATAGGGATGGTGGAACCCTCACAGTGTAAGAGACAGCCTCCATTCCGGTTGTCCTCAGGCTCCTCCATATGTCTCCCCAGAAGTGCCCTGAGGTCTCTGATAATAATAATAATAATGATGGTATTTGTTAAGCACTTACTATGTGCCAAGCACTATTCTAAGCACTGGGGGGGGGGGGGGGGGATACAAGGTGATCAGGTTGTCCCACGTGGGGCTCCCAGTCTTCATCCCCATTTTACAGATGAGGGAACTGAGGTCCAGAGAAATGAAGTGACTTACCCAAAGTCACACAGCCGATAAGGGGCGGAGCCTGGAGTAGAACCCAGGACCTCTGAGTCACAAGCCCGGGCTCTTTCCACTGAGCCCCGCTGCTTCTCTTCCCCTTGGTGGAGAGATGGTATTTGTTAAGCGTTTACTATGTGCCTGGCACTGTACTAAGCACTGGGGTAGATACAGGCTAATAATAATAATAATAATATTTGTATTTGGTATTTGTTAAGCACTTACTATGTGCCAAGCACTGTTCTAAGTGCTGGGGTAGATACAAGGTAATCAGGTTGTCCCACGTGGGGCTCCCAGTCTTCATCCCCATTTTACGGATGAGGGAACTGAGACCCAAAGAAGGGGAGTGACTTGCCCAAAGTCACACAGCCGATAAGGGGAGGAGCCGGGATTAGAACCCACGACCCCTGAGTCCCAAGGCCGGGCTCTTTCCACTGAGCCCCGCTGCTTCTCTTCCCATTGGTGGAGAGATGGTATTTGTTAAGCGTTTACTATGTGCCTGGCACCATTCTAAGCACTGGGGGGATACAAGGTGATCAGGTTATCCCACGTGGGGCTCCCAGTCTTCATCCCCATTTTACAGATGAGGGAACTGAGGCCCAGAGAAGGGGAGTGACTCGCCCAAAGTCACACAACCGATGAGGGGTGGAGCCGGGATTAGGACCCACGACCTCTGAGGAGTCCCTCTTTCCACTGAGCCCCGCTGCTTCTCTTCCCCTTGGTGGGGAGAAGGGTGTTGGGGGTGGGGGGAGTCCCGGCGGGTGGGAGCGGGGCGGGCAGGGAGGGGTTAAGGCGGGCCGGCAGTGCGGCCCCTGGCCTGGAGGTGGCGCTGCGGGGCCTGTCTTTCCCGCCCTTAACGTCGAAGGCTCCCGGCCCAACGCGACTCCCACAATTGCAGGGAAAAGCTGGAGGTTCACACCGGACTTGTTGATCTCCAAGCAGGGCCGGCGGCCGCAGGATCCGAACTGGGACCCGCGGCGAGGCTGGGAGGAAGCCCCGCAGCCCCGCAGCCCCGGAGCCCCGCAGCCCGGCCCCCCCACCCCCGCGGGAGCTCCCCCATCGCGCTGCCCAGGGACGCCCCCCTCTCTCCCTTAACGCGGCCCGGGCTGCGCCGGAGGGAGGGGAGAGGAGGGGACCCCCCCCCCCGCACCCCAGCCCCGAGGGGGAGGGGGCCGGACGGCCGGGGCGATGACGGGGACCTGTCTTCTGCCGCCTGCCCAGGAGGTACGGAGGGATGGAGGGATGGAGGGATGGAGGGATGGAGGAGAGAGGGATGGGGGGATGGAGGAGGGAGGGATGGGGGATGGAGTGGTGGAGGGAATGAGGATGGGGGGATGGAGAGATGGAGGGAATGAGGATGGGGGGATGGAGAGATGGAGGGAGGGCGTCCCGGGGGAGGGGGCGCGGGAGGATAATGATAATAATTATAATAATTCATTCAATCGTATCTATTGAGCGCTTACTGTGTGCAGAGCACTGTTATAATGGTATTTGTTAGGCGCTTACTATGTGCCAAGCTCTGTTCTAAGCGCTGATCCTGGCCCTACCCCAGTTCGCCCCCCCCCCCCAACACACACACACACACACAACACCGCCCAGGACCGGCCTTTGGGGCGACCTGGCGCGGTGGCGGGCGCCGGGAGCCGGAGGTTGAGCCCGGGGCCACCTGCGGGGTTCAAGGAAATCCAGGGGAACCCCCCGGGGGAGGCGGGGAGGAGTCCCCTCCGCAGCGGCGGCGGCGGCAGAGGCGGCGGCGGCGGCGGCAGCAGCTCCCCGGATTTTTCCAGTGCGTGGCAGAGACGGGCCGGGGCCGGGGAGGGGGGTCAACAGCCCCCGGAATCCAGGTTCAAAAGCATCGGGAGGAGGGAGGGCGGAGAGAGAGGGAGAGAGGGAGAGAGCGGAGAGGAGGGGGAAGGGAGGGAGGAAAGGGAGGAGGAAGGATGGAAGGAAGAGAGAAGGAGGAAGAAAGGGTGGAAGGGAGGGAGGAAAAAGGGAGAGGTGGGATGGAAGGAAGGAAAGAAGGAAGGGGGAGAGAATGGAAGGAGAATGGAGGGAGAAAGGGGGGAGAAAAGGAGAGGTGGGATGGAAGGGGGAGAGAATGGAGAGAGAAACGGGGAGGAAAAGGAGAGGGGATGGAAGGAGAAAGGGAAGGAGGGAGGAAAAGGAGAGGTGGGATGGAAGGAGGAATGAAGGGAGGGAGAGAATGAAGGGAGAAAGGGAAGGAGGGAGGAAAAGGAGAGGTGGGATGGAAGGAAGGAAAGAAGGAAGGGAGGGAGGGAATGAAGGGAGAAAGGGAAGGAGGGAGGAAAAGGAGAGGTCGGATGGAAGGAAAGAAAGAAGGAAGGGAGGGAGAAAGAGAGAGGGGGGGGAGGGAAGCAAAGGGGGTCGAGGAGGCGAGAGGAGACTGGGTTTCCGGGGCCCACCCGCACTGCTTCCCTCGTTCCCGGAGGCCGCGGGCCTTGGGAGCCCCGGCCTGGGGGCGGGAGGGCCCGGGAGAAGGGGCCGGGGCCTGCCCCTCTCGCCCCGGGACCTTCTGGGGCTGATGTTGGGAGGGGGTGGTCACTCCGAGGGCCGGGGGTCCCCGGGGGGCAGAGGGGCAAGAGGGGCTGCCCCGGCTTCAGAGGCAGAGGGCAGAAAGGGGTCCTCCGCCTCCTCTTCCTCCTCCTCTTCTTCCTCCTCCTCCTCCTCTCTTTCTCTTCTTCTTCCTCCTCCTCCTCCTCCTCCTCCTCCTCCTCCGAGCAGAGGAGGGGGAGGAGAGTACCCCTTCTGCAGAGGAGCGCTGCCCCCCTCCCAATAAAAAGGCTGGCAGGGTTCCACACCAGCCCTCGAGGGGTGTGTGTGTGTTTGTGTGTGTGAGTGGGTGGGTGGGTGGGTGAAGGGGCAGGGGTTGGAGGGAAAAGAGTTATCCCCTCCTAGGCCAAAAGTGCTTACGTTAGGATCTGGGAATGCCGTCGCCAAAGTGTTCATTGTTCATCCCCTGACACTGTATCTTGCTAAAAGTGTTTCCCTTCCCGACTCTCTTTTTCCCCTCTCGCTACAACAACACCACCAACAACAATAATAATAATGGTCTTTGTTAAGTGCTTACTGTGGGCCAAGCTCTGCTGTAAGAGCTGGGGTAGTTACAAGGTCATCAGGTTGTCCCACGTGAGGCTCACAGCCTTCATCCCCATTTTCCAGATGAGGTCACTGAGGCCCAGAGAAGTGAAGTGGCTTGCCCAAAGTCACCCAGCTGATAAGCGGTAGCTCAGTGGAAAGAGCACGGGCTTTGGAGTTAGAGGTCGTGGGTTCAAATGCCGACTCCTCCACATGTCAGCTGTGTGACTTTGGGCAAGTCATTTCACTTCTCTGTGCCTCAGTGACCTCATCTGTAAAATGGGGATTAAGACTGTGAGCCCCATGTGGGACAACCTGATCACCTTGTAACCTCCCCAGCGTTTAGAACAGTGCTTTGCACATAGTAAGCGCTTAATAAATGCTATAAAAAAAGTGGCAGAGCCAGGATTAGAATCCATGCCCTCTGACTCCCAAGCGCGTGCTCTTTCCACTGAGCCACGCTGCTTCTCTCCCACTACTGGCCTGTGCCTTCACAGCTGCGTTTTCAATCCCTCGGTTGGGGACAGATTTAAGAGGCCTTTGAAAATCCCGGTTTTTCCGCCTGCAGCAGCAGCAGGATCCCCGAAGGCCCGGGGAAGGGCCGAGCGTCCGGGCCCGAAGCTTCAGCGGGCCGAGGGGTGGACAGCGCTCCGGGGGTCAGCACCAAGGCCGGGGAGAGCGCTGATAGCCCGCCGGCCAAGGCTAGGCCCGGACCTGGACAACCAGACCGGCCAAGCCGGACAGGGTCAGGGGTCAGAGGTCAGGAGTAGGGGCAGACCTTCAGGGCCAGGGAGAGCGCCTCGGGCCCGCTGCGGCTAGCCCGGGACCTGGAGAGCCAGCCCTGCCTCGCCTGTCGGGGGTCGGGGTCAGGGGTCAGAGGTCAGGAGTAAGGGCAGGCCTTCAGTGCCAGGGCCAGGGAGAGCGCCAACAGCCCGCGCGCCGCGGCTGGGCCGGGACTCGGAGAGCCAAAACTGCCTCGCCGGCCGAGGGTCATAGATGGGGTCGGGGGTCAGGTGTAGGGGCAGGCCTTCAGCGCCAGGGCCAGGAAGAGCCCCTCGAGCCCGGTGCGGCCAGGCTGGGACCAGGAGAGCCAGACCTGCCTCTCCTGTCAGGGGGCTGGGACGGGGTCAGGAGTCAGGGGTCAGAGGTCAGAGATCAGGGCAGGGATCGGGGCAGGGCTTCAGTGCCAGAGAGGGCACCTCGAGCCTGTAGCGGGTAGACTGGAACCTGGACAACCAGCTCTGCCTCTCCTGCCCGGGATAGGGGACGGGGTCAGGGGTCAGGACAGGGGTCATAGCTCAGGGTGGGGCGGAGCTTCAGCACCAGGGGCAGGGAGGGAGCCTCCAGCCCGCTGCGGGTAGGCCGGGACCTGGAAAGCCAGCCCTGCCTCGCCTGTCGGGGGTCGTGGCCAGGGTCAGGGGTCAGGGGTCGGAGCCGGGGCCTCAGCACCTGCGGGCCACACAGCGTCCCTGCTGCTCCTCCTCCGGGACCGGATTAATAATGACGATGGTATTGTCAAGCGCTTACTATGTGCCAGGCACTGTACTACTACTACTACTAATAATAATAACGATGGCATTTATTAAGCACTTACTATGTGCAAAGCACTGTTCTAAGCGCTGGGGAGGTTACAGGGTGATCACGCCATCCCAAGGTGGGGTGCTCACAGCCTGAATCCCCATTTTACAGATGGGTTAACTGAAGCGCAGAGAAGTGGAGTGACTTGCCCAAAGTCACACAGCTGACAATGGGCGGAGCCGGGATCTGAACCCATGACTTCCGACTCCAAAGCCCGGGCTCTTTCCACCGAGCCACGCTGCTTCTCTGCGCTGGAAGGCCGGGGGCTGGCCCGGCTTGACCTTGCGCTCGCCCTCTCTGTCTTGCAGCTGTCGGGATGGAGGTGAAGGAGACCCCCATGAAGAAGAGAAGGGGCCCGAGCCGTCGCTGAAGGAGACGACCCCTCCTCTCCTCTTCCCCCCCTCCCCCTCCCCGGGAGGGGGGGGCTGGCCGCAGCTCTCCCTGCCCCCCTCCCCCCCTCGGGGGGCCGGATTCCTGATTCCCTGGCCGCGTGGGGGAGGGGGGCGTTGGGGAAGGGGCGGCGGGGGCGACCCCAGCGATGCCGTCGGGGATGAGCAAGCATGGCTCTCGCTCCACCACCTCGCTGCCCCCGGAGCCCACGGACATCGTCCGGAGCAAGGCCTGCTCCAGGAGGGTCAAGCTGAACGTCGGGGGGCTGGCCCACGAGGTGCTCTGGAGGACCTTGGACCGCCTGCCCCGCACCCGGCTGGGCAAGCTCCGGGACTGCAACACCCACGACGCCCTGATGGACGTCTGCGACGACTACAACCTGAACGACAACGAGTACTTCTTCGACCGCCACCCCGGGGCCTTCACGTCCATCCTCAACTTCTACCGCACGGGCAAGCTGCACATGATGGAGGAAATGTGCGCCCTGTCCTTCAGCCAGGAGTTGGAGTACTGGGGCATCGACGAAATCTACCTGGAGTCCTGCTGCCAGGCCAGGTACCACCAGAAGAAGGAGCAGATGAACGAGGAGCTGAAACGGGAAGCCGAGACCCTGCGGGAGCGGGAGGGAGAGGAGTTTGACAACACCTGCTGCGCGGAGAAGAGGAAGAAACTGTGGGATCTCCTGGAGAAGCCCAACTCTTCCGTCGCTGCCAAGGTAAGCCCTCGTCTGCGGGGGTTGACGGGCGCTCGGCTGCTGTCTTTCGGCCTCCTTCCTCGTCGCCGGGGCAAATCGATCGGTGGTACCAAATGAACGGTGCTTGGCACCTAGTAAGCGCTTCACAAATACCATAATTATTGTTATTATTGAGCCCTAACTCTATGCAGAGCACCGTACTAGCGAAGCGGCGTGGCTTAGTGTCAAGAGCCCGGCCTTGGGAGTCAGAGGTTGTGGATTCTAATCCTGCCCATGCCACTTAGCAGCTGTGTGACTCTGGGCAAGTCACTTACCTTCTCTGTGCCTCAGTTACCTCACCTGTAAAATGGGGATTAAGACTGTGAGCCTCACGTGGGACAACCTGATAACCTTATATCTACCCCAGCGCTTAGAACAGTTAAGACAGTTTCCAGACTGTGAGCCCACTGTTGGGAGGGACCGTCTCTATATGTTGCCAACTTGTACTTCCCAAGCGCTTAGTACAGTGCTCTGCACACAGTAAGCGCTTAATAAATACGATTGATTGATTAAGTGCTCAACAAATGCCATCATTATTATTACTAAGCACTTGGGAGAGTCCAAAACAACAGAATTAGCCAGAAGTTTTCCTACCCATAACGAGCTTCCAGTCTAGAGCAAAGGAGAGTGTGGGGAGAGGAAAGTAATAATACTAATAATACTAATAATGGTATTTGTTAAGTGCTTACTATGTGCCAAGCACTGTACTAAGTGCTGGGATAGATACAAAATAACCAGGAGGTCCCACGTGGGACTCACAGTCTTAATCCCCTTTTACAGATGAGGTAACTGAGGCACAGAGAAGTGAAGTGGCTTGCCCAAGTCTCACAGCAGACGAGCGGCAGAGCCGGGATTAGAACCCATTCCACATGGGAGAGCCCAGATTCTCAGGAGTCGAGTCAGGGCTCAGGTATTTATTTATTTATTTTACTTGTACATATCTATTCTATTTTATTTTGTTAGTACGTTTGGTTTTGTTCTCCGTCTCCCCCTTTTAGACTGTGAGCCCACTGTTCGGTAAGGACTGTCTCTATATGTTGCCAACTTGTACTTCCCAAGGGCTTGGTACAGTGCTCTGCACACAGTAAGTGCTCAATAAATACGATTGATTGATTGATTGATTGCCAGTCTCCCAGAGGGGCTGGTGGAGACAGGTGAGTGGAGGGAAGCTAGCTGCGAGAGAGCGCAGTTGGCTCATTACTACCTCACACAGAAGTCTGACTCTCCCTAGGCTCATTGCTTCCCTCAGTCTCTCTCTCTCTCTCTCTCTCTTGGATAGGGGGGTGTTCCTATCCAAGAGACGGGAGGAGGACACATTGCTTTGCGTTAGCTGCCTTTAAGGCTGACCCTGACCTTTCAAGGTCCATACATAGGTCAAAGGGAAACTCCCGGGCTTGGATTGACTCCCTTTCACAGACCGTTTGCGCTTCTTCTCCTGCTCCAGGAGTCAGGTTGGGAAGGAATCTCATGGGGCTGGGAGATGGTTCGGGTCAGCTCGTGTCTGCTCCTGGGTTGTCAGCACGGCTGGGCAGTTTGGTGTCTGAGCCACTGGACGCGAACGGTCTTTGTTACAGGCCATGTCGTCGGGGGGGATTCGTCTTATCCGAGTAAGAGCGGCCTCTCTGTTGGCATTCCCGATGGAGATTTAGAGCTCTCCTTCCTTTTCCAGGTCATTATGTAGGTTTTTCAGAACCACTGTCCCAAAGCACACATTCAACAGAATATTCCTGCCAAACACTCTCCAGGAGGATGTTTTCTTGGGGTTTCAGGCCTCAGGATGGACCCTCAGATTTCAGGGTTCCTGGACTCCCAGTCTCTGCCCTTGGGGTTCCAGCTCCCTATTCCCAGTGGCCTATTTTCCCTTTCCTTTCTTTGAGCCAGTGGGCGGAGGAAGGAAAGAGAGGGCTTGGTAGCTACCTTCCCTTGGGGGGACTCTCAGTACTTAGCTCAGACTCCAGAGTGATGCTCGAGGGAAAACCAAGGGGAAGCAGCTGATTCTGTCAGGAAGGTTGAACAAGCCATCCTCCTTGGAGGGACGGGACGGGCTGTAGAAAAGCCTTTTTACTTCCAACGGCACAGGAGACGCGGGGCTGAGTCTGTTAATAATCTGATGAGGAGATTTTGGCATCATAGAGAAACCCTGAAGCCCGGGCTTTAAGCTCCACTGTCTGTGACACTGAATCAAAGTCCCTTAGAAGCGATGGATGTTTATGCTATATGATGGTAGAGGAACAGGGGTCGTGCCGGCCAAACAAATGCCTTTGATACTTCATACGTAGAAGAGGTTGCACACCGGTTTTCCTTTCTGAGGAAATTCTTGTCGTGAGGGCCACCCTCCCTGGAGAGAGGGACCAGATTTTTCAGGGCATCAGAGATGAAGCAGAGCCCCTGACCTGCTCTGGGGAGATGCAGTGAAGACTGAAGTTATTTTGGCTCAACTTGACTTTCCCACTTTCCCCTAGCGGCATCCTGAACTCAAGGGAACCGAGTCAGAGAACCAAAGCTTTTCAATCGTTCCTTCATCCTGTTGCTAGTTTATCAGAGATGCTTTGAGAGGGGGGCAGATGGGCTGGATGAGAAGCAGCGAGGTCTACTGGAAAGAGCCCCAGCCCGGGAGTCAGAGGATGTGGATTTTCATCCCAACTCTGCCACTTGTCTGCTTTGTGACTTTGGGCAAGTCATTTCACTTCTCTTGGCCTCAGTTCTCCTGTTCTCCCTTCTTTGACTGTAAACCCCATGTTGGGCAGGGACTGCGCCCAACCTAATTAACTTGTAACTACCCTGGCGGTTCAAACAGCGTTTGACAAATAGTACATAACAAATACTATAAAAAATATTTGGAGTACCTGAATGGACATCTCCTTCCTGCTAGACTGTAAGCTTCCGGTGGGCAGGGGATGTATCTGTTATATTGTACTCTCCCAAGCACTTAGTTCAGTGCTCTGTTCCCAGCAGGTGCTCCATAAATATAGTTAATTGATTGACTGATTGAAGACATGAGAACTGGAAGCGCTTAGTACACTGCTTTGTACACAGCAAGCACTCAATAAATACCAGCGAATGAATTGAATGAAAGGAAGCAGGCATCTAAGGCAGTGGAGCCCAACTTGCCGCCACCAGTTTGCCCCTTCTACTTCATTCATTCATACATTCATTCAATAGTATTTATTGAGCGCTTACTGTGTGCAGAGCACTGTACTAAACACTTGGGAAGTACAAGTTGGCAAAATATAGAGACGGTCCCTACCCAACAACAGGCTCACAGTCTAGAAAGGGGAGACACACAACAAAACAAAACATGGACAGGTGTCAAGTCATCAGAATAAATAGAAATAAAGATAGATGCACATCATTAACAACTTCCCCGATCCGGCCCAGGTGGACACAGGGGATCACCACCGGACACACGGACCCGCCACCTAGCCCCCGCCCAGCCGAGCAGCGGGATGCTCAAATAGGCCCTGAGAAGGGGAGGACGTGCAAGGAGCGAGGGGGTTAGAGAGAACATTGTATAGCAAAGCAGTTCAAGATGCTGCTTAGGTTTACATCAACTTTCTCCCCCCATTAAGAAAGCTGGCAGTGTTCGAAACAAACCTCCCAAGATCGGGGAGGGGGGAGTAGTCCCAGGGCAAGGCCACCAGGGCAAAAATGCGTCCACTGGGATCCGAGGACGCCATCGCCAAAAGGTTCATTTCCTCTCTTGCTAACATTGTGAGAGACGCTTTCACCACTGGCTCTCTTCCTTCTCTCTGCTACCTCTCGGCCTGCTTAAATGCACCGCACCAAGTGGCCTCTCCGTCAACGCAACTGATTCTACGGCTAGTCCTGGAATACTTTATAGTCATCTTCTCCAGCGAATAATAGCTCTTACAGATCACTTTAATTTCCAGAGTGTTTGCTATCTCATTTTATCCTCACCACATCCCTGCGGTGGATGGATAGTTTTCTCCAACTTTGCAGCTGGGGTAACTAATTCGGGATAGTTAAATGATTCACCCCAAGATCAGCACAGTTGGGATGATAATAATAATAATGGCATTTATTAAGCACTTACTATGTGCAAAGCACTGTTCTGAGCGCTGGGGAGGTTACAAGGTGATCCGGTTGACCCACAGTCAATCCCCATTTTACAGATGAGGTAACTGAGGCCCAGAGAAGTGAAGTGACTTGCCCAAAGTCACACAGCTGACAATTGGCAGAGCCGGGATTTGAACCCATGACCACTGACTCCAAAGCCCAGGCTCTTTCCACTGAGCCCTCAGTCTCCCGTCTCCCTCCTTGACCTTCTTTCCCCTCCTCCCACCTACCTAGGAGTTTAGATTTTTAGGTAGGTAGGATTCATGCTGGACCACATTCTGTCTTTGTTCTCTCTGGTTGGGAGGCCTCTGCAGTCAATTTTTCTTATTTTGTTTTATTTATTTTTATGGGATTTGTTAAGCGCTTACCATGTGTCAAACCCTGTTCTAAGTGCCGGGGTAGGTACAAGTTAATTAGGATGGACAGAGTCTAAGTAGGAGGGAGAACGGGTATTTCATCCCCATTTTATAGTGGAGGAAACCGAGGCACAGAGATGTTAATGAGTACCCGTGTCGCACAACAAGCAATTGGCAGAGCCGAGAATAGAACCCACGTCCACTGATTTCCGGGTCTGTGCTCTTTCCACTAGGCCATACTTCTTCTCAATATTGTCATGTAACCCTTCAGAAATTCTTGCCGTTTAAAGGTCTGAAACACCAGTCTTTCTTCTAATTCCTTTACTTTCTGAGCTGTTGTTCGACTGTGATTATGAAAAGTTCTTGTTTTCCCAAAGCTCTTTCGCCTTACCCATCGCATCTCATCATCATCATCAATCGTATTTATTGAGCGCTTACTATGTGCAGAGCACTGTACTAAGCACTTCTCATTATATATTCATCTCATCCTCACCACACCTCTGCGAGGAAGGGAGGTGCAAGAATGACTACCCCATTTTACAGATGGGGAAACGGAGGCCCAGAACGGTTAGGTCACTAGCCCAGACCGCAAACCAATGGCCGATCCGGGACTAGAAGTCAGACCCTCCGACTCACAACTCACAACTAGGCCGTTTCCACTAGATCCTACTGCCCCTCTGATGAGTTTCTATATTGACCAATGGTGAGGCTTAGTCAAGGATCTTAAAAATACCCTATTATATAACCTCCCCTGCATTTGCCTTGCCTGGCAGTATCGTCCTTCAATGTACTACAAGAATGAAATGAAATAATCCTGCCCTCTTAAACCCCAGTTGGCAGGACCTGATCAAATGATGCGTTTCAAGGTATCGCCTTACATTTCTACTGTTTTCTCAACAACTGTGAAACCGAGCCTAGCCATAATTACTCACTAGGCTGTATCTGATGGACGTCATCTTTGAAATAATGATGTTATGTTTGCCAATTTTCAGTCATCGTGGATCCTCTGGGTATTTGACCTGTTATCAAAGGAGCCTTAAAAATAGCTTCTAATGCTTCGCTAATTGCTTTGTTCTCATTTCCCTTCAGAACTCGAGGAGTTCTCTTACCTGGGTCCCTTTCAGTGACTTACCGTTCTCCCCGAGAGCCGCCTCAACGCTGTTTGTCGGGGGTGGTGGGGGTGGGAGCGGTCTAGCCAGACGCGCTACCCCCAGTTTTCTATCTGGCACAATTGCTGTTTACAGTCAGATCGTTCTCTCCTTCCTGGTAAAATATCAGCAACCGAAAAAAAAAATGTTTAACAAACCTTCTATTTCCTTATCACTTGTCGCTAATTCCCACTGTCTCTTTTAATGGATCAATTTTCTCGTTTATCTCCTGTCTGCTGTGAATATATGTGCGGATCCTTTTGTTGCTATTTGAAACATTCACTGTAATTTTATTCAGTATTTCCCTTCTGTTCCTGTGATTATCCTTTTAGTTCCTACATCTGCTTCTTTGTGTGGTTCTCATCCAATCTTCCTGACCATTGTATGAGTGTGGGTGTGATTGTGTGTGCCCGCACACGCGTGTGACCTTCTGTTGGCTCCCTCCCTATTTAACCCTCTTGGTCCTTTCTGCCCTTCCTTCTACCTGGGCTACGTAATAATAATAATGGTATTTGTTAAGCACTTACTATGTGCAAAGCACTGTTCTAAGCACCAGGGAGATACAAGGTGATCAGGTTGTCCCACGGGGGGATCCCAGTCTTAATCCCCATTTTACAGATGAGGGAACTGAGGCCCAGAGAACTGAAGTGACCTGCCCAAAGTCACACAGCTGACAATTGGCGGAGCTGGGATTTGAACCCATTACCTCCGACTCCAAAGCCCGGGCTCTTTCCACTGAGCCATGCTGCTACATAGGATAGAGCTCACATGTAGAGAACAATGGTTGTCCCTCTCCAATCAATCAATCAATCAATCGTATTTATTGAGCGCTTACTGTGTGCAGAGCACTGTACTAAGCGCTTGGGAAGTACAAGTTGGCAACACATAGAGACAGTCCAGCCCTGGGACGGTCAAGGTCTTCTTCAGAAATCCCCTCTCCTGGAGGCAGCTCTCTGAAGCCGCTCTTGGCATCCTTTAGACCCTCTAGGAATTCTCTCTGTCCTCAACCAGTAGGAACATCCTCCCCCTCTAGACTGTAAGCTCGTCGTGGGCAGGGAATGTGTCTGCTGTATTGTTGTACTCCTCCAAGTGCTTAGTACGGTGCTCTGCGCACGGTAAATGACCAGTAAATACGACTGACTGACAGACTGGTTTGTAAATCTAGCCCGAAAGCTGCTGCCATGACTTTGGGCAAGACCAGGCAACAAGCAACAGGGACTTTGGTTTGAAGGTCTACCCAACCCCGCTGCCGTGACCCCAGTTGGGAAAGACGCACAAGCCTAACTACGGCCTCAGCTTGACTCCATCGTCCACCCGGACTGACGGATGGATGTGGCCTGTCCTGGACTCCAAGGCGTTCTGGACAGAAGTGTCAAAAACCTGCTTCCCAACCAGTCTGTAATTAGTCATTACAGCTTTTTCACAGGCCCGAGTCCAGAATACCCTCTGGCTGTCGGGAGATTAACAGCTTCTGGAGGCTCTGCTTCCTTTGAAATATCCTCTCTGGGGGGGAGGTGTTGGAGTTATTCTCCTCCAGATGGATAATTGGGCAATTAAAGCATCCCAAGTTGGAATGCCTGGCTTTCTATTCCACAGCCCGCCCCATGTGACCCGATCAACTGTGCTTTCCCTCCCAGGCTGGGAGGTCTTCGGGCTGCCATTCTGAAGCGCTCGATTCCTCTTTCTCCTGAAGGGCATTTCCAAGCAGGGCCGTGTCAGGGAGGCCAAAATATGTTATTGATTTCAGTCTATTCTCTCACCTCTCTCTCCCCTTGGGGCCCCTGGCTGCTTTTGAAACTCTTTGGAAGAGCCCTTCCTCAGCTAGAGAAAATGCCTCCTTTCATTTCCCTGAGCTAGATTCCTCTTTCCACCTTTCCAGTAATGTCACCTTTGGTCTTGATCAGTGCTGTTTGGTTCCAGGATCCTTTTATCCATGTCCCAGGGAGGGAGAGAGAACAAGGGGTCTTCCTTAGTTATTTTGGAGCCCAATACCTAGCCCCGATCTGACCCATGCCCACGCCCCCGCTGTGGGCTGAGTGGAGTGGGGCTCAAGAGCCCGGGCCTGGGAATCAGAGTCCATGGGTTCTAACGCCGGCTCCACCACATGTCTGCTGTGTGACCTTGGGCAAGTCACTTCACTTCTCTGGGCCTCAGCTCCCTCATCTGTAAAATGAGGAATAAAACCTTGAGCCCTATGTGGGACAGGAACTGTTTCCAACCCGATTATCTTGTATCTACCCCATTCATTCATTCAATCATATGTATTCGTTCAGTCATATTTATTGAGCACTTACTGTGTGCAAAGCACACTACACTTCACTGTACTTCACTCTGCTGACTGGATTATCTTTGTGCAGAAACACTCTGGGCATGTTACTCCCCTCCTCAAAAATCTCCAATGGCTGCCTGTCAACCTACGAATCAAGCAAAAACTCCTCACTCTCGGCCTCAAGGCTGTCCATCCCCTCGCCCCCTCCTACCTCACCTCCCTTCTCTCCTTCTCCAGCCCAGCTGGCACCCTCCACTCCTCTGCCACTGTTAACCTCCTCACTGTGCCTCGTTCTCGCCTGTCCCACCGTCGACCCCCAGCCCACGTCCTTCCCCTGGCCTGGAATGCCCTCCTTCCTCACATCCACCAAACTAGCTCTCTTCCTCCCTTCAAAGCCCTACGGAGAGCTCACCTCCTCCCAGAGGCCTTCCAAGACTGAGGCCCCTTTTTCCTCTCCTCCTCCCCATCCCTCCCACCCTACCTCCTTTTCCTCCCCACAGCACCTGTAGATATGCTTGTACAGATTTATTACTCCATTTATTTTACTCGTACATATTTACTATTCTATTTTGTTAATGATGTGCATATAGCTTTAATTCTATTTGTTCTGATGATTTTGACACCTGTCTACATGTTTTGTTTTGTTGTCTGTCTCCCCCTTCTAGACTGTGAGCCCGTTGTTGGATAGGGACCGTCTCTATACATAGCTGACTTGTACTTCCCAAGAGTTTAGTACAGTGCTCTGCACACAGTAAGCACTCAATAAATACAATTGAATGAATGAATGACAGCTCTGCACTAAGAGCTTGGGAGAGTATAACAACAAACAGATGCATTCCTGCCCACAATGAGCCCCGGTGCTTAGCACTTAACAAATACCCAACAAATATAAGAAAATATTATTACTATTAGCTTTTGCCCTGCTTATCAGTGCCCTTTCCTTTCTCCTTCCCACTGTCTCTCCCTCTGATCCTTCCTTTCATCCCTCCCTTTGTCTCTCCCTCTCTTTCTGTCATACTCTACCCACCTGGCTCTTCTGGGCATACTACTGCCCAGCTGGACTCGGGGGGTTGGGGAGAGCATGGCTGGCCAGTTTTTTCAAGTGCACTTCCTCTCCCTATCTCAGCGTCCCCCGCCTCAGTTAATGATAATAATAATTTTGGTATTTGTTAAGCGCTTACTATGTGCAAAGCCTGTTCTAAACACTGGGGAGGATACAAGGTGATCAGATTGTCCCATGTGGGGCTCACAGTCTTAATCCCCATTTTACAGATGAGGTAACTGAGGCACAGAGAAGTGAAGTGACTTGCCCAAAGTCCCACAGCTGACAAGCGGCTGAGCTGGGATTTGAACCAAAGACTTCGGACTCCCAAGCCCGTGCTCTTTCCACTGAGCCACGCTGCTTCACAACAGCAGAAAAGCAGCATGGCTTAGTGGAAAGATCACAGGCCTGGGAATCCGAAGGAGGCCTGGGAATCTGAAGGACCCGGGCTTCTAATTCCGGCTCTGCCACCTGGGCAAGTCACTTCATTTCTTTGTGTCTCAGTTTCCTCAACTTAAATAGGGGATACCTGTTCTCCCTTCTATCTAGGCTGTGAGACCCATGTGGGACAGTGATTTTTTCTGACCTAATGTGTACTTACAGCTCCTAAACAGTGTTTATCACATAGTTAGTGCCTAACAAATACAATTTAAAAGAAAAAAAAGCAGGGGAGGGGTACCGTTTCCTGGTCCCCAGGGTGTGGTGCGCTTTGTAAATGGAAATCCTTCAGGGCAATTCCAGGGAGTTTCTCTCTCTCGTCTCCTTGACCCCTCCATCTACCTACCAGAGAGAAGGCCACCCTTTCCCAAATTTCCCTTGGCCCCTTCCTGAAAGGACAATAAGAGACTCCCACCAGAGAGGCTCTTGGGACTTCCACCAGTCCTGCAAAGTCAACAGCAGGATTTAATAACAATAATGATGGCATTTATTAAGCGCTTACTATGTGCAAAGCACCGTTCTGGGAATCCGAAGGAGGCCTAAGAATCCGAAGGACCTGGGGGAGATACAAGGTGATCAGGTTGTCCCGCGTGGGGCTCACAATCTTAATCCCCATTTTACAGATGAGGTAACTGAGCACAGAGAAGTGAAGTGACTTGCCCAAAGTCACACAGCTGACAATTGACGGAACGGGGATTTGAACCCATGACCTCTGACTCCAAAGCCCGGGCTATTTCCACGGAGCCACGCTGCTTCTCCAGTCAGCATGAGGATAGTCAATCAATCAATCGATCTTCTTTATTGAGTGCTTACTGTGTGCAGAGCATTGTCCTAAGTGCTTGGGAGAGTAGGATACGACAGAGTTGGTAGAGATGTTCCCGTTCGCCACGCTCTTACAGTCAAGAGGGGAGTTAGTCCTACTAACTGATGCCGATCTCTCTAGCTTCCCCTGGACCCATGCTGGTCTCTTCTCTCCTGGAAACCTTTTCATCCATGAAGGCTCCTTTTCATCCAACCCTCCCTAACCCCCCCAGTTAACTGCCCCTGAATCCAGAGCTCCAACCCCTTCACAGACCCTTTAGCATTACCTCGTAATTTACCCAGATATACATAGATGGTCCTGTTGTTTGTTTGTTCAAGTTGCTCCCTCCTGTCCTGCTTCTGGACTGGTCCATTTTTTGAGCCGTGCATCAGGCCTGGCTCCTGCTATAGCGTAAGCATCTGGAGAGTAGGAGAGGGATCTAGCTCTTCTCCGGAATTTCCCAGGGAACCTAGAATTGGACAGGAATCTGGGCCTGGAGGTGGGAAGGAAATCTCATTGATTGTCGGAGGCTGGAAGGATATCTCATTGATTGACCGATCGATTGCTGGAAGTTGAAGACCACGCTTTTTTAATGGTATCTGTTAAGCACCTACTATGTGTGGGCACTGTACTAAGCGCTGGAGTAGATTCAAGCTAATCAAGTTGGACACAGTCCCTGTCCCACATGGGGCTTACAGCCCAAGAGGGAGGGAGGGAGGGAGGGATGAGGATTTAATCCCCATTTCCCAGATGAGGAAATGGAGACACAGAAGTGAAGTGATTTGCCCCAAGTCCCACAGAGGATAAGTGGTGGAGGCGGGATTAAAACCTAGGTCCTCAGTCTCCAGGGCCTATGCACTTTCCACTAGGCTATGCTGCTTCCATGAAATCCACTGGAAATTTTCCCAACTCACCTGGTCTAGCCCTCTGATACCGTCAAGGTCCTCAGCTTGGGAGCTGGACAGCCTTGATGATGAAATTCCTGCCAGGTCTAGGGTCTGTTATTAACTCTTGGTTAGCCACGATTCTAGAAAACAGGGGGAGCTGGAATGTGTGAAATCCACGGATAATCCCAAAGCCACATTTGATTATGGTACCTTTTAAGTACATAGTATGTGTCAAGTACTGTTCTAAAAGCTGGAGTAGATACAAATTAGTCCCTGTCCCACGTGAAGCTCATACCCAAGTAGTTGGAAGAACATGTTTTGAATCCTCATTTTACAGTTGAAGTAACTGAGGCACAGAGAAGTTAAGTGGCTTGCACAAGGTCACACAGCTAGTGATGGAGTTGGCATTCAGACTCAGGTCCTCTGATTCCCAGGCCTATCCTCTTTCCACTAGGCCATGGTGCTTCACATTTGACCAAAAAACTTCATCCTTCCTTCTCCTAGTCCCCCCAACCCCTCTTTTACCCTCACCTCCCTCTCCCAACCTCCACCACTCCCACTAGCCCGCTACAAATTCAGCTAACAAGTGGCAACATG
The DNA here is from genome assembly GCF_015852505.1 of Tachyglossus aculeatus. Lineage (NCBI taxonomy): Eukaryota > Metazoa > Chordata > Mammalia > Monotremata > Tachyglossidae > Tachyglossus > Tachyglossus aculeatus. Next base: position 9,247,049 of record NC_052073.1, on the reverse strand, counting down.
AAGAGATTGGAGTCTTCCTCTCTAAATCAATTACAAATTTCCAGGTGGATCAGAAAAAACTTTAGGAATCTGGGACCTTCCGCGCTTGTTTCCAGGCTAGGTGGGATTTTCCAAAACCAATCACCTCCAAAGCCCCTTCATGGGGGCTGGATAATCGGATTTGGCTTGGGTGAGAGAATGTTGCTATTTATCACGCTAATGGTAAACCATGTTAAACAAGGTTCACAATTGATCGCTCCGTTCATATAAACACGGTCAGGGTGATGGACAAGGTAGAGGTAACCTGGCAGGAGCAGAGGAGGGAAAATGCAGCAAGTCGCTGTGGTCAACACAAATGTAATATTTGTGCCAATCAAGGAATCTGATTGATCAGAGAAGGAAAAAAAAATCTTTAAATTTAGTAGCTGAAGTAAATAATGGTGATTGAATAAAACTGAGTTTAGAGAAGCTGTTTGCGGGCTGGAACAAGGCTGAGTTCTCTCCTTCAGGGTTGCCCTTAATAATAATAATGATAATACTTGTGGTATTTGTTTAGTGCCTACTATGTGCCAAGCACTGTACTAAGCACTGGGTTGGCTACAAGCAAATCAGGATGGACATAGCCCCCGTCTTGCATGGGGTTCACAGTCATAATCCCCATTTTACAGATGAGGTAGCTGAGGCACAGAGCAGTGAAGTAACTTGCCCGAGGTCACAGAGCAGACAGGTGGCAGAGTCACCATGACCTTCTAACTCCAAGGCCTGTGCTCAGGTCTCAGAGGGCTTTCAGGAGACAAATTCGTCCAGCTTCGCAGGCTTCCTGGCGGGAGAGGTGGTGGCAAACCTGTGCTGGAGAATACATGATCTTTTTCTGAGCCTTGCTGTTGTTGCTACTGCTGCAGGGAGGCAGGGAGCATTTTTCTGAAGCCGCATTAACTCATTTAGGCGGTGAAAAGCTGCCAGCGAAGAAACCCAAAGTACGAGTGGGTTTCTACACCGTGATTTCCCCGAACGAGGCTGAATAAGAACCCGTGGACTCTGTCTGAATCTCTGGCCCCGATGCTAGAATCTAGGCCTAGAAGTGTCCTTTGAGAAATCATTTAGTCTATCCCCCTGCCTTCAGGCACAGTCCTACCAACCCACCCTAGACAAAACTGGGAGGAGCTGGTGAGGGGGACAGTTTATCCTATTTTTGAAAATTCCACAGATGGAGATAGGGTGGCTTAATGGAAAGAGTTTAAGAATCAGGGCTCCCCCTCCCTCTCCTCCTCCTCCCCATCCTCCCCTCTTACCCCTTTCCCCTCCCCACAGCACCTGTATATATGTATATATGTTTGTACGTATTTATTACTCTATTTTATTTGTACATATTTATTCTATTTATTTTATTTTGTTAATATGTTTTGTTTTGTTCTCTGTCTCCCCCTTCTAGACTGTGAGCCCACTGTTGGGTAGGGACCGTCTCTATATGTTGCCAACTTGTACTTCCCAAGCACTTAGTACAGTGCTCTGCACACAGTAAGCGCTCAATAAATACGATTGAATGAATGAATGACGGAGACCCAGGCTCTAATCCCTGATGTGTGGCCTTGGCCAAGTTACCTAATAATAATAATGGCATTTGTTAAGCGCTTACGGTGTACAAAGCACCATTCTAAGCACTGCGGAGGATACAAGGTGATCAGATTGTCCCACGTGGGGCTCACAGTCTTCATCCCCATTTTACAGATGAGGTAACTGAGGCCCGGAGAAGCTAAGTGACTTGCCCAAAGTCACACAGCTGACAATTGGCGGAGCCAGGATTTGAACCCATGACCTCTGACTCCTAAGGCCGGGCTCTTTCCACTGAGCCACGCTGCTTCTCTAACCTCTCTGGACCTCTGTAAAACTGGAATGAGATATCTACCTGCTCCCCCAGACACACACAGACACAGACACACACACACAATCTGAGATTGTGAACCCCATATGGGACGAGGACCGTATCTGATCCAATCATTTTGTGTCTATCCCAGTGCTTAGCACATAATAAGCATTTAATAATAAGAATTAATAATAAGAATTATGGTAGTTGTTAAGTGCTTACTATGTGCCAGGCACTATACTAAGCACTGGAGTGGATACAATAGAATCGGGTTGGACACAGTCCCTGTCCCGCATTAGGGCTCAGTCTTATTCCCCATTTTACAGATGAGGTAACTGAGGCCCAGAGAAGTGAAGTGACTTGCTTAAGGTCTCCTCCTTCCTCTCCTCTTCCTCCCCATCCTCATCCTCCCCATCTTACCTCCTTCCCCTCCCCGCAGCACCTATATATATGTTTGTAGGAAGTGTGGTTCAGTGGGAAAGAGTACGGGCTTGGGAGTCAGAGGTTATGGGTTCAAATCCCAGCTCCGCCAACTGTCAGCTGTGTGACTTTGGGCAAGTCACTTAACTTCTCTGGGCCTCAGTTCCCTCATCTGTAAAATGGGGATGAAGACTGTGAGCCCCCCATGGGACAACCTGATCACCTTGTAACCTCCCCAGCGTTTAGAACAGTGCTTTGCACATAGTAAGCGCTTAATAAATGCCATTATTATTATTATTATTACTCTATTTTAATTGTACATATTTATTCAATTTATTTTATTTTGTTAATATGTTTTGTTTTGTTCTCTGTCTCCCCCTTCTAGACTGTGAGCCGTCTGTTGGGTAGGGACCGTCTCTATATGTTGCCAACCTGTACTTCCCAAGTGCTTAGTACAGTGCTCTGAACACAGTAAGCACTCAATAAATACGATTGAATGAATGAATGAATGAACTGTTGGGTAGGGACCATCTCTGTATGTTGCAAACTTGTACTTCCCAAGCGCTTTGTACAGCGCTCTGCACCCAGTAAGCGCTCAATAAATACGATTGAATGAATGAAATGAATAAGGTCACACAGCAGATGAGCGGCAGAGCCGGGGTTAGAACTCAAGACCTTCTGAACCCCAGGCCCAGGCTCTATCTACTAGGCCGTGCTGCTTCCCTAAATAAGTAATAATAAATATCTCAGTTATTAAATAAATGGTTCAAGGCTCCCTGGAAAATCCAGGACATTGTCTTACTCTCAAGGCCGTATGCTGCAGTCCTTTACCTGGGCTCAGGAGAGCTAAGAACAACCACACTCTCTCCTTCCTCCACTTGAAGATTCCTATTTCCTTTCCCTTTTCCTTGGCATTTACTCTGTTTCCAGCATCCAGCTCTTTTGTTTACTGTTCCTCGCTGAACAGCTTCTGTATCTGGGGAACCGCAGAAAACACAGGATTAACTCAGGATTGCCCAGCTCCGTCTGAAGTGCCCCGGCTGGACCATCCTAATAAATCTATCCCTCTCCCAAACGCAGAAATCAATCGTGCGGCCAACGAGGGGGTTCGAATCTCACTCCGTGAAAAATAATTCTAAGCCATTAGGAAGATTTCTCCTTCTTCTGGCAGGCAGGCTACCGCCTCCTCCTCCCCAAAAGCAATTAAAACATCGACTGCCCACCGCATTATTGCAAGACTAAGACCACATTTGTAGTTTACAGCACAATAAGCACACATTCACACCCTTTATGTGTTGTTCAGAGAGCTGAACACCAGGCCGGCTGAGTGGCTCCCATTTGGATCATTCCGCCGGCTGTTCAGTCGATGAGTAGTATTTATTGAGCACCGACTGTGCGCTGAGCACTGTTCTAAGCACTTGGGGGGAATACAGTAGAATTAATAGAAATGATCCCGCCCTCATGGAGTTTACAATCTAGTGGGGGAGACATACACTAAAAGAAATTACAGATAAGAGATTAGATTAGAGAAGCAGCGTGGCTCAGTGGAAGGAGAACGGGCTCGGGAGTCAGAGGTCATGGGTTCAAATCCCGGCTCTGCCAATTGTCAGCTGGGTGACTTTGGGCAAGTCACTTCACTTCTCTGGGCCTCAGTTACCTCATCTGTAAAATGGGGATGAAGACTGTGAGCCCCACGTGGGACAACCTGATCACCTTGTATCCTCCCCAGCGCTTAGAACAGTTGCTTTGCACATAGTAAGCGCTTAACAAATGCCATCATTATTATTATTATAAGAGGGAGTAACAGTGCAAAGATATACCTCTGGACTGTAAGCTCGCTGTGGGCGAGGAATATTTCTACCAACTCAGTGAAATTCCCTCCTCAGTTTTTTCCTCTTCTCTCCTCTCCCCGTTCCTTCCCCCATTTCCTCTTCTCTCCCTTTCTGTTTTCTCTCTTTCTTCCCTGGCAAAACTATTCAGAGACATTAGACTCCGTCTGAATTTCTTTTAATGCCTCAGAGAGCCAAAGAACATTCTTACTCATAGGTGTTACAAGATTTGTTCACAGGTATGGGTGAGTGTGATTGTTTTCAATCCAAGACTGCCATGTGGTTCCGAGCGGAGGGAGGTTAAATTAATATTTTGTGCTTGGAATTTGACAGACGAGTTGAGAGCTAATGGCAGAAAAATCACACAACATTTCACTGGGCTGGCAGGGTGGCTTCTGACATTAAAAAAAATCAGGGGCGAAAAATATCAACAGGAAACTCCATTTAGGTTTTCTTCTTAACACGCACCATACAAAGACCCAGGGAATTAAGTTGGGAAGAATTGGCAAAGCAGCGTGACCTAATGGATAGCCTGAGATTCAGAAGGACCTGGGCCCTAATCCTGACTCCATCAACTTTTCATTCATTCATTCAATCGTATTTATTGAGTGCTTACTGTGTGCAGAGCACTGTACTAAGCGCTTGGGAAGTACAGGTCGGCCACATATAGAGATGGTCCCTACCCAACAACGGGCTCACAGTCTAGAAGGGGGAGACAGACGACAAAACAAAACATGTGGACAGGTGTCAAGTTGTCAGAACAAATAGAATTAAAGCTAAATACACATCATTAACAAAATAAATAGAATAGTAAATATGTACAAGTAAAAGAAATAGAGTAAATCTGTAAAAACATATATACAAGTAAAATAAATAGAGTAAATCTGTACAAACATATATACAGGTGCTGTGGGGAGGGGAAGGAGGTAGGGTGGCGGGGATGGGGAGGAGGAGAGGAAAAAGGGGGTTCAGTCTGGGAAGGCCTCCTGGAGGAGGTGAGCTCTCAGTAGGAGCCCCCTCTCCCCCCACTAAGTGACCTTGGGCAAGTCACGGAGTCACGGAGAAGCAGCGTGGCTCAGTGGAAAGAGCCCGGGCTTTGGAGTCAGAGGTCATGGGTTTGAATCCCGGCTCTGCCACTTGTCAGCTGTGTGACTTTGGGCAAGTCACTTGACTTCTCTGCGCCTCAGTTACCTCATCTGTAAAATGGGGATCCACGTGGGACAACTTGATTACCTTGTATCCACCCCAGCGCTTAGAACAGTAGTTTGCACATAGTAAGCTCTTAATAAATGCCATTATTATTATTAAGTCACTTAACTTCTCTGTGCCTCAGTTACCTCATCTGTAAAATGGGGATTAAGGCTGTGAGCCCCCCTTGGGACAGGGACAGTGTCCAACCCAATTACCTTGTATCTACCCCAGCGCTTAGTACAGTGCCTGGAGCACTTAACAAATACCAAAATTATTATTATTATTTATATCAGGTCCCTAGGTTATACTGACACAGACGCTGAGCCCCCAGTATTTCCTTCTCCTTCATTAAGAGACGCAGCATGGCTTGGTAGAAAGAGCACAGGCTTGGGAGCCAGAGGTCATGGGTTCTAATCCCGTCTCCGCCACTTGTCAGTTGGGTGACTTTGGGCAAGTCACTTCACTTCTCTGGGCCTCTGTTCCCTCATCTGTAAAATGGGGATTAAGACTGTAAGCCCCAAGTGGGACAACCTGATCACCATATATCCCCCCCCAGAACTTAGAACAGTGCTTCACACATAGTAAGCGCTTAACAAATGCTATTATTATTATTGTGGTATTTATTAAGTGCTTACTATGTGCCAAGCCCTATACTAAGCGCTGAGGTCGATACAAGATCATTGGAACAAAGTCCTGGTGCCTGCATAGGGCTCACTCATGGTCTAAGAAAGAGGGAAAACAGATAGTAAATCCCCATTTTCCAATTGAAGAAATGGCAGCCCAGAGAAGCCAAGTGACTGGCCCAGGGTCACACAGCAGGCAAGAGACGGAGTCAGAATTAGAACCCAGGTCCTCTGACTCCTAGGCCCACTAGGGCACACTGCTTTCCCTTGGTGCCCCCTCAAGAGAAGCAGCATGGCTCAGTGGAAAGAGCCTGGGCTTTGGAGTCAGAGGTCATGGGTTCAAGCCGCAGCTCTGCCAACTGTCAGCTCTGTGACTTTGGGCAAGTCACTTCACCTCTCTGGGCCTCAGTTCCCTCATCTGGAAAATGGGGATTAAGACTGTGAGGCCCCCCATGGGACAACCTGATCACCTTGTAACCTCCCCAGTGCTTACTACAGTGCTTTGCACATAGTAAGCACTTAATAAATGCCATTATTATTATTATTATTATCATTATTATTGTTATTTTGACTAGCCAAACGTCTGAATTAATCCAAGTCATCCAGGGAGGGTGAGTGGGGGAAAGAGGAGACCTGATCCAGTTTAGCATCGCACCTTTCCTGTGAAGTCCTGAGTGAGCCCAGCCTTTAGGCACCCTTTTCAAGGAACAATTTACCATTCAGAAGTGACCCACTGAGACTTAAATAGGTGGTACCCTGATTCTACCTGGAGATGAGAATGGAGTAGGAAGCGCTTAGTACAGAGCTCTGCATACAGTCAGTGCTCAATAAATATGATTGAATCTAGCTTTAATTCTATTTGTTCTGACGATTTTGACCCGTCTCCATGTTTTGTTTTGTCGTCCGTCTCCCCCTTCTACACTGGGCCCAACTTGTACTTCCCACACGCTTAGTACAGTGCTCTGCACACATTAAGCACTCAATAAATACGATTGAATGAATGAATGAATGAATGAGTGGAGAAATGATTTGCTCATTCATTCATTCAATCGTATTTATTAAACACTTACTGTGTGCAGAGCACTGTACTAAGCGCTTGGGAAAGTACAAGTACAGTGACAATCCCTGTCCGCAGCGAGCTCACGGTCTAGAGCGGGGAAGATAGACATCAATACAAATAAATACAATTACAGGTATATACAAGGCCTTCCAAAACTGAGCCCCCTCCTTCCCCTCCCCATCCCCCCCGCCTTACCTCCTTCCCCTCCCCACAGCACCTGTATATATGTATATATGTTTGTATGTATTTATTACTGTATTTATTTTATTTGTACATATTTATTTGATTTATTTTATTTTGTTAATATGTTTTGTTTTGTCATCTGTCTCCCCCTCCTAGACTGTGAGCCCGCTGTTGGGTAGGGACCGTCTCTATATGTTGCCAACCTGTACTGCCCAAGCGCTTAGTCCAGTGCTCTGCACACAGTAAGCGCTCAATAAATACGATTGAATGAATGAATAAGTGTTTTGGGTCCGGGATGGGAGGAGATCAAGGGGAGCAAATCAGGGTGATGCAGAAGGGAGTGGGAGATGAGGAAAAGCGGGGCTTAGTCTGGGAAGGCCTTTTGGAGAAGATGGGCCTTCAGTAAGGCTTTGAAGGTGGGGAGAGTAATTAATTTTCTGTTGGATTTGAGGAGGGAGGGCATTCCAGGCCAGAGGCAGGATGTGGCCCAGGGGTTGGCGGGTAGACAGGCAAGATTGAGGAACAGTGAAAAAGTTAGCATCAGTAACAATAATTGTGGTATTTGTGAAGTGCTTACTATGTATCAGACACTGTAATAATAATAATAATAATGGCATTTGTTAAGCACTTACCATGTGCAAAGCACTGTTCGGATACAGGGCGATCAGGTTGCCCCACTTGGGGCTCGCAGTCTTAATCCCCATTTTCCAGATGAGGTAACTGAGGCACAGAGAAGTGACTTGCCCAAGGTCGCACAGCTGACAATTGGTAGAGCTGGGATTTGAACCCATGACCTCTGACTCCCAAGCCCTTGCTCTTTCCGTTGAGCCACGCTGCTTGTACTAAGCTCTGGGGTGGATGCAAGCAAATTATGTTAGGGGAAGCGGCGTGGCTCAGTGGAAAGAGGGAGGGCTTGGGAGTCAGAAGTCATGGGTTCAAATCCCGGCTCCACCACTTGTCAGCTGTGTGACCTTGGGCAAGCCACTTAACTTCTCTGGGCCTCAGCTACCTCATCTGTAAAATGGGGATTAAGACCGTGAGCCCCAAGTGGGACAACCTGATCACCTTGTAGCCCCCCTACTGCTTAGAACAGCGCTTTGCACATAGTGAGCGCTTAACAAACACCACCATTATTTTTATTATTATATTAATATAGATTATGCATATTAATGTCTGTCTCCCGCTCTAGACTGCAAACTCAATGTAGGTGGGAAACGTGTCCACCAACTCGGTTGTATTGAACTCTCCCAAGCGCTCAGTACATTGCCCTGCACTCAGCCAGCCCTCAGTAATTACCATTTTGATGAGGAGGAGGATAATGAGAAGGAAACACTCTTCCGTTGGGCAGTATGAGAAGCTGGGACCTTCTTCTCAAGGAGATGTTCGGTCTCCATTTTCCTCCCTTGCCAGGGTCTAGTTGCTTAGCGTTTCTGGGTGTCAGTTTCCCCATCTGCCAGGCCTTTGGTAGCATTTTCTTGGATGTGGGCACGGGTCAAGGGCAGAATGCACCTTTCCTCATGGGAAGCAGCATCAGTACCTCTTGGGAGGATCCTCAAGGCAGGAGGGTCTCCTTAGGTGAAGACGTCAGTCTGCCCTAAATAACATCCCGATGAGCGGACTTGGATCTGTGTCCTTTGGGCATTGGTCCTCACCCCACCCTCAGCCCCACATCACTTATGTCCATATTTCTAATTTATATATTTTTATCAATGCCTGTCTCCCCCTCTAGACTGTAAGATCATTGTGGGCAGTCGTGTCTACCAACTCTGTTCTACTCTCATTCATTCAGTCAGTCATATTTATTGAGGGCTTACTGTGTGCAGAGCACTGTACTAAGCACTTGGGGGAGTACAATACAACAATAAACAGACACATTCCCTACCATTCATTCATTCATTCATTCATTCAGTTGTATTTGTTGAGCGCTTACTGAGTGCCGAGCACTGTACTAAGCGCTTGGAAAGTATGATTCGGCAATAGAGACAATCCCTACCCAACAACGGGCTCAATCAATCAATCAATCGTATTTATTGAGCGCTTACTGAGTGCAGAGCACTGTACTAAGCACTTGGAAAGTACGATTTGGCGATAGAGACAATCGCTACCCAACAACGGGCTCAATCAATCAATCAATTGTATTTATTGAGCGCTTACTGTGTGCAGAGCACTGTACTAAGCGCTTGGGAAGTACAAGTTGGCAACATATAGAGACAGTCCCTACCCAACAGTGGGCTCACAGTCTAGAAGCGGGGGAGACAGAAAAGAAAACAAAGCAAAACAAGTAGACAGGCATCAATAGCATCAATATAAATAAATAGAATTATAGATATATACACATCATTAATAAAATAAATAGAATAATAAAAATGTACATACCCACCACGAGCTTACAGTCTAGAGGGAGAGGCAGACATCAGGATAAATAAATAAATAACAGATTGTACGTAAGTGCTGTGGGGTGGGAAGTGGGGAAGAATAAAGGGAGCAAGTCAGGGTGATGCAGAAGGAGTGAGAGAAGAGGAAAGGAGTGTTCTGCACACAGCCAGCATTCAATAAATACCACTGATTGATTCATTGATGATTGGAAGTCTAAATCTCCCTTCCCCTCGAGAGTGAGCCTTTGACTTCCCAGTCACTGAAAAACAACATTTACCTCCTGAGAGGGAGGATTCTCTCACAGGATGAATTACTGTTATTTTAGTTTTCTTCCTTAGAATAATCTGGACTTTACCCAGCATGCTCACAATGACATTAGCCAAGTACATTATAAGCAACCCTCATTGAGCTAAAAATTGAATTAGGTTAAAAGAAACCGTTTGGCAAGGACGATAATCATGTTGAGTATTATTTCATTTAGCTGACTCTGAGGCTTCAGAGGTCAGGGCCATCTGAGGAAAGAAAAGGTCTCTGTCAGACCTCAATCCTGCTGAATTCTAGACTGTGAGCCCACTGTTGGGTAGGGACCGTCTCTATATGTTGCCAATTTGTACTTCCCAAGTGCTTAGTACAGTGCTCTGCACACAGTAAGCGCTCAATAAATATGTTTGATTGATTGATTGATTGAATTTCAGTCCGCTTAAGCCATAGGGTGTTGGCTGGCAGGCATGGGCAGTGCTGAGCAGGTGAGAGACTACTTCTGGAAAATGCCCTTCTAGACTGTGAGCCCACTGTTGGGTAGGGACCGTCTCTATATGTTGCCAACTTGTACTTCCCAAATGCTTAGTACAGTGCTCTGCACACAGTAAGTGCTCAATAAATACGATTGAATGAATGAATGAATGGGCATCAATGCCCAAAGGCCGGGAACCAACTTGGTGTCCAATGGAGCAGCCTCAAGGAACTGTGCATATTGAATCCTCTTGGTGAAATTAAACCACACTTTTAGTAGAGCTCACGGGAGTCCAGGACCCACAGATGCGGCTGAGGCGGGGAGAGATGGAGGAGGTAAATCGGGATTGTTGCCCTGGCAGTGACAGGAGCTGGAGCGGGCATAAAGAAAGTTCCACATGATGGACAGGAAAAGCTCCTCCACTCCCAGCCCTTTCCCCCTTTGTCAAGGAAACAGTTAAGAGCGCTAACCTGGGGGGCCCTTGTGTCCTCAGAGGAACCCTTCAGACTCTGGATGACAGAGTGACATGCTTTATAATAATAATAATGGCATTTATTAAGCGCTTACTATGTGCAAAGCACTGTTCTAAGTGCTGCGGAGGTTACAAGGTGATCAGGTTGTCCCACGGGGGGCTCACAGTCTTAATCTCCATTTTACAGATGAGGTAACTGAGGAACAGAGAAGTTAAGTGACTTTCCCAAAGTCACACAGCTGGCAGTTGGCAGAGCCAGGATTTGAACCCATGACCTCTGACTCCAGAGCCCAGGCTTTTTCCACTGAGCCATGCCGCTTCTCTGAGTTTATAAACTCTCCCCCTCTTTCAAAGCCTTAATAATATTGAATATTATTTTATTTAGATGATTCTGAGGATTCAGAGGTCATTTGGTACTTGCTTTATAAACTCACCCCCCCTTTCAAAGCCTTAATAATATTGAATATTATTTTATTTAGGTGATTCAGAGGATTCAGAGGTCAGGGCCTTCTGAGGAAAGAAGGCCTTATTGAAGGCACATCTCCTCCAAGAGGCCTTCCATGCATTCATTCAGTCATATCTGTTGAGAGCTTACTGTGTGCGAAGCACTGTACTGAGCGCTGGGGAAAGGACAATGTAACAATGAACAGACACATTCCCTGCCCACAATGAGCTAACAGTCCAGAGGAATAAGCCAAGCTTTCTTTTCCTTTTCTTCCACTCCTTTCGCATATCCCTGACTTGCTCCTTTTATTCACCCACTCCTCCCAGCCCCACAGCGCTTATGTGCATATCTGTAATTTATTTATTTCTATTAGTGTCTGTCTCCCCCCTCTAGACTGTAAGCAGGGAATATGTCTGTTATATCATTCTATTGTGCTCTCCTAAGCGTTTATTTATTTATTTTACTGGTACATATCTATTCTATTTATTTTATTTTGTTAGTATGTTTGGTTTTGTTCTCTGTCTCCCCCTTTTAGACTGTGAGCCCACTGTTGGGTAGGGACTGTCTCTATATGTTGCCAACTTGGACTTCCCAAGTGCTTAGTGCAGTGCTCTGCACACAGTAAGCGCTCAATAAATACGATTGATTGATTGATTAGTCCAGTGCTCTGCCTGCAGTAAGCGCTCAATAACTATCTGATTGTCTGACCGACTGACTGATTTATCGCTTTCCCTTCTCCAGACCAAACGGCCACCCACACTTTTCTCCATCTGGGCAATTTTCTATCCTTTTAGTCATTTTGTCGATCGCTGAGTCTTCAGGGTTTACGACACGTCTCTCCAAAGAGTTGCTGAGGCGAGAGAAGGTGGCGGGGGCTCCTGTGTCCCTTTGCCCCTTCTCAATCCTTTCTCCCGTGGGCTCTTGGAGCAGGCCCGGCTCCGGTTAAGGGTTCAAGGAAGGGCCAAAATCCAGAGAGAAAGGACTCTCTCATCCTCGCCGGAGTGGAGATGAGTGAGAGATGGGATCGAACACAGAGCCGGAAGGCCGTGCTGGCCGGCCAGAAGGACAGGGTAGGTGCCATCTTTCATCCAGAAGGAAAAGGCGGTCACCCCCGGCAGTCTGCTAATTGCCTGTCTTGAGCCTCGATTTCTAAGAGATGCTCGGGAAAAGAATAACATTTGGTTTCCGTCCAGAAGTATCAACTGCAAGCTGGTGGCTGTGAGCCTGGTGCATGGGGCGGTTCATTAAATTTTAAAATGCCTTTTTGTCTAGTGTCTTCTGAAAAGGGAATCGCTAGCAGAGATCCAAACCACTAAGAAATCTGGCTTAGTTGGGAAGGAGGTTTTCCTCTTCGCCCTGTGCTGACATTGTGGTTTGAAAGTCGCTTTGACTTTATCAGTAGCAAATTGCACTTCAGATAAAGATGGGTAGCCAGGTGCTTTTTGCTGTGTCAGGGGTGATTGGATCAGGTTTGTATTAATGGACCAAGTCTTCATGACTTAGTGGAAAGAGCACTGATCTAAGCAGGGCCAGTAAACCTCGGTTCTGCCACTTGTCTCCTGTGTGACCTTGGGCAAGTCACTTCACTGCTCTGTGCCTCGGTTTCCTCATCTGTAAAATGGGGATTAAGTCTGTGGGACGGGGCCCATGTCCAACCAGATTATCTTGTATCCACCCCAGCGCTTAGAACAGTGCCTGACACTCAGCAAGTGCTTAACAAATACTATGATTACTGTTATTGTTATTATTAGTAGTATTAATAATATTAACCCTACTGGCATCAACTTCTCTCCTGGAAGCCCTCTATCACTTGGGGAAGAGTATGGGCCCTGCCCAGTCTTTTGAAACCCTTGACTAGATTCCTCCTGAAGAAATTAAGGATTCTGTCTTTAGACTGTAAGCTCACTGTATTGTCCTCTTCCAAGTGCTTAGTACAGAGGTCTGCACACAGAAAACACTCAATAAATACTACTGATTGATCGGTTAAGGATTCCTAGTTTACACTGCAGTGCCGTTGAAAGAAGAGTTCCTTACTTGTAATTTATTTTGGGATCTTGTGGCTATATTACAAGCTCCTTGAGGGCAGGGTCATGTAGACTTCATTAGATGCTCTCAAGCACTTAGTACAATGCTCTGTATATAGTAAGTGCTCAGTAAATACCACTGGTTAATTGATTGATTTGAGGGGGAGGTCTCCGCCTATCCATCTCCACTTAATAATGATGGCATTTAAGTCCTTGCTATGTGCATAGCACTGTTCTAAGCACTGGGGAGGTTACAAGGTGATCAGGTTGTCCCTCAGGGGGCTCATAGTCTTAATCCCCATTTTACAGATGAGGTAACTGAGGCCCAGAGAAGTTAAGTGACTGGCCCGAAGTCACACAGCTGACAATTGGCGGAGCCGGGGTTTGAACCCATAACCTCTGACTCCAAAGCCCGGGCTCTTTCCAATGAGCCACACTGCTTCTCTTATTATTCTCTCTTATGACACTTGTTATTGACCGCTCGGAACCAGAGTTCCCCTTCAGGTGAAGAATCTGGCGGCCATTGAAGGGCTGTAATCTAAACATGCCCCACGTGCCGAGAAGCCCATTTGGTCAGATTTATCACTTGGGAGCAACCACCTTGTCTGGGCTGGGTGCCATGAGAGGTTAATAAGCAACTCTCATTCCGGTTTCCCCCCGCAGCCCGCGCTGAAACGTAATGCTGGTTTTCCGCTTGGGGGTTGTGCGTCTGCTGTTATCGAAGAAAACCCGCCAGCTCCATGGATGAGCTGAGCGAGGCAGGCAGCGGAAGAGGCTGCCTCTAACGGGGTCCAAACTGCTCCCGATTCTGGTCCAACCAACCCTGGGCCCAACTACCCTTGGGTCCAACCAACCCTGTGCCCAACTAAGCCTGGACCCAACGAAGCTTGGACCCAACCAACCCTACACCCAACCAACCCTGCGTCCAACTAAACTTGGGCCCAACCAAGCCTAAGTCCAACTAACCCCAGGCCCAACCAATCCTGGGTTCAAACAATTCCTGGCCCCAACTAACCCTAGGCCCAACCAAGCCTGGACCCTACCAGCTCTGGGCCCAATCTCTTTGAATCCCAGTGAATAGATCAGCATCCCACCTGCTTTTCAAATGAACCAATGGTAATAATAATAATGGCATTTATTAAGTGCTTACTATGTGCAAAGTACTGTTCTAAGCACTGGGGATGTTACAAGGTGATCAGGTTGTCCCTCGGGGGGCTCACAGTCTTTATCCCCATTTTACAGATGAGGTAACTGAGGCCCAGAGAAGTTAAGTGACTTGCCCAAAGTCACACAGCTGACAGTTGACGGAGCCAGGGTTTGAACCCATGACCTTTGACTCCAAAGCCCATGCTCTTTCCACTGAGCCACACTGCTTCTCAGTCTTCTCCCTCCGACAATCTCTCCTTCCCCAATCCCTTCCCGAACTAACCCAGGGAGCTGGAAACAGGGGGCAGGACATTTGGTTCTGTTTCCATCCCAGTGCCTTCCGAAACAAACCCATCTCTGGCTGAGCCTCTCAGCCATTTATCTTGACCACTCTAGGGGTCTACTGTTATCTAATAGTTCATTCGTTCATTCATTCAATCGTATTTCATCATCATCATCATCAATCGTATTTATTGAGCACTTACTGTGTGCAGAGCACTGTACTAAGCGCTTGGGAAGTACAAGTTGGTAACATATAGAGACGGTCGCTACCCAACAGCAGGTATTGAGTGCTTACTGGTGTGCATTGTACTAAGTGCTTAGGAGCGGACAATATAAAAAGAGAGTGGGTAGACATGTTCCCTGCCCATAAGGAGCTTACAGTCTAGAGGGCAGCTACTATTAATAATAATGATAATCATGGCATTTATTAAGTGCTTACTATGTGCAAAGCACTGTTCTAAATGCTGGGGAGGTTACAAGCTGATCAGGTTGTCCCAAGGGGGGCTCACAGTCTTAATCCCCATTTTACAGATGAAGTAACTGAGGCCCAGAGAAGTTAAGTGATTTGCCCAAAGTCACACAGCTGGCAATTGGCAGAGCCGGGATTAGAACCCCTGGCCTCTGACTCCAAAGCCCGGGCTCTTTCCACTGAGGCACGCTGCTTCTACTGTTACTACTACTAACCCCACCAAAGCTTGAAGACCAAGTCACCCCTGATTTGATGACCAAAGGAGTCTAAATCAACTCCGGGTGCCCACTCCAACCAACCCAGGTGTCAATTTAAACCTTGCCCAAAGAGAGGGGACAGTCCACATTCAACTTGCATTCCCTGGGGATTCAGGATCTGTGAACCAAACTCACAAACTGTAATGGGTAAATCAAGTCAGTCAGTCGATCATATTTATTGAGTCCTCACTGTGTGCAGAGTACTAAGCGCTTGGGAGAGTACAATACAACAATATAACAGATACAATCCCTGCCCACAACAAGTTTACAGTCTAGGGAGTTGGTCACTAACAACAAAGCCAAGGCAGCCTTTATCCACCCCCGCCTTCCCCCTTAACTCCTCCTTCCCATTCTTTCCCCCTGAAACTCCATTCTGTTCTCCCCAAAGATCACCTGATGGTGGTATTTGTTAAGTGCTTATTAGGTGTCAATCACTGTTCTAAGCACTGGGCTAGATACAGGTTAATCAGATTGGACACAGTACTTTTCCGACATGGGGCTCACAGTCTAAACAGGAGGGAGAAAAGGTGTTTAATCCCCATTTTACAGATGGGGAAACTGAGGCACAGAGAATTGAGAGGTCACACAGCGGGCAATTGGCAGAGCCAGGATGAGAAACCAGGTCCTCTTTCCTTCCTGTCCTGCACTCAGCTCTCCAAAAATTGTCTCATAAATCGTCTCTATTCTTCTAACAGGGTCATTTTCTTTCATGCGTTTGTGTTAAAAGGAACTTCATGGTGGTAGAAAGCTAGAGAAGCTTTTTGGAGTGGCAGACAACACGAACAGGGCATGAAAAAAATATATCTCACATCGCAATCGGCATTTAATGAGAAATGAACTCAACTGTTACCTTGTTAACATTTCTTCTGCTTGTCACCTTGTTAACCTTCTTCACCCGGGCTCTTCCCCCCTCCCAGCTCCCCCTTCCTCTCTGAAAGCAGCGGATTCGTTTTGAGTGGGTCAGTGACCCTTCTGGAGTTTAATGATCAGATAAGAAAAGGAAGTTGTCAACGTAATCAATATTATTTGATTACGTGTAAGTGCTTTGGTGCAATTATGTCTCTTTCGAAACAGCAACGGTCCAGATTAGATCAGGCCTGCCAGGATGGAACTGAGGCCTGGTTAGCACAGGCCAAATTGTCTTCTTATGTTCACACTCCAAGTGCCGGGCTCCAATGCTGGCTGTCCAGTGCTGTCCGGTGCACATCTCCTTTTGGCAGAGAGCGGGGGAGGAAGCTTGCACCCTAAGAAAAATCTGGCTTAGAAACAAAAATAGCTTCCTCCGGGAGCAGATCTGTCCCATAACCACACTGAGGGCCGGCGCCCCCGGCTTCAAATTCTAATTTTTATTTATTTATATTAATGTTTGTCTCCCCTTTAGACTGTAAGCTCACTGTGGGCAGGGAATGTGTCTGTTGATTGTAGTATTGTACTCTCCCAAGCCCTTAGTACAGTGCTCTGCATCTAGTAAACACTCAATAAATATGACTGATTTAGTTTTCACATCCTCCAGTCTATAAAAGGCTCACGCTGCAATTTAAGCTCGCCTACCGATCAATCAATCACCTCACCTTGTTCTCTATATTTTATGAAGTCTGCAAGTCTGCAACTTTTTAGAAGATCCTTGAGTCCTAGAACGCCCCAAGGACTTCATTCATTCATTCAATCGTATTTATTGAGCGCTTACTGTGTGCAGAGCGCTGTACTAAGCGCTTGGGAAGTACAAGTTGGCAACATATAGAGACTTGCCAAGTAACCAATTAATCGTGCTTACGGAGCACTCACTGTGAGCCGAACACTGTACTAAGCCCTTGGGAAAGTATAATACAACAGAGTTGCTAGACATGCACCCTCCCCACAGGGAGTTTACAGTCTAGAAGGGGAGACAGACATTAAAATAAATAATTTACAACGTATAATTTATGGATATGCAAGTAAGTACTGTGTGGCTAATGGTGAGGAGAGTAGCAAATGCCCCAAGGTCTCAGATACAAGTGGGCAGATGGCACAGAGGGAGAGGGAGCTGGGGAAAAGGGGATTTAATGGAGGAAGGTCTCTTGGATGAGTTGTGACCTTCTTATCATCATCAATCATATTTATTGAGCGCTTACTGTGTGCAGAGCACTGTACTAAGCGCTTGGGAAGTACAAGTTGGCAACATATAGAGACAGTCCCTACCCAACAGTGGGCTCACAGTCTAAAAGGGGGAGACAGAGAACAAAACTAAACATACTAACAAACTAAAATAAATAGAATAGATATGTACAAGTAAAATAAATGAATAAATAAATAGAGTAACAAATATGTACAAACATATATACATATGTACAGGTGCTGTGGGGAAGGGAAGGAGGTTAGATGGGGGAGTGGATGGAGGTAAGATGGGGGGTCATTATTAATAATGATGGTATTTGTTAAGCGCTTACTATGTGCAAAGCACTGTTCTAAGTGCTGGGGGGGGGATACAGGGTGATCAGGTTGTCCCACGTGGGGCTCAGAATCTTAATCCCCATTTTACAGATGAGGTAACTGAGGCAGTGAGAAGTGAAGTGACTTGCCCAAAGTCACACAGCTGACAAGTGGTGGAGCCGGGATTTGAACCCATGACCTCTGACTCCAAAGCCCAGGCTCTTTCCACTGAGCCACACTGCTTCTCAATTAATTCTCAATTAATGCTTCTCAATTCTCTATTAAGGCTTTGAAAGTGGACGGAGTGGTGGGCTGGTTTGTATGGAGCGGGAGGGAGGATGTGGGGAAGGGGTTGGCAGAGAGATAGGTTCCCAGAATTCCCAGAATTGGGGTTTGGGCCAACACCCTTATATGAAACCCAAGCGCTTAGTACAGTGCTCTGCACACAGTAAGCACTCAATAAATATGATTGATTGATGAAACGAAGCTGAGAGCTTCACCTGCACTGTGTAAGTGAGAGGTTCCACTATTGGCGATTTTGGATAACAGAATCTGGAGTGGAAGGAAGAAATTTATCCAATTACTGGCTCAGAGGAAAGAGGCTGGGTTTGGGTGTCAGAGGTCATGGGTTCGAATCCCTGCTGCTCCGCCACTTGTCAGCTGTGTGACTTTGAGCAAGTCACTTCACTTCTCTGGGCCTGAGTTCCCTCATCTGTAAAATGGGGATTAAGACTGTGAGCCCCATGTCGGACAACCTGATTACCTTGTATCCTCCACAGCGTTTAGAACAGTGCTTGGCACATAGTAAGCGCTTAACAAATGCCGTCATTATTATTTCAGCGCTTAGAACAGTGCTTTGCACATAGTAAGCGCTTAACAAATGCCATTATTATTATTATTATTATTACTGTGAGCTCTGGAATCAGAATGAGGTCGAGATGAGCCATCGAAAAATAATAATAATTACTGTAGAACTAAAAAAGCAGCGTGGCTTAGTAGAAAGAGCACAGGTTTGGGAATCAGAGGTCATGGGTTCTAATCCCAACTCTGCCACTTCTCAGCTATGTGACTTTAGGCAAGTCACTGAACTTCTCTGACCCTCAGTTACCTCACCTGTAAAATGGGGATTAAGACTGTGAGCCCCACGTGGGACAACCTGATTACCTGGTATCTCCCCCAGTGCTTAGAGCAGTGCTTGGCACATAGTAAGTGCTTAACAAATACCATCGTTATTATCACTATTATTATTATTACTAGGTGCCAAGTGGCGAGGCAGATGCAAGATAATCAGACTGGACCCACTCCTTTTCCCACAAGGGGTTCACAGTCTGAGATAGGTACAGCTGCTATCTCATCCCCATTTTAAAGATGAGGAAGCTGAGGCCCAGAGAGGTTAATTGACCTGCCTGAGATCACACAGCAGGCCAGAGGCAGAGCTGTGACTAAAACCCAGGTCTCCTGTCTCCCAGGCCCATACTCTTTCCACTAGGTTACGCTTAGCCTGCCTCACTGCCTTTGGTTTCCTCATCAAGAAGAGAGATTGTGCTCACAGAGAAGGGACATTTGGACAGATTCCTTGATTGGGTATCAATCTGGGATAAAAAGCAGCAAAGCACCGGTAAGACTCCCAGGTTGCATTGCTTTCCATCTCTCTGATCATGCCCTCAGTGAGGCAGGAGGCTGGTGGTGATTTTTAAAGAATGGTGATGGGGCGTGGGAATCAATGGGGTTGTTTAATATATGATGATTGGGCTTGGGTGTTGGGGAGAATGTTTAATGTATGTTGATTAGACGTGGGCACTGATGGGAGTGTATAATGGATGGTGATTGGGCAGGGACCACTAGTGGGGAGTTTAATGAATGGTGATGGGGCGTGGGCACCGATGGGGATGTTTAAGGTATGGCGATTGGGTAGGGGGGCCCTTGCGGTGATGGTTAAGGGATGGTGATTAGCTGTGGGGTACTGCCCAATGTCACGCTAAGCGGTGGGATCCCCCAATTCCTGTCGCATCACTGTCTTCTCGTGCCACCACCTGCCTGCTGCTGTCCTACGGCCTTCCTGCCACCTGTCTAGAATTTCAACAAGATGCCTTAAAATCCATTAGTCCTCCATGTCGTGTTGAGGGAGAAGCGACAAGGCCGCTCTCCTCATCCACCTGCGGGATGGTCTCACAGCCAACTGCCCAGCAACGGGAGGTGGAGAGGAACCGAGGCTGAGGGTTGAGAAATCATCACCCTGGGAGGCCAACAGGAGTCAGGGCTCCCGAGCAGGAAACGGGGTGTCATCTTTTAGACTGTGAGCCCACTGTTGGGTACGGACTGTCTCTATATGTTGCCAACTTGTAGTTCCCAAGCGCTTAGTACAGTGCTCTGCACACAGTAAGCGCTCAATAAATACGATTGATTGATTGATTGATCTGGGGGGCGTGGAGTATGAGATGATAACAGCCAGTTGGATTTAAGAGCAATTGGGAAAAGTAATGGTCTCATTTGTCTCAGCCTCTCCCCAGTTTCCACAGAGGGAATGGATCCCCTGAGGAAATAAGCAGCGTGGCCTAATGGAAAAAGCGCACAGGCCTGGGAATGTGTGGGACCTTGGGCAAGTCACTTAACTTCTGATTCCCAGGCCTATGCTCTATTCATTAGGCTTCTTTTCTTCTCCTCCTATGAGTTGCAATAATAATAATGACGGTATTTGTTAAGTGCTTACTATGTGCCAATCACTGTGGTAAATACAAGGTTCTGAGGTTGCCCCATGTGGGGCTCACAGTCTTAATCCCCGTTTTACAGATGAGGTAACTGAGGCACAGAGAATAATAATAATAATAATACTAATGGCATTTATTAAGTGCTTACTACGTGCAAAGCACTGTTCTAAGCACTGGAGAGGTTACAAGGTGATCAGGTTGTCCCACGGGGGGCTCACAGTCTTAATCCCCGTTTTACAGATGAGGTAACTGAGGCCCAGAGAAGTGAAGTGACTTGCCCAAAGTCACACAGCTGGTAATTGGCAGAGCCGGGATTTGAACCCATGACCTCTGACTCCAAAGCCTGTGCTCTTTCCACTGAGCCACGCTGCTTCTCTATAATAATAATAATAATAATAATGGCATTTATTAAGTGCTTACTATGTGCAAAGCACTGTTCTAAGCGCTGGGGAGGTTACAAGGTGATCAGGTTGTCCCACGGGGGGCTCACAGTCTTAATCCCCATTTTACAGATGAGGTAACTGAGGCACAGAGAAGTAAAGTGACTTGCCCAAAGTCACACAGCTGGCAAGTGGCAGAGGCGGGATTAAAACCCACGACCTCTGACTCCCAAGCCTGTGCTCTTTCCACTGAACCACTCCACTTCCGTTGTACCACTCCTATCTTTCTATTACTCCTACTGCTCCTTCTCCTACCTGCAACTCTTCTGTAGTTTCGTTGGTCTGGCCAAAATTCAGCCGGGAATTAGCTTCCCCTCCTGCAGCCCAGATTTTCCAGGAGCCCTCACCCCTCCAGTTCCACCCTCACACCCCCAAAACACACACACTTTTCCCCCACTGTCCCCACCAATTTCACTCTCCCACAGCCAAAGTCTCCCGCAGGGCAAGGCAGAGGAATCTGAGTTCCTCATTTATCTTCCTGTTTGCTCTGGGGCTGTTCGCCCCCTCGGAATTTAGGGACTGCAAGCGTTTCCTTCCAAATCCCTCATTTTTAATGGCTCATAATTCAGTTGAAAACTTAAAACTCCCAGGGCTGGGACCAGAAATGCACTATCCCAGCTGACAGAAAGCCCTCTGCCACTCTGAGATCTTAGAGAAGCAGCGTGGTTCAGTGGAAAGAGCCCGGGCTTTGGAGTCAGAGGTCATGGGTTCAAATCCCGGCTCTGCCAATTGTCGGCTGTGTGGCTTTGGGCAAGTCACTTTACTTCTCTGTACCTCAGTGACCTCATCTGGAAAATGGGGATTAAGACTGTGAGCCCCCCGTGGGACAACCTGATCACCTTGTAACCTCCCCAGCGCTTAGAACAGTGCTTTGAACATAGTAAGCACTTAATAAATGTCATTATTATTATTATTATCTCTAAAGGTAGAGATGCTTTCCGGCTTGGGGAGATTTTTCTAGGCATGCATGACATAATGATAATAATTATTACTGTTATTGTTGTGGTATATAATAATGGCATTTATTAAGTGCTTACTATGTGCAAAGCACTGTTCTAAGCACTGGGGAGGTTACAAGGTGATCAGGTTGTCCCATGGGGGGCTCACAGCTTTAATCCCCATTTTACAGATGAGGTAACTGAGGCACAGAGATTTGGTAAGCATGTATGTGCTTATCAGACACAGTTCCTGTCACACCTAGGGCTCAGGATCTAATTGACATGTCCTGGTGGATAGTGCGTGGGTCCAGGAGTCATGGGTTCTAATCCTGGCTTTGCCATTTGTCTGCTGTGTGACCTTGGGCAAGTCACTTCACTTCTCTGTGCCTCAGTTCCCTCATCTGTAAAATGGGGCTTGAGACTGTGAGCCCCATGTGGGACAGGGACTGTGTCACATAGTATCCACCCCAGTGCTTAGTAATAATAATAATAATAATAATAATAATAATAATGGCATTTATTAAGTGCTTACTATGTGCAAAGCACTGTTCTAAGTGCTGGGGAGGTTACAAGGACTGTGTCACGTAGTATCCACCCCAGAGCTTAGTAATAATAATAATAATAATGGCATTTATTAAGCGCTTACTTTGTGCAAAGCACTGTTCTAAGCACTGGGGAGGTTACAAGGTGATCAGGTTGTCCCATGAGGGGTTCACACTCTTAATCCCCATTTTCCAGATGAAGTAACTGAGGCACAGAGAAGTGAATTGACTTGCCCAAAGTCACACAGCTGACAATTGGCAGAGCTGGGATTTGAACCCATGACTTCTGACTCCAAAACCCCTGCTTTTTCCACTGATCCATGCTGCTTCTCACTACAGTGCCTAGCACAAAGTGCCTAACAAATACTAGTATCATCATTATTATTAAGGGGGAGGGAGAACAGGTGTTTACAGATGAGGAAACCGAGGCACAGTGAATCTAAGTGACTTTCCCAAGGTCACATAACAGGCAAGCGGTGGAGCTGGGATTAAAATAGGTGTCCTGATTCCCAGGCCCGTGTTCGTTCCACTGGGCCCATGTGGGACAGGGACTGTGTCCAACCCGCTTAGCTTGTATCTACCTCAGCGATGAGTACAGAGCCTGGCACATAGTAGGTGCTTAAAAAATAGGCCACACTGTTTCACAACCCGGTTGGTTTCCAGGTAACAGGCATGCCATGAAGGCGGCTGGTTTGAGGGGTGATCGCCCATACAAGCTGATTAATTTAGGGTCTGAAAGAAATTCAGTGGAGCCTAAAGAAATCGGCCATTCGGCAAGTAAGAATTTCAATGAAAATAAAAACTAGGCCTCATCCCAAATGACTGATTACTTCTTCAATGTTTAGAGATACGTAAGTGATTGCATTTGTCCGCTCAACAGCCGTGAGGGAAAAGTGGGTATCCTTACAATCTGCTAGACTGCAGACTCCTTAAGGGCAGGAATGGAGTCTACTAATTCTAATGTACTCTCCCAAGCATTTAACACAGTGCTCTGCACAGGGAAGGTGCTCAACAAATATCATCGTCTGATCAACTGATTACAGTAGAGGTAAAAGTCGTGATCCTGGCCCATGAGGAGATTAAAATATGTGCTTCCGTGTGAGGATGGAGGAAAAGATTGGGGATTTTTAGATGGCAGACAAGTTACGTGGGACCACCCGGCAATTCGTCAGCAGCTTCGGACAGAGAGTCCATAACTCTTACTCCCAGATATGTGTTCTTTTCACCAGACTATGCTACTCTCTTTTTTTTTTTGTATTTGTTAAGCGCTTATTGTGTGCCAGGCACTGTACTAAGTGCTTGGATAGATACAAGCTAATTAGTTTGGACACAGTCCATGTCCTACCTGGGGTTCATAGTTCTAATCCCCATTTGAAAGATGAGGTAACTGAGGCCCGGAGGAGTGAAACGATATGCCCAAGGTTCCATAGCAGGCAAACGGCAGAGCCGGGATTAGAATCCAGGTTCTTCTGATTCCCAGAATTGTGCTTTTTCTCTTCCCAGTGGCTCCCACTGCCAAGTGTCTCTTCATTGTGACCCTGGCAAATCTTCATATTCCCCCGCCATCATACTCAGCTCTTCATGAATCCCAAACCTCGGCTGGATCGGTCATGAATAAGAAAATGATCTAAGAATGTACTTTCCAGCCCTTCGACCTTAGCACCATAGTCCCAGGAAGAGGGAGGTGGTCCCTTTATGTGGGAGGCTACCACTCTTTGTGAATTTTCCATTTTATCCTCGCCCCATTACAAGGGACTGCAATTTCCTTAGTCGGGACCAGTCCGACATGAATGGTGGGAATTCTAATTCTACTTGGAAAACGAGTCCGTATCTGTGAGTCGGAGATCTGCCCCACTCTGCTTCTGAGGCTGTTTGTGAGGCCGATGCATAAATAATAATCTCTAGTGGGCATGCAGTCACAGAAAGTCAATCCCGGCCTGAGCCAGAGGATGAAGAGCAGGAGTTAAAAGAACAAAACCCAATGTCATCATGAGATGCTGATGGGATTCAGTTGGTTGCCACCTGGAGGAGTTGGGAAATGGGTTGGGAGACAGATGGGAAGACCTTATTTGCCCACCTGCGGTTCCCCCACATTCCTATTTTCTAGCCTTTTCTACCTCTCTGTTTTTTTAATGGTATTTGTTAAGCATTTACTATAAGCCAGGCACTGTATTAAGTGCTGGGGTAGCACGAGCCCCCTCCTTCCTCTCCCCCTACTCCCCGTCCCCATAATAATAATAATGATGGTATTTGTTAAGCGCTTACTATGTGCAAAGCACTGTTCTAAACACTGGGCACTGTTCTAAGCGCTGGTCCCCCCTGCCTTACCTCCTTCCCCTCCCCACAGCACCTTGGTATATATATAAATGTGTACAAACATATATACATATATATGTATATAATGTACATATACATGTTTGTACATATTTATTACTCTATTTATTTTATTATTTTATTTATACATATATATGTATATGTTTGTACATATTTGTTACTCTATTTATTTATTTTACTTGTACGTATTTATTCTAATTATTTTATTTTGTTAATATGTTTTGTTTCGTTGCCTGTCTCCCCCTTCTAGACTGTGAGCCCGCTGTTGGTTAGGGACCGTTTTTAGATGTTGCCAACTTGGACTTAGTACAGTGCTCTGCACACAGTAAGCGCTCAATAAATACGATTGAATGAATGAATGAATACAAGCTAATCGGTTGGACCCAGTCTCTGCCACACATGGGGCTCACAGTTTTAATCCCTATTTTCAGATGTGGGAACTGAGGCACAGAGAAGTTAAGTGACTTGCCCAAGGTCTGACAGCAGACAAGTGGCAGAGCCAGGATTGGAAACCCAGGTCCTTCTGATTTCCAGGCCCGTGCTTTGCCCACCAGGCCGCTCCGCTTCTCTAACTTCCTTAACGTAGCCAATCTGATGCGGGGATTTCAGGAAGCCAGTGGTGGTTTTTGTTCAAACTCTGCCCGCCCTCAGCCCTGTGAAATAACTGCTTTTGCCTAGGACAAAGGCTGAAAATATTGTTTTTTCTCTCAGTCTCCTTGGTCTCTGTATTCGGGAGATCTAATGAGAGTGTTTTCCTTCCTGACATGGGACTGGTAGAAGAGAAGTTAATGTATCTGTTTTTTTTCTGTCTTTAGAACAGTCTATTTTGGGCTGGTATCTTCATGGATTTACCTGCAAGGATGCTTTAATAATTCAATAGCCAGAAATCGCATCATCTTGGTGTGGAATGAAAAAATGAAAAAACAAAACTTTGAGGGGGAAGAAGAGGGCAAAGACACAGATTAAATTTCCATCTCTTGGAATTCCAATTAGAGACTGAGAGTGAAGAAACTTGAGTCCTGTTCCCAGTTCCTGAGTGTCCTTGGGCCAGGATGCCATCTAACTGGATTTCAGCTCCCTCCCGAGAAGGACAGTTTGATGGTATTGCTTCATGGTGCCCAGGGAGACCAGATCTTCCCAGTGGGGCTGGGGAGAGGGGGATGTTCCCGCAGTGCTACCACCAAGAATCAGGGATGGAATTACAAGGTGAAGAAAGACAAAGTGTCTCAGAGGTGCCTTGGGGAGACCAGGGGGTGGGGGTGGAGGTGGGGAGGGAGGTGAATGGAGGTGGTGAGATCTGATCCTGAAGTAAGGTGAAGGGATCTGGATAGGAGCCAGAATAAGGGTTGCCCAAGTTGACAGATATGTGAGGTTCAGAAAGGACAAAAACTCTAGAATTCTTTGTCCTCCTTCCTTCCCCAGTGAAGACGCTAGGGTTCATTTTAGGGGTGAAATGGAAAAGAGAAAAAAGGCCTGGGGGAGGGGGAGGTGGCTACAACTGGGGAGGTCTCCATGGAAAGGCCCACCAATAAAGTCCACCGTCTTGTCAATCAACCAGATGAAGCCCTTGGTACTTTTCTGTATATCTGAAGAGTTGCTGAAGCCCTCATTCAAATGTGGAGGGGCAGTTATGGTGCTTTCTGGGACCCGCCAGTTCCCAGTTCGGCACTGGAAAATTGAGAAGACTCTGGAGTCAGACTTTCCTGCAGGGGGAAGGGATCTGGGGGGGTTTGAAGTCCCCCACTTCCTCCTTTGGGCCCAACTTTTCATGGGGATTTTTTCTCTCCCTCTGTAGACTGTAGACATGTAGACTGTAAGCGTCTTGTGGAGGGGAACATATCTACCAAATCTGTTGCATTGTACTCTCCCAAGCGCTTAGTACAATGCTCTGCAGGCCGTAAGCACACAATATATATTATTGATTGATAGATTGTAAACTCTTTGAGGGCAGGAATGAACTCTACTGACTCTGTTGTATTCTCCCAAGTGCTTAGAACAGTCCTCTGCATGTAGTAGGTGCTCAGTAACTCTTACTGATTGATCATTGTCAAAATAAATACATTGAGAAGACATATTTAAGTGCTCAATAAATTCCATTGATGATATATACAAAAGCAGGCATACAGGAATTCATTCATTCACTCATGCAATTGTATTTATTGAGTACCTACTGTGTGCAGAGCACTGTACTAAGTGCTTGGGAGAGTGCAACACAACAATAAACAGACACATCCCCTGTCTACATGAGCTTACAGTCTAGCGAGGGGAGACAGACATTAATATAAAAAAAATCACAGGTATGTACATAAGTGCTGTGGGGCTGGGAGGGGGGAATAATAATAATAATAATAATGGCATTTATTAAGCACTTACTATGAGCAAAGCACTGTTCTAAGCACTGGGGAGGTTACAAGGTGATCAGGTTGTCCCACTGGGGGCTCACAGTCTTAATCCCCATTTTACAGACGGGGTAACTGAGTCACAGAGAAGTTAAATGACTTGCCCAAAGTCACACAGCTGACAATTGGTGGAGCCGGGATTTGAACCCATGACCTCTGACTCCAAAGCCCGTGCAGAGGGAGCAACTCAAGGAGATGCAGAAAGGAGTGAGAGAAGAGGAAAGGGGGGGTGTTTAGTCAGGGACGGCCTCCTGGAGGAGATGTGCCTTCAATAAGGTTTTGAAAGGCGGGTGGAGGTTCATTTGCGAAAAGTTCATAAGTGCTAGAGGGAAGCCAAGAGTGCAGCAGAGCAGTGCCAATGCCCTGTTCCCAGAATATATTTTGAGCTTCTCATAGTAGATGGTCCTGCATTAAGTGACTATTAGAAAATAGTCCCTTTTAGAAGCTAACCTTTAGGACCTTTAGAAGCTAACCTTCCAATATGGAAGGTGAGACATGTCCAGGCATTAGACATAGTAGATATAGAGAGGCAATTTTTAAAGAAAGAATTGAGGGTACAGGTTGGGTCACATGTGGTGCTGACTCAGGGGAGAGACTGCGGCTAATCAGCCATGGCTTTCTGGCAGAGGAGGGCCTGGAGCCGAGATCATCCCCCCGATTTAGAGAAGCAGTGTGGCCGAGTGGAGAGTTGAGGCCCTGGGTTCTAATTCTGGCTCTGTCACATGTCTGCTGTTTGACCGTGGACAAATCACTTCACTTCTCTGTTCTTCAGTTCCTCATCTGTAAGATACAGATTAAATCCTACTTCCTCTTACTTAAGACTGTGAGCCCACTGTTGGGTAGGGACTGTCTCTATATGTTGCCAACTTGTACTTCCCAAGCTCTTAGTACAGTGCTCTGCACACAGTAAGTGCTCAATAAATACGATTGATTGATTGATTGATTGATTGATTGATTGATTAAGACTGTGACCCCTATGTGAGACAGGGACTGTGTCCAACTCGATTGACTAGTATCAAGGAAAGTGTTTGATGCACAATATAAGTGCTGAACAAGTAGCGTAATTATAACTATTATTAAAATTTCTGGCCATAATTCTTAGGAGCAGGAAGAGAAAGAAGACTGCTGTCTCCCTTTTCACCAGATATCTTCAGTCCTCCCCATTCACCTGGTTGAGCCTCAGGACAGTATTTACTCCTCTACCTACAGGCTTAAGGCGTTGCTCAGAGGAGCACTGTGGTGTAGTGGAAAGATCACAGGCTTGGGAATCAGAGGCCTTGCATTCTAATCCCACCTCTGCGTTCTGTGTGACCTTAGGAAAGTCACTTAACTTTTCTGTGTCTCAGCTCCTCATCTGAAAAATAGGGATTAAATCCTCCTTCCTCCAATTTAGACTGTGAGCCCCATGTGGGACAGGGATTGTGCTCATCTTGATAACTAGCCTAGCACCTAGAACAATGCTTGGCACATAGTAAGTGCTTAACAAATATCCCTAAAAAAAAGGGTAGTAAGCAACATCTGGAGAGTTCATCCTTTCTCTGCACTGATAATACTCTTGACCTTCTCTTCATACTGATGGAGACAGCCACTCCTATGGCATCATTGATCCAGGAATGATTCTATAATGTCCATTCTGATTCCACTCATCAACTCTCATGGGAATTAATGATAATGATAACAATAATAATAATGTTTATTAGCTAACTACTGGGGTAGATACAAACTAGCAAATGACTTAGAGTTCTGATTCCTAGATTGAGCTTCGATAAAGTTTTTTTCCTTATTGGCTGAAGGAGGACCCTAGATTTCTCTCAGTACAAACCACAGAGCGAGAAACCAAATTGTCTTCTGATTCAACAGCTATAACTTGCCTTATGAGGAAACCAGGGACTGAGTTTCACTGGTGAAGCTTTGGGAGGGAAAGGTGAGAGAGCGAGGTTCAATGTGGAATAGCAGAAAGTATCACAGCATTACAGCAGACAGCTGCAGACCTGATGCTGCTAATAACAGCAGGCCAGGCAATAGAAATAATTCCCAATTCCATTAGAGTATTTTACTGTCTGCCCAGATCAAGCTATGGCAAGGGAGGCTGACCCTCTTTTGGCAAGTCAATGAAGTCTGCTCCAAAATCTTCCCTTAGGCTGAGGACATCTGGGTACAGGTTCCATAGTTAGCGTCTCTAAATTTTCCAGATCAGGGAAAGAGGTCATAGTTGGCAGGGATTCATTCATTCATTCATTCATTCAATCGTATTTATTGAGCGCTTACTGTGTGCAGAGCTAAGTGCTTGGGAAGTACAAATTGGCAACATATAGAGACGGTCCCTACCCAACAGTGGGCTCACAGTCTAGAAGGGGGAGACAGAGAACGAAACATATTAACAAAATAAAATAGAATAAATATGTACAAATAAAATAAATAAATAAATAAATAAATAGAGTAATAAATACATACAAACATATATACATATATACAGGGATGACTGCGGTGATCATGGTAGCAGGAATTGGTTTTGTAGTGGCTTGTGAGCTTGATGAATATAAAACACCAATGCTATTGGGTTTTTTTTTAACCCGCTAACTCATATCCGTTTTTAATTAGTTGCCACAGATCAATTGAAATTGCTTTAGCTTCCTCCAAAAAAAATCACGGTATCAAAGTACACGGAACCCTGGGACGGGTGGCAGGGAGAATGAGAGCCAAGTGGGAGACGTCAGGATACCCATATCTCCCGCTCTTAGAGGGATCTTGGGCAAGTCATTTCCCCCTTTCTGAATGTTAATGTCCCCATGTGATCAACAGAGGTTAAAACCCCAGACCCTGCCTTCCTCGAGAATGGAATGTGGGGAGATGGGTTAATGAGCTGATATATGAGAACTGTTATGAGCTTCCTGGAAAAAAAAAAAAAAACTATCCCTAATCAAGTTTTCAGACTTGTAAAATGCCCAGGGTTGGTTTGGTTTGGGGTGGCATTCACTCAGTCAATCTATCGTTAGAGAGATTGTATCATACTATGTCCTTGTATTTGACAGACAATTACTCTCTCCCTCTTCAAAGCCTTATTGAAGGCACATCTCCTCTAAAAGGCCTTCCCTGATTAAGCCCTTGTTTCCTCTTCTCCCTCTCCCTTCTGCGTCACCCTAACTTGTTCCCTTTATTCATCCAGCGTGGCTCAGTGGAAAGAGCCCGGGCTTTGGAGTCAGAGGTCATGGGTTCAAATCCTGGCTCCACCAATTGTCAGCTGTGTGACTTTGGGCAAGTCACTTAACTTCTCTGGGCCTCAGTTACCTCACCTGTATAATGGGGATTAAGACTGTGAGCCCCCCGTGGGACAACTTGATTCATTCATTTATTCAATCGTATTTTTCCCTGATTCATTCATTCATTCAATCATATTTATTGAGCGCTCACTGTGTGCAGAGCACTGTACTAAGCGCTTGGGAAGTACCAGTTGGCAACCTGATCACCTTGTAACCTCCCTAGCGCTTAGAACAGTGCTTTGCACATAGTAAGCGCTTAATAAACACCATCATTATTATTATTCCCCCCACTCCCAACCCCACTGCACTTATGTACATATCTGAAATTTATTTATTTCTATTAATGTCTGTCTCCCCCACTAAGCTGTAAGCTATTTGGGGGCAGGGAATATGTCTGTTTATTGTTGTATTGTACTCTCCCAAGCACTTAGAACAGCGTTCTACACACAGTCAGTGCTCAATAAATATGATGGATTGATTGAGTTCCATTGCCTGGCAATAAGGAATTGGCTCCTGATCTCACAGATTAATCACCACCGATTGGATTCTTGGGCTCAGTACTTCTCTGCACATTTTCCATAAATCCCCAGGGGAAAGAAGGAGGTGGCCTTGTCGGGCATATAAATCTGGGGAGAAACCAATCGTAGCCTCAGAAAATAGCTCCGATCTAATAGTCAAGGGGCTTAGGGCTTGTTGGAGATAAACATTTTTGAAAGGCATCCCAAACTGTGCAATCCTAATGATCTCATTCTCACTGTGAGCTGTCCTTGGTCCATCCCCTTACTCTTTCGTTGTTGCCAGAACACTGTGGCAGCAAGAGACAGAGAGAGAGAGTGTTTTGACAGATTCCTGACACACGAGCAACCATTGTCCTCTTGTACGATTTTCCTTATTTTCTAATTGATTCACTGGACTGAGGTGGGCCCTTCTGAAAAGGTCAAGGACAGTAAAAGGTCCTTGAGAGGATTTTCTCCCCACCTACTTCCTAAGGACTCTGGGCTGAGGAAACAAGCCATGGAGAGAAGGTTGGGGGGCAAGGGGGGTGGCTGTCTGCTCTTCTTTTCTCTCTTTTATTTCTGTCTGTTCTTTCCTTGCACTTCAGAGCCAGCCTGTACTTCCTGAATGAAAGCAATTTGGTCTAGAGGACCGTTGGGTATTCACCTGTCCAGAGAAAGGGAGCTGGAACAGATGGCTTCTTAAGGCCCCTTCTGATGTTCTGAGGCTCTCCTTAGAGGTATTGAAGGAAGGCATTCCCAGTAGAAGGAGCAGAAGATGCTTTTCAACTAGTTTGTAAATTTTTTAAATAATAATAATTATGATGGGTTTTTGAGCACTTACTCTATGTCAAGCCCTGTTCTAAGAGCTGGAGCAAGAATTATATATACTAACCCTATTGAACTTTCCCAAAAGCTTAATACAGCTTTGCTCACAGTAGGCGCTCCATAAATATTATTGATGGATTCAGGAGGGGCTGTTCTCTCCAAGCTAAATCATGCTCTGGGTCTTTCACCTCTCTTTTGGGGAGCAGTGTTTCTTTACAGTCAGAGTCCCTTCGAGGATATGATTTTGGTTCTTTGGACAGTCTCAGCCAAGGCTAGCCTTTCCTACAATGTTTTTGCATTCTGCGACTTACCATTTCTGAAGCCTTTCGTTTGGCGGTGACACCTTCCTGAGAATTCAGCAGGTGCCTCAAATCCCCTCCCCTAGAGAGAAACCAGTGAGGGGGGCTCTTGAAAAAGGAATGGGGCATTGAATCCTGAGCCCTAAATTCCAAACCCTGCTGACTCTCCGGGAACAAATTTCCTAACCTCTCTGGGTCTCGGTTTCATCACTTTAGGGTCCTCCCCGCTCCCTTCCTCAAAAGGGTTTGGAGGGAAACACATATAACTGCTTCGAATCGAATAGGCCAAGATGGATCCTAATTCCACGGCTTTTGAGAACTCTAGAGTTCTACCTGGGCGGCCCTACCGAGACCCAAAGGCCTTTTCCCTCCCAAGTCTCTTACCCAAATCTCCTTTCTCTGCTATCCCTATTCTTAAGCGCCAGGGACCATGTGTAATTCCCTCTTCTATATAGACTCCCAGCACTTAGTACAGTGCTTTGCATACGGGTAGCGCTTAACAGGTACTATTTGTACCACCACCACTACAGGCATGCTTAGTAAGTACCATTGATTAGAGAATAGTAATAATAATTGTGGTATTAGTTAAGTACTTATTGTATGCCAGGCACTGTTCTAAGCTTTGGGGTGGAAACCAGCAAATCGGTTGGGATGCAGTACCTGTCCTGCATGGGGCTCACGGTCTTAATCCCCATTTTAAAGATGAGGAACTAAGGCCCAGAGAAGTGAAGTGACTTGCCCAAGGCCACACAGCAGAAAAGTGGCAGAGCAGGGATAAGAATCCATGACCTTCTGACTCTCAGGCCTGACTGACTAGCCTGGGCTAGTGGAAAGAGCTTGAGTCTGGGAGACAGAGGACGTGAGTTCTAATCCTGGCTCTGTGTGACGTTGGGTAAGCCACTTCACTTCTCCATACTTCAGTTTCCTCATCTGTAAAATGGGGATGAAATATGTGTTCTCCCTCTTTATTAGACAGTGAGCCCTGGGTGGGACAGGGACAATGTCCCACCTGATTGTCTTGTAGCCATCCCAGAGTTTAGTACAGTGCTTGACACATAGAAAGCACTTAACAAATAGCATTTATTGTCTTTATCGATTGATGGATTGATAGACCACAGGATGGGGGGGCGGGGGGGCACTCTGAAACAGCCAGCTACTTGGAAAAGAAAAAAGAGAGCATCAGTGTTAAAAGCAGAAAGGTAACTGTTTCCCCCACCTACTCTCTCCCACTCTCTGGCACCTGCTCCAAAAACTTGGGGAAGTTCTTTCCAAAGGCAGGGATCAAGGTCATTTGCTCTGATAGAGTGAAAGAAATCTCTTGTCTCTTTCCACCTGGAGTTGTTCCAGCCTTCCTAAAGGGGAAGGAACAGTTAAACAAACAGAAATTGGCCAATCAGGGGCATAAGTGGAGTCCCATTTTTGTTCCATTGCTTAATGGAGTTTTGGAAAAAAAATTCTACTCAAAGAAACAGTACACTTTAACTGGCCTTAACTCATGAGTTTCCTGGGTCCTGGGGAGGACTTTGAGGGTGTTGAGTTAATCGTGGGGAAAATGGAGTTTCTTAGGATAATGGAATTAAAATGTCCTTTTCCCACCATGTTAAGGAAGGTATTGTTCTTTCAAAAGTGTCTGACCTTTAGAGTTTGGAAATCTGGTGTGGCCCTCCAAAATCTTTCTTTTTTCCTTTAAGAAATGTCCTGCTTTCGAGATAGATTTTACCAGCCCACAGAATATTTCCACCCTTCCCAACTTTACCGGTATTCTGGGGATGATGCATCAAGTCAGAACCGATGCGATCAGAAATGTAGTAACAATGCTGAGAGCCATTCTTTCTTGCCTTCAGTCTGATTACGTTCAAGACTTGTGCCTCCGAGTCTGAGCTGATTCGGCTCAGTAGTTTAAACCAAATAAAAACATGGAATGGCCAAATGTACGTGAGCATAAGCATTCGGAAATGAATATATTTAGCCTTTTCGTGCAGGATGATATGGTAGACTTATTGATCTGGTTCCAGATCTCCCACCTCCTAGCTAGCTCACCTAACCCAGCCTGTATACTTCACTCCTCTAACATCAATCTACTCACTGTATCTTTATCTTGTCTGTCTCACCTCCAACTCTCTGCTCACGTTCTCTCTCCGGCCTGGAACTCTTTCCCCTTTCATATCCAACATATTTATCTTCTAAGTCCTCCTAGAATCACACCTTCTCCTAGAAGGCTTCCCTACCTAAGCCCTCATGGCATTACCCTATTCACCCTCCCTTCTGCATCGCCTCTGCGCTTGGATGGGTACCTCTTAAGCAGTCAGATTCTCACCCTACCCCCAGTACCACAGAACTCTTGTACAAAGCTTTATACTCTGCCTTTTCTCCTATCAGTAATTTATTTTAATGTCTATCTATCTCCTGCCCTAAACTGTAAACTCTTTGAGGGTAGGGCTCAAGAATATCAACTCTATTGTCTGATACTCTACCAAGCACGTAGTACAGTGCTGTGCACACAGTTAAATAGCATTGATTGATTGATGGACGCCCGGGGGACCATCTCTTCAAATGGACAAAATTGAAGTTGGAATCTTGTCGGTTAATACCGCACGTTTTGAGCTCTTCTGCCTGATGAGGCCTGGAATTAATAGCTGAAATCTTCGATGTCAGTTCCTCCAAATTACATTTGGCCAATCAAATATGAAAATTAAGGCAGACAGTAAATGCAGTGTCAGTGGGGTGGGGGTGGGGGGTTGTGAATTGCTCTTGTGGAACCCTGAGGTCAGGTGGTTGGGGAGATAATGCTATTTACTCGACTCATTTTCCCTTGTAAATTCGGTTGCGACAAAGACTGAATGACAACTCCATGGATCTCCCGTTTCCAACTGATCAAAAAGGAGGTAATTCTAGGTGAGATGTGGAATTGGAGTGCTTACTTTTTAAAACAAAATGTAATAATAATAATAGTATTTGTTAAGCCCTTGTTATGTGCCGAGCATTGCACCAAGCCCTGGGATAAATGCCAAATACTCAAATAGGAAACAGTCCCTGTCCCACATGGGACTCACAGTTGAAGGAAGAAGGAGAACAAGTATTGAATCCTCATTTTACAGATGTGGAAAGTAAGGCACAGAGAAGCTAAGGGACTTGTCCAAGGTCACACAGCAGGTAAGTGGCAGGGCCGGGATTAGAACCCATGAACTTCTGAGTCCTGGGCATCCACTACACCATGTCTCTTCTCCACAAGAGTTGCTTGTGATAGATGCTCATCCACTGATGCCACCCAGAGTGAATTTGTAGCTGAGGTTTCTGGAAGGATGGACTGGCTCCTTCCTGCTCATGCTGTCCTTTTTGTCTCTCCTGCTTTCCCAGTGATGGCCAAACTTCTTTTGTCTGTGACACCCTTTGTCCTGCGAATGCTGCTCCCCATCTCCTCCTCACCAAAGCCCACCAAGCAGAGGGAGAGAGAGAGCGAGAGAGAGAGAGAGAGAGAGAGAGAGAGAGAGAGAGAGAGAGAGAAAGTGGGGAAAACATTGTTTTTCCCATCTTTCAAAAACCATCTAGAGCTGAAGGCATGTGAGTCCCCCACCCTGGAGTTGGATTGTGACCAGAAACTTGGCCTGGAGTGGGTTTGATTGGAGGAAATGAAATACCCAAAAGCGTGTTATTTATTCCTGCCTAAATGTACCCTCAGCCTACAGTAGACATCCCCTTTTCATTCATTCATTCAATCGTATTTATTGAGCGCTTACTGTGTGCAGAGCACTCTACTAAGCGCTTGGGAAGTCCAAGTTGGCAACATATAGAGACGGTCCCTACCCAACAATGGGCTCACAGTGTAGAAGGGGGAGACAGAGAACAAAACAAAACATATCAACAAAATAAAATAAATAGAATCAATATGTACAAATAAAATAAATAGAGTAATAAACACATACAAACATATATACATATATACAGGTGCTGTGGGGAGGGGAAGGAGGTATGGTGGGGGGGATGGAGAGGGGGTAGACCTCTGACTCCAAAGCCCAGGCTCTTTCCACTGAGCCACACTGCTTCTCTTGTCAGCTGTGTGACTTTGGGCAAGTCACTTCACCTCTCTGGGCCTCAGTTCCCTCATCTGCAAAATGGGGGTGAAGACTGTGAGCCCCCCGTGGGACAACCCGATCACCTTGCAAACTCCTCAGCGCTTAGAATGGTATGCTCTTGGTTCGCACTGCCTCCCTCCATTCAAGGAGATCCTTCCGATGTCACCAAAATCTAGCTGCCTGATATCTGTAGAATCATAGGAGGCTGAGGCCGAAATCAACCCTCCAATCTAGCCCCCCGTCTCTGTACAATATTGCATCTAAATAATCAGAGATGGAGCACGGTGGTGTTTTCATGGCTAGGATTTCATTAACGATCCTCTGGGATTTTTCATTTTTATCCTTTTTTTTTTGCAAGGAACAAGGTTATATAAGTCTAAAGAACCCTGCAGATTGGCTTCTGGGCTCTATCTGATCTCAGTGTGGGAGGTGAATGTTCAGATCTATATAAAGACAGTCCACTTTGGAGGGACCTATATACAGTCTCTGAGGTTCTTAACACCAAGTGAAGCCTTCAGCGGAGGTGGAAGGGTTGGTCTGGTGATGGGGCGGGAAGGACGTCCCGAGAAGGAGTGCGTAGGCAGAGGAGCTTCCCCTTCTGCAGAGAGGGTTTTGGGGATTTCTCAGTGGGCCAACTTAAACAATAACTATCAGCAGCAGTGACATAGCCTTTCACCATCGTGTTTATCAAGCGTATACTGTGCGAATAGTACTGTACTAAGAGCTTGGGAGAGTATGATACAACAGATGTAGCAGACACATTCCCTGTCCACAAGGACCCTACAGTCTAGAGAGGGAGACAGATATCAAAATAAATTGTGACTATGTAAAAACAATAATTGCGGTATTTGATAAGTGCTTACTAGGTGCCAGGCACTGTACTAAGGGTTGGGGTGGACACAAGTAAATCGGGTTGGACACAGTCGCTGTC
The DNA here is from genome assembly GCF_015852505.1 of Tachyglossus aculeatus. Lineage (NCBI taxonomy): Eukaryota > Metazoa > Chordata > Mammalia > Monotremata > Tachyglossidae > Tachyglossus > Tachyglossus aculeatus. Next base: position 9,210,041 of record NC_052073.1, on the reverse strand, counting down.
CCACATGGGGCTCGGTCTCAAACCCCGTTTTACAAATGAGGTAACTGAGGCACAGGGGAGTAAAGTGAGTTGACCAAGGTCACACAGCAGACAGGTGGCAGAGCCGGGGCTAGAACCCATATCTTCTGACTCCCAAGCCTGTGCTTCGCCATGCTGTGCTGTGGGGCTGAGGGTGGGGCCAATAAAGGGCACAAAACCAAGTGCCAGGGTGATGCGGAAGGGAGAGGGAGCCCCGCTCCCTCCTCCCACAGGATGACCTTGGGTAAGTCACTCAGCCTCTCTGTGCCCCAGTTTTTTCATTTGTAAAATGGGGATAAGATAGTTATTGCAGCGTGGCTCAGTGGAAAGAGCCTGGGCTTTGGAGTCAGAGGTCATGGGTTCAAATCCTGGCTCTGCCGCTTGTCAGCTGTGTTACTTTGGGTAGGTCACTTCACTTCTCTGGGCCTCAGTTCCCTCATCTGGAAAATGGAGGTTAAGACTGTGAGCCCCCCGTGGGACAACCTGATCACCTTGTAACCTCCCCAGTGCTTAGTACAGTGCTTTGCACATAGTAAGCGCTTAATAAATGCTATTATTATTATTATTATTTACCCTTCCACTCAGATTGGGTGTCCATATAGGATAGGGAATTTGTCCCTTCTGACGATCTTGTGTCTGCCCCATTAGTTAGGCTCTTCTAGACTGTGAGCCCACTGTTGGGTAGGGACCGTCACTATATGTTGCCAACTTGGACTTCCCAAGCACTTAGTACAGTGCTCTGCACACAGTAAGCGCTAAATAAATGCAATTGATTGATTGATTGCTTAGTTAGCTCCGGCACCCCCACTTTGACCACTGCACTAACTGGATGAGTATGAAGGCAGAACCAGTTGACAAAGTGCAGAGGGTGATCATTGGAGGAGCAATCCTCACCCCCACCGGCCTTGATGTGCCCAGGTATGCCCCGAACAGCAAAGCAGCGTGGCTTAGTGGTTAGAGCCCGGGCCTTGAAGTCAGAAAGACCTGGATTCTAATCCCATCTCCACCACGTGTCTGCTGTGTGACCTCGGGCAAGTCACTACTTCTCTGGGCCTCAGTTCCCTCATCTGTAAAATGGGGATTAAGACTGTGAGCCCCATGTGCACCAGGGACTGTGTCCAACCTGATTCATTCATTCGATCGTATTTATTGAGCGCTTACTGTGTGCAGAGCACTGGACTAAGCGCTTGGGAAGCCCAAGTTGGCAACATATAGAGACGGTCCCCACCCAACAGCGGGCGCACAGTCTAGAAGGGGGAGACAGAGAGCAAAACAAAATATATTAACAAAATAAAATAAATAGAATAAATATGTACAAATAAAATAAATAAATAGAGTAATAAATCCACCCAAACATATGTACATATATCCAGGTGCTGTAGGGAGGGCAAGGAGGTAAGGGGCGGGGGGGAGGGGGAGGAGGAGGAGAGGAAGGAGGGGGCTCAGTCTGGGAAGGCTGATTAACTCGTGTGTACCCCAATGCTTGGCACATAGTAATAAATAATAATAATGATGGCATTTATTAAGTGCTTACTATGTGCAAAGGACTGTTCTAAGCGCTTGGGGAGGTTACAAGGTGATCAGTTTGTCCCACGGGGGGCTCACAGTCTTAATCCCCATTTTACAGATGAGGGAACTGAGGCCCAGAGAAATGAAGTGACTTGCCCAAAGTCACACAGCTGACAATTAGCGGAGCCAGACTGAGTGCCCTTTTTCCTCTCCTCCTCTCCATCCCTGCTGCCCTACCTCCTTCCCCTCTCCTCAGCACCTGTATGTTTGTACAGATTTATTACTCTATGTAATTTACTCGTACATATTTACTATTCTATTTATTTTGTTAATGATGTGTATCTAGCTTTATTTTTATTTATTCTGGTGACTTGACACCTGTCCCCATGTTTTGTTTTGTTGGCTGTCTCCCCCTTCTAGACTGTGAACCCGTTGTTGGGTAGGGACCGTCTCTATATGTTGCCAACTTGTACCTCCCAAGCGCTTAGTCCAGTGCTCTGCACACAGTAAGTGCTCAATAAATACGATTGAATGGATGAACCCATGACCTCTGACTCCAAAGCCTGGGCTCTTTCCACTGAGCCACGCTGCTTCTAGCTTAATAAGTAATTGCTTAACCAGTACTGTAATTATTATGATCACCTGCCACCCTAATCGGATGCTCTGTCAAGGCTCTGGAAACCCCTCCTGGACCAGGTGGCCTGGGGCAGTGACCTCACCTACCTCCTTCTCCCCCCACCCTCCTGGATTCACTAGCCCATCCCTCCTTATCCATTCATCCCAATGCCCAGAGACCTCTCATCATCAATCGTATTTATTGAGCGCTTACTATGTGCAGAGCACTGTACTAAGCACTTGGGAAGTACAAATTGGCAACATATGGAGACAGTCCCTACCCAACAGTGGGCTCACAGTCGAAAAGAGAAACCGTGCCCCCAACAATGTCAAAGCCAGGCAGGGGGAAGTCAAGGCTCTTAGCAATCTCCATCCTTCACGCTACGTGATATTTGGCCCCAGGGCCCACTGCTGACGAAGGCACCTCAGGTTCCCACAGAAAGAAAGGTCGAGCTATTTCCAGCCGTGTCAGCCTCCCCGGGATCCTCCGTTACAAGCCAACCGGGGCCGGGCTTGAACTTTGAACTCAGACAATAGACGGTGGGTCTTCCGCACTCTCGATAGCCACCCCTCACCCGTTTATAGATGGAGAAAAAAAATCCATAAAGAGCTTAAAAGTCTAATAGAATTCTTTTCCTATTAACTGCCACGATGATAAAAAAAAATGAAATAAAATAACCCATAACCATCGGAGCTGAAGGATGACTCTCTAGGAGGCATTAAGGCTGAGGGGGATGAGAATTTTATAGGTGGAATATAAAGCAGCTGTGCTTTCTGTAATGGGACAAAGTGCATTGAAGGAGTATAATATGGTTGAACTGAATGGAGCTTTAAAGGACTGCCATTCATTCAATCATTCAATTCATTCAATCGTATTGAGCACTTACCGAGTGCAGAGCACTGTACTAAGCGCTTGGGAAGTCCAAGTTGGCAACATATAGAGATGGTCCCTACCCAACAAAGGGCTCACGTTCATTCATTCAATTGTATTTATTGAGCGCTTACTGAGTGCAGAGCACTGTACTAAGCGCTTGGGAAGTCCAAGTTGAAAACATATGGAGATGGTCCCTACCCAACAACGGGCTCACGTTCATTCATTCATTCAATTGTATTTATTGACTGATTACTGTGTGCAGAGCACTGTACTAAGCTCTTGGGAAGTCCAAGTTGGCAACATATAGAGACGGTCCCTACCCAACAGCAGGCTCACAGTCTAGAAATCACCAATAACTGAGATCCCAACCCAAAGCAGGTGTCATCATCATCATCATCAATCGTATTTATTGAGGGCTTACTGTGTGCAGAGCACTGTACTAAGCGCTTGGGAAGTACAAGTTGGCAACATATGGAGATGGTCCCTACCCAACAACGGGCTCACGTTCATTCATTCATTCAATTGTATTTATTGACTGATTACTGTGTGCAGAGCACTGTACTAAGCGCTTGGGAAGTCCAAGTTGGCAACATATAGAGACGGTCCCTACCCAAAAGTGGGCTCACAGTCTAGAAGTCACCAATAACTGAGATTCCAACCCAAAGCAGGTGTCCAGGTGCAGGAGGCTGCTGGGTAGGGGAAGGTCATCACCAGATCAGCTGGGGGATGGGGAGAAAGAGGGCAAGAGGAGATGAGAACAAGATGGAGAGGGCTTCCAGACTGAGGCTTGGGATACCTAGTTTGGCTACTAATTCTCTTGCCTCCAGGCTTCCATTATAATAATAATAATAATGGCATTTATTAAGCACTTATTATGTGCAAAGCACTGCACTAAGCGCTGGGGAGGTTACAAGGTGATCAGGTTGTCCCACATGGGGCTCACAGTCTTAATCCCCATTTTACAGAGAAGCAGCGTGGCTCAGTGGAAAGAGCCCAGGCTTTGGAGTCAGAGGTCATGGGTTCAAATCCCTGCTCTGCCAATTGTCAGCTGTGTGACTTTGGGCAAGTCACTTAACTTCTCTGTGCCTCAGTTACCTCATCTGTCATATGGGGATTAATATTGTGAGCCCCACATGGGGCAACCTGATCACCTTGTATCTTCCCCAGCACTTAGAACAGTGCTTTGCACATAGTAAGCGCTTAACAAATACCAGAATTATTATTATTATTAAGGAGCTTACAGTCTAGAGGGGGAGACAGGCATGAAAATAGATTACAAATAGAGGAAATAGTAGAGTATAAGAATATGGGAACAAGTGTGACCTAGAGGATAAACCAAGGGTTGGGAGCCAGAAAACCTGGATTCCAGTCCTGGCTCCTCCAATTACCTGCTGTGTAATCTTAGGCAAGTCACTTAACTTCTCTGTGCTGCATTATTTTCAACTGCGGAATGGGGTTTCAAAGCCTGTCCTTCCTCCTGTTTAGACTGTGAACCCCATGTGGGACAGGGACTGTATCAGGACTGATTACCCTTTATCTGACCCAGCTCTTGGAACAGTGCTTGACACATAGTAAGCACTTAACAAATACCAGAAAAAAATATTTACTTAAGTGATGTAAGACTGGTGTGAGCATCAGAGTGCTTAAGAGCTACACAGCCAACCACATAATCAGCGCAGAGGGCAGGATGATTAGGAGATATAAAGTACTTAATAATAATAATAATAATAATAATGGTATTTGTTAAGCACTTACTATGTGCAAAGCACTGTTCTAAGCGCTGGGGAGGTTACAAGGTAATCAGGTTGTCCCACGGGGGGCTCACAGTCTTCATCCCCATTTTACAGATGAGGGAACTGAGGCTCAGAGAAGTTAAGTGACTTGCCCAAAGTCACACAGCAGACATGTGACAGAACTGGGATTAGAACCCATGACCTCTGACTCCCAAGTCCGTGCTCTTTCCATCGAGCCACGCTGCTTAGCCTGGGAAGGTAAATTCGTTGTGGACAGGGAACATGCCCGTTAATTCTGTTGCAGTGTATTCTCCCAAGCGCTTAGTACAGTGCTCTGCACATAGTAAGCGCTCAATAAATACCCTTGTTTGATTGATTGAAGGCCTCTTGGAGGACATGCAGGCAGGGAGCCTGAAAAATAGTTGCTTAACCTGGGCAGAGAAGACTGCTGAGAGCTGTTTGTGGGAGGGAATGTGTCTGTTTATTGTTGCATTGGACTCTCCCAAGCGCTTAGTACAGTGCTCTGCACATAGTAAGCGCTCAATAAATACCCTTGTTTGACTGATTGAAGGCCTCTTGGAGGACCTACAGGCAGGAAGCCTGAAAAATTGTTGCTTAACCTGGGCAGAGAAGACTGCTGAGAGCTGTTTGTAGGAGGGAATGTGTCTGTTTATTGTTGCATTGGACTCTCCCAAGCTCTTAGTACAGTGCTCTGCACATAGTAAGCACTCAATAAATACGCTTGTTTGACTGATTGAAGGCCTCTTGGAGTACGTGCAGGCAGGAAGCCTGAAAAATAGTTGCTTAACCTGGGCAGAGAAGACTGCTGAGAGCTGTTTATTGTTGCATTGGACTCTCCCAAGCGCTTAGTACAGTGCTCTGCACATAGTAAGCGCTCAATAAATACCCTTGTTTGACTGATTGAAGGCCTCTTAGAAGACCTGCAGGCAGGAAGCCTGAAAAATTGTTGCTTAACCTGGGCAGAGAAGACTGCTAAGAGCTGTTTGTGGGAGGGAATGTGTCTGTTTATTGTTGCATTGGACTCTCCCAAGCGCTTAGTACAGTGCTCTGCACATAGTAAGCGCTCAATAAATACCCTTGTTTGACTGATTGAAAGCCTCTTAGAAGACCTGCAGGCAGGAAGCCTGAAAAATTGTTGCTTAACCTGGGCAGAGAAGACTGCTGAGAGCTGTTTGTGGGAGGGAATGTGTCTGTTTATTGTTGCATTGGACTCTCCCAAGCACTTAGTACAGCGCTCTGCGCACAGTCAGCGCACTGTAGGAATTCATCCATTCAGTCGTATTTATTGAGCGCTGACTGTGTGCAGAACACTGTACTAAGTGCTTGGGAGGTACAAGTTGGCAACATATAGAGACGGTCCCTACCCAACAACGGGCTCACAGTCTAGATCTTTCATTGGGTCATGGCACGTGAGTCCTGTACGTATGGAGGCTTGGCATGCCTTTGGCCATGTGCCACTCACCTCCCTCCCTGTTGGCTCATCACATTTTAGGAAACCACCAGACCAACAGCAGTAGGAGAAGTGCTAGAATCCATTCCTGAGCCCGTGTTCTTCATCCCCCCCGCCTTACCTCCTTCCCCTCCCCACACCACCTGTATATATGTTTGTACGTATTTATTACTCTATTTTATTTGTACATATTTATTCTATTTATTTTATTTTGTTAATATGTTTTGTCTTGTTGTCTGTCTCCCCCTTCTAGACTGTGAGCCCACTGTTGGGTAGGGACCGTCTCTCTATGTTGCCAACTGGGACTTCCCAAGCGCTTAGTACAGTGCTCTGCACACAGTAAGCACTCAATAAACACGATTGAATGAATGAATGAAGTGTCAAGACCAAAGCACATCTGTTGTGGGAGACTCTGTCATCAGTCCAGTACCTCTGCTCTCGAGAAGGTTTTGGAGCTTTTTGGACTCCCTGAACACAAGTGAGGGGATGGTGAAGTTGGCACCTGCTGTGGGCATGTATCTCCTGAGGAGCAGAAAGCAGCACCATCCCACCCCCACTAGCAGCTGGGGAGAGTACAAATCAAGAGAAGGGAGCAGAGGTTTCCCCCATGCCTCTGTTTCACTTCTGGAGAGAAGCAGTTACACGTTGGGGCAGAGGGATGGACAGAAGGTGGGGGTGTTATTATAATAATAATAATAATGGCATTTATTAAGCGCTTACTATGTGCAAAGCACTGTTCCAAGTGCTGGAGAGGTTACAAGGTGATCAGGTTGTCCCATGGGGGGCTCACAGTCTTAATCCCCATTCTACAGATGAGGGAACTGAGGCTCAGAGAAGTTGTCACTTTTTTTTTTGATGGCATTTATTAAGCACTTACTATGTGCTGGAGAGGTTACAAGGTGATCAGGTTGTCCCACGGGGGGCTCACAGTCTTAATCCCCATTTTACAGATGAGGGAACTGAGGCTCAGAGAAGTTAAGTTACTTGCCCAAAGTCACACAGCTTACAAGTGGCGGAGCTGGGATTTGAACCCATGACCTCTGACTCCAAAGCCCAGGCTCTTTCCACTGAGCCAGGAATACTTTGGATGTGGCCTCGGTTTAATCAGCCGAAGGAGGACTCCTGGGTTATGTCAGCTTTCACAGGTGGCGAGCTTTGCAGTCTTTCTATAGACCCAAGTAGTTGGGCATTCTTCTTTCTCTCTTCCCTCCCCTTCCCCTCTCTCTCCTCCTCCATTTTCCCTTTCCTTTTTCATCTCCTACATTCCCTTCATTCCCCCGCCTCCTTCTCCCTCTCTTCCTCCTCTCCTCTCTGCTCCTCTCCTCCTCCCTCTGGCTCTCTCTGAAACACTCCCTTTCCTCTTTCAATAACCAGGAGAGTCAGGAGGACTGTTTTCTCTCCAACCTGAAAAAAAAAAAACCTTAAAGTGGTCCTCACAGGTGTTTTCTTGTGTGTAATGTTTTCAAGGGGCTTTTGAAGGCTTCTCTTGTGACCGGTCGTTTCTTCCCTCTGCCAATAGCACTCATCTCCAAAGCTTTTATTTTAAAACCTTGGCAAGGAGGGAAATGTTTTTTTTTCTTTTTCTTGTTGAAAGTTTATCTTGGCAGGGTTCCCCCGCAGCTCACTGAGTCTAGCCCCAGCTGGAGCGCCGAAAGCTTAATAAAGTTGGAGGGGCGACAAGCCAACGAGGATTTTCCAGTCAGCCCAGCGGGCATTGGAGAGCTCGGGCAGTCTGGGGCCCGGGCATCACTGCCAGGGGACCAGACCCTCCTCAATCAATCAATCAATCAATCGATCATATTTATTGAGCGCTTACGGTGTGCAGAGCACTGTACTAAGCGCTTGGGAAGTACAAGTTGGCAACATATAGAGACAGTCCCTACCCAACAGTGGGCTCACAGTCTAAAAGTCTAAACTAACCTTGAAGATGAGATTGAGACAGATTATCGAGTCAGCTACACTAGAGGTCTTGGTTGTGTGTGTATGTGCATGCACATATAATAATAATAATGGCATTTATTAAGTGCTTACTATTTGCAAAGCACTGTTTTAAGCACTGGGGAGGTTACAAGGTGATCAGGTTGTCCCACGGGGGGCTCAAAGTCTTCATCCCCGTTTTACAGATGAGGTAACTGAGGCCCAGAGAAGTTAAGTGACTTGGCCAAAGCCACACAGCTGACAATTGGCGGAGCTGGGATTTGAACCTCTGACTCCAAAGCCCGGGCTCTTTCCACTGAGCCACGCTGCTTCTCTATGCACATATGTGTGTGTTTCTCCAGGTGAGCATGTGTTTGTGCTTGTTTGTGAGGTCCTCTAGACAGTAAACTCATTTTGGGCAGGGAATGTGTCTGTTTATTGTTATGGCGTATTCTCCCACGCCCAGTAAGTGCTCAGTAAATATGACTGAATGAATGAATGATGAAACCAATGAAGATTTATATCCCCATTTCTTGTGCGATTGCTGGTAATTAGATGCACGAGAGGCAGGCAGGGGCCTCTCGTCTATGTAGACAAATTAAAGTGTTGTTATCTTACAACAAGAGACGCCGCGTGATAGGCAGCAAAAGGGCTTTACAAGGGCAAAAAAATGGAGGGGAGCTGTGCAATTAAAGTCTATAAATGGCATCTCAATTGAATAGTGGATAATTTGAAGTGATTACAGACAGATTAGCCAACCACAACAAGTGAAAAGAATGAGGGATGACGGGGGCTTACCTAGGATTTGTGAATTGATGTTCCTGGCCGACTCTGCCTTCAGAGAGCAACCAGTCGGGAAAGGATGGATTGAGGCCTCATTACCGGGGAATTGGGGGTACCACCGGGCTTTCTCGCAACACCCAAGAAGGGCAAGGCCTCCTACCTCTCCACTGTTGTCTCTACCTCCCCGCAAAGAGGCAGAGGTGATTTCCGTTGGGATAAACCATGAAACGAAGAAGTTAGAGGACTTTCCCTATTCATAGCCTAAGTCGGGAGTGCTGAGAGACAGATCTGGGTCTCCCGGGCTTTGGTCTCTCTGCTGCACCAGTAACCAAACCTTTGTGGCGGGGAAGGAGGGGAAGAAGAATGGGTCTCGATGACTGAGTTGGGGGTGGATGGGGTAGGAGGAGGAAAGCTGAAAGTAAGGAGTTTCTGTTTCATGTGGAGATGGATGGGTGGCCAGTGGAGGTTTGTTAGAGGTGGGGAGATATGGGCTGCTGTAGTAATAATAGTAGTGTGCAAAGCCCCGGGAAAAAGTCATGTCACCCAGCCTACTCCTGCTGATTGGGATGACCCGGACCATCCCTATTTAGGTGGCCCAAGGGGATTCCACAGTGACAACCTGCTTTGTCAGGGAAGACCAACCCCATCCCCCTGGGGAAAGCTGGAACTTCCAGCTTCCTCTGGTCTCCCTGGAGACGGCCCGGCCCTGCGCTCAGTGGGGCAGCCATGAGACGGGACATCGGCCCCGTTTCCATGGCAGTGGCTTCCCCAAGAGTGGAGGCTAATGGGACTCGGGTAGTGAGGGCCCGGCGGGCGGGCGCAGGGCAGTGTGTAGGGAGGGGAAATGGTGGAAGAAAGCACCTCAGGCTGACGGGCCACTCTGGATCCAACAGCCACTGCTCATGGCGAGATAAGGTTGCTATTCGCAGGAAAGGACACGGTGGTTTGTCTGCTGAGAGCCTGGATACGGCCTAGCTCTTTCTCCTTGCCACAGAAGCCACGGGAATCTTGTCTGAGGAGTTTTATTGCTCTCCCCTTGGGTTCGGGGAGTAGGGCCCAGCACCTCGGTAAGAAGGAAGGAATCAGAGACACCCTTCTTGTTTCCTTTCTCTGGGTCACCTAGAGAGACAAAGATAAGCTAAATTAGGAACTAATGGCTTGGCTAACCTGCCTCCTTCTAGACTGTAAGCTCATTGAGGGCAGGGAATGTGTTTGTTTATTATTGTATTGTACTCTCCCAAGTGCTTAGTAATTATAATAATAACAATAATGGCATTTGTTAAGTGCTTACTATGTGCAGAGCACTGTTCTAAGCGCTGGGGGGGTTACAAGGTGATCAAGTTGTCCCACGTGGGGCTCACAGTCTTAATCCCCATTTTACAGATGAGGTAACTGAGGCTCAGAGAAGTTAAGCGGCTTGCCCAAGGTCACACAGCAGACATGTGGGAGAGTCGGGATTTGAATCCATGACCTCTGACTCCAAAGCCCGCGCTCTTTCCACTGAGCCACTATGCTCCAGTGCTCTGCACACAGTAAGCGCTCAATCAATACAGTTGAATGAACTAATAATAATATTGGTATTTGTTAAGTGCTTACTACGTGCCAAGCACTGTTCTAAGCACTGGGGGGGGGATACAAGGTAATCAAGGTTGTCCCACATGGGGCTCACGGTCTTAGTCCCCATTTTACAGATGAGGGAACTGAGGCACAGGGAAGTTAAGTGACTTGCCCAAAGTCACACAGCTGACAAGTGGTGGAGCCGGGATTAGAACCCATGACCCCTGACTCCCAAGCCCGGGCTCTTGCCACCGAGCCACGCTGCTTCGTGAATGAATGAGGTGAGGGTCTGGACTGGAAGCTTGGCACAGAATGGGGTTGCTCCAGGAAGGGGAAATATGAGGGCGTTAAGAGGAGCTAATGGGCAGCCATTTTATTGGGAAGTTGCACCCTGGGAAATCTCCCTCACTCAGCTTCTTCAGTATTAATATCTGTCTGCCCCTAAATCAATCAATCAATCAATCATATTTATTGAGCACTTACTGTGTGCAGAGCACTGTACTAAGCGCTTGGGAAGTACAAGTTGGCAACATATAGAGACAGTCCCTACCCAACAGTGGGCTCACAGTCTAAAAGGGGGAGACAGAGAACAAAACCAAACATACTAACAAAATAAAATAAATAGAATAGATATGTACAGGTAAAATAAATAAATAAATAGAGTAATAAATAATGATAACAATAATAATAATAATGGTATTGAAGTGCTTACTATGTGCCGAGCACTATTCTAAGCACTGGGGTAGATAAGAGGTAATCAGGCTGTCCCACATGGGGCTCACAGTCTTAATCCCCATTTTACAGATGATAACTGAGGCACAGAGAAGTGAATTGACTTAACCAAGGTCAGACAGGAGACAAATGGCAGAGCCAGAATTAGAACCCATGGCACTGAAACAGCATGGCTCAGTGGAAGGAGCACGACCTCGGGAGTCAGAGATCATGGGTTCTAATCCCAGCTCTGCCACATGTCAGCTGTGTGACTTTTGGCAAGTCACTCTACTTCTCTGTGCCTCAGTTACCTCACCTGCAAAATGGGGATTAAGACTGTGAGCCCCATGTGAGGCAACCTGATCACCTTGTATCCTCCCCAGAGCTTAGAACAGTGCTTTGAATATCATCATCATCATCAGAGCCCCATGTGAGGCAACCTGATCACCTTGTATCCTCCCCAGAGCTTAGAACAGTGCTTTGAATATCATCATCATCATCAATCGTATTTATTGAGCGCTTACTATGTGCAGAGCACTGTAAAGACTGTAAGCTCGTTATGGGCATTGATGTGTATGTTCATTGTTATAGTATACTCTCCCAGGCTCTTAGTACAGTGCTCTGCACAAAGTAAACAATAAATACGACTGACTGACTGACAAACCCCTGCGTCCCTGGGCCTAGCAGCCTCTCCTACGTAAATTAGGTGCTCTCCTCAAACGTTGGTTCTGGTGCTTTCTAAGCCTGCAGCCACCCTCTCACTCTGGGAATTTCTGCGGTGGAAGGTCTCAGCTGTGTCAGAGAGTGAAAAAGAACAGATTCCTGCCTGATGGATTCCTTGAACACCAGGCCATTGGCAGGGCTAAGCTTTCCGAGGAACTGCAGCAGAAGGAACTCTCGTCCGCTGAACTCTTCTCCTCAATGACGGAAGAGTGGGAGGGGACCATTCCAAGGCCGTGAGCCTGGAGTGCCCTCAAGTCCTGTGACACAATGGACATTTAAATGATTGATCATAGGTAGAATCATGGGATCCCAGAGTTTTAAGAGGTCATTTGAGATCATCTAGTCCATTCCCCTGTCTCTGAGCATGAGGAATTTAAACCATCCCAGGGAGAGGAGAACCTACCTAAATTTTCCAGACCTCTAGAGCACAACCTTATTTAATGTCCTCTACTGAGGAGAAATTCTTCCTCAAGTCTAACCTTGATCTCTCATGCTGTAACTCAATGATGGTGATGCTGGTAACAGGTAGGGGAGACTTTGAGATTAGGATATATTATTATTGTTATATATTATTATATATTAGCAATACATTAATTAGTATATAAAATGTGTTTTATATGATATAATATAGTAATATATTGATTACTATTATTATATATTTTATCATTGTTAGATTATAATGTGCATGTAGTATTCATTCTATTTGTTCTGACTATTTTGACACATGTCTCCATGTTTTGTCTTGTCTGTCTCCCCCTTCTAGACTGTGAGCCTGTTGTTGGGTAGGGACCATCTCTATATGTTGCCGACTTGTGCTTCCCAAGCGCCTGGTACAGTGCTCTGCACACAGTAAGCGCTCAATAAATACGATTGAATGAATGAATGAATGGTTGGACATCGATATAATAATAATGATGGCATTTATTAAGCGCTTACTGTGTGCAAAGCACTGTTCTAAGCTCTGGGGAGGTTACAAGGTGATCAGGTTGTCCCACAGGGGGCTCACAGTCTTAATCCCCATTTTACAGATGAGGTAACTGAGGCACAGAGAAGTGAAGTGACTTGCCCAAAGTCACAGCGCTGACAATTGGCAGAGCCGGTATTTGAACCCATGACCTCTGACTCCAAAGCTCGTGCTTTTTCCACTGAGCCATGCTGCACATCGATGTGTGAACAGGCGTGAATCTTTTACTGTTCGCTAATGTCCTGTGGCCTAGCAAGTCCCTCCTAAACCAGGTCCAGGATTATACATCTCCATTCTCGGTTAATTTCCCTGAGCAGCAATGAAAAGCACACAATAGAGTGTGATCAATCAGTCAATGGTATTTATTAAGCGCTTATTGTGTGCAGAGCACTGAACTAAGCACTTGGGAGAGTACAATACAATGGAGCTGGAAGATGGGTTCCCGGCCCACAAGGAGCTTACAGTCTAGAGGGGGAGACCGACCTTAAAATAAATGAGGGATATAGATGTAAGTGCTATGGGGCTGAGGGTGGGGTGAAAATCAAGTGCTAAAAAGGAACAAATCCAATTGCAAGGGCATCACAGAAGGGTGAGGGAGTAGGGGAAGTGAGGACTTTCCTCTCCCTTCCTGCTTTGGGGCTGTTACCTTTCCCACTAGAGCAGGAAGAGGAAGGAAAGACAAACCAGTTCACGTTGCTGCCTGTTAGCAGCTCCAGTTAAAGGCTCGTTTGGGCAAGAATGGGGGTTTCGATCATCCCCGCTACCGGTCCTCTTCAGCATGGATAATTTAGCGTTAACGACCACTCTTCCTGAGGCCACCTGTGGTTCTTTCCCATCAGCCTTCGGTTCCTGAAAAGGATGCTTATAGACCCACCATTTCTATCCTGGCTCCGGTGCTGAAATATAGGCGATTCCTTCTCTCCCCTATGCTCCCCAGTATCCCGGAATCTTGGAAAGCCAATATCGCTGGAGAATGGTATTCCCCAGATCTAGTTCCAGGCACCCCCACCGAGCAGCTGCTCCAGAAGAAAATGGTTCCTCCTCTTCCTCTCCTGTGGCCCAGCCAAGAGCAAGCAGCTTATTGAGCTCCCGGTCACTTCTCCCGCCTGGCTCTGCCTTCAGACAGCCGGTGGAGCTCCTAGTTCCAGCGGTTCTCTGCCAGGCCTCGGGGCTGAACCTTCCTGACCAGACTCTAAAAAGGAATTATTTATGTCTTCTACATAGTTCTGGGCCTGACTGCCAAAAATGGAAAGCAGTGAACAGGGAGGGGCGGGGGTGGGGGGGAAACAGAGTCCCCAGCATAAACACACTCCCAGGAGGCTGAGGGAAGTCACTGGAGGGGTTGGAGAGGAAGGAACGGAGAGCAAATTTTTCAAAAGAACCCATTTCTCTCTTTCCCTTCCCCCACCAAAACAACTCTTTCTCAACCTCATCAACTCCCTAACTGTGTTGAATAAAAATAGCTCCTTTTTTTTGAGACACTGCCTGTGTTCCCTGCTTCATGTAGCCTGGTATATTCCACCCCCAGAAGCTCCCGATGGCTTATGGCATGTTTGCAGAGGAAATTAACCTTTTACAAGCCCGAGGGGCTATACTCGCTATGATACCTTCTAAATAGATAATAATAATAATAATGATATTTGTTAATCACTTACTACGTGCCAAGCACTGATCTAAGCCCTGGGGTAGACACAAGGTAATCAGGTTGTCCCACCTGGGGCTCACAGTCTCAATGCCCGTTTTGCACATGAGGTAACAGGCATAGAGAAGTTAAGTGGATTGCCCAAGGTCACAGAGCAGGCAAGTGAAGAATCCAGGATTAGAACCCATGACCTTCTAACTCCCAGGCCTGTGCTCTAGCGACTACACCGTGAATGCAGATAGCAACTAGAATAGTTTTGATGTAGGAGGGGGCATGAATTCAGCATTTTTTTCTCTCTTCCCCAGTGTCCAAGGAACTTGGATTGTTCCAAGAAAGTTCCATTGCTCCAAGGATTGTTAGCTTCTCCATCCTTATCTCATACGGACCCATTGTTGGGTAGGGACCATCTCTATATGTTGCCAATTTGTACTTCCCAAGCGCTTCGTACAGTGCTCTGCACACAGTAAGCGCTCAATAAATACGATTGAAAGAATGAATACTACCTGTGCCTGTCGTGGGTTGGGAGACAGAGATGGGGGCTCTTAGAACAGTGCTTGGCACATAGTAAGCGCTTAACATATACCATCATCATCATCTTCATCCCCACTGATTGTTTGGGGAAATTGTGGCCCAGGGGTAGCCCACTGGACTGTCCTACCTCCTTTCTTTGACGTGCCACCTCTTTCTTGTTGTGAGCCCACTGAGGCTGGAGTCAGGTTAAGTCACCCTATCCATCAGTTGACCAACCAACCAACGGTATTTGTTGAGCTGTAAAGTTGGATTTTATGCGGAGCAGTGGACTAAGCTCTCGAGAGGGTACAATAAAATAGACTTGATCACTGTCCTCAAGAAAGCTGTCCCTTCCCAGCTCCTTCTTTCCCTTTAATTCTTAAAGTGCTCAGGGCTTAGCGGGAAATGTAATTCCTCTCTGTTAGACTGACTGACACTTACCAAAACCCTTATAAATAGCTTTCTGTTGCCCACGAGCTCTTCTCCAAAATACATCTCATTAACTCTTTAAAGCACAGAAAAGCAGCGTGGCCTAATGGACAGAGGATGGGTTTGGGAGTCAGAAGGACCTGGGTTCTATTCATTCATTCAATTGTATTTATTGAGCGCTTACTGTGTGCAGAGCACTGTACTAAGCGCTTGGGAAGTCCAAGTCGGCAACATATAGAGACGGTCCCTACCCAACAACAGGCTTACAGTCTAGAAGGGGGAGACAGACAACAAAACAAAACATGTAGACGGTTGTCAAAAACTTGTCTGTTGTGTGACACTGGGCAAGCCAGTTCACTTCTCTGTGCCTCAGTTACCTCATCTGTAGAACAGGGATTAAAACCGTGAGCTCCAGGTAGGACAGGGACCGTGCCCAACCTGATTAGCTTGTCCCTACTCCAGTACTTAGTATAATGCCTGACACACAGTAAGCTCTTAATAAAGACCATAAAACTCTTCCAGATTACCCCAGGCTTCAGATGATGGACCAGAGGAAATGAAGAATGATTGTCTTTCTTTTTCCACCTCTGAGCTCAGGCTGAGGTTCCAGGCTTGTGCCATCTTTGGGGGATGGTGAATTAGAGCCCCTAGCCCAACTTCACATCCCCTGCCTCCCCAGTACAAGGATTGTAGACGTTATGAGTCCATCTCCTCCAATAGAGCTGAGACCCTGCCTACTCTCCTTTTCCTTACTCCAATATCTCTCTGACCCCTCCAATTTTTACAACTGTTATATTGTACTCTCCCAAGTGCTTAGTACAGCGCTCGGCACACAGTAAGCACTCAGTAAATATGATTGTTTGATCTTCCTTTTCACCCCTACACCCTGCCCTAAGATGACTTCTCCCTTCTCCCCTCTCCTCCCTGCTCCTCCTCCTCCTTTTCCTTCTCCTTTTTTCTCCCCTCTCAAGTGCGTTCTGGTTTTGCAGCAGCTCTCTGCCCCCAGCAGGGAAACAGATACTTGAGTTGGTTGAATGTTTTTTCCATCTGCAAGTCAGAAATAGGAAATCCCACGACTCCCGAGAACCCCCAGTAATTAACTCAGCTCTTCGCCTTTCAGATCCCAAGCACTTGGGGGGACAGGGGCCCAACACTGGATTTCTCATTTTTAAAGGCAAAATGCTCTCCAGGTCACATTAGGTCTTTCTTCCCCAGGGATGTAACCCGGTTCCCCAGGGAAATGAGGCAATTGAAAATCTCTACGATTTGGTGATGGAGGCACAGATTTGCACCCACGGCCCGCAGAAAATATGTCTGTGAGTCTCGCTTACTGTCATGAGACCCATATAGCTCATAAAATGCAGTGATGTGGAAAATTGCAGGACCAGATGGAGAGAGGCAGTAGGGAAGATGTGTTTGGGGAAGAGCCGGAATTGTGTTTAGCTGTTTGAATTGCACACTGGACTTTGCGATCTTTCCAGTAAGCGTTTGCAAAGGTTGTTGGCCTATGTGGTGCTGGTTTCAATGGGCAGGATTTGAGCTGTATGTGTTTAGTGGGGGAGGGAGGATGAGGGGAGGTCCTGAGAGAACCCATAGGAAGTCTGTTCAGAATTATACATTTCCTTTTTTTTTATGGAATTTGTTAAGTGCTTCTATTTGCCAGGCACTGTGCTAAGCGCTGGGGTAGATACAAGCTAATCAGAATGGACAAAGTCCATGGGGCTCACAGTCTTAATCCGCATTTTACAACTGAGGGAACTGAGGCATAGCAAAGTAAAGTGACTTGCTCAAGGTCACACAGTAGATAAGTGGTGGAGCGGGGATTAGAGCCCAGGTCCTTCTGACTCCCAGGATCTGTCCTCTTCGCCAAGCTGCTGCTGCAGGGTGGGGAGGGGACGGATGTACTTCCATTTAACCAGGGCTGTAATGGTAAAACCAAGGTAGAACAGACTCCCAATTATCCATGTTAATGGAGTGGATAATTGGAAAAGCAGATAATCACCCTTCCCTCCTCCTCCTCCACCCTGACTGGATTTCTGAGCTATATCTCTTTCCTCTCCCTTCAGTCTATGGCTGGCACCCGGAGGAGGGAGCAGACCAGACTCTGAGAGCGTGCCCAGAGCAGGGGAGACAGCTGTCAGAGATGATGATGATGATGATTTTGCTCTCTTTGTTCTTCTCCCTTCCCAGCTCTTATGTATATTTCTGTATTGTATTTATTTATATTAATATCAGTCTCCCCCACTCTAATAATAATAATGGAACTTGTTAAGTGCTTACTATGTGCCAAGCACTGTTCTAAGCGCTGGGGTAGATATGAGGAAATCAGGTTGTCCCAGGTGGGGCTCACAGTCTTAATCCCCATTTTACAGATGAGAGAACTGAGGCACAGAGAAGTTAAGTGGCTTGCCCATGGTCACACAGCAGACAAGTGGCAGAGCCGGGAATAGAACCCACATCCTCTGACTCCCAATTCCGGACTTTTTCCACTAAGCCATGCTACTTCTCTTGACTCTAGACTGTAAGCTCGTTGTGGGCAGGGAATGTCTCTTTATTGTTGTATTGTACTCTCCCAAGCATTTAATACAGTGCTCTGCGTGCAGTACATGCTCAATAAATATGACAATGGATGATGGCAATTTTTAAGCAGCCTGGCTCAGTGGAAAGAGCCCGGGCTTTGGAGTCAGAGGTCATGGGTTCAAATCCTGGCTCCTCCACTTGTCAGCTGTGTGACTTTGGGCAAGTCACTTAACTTCTCTGTGCCTCAGTTCCCTCATCTGGAAAGTGGGGATTAAAACTGTGAGCCCCCAGTGGGACAATCTCATCACCTTGTAGCCTCCCCAGCGCTTAGAACAGTGCTTTGCACATAGTAAGCGCTTAACAAATACCATTATTATTATTATTATTATTAAGCACTTACTGTCTGTCCAGCACTGTTCTAACTACTGGGGTGATTACAAGGTAATCAAATTGGACACAGTCCCTGTCCCACATGGGACTCACAATCTTTAATCCCCATTTTACAGATGAGGGAACTAAGGCCCAAAGAATAATAATATTAATAATGGCATTTATTGAGCGCTTACTATGTGCAAAGCACTGTTCTAAGCACTGGGGAGGTTACAAGGTGATCAGGTTGTCCCACAGGGGGCTCACAGGCTTCATCCCCATTTTCCAGATGAGGTGAAGAATCAATCAATTGTATTTATTGAGCACTTACTGTGTGCAGAACACTGTACTAAGCGCTTGGGAAGGACAAGTTGGCGACATATAGAGACAGCCCCTACCCAACAGTGGGCTCACAGTCTGGAAGGGGGAGACAGAGAACAAAACCAAACATATTAACAAAATAAAATAAATAGAATAGATATGTACAATAGAGTAATAAATGTGACTTGCCCAAGTGACAGAAAAGTGACAGATCAGGATTAGAACCCAGATCCTTCCGTCTCCCAGGCCCGTGCTCTATCCACTAGGCCACGCTGCAGAGAAGGCGGGAATCACGGAGATACTCCACAGCGGGCAGCATTCCGGGCTCAAACCTCCTTCCCCTTCCCCAGAGCGCCTCTGGCATTCCAACTGGCTTCAACCGTATCTGAAGGAGGTGGTGGGGACCGACCCTCGGGGTCTGCCAGGCATGCACCAGGTGGGAAAGTTTATTTCCTCCAGACCAGCCTGCCCCTGACCCGGAGCTGAGGAATGTGATCACGCAAGAGGCTCCGGCTGTCCGCTCGGCAGTGCCCAGCTGTATGTGGAATTCTAACTGCAGTTTGCAGTGGGGGGAAAGAAGGGCACTGAACTCAGTTGGGTGGTGTGTCCTCTGGATACTAGCATTAACAATAATAATAATAATGGCATTTATTAAGCACTTCCTATGTGCAAAGCACTGTTCTAAGCGCTGCAGAGGCTACAAGGTGATGAGGTTTTCCCACCGGGGGCTCACGGTTTTAATCCCCATTTTCCAGATGAGGGAACTGAGGCACAGAGAAGTTACGTGGCTTGCCCAAAGTCACACAGCTGACAGTTGGTGGAGCCGTAATCGTAATAATTATGGTGTTCGTTAAGTGCTTGCTACGTGCCAAGCACCTTGTATCTACCCCAGCTCTTATCATCATCATCATCAATCGTGTTTATTGAGCGCTTACTATGTGCAGAGCACTGTACTAAGCGCTTGGGAAGTACAAATTGGCAACATATAGAGACAGTCCCTACCCAACAGTGGGCTCACAGTCTAAAAGGGGGAGACAGAGAACAAAACCAAACATACTAACAAAATAAAATAAATAGAATAGATATGTACAAATAAAATAAATAAATAAATAAATTGAGTAATAAATATGTACAAACATATATACATATATATTAGAACAGTGCTTGTAAGCACGTAACACCATAATTATTATTATTATTGTTAATGCTAATATCCAGAGGACACACCAACCAGTAAAGTTTAATGCCCTTCTTTCCCTCCACTGGCTGAATGCTGTGACTGTGAGCCTCACGGGGGACAACCTTGTATCAGCTGGGCGGTCTGCAGACTAATCTACATTACATAAAAACTGAATTCATCCAGTGATTTCACAGCTGGGGAAACGCATAGGTCAACCATGGCTGCTAATTATCCTGGAGGGAGAAGAGGAAGAGGAAGAAAGGGAAGGAGGGGGGTGAGGAGAAGGAATAAGATCAATTATGGTATTTATTGAGTGCTTACTGTCTGCAGAACACCGTACAAAGGGCTTGGGAGAGTTCAGTATAACAGAATTGGTAGACGTGTTCCCTGCCCACAAGGATCTTTTAGTTTAGAGTTGGAAGAGATCAATCATGATATTTATTGAGTGCTTACTGTGTGCAAAACACCGTGCAAAGGGCTTGGGAGAGTTCAGTATAACAGAATTGGTAGATGTGTTCCCTGCCCACAAGGATCTTTTAGTTTAGAGTTGGAAGAGGAGGAAGAGGGAGGAAAGAGGAGAAGGGGAGAAGGAGGAGAAAGAAAAGGAGGAGGAAGGAAAGAAGGAGGAGAAAAAGGAGGAAGTGGGGAAGGAGGGGGAAGAGGTAGGGACCGTCTCTATATGTTGCCAACTTGTACTTCCCAAGCGCTTAGTACAGTGCTCTGTACACAGTAAGCGCTCAATAAATGCGATTGAATGAATGAGGAGAAGGAGGACAGAGGATGTTAGAGCCAGAGACCAGAGCTTCCAGCTAGAGGAGCAGAACTCTGGGAGTTTGATTCGAGGATTCACCCACGCTCGTTAGCTTTTTGAGACAACCATAGTGCGACAATCAGGTTATGCTGATGTACTCTCAGGGCCACTTTCCAGATTTCGCTCAGAGTGTGAACTCCAGGGTCACAGGAGACAAGAACCAGAAGCCTGTGGCCGCATCATCCTCCATGCCATGGAGGATGAAGCCAACAGTTATGTGAGCTTGCGGATGTTCAGTCTGGTGAGTCTCTGGAACATCCTTGCTGCAAGCCCTTTAAAAGTTGTTGTTTTTTAATCAAAGACACATCGATATGGACAAACATAAAAAGTCCAGACAGGCACAAGTCTGACAGACGTGTCTCATGTAGAGAAACAAATTAATTATTTAATAGGGATAGTGTCAAAATCGTTTTTGGGTTCAGGACCTGCTCTTTTCCTGGTCCTTAAGTAGAGAATATATTTTAATGTCTGTCTCCCCTGTTAGAATGGAAATTTCCTGTAGGCTGGGAACATGTCCTTTCTTTTTCTGTACTTCCCAAGTACCTAATTCAGTGCATTCATTCATTCAATTATATTTTTTGAGTGCTTACTGTGTGCAGAGCACTGTACTAAGCACTTGGGAAGTACTAATTGGCAACATATAACAATAACAACAATATTACTACTGCTACTACAGGAAATGCCACTGTTTATTGTAGTACTGTACTTTCCCAAGTGCTTAGTACAGTGTTCTGCACACAATAAGTGCTCAGTACAATTGAATGAATGAATACTACTGTTCCTGGTTTCCTTTTTTGGATGACTAGCTGCAAAGGCCCAAGTCTTTCTCCAATCTCTGACCTGGGCAGTGGACATTAATTCATTTATCATCAATCAGTAGCATTCATCGTACACCTACTTTATTGAGTTCTCCTTTGGTTCCTTGAGTTAAGAAACAGGGAGAGTCACCTGTGAGATGAGCTTACAGTCTAGGGGGGGAGACAGACATTAGTATAAATAAATAACTTATAGATATGTGAATAATTGAGTAGCAGTGTGGCCTAGCGGATAGAGCATGGCCTGGGAAGCAGAAGGACCTGGGTTCTAGTCCTGGTTCTGCCACTTGTCTGCTGTGTGTGTGTGTGTGTGATCTTGGACAAGTCACTGCACTCCTCTATGCCTCGGTTACCTCATCTGTAGAATGGGGATTAAGACTGGGAGCTCCACGTGGGACAGGGACCGAATCCAACCCGATTAGCTTGTGTCTACCCCACTGGTTAGTTCAGTGCCTGGCACGTAGTAAGCGCTTAACAAATACCATAAAAAAATCTTGTTTGTCAGCCCCGTTATCTGAATTTCAGTGGGCTATTAAAAAACAGCAGGGGAAAGGGAAAAGAAGTAGTAAGAAGGACACTAGTTTTTCCAGGCATCACCATCATCAGCTCCGAGGATTGAGGTACCTGGCTTGGAATGAGAAAGGGACAGCTCCTGAGACTCTTGACTTAATAATACTAACAATAATAATGACATTTATTAAGTGCTTACTATGTGCAAAGCACTGTTCTAAGCGCTGGGGAGGTTACAAGGGGATCAGGTTGTCTCATGGGGGGCTCACAGTCTTTAATCCCCATTTTACAGATGAGGTAACTGAGACCCAGAGAAGTTAACTGACTTGCCCAAAGTCACACAGCTGACAATTGACAGAGCCAGGATTTGAACCCATGACCTCTGTTTGACTCCAAAGCCCGGGCTCTTTCCATTGAGCCACGCTGCTTCTCAAAGCCAGGAGGCCCAGTTCTAGGCCCTCGGGAACCTGAGACTCTGTCTACACTGAAGTCTAGACTGTAAGTTCGTTGTGGGCAGGGAATGTGTCTGTTTATTGTTATATTGTACTCTCTCAAGTGCTTAGTACAGTGCTCTGCACACAGTAAGTGCTCAATAAATACGATTGGCTAATCTCTGTGTTTCGAATGGTGCTTGACACAGGATAAACACTAACACCTAATCAATCAATTAGTGGTATTTATTGAGTGCTTACTATATGCAGAGCACTGTACTAAGTACTTGAAAACTGCCACTATTATTATCATCATCATTATTATTATTTAGACTGTGATCTGATTTTCTTGTATCCACCTCAGTGCTTCGTACAGTGCTTGGTACATAATAAGAGCTTTGCAACTACCACTATTATTATCACAAGCATCATCATCATTATTATTTAACTGTGAGCCTCATGTGGGACCTGATTATCTTGTATTTACCCCTGCGCTTAGCACAGTGCTTGGTACATAGTAGGTGTTTAACTACCACTATTATTATCTACATCATTATTATTATTATTTTGACTGTGAGCCCCATATCTACATCATTATTATTATTACATCATTATTATCTTATCTACATCATTATTATTATTATTATTATTATTATTTTGACTGTGAGCCCCATATGGAAACTGATTATCTTGTATCTATCCCAGCGTTTAGCACCATGCTTGGTACATAGTAGGTGTTTAACTACCACTATTATTATCTACATCATTATTATTGTTATTATTTTGACTATGAGCCCCATATCTACATCATTATTATTATTACATCATTATTATACATCATTATTATCTTATCTACATTATTATTATTATTATTATTATTATTATTTTGACTGTGAGCCCCATGTGGAAACTGATTATGCTGTATCTACCTCAACTCTTAGTAGAGTCCTTGACACATTGTAAGCACTTAACAGACACCACAATTGTTATATTTAGTAAGCTGGATATCCTGGTCCTAAGAAGGTTAATCAGTCAATCAGTGGCATTTATTGAGCACTTTCTGTGTGCAGAGCACTGTTCTAAGCGCCAGGGGAAATACAGTTGAGTTGGGAGATGTGATCCCTGCCCACGAGAAGTTTCCAGTCTACAGGGGAAGACAATCAACTTACAGTCTGTCATTTATTTCAATGACAGACTGTAAACTCACTGTGGGCAAGGAATGTTTCTGTTGTCGTATCGTACTCTCCCAAGCCCTTAGTACAGCGCTCTGCATGCAGTAAGCACTCACTAAATAGGACTGATAGATTGATAGGGGAAATAGTAGACTAGTTTAATAAGGACTTTAAAGAAACAAGAAGGCCTGAGTCTCTGTCCCTTGATCTGTTCCTGATTTGACTTCAGCCAATTCTGGAAAATGGCCCTTGGCCTCCGAAAGAGAGGTGGAGATTGAAGTCTGAGGAGTAGAAATGAATAGTCCATTTTACCCCCCGTGAACCCCCGGGGATAGATCGGGGTAGGGCTGACGTCTGTAGAGGAAGCTTTGACGATTTGAGGCCCTTCCGAGGCTGAGTCGGTCCAAGGTGAGCTGTGTAGAGGAGGTTTGTGTAGGTTTGGGGCACTTATTTTCAAAGTTGAATTAATCCAAGGCACACTGTGTTGTGCTACAGCTGTGGATTTGGGGTCACTTATGGCATTTGTTTGCCAGAGGCTCTCCCCTGAGCTGTTGAGGAGCACCGTGACCTTGTGGGAAAGAGGATCTGGGTTCCAATTCGAGCTCTACCGCTTACCTGCTATGAGACCTTGGACAAGTCACTTAATTCTTCTGTCCCTCAGTTACCTCATCTGCAAAACGGGGATTCCGGACCTGTTCTCTGCCCTATTAGATTGTGAGCCCTATGTAGGACAGGGACTGTGTCTGATCTAGTTATATCTTTCCCAATGCTTAGAGTGGTGCTAGACTTATAGTAAGTGCTCAAATATTATCACTATTATCAGTATTATTATAATTACCCCGTCGATTTCAGTGCTGCTTTCTGGAGGTAGGGCAGGCTGAAATGTGCAGAGGGGACTTTATAGATTTGAGGCACTTATTTTCAAGGCTGAATTAGTCCAAGGTGATCCCTGTCGCGCTAGAGCTGCGGATTTGGGGTGACTTAAGGGAGAAAAGCCAGTGGCTCTCCCCTGGGCTGTGGCTTATGGAGGCCCCATCCAGCATTTCATTGCTGCTCACTGGGCCTGCTAGGATTACTGGCTCTCCGAAAGGCATTTTGCTCTCTGCTCCAGGATCTGTCAGCTGCCCACAAGATCAGAAGCTAGAAAATGTGGTCGACAAAACCGCAGGAATGAAGTAGTTCCGGTGAGCAAAGATCGCATCGGCCGGCGTGTCGGGGTGGTGGCAGCAGGTAGTTAGAGTAGGAGGGAGAAAGTCAAGATTTCTGAGTTTGAGCCAACTTTCCCCAGCCTGTGTGGCTGTGGAACAGACCCACACTCTGTCAGGATGCCACCCACTTCAGTACACACTGCCAGCAAGGTGGCCAATGACCTCGGGCACAGTCCTGGGAGCTCACTAGTTTGTGGCCAAGAGTCCTCGGGGAGGTGAGGGGGACCTATTATAGGCAAAATCATAAAAAAATGGCATTTATTAAGTGCTTACTATATGCAAAGCACTGTTCTAAGTGCTGGCATCGTGACCCCAGGATACTCCAGCCCCTGGATTTTCAGGGGGCACACCTTGGCCCTCCATGGAAGGCCCACCCCCTCCAGGAAGCTCTCCCTGCTCCACCATATCTACTTTCCAATCTTTTAGCACAATCCGAGGCCTAATTCTTTGTGGTTTCAATGCTTGTCTGTCTTCTTAAGGGCCAGGACTCTGTCTATTTTTAATATGTTCCCCAAGCACCCCAAAGATGCTTAGTGAATATTTAACGGAGATGATGAATTTGAAAAAAAAATGCTGAATTTCTTTTAAGTAGCATTTGTTAAGCGATTAATCTTTGCCAAACCCCGTATTAAGCGCTGGCGCAGAAACAAGATAATCAGGAACCAGTCTCTGTCATACATGGGGCTCACAGTCTTCTAGACTGTGAGCCTGCTGTTGGGTAGGGTCCGTCTCTATACGTTGCCAACTTGTGCTTCCCAAGCGCTTAGTGCAGTGCTCTGCACACAGTAAGCACTCAATAAATACGATTGAATGAATGAATGAATGAACGGGAGGGAGGACAAATATTAAACCCCCTTTTACAGATGAGGAGAAGCAGTGTGGCCTAGTGGGAAGAGCCTCGGCCTGGGGGTCAGAGAACCTGGGTTCTAATCTTGGCTCTGCCACTTGTCTGCTGTGTGATCTTGGGCAAGTCACTTCACTTCTCTGCGCCTCAGTTCCCTCATCTGTAAAATGGGGATTAAGGCTGTGAGCCCCATGTGGGACATGGATTGTGTCCAAACTGATTATCTCGTATTCATTCATTCATTTATTCAATCGTATTTATTGAGCCCTTAATAATAATAATGATGGCATTTGTTAAGCACTTACTATGTGCAAAGCACTGTTCTAAGCTCTGGGGAGGTTACAAGGTGATCAGGTTGTCCCACTGGGGGCTCACAGTCTTAATCCCCATTTTCCAGATGAGGGAACTGAGGCCCAGAGAAGTTAAGTGACTTGCCCAAAGTCACACAGCTGACAATTGGTAGAGCTGGGGTTTGAACCCACGACCTCTGACTCCAAAGCCCGGGCTCTTTCCATTGAGCCACTCTGCTTCTCTAGCCACTCTGCTTCTCTGTGTGCAGAGCACTGTACTAAGCGCTTGGGAAGTACAAATCGGCAACATATTATCTTGTATCTACTCCAGTGCTTAGTAAAGTGAAGGGCACCCAGTAAGTACTTAACAGATACCATAAAATGAGGAAACTGAGGCACAGAGAGCTTCTTTAGGCTACTGCTGTTCCCTTGGTAAGTACTAGGGAAGAAGGTTGGTGGGTTATCAAGGACAAAACCCCATCTGCATGGGGAGATCCATTGTGTTCCAAACCAGGCCTGGGCAGATAGAACTGTGCTTGGAAAGGGAACGCCTGCCATGCTGCCATGCTCTCTCCCCTCCCACCCACCCCCCAACCCCCTCATCTCAGTCCCCCTCTACTTGCCACCTCCGCCAGGCACCCAATAATGACAATAATGGGAGTAATAAGCCAAAAATACGCACTCGGGGCGGGGGGGTTGCTGTTAACCGTTTATCCTCAATTTATATTGGTTTCCACCACTGCGCATCCATCAAGTTGGCAAGGAAATTCAGCAGAATTCTCTGCCAATTAATTCCTCATGGAGATCATCATTCCCCAGCAGAGAAGCTTTTTTGCCAGACTGATGGATGGTATAGAAAAAGTTCACAGACTCGTCCTGGGATGGACGGGACACTCTCTCTCTCTCTCTCTCTCTGTTTCTCTCTCTCTTTCACTCTCTCTCACTCTTCTTCCCCCTCCCCTCCAGCTGACGACCTCCCTCTTGCTTGGGGCATCCTCGTCTGAGGCAGGGCAAAGCCAGGTCAGGGAACACCAGCTCAGAAAGCAGCATCCGGGGCCTGGCTCAGACACAAGTGTGCTCTGTGATCCGGGTTAAACTCATTCCCTTTCTGTGGAAAACGAAGAACGATCCCTCCCAGGACAGGCAGAAACACCGAGAAGCAGCTTGGTCTAGTGTGGGGCTGGGAGTCGGAGGACCTGGGTTCTAATCCTGGATCTGCCAAATGCTTGCTGGGTGACCTTGGGCAAGTCACTTCACTTTTCTGTGCCTCATTTCTCCTGTTCTCCCTCCTACTTAGACGGTGAGCCCCACATGGGACAGGGACTGTGTCCAACCTAATTCACTTGTATCTACCCCAGCTCTTAGGAAAGTGTTTGATGCATAGTAACAGATGTAAAAATACAATTAAAAAAGCCCCTGTAGACAGTAAGCTTGTTTGTGGTCAGAGAATGTGTCTACCAACTCTGTTGTACTGTGCTCTCCCAAGTACTTAGTACAGTGCTCTGCACGCAGTAAGCACTCTATAAATACCATTGATTGATTGATTGAAGGGTCTTCAGCTCCTCAGGGCAAATAATGCATAGAACCTCTTTCTAGATTGTCTCTTCTTCTACAGTAGAGACTTTTGTGGCCTAAGGAAAATCACTGAATCCAATCCCCTGTCCCCAGGCAGAACCACCCTGAACCCAACCCAGGCTTTTGAGAATGTGGTTTTAACATCCTCCAGAGTAGAGGAGTGCATAATCTCTCCCATTTACCCATTTTGGGGTCTCTTTGTCTAACCCAGATCCCTCCTGCTGCAATACAAACCAGTTTCCTGGAGCCTAGAAGAATTAAGCATGAATATCCCTCCCACTCCAGAAAGGATGACATTTAGATACTCACAGGGAAGGGGAGACTTTGAGTGAAGCAACATCACGTTCTAGAAGTCGGTATACTCTCGGCTTTCTACCTGTCTAGACTGTAAGCTCGTTGTGAGCAGGGAATATGTCAGTTCATTGTTATATTGTAATAATAATGATAGCATTTGTTAAGCGCTTACTATGTGCAAAGCACTGTTCTAAGCGCTGGGGAGGTTACAAGGTGATCAGGTTGTCCCACCGGGGGCTCACAGTCTTCATCCCCATTTTACAGATGAGGTAACTGAGGCACAGAGAAGTTAAGTGTCTTGCCCAAAGTCACTCAGCTGGCAATTGGCGGAGCCAGGATTTGAACCCATGACCTCTGGCTCCAAAGCCCAGGCTGTTTTCACTGAGCCACGCTGCTTCTCCAAAGCACCTAGGACAGTGCTCTGCACCCAGTAAGCACTCAAAAATTAAAATTGATTGACTCGTAAAAGCTCTTTTCCATTTACTCTCATTAATACCAAGGGGAAATCATCCCTCCATCTGCTAGGTTAAGTCATGAGACCCAGAAATGAGATCCTTTTCAGGCCTGGTTTATCAAGCCATCCCCAGCACCTGGGAAGCACAGGGAAGGCAGAAGTGTGGTCTGAGAGTAAATAATTCTGGTTTGCTAATTAAACTCAGCACCCGTGGGTGATTTTCGTGACTCTTCTGTGTCTCAAAGGGAAAAAATCTATAGTCTATAAGAAAAGGGAAACATCTGTTTGTTTGTTTTGTTCCCCAGAGTTTCTGTAAATAGATCTGGGAGCCTTTGGAGTGGGTTATCAACATGGAACGCGAGGCTTCCTGCCCTAGAGGTGGACAGGATCGGAGTGACATCCCCTTCATCTGTGGTCTTAATCAATCCATCAGTGATATCTATTGAACACTTACTATGTGCAGAGCACCAAACTAAGTGCGTGGGAGAGAACAATACAACAGGATTAGCAGACACATTCCCTGCCCATAGCAAGCTCATGGTCTAGAAGGGGAGAACCTGCCCAGAGGCAGGAGGATGGACATTAGGAGTCTCATCTAGCTTGACTCTCCCCCTCTAGACCATAAAGAAGCAGAGAAGCTGCTTGTAGAGAAGCAGCGTGGTGCAGTGGAAAGAGCCCGGGCTTTGGAGTCAGAGGTCATGGGTTCAAATCCCAGCTCCGCCAATTGTCAGCCGTGTGACTTTGGGCAAGCCACTTAACTTCTCCGTGCCTCAGTTACGTCATCTGTACGATGGGGATTAAGACTGTGAGCCCTCCATGGGACAACCTGATCACCTTGTAACCTCCCCAGCACTTAGAACAGTGCTTTGCACATAGTAAGTGCTTAATAAATGCCATCATTATTATTATAAGTTCATTGTGGGCAGGGAATGTGTCTGTTTATTGTTCTACTGTACTCTCCCAAATGCGTAAAACAGTGTTTTGAACCCAGTAAGCGCTCATTCATTCATTCATTCAATCGTATTTATTGAGCGCTTACTGCGTGCAGAGCACTGTACTAAGCGCTTGGGAAGTTCAAGTTGGCAACATATAGAGACAGTCCCTACCCAACAGTGGGCTCACAGTCTAGAAAGTGGGCGCTAAAATATGATTGAATCAGTGACTCTACAAAGCTCTGTAGTTCAGATGTTTCTGTTTGTCCTGATTCCTTGAAAAGCAAAGCCACTGTGATATGGTGACGCTGTATGCCCAGGAGACCTCGGAGAGCAGGTGAGAGGAAGAGGAAAAGTTGTAGCCCAGTGATCCTGGGAAGGTCACTAAGAAGACTTCCTTATTATGGACAAGAACCTCAGACCCCGCCCCCCCCCCGCCCCCCCCCCCCCCCCCCAACCTAGTCATTGCCTAGAACCCTGGACACGTCGAAGGAGACGCCGAGGACTTGGGATGAGCAAAGGAAAAAGAAATTTGCCGATCCCCTTCCTCAGGCTTCACTTTGCTGAGAAAGTGTTTAGCAATAATAATAATAATAGTAATAATAATAATGGCACTTTTTTAAGTGCTTACTATGTGATGCTAATGATGCCTGTCTACTTGTTTTGTTGTCTGTCTCCACCTTCTAGACTGTGAGCCCGCTGTTGGGGAGAGATTGTCTCCATCTGTTGCTGAATTGGACTCTCCCAAGCACTTAGTACAGTGCTCTGCACACAATAAGTGCTCAATAAGTACAGTTTTTAGACTGTGAGCCCAATGTTGGGTAGGGACTGTCTCTATATGTTGCCAATTTGTACTTCCCAAGCGCTTAGTACAGTGCTGTGCACATAGTTAGCGCTCAATAAATACGATTGATGAATAAGTACGACTGAATGACTGAATGAATGAATGCCAAGCACTATTCTATGCACTGAGGTAGATTCAAGTTAATCAGGTTGAATACAGTCCCTTTCCTAAATGGCTCACACTCTTATTCCCATTTTACAGATGAGAGAACTGAGGCATAAGAAGTGAAATGACTTTGCTCTTTCCACTTAATACAGTGCTCTACAGTCATTAAGCAGTAAATAAATGCCATTATTATTTATTAAGTGGTTACTCTGTCAAGTACTATTCCAATTTCTGGAGTAGATACAAATTAACTAGGTAGGACACTGTTCTTGTCCCACATGGGGCTCACCGTCTAAGAGGGACAACAGGATTGATTGAAGTGAAGAGATTCTACAGAAAGCAAGGACGTTTTCCTTCATAAATATGTCATCAAGTTTAGAAGGACGTTTGCCGAGGACATTTTGGGGGTCAGCATAAGCGGTGTAATGGGTTGAGGAGAGGGCAACAGGGAGGTTTGGCTCCTGCGTGTCCAGATGTGGGAACCCACCTGGAATGGTGTTTGGGTTCTATCTTATTAAACTTGTCAGTTTATCAGCCAATTATATTTATTGAATGCTTAGTGTTTGCAGAGCACTGTACTAAGCACTTGGGAGAATACACTATAACAGTATAACAGACCCATTCCCTGCCCACAATGAGCTTCCAGTCTAGAGGGGGAGACAAAATCCCTGACAAACTGTGTTTCAACATCCCCTTCTTTCAGCAAAGATCTGCAGGCCTGGTCCCCACTCAAGTGGGAGGAGAAGGATGTAATGGGACAACATAAATATTTCTCCAGTTTTTTTTTTATCAATCAATGGTATTTGTTGAGAGCTTACTGTGTGCAGAGCACAGTACTAAGCAGTTGGGAGATTACAACACAACATGCCTAAGAGGAAGAATCTTTAGGGGGCTATTGTAAAGGAAAAACTATGCAAGGTCCAAAGCTCAGACCAACAGTCTCTATGCCACATAGGTAAGCCAGTCCCTTTAAACTAGGGATTTACTCATTCGAGTTGAGGACAGAGCAAAGCAACCAAAGTGGAGTCTTTGTTGGTTATTCTTTTTTTTTCCATTGCTAACATTTATTGATCATTTTCTTTTTGCAGACTGTCACACCAAGTGTTTGGGACTAGATCTATTTGAGAGACCTATCTCAAATACTCTATTTTACTGCTTCCTAGCTCTAGATTACTTGACAATCCATCTCCCCTGCTAAACTGCAAGCTCTTTTTTTCTTATGATATTTTTTAAGCTCTTACTATGTGCCAGACACTGTACCAAGCACTGGGATAGATACAAGCTAATCAGGTTGGACATGGAGTGCAAAGTTTTAATTCCCTTGTTATTCATTCAATTGTATTTGAGCGCTTACTGTGTGCAGAGCACTGTACTAAGCATCTGGGAGAGTACAGTATAGCAATAAACAGATACATTCCATGCCCACAACGAGCTTACAGTCTACAGTTGAGGTAACTAGTACAGAGAAGTTAAGAAATTGTACAAGTCACGGAGCTAACAAGAAGCGGAGCGGAGATTAGAACCCAGGTCCTTCTGACTCCTACGCTCGGGCTCTATCCACTAGGCCAGGCTGCTGCTCTCTGAGAGCAGAGATCATTACTACTAACTCTAGCAAACTCTGTCAAGTGCTTAGTTCAGTGCTGTGTCCAGCGCTTAGAACAAGGCCTGACACGTCATAAGCACTGAACAAATACCATAATTATTATTATTATTACAGGAGGTAGTAAATGCCTAGGATTGGAATAATTGGAAGACAGTCTTTCCTCATAATGGGGTTACAGCCGGAGGATGGGGGAATTAAACATAAAAACAACTGTGAGTCATCAAAGATAAAATGCCAGAGTAGCATCTGGGTGCCATCCTCCCTTCTGCCTCCTCCTTCCCCGCCCTCAATGAGGGAGCGGAAAAAATTCCACATTTTACAGTTCTACCTGGGCTATGCAAACTCTATTCAAGCAGGAAGCAAGGCATGGGACTGCAGTGGCATTCTTTTTTTATATATATTTTTAATGACATGTGCTACTAACAATAATTATTATTGCAATTATTATGGTATTTGTTAAGCATTTACTATGTGCCAGGCACTGTACTAAGCCCAGGGGTAGATACAAGTTGATCAGGTTGGACACAATCCCTGTCCCAAACAGGGCTCACAGTTTTCATTTCCTTTTTGCAGAAGAAGGAACTGAGGCACAGAGAAGTTAAATGACTTGCCCGAGGTCACAAAGCAGATAAGTGGCAGAGTTGGAATTAGAACCCAGGTCCCTGACTCTTAGGCCTGTGCTTTTTCTCCTATGTCATGCTGCTTCTCTCTCTTTCACTCTACTGTGGTGCCTTTCTTTCCCGAAAGCTCCAGTTCCTCTCATGACAGCATCTGTGGTATCTATTAAGTGCTTACCATGCTTCAAACACTGTGCTAAGCACGGGGGGAGAAAAAAGCAAGTGTGGTTAGTGGGACAGTTTAAGGTATAAGTGATAATAGTTCCTTGCTACAACTACATTTATAGTTGTCCTTATAGAAGACGTCTCTTGTAGAAGTCCTTATAGAAGAAGTCTCTGCTGACTAAAATTCACCTCTAGGTTGTAAGGGACTGAAAAGGCAAAGTCTCGTCATATTGGGTACGTTCAGAGACTGCTTCCTGTTGTGTTGCTGTGTTTGTTGTTTGCTGCTAGGCTCTAGACTCTATGCTAGATGCTAGACTCTGTGCTAGACTCTATGCAGCAGTTGACTCCCAGCTTACAACTGGGATTCAGCATGTTCTGAGGTTTTCTTTTACTGTTTTCTTAGAACATTTCCTCTGTCCTCCTTGCTTTCCATTTCTCACTTCCACCCTCTCACTTTTATATTGTTACAGTGTACTTTCCCGAGCACTCAGCACAGTGGTCTACACACAATAAGCGCTCAATAAATGATTGAATGTCTGGCTTTTAGCTGTTTGGGTAACCTGCAGACCCCTGTTTTCCTCCCCTCTCCCACCCAGTTTAATCGTGCTGCTGTCAGCATCTCCTCAGTGCCAGAAGACGGACTTCATCCTTGGATTTTGTTGTCTGTGGTCCTGTCTGGTCATCCGGGGACTCATTTAGCAATCAATATTCTTTTGTTCTCAGTCCTTGGGAGACTACTGTAGAAGACATGATCCCTCTCCTAGAATAGAATGGGGAAGACAGATACAGAATAGAAGACAAACAGAAGGAAAAGGGAAAAGGTGAAGAGGTAAACAAAAAAGTAAAATAAAAGTAATAAAGTAAAATAAAAAAGCTCTATTGTATTGCCCTCTCCCAAGCACTTAATGCAGTGCTCTGCACAAAATAAGTGCTCGATAAATACCATTGATTGATAATGGAAGGAGAAATAAATGTGGTATTCAAGACTGTAAGCTCATTTTAGAAAGGCAACATGTCTACCCCTCTAGACTATAAGCTCCTCTTACCCATACGCTCATTATGGGCAGGGAACGCGTGTCTACTAATTCTCTTGTAGTGTACTCTCCCAAGGGCTTAGCACGGGTCTCTGCCCACTGTAAGCGTTCAGTAAATACCGTTGATTGATTGACAGAGCACCCCCTGGGTACAGTGGGATTGGGAAAAGTCTGAAACACATTCCCTGCCTACAAGAAGCGTTCAATACAATGGGAGAGACAGAGAAATGCAAGAAGCAGAAGAAAGAACTGCAGCCGCAATTGTATATAATTCAATTCCATTCAACCTGAATCACAGCTACCAAAGTTCTCCGAACCAATCAATCAATCGTATTTATTGAGTGCTTACTGTGTGCAGAGCACTGTACTAAGTGCTTAAAATCGCAGCAGGACAGCTTGACTCAGCCTTTTGAAAAACTTCAACTGTTGGGATGACTATGGAACAAGCTTTCCGTTTCTGGGGCTCCGTACTCCTAGCAGCCTGGATTAATGGAAAGAGCCCAGTCCTGGGAGCCAGAGGACCTGGGTTCTAATCCTGCCTCTGCCACCTATCTGCCGTGTAACCTTAGGCAAGTCACTTCACTTCTCTGGACCTCAGTTTCCTCATTTGCAAAATGGGCATTAAAAACCTGTTTTCCCTTCCTCTTAGCCTGGGAGCCCACATGAGACAGGGGCTGTGTCTGATCTGATTGACTCGTATTCAGTCGTATTTATTGAGTGCTTACTGTGTGCAGAGCACTGTACTAAGCGCTTGGGAAGTACAAATGGGCAACATGTGGAGATGGTCCCTGCCCAACAATGGGCTCACAGTCTAAAAGGGACTATAAGGGTCCAAACCTAACCCCTCACTGCAAGATACAGTTCTTATATCTAGCCCAATGCTTAATACAGTGCTTGTCACATAGTAAGTGTTTAACAAATACTATTATTATTAAAGCACTGTGTTGGTGCATTTACATTCAGTTATCTTCCTGTTCTAAGAGTCTGTGAAACTGGAGATGAGGAGAATTTTGGTCAAAGCTCACTGCTTACCTTTCCTCTGGCTGTGTTCAGGGCGTGGGGAGCGGTCGCATGCTATGGAAACTGGGTTAGCGAGAGGGAGTCATTCAGTCCATCAATGCTATTTATTGAGCGCTTGCTGAGTGCAGAGAACTGTACTAAGCACTTGGGAGCGTACAATAAAATGGAGTCAGTGGACATAGGAGCGTGACAGTTACTCAAGGTAGGCCCACACAGAGAGAAAGAGAGAAGAGAAAAATTCAGAAGTTGCCGGAGGGGTAATAGCTCCCCTCCCTGAGGGAATGGTAAAACCAAATTAAGTACCAAGCACTTTGTTCATTCATTCATTCATTCACTCAATCGTATTTATTGAGCGCTTACTGTGTGCAGAGCACTGTACTAAGCGCTTGGGAAGTACAAGGTGGCAACATCTAGAGACGGTCCCTACCCAACAGTGGGCTCACAGTCTAGAAGGGGGGAGACAGAGAACAAAACAAAACATATCAACAAAATAAAATAAATAGAATAAATATGTACAAATAAAATAGAGTAATAAATACGTACAAACATATATACATATATACAGGTGTATATTTGTCCAATTTTAGGCTTCATTCAGGGAAGCTAAGGGAGTCTCCAGAACCTGAAGTTTTCCTCCTCATTCTCCCACTTCAGACTGTGAGCCCCATGTGGGACAGGGATTGTGGTCAACCTGATTTGCTTGTAACCGCCCCAGTGCTTAGTACAGTGAAGCAGCGTGGCTCAGTTGAAAGAGCACGGGCTTGGGAGTCAGAGGTCATGGGTTCGAATTCCAGCCCCGCCACTTGTCAGCTGTGTGACCTTGGGCAAGCCACTTAACTTCTCTGTGCCTCGGTTACCTCATCTGGAAAATGGGGATTAAAACGGTGAGCCCCATGTGGGACAATCTCATCACCTTGTATCCCCCAGCGCTTAGAACAGTGCTTTGCACATAGTAAGCGCTTAACAAATACCATCATTATTATTATTATTATTAGGAGTCAGAGGTCATGGGTTCAAATCTCAGCTCTGCCGCTTATCATCTGTGTGACTTTGGGCAAGTCACTTAAGTTCTCTGTGCCTCAGTGACCTCATCTGTAAAATGGGGATTAAGATTGTGAGCCCCACATGGGACAACCTGATCACCTTGTATCCTCCCCAGCGCTTAGAACAGTGCTTTGCACATAGTAAGCGCTTAACAAATACCAAAATTATTATTATTATTATTACAGTGCTTGGCCCATAGTAAGTGCTTAACAATACCACAATTATGATTATTGCTTAAGACCTTCAAAGAGGATGTAATTTTTCCTTGAAAATTGCCAGGGAGCCAGTGACCTGATCAATAGTATTTATTGAGCGCTCCTGTTGTGTGGGCAGAGCTATGTACTAAGCACTTGGGAGAGTTCAACAGAGTTAGTAGTTAGAGAAGCAGCATCGCCTAATGGATAGAATTCGGGCCTGGATTCTTATTCCAGCTCCTCCACATCTGCTCTGTGACTTTAGGCAAGTCACTTCACTTCACGTCACTTCTCTGGGCCTTAGTTACCTCAGCTGTAAAATGGGGATTAAGACTGTGAGCTTTATGTGGGACACGGATTGTATCCAACCTGATTAGCGTGTACCTACCCCAGTGCTTCAGGGTCACACCTGGAGAGTTTCCAGTCCTCTACCAGTCTCGGCAGTGGGAGGAAGAGTGAAGCAGAGGCGTATCCATTCCATTCCTAGCTTGGGCAGTGGCTGGTGAGTGGAAGACAATCTGCTACAAGCCAAAACTCACCCATGCTGGGCAGCAGGGTCACGGGAGAGAGTCGAGGGTGGAGACTCAAGTTTACTGCGGGAAAAGAGGCAATGGTTAATCACTTCTTGATTTTTACCAACTCTATGGATCCACTACCAGAACGATTGCAGAGGCAGAGCGGGACGTTCTGGGAGAGATGCGTCCGTGATGTCGCTATGAGTCAGAAACGATGGCAAGACCCCAGGGCTTAGTACAGTGCCTGGCACTTAGTAAGCCCTTAATAAATACCATAAAAAAATAGACAGGATCCCTGCCCTCGAGGAACTCACAGTTTAATGGGGAAAACAGACATCATTTCTCTCCTGACAGTGGCCTCCGCTTGGCAGTGGGCCCGGGGACCATCCCCTTGTAGACTCCAGGCTGAACTATCGAGCGACCTTGCCCTCTAGGAAGTGAGTCTGCCCTCATCGCTGCAGAGGCAAGAAGCCAACGTGCTGCAGAGAGGAGGGGGAGAGAACGGTCGGGAGCCAGAAATAGCAGGGTGCTGCCGCTGGTCTCCCTCCTCTGCTTCTTCTCCTCTCCGTGACTCACTCTTCTCCGGTTCGTCATCCGATCCCACCCAGCAGAGGCCGGGAGTTGGGATTATTTCTTCTCCAGGCACCAGGAGACAAGGACGTTTCTCCCTCCATTTGGTATTCACTCATTCAGTCGTATTTATTGAGCGCTTACTGTGTGCAGAGCACTGTACTAAGCGTATCTGGTGAGCTTCAGCATTTCTGTGTTAGTGAAGGAGGAGGCCTCACTTCTCTCACTGGAAACTCCCAGGGTGCCACGGGGCAGGAGTGTCTACACTGTAGACCCTTCTAGACTGTGAGCCCACTGTCGGGTAGGGACCGTCTCTATATGTTGCCAACTTGGACTTCCCAAGCGCTTAGTACAGTGCTCTGCACACAGTAAGTGCTCAATAAATACAATTGATTGATTGATTGATTGATTGACTGTGCCCAGGACAATCAATGAAGAGTGTCAACTGAGTGCTTACTCTAGGCAGGGCACTGTACTACACATTTGGCCAAGGACGCTAGAGTTAGTAGGCTCAGTCCCTGCCCACAGGGAGTTTATAGCCTAGTAGTGGGGGGTTACAATCACATCTCTCTGGTGTAGCAGGGATTGTCTCTCTTTATTGCTGAATTGTGCTTCCCAAGCACTTAGTACAGTGCTCTGCACACAGTAACCGCTCAATAAATGCGACTGAATGAACGAATCTCCCCTTGCAGATAAGCTCTCCTCGACGACCAACTCCTCCTTAGAAGCTCCAGCTCTCTTCCTCCCGTCAAGGCCCTACTGAGAGCTCACCTCCTCCAAGAGGCCTTCCCAGGCTGAGCCCCCTCCTTCCTCTCCCCCTCCTCCCCCTCTCCATCCCCCCCCGCCTTACCTCCTTCCCTTCCCCACAGCACCTGTATATATGTATATATGTTTGTATGGATTTATTACTCTATTTTATTTATACATATTTATTCTATTTATTTTATTTTGTTAATATGTTTTGTTTTGTTCTCTGTCTCCCCCTTCTAGACTGTGAGCCCACTGTTGGGTAGGGACCGTCTCTGTATGTTGCCAGCTTGTACTTCCCAAGCGCTTAGTACAGTGCTCTGCACACAGTAAGCGCTCAATAAATACGACTGATTGATTGATTGATGGGTCTTTGCTCTGGGAGCCAAGCCTCTGGCTTCCAGAAGCAGGAAGAACGGGCGAGCCATGAAGACCCCCTTGCCCATCCTGACCCACCTCACCTGTTTATAAACAAGGAAAATCTCTTTCCCTTCAAGCACAGGTCTGGGCGTCAGAGGACCCGGATTCAAATCTGTTTTCTGTATGACCTTAGGCAAGTGACTTAATGTCTTTATGCCGTCGTTTAAAATAGGGATTAAATCCTCCTCCCTCCAATTTAGACTGTGAGTCCCGGGTGGAGCAGGGACTGTGACCAACCTGATAAATTTGTATCTACCCCAGCGCTTAGAGTAGTGCTTGACATTACTCTATTTATTTATTTTACTTGTACATATCTATTCTATGTATCTTATTTTGTTAATATGTTTTGTTTTGTTTTGTTCTCTGTCTCCCAATTCTAGACTGTGAGCCCACTGTTGGGTAGGGACCGTCTCTCTGTGTTGCCAACTTGTACTTCCCAAGCGCTTAGTACAGTGCTCTGCATACAGTAAGCGCTCAATAAATATGATTGATTGATTGACATGTAGTAAGCGCTTAACAAATACCATAATAAATACTATTTATTTTATTTGTACATATTTATTCTATTTATTTTATTTTGTTAATATGTTTTGTTTTGTTCTCTGTCTCCCCCTTCTAGACTGTGAGCCCGCTGTCGGGTAGGGACCGTCTCTATATGTTGCCAACTTGGACTTCCCAAGCGCCTAGTACAGTGCTCTGCACACAGTAAGCGCTCAATAAATACGATTGAATGAATGAATGAATGAATGAATGTTGGGTAGGGACCGTCTCTATATGTTGCCAACTTGTACTTCCCAAGCACCTAGTACAGTGCTCTGCACACAGTAAGCGCTCAATAAATACGATTGAATGAATGAATGAATGAATGTTGGGTAGGGACCGTCTCTATATGTTGCCGACTTGTACTTTCCAAGTGCTTAGTACAGTGCTCTGCACACAGTAAGCACTCAATAAATACGATTGAATGAATGAATAAATGAATACATGAAAACGATTGACTGATGGATTGATTGAGTGGCAGTAAAGTGGAAACTAATGGTCTGACCTGGGGATGAGACCGAATGCGGTGGCCAAACCTGAGGGAGGTTGGAGATGCACACAGGTTGTCCCTCGATCCCAGAGTCTGGTCATAGGAGGGGTCCGTGTATCTTAATATTAATAATATTAATAATAATGATGATTGTGGTACTTGTTAAGCCCTTACTAAGCACAGGGGTGGATCCAAGGAATTCAGATTGGTCACAGCCCCTGTCCCACGTGGGACTCACAGTCTCAACCCCCATTTTACAGATGAGGTAACTGAGTCCCAGAGAAGTGAAGTGACTTACCCAAAGCCACACAGCAGACATGTAGCCAAGTCAGGAATAGAACGCAGGTCCTCCAACTCCCAGGCTCACGGTTTTTCCACCTGGCCACGCTGTTTCCTCTGCTGCTGCTGCAAGGAAAAGCAGCCATAATCCAAGAATGGGAGAGGCCCCAGGCACCATTTTGGCTAGTCACCGTCCTGGCTTTTCTTCAAGCATGAGTGTTGACTGAAGTCTTCGGCACGGCTAGGAGAAAAGCCTTGAGAAGGGAGAATCCAAGCCTCATCACAGGTCCATTTCCTGCCTGGAAAAGCTCCGAATCGATGGGGTTTTCTCCTGTGGGAAAGGAGTGAAACTCATACTTGGGTTACACCCAGTAGTCCACTTCGCCCACTTGTAGTTGAGTGGGCTCCCAATTGTGCAGTCCACGGGTCTCCCCCGCTCTTCCATCCACTCCAGGTCAGTCTGGAAGTGCGGTTTCCTCCCCAGCCCTGGGATCATTCACTCATTCCTTCATTTGTTCAGTCGTATTTATCAAGGGCTGACCGCATGCAGAGCACTACGCTCTTATACTGTTTCTCTGTGGTGCTTTTATTACCAAAGCCCCTACATTAATTAGTTATTTACTGCTCGCAACACCCCTGCAAGGTAGGATCCAGGTATTATTATCCCCAATTTACAGCTGGGGAGACTGAGGCGTGGGGAGGTTAAATGGCTTGCCCAAGGGTAACAGGGAACAGGTGTCAGAGCCAAGACTCAAACACGGGACCTCCGGCTTTCAGGACCGTGACTCTTCCGCCATGCCCTGCTGCCTCCCCCTCTTCCTCCCTCTCGCTCTTTCCCTCCCTTGGCGTATTTCAGGAACACCAGCCCTGCCAAGATCACTCCAGGCCACTGGCGGTGGTGACCCATGGCCCCCGTGCTGGCTCAGCCATCGGTCATTCATCGGTCTTGGAATAAGGACCCACTGGGCCATGTGAAGTTTGGAAGCATCTGAGACGTCCCCATTACAAACCCTACTGTGCCACTACATCCTATTACCTGAAATCAGCATCCGTCTCCCACTCCTCAAAAATACCTGTTTTGTTATGCCATCTGTCTCCTCCTTCTAGACTGTGACCATCTCTACATGTTGCCAATTTGTACTTTCCAAGTGCTTAGTATAGTGCTCTGCGCACAGTAAGCGCTCAATAAATACGATTGATTGAATGAATGAATGAATATTATCTTACCTCCTTCCCTTCCCCACAGCACCTGTATATATGTATATATGTTTGTACATATTTATTACTCTATTTATTTATTTTATTTGTACATATCTATTCTTTTTATTTTGTTAGTATGTTTGGTTTTGTTCTCTGTCTCCCCCTTTTAGACTGTGAGCCCACTGTTGGGTAGGGACTGTCTCTATATGTTGCCAACTTGTACTTCCCAAGCACTTAGTACAGTGCTCTGCACACAGTAAGCACTCAATAAATATAATTGATGGATTGATTGATTATTGTACTTGTTAAGTGCTTACTATGTACTAAGCACTGTTCTAAGCACTGGGTTCTAAGCACCCATTACTATTATTATTATTATTATTATTATTATTGTACTCGTTAAGTACTTACTATGTACTAAGCACTGTTCTAAGCACTGGGTTCTAAGCACCTATTACTATTATTATTATTATTGTACTCGTTAAGTACTTACTATGTGCCAAGCACTGTTCTAAGCACTCATTATTATTATTATTATTATTATTGTACTCGTTAATACTTACTATATGCCAAGTACTGTTCTAAGCACTGCGTTCTAAGCAGCCATTATTATTATTGTATTTGTTAAGTGCTTACTATGTGCCAAGAACTGTTCTAAGAACTGGGTTCTAAGCACCCATTATTATTATTATTGTACTCTTTACATGCTTATTATATGCCAAACACTGTTCTAAGCACTAGGGTAGATACAAGTTGATCAGGTTGGATCAGGTTGGTCCCTGTCCCGTATGAGGTTCACGCTCCTATTCCCCATTTTACACAGGAGGGAACCGAGGCCCAGAGAAGTTAAGTGACTTGCCTAAGGTCACACAGCAGACATGGGGCGGAGTCTGACTTCCAGGCTCCTTGTGCTCTGCCTTGAAATCCCTGATCCATAATTTCAAGGGACTCAATCAGCTCTCTCATCCCTACTTAGCCTCACTTCCCTCCCCGAACCTACCAGCCCATACGTTTTACATCCTCTCTGCCTCGCTTTCCTCTCAATTTTTGTGTTATTCATTAAGCGCTTACTGTGTGCCAGGCATTCCAGTAATAACTACGGTACTTGTTAAGCACTACTATGTGCCGAGCACTGTTCTAAGCCCTGGGAGAAGTGCTGGGGAGATACAAGCTAATCACATTGAACAGTGTCCCAGTCCCACATAGAGCTCACAGTCTTAATCCCCATGTTTCAGATAAGGTAACTGAGGCACAGAGATGTTAAGTGACTTGCCCAAGGTCAATCAATCAATGGTATTTATTGAGTACTTACTTTTGGCGGAGCACTGTACTAAAGACGTGGGAGCGTACCAAAGCATAGACACAATCCCTTTTCTCGAGGAATTTACAATCTAGTGGGGATATTAAAATAAATTACAGGTGGGAGAAAAAATCAAGTATAAGGACATATATAGGTATGTAATCCATTTGAAGTCCACATGGCGCTCACAGTCTACATAGATAGAAAGATAGATATGCATATGCAATATATAGATATATATGCATATGCAATATATATATGTATATGTATATAAAGTTTTGAAGAATGAGAGAGGTATTAATGTTGAGGAAAAACATTGCTAAACCATGTCTGTGGATCAGCTCCAAGGAAAGCCATCTGAGCTTAGCAAATGACCACTCTCCTCCATAAAGAGCCAAAGCCCCACAGTGTCCAACCTGATTATTTTGGAGCTACTCCAGTGCTTGGCACAGAATAAGTGCTTAAGAAATACCATAAAAAAAGCCCCGGATTCTAATCCTGGCTCTGTCACATGTCTGCTGTGCAACCTTGGGCAGGTCACTTAACTTCTCAGTTACCTCATCTGCCAAATGGCGATCAGGACGGCAAACCCAATGGACTGTCTCCAACCTGATTATCTTGTCCAAGTCTTAGTACAGTGCCCGGCACAGTGTAAGCAATTAACAAATACCATTAAAAAAAAAACCCTTAAATTTACAATCTAATGGGCAAAGACAACTTCATAAATATACACAAACACACCCAAGAGTGGGAGTGTGTGGGTGTGTTTATCCTCAATAAACTGCTCTGGACACAGTAATATTCTATTACGGAGGAGGGAGGGAGAGAGGAAGAGAGCGGGGGAAGATAGGAAAGGAGGGAGAGAGAGGAAGGATAAAAAGAAGGGGGAGAGAGGAGCATTACATAAACCTTCAGACACTTATATAATTGCTAAGGAAACTGGAGTGGATTGCATGAACAGGACAGTGGAGGAGGGAGGGAAGAATAAAAGGATTAACCTATGGTTTCACCATTAATCATGTCATGGTAATACTGAACTCTCTTCTAGGCTTCAGCATCAATCAATCAAACAATCATATTTATGGA
This sequence comes from Tachyglossus aculeatus, assembly GCF_015852505.1. Classification (NCBI taxonomy): domain Eukaryota; kingdom Metazoa; phylum Chordata; class Mammalia; order Monotremata; family Tachyglossidae; genus Tachyglossus; species Tachyglossus aculeatus. Next base: position 9,167,086 of record NC_052073.1, on the reverse strand, counting down.
GCGCTTACTGTGCTTCTTTCAGAGGGTTTCTTTCTGTCTCCCTGCTGATCATAATGTTAACCACATTTATTTTCTATTTGATCCTCTCCTTTCTTTTTATGGCATTTGTTAAGTGCTTACTATGTGCCAGACACTGTACTAAGCCCTGGGGTAGATCATCATCATCATCATCCTCATCATAATGGTATTTATTAAGTGCTTACACTGCCAGACACTGTACTAAGCACTGGGGTAGATAATCATCATCATCATCATAATAAAGGCATTTATTAAGTGCTTACTATGTGCCAGACACTGTACTAAGCACTGGGGTAGATAATCATCATCATCATCATCATAATGGTATTTATTAAGTGCTTACTATGTGCCAGGCACTGTACTGAGCACTGGGGTGATACAGGCTAATCAGGTTGGACATAGTCCAGGTCTTACACGAGGCTCACAGTCTTAATCCCCATTTTACAGATGAGGTAACTGAGGCACAGAGAAGTGAAGTGACTTGCCCAGGGTCACACAGCTGACAAGTGGCAGACCGGGGATTAGAACCCAGGTCCTCTGATTCCCAGGCCCCTGCTTTATTCACCAAACCACACAGTTATTTCCTTTGTTTCCCCAACTCATCTTCATTTCCTGCCTCTCCTACCTCCATTTCCTCCACTTCCCCTGTTTCTCTTGTCTCTGTTTTTTGTTGTTGTTGTTGTTGCTTCTTTTTGTTTATGGTATTTAAGTGCTTCCTGTGTGTCAAGCACTGTTCTAAGTACTGGGGTATTTTTTTTAATGGCATTTATTAAGCGCTATGTGCAAAGCACTGTTCTAAGCACTGGGGAGGTTACAAAGTGATCCACTTGTCCCACGGGGGCTCACAGTCTTAACCCCCATTTTACAGATGAGGGAACTGAGGCCCAGAGAGTAATAATAATAATAATGGCATTTATTAAGTGCTTACTATGTGCAAAGCACTGTTATAAGCCCTGGGGAGGTTACAAGGTGATCAGGTTGCCCCGGGGGGGCTCACAGTCTTAATCCCCATTTTACAGGTGAGGTAACTGAGGCCCAGAGAAGTGAAGTGACTTGCCCAAAGTCACACAGCTGACCAGTGGCGGAGCCGGGATTTGAACCCATGACCTCTGACTCCAAAGCCCGTGCTCTTTCCACTGAGCCACGCTGCTTCTCAAGTGAAGTGACTTGCCCAAAGTCATACAGCTGAAATTGGCGGAGCCGGGATTTGAACCCATGACCCCTGACTCCAAAGCCCGCGCTCTTTCCACTGAGCCAAGTCAGTCAGGTTAAACACAGTCCATATCCCACTTGGAGCTCACAGTTTGTGAGCCTAAATGGGAGGGAGGACAGATATTCAATCTTCACTCTCTATTATAAAGTTAATCAATCAGTCAATCAATCAACCATAATTATTGAGCACTGTGTGTGCAGAGCACGATATTAAGAGCTTGGGAGAGTACAATGCAACAGAGTTGGTTAACACGTTCCCTGCCCACTGTGAGCTTGCAATTCTAAGGGGGAGACATACATTAATATAAATTAATCGATTACCTGGAGGAAACGGAGGCACAGAGTAGTTAAGTGACTTGCCCAAGATTACACAGCAGGCAGTGGCAGAGCCAGAACCCAGGTCTTCTGATTCTCAGGCCTGGGTCCTTGCCACTAGGCCTCACTGTTTCTTGTCATTCATTCATTCAATCGTACTTATTGAGCGCTTACTGTGTGCAGAGCACTTTACTGAGCGCTTGAACCCTCCCCCACCCCCAGCCAGTCTCCCTGCTCCCAGCCACTCCCTCCCAGTTTCACAGTCCCATCTTCCATCTCACATTAGAGGAGCAGCGTGGCTCAGTGGAAAGAGCCCGGGCTTGGGAGTCTGAGGTCATGGGTTCTAATCCTGGCCCCGCCACTTATCAGCTGTGTGACTTTGGGCAAGCCACTTCACTTCTCTGGACCTCAGTGACCTCATCTGGAAAATGGGGATGAAGACTGTGAGCCCCATGTGGGACAACCTGATTACCTTGTATCTCCCCCAGCGCTTAGAACAGTGCTTGGCACATAGTAAGCGTGTAACAAATACCAAAATTATTATTGCTCCTCCCCGATTCCCAGCTCCATCTATTCACTCATTCATTCATTCATTCAATCGTATTTATTGAGCGCTTACTGTGTGCAGAATAATAATAATAATAATGGCATTTATTAAGCGCTTACTATGTGCAAAGCACTGTTCTAAGCGCTGGGGAGGTTACAAGATTATCAGTTTGTCCCTCGTGGGGCTCACAGTCTCAATCCCCATTTTACAGGTGAGGTAACTGAGGCACAGAGAAGTTAAGTGACTTGCCCAAAGTCACACAGCTAACAATTGGCGGAGCTGGGATTTGAACCCATGACCTCTGACTCTGCTTGGGAGAGTTCAATATAGCGATAAACAGCCACATTCCCTTCCCACAACAGAGCGCTAATTACTCCTAATTAAATGGGCCTAATTCTAGACTGTGGGCAGGGATTGTCTCTCTCTATTGCTGAATTGTAGTTTCCAAGCGCTTAGGACAGTGCTCTGCACACAGTAAGCACTCAATAAATATGACTGAATGAATGAATGAATACACCGTCCCACCTGGTGTAGTAATAGATGAATAGATGAATTGTGCCCAAGGTCACACAGATGAAAAGTGACAGCGTGGCTCAATGGAAAGAGCCCATGCTTTGGAGTCAGAGGTCATGGGTTCAAATCCAGACTCCACCAGTTGTCAGCTGTGTGACTTTGGGCAAGTCACTTCACTTCTCTGGGCCTCAGTTACCTCATCTGGAAAATGGGGGTGAAGACTGTGAGCCCCCCGTGGGACAACCTGATTACCTTGTAACCTCCCCAGCGCTTAGAACAGTGCTTTGCACATAGTAAGCGCTTAATAAATGCCATTATTATTATTATTAAGTCTCTCAAGCAGCGCTGCTTCTTTTATGTGTGGTGCATTTAGTTTTCAGTCAGTCTTAAATCGATCAATGGTATTTATTAAACACTTACTGTAGGCAGAGCACTGTACTAAGCACTTGAGAGAGAATCGATACAATCGAGTCAGTAGACATAATCCCTGCCAACAAGGAGTTTACAGTCTAGAGGGGAAAAATAGGCCAGGCCAGGCTGGTCCAGTAGTAATAGAAATGGTAATTCTTGAGTGCTGGCTTTGTGCCAAGCGTCATACCAAGTTTGGGGACAAATTCAAGAGAAGTAAATTCAGAAATATTCCTTGTTAAACCCATTTTTGTGAATGGGCCACTTTACAAATATATATTCATAGGCGGGTCACACTTTTGAAACGCCACAAGTTGCAAGTACATTATTCATAAAATGATCAGCAGCCTATTAATTTTATTTCAATAGAACAAAAGGGAATTAAATGGAATTCACGGTCTTTTCTTTTGGAAAAAATGCTAGTGGGGAGGACAGGAATGAAAGAAAGGAGGCGATCCAAGTACGGGGGACAAGGCAGGAGAGAGAGAGACGGAGACTGGAGAAGCCGCTTGGCTTAGTGGATAGATCACTGGCTGGGGAGTAAGAAGGACCTGGGTTCTAATCCCAGCTCTGCCACTCATCAGCTGTGGGACCTTGAACAAGTCACTTCATTTCTCTGGGCCTCAGTTACCTCATCTGTAAAATGGGGATGAAGACCGTGAGCCCCAGTGGAACAGGGACCGGGTCCAGCTTCATTAGCTTATATCTACCCCGGTGCTTAGTACAGTACCTGGCACAAAGTAAACACTTAACACATTGCTTAAAAACGTGCGTGGCTCAGTGGAAAGAGCCCCGGCTTTGGAGTCAGAGGTCATGGGTTCAAATCCCGGCTCCGCCAACTGTCAGCTGTGTGACTCTGGGCAAGTCACTTAACCTCTCGGTGCCTCAGTTACCTCATCTGGAAACTGTGAGCCCCCCGTGGGACAACCTGATCGCTCTGTAACCTCCCCAGAGCTTAGAACAGTGCTTTGCACATAGTAAGCGCTTAACAAATACCATCATTATTATTATTATTGTTAGTAAACATTTTTTAACGTTAAAAAAAGAGACCTAAGGAGATCCAGAGCAATTGAGGAAGACAAAGGTAATGTGGGCATTCTGCACACTTACAAAAACACTCATTAGAGACTCACCCCAACTTGTAGGATAGAAATGCAATAGACAACACACACACACACACTCCTCATCCCACCCCCACTTTCTCTCCCACCTCTACGTAACAACCAAGTCTCTTTTTCCAGGACAGAGAGGTTTTTGATGCTGCTGCCCTCCGGGATTTCTAGCCCAGGTTCCCATTTTCAAACCGGAACACCGGACCCGAGGAAGGCAGGGGTGGCCTAGTGGAAAGAGTACGGGCTTGGGAGTCAGAGGCCCTGAGTTCTAATCCCACCTCTGCCACTTATTTGCTGTGTGACCTGGGGCAAATCACTTCGCTTCTCCATGCCTCAGTTTCCTTTACTGCAAAATGCGGGTTTCGATACCTGTTCTTTCTCCTGTTTAGACCGTGAGCCCCATGTGGGACGGGGACTGTGTCCAACCTGGTTAACTCATCATCATCATCATCAATCGTATTTATTGAGTGCTTACTGTGTACAGAGCACTGTACTAAACGCTTGGGAAGTACAAGTTGGCAACATATAGAGACAGTCCCTACCCAACAGTGGGCTCACAGTCTAAAAGGGGGAGACAGAGAACAAAACCAAACATACTAACAAAATAAAATAATAGTCATGTGTGAGGATGGCACAACCAACCAAACAAGAGCAGTTTTCTTTTGGGGGGCAGGGGTGGGGGGGAGGGCAGAGGACAGCTGGGTTAGTGTTTCACAATTTAACAAGTGGTTGGCCTGTAATTGGACATTTATGATGGAAAGGAAAGGTCAGGGAAACAGAGCTGGAAGGAGGGATGGGTAGATGGATACCCAAGGAAGAGGGAAGGGGGAAGTGGTGGGGAAGCATCCCCGCCCCCCACCCCCGCGCCTTAAATCCACACTCATTTGCCACCTATGAAGCCAACACTAGCAATTCCTGACTCTCCCTTGGCCCGGCGTCGGGGATTGACTGGAGGGAAGGGTGGTGGCAGCTTGGGCCAGTGAAGCTCTGGGGGAGGCCTTGAAGCTGCCTGAGGGGAGAAACCAAGGCAGAACCTGGAAGGCGGTCAGGGGGACGTGCTTAGGACAGTGCTTGACACATAGGTTCAAATCCCGGTTCCGCCACTTGTCAGCTGTTTGACTTCGGGCAAGTCACTTAACTTCTCTGGGCCTCAGTGACCTCATCTGTTAAATGGGGATTAAGACTGTGAGCCCCACGTGGGACAACCTGATCACCTTGTAACCTCCCCAGCATTAGAACAGTGCTTTGCGCATAGTAAGTGCTTAATCAATGCCATCATTACTGTAGTAAACGCTTAACATATACCATAATTGTTGTCGGTGTTATTATTGGAGGCGGCGCCTGCAGGATGGATCAGGAGATGGGAGAGGAGAATTTGATCTCTCCCTGCTGCCTTCAGCACATTTAGCGGGGCTCAGACAGCCTCAGAGCAGCTGACATGGTCAGCCCGCCGCAAGCTTGACGTGTCTGACCAAGACCAACCAATTCTCCCAAATTAGGACAAAGAATGTTGCACTTTAAATGAAGTATGGTTTGTCACTGAAGAGCCTCTTTCTTCAAAACCTTCCGTGTCATGATTGGTTTCTGAATCTTTGGTCTCGGTCCGCCCTAGAGCTAGGGAAGGCAACTGAAATGGAGTTCCACTGAGGTGAAGAATCTCCTCATTTGCAGTTTCCCCTCCTCGGAATCCCCGTTCCCTTTAATATTTCCATCTCAGTCAGGTGGTCTAGAGTATAGTTCCCCTCTCTCATTTTTGTGTAAGGTTGGAATTGTGTTTCCGAGGTAACGAATATTTATTCTACTTATTTTATTTTGTTAATATGTTTTGTTTTGTTCTCTGTCTCCCCCTCCTAGACTGTGAGCCCACTGTTAGGTAGGGACTGTCTCTATATGTTGCCAACTTGTACTTCCCAAGTGCTTAGTACAGTTCTCTGCACACAGTAAGTGCTCAATAAATATGATTGAATGAATGAATGTCTCTAATAATAATAATAATATTTGTTAAGCGCTTACTATCTGCCAAGCACTGTTCTAAGCGCTGGGGGGGATACAAGTGCTCTGCACACAGTAAGTGCTCAATAAATACGATTGAATAAATAATAATAGTACTTGTTAAGCGCTATGTGCCCAGCACTGTTCTAAGTGCTGGGGTAGATTTTTTTTTTCAATTGTATTTATTGAGGGCTTACTGTTTGCAGAGCACTGTACTAAGCGCTTGGGAAGTACAAGTTGGCAACATATAGAGACGGTCCCTACCCAACAGTGGGCTCACAGTCTAGAAGGGGGAGACAGAGAACAAAACAAAACATATTAGCAAAATAAAATAAACAGAATAAATATGTATAATAATAATAATAATGGTATTTGTTAAGCACTTACTATGTTCCGGGCACCATACTAAGCACTGGGATGGATACAAGGTAATCGGGTTGGACACAGTCCCCGTCCCACGTGAGGCTCACAGTCTCAATCCCCATTTTCCAGGTGAAGTAATTGAGGCACAGAGAAGTGAAGTGACAAGTCCAAGGTGATACCGCCTAAAAGAGGAGGTGGCAGGATTCAAACCCATGACCTTCTGACTCCCAAGCTCGTGCTCTATCCACTATGCCACGCTGCTTCACCTAGATTCAAGTTAATCAGGTTGGACACAGTCCCTGTCCCACATGGGGCTCACACTCTTATCCCCATTTTACAGAGGAGGTAACTGAGGGCCAGAGAAATGAAGTGACTTGCCCAAGGTCGCACAGCAGACATGTGGCAGAGCCAGATCCTTCTGACTCCCAAGCCCGTGCCCTTGCCACTAAAGCACACTGCTTCCCTTGTCACTCTCATCCCTCACTAAACGCCATTCTTTCATGCCCTCTCTCTCCTCACCTTTCCAGATTTGAGAAGAGAGATAGGGACTTTTCTGGTTTTACCCGACTTCACTATTATTTCATTCATTCATTCAATCGTATTTATTGAGCGCTTACTGTGTGCAGAGCACTGTACTAAGCGCTTGGGGAGTACAAGTCGGCAACTTCCCTCCCGCCGACACCCACCATCTCATCAATTCGTGTCTTAAAAATTGGGTTAGGCTACAGAAGAGACGCGGATTGCATCTCTGCCTACGGAACTTCCTTTAGCGCTACTGTTTCTGTTTTCTGCCTGCTCCTTTTTTCTCTCTTTTCCTTCTGTTCTATCACCAAATGGGCAGCTTCACCCCCACCTCCCTATCTCCTTTCTCCTCTCTCTTCCCCCTTCCCCCTGCCCACTTCCAAAGCGGTGAGCCAATAGGAGCATGCAAAACCTCCCACAAATTCCCCATCCCTCCTGCCTCAAGCTTCCAATCTGTGGGTGGATCTCAGCTCTAAGCTCTTCCTCTTCCTTTTCCTCCCAATACCACCCCCCTGGGCCTACCAGCATTCTCCTCTGCGGCCTCTCCTCCAGAAAGGCTCATCACCCCAAATCCACCTTAATTCTCCTGCTGCCGCCACCACTTCCCCTCCCTTCAATCACCACGATGTACAGCTCGAGGAATCTGAATCTTGGCGAGGGAGAATCTTCCTTTCTTCTGTCCCATCTTAGATTTGAGATTATACATTGTATTTATGGAGCGCTAAATGGGTGCAGGGCACTGTGCTACACTGCAAGGTCCGTCAGGGCAGGGATCCTGCCTACCAATTGTGTGGTACTCTCTTCATCACCTAGTACAGTGCTCTGCCCAATGTAAGTGCTCAATAAACATCTAATGTAGTGCTCTGCAAAGTAGGAGCCCAATAAACACCACTGATGGGCGACTTTCCATCCCTGTTGCTAAAAACCCTTTGGAGTCTTTGGTTTTGCTCTTTTTAAAAAAGAAATGGTATTTGTTAAGTGCATACTATGTGCCAAACACTGTAGATAAAAGCTAATCAAGCTGGAAGTAGTCCATGTCCCACACAACATACACGGCATGAGGCACAGAGAAGTTAAGTGGTTTGCCCAATGTCACACAGCAGACAAATGGCAGAGCTGGGATTAAAACCCAGGGCTTTCTGATTCTTCTAGACTGTGAGCCCATTGTTGGGTAGGGACCATCTCTATATGTGGCCGACTTGTACTTCCCAAGCGCTTAGTCCGGTGCTCTGCACACAGTAAGCGCTCAATAAATACGACTGAATGAATGAGTGAATGAATGATTCCCAGGCCATCGCCCATCCACTTGAAAAGGTATTTCTCTTGCTTTGAAACCCAGTGCTCGGTTCTGAAAACCAGTGTCCCCAGATGGAAACCCTATTTCCATTTTTGAAGGAACTAAATGAGGGAATGCATATAAATGCCCGTCTGTCCTATTTGTCACTGTAGCTGTTAATGCATCGGCCTTGTTTTCTGTGATCTATCCCTTTGATTCTCCTGAAAGCAACCAAAGCATCAAACCAGAGGTCTATTCTATGTTCATGTATCAAGATTAACACCGCTCCTTACTCCAGAGGAAAGTAGCCTTAATCTCAAAATATTATTACTGATGTCTGACAATTACAGCCATGAATATTTATTGCTCGGTGCTAGCATAGACATTCTGGCACCTAATGAATATTCGGATCAGGCACCGCCACTTTTAAGTACTCTGGACCAAAGACAACGATAACATCCGACTTGAAACCTCTCAAACCCACGCCATCAATCAATCAATCAATCAATCGTATTTATTGAGCGCTTACTATGTGCAGAGCACTGTACTAAGCATCCCCATAGTCTGTGGCAATCAATCAATCGATCGATCAATGGTGTTTACCGAGTGCCTGCAGACTGCTGTACTAAGTGTTTGGCAGAGGATAATCATAATAATTACAGTATTTGTTAAGCTCTTACTACATGCAAGGTGCTATATTAAGCGCTGGGGTGGATACAAATCGGGTTGGACACAGTCCCTATCCCATGTGGGGCTCACAGTCTCAATCCCCATTTTACAGATGAGGTTACTGAGGCACAGAGAAGTAAAGTGACTTGCCCAAGGTCAGACAGCAAACAGGTGGCAGAGCCGGGATTAGAACCCATGACCTTCTGATTCCCAGGCCCGGGCTCTGTCCACTAAGCCAACAGACACCAACACCTCCAGCTCTGTCGGTCAGTTGATCGGTGGTAGTTATTGAATGCTTATCAATCAATCAACCAGTTGTATTTATTGAGTACTTAATGCCTGCAGAGCACTGTACTAAGCAGTGGAAGCAGCGTGGCTCAGTGGAAAGAGCACAGGCTTTGGAGTCAGGGGTCATGGGTTCGAATTCCACTCCAACACATGTCTGCTGTGTGACCTTGGGCAAGTCACTTAACTTCTCTGAGCCTCAGTGACCTCATCTGTAAAATGGGGATTAAGACTGTGTGCCCCACGTGGGACAACTTGATCACCTTGAATCCCCCCCCCAGAGCTTAGAACAGTGCTCTGCACATAGTAAGCGCTTAACAAATGTCATTATTATTATTATTACTAAGCCCTAGGGAGTGTACAACACGACAATATAATAGAAACATTCCCTGCCTATAACGAGCTGAACAAAGTGCTTAGGAGAGAGTTCAGTACAGTAGAGGTGGTAGATAGGTTCCCTGCCCAGAACGGTTTACAAGTCTAGAAGAGGAATTTATTCATCCATTCATTCATTCAATCGTATTTATTGAGCGCTTACTGTGTGCAGAGCACTGTACTAAGCGCTTGGGAAGTACAAGTCGGCAACATATAGAGACGGTCCCTACCCAACAACGGACTCACAGTCTAGAAGGGGGAGACAGACAACAAAACGAAACATGTGGACAGGTGTCAAGTCGTCAGAACAAATAGAATTAAAGCTAAATGCACACCATTAACAAAATAAATAGAATAGTAAATCTGTACAAGTAAAATAGAGTAATAAATCCGTACAAAGTTTACAGATTAGAGTGGTTTAGTCCACAGCCTAGCAGACACTTTCTTGAGGTGGCTTGTCCCAGGATAAAGGGGAGGAAGGAATAGGATAGAAGACCCTCACAAGGCAGTGGTGACCTCCTTCCACACTCCCATTGGGTTGCTCTGCCGCTGACAACGTAACGTGAAGGATCATCGCCTAGGGGAAAGAGCACGGGCTTGCCAGTCAGAGGACCTGGGTTGTAATCCCAGCTCTGCCAATTGCTTGCTGTGAGACCTTGGGCAAGTCACTTCACTTCTCTGGGCCTCAGTTTCCTCAACTGTAAAATAGGGATTTAATACCTGTTCTCCTTCCTACTTAGACTGGGAGCCCCATGGGGGACAGGGGCTGTGTCCAAACTAATTAACTCGAACCTACCCCGGCACTTAGAACAGCGTTTGACACCAAGTAAGCACACAAAAAATACCATAAGAAAATGCCGATATTTCTATTTGGGTAAACATAACGCAACAAGTCTTTGTCACATGGATCATACGCTTAGAATTAATGTTAAACAATAGATGCAATCTATGCACAGAAGAATTTATAACCTAAGAGGGGAAGCGAGACAGATACAAAAATCCGTATAAAGATGTACCAAATCGAGTGGTAATTTTAAGAATGAAATAGGGCACCAGCACTAGCAACAAGGAACGTTTAACACTGACTTTGCGCAATCCTCTATGCTAGTGGCTGCGGCCTTTTTAGCTCGTTTGTTTGGAAAGAGCCGGAACACTGATTGTGGAAAATCGATCCTCTCTTAGTTCAGGGCTGCTCTGGGCTTCCTAAGATTCCTCATGGACTTCCAAGTGAGAGGCAGGGAATCTGAGGAAGCCCAAAGCAGCCCCGAACTAAGAGAGGATCGATTTTCCGCAGTCAATGTTCTGAATGAAATTACCACTCGATTTATGAACTGGTTCTGACTTCACCACTGGTCTGGAGTGTGACCGGGGGGAAGTTACTTAATAAGTATAATAATTATTATACTATTTATATTATTATTATTATTGCATTTGTTAAGCATTTACTATGTGCTTAGCACTGTGCTAAGCATTGGAATAGATTCAAGAATGTAAACTGTAAGCTCATTGTAGATAGGGAAAGCGTCTACCAACTCTGTTGTATTGTACTCTCCCAAGCGCTTAGTGTTCTGCACACAGTAAGTGCTCAATTAATTCAGTTGATTGATACAAGAAAATCAGGTTGGACACAGTCCTTGATCCACAGTGAGGCCCCCAGTCTAAGTAGGAGGGAATAGGATTTGATCTCCATTTTAGAGATGAGGGAACTGAGTCAAAGAGAAGAGTAGAGAAGCAGCGTGGCTCAGTGGAAAGATTACGGGCTTTGGAGTCAGAGGTCATGGGTTCGAATCCCGGCTCCGCCACTTGTCAGCTGTGTGACTTTGGGCAAGTCACTTTACTTCTCTGGGCCTCAGTTACCTCATCTGGAAAATGGAGATTAAGACTGTGAGCCCCTCATGGGACAACCTGATCACCTTGTTACCTACCCAGCGCTTAAAACAGTACTTTGTACATCGTGAGCACTTAAATGCCATCATTATTATTATTATTATTAAAATGACTCATATAAAGTCACAAAGCAGACAAGTGGCAGAGCTGGCATTAGAACCCAGGTCCTCTCACTCCCAAGCCTGTGTTCTTTCCCCTGGCTCCCGCTGCTTCCTGTCCACCTGTAAAATGGGGATGATTCCACCTGCCTCACAGCGATGGGAAGATATCTGATTACCAAATATTCAGGGAAAATTCAAGAACTCTCAGGCAAGGATCCTTATTGTTGTGTTTCCCCTCCACAACTATCCTAAAATGTATTTTAAAAGTTAACAGGTTGCCATAGGAACCAAGGCGCTTTTGAATGACAGTCTGCCTGGCTAACCTTTCAGATATTATTGAAATCGAACTCAGAAGGAGCTAGGACTCAAAACTGCTCCATCACACTCTCTGCTCTCGGTGGACTCCCTTACTGCTGTAGGCTGTCTGGTTTGAAACCTTTACGAGGCCCTGAGGGTGTAGGGAAACCAAGACAAAAGCTGAAATGTGAGGCCAGCAAAAAATAACAATTGTATCTGTTAAGCACTTACTATGTGCCAGGCACTGACCTAGGCCCTGGAATAGGATAATCAGATCGGACGATCTGAATCTTTACCAATCAGTGGTATTCGTTGAGCACTTACTGCAGAGCACTGTGCTAGGAGCTTGGGTGAGTGAGATGTGTGAGTTGGTAGATACGTTCCCTGCTCACAAGGAGCTTACAGTCTAGAGGGGGAGACAAGTATTAATATAAATTGGACTTCACAGTCTAAGAGGGAGGGAGAATGGGTGTTTTATCCCCATTTTACAGATGAGGAAATGCAGGCCCATAGAGGTTAAATGACTTTCCCAAGGATGCACAATAGGCAGGGGTGGAAGCGCTTAACAAATGCCATTATTATTATTATTATTATTATTATTATATGGGCCTGAGACTAGACAACTTGAGAGGTTGCCTAATATGCATCACCAGTTCCACTATCTCTGCTATTTCACCTTTGATCTTATCTCAGCGCTTCCTTCTTGCCCTTCCCACCCAATCCCAGGTGGTTTTCCTTCGCTGCCCTTTTATCTGAGTCCTCCACTGCCTGGGCTTCTTGGCACCATACCCTAGGGCTCAAAAGAAATTTTTCAATTTGGGGACCTACAGAGATTATCAGAGACGTTCCTAGAGAGTAGTAGAAACCAGTGTGGCCTAGTGGATAGAGCCCGGGCCTGGGAAACAGAAGGTGGAATTAGGGAAAGACTCTGGGAGGAGAAGCTTGGAAGGTGGGGAGAGTGGTGGTCTTTCTAATATGAAGAGGGAGGGAGTTTCAGGTCAGACGGAGGAAGCGGGCAAGGGGTTGGTGGCGACGTAGACGAGATCAAAGTCCAAAATGGCAACTTTGGGGTCCATTAGCTCTTTTAAGGCTGTTCCGTCCTAGTAGCCAACAACACTGAAATCCCTGCCCTCTCTTTCAACCCTGCCTCCAGAGTGAGGTGTTGGCGAGTGTATAGTGTAGTGCTCTGTACACAGTAAGTGCATAATAAATATGGTTGATTAATTGATTGATTGGCAACTATGGGTAAAGGACTTGTGGCCAGATCCAGAGTGAGCCTTCAAATTAGGTGAAAGGGGATTTGTTCCAACAGGGAGGTGATGGGGATGGGAGGGGGCTGGGGAGAGGTGGGATTCTCTGGACTACGGTTGGCTTGACTGCAGAAATGTTGAAGACAACAAGCCCCAGAGCATAGAGCTATCTCCAGAAGCCAGCGCGAGAAAGTTACCTAATAAATCACAGATGCCGCCTGTGTTTTGATGTTTAAATAATTACCTAGGGCAGATACTATTTTATCAGCAGGTGTCATCTGTAAGACTCCCCATAACCCCCTCACAGAAATACCCGCCAACATAATCTCAAGCATGCATTACACACCCTCACAGGAATACGCCCTCTGATGACATCGGTCATCCCAAGTATTCAAGAGTGGCTCCTATTTCTTTGCCGGGTCCTGCTTTCCCTGAAAAGGTGTATCGGGAAGGGAAGCAGCATTGCTTAGTGGATTGAGCACAGGGCTGGGAGTCAAAAGGTCATGGGTTCTAATTCCGGCTCCGCCACTTGTCTGCCGTGTGACCTGGGGCAAGTGACTTCACTTCTCTATGCCTCAGTTACCTCTATAAAATGAAGATTGAGACTGTGAGTCTCAAGTGGGACATGGACTGTATCCAACCTGATTAACTTGTATCTACCTCAGCCCTTAGTTGAATGTGTCGCACATAATAAGCGCTTAACAAATATCATTAAGAAAAAGGGAAGAAGGGAGATTTAAGCTGCCTTGGATTTTCTTATTCTAATTCCATTGGCTTGGCCCTTGAAATAGCCTTGTGCCTAGCCCCTCTAGACTGTAAGCTCGCTGTGGGCAGGGAATGTTTCTGTTATACTGCTGTGTTGTAATAATAATGATGGTATTTGTTTGTTAGGGGCTTACTATGTGCAAAGCACTCTCCCAAGCACTTAGTACAGTGCTGTGCACAAAGTAAGTGCTCAATCAATAAGATTGACTAACTGACTATGATTGAGAAGCAGCGTGGCTCAGTGGAAAGAGCACGGGCTTGGGAGTTAGAGGTCATGGGTTCGAATCCCGGCTCTTCCGCTTGTCAGCTATGTGACTTTGGGCTAGTCACTTAACTTCTCTGGACCTCAGTTACCTCATCTGTAAAATGGGGATTAAAATTGTGAGCCCCTTGTGGGACAACCCAATCACCTTGTATCCTCCCCAGCGCTTAGAACAGTGCTTTGCATGTAGTAAGCGCTTAACAAATACCAAAATTATTATTGTTATTATTATTGAATGTAGGCCTAGTTATTCATTCAATCGTACTTATTGAGCGCTTTCTGTGTTTGTGGATTGAGCCCTCGTGAGATTTTGCCTGTGGAAAATCCATCAATCCACCTTTGAGATTTTCTTCTCCTGCCAGAGAGCACACAAATCAGAAAAGCCTAAGTGCTTCATTCCAGTGCTGTGCAGCCTAATTGCTTATAGACGGCATGTTCTTTTCCGCATACTGTAAATAGAACATAGCGGATCCGACTCAGGCATGGCGGTAAGTGTGACTAATTACCCCAGGAGAGCAAGGTGAAACAGCAGGTGTTGAGCCTGTTAAGACCATTTTGATCGTCCACTGCCCCCCTCACTTCTCTCCAGCACAGGTCGGCCTCCCTCTAACTGCAGAACTCCAGATGGAACAATCCTTTCCCCCTCCCCATCCCCCCCCCGGCTTACCTCCTTCCCCTCCCCACAGCACCTGTATATATGTTTGTACGGATTTATTACTCTATTTTATTTATACATATTCATTCTATTCATTTTATTTTGCTAATATGTTTTGTTTTGTTCTGTCTCCCCCTTCTATCATCATCATCATCATCAATCGTATTTATTGAGCGCTTACTATGTGCAGAGCACTGTACTAAGCGCTTGGGAAGTACAGATTGGCAACATATAGAGACAGTCCCTACCCAACAGTGGGCTCACAGTCTAGAAGGGGGAGACAGAGAACAAAACCAAACATACTAACAAAATAAAATAAATAGAATAGATATGTACAAATAAAATAAATCAATAAATAGAGTAAAAAAAATATGTACAAACATATATACATATATACTGTGAGCCCACTGTTGGGTAGGGACCGTTTCTATATGTTGCCAACTTGTACTTCCCAAGTGCTTAGTACAGTGCTCTGCACACAGTAAGCGCTCAGTAAATATGATTGAATGAATGAACTAACTTCAGAGGCCCTTCCCTCACACCGCACATCCACGCTGAGAGGCAGCATGGCCTAGTGGATAGAGCCCGGGCTTGGGAGTCCAAAGGACCTGGGTTCTAATCCCAACTCTGCCACTGGTGTGGTGTGTGTGTGTGTGTGACCTTGGTCAACTGACTTCACTTCTCTGGGTCTCAGTTCCCTCATCTGTAAAATGGGGGTTGAGACTCTGAGCCCCTCGAGGGATGGGGACTGTGCCCAACCTGATTACCAAGTATCTACACCAGTGTTTGGTAGAGTGCACATAGTAAGTGCTTAATACCACAAAAACGCCAATATCCAGCAATGTTAGAGCAAGAATAAGTTGATTCCAATTACGTCACCTGGATGGTGGCCATCCTCTCTCATGCACAGAGGAGAAAAAAGTCCATGCAGTCCAGGTTTGGGGCAGGTGTAGCTACATTTCAAGCATTAGTTCAGTTGTTTTAGTGCCACAACACTGCCCTGTTGCCATGGAAACTCTGCAGTGATCTTTTTTCTGGAGTGGAACTAGAATCCTTCGAGGGGTTTCCACTGTTGAGAAGCAGAGCAGAACACATTGTGGCCAATCAAGGCTATTCTTTTCCCAGCTGCTCCTTCCAAAG
The DNA here is from genome assembly GCF_015852505.1 of Tachyglossus aculeatus. Lineage (NCBI taxonomy): Eukaryota > Metazoa > Chordata > Mammalia > Monotremata > Tachyglossidae > Tachyglossus > Tachyglossus aculeatus. The sequence goes on along the minus strand of NC_052073.1, from coordinate 9,151,122 downwards.
GGAAGCGAGAGAGAGACAGAGAGAGAGAGAGAGAGAAAGAGAAAAAGGGGGGAAAGAAAGGGGGTGGGGGAGAGAGAGAGAAAGAAAGAGATGTGTCTGGAAACTATCTGTATGAACCAAAGACAAAGGAAGGCTAGCGCTCTCTGCTCCAAGAAGGTCGGCATTGATCTCAGACCTGACTTCTTTCCCTACTTCTGCTCCTGGCATCTGGCGTGTCTCACTGATCAATAATACCGACCAGCCTCCCCAAGACCATCCCAGAGCTTGGGGCCATCCTCTTCCAGAATAGTTAACAGTTGTTAGCCAGTGGGCCAGTGATTGCCACAAAATCAGTTCTTAATAAATACCCCAATCAATCAATGGCATTTATTCAGCGCTATGTGCAGAGCACTGTTCTAAGAGTTTGGGAGAGTGCAAGAGACTTGTACTCTGCACATCGTAAGTAATAAATACAATTGAATGAATAAGCAGACACATTCCCTATTTATTGAGCACTTACTGTGTTCAAAGCACTGTACAAAGTGCTTTGAAGAGTAATAATAATAATTATAATTGTGGTATTTAAGCACATACTATGTGCCAGACACTGTACTAAGCTCTGAGGTAGATACAAGGTAATTGGGTTGGACAAAGTCCAAAACAACGGGCCAACAATGAGCTTACCAGTAGCCTATTCTGAAGACCATAGTAAAACCAATGGCTTCCATCAAATAGCTGCTAGTCTAGAATGTTCCCGGGATTCCAGATGCCATTTTGATTCCAGACCAGGTATCTCTCTGCGGCAGATTAAGTGAGGGCCTCCCCAAAGTTCATGGAAGAAGTCAAGATGGATTTGAGTAATGTTGTTTTGCTGTTTCCATTTTGGGTGAACTCATGCAGATAGGTATTCCAGCTTAACAACCTCATTTCACATGTTTCCACAATGCTAATTATAGGCCTGTTCTGTGCAGATCCTTCTACTAATTAGAATGATTCTATTTTATCTGCTGGTTATTAGCATAACCAAACACAGCCAACTGGTCTAAGGGAGCTCAGCAGCAGCAGCTGAGAGGGGCTTGCCAGGAGCATATGTGCTACAGAACAAAGCTGTAGCCAGGAGGTAAAAATAGACATGGAAAAACACCTCTTTTTGTTTCTCCCTGAAAGAGTGGCTGAGTGATCCACAGCAGGAGCCTGGGGAGAGTCTTTATTGATAAACTATTATTAAGAGGCAGAAGGACAGCCAAATGATGGGGGAGGATGGAGAAGGGAATTAACTAATGATTCCAGCCATGGCCACCGCTTCCCCACTGTCCCGAGTCCTGGAGGCTGCCCCGGCTCAGAGTTTGGGAGATCCGGGTTCCTCTCCCCAGCCTCTGTGACCAGTCTCTCCCCGTCTTTAGCCGGTCCCAAGTTTCCACTTCTGTGAAATTGGCGGAGTAAAAACAACAAACTGGTTCCCTGTCACCCAGGAGAAATTGTCCTCCAAGTCACACCTTGAAGACCCATCCGCGAGGTAGAGAGAGCCAAACCAGGGGCTGAGGGAAAGTTACAGGAGTTCTAAGACCGAAATCCTCCCCTCAGGGCAGGACTAATATAGAAATGCCCAGAAATGCTCAGAACCTTAAAGCATGGCCAGACACAGAACAGGAGATTCACTGGAGAAGCAGCATGGCCTAGTGGAAAAAGCATAGGCCTTTTAGTAGCCCTTTTCTAGACACCAGAGGCTATTTCCAAACCGGAGTCAGCTCGTGTCCTACAAAGAGGGTTGTGAAAGGATCATTTCAAGCTGCAACTAGGCAAAATAACCAGGTAAAGACCTAGGGTTTGGGTTTATTATTATTATTATTATTATTAGCTTCTACCAATTTGATTCTAATAATAATAATATTAAGCACTTACCCTGTGCCAAGCACTGTAGTAACCCCTGGGGTGGGTACAAGTTAATCAGGTTAGGCACAATCCCTTTGAAGAAAAGGTATGTAATCCCCATTTTACAGAAGAACGGAGAAGTTAAGTGTTTTGCCCAAGGCCACATAACAGGCAAGTGGCACATTAGAACCCAGGTCCTCAGATTCCCAAGCTCATGCTCTTTCCACTAGGCCACACGGTTTCCCTCCACTTTGCAGAGAATGAGATTAAATAGTGGGGAGAGTTAGGAAGAACATCTTGGCAGTGTGACTAAACCCAACCCAAGGAAGATGTGGAATCTCCTTTTCTGATGTTCTTTAGAAGAGGAAAGACAGTGATCTCCCCCACTAGATTATAAGATCCTGGAGAATGGGTCTACTAACTCTGTTGTACTCTCCCAAGTGCTTAGTACAGTACTCTGCACAAAGGAAAGACTCACTAAATACTACTGATTATTTGAAACCGGGGTGGTTCAGAAATTCACCTGCCTGCAGGCATCCTCTTGAGATCTCTTCCAAAGCTTGATTTCTTTGATTCTCAGAGTCTTTGCCCCACAAGCGCTTAGTACAGTGCTCTGCACACAGTAAGTGCTCAATAAATGATTGAATAAATAAGCCTCATTAATTTGCTCCAAGCCTTCTAATAATAATAATAATGATAATAATAATAATGGTAATTGTTAAGCACTTACTATGTACCAGGCACTGTTCTAAGCACTGGGGTAGATACAGGATAGGTTGTCCCACGTGGGGCTCACAGTCTTAGTCCCCATTTTACAGATGAGGGAACTGAGGCCCAGAGAAGTAAAATGACTTGCCTAAGGTCACACAGCAGACAAGTGGCAGAGCTGGAATTAGAACCCGTGACCTTCTACTGATTTGATCCTCCCCATTTTATTTTCAGATGAGGTAACAGGCACAGAGAAGTTAAGTGACATGTTCAAGGTAACACAGCAGACAAGTGGCATTAGAACCCAGGTCCAGGCTCCATCTATTAGGCCATGCTGCTTCTCTTAGAATATAAATTCTAAAATAGTAAGAATCACACCTTCCCAATGCCCTGAAACATTTTTATAAGCATTTTGTTCAGCAACATGTGCCCAATAAATAGTCTTTGCAGGTGGCGTTGATAATTTTGGTGGATAAAGCTTTTCATCATAAAAACAACATGACAAGCTCCCAAATTTAGACATCTTTCTCCAGAAGATCTTTATAAAGCACTTCAACTCCATTACTTCATTTCCCCCCCTCCCCTTTACCCCCCAATCCTGGGGGCTCAGAAAAGCACGGGTTAGATGGGATTAGAGATAGGGAAATTGGCGTAAAGAGGAAAATGACTCACTCAAGGTCACTTAGTCGATTTAGAGATGTGCCAGAGCCAGACATTCTGACTCCTGGGTCTGGAGACTTACTGCTAGATTAAGCAAGCCAATCTAAACTCACAGGTGTCCTGTGTTTATGAGGCTGGCTGTAGACAGTTCTGCAATTCCTGTGACTGCTAAATCAATCCATCGTATTTATTGAGGGCTTATACTGTACCCAGGGCTTGGGAGTGTACAGTATAACAGAGTTGGTAGACATGTGCCCTCCCCACAAGGAGCTTACGGTCTAGAGGGGAAGAAGACATTAAAATAAATTATGGATAAGTGCGAAAGTGAGATGGGGCTGAGAGAGTACAAAGGTGATGCAGAAGGGAGAGGGAGTAGAGGATATGAGGGTTTAGTTGGAGATGAGATTTTAATGAGACTCTGAGGGTGGAAAGAGTGATGGTCTCTCAGCTGTGAACGGCGAAGGATTCCAGGGCAGAGACAGGATGTGGATGAGGAAATCAGGCAGTCATCATCAATCGTATTTATTGAGTGCTCAATGTGTGCAGAGCATTGTACTAAGTGCTGGGGAGAGTACAATATAATAATAAACAGACACATTCCCTGCCCACAACCGGTTTACAGTCTAGAGGGAACTTACAGTCTAAAGGGTCAGCAGGGAGATAGACAAAATAGAAGCACGGTGAGTGGGTGGGCATTAGAGGAGCCAAGTGAGCGGGCTGGGTTGGAGTAGAAAATCAGCAAGGTAAGAGAGGAAGGGGAAAGGTGATTGAATGCTTTAAAGCCAATAGTAAGAAGTTTCCATTTGATGTGGTGGTGGTTCTTGAGGAGATCTCGCCTGTCTCATCACTGACCCCTGGCCCACGTCCTACCTCCCTCTTCAAATCTGCCAAACAATCACTCTACCCCCCTTCAAAGCCCCACCTATGGCACACCTCCTCCAAGAGGCCTTCCCAGACTAAGCCCTCTTTTCCTCACTCCCCCTCCCTTCCGTATCACCTAGACTCACTCCTTTTGCTGCTTCCCCAACCCCACAGCACTTATGCTCAGTGGAAAGAGCACGGGCTTTGGAGTCAGCAGTCATGGGTTCAAATCCCGGCTCCACCACCCGTCAGCTGTGTGAGTTTGGGCAAGTCACTTCACTTCTCTGCGCCTCAGTTACCTCATCTGTAAAATGGGGATTAAGAGTGTGAGCCCCCCCTTGGGACAACCCGATCACCTTGTAACCTCCCCAGCACTTAGAACAGTGCTTTGCACATAGTAAGCGCTTAACAAATACCATTATTATTATGCATATATAATATATATAATATATAAGGCCTCCAGGAGGCCTTCCCAGACTGAGCCCCCTCCTTCCTCTCCCCCTCCACCCCCTCTCCATCCCCCTCTTACCTCCTTCTCCTCCCCACAGCACCTGTATATATACATATATGTTTGTATGTATTTATTACTCTATTTTATTTGTACATATTTATTCTATTTTATTTTGTTAATATGTTTTGTTTTGTTCTCTGTCTCCACCTTCCAGACTGTGAGCCCACTGTTGGGTAGGGACTGTCTCTATATGTTGCCAACTTGTACTTCCCAAGCACTTAGTACAGTGCTCTGCACACAGTAAATGCTCAATAAATATGATTGAATGAATATATGTATATATCAATAACTCTTTATTGATGCCTGTTTACTTGTATTGATGTCTGTCTCCCCTTTTCTAGACTGTAAGCCTGGTGTGGGCAGGGACTGTCTCTCTTAATTGCTGTATTGTACTTTCCTAGCACTTAGTACAGTGCTCTACCCACAGTGAGCGCTCAATAAATACGATTGAATGAATTGAATGAATGAATGAATGAGGATAGGGAAACATGGACTGAACCGTTTTTAGAAAAATGATCCGGTTAGCAGAGTGAAGTATGGACTGAAGAGGGGAGAGACGGTGCTTGGATGCACATAGGAGGTAGCAGTTTGGATAGAGAAAGAAGAAAGGGTGGATTTTAGTGATTTTTGTGAAGGTCGAACCGAATGGATTTGGTGACAGATTGAATATGTGGGTTGAATAAGAGAGATGAGTTGGGCATGCTGCCAAGGTTACAGGCTTGTGAGACGGGGAGGAGGGTGGGGCTGTCTACAAGAGATGGGAAAGTCATGGAGAGGACAGGTTTTCGGCGGGAAGATGAGGAGTTCTGTTTTCCACCAGTTGGAAGAGTCGGCTTGAGCCACTTCATTTCATCCACCATTAATAACCAAAGCAAATCCAGCTTGTCTGGCTTATCCCAGCTCCAGCACAGCTGAACTCACCTTTCCCCCTAGCCAGATGGGATGTTTTTGTTTGGTTTTAACAGCCAAGACATGCAAAGGAAGCTTGAATCTGCTGTTTCGCCTTAAAGGTGCTGCTTGGGGTGAGATGTTTCACAAGAAGGCTCTACTACTGCAAGGCTGTTCTGACTTTTGGCATCTAAAACTGCCTTCCCTTTTTTTCTGATGTTCTGGACTTTCAAGAAGTCATGGAAATTAGCCCGGGGTCTTGAAGAAATTCATCTGGGCCTAAAAGAAATGAGGCTGCGGTTAAACGTGAATTGAAATAAAATGGTCACCGCATGCAGAGGTCTGGGGACGAAGTGTGGTTGATTTTCTCATGGACGATCTGCTCCAGGGAAGTAATAGAGAAGAGAAATGGAGAAGGAGCAGCATACCTAGTGGATAGATCACGGGCCTGGGTGTCAGAAGGACCTGAGTTCTAATCCCACTCCACCACACATCTGCAGGGTGACCTCGGGCAACTCACTTCATTTCTCTGTTCTTCAGTTACCTCATCTGTAAAATGGGGATTAAGACTGTGAGATCCATGTGGGACAGGGACTACGTCCAACCTGATTACTTTGTATGTACTCCAGTACTTAGTACAGTACCTGATGCAAAGTAAACACTTAACACATACCACAAAATTTTTAAAAAAAGAAGAAGAATGGGAATGAAGACATTGTGGATCCTAACCTAGTTCTGCTGCTGGTTTGCATTTTGACTCTGGACCAATGACTTCACCTTTCAGAGCCCTTTTCTTCATCTGAAAGATGATCTTGAAGAAATGGTAGAAGGAGGAGGGTGATCAAGGATCTGTACTGTAATAAATCCAGAGCAACTGCAGCAGCCCAAAGCTCTGAGGAGTCACTTTGGGAGCAGGGGCCAAAGAAGTTGGGAAAGGGGCATGGCCTACTGGAAAAAGCACAGATCTGGAAATCAGAGGAAATCAGAAATCCCAGCTCCGACAGTTGCCCGCTCTGTGTGACCTTGGGCCAAGTGACTTCACTTCTCTGGGCCTCAGTTTCCTCATCTGTAAAATGGGCATTTTCTTCCTTTTTTTCCTCCATCTTAAGACCGTGAACCCCGTGGAGGGCAGGGAGTGTGCCTGAACTGATTGTCTTGTATCCAGCTCAGCTCTTGATACAGTGTTTGGCAGATAGGATGTGCTTAACAAAAACACAATTATCATTATCATAATTATTATTAATAATCATAACAATGCTAACCACTGTACCTCAATCTCATCTATCTCGCCACCAAACCCTCGCCCACATCCTACCTCTTGCCTGGCATGCCCTCCCTCTTCATAGCAGACAGAAGGTCCATCTCCTCCACGAGGCCTTCCCTGACGAAACCCTCCTTTCCTCATCTCCAACTCCCTCCCGTATCACCCTGACCTGTTCCCTTTATTCACTCACCTCTCTCAGCCCCACAGCACTTAAGTTCATAACTGTAATTTATTTGTTTCTATTAATGTCTGTCTCCCCGCTAGACTACAAGCTCCTTGTCGGAAGGGAATGTGTCTATTGTTATATCATATTCGCCCAAGATCTTAGTACAATGCTCTGCACGCAGTAAGCCCTCATTAAATACGATTGATTGTTGAAGGAGTCAAAGACCCAACACCCGGGTTTTATTGGTTCCTCCTGTCACTGTGCAGCTCTGAATTTCTAGTTATCTCAGATTAGTTTGGGAGGAGCAAGTAAGTTTGGCATTCTAGAAAATAGAGATATTTGTCTATCCATCTGAGAGAGACACAGACACGTACAATTAGCATTACCTAATAATAATGATGATGGCATTTATTAAGCACTTACTATGTGCAAAGTACTGTTAAAAGCGCTGGCACTGTTCTAAGCGCTGGAAAAAGCTCAGGTCTGGGAATCAGAAGGACTAGCATTCCAATCCCAGCTCTGCCACTTGTCTGCTGTGTGACCTTGAGCAAGTCACTTCACTTCTCTGTGCCTCAGTTCTCACATCTGCAAAATGGAGATTAAGACTGTGAGCCCCATGTGGGACTTGGACTACGTCCAACCTGATTAACTTATATTTTTCCCAGCACTTAGTCCAGCGCCAGGAGCATAGTAAGTGCTTAACAAATAATAATAATAATAATAATAGCATTTATTAAGTGCTTACTATGTGCAAAGCACTGTTCTAAGCATTGGGGAGGTTACAAGGTGATCAGGTTGTCCCACAGGGGGTTCACAGTCTTAATCCCGATTTTCCAGATGAGGTAACTGAGGCACAGAGAAGCTGAGTGACTTGCCCAAAGTCACACAGCTGACAGGTGGCGGAGCTGGGATTTGAACCCATGACCTCTGACTCCAAAGCCCGTGCTTTTTCCACCGAGCCACGCTGCTTTTAAATACCATTTAAAAAGGAAAGAAAAAAGAACCCCACACAGCCACAAGTCCAAAGTAGCGGACAACTCAACACTCAAAAGGATGTTGAAGACTAGAAGAGGCCAGGAGTTATTGGGACACACCAACGAGCCCAAATCAGAGTCACCATCCTTGCCCATTGTCCAGGGAGTGGGGAACTAGTGGCATAGAAAACACTTTAAAAATGCCGCAATTATTACTATCAGCATAATCATTAGTATCATTAACATACCTTCCCTCCCTCCTTCGCCACCCGCCACCAAAATCATACCGCTTCCTTTGTCGACTGTGCATTGAAACTCCGGACTGGCTCCTGGGTTGTAAAAGTGACACTGTGCTATTGGTATCCACATGAAGATTTGTGTATCATCACCCCGTAAACTGCACTGTGTATAAATACAAATAGAGAGGGAGATACAAAGCAAGGCTCTAGACCTGTTAGGGCAGTCCCAAGTAATAGGATTCAAATATCCAAGAGACTGATTTGATTGACTTCAGATGGCATCCCTAAGAGATCTGGAGTAGGAGCAGTGTAATCAATTAATCAATTATATTTACTGAGTGCTTACTGCATGCAGAGCACTGTTGTAAGCGTTCGGGAGAGTACGTTGCAACAAGAGTCGGTTGGCACGTTCCCTGCCCACGAGTAGCTTACGGGCCACAGGGTTTTTAGGGCGGCTACCTAAAAAATGAGCTCCAGTTTGAAACGAACATTGCTTGCCTGTTTGACGGTGGAACCAGACCTGAAATACTTGCTCCCCAGTTAAGGGGGAAATTGATGCTGATGAATTGTGACGGATAACTATATTCGGTTAAGTTCTCAAAACATGCCAGTCAAAACCACTTGAGCCTGAATGCCGTCATGAATCACTTGTAATTCAAAACTGCAACGCATCTCCCTTTTAACAGCACTTAATATGCAGTGTTATTTTCTGCCACTGTTTCAGCTCCGTCACCCCAGCTGCTGGCAAACCTTTAGGTTCGGGTTGCCATGGAGACCCAGTGCACTGATTCACATGGAATACATCACCGCATTATCCCTGGAGTGGTGCGAGCCTTTCACAGCTGATAATTTTTAAAGAGCGTGACTCATCATCAAATAGATCATGGCAGTCCCACATTGATTACTCTTCCCCGGGAGCATAATATGGAAATAGCGCTTTGTACTCTGCTGTAGCTTCGAAGTCGGGTCACAAGACTTTTTTAAATCAAGACATCTGCAGTAGTGAAAGGCCATGTTCGACTCTTCCTTTCTTGTGCCTTTCTCCCCGTCTCTGCTGAAATGACACGCTGGGCGTTCCGCTCCTCTTGGCCCTGAGGGAAGGAAGTAGGCGGTGGGATTCTAGAAGGACATCGTCGAATGATCCTAAGTCGACTATTTCTTGCTCCTCTTTTTTTGTTCTTGGTAAAGTTGCTGAGCTGGGGATAAGCCTGCTCCCAACAGACTCGGGTGGCTTAGTGGATGCTCTGCGCACAGTAAGCACTCAATAAATAAGATCGAAAGAATGAATGAATGGAAAGAGCCCCGGCCTAGGAGTAAAAGGACTAGGTTCTAATCTCGGCTCTGCCACTTTCCTGCTATGTGACCTTGGGTGAGTCACTTAACTTCTCTTTGACTCAGTTTCCTCATCTGCAAAATGGGAATGAAATATCAAGTCTCTATCCTATTTAGACGGTGAGCCCCATGTCAGGGACCGTGTCTGACTTAATTATCTTGTATCTACCCCAGCACTTAGTGAATACTATTATTATTATTACATAATATAATAATGGCTTTTTTAAGAGCTTACTATGTGCCGTGCACTGTTCTAAGTTCTGGGGTAGATGTAAGGTAATCAGTTTATCCCACGTTGGGCTCACAGTCTTAATCCCCATTTTACAGATGAGGTACCTGAGGCACAGAGAAGTCAAGTGACTTGCCTAAAGTCACACAGCTGATCAGTGGCGGGGCTGGGATTAGAACCCACGACCTGTGACTCCCAAACCCGTGCTCTTTCCACTATGCCACGCTGCTTCTCAAACCAGCTGAGAAACACTTTAGTGAAAAGAGCTCAGGTCTGAGAATTCAATTCAATCGTATTTATTGAATGCTTACTGTGTGCAAAGCACTGCACTAAATGCTGGAATCAAAGGACCTGGGTTCTAATTCCAGCTCGCCCACTTGCCTGCTCTGACTTTGGGCAGGTTACTGAACTTTTCTGGGCCTCTATAAATTGAGGGTGAGGTGCCTATTCTCCCTCTCTCTTAAACTGGGAGCCTCATGTCGGGCAGGGGCTTTGTTCGAACTGATCAGCTTGTAATAATAATGATAATGGCATTTATTAAGCACTTACCTCGTGTAAAGCACTGTTCTAAGCTTGTACCTACCCCAGCAGTGAGTACAGTGGTTAGCACATCCTAAGCTCTTAATAAATACCCCAGTTAGTATGGCTATTGGCTAAACCTGTCTCCATTTACTCAAGACCCAGGCCGCCCCTGCTCCCTCTATTACAAACATACAGCACCTGGATGATATGACCAGGTTGGTTGAATACCAGTTTCCATTTGGTTCCGGATTCCAGAAGAAAAGGATCATAACAAATCCCGACGCTATGCTGCTTTGCTGGGTGGGAATCCAATTTTCCACTGATGAAGCAGAAGTGACCACATCTGGAGTCAAGTCCGAGGGAGAAGCAGAACTCCGTGACTGTATTCCTGCCTCTCAAGGAGAGCTGAGTGGATGCTGATAGGTCCCAAAGTGCTTTAGCTGCTATTACAACTTCAAGCTCCAGTAATCTGCGAGTTTGCACAGTCCAATACTAAATGGCTTTGCCAGAGACTGAAAAAGAGTGTGCTTCCCTGAAGTACTTACCTTGCTACTATCAACTCTCAATTTTCTGCAGGGGTTTTATGCCCTCTTAGTCACTTATACTCCTTTTCATCCATCCAGCTCCTATCCTCTTGACCAAATGGAGGCTCTATCTCTCTCTCTCTGGTTTCCATTGATCCTAAGCCACTTTTCCCCTCAATCAACTAATCAGTGGTATTTATTGAGTCCTTATTGTGCACAGTACACTGTACTAAGCCCTTGGGAGAGTACAATTTAACGGAGTTGGTAAGCTCGTTATGGTCAGGGAATATGTCTGTTTATTGTTATATTGTAGTCTCCCAAGTGCTTGCACACAGTAAACACTCAATAAATATGATTGAATGAATGATTGAATGAACACATTCCCTGCCCATAACAAGTTTACAGTCTAGAGAAAGCAGCATGGTTCAGTGGAAAGAGCTCGGGCTTGGGACTACTGTGGGTTTAATCCTAATTCCAGTTCTGCCCTTGCCTGCTGTGTGACTTTGGGCAAGTCATTTAACTCCCAAACTCGGGCTTGGGAGACAGAGGTTGTGGGTTCTAATTCCGGCTCTGCCAGTTGTCAGCTGTGTGACTTTAGGCCAGTCACTTAACTTCTCTGTGCCTCAGTTACCTCATCTGTAAAAAGGGGGTTAAGACTGTGAGCCCCATGTGGGACAACCTGATCACCTTGTATCCCCCTCAGCACTTAGAACAGTGCTTCACACATAGTAAGCGCTTAACAAATGCCATCATTATTATTATTATTATTAAGCACTTGGGAGAGTACAATATAATAGAATTGGTTGACACGTTCCCTGCCCACAATTAGCTTACACTCTAGAGAGTCTGCACACTTCTTCTCAGCATCCAGATGGCCACCCCTCCCTTGAATTGTCTATGGTTTTGCGTTATCTTGTCTTCTGCTCTCCCTCCATCCATATGAGTGCTTGAGATTTGCCCAAATGAGGTGTAAGGTCATGAGAAATAATAATGATAATAATGATGAAGGTATTTTATAATTATTATTATTTGTTAGGCACTTACTATATGTCGAGCACTGTTCGAAGTGCTGGGGTAGATACAAGCTAATTAAGTTGGACGCTATCCCTATTCCATGTGGTGCTCACGGTCTTAATCTCCATTTTACAGATGAGGCATCTGAGGCACAGAGAAGTAAAGTGACTTGCTCAAGGTCACACAGCACACAGCAGAGCTGGGATTAGAACTGGGGAGACTTTGACCGGTAGAGTTGTTTCAAAATACTTTGTGGGGAAAGCAAATTAGAGCTGGAGGCCAGCTCCGAGCTGCTTCCCTGCACCACTTCGAGAGGCCACTGTTCACCGTAAAAAGAGAAAACAGCACCCGGTGCTACAAGCATGAAGTGCAACACAACGTAGGACAACCCTTTGTGCGTCCAATGTGACGGGGCTTGTGTATCCCACACTGACGTTTTCATCCACACAGACACTCCTAGGCGATCTTCACCATCAGTATTGTCTTCTTCCAATATAAAAGACAACTAGATATATTTACCATCTCAAAGGACAGCTCGTGGTGAGCAGGGAATGTGTCTACCAGCTCTTACTCTCCCAAGTGCTCAGTACAGTGCTCTGTACACAGCAAGCACTCAATATATAGGATTAATAATAATAATGGCATTTATTAAGCGCTTACTATGTGCAGAGCACTGTTCTAAGCGCTGAATATGAAGGCCCCTGGGAAAGTACAACAGAAGCAAAGGACGTGTTCCCTGGCTACAAGGAGCTTACACTCTAATGGAGGGGACAGACAAGAAGATAGCACAAATAGATGATTGATTGATGGCATCCACAGGACATTTGATTTTTGATTTCTTGTTTGCACCCTGGCACAGAAACACTTTCTGGGATAGAGCTCAGGACGTGACCACTCACAGAATTGAGGAAAATCAAGCAGTAGTAATAATGATAATAATTATGGTATCTGTTCGGTGCCTACTGTGTGCCAGGCACTGTATTAAGCGCTGAATATGTAGGCCCCTGGGAAAGTACAACAGAAGCAAAGGACATGTTCCCTGGCCACAAGGAGCTTACACTCTAATGGAGGGGACAGACAAGAAGATACCACAAATAGAGTGATCTCAGTTGCTGTCAGGCTGAGAGACTAAGAAAACTTTTCTAAAAACCACCCTCTCAAAAAACACACATTCCCACACCAGATTTATCTGGTGATACTGTGATTATCTTTCATTCATTCATTCAATCGTATTTATTGAGCACTTACTGCGTGCAGAGCACTGTACTAAGTGCTTGGGAAGTACAAGTTAGCAACATATAGAGACGGTCATTCATTCATTCATTCAATCGTATTTATTGAGCACTTACTGCGTGCAGAGCACTGTACTAAGTGCTTGGGAAGTCCAAGTTGGCAACATATAGAGACGGTCCCTACCCAACAACGGGCTCACGGTCTAGAAGGGGGAGACAGACAACAAAATAAAACATGTGGACAGGTGTCAAGCCATCAGAATGAATACAAATAAAGCTGGATGCACATCATTAACAAAATAAATAGAATAGTAAATATGTACAAGTAAAATAAATAGAGTAATAAATCTGGACAAACATATATCCAGGTGCTGTGGGGATGGGAAGGAGGTAGGGTGGGGGGGTAGGGGGAGAGGAAAAAGGGGGCTCAGTCTGGGAAGGCCTCCTGGAGGAGGTGAGCTCTCAGTAGGGCTTTGAAGCGATCTTGTATCTACCCCAGCTTTTAGTACAATGCCTGGCACTCAGTAAGTGTTTAACAAATACCATTAAAAAAGCCCAAAACCAGGAGAATTTATTTATTTATTTTATCTGTACATATTTATTCTATTTATTTTATTTTGTTAATATGTTTTGTTTTGTTCTCCGTCTCCCGCTTCTAGACTGTGAGCCCACTGTTGGGTAGGGACCGTCTCTACATGTTGCCAACTTGGACTTCCCAAGCGCTTAGTACAGTGCTCTGCACACAGTAAGCGCTCAATAAATACGATTGAATGAATGAATGAATGAATGAATGAATGAATGAATGAATTTCGCTTGCCCCATGATCAGATTGGGACCAAATTCTCACCTTGACCAAGATGTCCAAACTGAACTTCCAGCCGGAACAGGGGTTGGCAGAGGTCTTGGATCCCAGCCCTACCCGGCGCCGGGCTGAGTGATTTCCTCGATAAACCCACTTCTTCTGTCACGAAGAGCCCATAATGATTAATTGGCACATAATGAATGCAAAACTTTAGTGGTAATTAGAGCTGCTGGTTTCATGAAATCCTGAGGGCGCTTGGCATGACCCTCGTCAGAGAGGAGGATGAATTCCCAGCCCCCTGGGATCATCATCATCATCATCAATCGCATTTACTGAGCGCTTGCTGTGTGCAGAGCACTGTACTAAGCGCTTGGGAAGTACAAGTTGGCAACATATAGAGACAGTCCCTACCCAACAGATCTTCTCGGCCTGCCGGATGCATTGCCTGGGTTGGCCTGGGCTGTCACCCAACTTGGCAATGCCCCTGTTCCCACCCACCCCGCTCTCATCCTCTGCATGAGATATTTCCAGCCCGAGGAACTGCGAAGGCGGGTCGTTTTTGCACGTTGATCGCCTGCAGGGAGGGGCCTCCTCCTCTATCCTGCTTGGGGACAGCTTGGGAAGCAGCGTGACCTTGTGGATGCAGCACAGGACTGGGAATCAGAAGACCTGGGTTCTAATCCTGGCTCTACCGCTTACTGCCATATAACCTAGGGCAAATCTCTTAACATCTCTGTGCCTCGTTTTCCTCGACTAAATAAAGGGGATTCAATACCTGGTCTCCATAGCTCCTGAACTGTGAGCCCCAAGTGGGACAGGGACTTTGTCCAACCTGATTATCTTGTGTCTACCCCAGAGCTTAGTATAGTCCTGGGCACATAGTTAATGCTTAATAAATACTATTACTATTGCTATTACTATTGTTATTATGACCCATGAATTAATGATCTCTATATATATGATTATATTATGATATATATGATAATATATATGATATATTAATGATCTCTCTATATATATATACTTGTATATATGTATATATGTTTGTACATATTTATTACTCTATTTATTTATTTTACTTCTACATATCTATTCTATTTATTTTATTTTGTTAGTATGTTTAGTTTTGTTCTCTGTCTCCCCCTTTTAGACTGTGAGCCCACTGTTGGGTAGGGACTGTCTCTATATGTTGCCAATTTGTACTTCCCAAGCGCTTAGTACAGTGCTCTGCACATAGTAAGCGCTCAATAAATACGATTGATGATGATGATGATGATGATATATTAATGATCGCTCTCTATATATATACCTGTATATATGTATATACGTTTGTACATATTTATTACTCTATTTATTAATTTTACTTGTACATATCTATTCTATTTATTTTATTTTGTTAGTATGTTTAGTTTTGTTCTCTGTCTCCCCCTTTTAGACTGTGAGCCCACTGTTGAGTAGGGACTGTCTCTATATGTTGCCAGCTTGTACTTCCCAAGTGCTTAGTACAGTGCTCTGCACACAGTAAGCGCTCAATAAATACAATTGATTGATTGATTGATTGATTGATCTCTACACCCGAGGGACTAGAATCCGACTCCGCCACACGTCTGCTGTGTGATCTTGGGCAAGTCACTTAACTTCTCTGGGCCTCAGTTACCTCATCTTTAAAATGAGGATTAAGACTGTGAGCCCCACGTGGGACAACCTGATCACCCTGTATCCTCCCCAGCGCTTAGAACAGTGCTTTGCACACAGTAAGCGCTTAACAAATGCCAATTATTGTTATTATTATTATTACCTTCTGGGACACTTTGTGTTCTCAGAAAGGAAAAATCATTATCTTCACACTGGCTTCATTTTTCCGGAGTCTGGGCTACGGGTGTTCAGTAATCTACGTGGTCACCTTAATGGCAACCTATTTTATCAGTTACCATACACGTGTTTCAGCTGGTTCTGCTGCATTTCCTCCCCTGGTGCCTCAGATGATAATTTGTATCTCAGGTTGGATGAGCAGAAACGATGCCCACACTGGATCTAATGCTAGGAAATATCTTCTGGGAATCAATCTTGCACCAACTCCCCTGGGAGCAGAGCACGTCTTTATTGCTCCAATTTCCACAAAAGAAATTTCCCCTCAGATAATATCTCAAGTCCCCGGAGCTGTGTGGTCGAGAAGAAATATGACGTGGGAGTTTATCGAAGTGCTCCAAGTCGATTTAATCACATTTATTTTGATTTCTGGGAAAAAATGAGCCTGGTTGGTCTGCTAATCTGGAAAATGTGTTTACTAATTTGGTATTAACACGCTCAATTGCGCGAGAGGTTCCCATGGAAAATGTAGACCAAGTTGTGGGATGACTGTCTTTGCTGAGCAGAGATTATAACGGCCATTTAACATTTGTCTAACACTTCAGGTTTACACTCTGTCGTTGGCATTAATCATTTCTCATTAAGGGCCGGAGAGAGATTTGATTGTCTGTTTACTCATCGAAACGTCACCTCCAAATCCTTATTTTGCCGTCAATTTCTGATTGGGAGAATTTGAGTTTTCAGAGGCTAAATGCCTTGGGCATCCACCACATCCCCATTGGGATTATGGGAATATATAGGGTATTTCTGGATAATCTACAGGGCTTCCTGATAGCAGACGTAAAATTACCCAGCCTCAGAAACAGGCTCAGAGACGTCTGCATTGGATAATGTGTGTTGGCTTGACACAAACCAAAATGTCAGGAATATCAGTCCCGCACATGACAACACCCCTGGCATCCCCATGCCAGCCTGATCCAACACCAGGATGGTCTAGTGGATAGAGCACCAGCCTGGGATTCGGAAGGAACTGGGTTCTAATTACCGACTCCATCCCTTTTCTACTGTGTGACCATGGGCAGATCACGTAACTTCTCTGGGCCTCGGTTACCTCATCTGCAAAATAGGGATTAAGATTGGGAACCTCATGTTGGGACATGGACCGTGTCCAGTCTGATTAGCTTGTATCCACCCCAGCACTTAGTACAGTGCCCAGCACATGTACTTCCCAAGAGCTTAGTACAGGGCTCTGCACACAGAAAGCGCTCAATAAATACGATTGAATGAATGAATGAAGTGCTTAACAAATACCAAAAATAAAATAATGTAAAATTAAAGCATCAACTTCATTCCTGGCTGCGTATGCTCCTCCAACTGTTCAGTGCATCTCCAGCACATGTACTTCCCAAGCGCTTAGTACAGGGCTCTGCACACAGTAAGCGCTCAATAAATACGATTGAATGAATGAAGTGCTTAACAAATACCAAAAATAAAATAATGTAAAATTAAAACATCAACTTCATTCCTGGCTGCGTATGCTCCCCCAACTGTTCAGTGCATCTCCAGCACATGTACTTCCCAAGCGCTTAGTACAGGGCTCTGCACACAGTAAGCGCTCAATAAATACGATTGAATGAATGAAGTGCTTAACAAATACCAAAAATAAAATCATATAAAATTAAAACATCAACTTCATTCCTGGCTACGTATGCTCCTCCAACTGTTCAGTGCATCTCCAGCACATGTACTTCCCAAGCGCTTAGTAATAATAATAATGATGATGATAGCATTTATTAAGCGCTTACTATGTGCAAAGCACTGTTCTAAGCGCTGGGGAGCTTAACAAGGTGACCAGGTTGTCCCACAGGGGGCTCACAGTCTTCATCCCCATTTTACAGATGAGGTAACTGAGGCCCAGAGAAGTGAAGTGACTTGCCCAAAGTCACACAGCTGTTAAGTGGTGGAGCTGGGATTTAAACTGATGACCTCTGACTCCAAAGCCCGGGCTCTTTCCACTGAGCCATGCTGCGTATTTTCCTCCAACTATATATTCCCAATTTGTACTTCCCAAGCGCTTAGTACAGTGCTCTGCACACAGTAAGTGCTCAATAAACACGATTGATGATAATGATGATGATGATCTCCAGCCAACCCATCAACTTCACTTGATTTTGCTGTAATATTTGCAGTATTTGTTAAGCGCCAACTATGTGCCAAACATCCTACTAAGTGTTGAGGGATTGGTACAGTCAGATCAGATGCAATCCCAGCCCGACATGGGAATCATAGTCTAAAGGGGAGGGAGAATTTCCATTTTAAAAGATGAGGAAACTGAGAAGTGACTTGTCCGAGGTCACACTGCCGGTAAGTTCATTCAATCGTATTTATTGAGCGCTTACTGTGTGCAGAGCACTGTACTAGGCGCTTGGGAAGTGCAAGTTGGCAACATATAGGTAAGTGGCAGAGTCGGAACTAGAAATTGGGTCTCCTTCCTCCTGGGCCTGGGATCTTTCCATTAGTCTGTCATTGATCAATCAATCAATCGTATTTATTGAGCACTTACTATGTGCAGAGCACTGTACTAAGCGCTTGGGAAGTACAAATTGGCAACACATAGAGACAGTCCCTACCCAGCAGTGGGCTCACAGTCTAAAAGGGGGAGACAGAGAACAGAACCAAACATACCAACAAAATAAATAGGATAGAAATGTACAAGTAAAATAAGTAAATAAATAAATAAATAGAGTAATAAATATGTACAACCATATATACATATATACAGGTGCTGTGGGGAAGGGAAGGAGGTAAGACGGGGGGATGGAGAGGGGGATCTGTCTGCTTGTCCATCTGGCTTGGGTCCAGGGTCCCAAAGAAGCAGCGTGGCTCAGTGGAAAGAGCCCGGGCTTTGGAGTCAGAGGTTTTGAGTTCGAATCCTGACTCCGCCACATGTCTGCTGTGTGACCTTGGGCAAGTCACTTAACTTCTCTGAGCCTCAGCTACCTCATCTGTAAAATGGGGATTGACTGTGAGCCCCACGTGGGACAACCTGATCACGTTGTATCCCCCCCAGCGCTTAGAACAGTGCTTTGCACATAGTAAGCGCTTAACAAATGCCATCATTATTATTATTTATTATTTATGCTACTCTCCCCCTGGAGCCATCTCGCTGTGTCAATCAATCAGTCGTATTTACTGAGCGCTTACTGTGTGCGGAGCACTGTAGTAAGCACTTGGGAAGTCCAAGTTGGCAACATATAGAGACGGTCCCTACCCAACAGCGGGCTCACAGTCTAGCGGCCGTGTGATTCCTGCCCTTTGGTCTCGAAGAAGGTCCCCTGTCGGTGTGATTTACACTTTGGGAACTGAGCTTAATTTAGGATAGTCACCTTTATGTTCTCTGGGATTTTCCAGGCACCCAGCTCTAACAGAAGGAGAGCACTGCGGATCTATTAGGCATTTTACCTTTCTGTTTAACTTGGATAGTCTTTCCTCTCTTGCTCTTTCCCTGTTTAAAGGTCAGAATCTAATTTTCGGCCCCTTCATCTGCTGGTTTGAGAAGACTTTTATCCAAGGGCTTGGCATCCCTTCCGACCTCATTCACAACATAACCCTCTGTCCGCCGGCCCCCCGCGACTTCCCTCTCACTTCTCCCCTAAACTTTTGTATCACCAGGTCCTGATCGTGAGCTCAAATGGGGATTTAAAATGTTTCCAGAGGAGGTCCAACATCCTTATGTTCTGTTTTGGGGAGTTCTGGTCTCTGTTTTTTCTCATTGGGAAAATGGGACAAAATGCTTCTTCTCCCTCTTTCAAAGACTCTGAACCCCTTATTAATTCATTCATTCGTATTTATTGAGCGCTCAATGTGTGGAAAGCACTGTACTAAGCACTTGGAGAGTACAATTCAACAAAAGAGACAATCCTTGCCCACAGCAGGGCTCAACAATCTAGAAGGGGGGAGGCAGACATCAAAACAAGCAAACAGGCATCAATAGCATTAATATAAATAGAATTATAGATACATATACATCATTATAGGGACCATCTCTATATGTTGCCAACTTGTACTTCCCAAGCGCTTAGTACAGTGCTCTGCACACAGTAAGCGCTCAATAAATACGATTGATTGAATTAATGAATTAATGTAAATAAATAGGGACTGTGTCTGACCTGATTGCTGGTGTTTAGTGCAGTGCCTGGCACACAGTAAGCACCTAAGAGATATCACTATTCTTATTATTATTATTATTATCTCCAGCATGGCCTAGTGGAAAAAAGCATGAGCCTGGAAGCAGAAGACTTAAGTGTCTACTGTGTGCTTAGTCCTAATTCCAGTTCTGCCCTTGACTGCTGTGTGACTTTGGGCAAGTCATTTAACTCCCAAACTCGGGCTTGGGAGTCAGAGGTCGTGGGTTCTAATCCCGGCTCCGCCACTTATCAGCTATGTGACTTTGGGCAAGTCACTTAAGTTCTCAGTGCCTCAGTTACCTCATCTGTAAAATGGGGATTAAAACTGTGAGCCCCCCTGTGGGACAACCTGATCACCTTGTAACTTCCCCAGCACTTAGAACAGTGCTTTGCACATAGTAAGTGCTTAATAAATGCCATCATCATCTGTAAAATGGGGATTAAGACTGTGAGCTCCACATGGGACAACCTGATTACCTTGTATCTACCCCAGTGCTTAGAACAGTGCTTGGCACATAATAAGTACTTAACAATTACTATTATTATCATTATTATCTGCTCTGTGCCTCAATTTCCTCAACTGTAAAATTGGGATTCAATGCTTGTTCTCTGTGGTCAGTGAATGTGTCTGTTATATCGTTGTATTGTACTCTCCCAAATGCTTAGTACAGTGTTTTATGCACAGTAAGTGCTCAATAAATACAATTGACTAACTAAATGATTGACTCCAGGGTCAAATCTAGGGCAAATCTCTACATAATGTGCTTCCAAAAGCATCAAGTGAACTGTAGAACCAAAGCACCGTGTGTCCTCTAGACGAAAACATTCAGGAACTTGTGAGCCCCAAGTGGAATAGGGACTGTGTCTGACCACTTATTTTATATCTACCCCAATGCTTAGTTATTATTATTATTAAGTACTGTTGAGTCTTTTCTGATTGATCGCGACTCCGTGGTTATACTTTCTTCTGAACGTCCTGTCCTCTGCCATAATCTGCAACCTTTCTAACGGTTCTTCCATTATCGTTGTTATGGTCTCTATCCATCTAGCTGCCGATCTGCCTCTTCCATGTTTTCCCTGGACTTTTCCTAGCATTAGCGTCTTCTCCAGGGAATTAGTCCTCCTGATGATGTGTCCAAAATATGCTCATCTAAATCGAGTCATTTGGCCTTCCAAAGACCACTTTGGTTTAATTTGCTCCAAAATCCATTTGTTTGTTTTTCGGGCAGTCCATAGTATTCGCAAAGGTCTTCTCCAGCACCACATTTCAAAAGAATCGATGTTCTTTCTACCCTGTTTTTTCACCATCCAGCTTTCGTATCCATACATTGTCCCTGGAAACACTATAGAGTTGACGATTTGTATTTTTGTGGCAGTTGTTACATCAGCACATTTCATGACTCTTTCCAGGCTCTTCATAGCAAGTCTTCCTAACATTAATCTTCTGTGTATTTCTTGGCTACTAGTTCCAATGCTTAGTACAATGCTTGATATATAGTAAGCACTTAAATGCCATCGGAATAATAATGATAATAATAATTTCGTGGTCAGGACTGAGTCCTGGGGTCATGTCCCTGCTATTGGAGTTCGATGACTCCCTCCAGGGTGGACATGGCCTTCTCCAGCCCTTGTATGAACGGCTCGTGCCCCATCCAGGACCCCTGGATGCTTCAAGAGCATTCTGGAAATCGCCACGGCCCTGAGTTCACAAGGTGTCGACACTGGCTAAAGAGTAAAAATAACCAAGTGATCACTCTCTGCCCCACTGCCTTTCTTGGATTCCCCTCCGTGTGGGACTTACCGAACTTGGCAGTTTCCTGGCAGCTGCAGGAGCAGATGGGACTCATTCATCATTCTTTTCCGAAACTTGCCACCTCTTTCCTGAAGGAGAGGGAGACTCTGATGGGAGGGAAGGGGGAGGGAGGTTTGAAGAGATTGATTCTGCTTGATTCTAGCAAGGGACTAAAGCACAGAAAGACTTCTGAAGCTAGATTTTCCCCTACTGGAGAGGAGGTTCTGGCCTCAAAACGTGGTCTTCCCTCCATTTCTAACTCATTCCTCGGGATGAAACAAGAAGGTTTCTGCAGGAGGAACTCCAGTTAGGTCAAAGGGAAGACTGCCTGACAGAGAACTCGCAGCGTAGATCATTAGGGAACGACTCCTTCCTCCTTAAGGATGAAACCCCCGACACCCTCTTCCTGTGTCCCTGCCCCCCCTCAAGGAGGGAGAAGAGGACACAGAGCCTTGAACTCTCTGGAGGGAGGAGACTGTGGAGATCTAATCCCAGATAATAAAGCATGACCCCTGCCCTCAAGGAATTTAGAGTCCAGCAGCAAAGACAGACGCTTAAATGAATTATGGTTGTCCTTAAATGGACACCACCAAACCCGCATCCTTTCCCCAACAGAGAAGCAGCATGGCCTAGTGGAAAACGCCTGGGTCTGGAGTTAGAAAACCTGGGTTCTAAACCCAGCTCTGCCATTTGTCTGCTGCGTGACCTGAGCAAGTCACTTGACTTCTCTGGGCCTCAGTTACCACATCTGTAAAATGGGGATTCAGACTGTGAGCCCCATGTGGGACGTGGACTGCGTCCAACCTGACTAGCTTGCATCTACCCTAACGCTGAGTGCAGTGCCTGGAACGTAGTAAGTGCTTATCAGATAGCATTTAAAAAAAAGACTGTGAGCCCTATAGGGGACAGGGAATATGTCCAACCTGTTTGTCTTGTATCTACCTCAGTGCTTAGTACAGAGCCAGGCACATAGTGCTTAGATACAATTTTTAAAAGATAATAATAATTGTGGTATTTGTTCAGTGTTCACTATGTGCCAAGCACTATGTACTGGGGTAGATAAAAGATAATCAAGTTGGACACGGTCCCTGTCCCACATGGGGCTCCCCGTCTAAGAGGGAGGGAGAACAGGAGAACAACCCTGTAAGTGCTTAAAAATTACCACTTAAAAATTTTAAAAAAATTAAAAGGCTCCTCAGGCCCAGAGGTTATGTGACTTCCCCAAGGTCATACAGCAGACTGCTAGCAGAGCCAGGATTAGGACTCAGGTCTCCTGACTCCCAACTAAGAGCTCTTTCCATTAGGCCACACTGCCTCCCAAGAGCCTCCTCAACTGCTAATAACTCCATAAGGCAACTGATTGGGGATTTGTCTCGCAATAGCTTTGGTTCCACATAAATACAAATATAAATCAAGTCCGTCTCTTTGGAAAAAAAAGGTCGGGGGGGTTATCCTGATACGGGCAGGGCCGTAATGGAGGAGAGGAATCGTCCTTCACTCGGAGGGTTGCTGCTTAAAATTTATGATGCTTAAAAGGATAGTGAGTGACCAGAAATCAAGGTCACCTTTGGCTCCTGGTGTTGTTTTCCTTGAATGAAGTCAGCTTCAGTCTGCCCTAAGATGAGAAAAGAAGACCTAGGGGAGAGGGAAAGAAGGGAGAGAGGAAGGAAAACAAAGAGAGAAAATGCAAATCTATTCTACCCAGGCAGTCGTTCCCATTGTGAGGTTATAAAAATCAATGGTAATAATAATAATAATTGTGGTAGCTGTTAAGCCCTTATTATGCGGTAGGCACTGTTCTAAGTGCTGGGGTAGATACAAGCTAAACAGGTTGGACACAGTCCCTGCCCCACAGGGTGTCACAGTCATTCATTCAATTGTATTTATTGAGCACTTACTGTGTGCAGAGCACTGTACTAAGCGCTTGGGAAGTCCAAGTTGGCAACATATAGAGACGGTCCCTACCCAACAGCGGGCTCACAGTCTAGAAGGGGGATACAGACAACAAACATATTAACAAAATAAAATTAATATAATATATACAAATAAAATAAATAAATAAATAGAGTAATAAATACGTACAAACATATATACAGGTGCTGTGGGGAGGGGAAGGAGGTAAGGCAGGGGGGATGGGGAAGGGGAGGACAGGGAGAGGAAGGAGGGGACTCAGTCTGGGAAGGCCTCCTGGAGGAGGTGAGCTCTCAGTAGGGCTTTGAAGAGACAGACAACAAAACAAAACATACTAACAAAATAAAATGAATAGAATAAATATGTGCAAATAAAATAAATAGAGTAATAAATATGTACAGACATATATACATATATCCAGGTGCTGTGGGGAGGGGAATGAGGTAAGGCAGGGGGGATGGGGAGGTGGAGGAGAGAGAGAGGAAGGAGGAGGCTCAATCTGGGAAGGCCTCCTGGAGGAGGTGAGCACAGTCGTAATCCCCATTTTGCTGATGAGGTAACTGCAGCCCAGAGAAGTGAAGTGACTTGCCGAAGTTCACACAGCAGACAAGCGTCAGAGCCAAGATTAGAAACCAGGTCTTTCTTACTCCCAGTCTCGTGCTGTATCTGCTTGTCCATGCTGTTTCTCATGAGCTGTATTTTGGAAAGGGCACAAACTTGCGAGTCAGAGGTCATGAGTTCTAATGCCAACTCTGTCACCTGTCAGCTGTGTGACTTTGGTCAAGTCACTTAACTTCTCTGTGCCTCAGTTACCTCATCTGTAAAATGGGGATTAAGACTGTGAGCCCCACGAGGGACAACCTGAGAACCTTGTATCTACCCCAGTGCTTAGAACAGTGCTTGGCACATAGTAAACGCTTAACAAATGCCATCATTATTATTGTTATTGTTATTCGTTGTTATTCTCCCGGGAGCCAAAGATGCCACAAACTAGAGGTGTTGAGGGATACCTGGGGTTGTTGTGATAGGTCTCTCACACTAGACTGTAAGCGCCTTGTGAGCAGGGAATATGTTTACCAACTCTACTGTATCATCGTTTCCCATGTGCTGAGTGTAGTGCTCTGCACACCATAAGTGCTCAATAAACAGTGACTGATTGATTATGATGGTGATGCTGATGATGATAATGATGATGCTGATGATGATGGAGTCTCTTGTCGCAAGCTATGAATGTGACGCTGCCCTGAGTCGTGGACTTAATTTCAGTAGTAAATTTCACTCCTTGAAGGCCTACCCTCTGCCTTCTGGAGCCTGAACGAATATTAAGTAACCTCTCTCCTCACTCCCCCCTACCAAGATGGTCTGTTTGTTATTAATAATAATAATAATAACAATAATGGTATTTATTAAGTGCTTACTATGTGCAAAGCACTGTTCTAAGCACTGGGGCAAGGTGATCAGGTTGTCCCACGTGGGGCTCACAGTCTTAATCCCCACTCTCCAGATGAGGGAACTGAGGCACAGAGAAGTTAAATGACTTGCCCAAAGTCACACAGCTGACAATTGGCGGAGTCAGGATTTGAACCCCTGACCTCTGACTCCAAAATCCATGCTCTTTCCACTGAGCCACGTTGCTTCTCTGTGCTACTATTTGCAAGGCACTTGGGTAGATACTTCCCTGCATGGAAGTATCCCAATTCATTTAGTCATATAGCTATTCCTTGGGTAGCCTGTTGTCATCCATTCCCCTAACATGTGTTCTAATCCTGACTCTGACACTTACCTGCTCTGTGACCTTGAACAAGTCATTTAACATCTCTGGGTCTCGGGTTCCTCATCTATAAAATGGGAATTCAATATCTGGTCTGCCTCCTTCTTAGACTGTCAGCCCCTTGTGGGGCAGAGATGGTCCAATCTGATTTACCTTGTATCTACCGCAGCTCTCAGTATAGTGCTTGGTACATACTGAGTTTAATAAATACCGTGATAATTATTATCATTATTGTTGTTTTTATTGTTGTCGTTATTGTTATTTTTAGATTCTGAGCCCCTTGTGGGACAGGGACTGTGTCCACTTAGATACCATATCTAACCCAGAGCTTAGTACAATGATTGGCACATAAAAGCACTTAACAAATACCACAATTCCTAAAAAGGGATTAACATTGGAGCAGAACTCCAAAGGAGACTAGGGCAGGTACAGCCTCAGAAATGTACTGTGTACAGCAGTCCTCATGACTAAAAACTCATTGTGGTCAGAGAATGTTTCTGTTATAGTGTTATAGTATATTCTCCCAAGCGCTTAGTACAGTGCTCTGCACACAGTAAGCACTCAATAAATACAATTGACTGACAACCGTTGGAAAAGATTTACCAGTTGCTTCTGGCATTCATCTGCTCGGAGGTCGAAGCAAATCAATCAATCAATCGTATTTATTGAGCACTTACTGTGTGCAGAGCACTGTACTAAGTGCTTGGGAAGTACAAGTTGGCAACATATAGAGATGGTCCCTACCCAACAGTGGGCTCACAGTCTAAAAAGCAAATGACCTCTTGAAGTCTCTTCTAGTGCTAGGAGGCCATGAAAATGAAAGGCGCTAGAAAAACCCTTGAAAAAACCAAAGGTGCTCTGGAAATTTGAGGCTGATTGAAACAGTGATTTAAAAAAAATTACAATAACATAGCCATAATCACAGAGCAGTGAGCTGGAAGACTGTAAGCCCACTGTTGGGTAGGGACCGTCTCTATATGTTGCCAACTTGCACTTCCCAAGCGCTTAGTACAGTGCTCTGCACACAGTAAGCGCTCAATAAATACGATTGAATTAATGAATGAGTGAATGAAAGACAGGAGCTTGGGTCCGGGTCCGAACTTTGCCTCGAGCTAAATAGTCTGAATTTAGGAACGTGCCTGAACCTGTCCTCCCTCAGTTTCCCCATCCGAACAGTAGCATGACAATCCCAGGGAGATTCTGGGAATGAGATAAAGTCATCAAAGTCTTTGAGTTCTTGAGAAGAACCATTATTCAGAGGGAAGATTCTCTTTGATCAGAAAAATCTCAACTTCAAAGCACCATCCTCTGCCAGAAATGGGGAGGAATTCTGAACTCTTTAATAGTGGTTAATAGTCAAGGCCCGGAACGCAGTTCTGGGGCTCTTTGGAAAGGCTGGGCCATTCAGGGAATGAGAGGAGATTCATTCGTTCAGTCGTATTTATTGAGCGCTTACTGTGTGCACCGCATGTTCTGGGATAGCTTGGTGAGAGGCATGTCAATATACCAACAAGCTCAGCCCCTGAGAGGCCCCTTACTTTCAGGAAGGGAGGTGATTTAAGAAGCAGCGTGGCTCAACGGAAAGAGCACCAGCTTGGGAGTCAGAGGTCATGGGTTCAAATCCCGGCTCTGCCAATTATCAGCTGTGTGACTTTGGGCAAGTCACTTAACTTCTCTGGGCCTCAGTTCCCTCATCTGGAAAATGGGGATGAAGACTGTGAGCCCCAAGTGGGACAACCTGATCACCTTGTATCCTCCCCAGCGCTTAGAACAGTGCTTTGCATATAGTAAATGCTTAACAAATGCCATCATTATTATTAATCCTAAGGGTGGATGAAGCCTCGAGAGATGCATCATCTCGTCCATCTGGTCCAGGCTAGTCATATGGCAAGAATGGGAGGCCCAGGTTCTAATCCTGACCTGGCATGGCTGTCACCTTGGGCAAGTCACTTAACTTCTAGGCTAGGGAAGCAGCATGGCTTCGTGGAAAGAGGCTTGGGAGTCAGAGGACGTAGGTTTTAATCAGCTCTGACACTTGCATGTGTGTGACCTTGGGCAAATCACTTAATTTCTCTGTGCTTCAGTTACCTCATCCGTAAAATGGGGATTAAGAGTGTGAACCCCACTTGGGACAACCTGATTACCTTGCATCTACCCCAGCACATAGAACAGTGCTTGGCACATAGTAAGCGCTTAACAAAATTCCATTATCATTATTATTATTATTTGTGTCTCAGTTTCCTCATCTGTAAAATGGGGATTAACTGTTCTTCCTCCTACTTAGACTGTAATCCTCACATGGAACAAGTATTGTGTCCAGTCTGCTTTTGGTAGAACCACTCCGGCGCCTATGATGCTTGGCACATAGTAAGCACTCAACAAACACCACAATTACTAGTGATACAGGAGCAGTAGAATTGAAGGCTAGAGCAAGGAGTGTACAAACGGAGGGCTCAGGTTTGTGAAAGTGTTGGTGGTCCTACTGTTATTGTATTTTTTTAATTTTTTTTTTAATCAGCAAAGTCTTATTGAAAACATCTGCTGGCTCCGAGGAGCACCTGGATGCCAACATCCAGGCCGGGGCCAACTCCCGACAGACAGCATATCTCTTCATTAGGATTCAGAATGACCCTCAGTAATATCTCCTAAGCCGCTTAGACTCATTCCGCTTCCAAAGATAGAGGAGAGACTATTCAATCTTCTTAGAGGTGGGGAGGAAAAGGAAGATGGCTGGATAGGCCCAGCTCTGCCCTGGGGTCACTTCTCTCCCAAGCTCAGGAAGAAGCTGCCTGACTGAGTAACTGCTGTTAGAGCCTGGCTGGGATGACGAAGATGATGGTATTTGCTAAGCGCTTACTATGTGCCAAGCACTGTTCTAAGCTCTGGGGTAGATACAAGGTAATAGGGTTTTACCAAGTGGGGCTCACAATCTTAATCCCCATTTTGCAGATGAGGTAACCGAGGGCACAGAGAAGTGAAGTGACTTGCCCAAAGTCACGCAGCTGATAAGTGGCGGGACCGGAATTAGAACCCACGTCCTCTGACTCCCAAGCCCGGGCTCTATCCATTAAGCCATGCTGCTTCTCTGAGAGAGTGGGTCCCTCTTTTAAGGATTGGATTCGTACGGTTGGAGATAGTACTAATAATACGGTTAAAGGTAATAATAATTTAGTATTTGTTAAATGCTTACTAGGTGCCAAGATGGCACAAAGCACTGGAGCAGATACAAGATAATCAGGTCTTACAGAGTCACCGACCGTGTCACTGAGAAGCGGTATCGCCTAGTGGCTAGAGCATGGGCTGGGAGTCAGAAGGATCTGGGTTTTAATAATAACAATAATAATAATAGCATTTATTAAGCGCTTACTATGTGCAAAGCACTGTTCTAAGCACTGGGGAGGTTACAAGGTGATCAGGTTGTCCCACGGGGGACTCACAGTCTTAATCCCCATTTTACATATGAGGGAACTGAGGTCCAGAGAAGTGAAGTGATTGGCCCAAAGTTACACAGATGACAAGTGGCGGAGCCGGGATTTGAACCTGTGACCTCTGACTCCAAAGCCCGGGCTCTTTCCACTGAGCCACGCTGCTTCTCTGAGATTAAGTTTTAATCCCAACTTGTCTGCTACAGAACCTCGGGAAAGTCACTTCACTTCTTTGCACCTCAGTTCCCTCTTCTGTAAAATGGAGACTAAGACTGTGAGCCCCATGTGGGACGAGGACTGTGTTCAACCTGATTAACTGGCATCTACCCTAGCGCTTAGTACAGTGCCTGGCATAGTAAGCACTAAACAAATGCCATTGTAAAACAAACTGACCCACATGGGGTGGACAGTCTAAGAGAGAGAGAGGACAGGTATTTAATCCCCCTTCATTTTGCAGATGGGGAAACTGGGACCCAGAGAAGTCAAGTGACTTGCCCAAAGTCACACAGCAGGCAAATGGCAGCACCAGGTTTAGAATCCAGGACTTCTGACTCTCACTCCCATGAGAGTCATTACTGCAATACATCACCTGCCTATGCCCCTCTAGACTTTAAGACCCTTGTGGGCAGGAAATGAGTCTATGTTATTATATTGTACTCTCCCAATACTTAGTACAGTGCTCTGCACACATTAAATGCTCAATAAATTTGATTGACTGACTGACTGACATGCCGGGCGAAGTGGGTGAAGAGCCCCGAAAGATATTCTTCCTGTCTAATAATTAGTCATAAGAAAAGAGTCTATAAATAAATAAAATAATAATGGCATTTATTAAGTGCTTACTATGTGCAAAGCACTGTTCTAAGAGCTGGGGAGGTTACAAGGTGATCAGGTTGTCCCACGGGGGGCTCACAGTCTTAATCCCCATTTTACAGGTGAGGTAACTGAGGCACAGAGAAGTAAAGTGACTTGCCCAAAGTCACACAGCTGACAATTGGCAGAGCCGGGATTTGAACCCCTGACCTCTGAGTCCAAAGCCCGGGCTCTTTCCACTGAGCCACGCTGCTTCTCTATCTGGAAAAGATGCACATTTAACTCGTTGCTCTGCATCAGGAAACACCTTGGTTTCCCTGTTTGCTTCTACCCCACTCTAGAAACTTAATGAATGGATGAAACACCTAGCTATATTTAATAACAGAAGCACTAGCGCTATTTATTGAGCTCCCACAGTGCTCAGAGCCCTGGGCTAGAAACTAAGAACAAACAATAGAAGCAGAATGCACCATCCTTACCTTCTTAAAAAAGCCTTCGATCTGAAGGGGGAGGCACAAATTGTCATTATACAATAGGTCCCAAGAGGAAGACCACTGTAGGAACATTAATAAGCGGATATTTGCATGAGTGCTGAGGATGGATTTTAGCATGGCATGATCAGGGGCGGGGGATAATCAGCCAATCAACAAATCAGTGGTGGTTTTTAAGCACTTACTGTGTGGAGAGTTCTGTTATAAGCATGTGGGAGAGCGCACTAGAGTAAGTAGACTGAAGTAGATGCTATCTCTGCACTCAAGGAACTTACAATTTCATGGATGCCCAAAACCAGGGTCCAGAGATCAGGAGAGACTCTC
Organism: Tachyglossus aculeatus; assembly: GCF_015852505.1. Classification (NCBI taxonomy): domain Eukaryota; kingdom Metazoa; phylum Chordata; class Mammalia; order Monotremata; family Tachyglossidae; genus Tachyglossus; species Tachyglossus aculeatus. Next base: position 9,120,822 of record NC_052073.1, on the reverse strand, counting down.
TAACAAGCTCTGAATAAAACAAAAGTCAGTCAGTCAGTCGGTTGTATTTATCGAGTGCTTACTGTGTGCAGAGCACTGTGCTAAGCACCTGGGAGAGTACAATAATAAACACATTCCCTGCCTGCGACAAACTTACTCAAGACCTTGAGTGAACCCCGAAGCATTTGATCTTGAGGTTGATCTCATTCTGCTAGCCGTGCGCTGCACTCCCCGCTAAAAATGCCCCTCAACCACCAGCCCCGAGGCTCTGAGCTTGTCACCTTACTGCCTTTCCCTTCCAGCCCAACCAGGGCAAAGGAATTTTGAAGCAACTGCAGGGTTGGCAGGGCTGACAAGAAGAATTCTGCTGGCGGGAGATCCCAAAGAGCAATGCTGGTAAAAGCACACTGTGTCCTCATCTCTGAGGCCAAAGTATTTCTGATCTCTCATCCTATCCCAACTGGATTATTGCATCAGCCTCCTCTCTGATCTCCCATCCTCCTGTCTCTCCCCACTTCAGTCTGTACTTCACTCTGCTGCCCGGATCCTCTTTGTACAGAAACGCTCTGGGCATGTCACTGCCCTCCTCAAAAATCTCCAGTGGCTGCCTGTCAACCTACGAATCAAGCAAAAACTCCTCACTCTCGGCTTCAAGGCTGTCCATCACCTCACCCCCTCCTACCTCACCTCCCTTATTTTCCCTTATTTTCTTCTTCAGCCCAGCCCTCACCCTCCACTCCTCTGCCGCTAACCTCCTCACTGGGCCTCGTTCTCGCCTGTCCCGCCGTCGACCCCCGGCCGACATCCTCTCCCTGGCCTGGAATGCCCTCCCTCTGCACATCCGCCAAACTAGCTCTCTTCCTCCCTTCAAAGCCCTACTGAGAGCTCACCTCCTTCAGGAGGCCTTCCCAGACTGAACCCCCTTTTTCCTCCCCATCCTACCTCCTTCCCCTCCCCACAGCACTTGTATATATATTTATACAGATTTATTACTCTATTTTACTTGTACATATTTAGTATTCTATTAATTTGTTAATGATGTGCATATAGCTTTAATTCTATTTGTTCTGACGATTTTGACACCTGTCTTCATGTTTTGTTTTGTTGTTTGTCTCCCCCTTCTAGACTGTGAGCCCGTTGTTGGGTAGGGACCGTCTCTATATGTCGCCGACTTGTACTTTCCAAACGCTCAGTACAGTGCTCTGCACACAGTAAGCACTCAATAAATACGATTGAATGAATGAATGAACAAAGTAAGCAGGCCCAGAGTACCATCTTAGACCTGGATCCCATTCCACAGAGTAGAGGAGGCATGAAGTTTGGAAATGGTTTAGTCTTATGAAGTTAATCTATTCCATCTCTTCTCCCCACTACTCCACCTAAATATTAATAAAACATGAATGTGTGAATGAAGAAAGGAATTTAATCAAGATTTTCAAAATGCTAATCCATTAAATATTTTTTCCCACCACGTTGCCAGGTGAAGGTCTTCATTTGGGTTGCAGTTAGATGCAGGAGAGCACATGTTTTGTTTTGTAGTCTGTCTCACCTGTCTACATGTTTTGTTTTGTTGTCCGTCTCCTCCTTCTAGACTGTGAGCCCGTTGTTGGGCAGGGACTATCTCTACATGTTGCCGACTTGTACTTTCCAAGTGCTTAGTACAATGCTCTGAACACAGTAAGCGCTCAATATATATGATTGATTGAATGAATTAATTAATTTTCCAAAAACTCTCCTTAGAGTCTCAGGAATACCTCCCAAAGTATGATTAGTCACCAAAGGGATATCAGACAGGGATTAGTCAATCAATCAATCAATCAATGGAAGAGCACTGTACTAAACCTTTGGGAGAGTAGGCATTCCCTCATTCAGTTGTATTTATTGACTGGGTGCACAGCACTGTACTAAGTGCTTGGGAGAATACGATATAACGATAAATAACACATTCCCTGCCCACAATGAGCTTACAGTCTAGAGGGGGAGGCAGGCAATAATAGAAATAAATGACAGACAAGTACATAAGTGGTGTGGGGCTGAGACAGGGGGATGAATAAAGGGAACAAGTCAGGATTGGCAGACAAGTTCCCTGCCCACAAGAAGCTAATCATCTAGCGGGGAGACAGACACTAAAATAAAATACAGATATTAGGAGAAAAGAGGAAAGTATGGAAGGAGTGGGGTTGGGGAGGGGAAGAATACCGAGGTCTCGCCTTCCCTTATTGAGCCAGTTACTCGGCTTTTTAAAGATTTATGAGGCAATGACAGTAAATGATGAACCTTGGGTCTCTGCCCATGAAAACATCATCAAAACCCAGGCAAACACACCAGCTGACAAGGGAGATGGCAACACCAGAGGGGAAGCTAAATGCATATTTATTAAAATGACACATTGCGCGTTTTGTTGCTCCTTAATATTGACCAACTTGACTCTCACGCCAATCCAACTTCCTTCCTTCTTCAAGTTCTAGGGTGCCAGGTGACCTTTGGCCCTTCTCATTCATTTATTCATTCAATAGTATTTACTGAGTGCTTACTGAGTGGAGAGCACTGTACTAAGCGCTTGGAAATTCCTCCTCCTCCTCCTCCTCCTCCTCACATGTGCTGGAGAGAAGATGAGGTTTTGATGTCCAGATGGGATTGTCTCTCCCTCCTTGAAAATATCCTTTCTCCCACCGCCCCCTGCCACCCATGGGAAAAAATAGCTGGCATTCCCTGGAGCTTGGCCAATTTGCCCGTTCATTTGCAAACACCATTAGTAGCCAATCCCTAAGTCACCCTGTTTCCCCCAGCTTGGATCTCCCTTTATCCCCAAATCCAAGATCTTCCCACACTCAAAACCCTTCTAAAATCCCACATCTTTCAACAAGCCGTTGTGGGCAGGTAATGTGTATGTTCATTGTACTCTCCCAAGTGCTTAGTACAGTGTTTTGCACACAGTAAGCGCTCAATAAATATGATTGCATGAAAGAATGAATAGCCCAGCTTCCTGAGCCAGGTCATCCCTTCAGTCAACACTAGCCTTTATGATAATTGTGGTATTTAGTAAGCACTTACTCTGTGCCAAGCACTGTACTAAGCCCTGGGGTACATACAGGATAATTAGACCCCACATGGCACTCACAGTCTAAGTACGAGGGAGAACAGGTATTGAATCCCCATTTAGCAGTTGAGGGATCTGGGCCACAGAGAAGGGACCCACCCATAATCACACAGCGGGAAAGTAGAAGAGTCGGGATTAGAACCGAGGACCTCTGACTCCCGGTTCCATGCTCTTTTCACAAAACCATGCTGTTAGCCCGTGTGAATTTTTTCATCCCCATCCTTAGTACTTCTGCATTTACGCCTCCCAAATTATACATTTCCCCTCTCGGGGTCACACCTGGAGAGTTGTTTCCAGTCCTCTACCAGTCTCGACTAAGGGAGGGAGAGTCAAGCAGAGGCCTACCCATTCCATTCCTAGCTTGGGCAGTGGCTAGCGAGTGGAAGGCCATCTGCCGCAAGTCAAAACTCACCCGTGCTGGGCAGCAGCAGCACGGGAGAGAGTCGAGGGTGGAGACTCAAGTTGACTGCACGGAAGGAGGTAAACCACTTCTGGATTTTTGCCAAAAAAAACTCTCTGGATCCACTACCGGAACGATTGCAGATGGAGGTGGGGCGTTCCGGAAGAGATGTGTCCACGGAGTCGCTATGGGTCGGAAACGAATCGAGGGCATAAGACAAGACAAATTATACATTCAATCATTTATTTTGATAACTCTAGTATCTTAATGTCTGCATTTCCCTTAGAGTGGAAGCTCCTTGTGGGCAGGCAATGTGTTGCTTCTTAATTTGGCACTTTCCGTGCAAGTAATACAATGCATCGCATCAAATGTTACTACCGATGCCCTAGTGTGAAAATCTGAAGCGAAATGTACGTACCAAAGTCCAAGGTGGCCAGTAAGTAAGAGAAGCAGTGTGGCCTAGTGGAAGAAGCCCAGGCCTGAGAGTCAGAGGACCTGGGTTCTAATCCCACCTCCGTCAATTGCTTGCTGCTTGACCTTAGGCCTGTCCATCTCAAAGAGTTCCACCCCACCAATTTCCAGGGGAGTAAACTGAAGTGAGTTGTCTTGATCTGTTGGCGAAGTGGACAGAGCATGGGCCAGAGAGTCAGAAAGTCATGGGTTCTAATCCCGGCTCTGCCACGTGTCTGCTGTGTGACCTTGGGCAAGTCACTTCACTTCTCTGTGCCTCAGTTGCCTCATCTGTAAAACGGATATTGAGACTGTGAGCCAGCGTGGCTCAGTGGAAAGAGCATGAGCTTGGGAGTCAGAGGTCATGGGTTCAAATCCCAGCTCCGCCACTTGTCAGCTGTGTGACTTTGGGCAAGTCACTTAACTTGTCTGTGTCTCAATTACCTCATCTGTAAAATGGGGATTAAGATTGTGAGCCCCACATGGGACAACCTGATCACTTTGTATCTTCCACCACTTAGAACAGTGCTTTGCACACAGTAAACGCTTAACAAATACCAAAATTATTATTATTATTATTATGTGGGCCAAGGACCTGATTTGCTTGTATCCACACCAACAAGTAAGTGCCTGGCACATAGTAAGCACTTAACAAATACCACAATCATTACTATTACTATTAATAAAAAGTGCCTTCCATTAGTAAAGGAACATTCCCTCTTCCATCTCTTTGTCTCCATGTCCCAGGAACTCTTGAGATCAGCAAACTGTCCCCTTTGTCCAAGGAAGGGGCTCTCCACTAGATCATAAACTCCTCAAGGGAAGGGATCATTACGGCTTAATCAAAACACTTAGTTTTGATTACTAAACTAATATGGCACCCCGTAGACACTCAGGAAAAACTATTGACTGATTTAACAGGAAGGTGGCCCTGCCTATTTTTGTCCCATCCCCCAATTGCTTGTGAAGTAGCATCGTGACCCCTCTTTTCAATTGACAAAATTGGTCCCATGCCAACCCCATACCTAATCTGATACCCAGACTCAGGGACAGTCCTAGGCTCTGTCCATTGGACCATACTACCTGCTCCAGGAAGGGGACTGCCCCATGCTCCTCCAGGGCCTCTGAAAAATGCCATCAATCGGCGGTATTGATTGAGTCCTTACCATGAGCACGGCGCTGCCTAACCCCTCTAATACAGTTCCAAATTTAGTCATTCCCAAATCCTTCCTTAACCAAAATGCTTCCATTTTCAGACCTCTTTTTTATTTCAGTCGATGGCAGAGCACTTCGTTTTCTCTACTTTGTCTTGCACGAGGCACTTCATCCAACCTGTCTCATTTTTTTAATTAAACTCGGGCCACAAGGAGGGCCCTGTTTTAATAACCTGACAGGCCGAACAATTTCTTGAGGTAACTAAATGAAAAATTACATGGTCTCAGAGAAGGGAAGGAGCTGCGGGTTAGGAGAGGAGACCTTTCCGGAGCCAGCCTGATGTTCTTGGGTTAATTGGAATTTTGAACTGTTTCCCATTACCTGTTATCAGCTTGAGCAGCTGGTCTACTTTTAGGCCCCACAGGCCCCACCAGGCCCTCAGACTTAAACTTTCGGGTCCCAAACCAAGTCCCCTTCTGCCTCCTCTCGCCCTCCCCAGGCTGTGTCTTCATCAGATCAGAGATTCCCAGGGCTACCGTGAAAGTGGATCAGGTCACGGGGTGGGTGGGGAGGAAAAAGTCGCCATGGGCCTGCCTCCTTGTTCATTCATTCATTCAATTGTATTTATTGAGCGCTTACTGTGTGCAGAGCACTGTACTAAGTGCTTGGAAAGTACAATTCGGCAACAAATAGAATCAATCCCTACCCCACAATGGGCTCACAGTCTAGATGGGGGGAATTGCAACACGGAAGGGGGAAGGGGGCCCCTCCACCCTGTTTTCCATTTTATCATGAGGGATACTAAATTCCTCAGTATCCAGCAGTACAGATGGGAAGCAGCATGGCCTAGTGGACAGAGCATGGGCCTGGAGTCAGAAGGACCTGGGTTCTAACTTCAACTCTGCCTCTTGTCTGCTGTGTGACCTTGGGCAAGCCACTTGATAGTAAGCGCTCAATAAATACGATTGATGATGATGACTTGATTTATCTGTGCCTCAGTTACCTCAGATGCAAAAGAGGGGGCTAAGACTGTGAGCCCCATGTGGGCAGGGATTGGGTCCAACCAGATTAACTTGTATCTACTTCAGTGCTTAGAATAGTGCCTGACACACAGTAAGCAGATAAGATATACCATTGTTGTTATTATTATTATTATTATTATTTCACTTCATTCATTCATTCAGTCGTATTTATTGAGCGCTTACGGTGTGCAGAGAACTGTACTAAGCGCTTGGGAAGTACAAGTTGGCAACATATAGAGACAGTCCCTACCCAACAGTGGGCTCACAGTCTAGAAGCATCTCAATCTTCTAGTTTAGCATCTCAATAGTTAAACGTGCTTGGTATGTCCATCACTTAATAGTAGTAATAATGGTGATGGTATTTGTTAAGCATTTACTATGTGCCAAACTCTGTTCTAAGCGCTGGGGTAGATACAAGGTAATGAGGTTGTCCCACGTGGGGCTCACAGTCTTCATCCCCATTTTACAGATGAGGGAACTGAGGCACAGAGAAGTGAAGTGACTTGCCCTAGGTCACACAACTGATAAGTGGCAGAGCCGGATTAGAACCCACGACCTCTGAACCACATGCTAGTCAGTCAATCGTATTTATTGAGTGTTCACTCTGTGCAGAACACTGTACTAAGCACTTGGGAGAGGACAATACAATAATAAACAGACACATTCCCTGCCCACAATAAATTTACAGTCTAGAGACAAGTTTATGGCCTAGAGTCTTCTGCTTACACAAATCCTGAGGGAGAAATTACATGGATGTCTGGGCCTCTCTGCCCAGGCAAGGGGCAAACACCACCCTAACAGTCTGGCCTTCTGAATCCAGGGCTCGCTTCTTGTTTCTGTGGGCTTTAGCGGCGGGCCACGTGGCAGAATTGAGATACAAGCCTATCATCAGTAGTTATTGAGCACCTGCTGGATGCAGAGTCCTGTACTAGGCCCTAGGGAGCATAGAATGAGAGTAGAAGACATGGGACCTGCCTAGAATAGCTTGGGCCTGAGAGTTAGAGGACCTGGGTTCTAATTCCACTTGTTGCCTCACTTCCTCCGTGCCTCATCTGCAGATTGGGGATTCAACACCTGTTCTCCCGCCTACTTAGGCTGAGAGCCCCATGTGGGACCTGATGATCTTGTATCTACCCCAATGCTTGGTATATAGTAAATGCTTAACCAATACCACAATATAATAATTGCAGTATTTGTTAAATGCTTACTACTTGCCAGGAACTATACGAAGCGCTGGGGTAGGCAAATAGTGTTGGACATAGTCCCAGTTCCTCATAGGGCTCACAGTCTCAATCCGCGTTTTACAGACGAGGTAACTGAGGCCCAGAGAAGTAGAAGTGACTTGCCCGAGGTCAAACAGCAGACAAATGGCAGAGCCGGGAATAAAACCCATGACCTTCTAACTCCTAGGCCCGAGATCTATCCACTAGGCCACACTGCTTCCGCCTCAGTTCTGCCTTTGTGTCTGCTCCATGAGGCATGGGATTTCCGATCCATATCCCCAAGCCCAGCGTTCATTCATTCAATCGTATTTATTGAGCGCTTACTGTGTGCAGAGCACTGTACTAAGCGCTTAGGAAGTACAAGTTGGCAACATATAGAGACGGTCCCTACCCAACAACGGGCTCACAGTCTAGAGGGGGGAGACAGACAACAAAACAAAACATGTGGACAGGTGTCAAGTCATCAGAATAAATAGAAGTAAAGCTAGATGCACAACATTAACAAAATAAATAGAATAGTAAGATGTGAGTGTGACGGCCTGGACCTGAGCCTTAAAAAAACGGGGCTTCCTTGTGGGGGGTGGGGGGCGGGGGGCGGGCAGAAATCTAATGGAAAAAAAGGCAAGCCTGTTGCTGTCTAAATGAACTCTTAAAATGGTCAGATGGAACAGACTGTTATGTTTTTCTCCTGCGCGACGGGGATTCGTCTGGAAAAGCAAACACAATACCCAGGGTTGGTTTGAGCAAGTCACGGGGTGGTTGGGTCTAAGTGGCAGGGAGTGCTTTGGCAGTTAGCCTTCCTTATCCCTGGTGATGCTAAAAGTGGATTTTAAAAGATGTGGGAGCGAAAGCAGTGGGGCCAGGGGAGGTAAGTTGCAGGTGGAAGACCGATTGCAATTCCGCTTTAAAGATGTAGGAGATGTAGCCTTAAACTCCCATATTCTCTCTCCCAATAAGGACACAGTAAAACAAAGCGTCAGGCAGCATTGTGTCCCAGCTGAAGACTGGGAGTCCACCCGTTGTTGGGTAGGGATTGTCTCTATCTATTGCGGAATTGTACTTCCCAAGCACTTAGTACAGCGATCTGTGCACAGTAAGCGCTCAATAAATATGATCGAGTGAATCAATTTGCTTAGGACGGACTTGCACGGCTCACTGCCATCAAGAACGGAGTGGCTCGCTTTGACCAAAGCCTTCTCATGGATGTTTCCTGCTCATTCATTCATTCATTCAATCGTATTTATTGAGCGCTTACTGTGTGCAGAGCACTGTACTAAGCACTTGGTAAGTACAAGCCGGCGACATATAGAGACGGTCCCTACCCAACAACAGGCTCACAGTCTAGAAGGGGGAGATAGACAACAAAACAAAACATGGAGACAGGTGTCAAAATTGTCAGAACAAATAGAATTAAAGCTCTATGCACTTCATTAACAAACTAAATAGAATAGTAAATATGTACAAGTAAAATAAATAGAGTAATAAATCTGTACAAACATATATACAAGTGCTGTGGGGAGGGGAAGGTAGGGCTGGGGGGATGGGGAGGGGGAGAGGAAAAAGGGGGCTCAGTCTGGGAAGGCCTCCTGGAGGAGGTGAGCTCTCAGTGGGGCTTTGAAGGGAGGAAGAGAGCTAGCTTGGTGGCTCTGCGGAGGGAGGGCATTCTGGGCCAGGGGAAGGACGTGGGCCGGGGGTCGACGGCAGACGGGCGAGAACGAGGCCCAGTGAGGAGGTTAGCGGCGGCAGAGGAGCGGAGGATGCGGGCTGGGCTGGAGAAGGACAGAAGGGAGGTGAAATAGGAGGGGGCGAGGGGATGGACAGCCTCGAAGCCGAGATTTTTTTTTGAAAATCACAAAACTGTCCTTTAGGATCCATTGCTCCTGGATCCATTCTGCCAGTTTCCTGGAATAATAATGATGCATCCCTATGTCTATGTCCCCTCTTAGATTGTGAGCTCCTGGAGAGACAGAGACTGTCTCTCACGGCGAATTCTCTATCAGCGCTTAGTACAGTGCACTGCACACAGTAAGCACTTAATAAATACTATTACTACCACACACAAAATCGTAGCTCCTGGTTCCTGAGGCCCCAGCTGGAGTTAGCAGAAGCACGAACTTCCTGGGAAAAATGAGTCTGTGAAAAATAATAACCTGGGGATTATAGATCATCTATAAATAAATTTATGGATATGGTAGTGAGTGAGTGTAGATCAGATTTACATGTGTAGGTTGCTTCTTTCTAAGGAGCATCTGTTGGCATTTTGTGGACACACATAAAGCACATGCATAATATTACTAATACTATTAGTAATAGTAATGATAATAACTGTGGTATTTGTTAAGTGCTTAATATGTTCCATTGGGGTAGTATGGCCCCACTTCATTCATTCATTCATTCAACTGTATTTATTGAGTGCTTGCTGTGTGCAAAGCACTGTACTAAGCCCTTGGGAGAATACAATATAACAATAAACGGACACATTCCCTGACCACAACGAGCTTACACGCTAGATGGAAGACCTGTTGTGCTTCATCCTGAGAAGTGGCCAGGCCTAGTGGAAGGACACAGGCTTGGGAGACCGAGGTCCTGGGTTCGAATCCTGACTCTACCACTTGACTGTTTTGTGACCTTGGGCAAGACACTTCACTTCACTTCTCTGGGCCTCAGCTTCCTCATCTATAAAATGGAGGTAAAATACCTATTATCCCTCTCCCTTAGACTGTGAGCCCATGTGGGACAGGAACTGGGTCCCTGCTCATATTGTATCTACCCCAGTGCTTAGCACAACTCTGGACACTTAGTAAATGCTAAACAAATATCACAAGTTATGCTGTGTGAGCTTGGGCAAATCACTTAACTTCTCTGGGTCTAAGTTCCCACATCTGTAAAATGGGGATTAAGAGTGTAAACCCCATGTGGGACCGGAACTGTGTTCAACCTGATTAACTTGTATCTACCCCAGTGCTTAGAACAGTGCTTGGCACATAGTAAGGATTTAACAAGTACCATAATTATTACTATCATGACAGGACAGTTTATAATGGCATCTATTAAGTACTTACTATGTGCAAAGCACTGTTCTAAGTGCTGGGGAGGTTACAAGGTGATCAGGTTGTCCCACGGGTGGGCTCACAGTTTTAATCCCCATTTTACAGATGAGGGAACTGAGGCCCAGAGAAGTGAAGTGACTTGCCCAAAGTCACACAGCCGACAATTGGTGGAGCCGGGAATTGAACCCATGACCTCTGACTCCAAAGCCCGGGCTCTTTCCACTGAGCCACGCTGCTTCTCCTGTTCCTGTTGCTGGACTCATTCCAAAGTGATACAGCAAAAAGGCTCTATCTCTTGCCCTCAAGGGGCTGATTCTTGAGAGTGCTTTGCTCCCAGATCCATTCTGCCAGTTACCAGGGATAAAAATAATAATAATAATAATAATAATAGTATCTGTTAAGTGCTTACTATGTGCCAAGTACTGTTCTAAACACTGGGGTAGATGCAAAGTAATCAGGTTGAACACAGTCCAACTCCTCCCCACATGGGGCTCACAGTCTTAGCCCCCATTTTACAGATAAGGAAACTGAGGCACAGAGAAGTGTAGTGATTTGTCCAAGGTCACACAGCAGACAGTGTTGGAGCTGGGATTAGAACCTACATCCTCTGCCACCCAAGGCCTTGCTCTTGCTACTGGGAAATGCTGGGCACTAAGCCAGAAGCCAGGAGCCCCATAGAAATCATTCATTCAATCATATTTATTGAGCACTTACTGTGTGCAGAGCACTGTACTAAGCACTTATACCTGAAGCTATAAAGATGAGTTATGCCAACAGCTTCCTGGCAGGCTGTTTTCTTTCCCGATGGAACAGCTGGCAAAAGGATTCCGTCCTCCCCATGGCCTTAATATAAACAAATTGGCTTCATTCTGGGATTAGCCGAATGACAGAGGGATCCTATTTGGTGGTTTATTTTCTCTCATTCACCAGCAGAGCTAGCATCCCCCTGAAGGAGCCCAGATTCTGCTAGGAGAGACAGCTAATCCTCAGGTCTGTGAATAAGTCTTATGAGGATCCTTTTTACAAGGGAAATACCAGCAGAGATGCAGACAGGCAGAAAGGGAGAGAGAGAGAGAGAGAGAGAGAGAGAGAGAGAGAGAGAGAGAGAGAGAGAGAGAGAGAGAGAGAGAGAGAGCACGAGAGAGAGAAAGAAATAGAGAAAGAAAGAGAGAGAGAAAGGAAGGAAGGAAGGAAGGAAGGAAGGAAGGAAGGAAGGAAGGAAGAGAAAGGGAGAGAGAAAGAAAGAAAAAAGGAAAGAGGAAAGGAAGAGAGGGAGGGAGGGAAAAAAGAAAGAAAGGAAGGAAGGAAGGAAGGAAGGAAGGAAGGAAGGAAGGAAGGAAGGAAGGAAGGGAAAGGGAGAGAGAGAAAGGGAGAGAGAGAAAGAAAAAAGGAAAGAGGAAACGAAGAGAGGGAGGGAGGGGAAAAGAAAGAAAGAAAGAAAGAAAGAAAGAAAGAAAGAAAGAAAGAAAGAAAGAAAGAAAGAAAGAAAGAAAAAGGGAGAGAGAGAGAGAAAGAAAGAAAGAAAAAAGGAAAGAGGAAAGGAAGGGAGGGAGGGAGGGAGGAAAGAAAGAAAGAAAGGAAGGAAGGAAGAAAGAAAGAAAGAAAGAAAGAAAGAAAGAAAGAAGGAAAGAAAGAAGGAAAGAAAGAAGGAAAGAAGGAAAGAAAGAAAGAAAGAAAGAAAGAAAAAGGAAGGAAGGAAGGAAGGAAGGAAGGAAGGAAGGAAGGAAGGAAGGAAGGAAGGAAGGAAGGAAGAAAAAGAGAAAGAAAGATGATTATTAGGTTCATGCGATCTCCACAATGGGTCCTAGAGACATACAAGCCCTCCTCAGTCAATCAACCTTTGGCATTTACGAAGTGCTTTACTATGTACAGAGACTGTACTAAACGTTGTAAGCTCCTCCTCTAGATTGCAAACTCCTTCTGGGCAGGAAATGTGTCTATCAGCTCAGTTATACTGTCCAAGCACTTAGTACAGTGCTCTGCAGACAGCAAACAATCAGTATTATTGACTGATTGACGGATGGATTGGGAAAGTACGATAGAGCCGAGTAGGCTGATGTGGTCTCTCCCCACAGAACTGTGGGCCTAGACAGACCTTCTTCCCGGAAATCAGGACTGTTATGGAACATCTGAAAAAATGGGGATTAAGACTGCTAGCCCCATGTGGGACAGGGACTGTTTCTGACCTGATTATCTTAGAACAATGCCTGGCACATGTGAAGCACTTTAACAAATCCCATTAAAAAACAATCCCCATTTTACAGATAATAATAATAATGGCATTTATTAAGCGCTTACTATGTGCAAAGCACTGTTCTAAGCGCTGGGGAGGTTACAAGGAGATCAGCTTGTCCCACGGGGGGCTCACAGTCTTAATTCCCATTTTACAGAAGAGGGAACTGAGGCACAGAGAAGTTAAGTGACTTGCCCAAAGTCACACAGCTGACAGTTGGCGGAGCCGGGATTTAAACCCATGACCTCTGACTCCAAAGCCCGGGCTCTTTCCCCTGAGCCACACTGCTTCTCTAACTATGAGTTAACTGAGACACAGAGAAGTTAATAATAAAAATGGTGTTTTTTAAAGCGCTTACTACTTGCCAAGCACTGTTCTAAGATAATCAGGTTGAACCCAGTCCCTGTCCCACATGGCGCTCGCAGTCTTAAGCCCCACTGTACAGATGAGGGAAGTGAGGCACAGAGAGGTTAAGTGACTTGCCCAAAGTCACACAGCAAACAAGTGGCGGAGCCAGGATCAGAACCCAGGTCCTTCTGACTCCCACTGGCTCTATCCACTAGACCACACTGCTACTTGCATGGTCTAAAATGGGGATAAGATCCTTGTTGCCCGTGCTGTAGACTGTAAGCTCCTTGTAGACAGGGATCATGTCTACCAACTCGGAAAGAAAGAAGGAACGAAAAGCAGAAAGAAAGAGCTTAGTGGAAAGAGCGCAGGCTTGGGAGTCAGAGGACGTAGGTTCTAATCCCAGCTCCGTCACTTGTCTCTGTGTGACCTTGGGCAAGCCACTTAACTTCTCTGTGCCTCAGTTACCTCATCCTATAAAATGTGGATTAAGACTGTGAGCCCCCCCCGTGGGACAACCTGATTACCTTGTATCTACCCTAGTGCTTAGAACAGTGCTCGGCACATAGTAAGCACTTAACAAATACCATAATTATTATTATTATTGTATCCTACTTTTCCAAGCACTTAGCACAGTGATCTGCCCTCAGCAAGCACTCATTAAATACCCCTGATTGATTGACTCATTCTCAGATTGTGAGCCTCCACGAGGGACGGAGATTGTATCCAAGATCATTATTCATTCATTTCATTCAATCATATTTATTGGGCGCAGAGCACTGTACTAAGCGCTTGGGAAGTACAAGTCGGCAACGTATAGACTGTCCCTACCCAACAACGGGCTCACAGTCTTGAAGGGGGAGACAGACAACGAAACAAAACATGTGGGACAGGTGTCAAGTCATCAGAATAAATAAAAATAAAGCTAGATGCACATTATTAACAAAATAAATAGAATAGTAAATAGGTACAAGTAAAATAGAGTAATAAATCTGTATAAATATATGCAAGTGCTTTGGGGAGGGGAAGGAGGTAGGGCCGGGGGGTGGGGAGGAGGAGAGGAAAATGGGGGCTCAGTGTGGGAAGGCCTCCTGGAGGAGGTGAGCTTTCAATAGGGCTTTGAAGGGAGGAAGAGAGCTAGTTTGGTGGATGTGCAGAGGGAGGGCATTCCAGGCTAGGGGAAGGATGTGGGCCGGAGGTTGACGGCGGGACGGGTGAGAACGAGGCCCAGTGAGGAGGTGAGCGGCGGCAGAGGAGCGGAGGGTGCGGGCTGGGCTGGAGAAGGGGAGAAGGGAGGTGAGGTCGGAGGGGGCAAGGTGATGGACAGCCTTGAAGCCGAGAGTTAGGAGTTTTTGCTTGATTCGTAGGTTGACAGGCAGCCACTGGAGATTTTTGAGGAGGGGAGTGACATGCCCAGAGCATTTCTGTACAAAGATAATCCGGGCAGCAGAGTGAAGTACAGACTGAAGCTGGGAGAGAATTATCTTGTCTCTCCTCCCAGTGCTTAGCACATAGCAAGTGCTTAATAAATGCAATAATTACTATGATTCTGGCTGTCTTGTTCGTAGAACACCCCCTCTGCTTCCTCCCCCGGGGGTGGGGAATCCCTGCAGGCTAGGTTCTAGTGGCAGGTAATTTCTCACAGAAGAAAACCCAGCCTCACTCCTGCAGAAGGCCTTGTTCCAACCCTGCGGCCGTCTGGGCTCGGGGTTTAAATCTGCGGATTCTGGTTTGTGGTGGAGAAAATCTTCTTAAGCATGTGGGTCTTACTGTCAGCAAGATTGAGCCCTTCACCGCTGCCTCTTCTCAGGCCAGCGAGCGGTGGCTCACCAAGCAGGGGCCAGAGACAGGCGGCATTCACTCATTCAGTCGTATTTATTGAACGCTTATGTATTATTGAGCATTATACTAAGCACTTGGGAGAGTACAATACAATAAACAGACATGTTCTCCACCCACAATGATCTTACAGCCTAGAGAAGCAGCGTGGCTCAACGGAAAGAGCGCGGGCTTGGGAGTCGGAGGTCATGGGTTCTAATCCTTGGCTCCGCCACTTGTCAGCTGGGTGACTTTGGGCAAGTCACAACTTCTCTGTGCCTCAGTTCCCTCATCTGGAAAATGGGGATTAAGACTGTGAGCCCCACATGGGACAACCTGATTACCTTGTATCCCCCCAGCGCTTAGAACAGTGCTTGGCAGATAGTAAGCGCTTAACAAATATTATTATTATTATTATTAAAGGAGACGTTCATTCAATCATATTTATTGAGTGCTTACTGTGTGCAGAGCACTGTTCTAAGTGCTTGGGAAGTACAAGCTGGCAACATATAGAGACAGTCCCTACCCAACAGTGGGCTCACAGTCTAGAAGGGGGAGACAGAGAACAAAACCAAACATACTAACAAAATAAAATAGAATAGATAGGTACAAGTAAAATAAATAAATAAATAGAGTAATAAATATGTACAAACATATATACATAAATACAGGGGCTGTGGGGAGGGGAAGGAGGTAAGGCTGGGGGGATGGGGAGGGGGAGAGGAACCCTGTCTCTTCACCACTCCTCAACCCCCAGGACCGAGGCCCATACCAACAAGCACACAAGTCACTATTGTATATTTGTATATTGTATACTATTGTACATGATCTTGTACATATTTACTATTCTATTTATTTTATTTTGTTAATATGTTTTGTTTTGTTGTCTGCCTCCCCCTTCTAGACTGTGAGCCCGCTGTAGGGTAGGGACCATCTCTATATGTTGCCAACTTGTACTTCCCAAGCGCTTAGTCCAGTGCTCTGCACACAGTAAGCACTCAATAAATACGATTGAATGAATGAATGAATCCACGGCAGCTCTCTCTTTTTTTTTTTTTTTTTTGCTAAGTGCTTACTATGTGTCAAGCACTGTTCTAAGCACTGGGATAGATACAAGCTAATCAGGTTAGACACGGTCCCTGTCCCACAGGGGGGCTCACAGTCTTCATCCCCATTTTACAGATGAGGTAACTGAAGCTCAGAGAAGTTAAGTGACCTGTCCAAGGAAACCCAGACAGGTGGCAGAGCTGTCCCATTTCTGGGGCCGAGCATCAGGCTCCTTTCCTTTCAGGCCACAGGGAGAGGTGGGGAAAGACGCTCGGGTCATTTGGGAACGCTGTGGACTGAACAGGTCTTGCGGGAATCCTTCTGCCCTGACCCCATTCCATGGATGGGGGAAGGAAGGATGGAATAAGAGAGTGCCTGGACAGGAGTGGGCTGGACTTCTCTCAGAGGCCTTTCTGAGCCTTTCTGTTTGGGATATCATCATCATCAATCGTATTTATTGAGCGCTTACTGTGTGCAGAGCACTGTACTAAGCGCTTATGTCATTACCCCTCTGGGAAACCCGAGGGCCAGCTCAGAAAGTCCACATTTAGGCCACAACTGAGCACTTAGTTAGGTCTTTTTTTTTAATGGTAATTTAGCCCCACTCAGGCTGGTCTCTGTGTTGTGTTGTATCAGACCATCGTCATCATCATCAATCGTATTTATTGAGCGCTTACTATGTGCAGAGCACTGTACTAAGTGCTTGGGAAGTACAAAATGGCAACATATAGAGACAGTCCCTACCCAACAGTGGGCTCACAGTCTAAAACGGGGAGACAGAGAACAAAACCAAACATACTAACAAAATAAAATAAATAGAATAGATATGTACAAGTAAAATAAATAAATAAATAAATAGAGTAATAAATATGTACAAACATATATACATATATACGTATATACAGACCACACACACACTCACACACACTTTGTGTTGCTCGACAAGACTCACCTCACCCTTCCCCCCTCTAGACTATAAGTTCATCCTCTAGACTGTGAGCTCATCTTCTAGACTGTAAGCTCATTGTGGGCAGGGAATGTATCTGTTTATCGTTACTTGTATTCTCCCAAGCACTTAGCATAGTGCTGTGCACACAGTGCTCAATAAATGCAATTGACAAAGAGCTTATTGTGTATCAGGCACTATACTAAGCGCTGGGGTAGACCCAAGATAATCAGGTTGGACACATTCCCACATGGGGCTCACACTCTTAATCCCCATTTTGCAGGTGAGGTAGTTGAGGCACAGAGAAGTTAAGTGACTTGCCCAAGGTCACAGAGCAGACAGGTGGTTCTTTCCTCTAGCCATGCCCCTTGGCAGCTTAAGGAGAAGTCATCCTTGGAGGACTGGAATCTTGTCAGCTTCTGGGAGTGTCCTGGTGGGAATTATCCATAATAACTATTATTGTTATCATTATTATTTCTGTGGCATTTGTGGAGCACTCTTTTCTTTAATAGAATTTGTTATGTTCCAGGCACTACAACTAAGCACTGAGGTAGATACAAGCTAATTAGTTTGGACACAAGCCATGTACCACTTGGGGCTCCCAATCTAAATCCCCATTTTACAGATGAGGCAGTGGAGGCCCAGAGAAATGAAGTGATTTGCCCAAGGTCCCACAGCAGACATTTGGCAGAGCTAGGTTTAGAACCCAGGTCCTCTGATTTCCCAGGCCCGCGCTCTTTCCGCTAGACCATGCTGCTTCTCAAGTACTGTGCCTGAGCACTGGGCTAGTATTGGGCAAGTCACTTAACTTCTCTGGGCCTCAGTTACCTCATCTGTAAAATGGGGATTAAGACTGTGAGCCCCATGTGGGACAACCTGATTACTTTGTTTTTATAATCCAGGGCTTAGAAGAGTGCTCGGCACATAGTAAGCGTTTAACAAATACCATCATTATTATACAATCAGTCTCCATCCCACAAAGGGCTCACAATTATGGTTGGAATGGGAGAAGGGAGCGTAGTTGTGTATAGTTAAGCTGTCTTCTGGGGATGATACTGTTTGCTCTTTAGACTTTCCTCCACAGGGCAGCTCTCAGGGACTTTGCATCAATTCCTGGATGTGAAAAACCTTGGGAATTTCATCTGCGTTGTGTGTTTGTTCCAGGTGCCCAGACGTTTATTTATTTTTTATGGAATTTGTTAAGCGCTCACTATGTACTAGGCTCTGTTCTAAACGCTGGAGTGGACACAAGCAAATCAGTTTGCACACAGTCCCTGTCCCACTGGGGGCTCACAGTCTTAATCCCCTCTAGACTATAAGCTTGTTATGGGCAGGGAACAAATCTGCCAGTTCTATTGTGTTGTACTCTCTCAAGCAATTAGTACAGTGCTCTAGACTGTAAGCTCGTTGTGTCTGATTGTTGTCATATTGTACTCTCCCAAGTGCTTAGTGTAGTGCTTTGCACACAGTAAATGCTCAATAAATATGATTGAATGAATGAATGCTCCACTCATAGTAAAAACTCAATAAATACCATCAAGTGATTAATCTTCATTTTACAGTGGAGGATACTGAGGTGCAGAGAAGTTAAATGACTTGTCCAAGATCACCCAGCAAACATTTGACATAGGCAGGATTAGAACCCATGTCTTTTAGACTGTGAGCCCACTGTTGGGTAGGGACTGTCTCTATATGTTGCCAACTTGTACTTCCCAAGTGCTTAGTACAGTGCTCTGCACACAGTAAGTGCTTAATAAATACGATTGATTGATTGATTGATTGATTGATTGATTGATTGATTTCCGACTCCCAGGCTGATGCTCTATTCAGTACGCCATGCTGCTTCTCAAATAAGCCTTTGGTAAGGCCCAAACCACAACCCAACCTGCCCTCCCCACCACCAACTAGATGGGTGGACTGGGTGGGAATTCTTAATTAAGTTCAAGTCGGTCCACTGGATTCAATTCAGCCACATCCACTTGCCCTAGGCTCCCTGCTTCTCGGTACGGTATCCAGGACAGTAACTCCATTAACTCCAGCAGGTCCAATTCCCCCCATTAAATCAGACATCCAAAACTCAAGGAGCAGTGTCGGAGCTTATGCTTTTGTTCCAGCCCTGCCCTGGTGCCTGGAAGCTCCCTTTCCTTGGTATCATTTGGGAAAATGTTTAATCTTTGAAGAGATTTGGGGTACAGCCTTACAGCCTGCAATTCCCAAACTCCTTGGGCTTCCAGAGGCCTGCTTAATGCTGTCCCGGAACTAGGATATATGTATATATGCATACATATATATATATGTATATATATTTGTACGTATTTATTACTCTATTTATTTATTTTATTTGTACATATTTATTCTAATTATTTTATTTTGTTAATATGTTTTGTTTTGTTCTCTGTCTCCCCTTTCTAGACTGTGAGCCCACTGTTGGGTAGGGACTGTCTCTATATGTTGCCAACTTGGACTTCCCAAGCGCTTAGTGCAGTGCTCTGCACACAGTAAGTGCTCAATAAATACGATTGAATGAATGAATAGGAGCCCTCAGATGGCCCAGAGGGTTGCTCCAATTAGTTCCCTGAGGCCTGTCCTGAGCTCCCCATTTTCCGAGCTTCGTCAATCAGTCAGTCGTATTTAGAGAGAGCTTACTGTGTGCAGAGCACTGTACTAAGCACTTGGGAATGATGAACAGACACATTCCCTGCCCACAATGTGCTTACGGTCTAGAGGGAGAGACAGACATTAAGATAAATAAATAAATTACAGCTATGGACATACGTGTCGTGATGAATAAAGGGAGCGAGTCAGGGTGGAGCATAAGGGAGCTGGAGTAGAGGACAGGAGGGCTTAGACAGGGAAGGCTTGTTGGAGGAGATGTGTCTTCAGTAAGACTTTGAAATAGGGGAGAGTAATTGTCTGTCGGATATGAGGAGGGAGGGAATTCCAGGCCAGAGGCAGGATGTGGGAGAGGGATCAGTGGTGAGATAGAGGAGATCAAAGTACACTGAGAAGGTTGGCGTCAGGAGAACGAAGTGTGCAGGCTGGGTTATAGCAGGAGAGTAGCGAGGTGAGGTAGGAGTGGGTGAGCTTTAAAGCTGAAGATGAGGAGTTTCTGAGCCCTTCTGTGAATCCATAGGGATGGTCAGCAGGCCCCTTCCCTGTTCTTTATTTCCTCCTTCCCCCCTTCCCCAAGTCATCGAGTCAAAAGAGGGTCAGATATTTTGTTTTGGTATCTGTTAAGTGCTATGTATCAAACAGCGTTCTAAGCGTTGGGTAGCCACAAGCTAATCAAGTTGGACACAGTCCCTATCCCACATGGAGCTCACAGTCTAAGTAGGAGGAGAACAGGAGAACTGAAGCACAGAGAACTTAAGTGACTTGCCTAAGGTCACACAGCAAGCTGTGTGTTCTAGACTGTGAGCCCACTGTTGGGTAGGGACTGTCTCTATGTGTTGCCGACTTGTACTTCCCAAGCACTTAGTACAGTGCTCTGCACACAGTAAGCGCTCAATAAATACAATTGATTGATTAAGCAATTATAATAATAATAATAATAATTGTGGTATTTGTTAAGCACTTATTATGTGCCAGGCACTGTACTGAGCGCTTCTGACCTGGCATTAGAACCCAGATCCTCAGATTCCCAGGCTCACGTTCTTTCCATTAGGCCATGCTGCTTCTCAGGTTGTATAAGATCACTCTTCAGAAATAGAACTTGCCTCTCTCTTAACCATCTCGGAAAACTCAATGTTGTCCTGGAGGTGTGGACCTTCTTTCCCTGAGGATTAGCTCTGCGGAGACAGATCCAGAAAAGTAACTCCCTCCCCTCACCCCACGCCCCCCCCGACACACCCCAGCCTTTCTCTGTATCTGAGCAGTGACCAGCTTGGAAGGAGTGACCATCTGCAGGTTCAACAGATGACAGTACTAAGGGGTTGCAACTTCACTTGACATTGAGATGCTCACTAGGACAACAGTTGGAGTTTTGTTGTTTCTTTTTTAAAAAATGGCATTTGTTAAGTGCCTACTGTGTGCCGAACACCATACTAAGCGCTGGGGTAGATACAAGCTAATCAGGTTGGATACAGTCCCTGTCCCACATGGGGCTCACAATCCTAATTACCATTTTACAGAACAGAGGCACGGAGAAGTTAAATGACTTCCCTAAAATTGCACAGCGGACAAGTGGTGGAGCCAGGGTTAGAAGCCAGTGCTCTATTCACTAGGCCACATTACTTCTCTAGAACTGGTCTGGTTTCTCCCAGGCCTATGTCTGGAGGAGCAGATAGCCTTATTCTCAACGAGCTGGATTAATTTATGACTCTCTGATCAGCAAAATTGGTGTGGTATAAATAACCCCTTTGCTAATAGCATAACGACCAGTCAATCCATGTCTATGGGAAAAAGGCTGGTAGCCTCAAAGGCTCATGGCCACAGAAAAATTGGAGGCTAATACAGCTTTCCTCTTGGGCTCGACAGAATGGAAGATTGACTCCATCAGGCTTGGGTTTTTGGAGTGTGTTCCTCATTTGACTCCGACATCAGAATGAATTTTTAAAGCCCGGCTCTCTCCCCTCTGGGTGTTAAATTGCCTCCTGGAAATTGCAGAGATTTTTCTACTTGTCGGACGCAGGCAGAAAGAAATCACGGCCCTGACGGTTCAAGTGGAGGAAGGTAATTGCTTCGGAACTCTCCCGCTTCCTCCGACTCCTTCTGGAAGATGGAGTTTGCGTAACAGTTACCATTCCGGTTAAACTGGAGTGAAATGGGTTGGAGGGAGAGACTTCTGGGGGGTCAGGAAGGTCAGCTGCAAGATTAGGACAGCGGCTTGGTATCCGGCCCATCGGTTACTGGGAGGTCACTTGGTGAGACGCTTTGGGGTTTGGGGTCAAGCCCCCCAGAATATAGATCCCTCCCCACTCCTCTGCTTGAAAAGGCAATTACGGAGATTCTGTAATGGAGAGGAGGTCATAATCAGAATACCAGAAAGCAGCATGGCCTAGTGGATAGAGCATGAAGCTGAGAGTCAGAAGACCTGGGTTCTAATTCATTCAATCACATTTATTGAGCGCTTACTGTGTGCAGAACACTGTACAAAGTGCTTCCCAGATTCTCCACTTGCCTGCTGCGAGGCCTTGGGCAAGTCACATAACTTCTCTGTGCCTTAGTTTCCTCATCTGTAAAATGGGGATTAAAATCCCTGTTCTCCCCCTCTTTTAGACTGTAAACCCCATGTGGGTCAGGGACAGAGTATGTGCTTAACAAATACCAATATTATTTCCATTATAATAATAATAATGGTATTTGTTACACACTTACTATGTGCCAAGCACTGTTCTGAGCACTAATAATAATTATGGTATTTGTGAAGCGCTTACTTTGTGCCAAGCAGTGTTCTAAGCACTGGGGTAGATGCAAGATAGGTTGTCTTATGTGGGGCTCATATTCTCAATCCCCATTTTACAGATGAGGTATCAGGCAGAGAGAAGTAAAGTGGCTTTCCCAAGGTCACACAGCAGAAAAGTGGTGGGGCTGGAATTAGAACCCAGGTCCTCTGATTCCCAAGCCGGTGCTCTTGTCACTAAGCCACATTGCTCATTCTGGGTGACAATTCATCCAGGACCAGATTGGACAGTCTGGTTTTCTGCTGGCCCATCCCCTGCCTGATACTACTAGAGCACCAAATGCCTTTGTGCCTAGAATTTCTATTTTCAGCACCCACTCAATCAGTCATATTTATTTTACTTTTTATGATATTTGTTAATAATAATGATGATGGCATTTATTAAGCTCTTACTATGTGCAAAGCACTGTTCTAAGCGCTGGGGAGGTTACAAGGTGATCAGGTTGTCCCACGGGTGGCTCACAGTCTTAATCCCTTAGCGCTTAGTACAGTGCCTTGCACACAGTAAGCTCTCAATAAATACGATTAAATGAATGAATGAATCCCCATTTTACAGATGTGGTAACTGAAGCCCAGAGAAGTTACGTGACTTGCCCAAAGTCACACAGCTGACAGTTGGCAGAGCTGGGATTTGAACCCATGACTTCTGTCTCCAAAGCCCTTGCTCTTTCTCACTTTTTTCGTAGCAGGCACTGTATTGAGTGCTGAAGTAGATACAAGATTATCCGGTTGGACAGATGACGTAACTGAAGCACAGAGAAGCGAAGTGAGGTCACCCGAGGTCACACAGTAGACAAGTGGAAGGGTCAATCAATCAATCAACCGTATTTATTGAGCGCTTACTGTGTGCAGAGCACTGTACTAAGCGCTTGGGAAGTACAAGTTGGCAACATATAGAGACAGTCCCTACCCAAAGTCGGGATTAGAACCCAGATTAATCTGATGGCCAGGCCTGTTCTCTATCCACTGGGCCACGCTGCGTCACGCAAATCACCTCCCACCTCACCAGTCATCGCTGAGGTCGGGCAATCCAGTTCCAATGTGGGCTAGAACACCCCCAAACCCTCCTCCATTTGTCCGTCAGGCCGGAGGAAGTCAGCGGGGTGCCGCCCCCACCCCCGGCACAATTGCTCCTGCTAATTCCGTTGCCCTAATTATGTGAAGCCATCGAATCTGGGTTACCTGACAGGGAGACACCCAGGCCTCCGCCTGCTGACGTCGTCGTCGGTCGCCTCTAAGCCGCTTCGCTCTCAAAATAGCCGTCTGCCTGCATCACGACGACGGAAGATGGGGTGGTGGGGAGGGCAGGGGAGGGCAGACTACCACTTATCGCCCACAACCCTGGCCTTGAAATAGATGGCAGCAGCTCAGCCTCTTTGCCCCTCACCGTCCCCCCCGCCGTCCCCGACTCACACTCTCCCACCCACTCTCCCCCTCCCGCTGGGCTGGCTGCTTGCCTTCCACTTTTATTTCTCTCCTTGAGGGAGTGAAATAAGAACAGGACTTAATCAATCCATGGTACTTCTGGAACTCTACACGGAGCACTGTACTAAATGCTCAGGACAGTACAATAGGGTTGGCGGCAGACATAACCCCTGCCCTCAAGGAGCTGACAGCCCAGGGGTCCTGCAGGTGGTTCAGGCCTGTGAAGAAATATGCACACCTCAATTACTCCATCTATAAAATGGGGATTAAGACTGTCAGCCCCATGTGGGACAGGGACCATGCCCAACCTGATTGCCTTGTATCTACCCAGAGCTTAGCACAGTACCCGTCACATAGTCAATACTTAACAATTACCTTAAAAAAGAAAAAGAAGGGAAAAGATTTTTCTGTGCGATATCCACCTCCCCAGTTCCACAGACTCCAAAGTCTTGTGGTATTTGTTAAGCACTTAAGGTGGGCCAGGCACTATACTAAGTACTAGGGTGAATACAAGCAAATCGGGTTGGACACAGTCCCTGTCCCACTTAGGGCTCACAGTCTCTCTCCCCATTTTATGGATGAGGTAACTGGGGTACGGAGAACTGAAGTGATTTGCCCAAGGTCACACAACAGACAAGAGGCGGAGCTGGGATTAAGCACCTACTATGTGCCAAGCACTGTGCTAAAGGCTGGGAGCAGGAAACATGTCTAGCAACTCAGTTGTACTGTACTCTCCCAAACACTTATAGTACAGTACTCTGCACGTAGCAAATGCTCAGTAAATACCCATCTGTAAAATGGGGATTAAGACTGTGAGCCCCACGTCGGACAACATGAGTACCTTGCATCTCCCCCAGCGCTTATTGGCACATAGTAAGTGCTTAACAAATACTATCATTATTATTATTACCCTTTGATTGACTTGGGGAGCTACTAGAAGACAATCAGATCAGACAGAGTCCCTGTCCCATTTGAGGCTCCGCCTTCATTCAGCCTTGGCTTGTGTTTGGTGGGAGAAACTTGTGTCTCTCTTCTAAAAGAGCCCACCGACGCTTTTCCCAGCATTCGGACAGCCTCCCTAAGTTTCTAGGGGTCTGTGAAGTTCATTTCGTGGTTTGACGGAGGACAGATCGGGATGAGCGTAATAGGATTGGGGATGCTATATTCAGCCGCCTAAGTCCGGAAGTCCTGCTAATGGGCTGAACCCTGGAAGAAGGCCCCTTTTAGAGGTGGCTCAGATTATCCAGGGCATCAATATCCTGGCAAGAGAAGAAAGAGAATGTGCGTGGAGGAAGAGCAAAACAAACTTCAGCTTGTTGGCATTAGGTTGTTGGCTTAATAACGTTGGCACTTCTTTTATCTTTTTTTAATGGTATTTGTTAGGCACTTACTACGTGTCAAGTACAGTTCTAAGTTTTGTGGTAGATAGAAGTTTGTCAGGTTGGACACAGTTTCTGTCCCACTGGAGGCTCACACTAAGGAAGAAGGGAAAACAGGTAGTGCATCCCCACTGTGCAGATAAGGAAACTGAGGCCCAGAGAAGTCAAGAGACTTGTCCGAGGTCACACATTCAGGGCTAACTAAAGAGGTGATAAAGTAGCAAAGTTTTCTAAAGGTGACAAAATGCAACTTTATCTTTTTCAGGGGCCCAATTTGGCAGGATAAGGTAGGGAGATGCCTTCACATTATCTCAGGGCCTGAACACAAGCCTAGGTGCCACTGCTTTAATAATAAAGTTGGCATTTATTAAACATGAACCTTGTGCCAGGCGTCAGGGAAGATTGGACTGTAAACTCATTGTGGGCAGGGAACTTGTCTACCTACTCGGTTATATTGTACTTTCCCAAGAGCTTGGTAGAGTGCTCTGCATACAGTAAGTGCTCAATAAGTACACCTGATTGCTTAATCGATTCACAGTCTAAGAAAGAGGGGAAATAGGAGTTTTATCCCCATTTTACGAATGAGAAAACTGAGGCCCAGTTAAGAGAAGTGATTTTCCTCAAGTCACCCAGCAAGCAAGCGACGGAGAAGGGATAAAGAACACAGGCTTTCTGACTAGATAGTAAATTTGTTGTGGGCAGGGAAAGTTTGTATCAATTGCTGTAGTGTACTCTCCCAAGCACTTAGTACAGTGCCCTGCACACAGTAAGCACTCAATAAATACCATTGATTGATTGATCCCCATGTGGGACAGGGACTGTGTCCAACCCTATTTTCTTGTATCCATATCCCTGTGCTTAGTACAGTGCCTGGAAGATACCATTATTATTATTATTATGTGGGTTTATCTTCGTGTGAACAGTTGAGTAGTCAGGGATGAAGCCCTATAGAATGACTTTTTTATCCAAGGCGGATACAAAACACTCCCAACAGCTCTAACTGCAATTTTCAATCCCCTGCTGCGCTATTGGGGAGGCCCCCGTTCTCTGGAAAACGATCATCGTAGTGCGAAAGCTTGCAGGGCTGCCATAAATCATTATATTATTATAATCAAACTGTGAGTACTCTACCTACAGGGCATTATAGGATTAGGCGAGCTAATCTCTGGATTATATAATAATGGTGTCTGAGCAGCAGTGCTCAGTGACTTTCCAATACCGCTGTCGTGGTTGGGACCAGTCTTGGAACTGGAGAGAATAGCTCAGGGTGAGAAGCGTGGCTTTTCAACTCGAGTTCCAGCATTAGAGGAGTAACAGGCGGTTAATTAGAAACCACCATTACTCAGGTGTCCTTGGAGAAGCAGTGTGGCCTAGAGGATTGAGCCCAGGCCTGGGATTCAGAAGAACATGGGTTATTATTATAATTATTATTATGGTGTTTGATAAGCGCTTACTATGTGCCGAGCACTGTTCTAAGCACCGGGGCAGTTACAAGGTAATCAGATTGCCACACGCGGGGCTCGCAGTTTTAATCCCCATTTTACAGATGAGGTAACTGAGGCACAGAAAAATTAAGTGGCTTGCCCAAGGTCACACAGCAGACAAGTGGCGTTGTCAGGATTAGAACCCATGTCCTCTGACTCCCAAACCCGGGCTCTTTCCATGCTAATCCCGGCTCCACCACTCGTCTGCTGGGTGACCTTGGACAAGTTGCTTCCCTTCACTGTGCCTCACTTATCTCACCCTGTAAAATAATAATAATAATAATAATAATAACATTTGTTAAGCACTTACTATGTGCAAAGCACTGTTCTAAGATCTGGTAATGGGGATTAAGACTATGAGCCCCATGTGGGACATGGTCTATGTCAACCTGATTACTTTGTATTCATTCATTCATTCATTCATTCATTCAATCGTATTTATTGAGCACTTACTGTGTGCAGAGCACTGTACCAAGTGCTTGGGAAATACAAGTTGGCAACATATAGAAACAGTCCCTACCCAGCAGCGGGCTCACAGTCTAGAAGGGGGAGACAGACAACAAAACTAAACATATTAACAAAATAAAATAAATAGAATAAATATGAACAAGTAAAATAACTAGATAGAGTAATAAATATGTACAAACATATATACATATATACAGGTGCTGTGGGCAGGGGAAGGAGGTAAGGTGGGGGGATGGGGAGGGGGAGGAGGGGGAGAGGAAGGAGGGGACTCAGTCTTTTATCTACCTTAGTGCTTAGTACAGTGCTTGGCACATAGTGAATGCTTAGCAAATTCCACAATTATTATTATTATCATCTGCATAAACTGGGTAAGATCAGTCCTGCTTGGAGGCAGGGGGCTGAACAAGATGACCTTTGGCAGGTCCAACCAAGGGTTCCAAGATTAGCAATACTTACTAAGCACTTACTCTGTGCAGAGCACTGTACTTAAGTGCCTGGTAGAGTACACTAAAGTAAGCACACATGATCCCTGCCCCCAAGGAGTTTAATAATAATAATAATAATGGTATTTGTTAAGCACTTACTATGTGCCAAGCACCGTTCTAAGAGCTGGGATAGATAGATACAAGGTAATCAGGTTGTTCCCCGTGAGGCTCACAGTCTTAATCCCCATTTTACAGAGGAGGTAACTGAGGCCCAGAGAAGTGAAGTGACTTGCCCAAAGTCACCCAGCTGACAAGTGGCGGAGCCGGGATTAGAACCCACGACCTCTGACTCCCAAGCCCAGGCTCTTTCCACTAAGTCACGCTGCTTCTAGTTTACCACCTAGCAGATTTTCAATCTATAAGTGGTATTTATTGAATGCTTGCAGTGTGCAGAGCACTGTTCTAAGCGCTTGAGAAAGTACAATACCACAGAATTAGCAGACACTTTACTGCACATAATGAGTTTACAGTTTAGAGAGGGAAGTAGATATTAAGAGGAATAAAATACTCCCTACCCTGTGACCTGTCCTTCTGCTAGGTAGAGAAAGAAAATGTTTGGCACTCTGCTAAGATTATACACTCTTTGAAGGCAGGGTTGTGTCTACTAGTTTTATTGTACTCTCCCAAGCGTTTAATACAGTGCTCTGCATAGAACAAGCA
This sequence comes from Tachyglossus aculeatus, assembly GCF_015852505.1. NCBI lineage: Eukaryota > Metazoa > Chordata > Mammalia > Monotremata > Tachyglossidae > Tachyglossus > Tachyglossus aculeatus. Next base: position 9,092,749 of record NC_052073.1, on the reverse strand, counting down.
TTCAGTAAATAGTACTGATTAATCCAGGGGCAAACGATCCTGAGAAATGGGATTCTCTCTCACACTCTCTCTCTCTCCCATTAGCTATTTACACCTGTTTCCATATGAACCATTTTCAAAGGAAGATATGAAAAATGAATACAATCAGGCAGTGAAAACAGATTTACCTTAAACCTAGTATTAGTGGGCTGTTATCAAGGGTCTGTCAGTCTTTCCCTTCAGCAACTCTGTGTTCCTTGGTCATATAATTTGACATATAATCTGTACTTCCCAAGCGCTTAGTGTACTTCCCAAGTGCTTAGTACAGTGCTCTGCACATAGTAAGCGCTCGGTAAATACGATTGATGATGATGATGATGATAATTTAATCCATTGCATTAGGGGCTGAAAGGGGAGAAAAGCTTAATTTCACAGATTTCCACTGAAATTGAAATTTGACATTTTAATAGGGTGGGAGGAGAGGCCGGGGTTGGAAATGAACTTCAGGGGGGAAGCAAGACAGGTTTTTCCAGAACACCCAAGATCATCTGTGCTCTGGGACACATAAGGAAAACGGGCCAGTGACTCAATTTTGTACTCCTGCCTGGGCCGGAAGGTGACAAGCTCCGCTTCTGACTTGGGAAGACCAAATGGAGCTTGAGATAATAATAATGATAATAAAAATGACATTTATTAAGTGCTTACTATGTGCAAAGCACTGTTCTAAGCGCTGGGGAGGTTACAAGGTGATCAGGTTGTCCCATGTGGAGCTCATAGTCTTCATCCCCATTTTACAGATGAGGTAACTGAGGCCCAGTGAAGTGACTTGCCCAAAGTCACACAGCTGACAATTGGCAGAGCCGGGATATGAACCCATGACCTCTGACTCCAAAGCCCGGGCTCCTTCCACTGAACCACACCGCTTCTCTATGGACTGCACCCTTCAAGCAATGGTATTCGTTGAGTGCTTACTGTGTGCCGGGCACTGTACTAAGCAGTTAGGAGAGAATAATACAATAGAGTTGGTAGACAGGATCCCTGTCCTCAAGGAGCTTCAAATCCCTGGAATGGGATTATTATAGGTTTCAGCTGGTCAGTGCATCTTGCATCTGCCAATTTGTACTTCCCAAGCGCTTAGTATAGTGCTCTGCACACAGTAAGCACTCAATAAATACGATTGATGATTGATGATGATGTTTTAGTTAGGGCTGCTAGGGTCAGGAGAATGATCAAGATGTTGCGGATAGTTTCAAAGAATATACACTCAGTCTAGGATTTCCTTTTCCTACTCATCACTGCCTTCAGGCAAGAATAATAATAATAATAATAATAATAATAATAATAATAATATCAGCATTTATTAAGCACTTACTATGTGCCGAGCACTGTTCTAAGTGCCGGGGAATTTACAAGGTGATCAGGTTGTCCCACGGGGGGCTCACAGTCTTAATCCCCATTTTACAGATGAAGTAACTGAGGCCCAGAGAAGTTAAGTGACTTGCCCAAAGTCACACAGCTGACAATTGGCGGAGCTGGGATTTGAACCCATGACCTCTGACTCCAAAGCCCGGGCTCTTTCCACTGAGCCTCACTGCTTCTCTAAGAATGAGGATCTCAATCCTTAGAGAATTTTTCCAAAACAGGCTTCCATCAGCCCCAGAGGAAAATGCTTACGGAAGTAGGGAAATCCACCCAAGGGCCCCCATGATCTTTTGATTTGAGGGACACTTTCTTGGAGCCCACCTATTCAGGCTGGTCTCTGGGTCTTTTGGGGACTTTCTTTTTTAATGGTATTCTTTAAGCACTTGCTATGTGCCAGACACCGTATTAAGCACTGGGGTAGATACAAGCCAACCAGATTGGACACAGTCCATGTCCCACATGGGGCTCACAGTCTTAATCTCCATTTTACAGATGAGGCCTAAAGAAGTGAAGTGACCTGCCCAAGGTCACCCAGCAGCGTGGCTCAGTAGAAAGAGCACGGGCTTTGGAGTCAGAGACAGAGGCTCCGCCAATTGCCAGCTGTGTGACTTCGGGCAAGTCACTTAACCAGACTGAGCCCCTTCCTTCCTCTCCCCCTCGTCCCCCTCTCCATCCCCCCATCTTACCTCTTTCCCTTCCCCACAGCACCTGTATATATGTATATATGCTTGTACATATTTATTACTCTATTTGTTTATTTATTTTACTTGTGCATATCTATTCTATTTATTTTATTTTGTTAGTATGTTTGGTTTTTGTTCTCTGTCTCCCCCTTTTAGACGGTGAGCCCACTGTTGGGTAGGGACTGTCTCTATATGTTGCCAACTTGTACTTCCCAAGCGCTTAGTGTGGTGCTCTGCACACAGTAAGCGCTCAATAAATACGATTGATTGATTGATTGATTGATTAACTTCTCTGGGCCTCAGTTACCTCAGCTGTAAAATGGAGATTAAGAGTGTGAGCCCCCGTGGGACAACCTGATCAGCGTGTAACCGCCCCAGCGCTTAGAACAGTGCTTTGCCAATAGTAAGCGCTTAGTAAATGCCATTATTATTATTATTATCATTATTATGTGGCGGGGCCGGGATTAGATCCCAGGTCCTTCTGACTCCCAAGCCCCTGCTGTAGCCACTAGGCCACAGTGCTTCTCAGTTACTTGGCTGACTATTTTCAGCCAAAAGCCCTGCTGCAGAAGCTAGAAGTGTGAGGGCCTCAATTCTGTTTATGCCTAGGCTCTGGTTTTCCCTGCAGCTGGATTCAGAATCTGAAGGCCCAGTCTACGCCCATGTAATCCAATCCCCTGCCTCCAGGCCACATGGTCTAGACTTCCAATCAATCAATCAATCAATCAATCATATTTATTGAGCGCTTACTGTGTGCAGAGCACTGTACTAAGCGCTTGGGAAGCACAAGTTGGCAACATATAGAGCCAGTCCCTACCCAACAGTGGGCTCACAGTCTAAAAGGGGGAGACAGAGAACAAAACCAAATGTACTAACAAAATAAAATAAATAGAATAGATATGTACAAGTAAAATAAATAAATAAATAGAGTAATAAATATGTACAAACATATATACATATATACAGGTGCTGTGGGGAAGGGAAGGAGGTAAGATGGGGGGATGGAGAGGGGGACGAGAGGGAGAGGAAGGAAGGGGCTCAGTCTGGGAAGGCCTCCTGGAGGAGGTGAGCTCTCAGTAGGGCCTTGAAGGGAGGAAGAGAGCTAGCTTGGAGGATGGGCAGAGGGAGGGCATTCCAGACCCGGGGGATGACGTGGGCCGGGGGTCGATGGCGGGACAGGCGAGAACGAGGCCCGGTGAGGAGATTAGCGGCAGAGGAGCAGAGGGTGCCCGCTGGGCTGGAGAAGGAGAGAAGGGAGGTGAGGTAGGAGGGGGCCAGGGGATGGACAGCCTTGAAGCCCAGGGTGAGGAGTTTCTGCCTGATGCGCAGATTGATTGGTAGCCACTGGAGATTTTTGAGGCTGGGGAGTGTTGTAGGGTTTCAGAAACTGAGCTTCAATGCCGAGCTGTGGATGGGGCAGGCAGGGAGGGTATGTGTGAAGGAAAAAAAGAATATTCCGAGCCGGCTTTGCTGTTGACTGCAGTGCACTGGAGCATGGGGCTCCGTGCTTCCTCGTGGCAGAGACCCCTTCTGGTATGTTGCTGTTTGTGTTAATAATGTTCAGGCAACCTTTGGCTCCCGTTGGAGAGTCAAAAGCAGAAACGCAACAGGGTTTTTGCATTCATCTTTTCACTCGGGGCAGTGAGTCCCCGAGCTCTGCATCTGGGTGGCTTCGTTTATCAGACCGAGGCATGCTTGAAGTCTCTGCTCTAACTGACTGTGAGCCCGCTGTTGGGCAGGGACTGTCTCTATATGTTGCCAACTTGTACTTCCCAAGCGCTTAGTACAGTGCTCCGCACACAGTAAGCGCTCAATAAATACGATTGATTGATTGATTGATAACTGAGACATTTAGAGAGGAAGCAAAGACAGTGGAGGAGGCAAAGACAAAGCGGAAGAGAGCCCTTTGCCAAACCGCGGCGGGCTACCGGACCTTGGGAAGGTGCCCCAGAGGCTGTGGAATGTCTCCTCCCAAAAGGACTACTGATGTGCTCCTCTGCTTTGGGGAATTCTCCCTCTGGACTGTAAGCTCGCTGTGGGCAGGGAATGTGTCTACAATTCCATTATACTGTACTCTCCCAAGAGCTTAGTACAGTGCTCTGCACGCAGTAAGCACTCAAGCACACAGATGAAGAAACGGATGGCCAGAGAAGTGCAGTAACTTGCCCAAAGTCACACAGCAGACAATCAATCAATCAATCAATCAATCGTATTTATTGAGCGCTTACTATGTGCACAGCACTGTACTAAGCGCTTGGGAAGTACAAATTGGCATCACATAGAGACAGTCCCTACCCAACAGTGGGCTCACAGTCTAAAAGACAAATGCCGGAGCCAGGATTAGAATAATAATAATGGTATTTGTTAAGTGCTTACTATGTGCAAAGCACTGGTTTAAGCACTGGGGGGATACAAGGTGATCAGGTTGTCCCATGTGGGGCTCACAGTCTTAATCCCCATTTTACAGGTGAGGTAACTGAGGCTCAGAGAAGTTAAGTGACTTGCCCAAGGTCACACAGCAGACATGTGGCGGAGCCGGGATTCGAACCCATGACCTCTGACTCCAAAGCCCGTGTTCTTTCCACTGAGCCACGCTGCTTCCCTAAACCCAGGTCCTTCTGGCTCCCGGGCCCGTGCTGGATCCACTAGGCCACGCAACTTCTTTTCCTTGTACGTCAGGGGTCCGACTTTCCCAAAAGCTTGGACTGCTCACTTTCATTTTAGGAAGAAACACATGTCTCTCAAATCCAAGGTCATCCTTCCCTCAGAGTCAACCGTCTCTGAACTGGCCCCTCAGAGTGAAGCGGCAGCTAGGTGGAGAGGTGCCCGTCCATCACACCCACGGCCGCATAAAGTGAGCGTTGGGGTTGAGTCCGCGCCTTACAATTCCGCAGCGTCTTCCAGGCAGACTCACAGTGATTTTCCAGACATACGGCAAAACAGACCCTTCCGAGGGACTTGATGCAATTAGAAGGAAGGCGACAGCCACACCAGACTCAGACCCCTGCCACCACCGCCACCCCCGCTCCTGTTCACAGCCAGGAGGGAGGGCTGGCTGCTGGACAAGAGGCAGAGGCTGGCTTGGAACTGGATGGAATCGGGAGTAATTCCCAGGGGACATTTGGTGAGACTGCCCGGAGGAGCGATGAAAAATGAGCTTGTGTGGTCAGAGGCAGTGTGGCTTAACCAGACAGTCAGTCGTATTTATTGAGCGCTTTCCGTGTGCAGAACACTATACAAAGCACTTGGGACAGTGCAGTATAACAATAATAATAATAATGATGGCATTTATTAAGCCCTTACTATGTGCAAAGCACAGTTCTAAGCGCTGAGGAGGTTACAAGGTGATCATGTTGTCCCACGGTGGCGGGGGTGGGCGGGCTCACAGTCTTAATCCCCATTTTACAGATGAGGTAACTGAGGCCCAGAGAAGTTAAGTGGCTTGCCCAAATCAATCAATTGTATTTATTGAGCGTTTACTGTGTGCAGAGCACTGTACTAAGCGCTTAGGAAGTACAAGTTGGCAACATATAGAGACGGTCCCTACCCAACAGTGGGCTCACAGTCTAGAAGGGGGAGACAGAGAACAAAACCAAACATATTAACAAAATAAAATAAATAGAATAGATATGTACAAGTAAAATAAATAGAGTAATAAATATGTACAAACATATATACTTATATACAGGTGCTGTGGGGAAGGGAAGGAGGTAAGGCGGGGGGATGGAGACGGGGAGGAGAGGGAGAGGAAGGAGGGGGCTCAGTGTGGGAAGGCCTCCTGGAGGAGGTGAGCTCTCAGTAGGGCCTTGAAGGGAGGAAGAGAGCTAGCTTGGCGGATGTGGGGAGGGAGGGCATTCACAGCTGACAATTGGTGGAGATGGGGTTCGTACTCATGACCTCCGACTCCAAAGCCCATGCTCTGTCCACTGAGCCGTGCCGCTTCTCAATAAAACAGACACATTTCCCGTCCCAACGAGCTGACGGTCTGGAAGGCGAGACAGACATTAATGTAAAGAAATAAAATGACAGATATGGACAGAAGTGCTGTGGGGGTGGGAGGGGGATGAATAAAGGGAGCAAGTCAGGGCGACGCAGAAGGGAGTGGGAGAAGAGGAAAGGAGGGTTTAGTCAGGGAAGGCCTCCTGGAGGAAATGGGCCTTCAATAAGGCTTTGAGAGAGGGGAGAGTCATCGTCTTTTGGATATGAAGAGGGAGGGCGTTCCAGGCCAGAGGCAGGACGCGGGTGAGAGGTTGGCGGCGAGATAGATGAGATTGAGGTCCAGTGATTAGAGGAGCAACTGATTACCTTGTAACCTCCCCAGTGCTTAGAACAGTGCTTTGCACATAGTAAGCGCTTAATAAATGCCATTATTATTATTACACAAGCTAATCAGGTTATGCCCAGTCCATGTCCGACATGGGACTCACGGTCTTAATCCCCATTTTACAGATGAGGTAACTGAGGCCCACAGAAGTGAAGTGACTTGCCCCAGATCACACAGCAGACAGATGGTGGATCTGGTGGACAGATTCTGACTCCATTGGCCCCTGCGCCATCCACTAGCCCACACTGCTTCTCACTTAAGACCCAACTTTGACTGAAGAGCTGATAGGGAGAGGGTTAAAGTGGTTATCAGGGTTAATTAAGGATAATTCATCCTGACTGGAAATGGAGCATAATCCGGGAGCTAAGTGAAGAACCAGGGTGGCTTTAGGCTGACCTTTAGGCTGACCTGGCTTCAGCTTCCTCCTCTGCCCCATTCCCTCCGCCCCATCCCAGGCACGGGTCTGGGACAAACGGACACAAAGGGAAAGGGAAAGTTTGGGGAAAGGAGAAGAAAAGGATAACACAACAAATTTCTTCTTCCTTCTCTTGCAGTGCATTCTTGGTTGGGTGAGGAAAGACAGGGGAGAGAGGAGAATGAGTCAATAAAGGGGTTTCTTCTCCTGGCTTTATGAATCCTTCAATCAAGGATATTTATTAAGTGCCCCAGAGAACAGCACTAAGGATTTAGGAGAGTTCAGTCGACTCTTTTTTTTTTTTGTAAGGGTGTGTGTGTTTTATGGTGTTTGTTTAGTGCTTACTATGTGCCAGGCACTGTACTAAGCACTGGGGTGGATACAAACTAGTCAGGTTGGTCACAGTCCATGTCCCACCAGGGGTTCTCCAGTCTTAATCCCTATTTTACAGACAAGGTAACTGAGGCCCAGAGACACTAAGTGGCTTGTCCAATGTCACACGGCTTACAAGAATGGAAACTGGGATTAGAACCCTGGTCTCCGACTCCCAAGCCTATGCTTTCCTCTTCCCATTCATTCAATCATATTTATTGAGTGCTTCTGTGTGCAGAGCACTGTACTAAGCACTTACTCTCTTCGTTTAACTCTTCGATGTAAAAGAAATGAACCCTGCCTTAGTGGAGCTTGCAATTTAAAGAGGGAAACTGACTGACACGAATTATTTATAACCAGAAGGAGCAGATAGGAGCAGGAAGAAGAGCTGTGATCCCAACCACTGGTAACTGCAATCAAACAAACAACTGTATTTATTGAACACTTACTGTGTGCAGAGCACTGTATTAAGCGCTTAGAAAAGTACAATATAAGAGTTGATAATATATGTGCTCTGTCCACAAGGAACTCACAGCCAAGAGGGAAGAGTATGGAAGGGTGAATAGATGCGCACAGTAAGCGCTCAATAAATACGATGAAATGAATGAATAAAATATGAAGGAAGGAGATTGTCTTCTCCCTACAGGAAGGCCATCTTGATCCTGAGACTTGAGGGCTGAGAATCTGTGCCGAGGAATTGATTCTTGGGCTTATGATTGTGCATTAGCACTTTAAACTCTGTCATCTTTGCCAACTGTGTCCCCTAAACTCTGAGGTTCATTCATTCATTCAATCGTATTTATTGAGCGCTTACTGTGTGCAGAGCACTGTACTAAATGCTTGGGAAGTACAAGTCAGCAACATATAGAGATGGTCCCTACCCAACAATGAGCTCACGGTCTAGGTTGGCTTTGGGGCTGACAGAATCTAAGGAGGTGAAGACTGAGCAGTGTGGGTCAGTGGAAAGAGCAAAGGCTTTGGACTCAGAGGTCATGTGTTCAAACCCCGGCTCCGCCAATTGTCAGCTGTGTGACTTTGGGCAAGTCACTTAACTTCTCTATGCCTCAATTACCTCACCTGTAAAATGGGGATTAAGACTGTGAGCCCCCCCATGGGACAACCTGTTCACCTTGTAACCTCCCCAGTGCTTAGAACATGCAATGCACATAGTAAGCGCTTAATAAATGCCATCATCATCATCACAGAGGACCTAGGTTCTAATCCCAGCTCTGACACTTGTCTGCTGTGTGACCTTGGACAAGTCACTTTGCTTCTCTGCACCTCAGTTTCTTCATCTGTAAGATGGGGATTCAATACTTGATCACCTTCTTACTTAGATATGGGGCAGGGACTGCGTCTGACCTGATTAACTTGTATCTACCCCAGCCTTAGAAAAATGCTCCTCAACATAGTATGTGCTCAACAAATACCATTAAGAAAAAAAAGGGGCATGGCTTTATTAATCCTAAAACAATTCTCAGGTGGACCAAAAGTTTGGAGAATCAGCAAATTTCCATTGGGATTCCTGTGGCCCAGACTTGACCATAAGGTTTAAAAATCTATTCAGATAATAATAATTACTACGGTATTTTTAAGCATTTCCTATACACCAAGCACTGTTCTAAGCGCTGGGTAGATAGAAGGTAATCAGTTCAGACACAGTCATTCATTCATTCATTCATTCAATCGTATTTATTGAGCGCTTACTGTGTGCAGAGCACTGTACTAAGCGCTTGGGAAGTACAAGTTGGCAACATATAGAGACGGTCCCTACCCAACAGTGGGCTCACAGTCTAGAAGTCCTATCCCACATGGAACTCATAGTCTCTGCTGGATGCAGGGAGGAACGGGAAACCACTGGAGAAGGGTTTTGAGAGGTGGGGAGAAAGGCACCGAATGATGTTTCAGAAAAATGTTCCCGGCAGCAGAATGCAGTGTGGACTGGAGAGGGGAGAAGCCAGAACCAGGGAGATCAGTGAGGAGGCTGATGTGGTAATCGGGTGGTAAACGACAAGAGGGAAATGAGAGATTCCCTCCAGGTGCTGTGAGCCACAAGAGCCTCCAACAGGAAAGCATTTAGGGAAGGCAGTGTGGCCTAGTGGAAAGAAGTTGGGAAGTCCAACTTCTGGTCCTGGGAAGTCCTGGTTGGGAGACCAGGGTTTTATTACCTGTATTGTTGTCATGGGCAGGAAGTGTGACCACTAATTCTGTTGTACTCTCCCAAGAGCTAAGTACAGTGCTCTGCACAGAGGTAGTGCTCAATAAAAACCATTGATTTATTCATTGCCAGCTCTGCCCATTGACAGCCAAACAATCCTGGGGAAGACACTTAGCCCTTCTGGGCCAGTTTCCTCATCTTTAAAATGGGACAAGATAGATTGTGAGCGTCATGTGGCACTGTGCCACAATCAATCAATTGATGGTATTTTATTGAGCCCTTACTTCGTGCCGAACACTGTAGTAAGCACTTGGGAAAGTAAAACACAGTAGAGTTGGCAGACATTCCCTGCCCACAAGGAGTAACATATTTATTACTCTATTTATTTATTTATTTTACTTGTACACATCTATCCTATTTATTTTATTTTGTTAGTATGTTTGGTTTTGTTCTCTGTCTCCCCCTTTTAGACTGTAAGCCCACTGTTGGGTAGGGACTGTCTCTATATGTTGCCAATTTGTACTTCCCAAGCGCTTAGTACAGTGCTCTGTACATAGTAAGCACTCAATAAATACAATTGATGATGATGATGGTGATGAGTTTACAGTCTACAGGGTGAGAATGACATTAAAAGAAAGGACGGAGAGGGAAAATAGTAAAGTATAAGGAGATGTACATAAGTGGTCATTCATTCAATCATATTTATTGAGCGCTTACTGCGTGCAGAGCACTGTGCTAAGCGCTTGAGAGAGTACAATATAACGATAAACAGACACATTCCCTGCCCACAATGAGCTTACAGTTTAACGCTGTAGGTGCGGGGTGAGAATGAGAGTTTTTAAGGGGTAGATAGCCAAGTGAATAGTCAGCGCAGAGGGGAGGGTGGAGAGGGGAAACGGGGGCTTAGTCTGGGAAGGCCTCTAAGGAAGAGATGAGCTTTTAGGAGAGTTTCGAAGGTGGGGAAGAGTGGTGGACTCAGCATTCAGCCCATTGGCAATGCCATAAATTACTCTAGGAAAGACTCTGATAAACAAGAACTGTCGTGCGGCAACACAGTCTTGCAGGGGCTAAACGGCACACAATCCCAGAATTCATTAAGTTCTGCAGAGGACAGACTGCAGTTTCCAAGCAACCTGCTCTCTGGCTGTTTCCCTCCCTTACCCCTCCACGTCCGCCACTGTCCTCAACAGACACCGTTTGCTTGCAGCCGTCTGGAAACGCACCAGCAATGAATTTGTTCGTGCACGAACTCTAATCACGGGGCAGGAAAGACTGCCTCGATTCCCCAGAACCCGGTCCTCTAGACTGTAAGCTCATCGTGGGCAAGGAATGTGTCTGCTTATTGTTGTATTGTACTCTTCCAAGTGCTCAGTATAGCGCTCTGCACACAGTAAGCATTCAATAAATACTACCAAATGAATGAATGAATGAAACAGCCATTGCCCTGGGATCTCACGGGCTGAGTTCCTGACTGGGGAAACCGCAAGCCAGCCAGAGAAAAGGGGTGTGCTACTCCCCCCAGCTCCCTGATACTTGCGTACTTCTCTCGTTTTCCTATTTTCCCCCATCTTTAATTTATTTTAATGTCTGTCTCCCACTGTACGGTGTAAGCTCCTTAATAATAATTAGGTATTTGTTAATCCCTTACTAAGTGCCAGGCGCTATACTAAATATTGGGGTGGAGATAAACAAATTGGATTGGACACAATCCCCGTGCCACATGGGGTTCATAATCTCAATCCCCATTTTACAGATGAGGTCCAGAGAAGTGAAGTGACTTGCCCAAGGTCACACAGCAGATGGGTGGTGGAGCCAGGATTAAAACCCACGACCTTCTGATTGCCAGGCCCGTCTTCTATCCACTATGCCATGCCGCTTCTCATGTGAGCAGAGATCGTGTCTGCCAACTCTACTGAATTGTAATAATAGTGGTATTTGTTAAGTGATGATGATGATGGTATTTGTTAAGTGCTTACTATGTGCAAAGCACTGTTCTAAGCACTGGGGGGATACAAGGTGATCAGGTTGTCCCACGTGGGGCTCACAGTCTTAATTCCCCTTTTACAGATGAGGTAACTGAGGCCCAGAGAAGTGAAGTGACTTGCCCAAAGTCACACAGCTGACAATTGGTGGAGCTGGGATTTGAACCCATGACCTCTGACTCCAAAGCCCGGGGTCTTTCCACTGAGCCATGTCTGCTAAGGGCCAAACACTGTACTACACACTGAGGTAGATGCAAGTTAGGTTGGACATAGTCCCTGTCCCATGTGGGGATCATAGACTACGTAGGAGGGAGAACAGGTATTGACTCCCCATATTATACCTGAGGAAACTGAGGCACAGAGAAGGCAAAAGACTTGCCCAAGATTGCACAGCAGATGAGGCAGAGTGAGACTAGAAACTAGATTCTCTGACTCCCAGGACTTAAAGCAATTACTATGCGCCAAGCACCGTTGTAAGCGCTGATTACAAGGTAATCAGATCGGACACAGTCCCCGTCCCACATGGAGCTCACAGTCTCTGCCTGATTCAGAGAGGAACGGGAAACCATTGGAGGAGAGTTTTGAGAGGTGGGGAGAAAGGCACCGAATGATTTTTTAGAAAAATTGTCTAGGCAGCCGAAGGGAGTGTGGACTGGAGAGGAGAGAAGCCAGACAGAACCAGGGAGGTCAGCAAGGAGGCTGATGTGGTAATCGAGTGTTACACGACAAGAGGGAAATGAGAGATCCCCTCAGGTGTTCCAGGCTCTATCAATCGGTCAGTCAATTAAGTTTATTGAGACATTTATTTATTGTAGACTGTAACCTCGTCCTCTAGACTGTAAGCTCGTCGTGGGCAGGGAATAAGTCTGTTTATTGTCATATTATACTCTCCCAAGCACTTAGTACAGTGCTCTGCACACAGTAAGGATTCAGTGAACACAACTGAATGACTTCTAGTCAGTCATTCTAGTCTGAATGACTTCTTCTAGAATGTGAGCCCGCTTTTGGGTAGGGACCATCTCTATATGTTGCCAACTTGGACTTCCCAAGCGCTTAGTACAGTGCTCTGCACACAGGAAGTGCTCAGTAAATACGATTGATTGATTGATTGATTTTGGGTAGGGACCGTCTCTAAATGTTGCCAACTTGGACTTCCCAAGTGCTTAGTACAGTGCTCTGCACACAGGAAGCGCTCAATAAATACGATGGAATGAATGAATGAGTGCTTACGGTACGCAGAGCAGAGCTTGGGAGAGTACAATATAACAGAGTTGGTAGACATATCCCTGCCCACAGTGAGCCTACAGTCTAGAGAGACAGACAGACTTTAATGGAAATAAATAAATTACAGATATGTACGGAAGTGCTGTGGGGCTGCAAGAGGGGTAAATAAAGAGAGCAAATCCAAGTGCAAGGACGACGCAGAAGGGAATGGGAGAAGAGCCGCACGTTTTCTCATCTCCCACTCCCTTCAGGGTCACCCTGACTTGCTCCCTTGGCTCTTCCCCTCTCTCCCCGCCCCACAGTATTTATTCATTCATTCAGTCAATCGTATTTATTGAGCACTTACTGTGTGCAGAGCACTGTACTAAGCACTTAGGAAGTACAAGTATATATGTGTCATTTTATTTCTTTATATTGATGCCTGTTTACTTGTACCGATGTCTGTCTCCCGCAGCTCTAGACTGTGAGCTCGTTGTGGGCAAGGGTTGTCTCTCTTTATTTCAGTATTGTCCTTTCCCAAGCACTTAGTGCAGTGCTCTGCACACAGTCAGCGCTCAATAAATATGATTGAATGAAAAGAATATGAGGGTTCAGTCTGGGAATGACGACTTAGTTGGGCCCTTTCCACCAGACCACGTTACTTTCTGTTGTACTTTTCAAGCACTTAGTAGAGTGTTCTGCACATAGTAAGTGCTCAATAAATCCCATCGATTTGTTGGTCGAGGAAAGGATGGTAAACCCCAGCCCAGAGTTCTCCTTATAGGTTGATCTCTCAGGCCAAGGTGGTGGCGTTCACTTAGTCGCTTAGGACCTGGAAGCCCAGGGGACTGATAGAGAACAAGGACTGCAATCTTTCTGTTTTAGTTGCTGTTTTTCCCTCACTCCCCTGGAGGCCGAACACACATTAATCTCTCAGTCCTCTCCCCGCCTGCCAGAGGTTTTTAAATATAGATGACTTGCATAAATCATGTTACTCCCCGAAAGGGGGGAAAATGTTCCATTCCCTCCACTGCCACGGCCCCCCAGCCCCCTGTGACTAGCCCAACCACCTTCCCTTATGCTTTTTTTATGGTATTTATTAAGTTCACTATGCCTCAGATACCGTTCTAAACTCTTGGCTAGGTACAAGTTAATTAGGTCGGAAATAGTCCCTATCCCACGTAGGGCTCACAGTCTGCTTTACAGCTTGTCTGACAGTGGGCAAGTCACCTCACTTCTCTGCGCCTCAGTTACCTCATCTGTAAAATGGGGATGAAGACTGTGAGCCCCACGTGAGACACAGACTGTGTCCAACCTGATAAACCTGTATATATATATATATATATATATATATATATATATATATATATATATATACGTTTGTACATATTTATTACTCTATTCACTTATTTTACTTGTACATATCTATTCTATTTATTTTATTTTGTTAGTATGTTTGGTTTTGTTCTCTGTCTCCCCCTTTTAGACCGTGAGCCCACTGTTGGGTAGGGACTGTCTCTATATGTTGCCAACTTGTACTTCCCAAGCGCTTAGTACAGTGCTCTGCACACAGTAAGCGCTCAATAAATATGATTGATTGATTGATTGATTGATAAACTCGTATCTACCCCAGTGCTTAAAACAATGCCTGGCACATAGTAAGTGCTTCACAAATACCATAAATAAATTCATAAATACCATTGATTGATTTATCGTTGTCCCTCGTATTCGAAGAAGACATCACTGCTGATGAAATTAATCTCATGGGTGAGTGACCTTGGATCACACAGTTCTCGCCCCATATACCTCCCTGAGAAGACCCTCCCTTTTCATTCATTCAATCGTAATTATTGAGCGCTTACTGTGAGCAGAGCACTGTACTAAGCGCTTGGGAAGTACAAGTTGGCAACATAAAGAGACAGTCCCTACCCAACAACGGACTCACAGTGTAGGAGACTGTGTATTATTATATTGGGTTATTATTATTGTATTATTGTATCCCTTATTGTACTGAGTTTAATACTCACAGTGGCCGGCACTTTTTACACTTTCTCCTCGGGCCTCTCATTCCTTGTGAAGTTGTGTTCCTAAAGAGCCACAAAGCTAGAGCGTATCCCTTGTACCAGATCTGAGCTTTGTATCCTTTTTTTTTTGTCTTTTTTTTCTAATGGTATTTGTTAAGCACTTACGAGGTGCCAAGCACTGTACTAAGAACTAGGATAGATACAAGATAATCAGGTTAGACATAGTCTATGTCCCACATGGGGCTCACAGTTTTAATCCCCATTTTACCATTGAGGTAACTGAGACACGGAGAAGTGAAGTGTTGGGTCCAAGTTACACAACAGACAAGTGGTGGCACTGAGATTAGAACCCAGGTCCTTCTGACTCTGAGGCCCGTGCTCTTACCACTAGCCCACACTGCTTCTGACACCCCCATGATGTATGCATGAAGATGCAGGGTCACTGTAATACAGGATGAGAAACTGAGGCAAAGCAGGCGGAATCGTTTGCCCAAGGAAGAATTAGAAAGACATTCCTAGACTGCCTGGTTCCTAGCCAAGACTCCTTCCGGTAGAGGTCATGGAGCAAATCCGAGACCGGCCCAGAAAGGAAACATGAGAATCCATAGCCCACGGTCTTCCCACTGAGCAGTTTCTCTCTCGCTCTTTTCTTAATTTTTTATTTTATTTTACTTCTCCCGTATAAGTCATCTGCTCCTGTCATTCCCAAGATTAAAGATCACTTGATCCTTTGAAGATAATAGTGCAACTGTACTTCTTCCCCTGAAGAAAGTTTCCAGAGGGAAAATCAAGGCTCTGGAATTCCAGGTTCCCGCCAATTAGAGGATTGAGGCAGGGTCGTCTGGTGAGCCCCAAGTGGGACAACCTGATTACCTTGTACCTTCCCCAGCATTTAGAATAGCGCATAGTAAGCGCTTAAGAAATATCATAATTATTATTATTCTTATAGTGGAAAGCACATGGGTCTAGGAGAGACCCAGCTCTGCCATGCACCCCCTGTGTGACACTGGGCAAGTCACTTAGCATCCTTTCACCTCAATTTTCTCCTCTGTAAAATGGAGATAAGATGTCTGTTCTCCCTCTCTCTTAGATTATGAACCTGACTTCAAGCAGCAGGTAAGATTTGTATGAGGAGGTTCTGGGTCATTTCAGCTCCCTATCCACCGAGGCCCCTTCAAGAGGAAATGACTCTCAACTGGACATAAGACAGAGTTGGACATAAGAAAATGCTTCCCGACTCTAATCCCGGTTTTAATCCGGTTCTAATCTATTGGTCCTAATCCCGGCTCCGCCGTTTGTCCGTAATCTTGGGCTAGTCACTTCACATCTCTGTGCCCCAGTTACCTCATCTGAAAAATGGGGATTAAAAATGTGAGCCCCATGAGGGACAGGGACTGTGTCCAATCTTCTAAGATTGTGTCTATCCCAGTGTTTAGTACGGTACCTGGCACATAGTAAGCGCTTAACAAATACCATAAAAATAAAAGACTCACCTGGTAATAAAATATCATAACAGCTCTCTGAGAAACGTTGTGAAGTCTCCATTACTAATAGCTGGGCCAGTTTAGTTGTTCACCAGCCTGGAGGCAGGGGGCTGGGCTAGATGACCTCTCTGAGGTCCTTCCCATTTGGAATTTTACGGCAATGAGTCTGCCATAGGAGTGCTATTCCCAAAAATGTATGGCTCCTCTTTGGCTTTCAGAGAGAGTTAAGGTGAAATCTTCCTACATTCTTGCCCTCAAAGTGCATTTTCCAGATTCCCTGGCAGCCCTGACACCTGCTCCAATTCTTCAGTCTGCAGCTCTGGTTCCTTGAGATCCACCCAAAGCCGTATTCCTATGATGCTTCAGTGTAACTGGTAAGGTCACTGGGCAGAAATAGAGATGAGAAATCAAGAGAAAACCTCGGCAATGGTGATTGCATTTTCATTATAGTAGTACCGCATGTGGGACAGGGACTATGTCTGGCCTGATTAACTTGTTTCAACCGCGGCACTTAGAATAGCGCTTGTCACCCAGTAAGCGCTTAACAAATGAGAAGCAGCTTGGCCTAGTGGAAAGACCACAGGTTCTGGGAGTCAGAGGACCTGGGTTCTAATCTGTGCTCTGCTCATCGCTTGCGGTATGACCTTGGGCAAGTCACTTAATTTCTCCGTGCCTCAGTTCTCCTGTTCTCCCTCCTACTTAGACTGTGAGCCCTATGGAGGACAGGGACTTGTAACTTGTATCTATCCCAGTGCTTAGAATTTATTCATTCATTCATTCAATCGTATTTATTGAGCGCTTACTGTGTGCAGAGTGCTAAGCGCTTGGGAAGTACAATGAATTTATTCATTCATTCAGTCGTATTTATTGAGCGCTTACTGTGTGCAGAGCGCTAAGCGCTTGGGAAGTACAAGTCGGCAACATATAGAGATGGTCCCTACCCAACAACGGGCTCACAGTCTAGAATAGTGTTTGACATATACTAAGAGTTTAACAAATACCATGAGATATGATTAGTAGCAGTATAGTATATATTACACACCTACTTTGTGCACAGCACTGTGCTGTGAGATAGGGACTGTGTCTGGCCTCTCCCCCCACCCCCATCCCCCTAGTCTTACCTCCTTCCCCTCCCCACAGCACCTGTATATATGTGTGTGTGTATATATATATATATATATATATATATATGTTTGTACATATTTATTACTCTATTTATTTATTTTACATGTACATATTTATTCTATTTATTTCATTTTGTTAATATTTTTTGTTTTGTTGTCTGTCTCCCCCTTCTAGACTGTGAGCCCGCTTTTGGGTAGGGACCGTCTCTATATGTTGCCAACTTGTACTTCCCAAGCGCTTAGTACAGTGCTGTGCACACAGTAAGTGTGCAATAAATACGATTGAATGAATGAATGGCCTGATTAAGTGGTATCTACCCCGGTGCTTAGAACAGTGCTTGGCACACAGTAAGCACTTAAGAAATATGAGGAGGAAGAGGAGGAGGAGGAAGAGTGATAGTAGTAGTAACAGCATGGCCTAGTCGATAGAGTGTAGTCCAGGGAGTCAGAAGGACCTGGGTTCTAATTCTAGCTCTGCCATTTGTCTGCTTTGTGACCTTGGGCAAGTCACTTCACTTCTCTGGGCTTCAGGGGTTTGAGACCGTGAGCCCCATGTAAGAGGGGACTGTGTCCAACCCCATTTCCCCAGCTCCTAATACAGTGCCTGGCACATAGTAAGTGCTACAGGCAGAAACTCCTCACCCTGGGCTTCCAGGCTGTCCATCACCTCGCCCCTTCCTACCTCACCTCCCTTCTCTCCTTCTCCAGCCCAGCCCACACCCTCCGCTCCTCTGCCGCTAATCTCCTCACCGTTAGGCCTCGTTCTCGCCTGTCCCGCCATCGACCCCTGGCCCACGTCATCCCCCGGGCCTGGAATGCCCTCCCTCTGCCCATCCACCAAGCTAGCTCTCTTCCTCCCTTCATGGCCCTACTGAGAGCTCACCTCCTCCAGGAGGCCTTCCCAGACTGAGCCCCTTCCTTCCTCTCCCCCTCGTCCCCCTCTCCATTCCCCTCATCTTACCTCCTTCCCTTCCCCACAGCACCTGTATATATGTATATACATTTGTATGGATTTATTACTCTATTTTATTTGTACATATTTATTCTATTTATTTTATTTTGTTAATATGTTTTGTTTTATTCTCTGTCTCCCCCTTCTAGACTGTGAGCCCACTGTTGGGTAGGGACCGTCTCTATATGTTGCCAACTTGTACTTCCCAAACGCTTAGTACAGTGCTCTGCACACAGTAAGTGCTTAATAAATACGATTGAATTGAATGAATGAATGCTTAACAAATACGATAATTATTATCATAAGTAGAGGTAGTAGTAGTAGTAATAATAATAGTAGTACTAGGCCTTATGCATAATAATAATTATGATGGCATTTGTTAAGCACTTACTATGTGCAAAGCACTATTCTACGCACTGGGGAGGATACAAGGTGATCAGGTTGTCCCACGTGGGGCTCACAGTCTTAATCCCCATTTTACAGATGAGGTAATTGAGGCACAGAGAAGCTAAATGACTTGCCCAAGGTCACACAGCTGACAATTGGTGGGGCTGGGATTTGAACCCATGACCTCTGACTCCCAAGCCCGTGCTGTTTCCACTGAGCCATGCTGCAACTACTGTATACAAAGCACCACACTGAGCTCTGGGAAAAAATACACTAGTAGAAATTAAACAGGATCCCTGGCCCTCGAGGGATTCAGAATCTAAGTACAAATGTGGGGAAAAGGCGCCGGCAGCAGTCACATATCGAAGCGATAAGAGCACTCAAACTACTTAAAGAGAAGCAGCGTGGCTCAGTGGAAAGACCCCGGGCTTGGGAGCCAGAGGTCATGGGTTCTAATCCCGGCTCTGCCACTTGTCTGCTGTGTGATTTTGGGCAAGTCACTTAACTTCTCTGTGCCTCAGTTACCTCATCTCTAAAATGGGATTTAAGACTGTGAGCCCCTTGTGGGACAACCTAGTCACCTTGTATCCCCCCCAGCGCTTAGAACAGTGCTTCACACATAGTAAGCACTTAGCAAATACCATTATTATTATTATTATAATTATTAAATCTCACAGCCTTTCTAAAACCAACTCCAAATGCCCCTATTGGCCCATGAGATCCCTAAGCGCGCAGCCCCGATTTCACGCACCGTTTCCGAATTCCCGGGGCAAACGTCTGCTTGAGCTCCAGCAGTTCCCTCCCTCCTCCCCGCTTCTCGGAACGCCGAAC
Source organism: Tachyglossus aculeatus (assembly GCF_015852505.1). Taxonomy (NCBI): domain Eukaryota; kingdom Metazoa; phylum Chordata; class Mammalia; order Monotremata; family Tachyglossidae; genus Tachyglossus; species Tachyglossus aculeatus. The sequence goes on along the minus strand of NC_052073.1, from coordinate 9,073,409 downwards.
CGCTGAGCTGTTGCGTTCCTCCAGACGTCCGGCGGCTGCCCCTTCGAAGTCCGAGGGATGGACCGGCCTCCAGAGAGGCGCTGACCTGGCTCTGTCCTCTTTCTTTGCAGATTCTGGCCATCATCTCCATCATGTTCATCGTCCTGTCGACCATCGCCTTGTCCCTGAACACGCTTCCGGAGCTGCAAGACATAGACGAGTTCGGCCAGACGACGGACAACCCCCAGCTGGCCCACGTGGAGGCGGTTTGCATCGCCTGGTTCACCATGGAGTACCTCCTCCGCTTCCTGTCCTCCCCGAAGAAGTGGAAGTTCTTCAAGGGCCCGCTCAACGCCATCGACCTACTGGCCATCCTGCCGTACTACGTGACCATCTTCCTGACCGAGTCCAACAAGAGCGTCCTCCAGTTCCAGAACGTGCGCCGGGTGGTGCAGATCTTCCGCATCATGCGGATCCTGCGCATCCTGAAGCTGGCCCGCCACTCCACGGGCCTCCAGTCCCTGGGCTTCACGCTGAGGCGGAGCTACAACGAGCTGGGCCTGCTGATCCTCTTCCTGGCCATGGGCATCATGATCTTCTCCAGCCTGGTGTTCTTCGCCGAGAAAGACGAGGACGACACCAAGTTCAAGAGCATCCCGGCCTCGTTCTGGTGGGCCACCATCACCATGACCACCGTGGGCTACGGGGACATCTACCCCAAGACGCTCTTGGGGAAGATCGTGGGGGGGCTGTGCTGCATCGCGGGGGTCCTGGTGATCGCCCTCCCCATCCCCATCATCGTGAACAACTTCTCCGAGTTCTACAAGGAGCAGAAGAGGCAGGAGAAGGCCATCAAGCGGCGGGAGGCTCTGGAGAGGGCCAAACGCAACGGCAGCATCGTCTCCATGAACATGAAGGACGCTTTCGCCCGGAGCATCGAGATGATGGACATCGTGGTGGACAAGAACGGGGAGACCCCGGGGAAGAAGGACAAGGCCCAGGACAACCACCTGTCTCCGAACAAGTGGAAGTGGGCCAAGAGGACCTTGTCCGAGACCAGCTCCAGCAAGTCTTTCGAGATGAAAGAGCCCGGCTCCCCCGAGAAGGCCCGGTCGTCTTCCAGCCCGCAGCACCTGAACGTCCAGCAGCTGGAGGACATGTACCAGAAGATGGCCAAGACTCAGTCTCAGCCCAACCTCAACACCAAGGAGTCCGCCCAGCCGGGGAAAGCCAACGAGGAGTTGGAGATGGACAGCCTGCCCGGCCCGGCCGGCCCGGCTCTGCCGGTCCGCACGGAGGGGGTCATCGATATGAGGAGCATGTCCAGTATTGACAGCTTCATCAGCTGCGCCACAGACTTCCCCGATGGCACCAGGTTCTCCCACAGCCCGCTGGCCTCCCTCCCCTGCCCGGCGGCCGGCGGCCGGCCAGGGGGGCCCGAGGCCGGCCTCCCCGAGGGCCTCCACGCCACCCCGGATGGCAGCCACCGTTCCGGCTTCTTCATCGAGAGCCCCAGAAGCTCCTTGAAGGCCGGAAACCCCCTGAAGCTCCGTGCCCTCAAAGTCAACTTCCTGGAGGGAGACCCCGGCCCGCTGCCGGCCCTGGCCGGCCCGGGTGTGGCCGCCGACCCCCTCGGGCCCCGGGGAGCCGCGGCAGCCACCGTGGCCGGGCTGGACGGGGCCGGGATCTCCGACCGGCCCCTGAGGAGCCCGGAGTCATCCCTGTACACCACAGCCAGCGCCAGGACGCCGGTCAGGTCTCCCGAGAGACGCCCGGCCATCGCCTTCAGCTTCCACGAGACGGGGATCCACAGGTACATCGACGCCGACACGGACGACGAGGGCCAGGGGCTCTACGGGCCAGACCCCGGCGTCCCCACCGCCCTGCCCGGAGTCGCCAGCCCTCGCTACGCCGTCCCCAACAGCGGCTACCCCAGGCGGAGGGACGGGGGGTACAGGGCGGAGAACAACCACCTCGAAAGCTCCCCTCTCCCCACCTCCCCGACGACGTTTCTGGGGCAGAACTGCGTTTACTCCATGGAGGCGTTGACGGGGCCAAGCCGGGGCGGTCAAGAAAAGCTCAAACTCGAGAACCACATCTCCCCCGAGGTCCGCGTCTTACCGGGAGGCGGAGGGCCCCCCGGATCCCACGATCAAAGCATCTGAGGCAGCCGACCGGAGCCTCGGGCTGGGAGGCTCCAGGAGGACGCCGGGGCCCTCGGCTGCCGTCGACCTTTTCCACGTGGCATGGGTCTTTGGGATGAAACAGACCACCCGTTTCTAAAGAGGAAGAATCCCGACGTCCCCCGGGGAGGGCACCGAGCGGACAGATCCCAGGCGCTCCCCGGGGACGACCTCGTGGTAAAGGGAGACTATCAGCACGAGGCCTTCCTCAGAGCCCATAGGACCCCAGTTCTCCACCATCGCCACCTCCACCGACTCCAGGCCTTGCCTCTCCTCCTGGCCCTCTCGACTTCTGACGGCATTACCTCGCGGGTTCCTGATGAAGGGCTGAGCAGGTTGGATGGGCGTGGAGGGGCCAGGTCCGGCTGTTCGGAAAAAACAAACCCACCACCCTCCCGGTCTCTGGCCGACGCCAGGCCGAAAGACAACGGGAAATGCTTGCAACGTGGGGCTATCTCAGCTCATCTAAGTCCAGGTTGTGGTGTGCAGCTAAACCAGTGCTCCACCTGTTTCCACTATTCTGTAGGACCTGAGCTTTTTCTTTGAAGTAACAGCAGGGTGAGTTGCACCACTTGTATCTGATTCACATCTCTCTCTCCCTCCTCCCGTCCTCTCCATCCCGTCCCCTCCCCAGCGCAGTTAGTAAGGCCGGCACTTACCCAGAGCTTCGAACTCATCCACCGAGTTGGTGCCGTGGGAGAAAAAGGAAAAGGTTGTTGGGTCTCTGCCTTTCCGGCCGTAAACAGAGCGGAATCACAAGATATGCAAACGTTAAATATGCAAAAGAAATCGATTACTCCGGGCCAACGGAGGTAGTGCTAAAGAATAATTTACTGAAATTTTGATCGCCGAGGTTAAACAACCCGGGAGCAACGGGCCGTTTCAACTCGGACGGGTCGATCTCCCGGGATAGTTCCGTCCACCGTTAAAGGAGATCGCTTCGGGGTCTCGTAATAGTAGAAATGAAAATAAAAGCACTTTATGTTTTTGCGGAGCTGAGATGAAAAGGACATTGTAAACATCTAGCACTTTAAAAGAAGCACTGTTCTAAATGCCTCCTGTTGCGACCGTGATGGGCGACTTACACAGCAGTAACAAGCCACACCAGAGTTGGAGAACTTTGTGCTGCTAAACACTTCCATGTTGGGTCCGCGTCTGTGTTTTTCTTTTCCCTACGAAACCTGTCCGCCCGTGGGTCGGAAATAGTCAAGACATGAGTTTGACCTAAGCTGGCTGGCCGTGGGCACACGAGGAGGATGGGGTCCGTCACGATAAGAGCAGCCGGACGTCTCCGGGGAAAACCGAGGCCTGTTGGAGTAGGACGTCTCTCTCCGTTCTTCCTCTCGTAGATGGGTTCGTGGCTCGGTTTCCAGAACCGGGGTCCGTACGGCTAAACTGGGGCCCCCGTTTCCCGGCGACTGGAGTGAGTTAGCGTGGCGTGGCCAGACAGAAGCAATAAGCCCACGTGCGCGTTGTAAACGGTTCTGGTTTGTCACACACGGTTCCTCCATCTTCCCTGCCTCATCTCTCCCGGGTTCTACGTTCTTGTCGATGTGCTAGTGTACCTAAATTCCCTTGGAGAGAAGATCAAGCCCTTGTTCTTCAACGAGTAACACAGGAAATACCCAGTACTTAACCTGGGCTTAGCGAGGTTTCCTCCGAGTACCGATCCAGTCGATCCAAGCTTACTTAGGGGAATAAATGCGAAGCGTCACTGAGATATTCGGTTGCCGCTGAGCAATTATCAACCGGGAAATTGAAAGAGACTTTCCGACAGGGAAGCTTTGAATGTGGAATGTTTCTGTGGGCTGCCGAGCTGCGAAATAGGCGATGAGAGAAATCGTCCCTCAGCCATCCTCAGCACGTTCTCTTTGTTTCCATCACCTTCGTGTCCGCCATCAGCACAAATGTGAAAATTCAGGGAAAATAGCTTTTTTGATAAAGTAAATAATAGTGATTTCCGATTCAGATATTTTTAAGAGCTGATGCTATTGTGTAAAAAAAAAAAAGAAATCTAGAGTATTTTTCGTATCAGGAAAGCGAACACATTTAAATATAGCCATACAGTAGGGGGGCTTGCTCCTCCGTGGTTCCAAACGAGGGGTTTGATTTTCAGCTGGCGCTAGCAACAAGCGTAGAGGTCAACTCTGAGGTGTCTCTTATCTTTTCCTTTTTCTTTTTTTCTGAAAAAGAAATCAACTGGTGCAACTCTCCTGTAGCTTAGGACTGCAATCTGATCTCATCTATTGAGTCTTACTTTAAAGGAGCATTTTATTGAGTCACTTCTGAAGGATGAATTCAGAAGTATCATTAAAAACCTTCCTTTTAAGGCTTAATAGCCAAAGCCCTATAGATTTCTTATAGAAACAGAATCATTGAAACTCGGCATATAATATGCTTAAAGAGCGATTTCGATATTGTTGGGTTTTTGGTTGGGTTTTTTTTTTTTTTTTTACTTATTTTGGGTTGTGAAAAAATGTAGCTCTCGTTCCCAGCTCTAGACGAAAATATGACCGATCCAAATAAAGAACTGATGTATAGTATGTATATGCACACAGACACACACACACGTATATATGTACGATGCATATATGTTCCATGCACACTGGGAAATCTACTTGGGAACCATGAAAAGTTAGAGTGGACTCCCAAGTCTGGCTTCATTGGAGAAAAGGCAGTGCTCTAAAGAAAATAATGCTGACCGCATCCCACGGGTACTTCAAGTGTAGGTCCATTGGACAGTTCATTTGAAATCCATGACCCTGACCACCAACGCAGAGGGAGAAGGGACCCCGCTCAGGATTCTGAGCACCTTGGGAACGGAGATGGGGAAGGTGGGAGGTTGGGGGACACTGAGACCCTCCCTCCAAGGGCACAGCCCAGCACATGCAACTGTGGAGAAGCAGAGGATCCGGCACCAACGGGCTCCCTCGAGGGATGGGGGAAGGGACCCGTGGAGTCTGCCATCGCACGGTCTTCCTCCAAGCCGACCCTGAGGAAACACGGGACCCGGCCCGAGGCGGGGACCGGAGACCGAGAGGACGGCCTCGTCGACGCTTCGCTCTGTGCGAAGGGAAACAACAGCACGTGGTGGCGGCAGATTTCTCAGTGCCTTTTTCTCTTAGAAATTTCACCTAAGCACACTTAAGGGGAGAGACGAAAGGAAAAAGAAAAGAAAGGAAGAAAGAAAGAAAAAAAGAACCTTCGCTCCCCTGAATCTCACATCCTTGGAAAGGGTTGCGGAGACGGGGTAAAAAAAAAAAAAAAAGAACAACACACGATGGAAGGTGAATGGAAATCCCTTTGTAGTTTCCAGGCCCATGCCTGACAACTCCAGTTGGTGCAAACCTCTCAGACCTGTCAACCGGACTCATTAGTTCCTTTGGTGACTGTAGCCTTCTCTTCCCTCGCAGCTAATATGGGAAACGTTTATAAGAAGAAAAACAGAACAGTATTCTCTGCTGTAAAATTGTAATGTATTGTTAATATTTGTATCTATTGTATATTTGTGTCTTGACAAGAATTATGGCTGATACGGTTTATAGTCAATGAACAGGTGTATTTAAAACTCGCTACCACAACACAAGATCCCTAAAGCCAGATTCTCTCTCTGTCAATAAGTTCTGCATAACATTATCCGAGATAGTTTCTAAAAGGCATTTAAATGATAACTCGAGCAAAGAATAGAACTTCAGAGCTGAACGAAGGAGCCAAGCAGCAAAACCTGGGTGGCGCATACGTGCTTGCATCAGTTGGTAAATGCGTCTGCAAAGGATTGCTAGTGTCCCTCCAAGCGAAATAAAAGAGATGTTTTATTTCCTCAGCTGAAGTTTCATAGCCTCTCGGTCATGACTCTCAAAGGTAACCAAATCGAACCATGCACTACTGTAGATTGCTTTAGGATCACCCAATCAGGGAGAATATGGCTTTAATTAAGCTCCTTAATAAGTACAGAAGTTCTAGTTACCTCTGTATTTTCTGTTTGCCATTGTGTTGGCTCTATAGGTATCTGATGTACGGAGAGTCACATGACTTTCGAGCATCCCAGAATAGTCTATTTTTCTGTTCAGATAAAATATATATATATATGTATTTTTAGCAAATTTATAATAGGGCAACTGAGTCAAATTTCTTCTTTTTGTATTACAGAATAATATATTAGAAGCTTTACTGTTGTTCATTTCCATAGCTGATTTCTTCTGGTCCTTTTTTTTTTTTCATTGTTCTTGTTGTTGTTTCTGTTGTACTGAGGGGAAAAGGAAAAAAAACCTCATTTGAGATTTTAGTGTTCAATTCCCTCACCCAGATTATCCGCTGGTGGTTATGGAGTCTGTTGTTTTTTCACTCAGTGTGTCTTTGTGTTTTCTCGTCTGTGGTTCTTAAGAAAACAGGGACTGATCACGAAAGTGAGATAGGGTCCATACGTGGAATTCTCAATACTTAATTCTTCCCGGAGGACAGAGAGCTCCAAAGTCTGGAAATATCTCCCAAATGGCCACCTCTCCAAGCAAGGTGTACTTGAGCTTATCTGAGCCTCTTAGAGTCAAAATCCTCCTCAAATGTTCAATCAATCATATTTATTGAATGCTTACTGTGCATAGAGCGCTTCACTGCACGCTTTGGGGAATATAATGTAGGAGAGTTGTTTGGCTGATCCTGATAGATTTCTAGCCCTTTCTGAGTCAGGGCAAAATCAGAATGGTCCCTTCTCTATTCCCACTGACACCTCCAACGTAGAAGTACAGAGATGTGTGATGGGGAAGGCGAGGAAAATTCTGAATTTAAGGTTCAAATCCAGCCAGGGTGTCCCCTGGATGAAAATGTTAGCCACCCCAGCTACTTTCCACCAGTCTGCTTGTTTCTGTCCACTCTTCAAATCACTTTCAATCAATCAAACATATTTATTTAGCACTTACCATGTGCAGAACACTGTACTAAGTGCTTGGGAAGGTACGATAAACTAGAATCGGTAGACATGATCCCTGCTCACAAGGAGCTTATGGTCTACAGGGGAAGACAGAGAGAAGGTGGAGAGAGTGATGGACTGTCAAATGTTTTCCTTTTGAAGTGGCCATATTCTGACATAAAACAGTTTCGACGAATGGATACGTTTACGCACGCGGTGCATTTTTGCATCCTCTGGGAATTAGTTCTGGTTTTCTCACTGCTTGATTCTCCAGGCAGTGTCCACTTCTTGATTTTCCCCGAGGCCCACCTCATCTGCAAAATGTGTACAGCCTCCTCTGAAACCCAACTGCCGTGCCAGGGAGAAGAATGTGGCAAGACAATCAGGTCAGACTGCCTGTGCCCAGCCAGCAGGACAAATGTCCGTAATAATAATTGTGGTTTCCGTGAGGAGCCCGCTATGTACCCAGCACTGTATTAAGAGCTCGGGTAGATGTAAGATAATCAGGTTGGGCAGAGTCCCACGTGGGGCTCACAGTCTAACGGGGAGGGAGGACAGATATTTAACTCCCGTTTATAGATCGAGGCACAAAGTGAAGCGACTTCACAGCAGGCCCGTGGCCGAGCCAGGATTAGAACCCACTGACTCTCAAACCCAAGATCTTTCAGCTAGGCCGCACTGCTTCCTTTGTTTCTGGGCCATAGGCTTCGGGGCCAAGGAGAGACGCTGGAGGGGCATGGTGATGGGCTATGGGATGTCACCCTTGGGAAGAGGTGCCTCTGGAGTGGGGACGGAGCTAGACAACTAGCCACCCGCTGTACCCTCCCCTCCCTTCCCACTTCCTCTCCCTGGGGACCGCTGAACAAAAAATACCCAAACTTCTCCCGAGATAGTTCAACCCTGGGGGCGATTGACGGGTTGTGGGCACATTTAAGTGGTGTGAAGGCCAGGAAGACCTCCAAATGAGGGGAAACGTGTGTCATCACCCTAATCCGTGGGCCTAGTGGATAAAACACAGGCCTAGAAGTCAGAGGGACCTGAGTTCTAATCTGAGCTCCTCCGCCTCTCTGTGGGGTGACCTTGGGCGATTCTCTTCACTTCTGTGTGCCTCAGTTACCTCATCTGTAAAATAGTGATTAAAACCATGAGCCCCATATGGGAAGGGACTGTATCCCACCCGATTAGCTTGTTTCAACCCCAGTGCTTCAAAAAGTGCCTGACATAGTAAGCACTTAACAAATACCATCATTATCATTATCGTTATCATCGTTATTATCAGTCAGGAATGCTATTCAGGACCCCACAGAAGTAGTAGCATTTATGGTATTAATTGAGTGCCCATTAGGTTTAGGGCACTGTTGAAACATTTGAAAATACAAAATGAGAAATGACAAGTTCCCTTCTGGGTAAAAGCTTACCCTTTAACATGGAGAGAGACACAAAAATAGTTTCAAATAGAGGAGTCAAAATAAATAATTGAATTTACAGGTGAATGCCATATATTTCTTGTAACCTAGGGAAACCCTTCTCTTAACCTCCGTCTTCCCAGGCTATCTACTGTGCTTCATTTTTTTAAAGTCAAACACCATTCTAAGTGCTGGAGTAGATACAACTTAATCAAATCAGACACAATCCCTGTCCCATATGGGGCTCACAGTCCCATTGCAGTGAATTGTGTTTTAGGCTCTTAATAATAATTGTGGTATTTGTTAAGCGCTTACTATATCCCAACCACTATGCTAAGCACTGAGGTAGATACAATATGAGCATATTGGGCACAAACCCTATCCTACCTGGGGATCATGATATTATTTTTCGGTATTCCTTAAGTGCTTACTATATACCAAGCACTGTTCTAAGATCTGGGATAGATGCGAGATAATCAGGTCCGGCATGGGGCTTACTGTTTAAGTAAGAGGGAGAACAGGTATTGAAATCCCCATTTTGCAGATGCAGGAACTGAGGCATAGAGAAGTTGAGTGACTTGCTCAAGGTCGCACAATAGGTAAGTGGTGGAGCTGGGATTAGAACCCAGGGCCTCTGACCCCAGGCCCCTGCTCTTTCCACTATAATAATGATGGCATTTGTTAAGCACTTACTATGTGCAAAGCACTGTTCCACTAGGCCACACTGTTTCCCCTAGAGTCTAAGGGGAAACAAAAAGAGGAAGCTAAGGCCCAGGGAAGTTAAATGACTTGCCCAAGGTCACACAATAGGCATTCCACAGAACCAGGATTAGAACCCAGGTCTCCTAACTTCCAGCTTGTGATCTATCCACTAGGCCCTCCAGCTTCTTGAAACTCAAGATTTTTTTGACAGTCAGTCATCTTCCAAAAGTGATGGGCTTCCAGAAGTTTCACTTGATCTTGCAATGCATATTTGTAGGTGATGAACAGTATCAAAGGCCCCATTTCAAGCCGGTTCTATTTCAGGGCATTCAGCATTAAATGGGTTTCTATTCAGCGGGACCCCTAGGCCAGAACAGAGAAGCATTTCTGATCAGAGTGTCCCCCCTAAAAACCAAGTCTCCCAAAGCGCCCTAAGATGATCCCCTAAACATTTCTGCAGATGTTCCCCACTACAATCATCACTCCTCTAGGTTGGGATTTGTCTCTGGAAGCCAAATATTTCACAAGCAGTGTTAATGAAGCCGAGTGGCCTAGTGGATAGACCACAGGCCTGAAAGTCAAAATCAATCAATCAATCAATCAATCGTATTTATTGAGCGCTTACTATGTGCAGAGCACTGTACTAAGCGCTTGGGAAGTACAAATTGGCAACATATAGAGACAGTCCCTACCCAACAGTGGGCTCACAGTCTAAAAGGGGGAGAGGGTGTGGGTTCTAATCCCAGCTCTGCCACTTGTCTGCTGTGTGACCTCGGGCAAGTCACTTCTCTGTGCCTCAGTTCCCTCATCTGTAAAATGGGAATTAAGACTGTGAGCCCCATGTGGGACAGGGACTGTGTCCAACCTGATTGGCTTGTATCTACCCCGGCGCTTAGTACAGTGCCTAGAAAAAAAAAATGATCAGAGCTCTTTGACAACATCAGAGCAAGAATGGGAAGACTGGAGGAATCTAGCAAGCTTTGAGTCAGATGGACAAGGGCAGGACAGAACTCCTGGGTCCCTGGGCTAGAGTTAATAATTATCAGTAATTATTGTCAATATTATTATTATTATGTGCTCACTATGTGTCAAGCACTGTTCTAAGCACTGAGGTACATAAGTTAATCGTGTCAGACACAGTTCCCCATCCCACATGAGGGTCACAGTCTAAGTAGGAGAGAGCACAGTTATAGAATCTCCATTTTACAGTTGAGGAAACTGAGGCATAGAAAAGTGAAGTGACTTGCCCAAGGTCACACAGCAGACAAGCGGCAGAGCTGGAATTAGAACCCACGTCCTTAGACTCCCAGGCCCTCGCTCTTTCCATTAGGCCACACTACTTCCCACAAGAATTTCCCAAAAGCCAGCCTGGCCAATTTTTGTCTCTGGATTCTGAAGCTAAAGGACTCCCTCTCTTCAACATCCTTGAACTAGACTCCCTCCCTAAGGACTCGGGCCTTCACTGGAAGCCTAAAATACCAGTGAGATAATAATAATAATGGCATTTATTAAGCGCTTACTATGTGCAAAGCACTGTTCTAAGCGCTGGGGAGGTTACAAGGTGATCAGGCTGTCCCATGTGGGGCTCACAGTCTTAATCCCCATTTTACAGATGAGGCAACTGAGGCACAGAGAAGTTAAGTGACTTGCCCAAAGTCACACAGCTGACAAGTGGTGGAGCCAGCCAGAATTTGAACCCATGACCTCTGACTCCAAAGCCCGGGCTCTTTCCACTGAGCCACGCTGCTTCTCTGGGATCCTCAGAAAGTTTCCCCAAGCCACCATTCTAAGCTCTGGGATAGCTACAAGTTAATTAGGTCAGACACAGTCCCTGTCCCACCTGGGGCTCACAGTCTAAGTAGGAGGGAGAACAGGTACCCCATTTTACAGTAAACTGAAGCACAGAGAAGTTAAGTGACTTGCCCAAGGTCACGCAGCAAGCAATTGCCACAGGGATTAGAACCCAGGACCTTCTGATTCCCAAACTCATGCTCTCTCCACTAGGCCAAGCTGTGAACCCCTAGGGGGATAGGGACCATGTTGAATCCTATTGTATTTTTCCTTGGCATTTAGTACAGTGCACAAAGTAAGCACGTAATAAAAACTATTACTACTACTACTGCTACTACTAAGGACAGCCAGATAGAAGAGAGGTTCGAGGCACCGCATATATCTTGCTGACCAGGGAAACTTGCCCGGTGACTTAAATCGGGACATTAGCTTCTTCTGTGATCTGTGCTGAAGGGATGTGTGTGTGGAACAGCAAGAGGATTCCTAGATTCCGTCCCCAACCGCTTCCTCCAATTCCCCTCTCCCCACCCATTCCCTTACCCCAACCCTAATACGTTCAAGTCACACTGGATTTGTAGGAAATGGTGCTTGGATGGAATAAAATAAATATAACCCCAAAGGATGCTGATCTCCAATGGGTGCTCTCACCTGATTCTTTATCGAGTGGAGAGCCGGGGGTGGAAGAGAGAAGGCGACGTGACGAAGAGAGGACGTTGAACGTACGTGCAAACTGGAAACGTTATTGGCTTTCCCCGAGCCTTTTGATGTCATGTTATAGGGCCACATCAAGTCCAAGCAGACTGCACTATCGACCGACCCCGCTCTGAGCAAGCCCCCAACTGCGTATTCCTTTCTCCGCTGGGTAAGTTCCCTCCGTCTTTCCCAAGGTGTCGGGCAACCAACGGTGTGGGTTTGGGGGTCTTCGCTTCAAAGCCATTATTGCCATTCTTAACGTGACGAGGAAAAGCCAGTTCCATTAGCCATAATCTACTCGTGCTCCTAGTCTCCGTTTTCTTTGGATAATTGTTCATCGAGTCTTTTATTTGTCGGGAGTTTATTGACCTCTCCAGTTGTTTCTGAAAAGAAAAAAAAAATCGCACACACACACACACACACACACACACACTGTCTTTATATGCATGTAGTGAGATGAAACTGTGATCATGTGTGACATTCAGATACTGTACTGTCTTGTAAAATATGTCCAAATGTCTAAGGAGTTTAAAGCAACGATCCTCTACTGCAGTTTGCAGAATTAAATAAACAGGTATGGAGAAAACAGGTTTTAGTTACTTTGCTTCGTTCTCTCTATAACAGCGTGGGAAGGGCCAAAGAGACAATTATTCGGGTTAGCTGGCTTTCGCGCCTTTCTGGGAGAGCATAAGCAGAACTGTGTTCTGGCTCCAACAGGGACAACGAGTTGCTTGGGAGAACCAAGGGTGGATCGTTCTCCTCGCCATCCATCTCATTTGGAAGTTCCTTAATTTTCCCTCTCAATTTTCCCTCCAGGAGCTCATTATGGACCTCTCCTCCACTAAATCTTTTCCAAACCCCTCTAGGACCTCCAGGTGCTTTGAGCCGGCCCAGTTTTCCCAGGAAGCTCCTTGGCTCACCAACAAGCACCCCGTAACTACCACTGGTTGATTCATTTAATTCGTATTTATTGAGCACTTACTGTGTGCAGAGCACTGTACTAAGTGTTTGATTGATCAAGCTCCATTAACTGCTCCCCACTGTTGATGTTGGGGTGCAGTGTAGATGACGATTGGTGTGGGCGAACCACGATGAGATGCCAGTCCAGCCTTCACCTCCAGAGATTTTTTTTAACCTCATTGATAATAATAATAATGATGATTATGGTACTTGTTAAATGCTTATGAGGTGCTGTTCTAAGCGCTGGGGTAGGTACAAGATAATCAGGTTAGACACAGTCCCTTTCCCACATGGGGCTCACAGTCCCAATCCCCATTTTACAGATGAGGTAATGGCGGCACAGAGAAGTGAAGTGACTCACCCAAGGTCACAGAGCAGACATACGGTGGAACCAGGATTAGAACTCAGGTCCTTCTGACTCTGAGGCCCGTTCTCTGTCCTCTAGGCTGAGCTGCTTCTCTGACCTGACGGAGGGCCCGGCAGGAAATAATAAAAATAGTATTTTTAAGCACTTACTATGTGCCAAGCCCTGTACTGAACTCTGAAGTAGACCCAAGCAATTCAGGTTGGACCCAGTCCAAGTTCCCTGTGAAACTCACCATCTTAGTCTCCATTTTACAGAGGCGGTAACTGGGGCAGAGGGAAGTGCAGTGACTTGTCCAAGGTCATGCAACAGACAAGTGATGGAGTCAGGACTAGAACCCAGGTCCTTCCGACTCCCAGGCCTGTGCTCTATCTGCTAGGCCATGCTGCTCCTCTGGTAAAGTGAAGCTCTTATTATTATTTATCTATTCATATTAATGTCTGTCTCCCCCTCTAAACTGTGAGCTCATAGTGGGCAGGGAGTGTGTCTGTTTGTTGTTGTATTGTACCTGCCAACCACTTAGTACAGTGCTTTGCACATAGTAAGTGCTCCCATTTTGCTTCTTTCCCTCCCCGCTTCCCTCCCTCCCTCCTTCCAACAGGTGGACAAATATAGACATGGGAGAGATCGTAGTTTATCTTCGATTTTCCCCTCCCTTTACCGTCCTTTGTCTTCTCGCTCCCCCCTGCAATTATTAGGACTCCCTATTTATTAGCACCAGCGAGATGCCTCTCTGGAACTAATTAAACTGAGCCTGATGAGAAGACGCAGGAATCCAAGAAAAAGAAGACCTCAGAAAAGTTATTTTGGCCTCCGAGAACATTCTTTCCAAGAGGAAAAGAAAAAGGAAACAGTTCATGAGAAATGCAATTCTGGCCTCCCCAAAGGACCTGTGATTGGCACGGTGAAAGCCCAAGGTGCGGAACAAATCACTTAGTCTTCAGATGTCTTTGAAATTAGCCTTGAATTCATGGACGGTTGCGGCCATGAGATCCCCTGCCCCGGCTTCTGTCTCCTAGCAACCTCCCCTACTGCAAAACTCGCCAGCTCCCAGTTGCCTCGTAGGGACGCCTGGTTTCATTAGCTAGTCCTCTCCCATCTTGCCTTCCTCACCATTGTGGCCAATCTTTAAAAAGGAACCGAAGGATAATGATGTTTTCACTAAAAGACCCCGAGCAGCCCCTCGGACCCCTTTCCCATAGTAATAATGAATAGTATTTATCAAGCATTTGTGCTGAACACTGGGGTAGATACAAGAAAGTCAGAGGGAGTCAGAGGACCTGGGTTCTACTGCCGGTTCCACCGCTTGCCTGCTGTGTGACCTTGGGCAAGTCGCTTAACTTCTCTGTGCCTCAGTTTCTTCATCTGGAAAATGGGGATTAGATACCTGTTCTTCCTCCTTCTTAGGTGGTGAGCCCCATGTGGAACAGGGACTGACTACAATCTGGTTATCTCAAACTCCAGCATTTAGTATAGTGCTTGCCACATAGAAAAATGCCTAACAAATACCATTACTGTTGCTGTTGTTTATTATTATTATTATTATTAGTCAGCTCAGTCATGGTCTCTATCCCACACTAGGCTCATAGTCTAAAAGGAAGGGGGAGGAAGGATCTCACATCCATGGATTTTTGGGGTTTTTATGGCATTTGTTAAGCTCTTACTATGTGCCAAGCACTGTTCTAAGCATTGGGCTAAATAAAAGGCTATCAGGTTGGACACAGTCCATGTTCCACATGGGGCTCACAGTTTCACAGTAAAAGTTATTCCTAGTTTTACAGGTGAGGGAAACTGAGGCCCAGAGAAGTGAAGTGACTTGCCTAAGTTCACACAGCAGACAAGTGGCAGAGCTGGGATTAGAATCCAGATCCTTCTGTTTCCCAGGCCCGCACTCAATTCACTAGGCCATGCTGCTTCTCTACGATGTTACAGATAAGGAAAATCAAGCTCAGACAGGTGAAATGACTTGCCCAAGATCATGCAGCGGGCCAGTGGCAGAGGAGGGGCTAGAACCCAAAGCCCCAACCTCCCTGTCCCTGCTTTTTCCACTTGGCTGCCCCGCTACATTCCCCTCAGAAAATAAGAGGGCCACCTGGAGCCAGTTCTCATACAGGGAATAGATGAATGAGTCAACAACAATCAATTTATATAGGTGGAATTTATTGAGAGCTTACTGTGTGCAGAGCACTGTGCTAAGTCCTTGGGAGAGTACAACAGAGTTAATAGACACGTTTCCTGTATTAACAACAGGAATTTGTTGAGGGTCTGCCATGGACCAGACATTATGCTAAACACTGAACAAAATCTAAACCCAAAAGGCACAATGCTTGGAGCTTTTAATCTGAAACTACAAAAAACACAGATGAAATAAACATGGACCTGGAATACAGTAAGCACTTAACAAATACCATAAAAAAAACCCCAGCAACAACAATGAGCAGGCCTGGATTCCAGCTATGAGAAAAGAGCAGTCTTGGAGGTCTGGCACCTGTGGAAATAATTAGGGTATTTGTTAAGTGCTTGTTATGTGCTGAGCACCGTAGTAAGCACTGGGGTGGATACACGGTAAGCAGGTCGGCCACGGTCCTTGTCCCACAGGGAAAACAGGTATTGAATCCTCATTTTGCAGTTGAGGAAACGAGGCGTGAAGTGACTTGCCCAAGATCACACAGCAAACAAGTGGCAGAGGCAGGATTAGAAACCAGGTCCTCTGTCTCCCAGTCCCGTGCTCTTTCCACTAGATCATGCTGCTTCTCTGCATTTTACCTTCCAAGCGCTTAGTATAGTGCTGCTCTGCACACAGCGCTCAATAAATATGATTGAATTAATTAATTAATTAATTAACTCCTTCTATCGGGAAGCTGAAGAGCATTGTTTTGCTGGCTCAAGCTTTTATTGAGGGAATGATAGGTTGGATCATTCTCTTAGACATAGGGGGAAATAAATAGCTGCAAAGAAACATTCAGGAAAGATGCAAGAAAGACAGGTATCGTGAAGCCAATGAGATCTTATGGACAGCAGTCCTCCTGATCTTACCTGGGAGAATAATAATAATAATAATAATGGCATGTATTAAGCGCTTACTATGCACAAAGCACTGTTCTAAGTGCTGGGGGGGTCAAGGTGATCAGGTTGTCCCACGTGGGGCTCACAGTGTTAATCCCCATTTCACAGATGAGGTAACTGAGGCTCAGAGAAGTCAAGTGACTTGCCCAAGGTCACACAGCGGACATGTGGCGGAGCAGGGATTAGAACCCATGA
The DNA here is from genome assembly GCF_015852505.1 of Tachyglossus aculeatus. Taxonomy (NCBI): domain Eukaryota; kingdom Metazoa; phylum Chordata; class Mammalia; order Monotremata; family Tachyglossidae; genus Tachyglossus; species Tachyglossus aculeatus. Next base: position 9,057,164 of record NC_052073.1, on the reverse strand, counting down.
CCTCTGACCCCCAAGCCCGTGCTCTTTCCACTGAGCCACGCTGCTTCCCAATCAGGTGTTTTAACTAGTGGAGCCTGAACCAAAATGGAGGCCCAGAAACCTATCATTTGTTGTGGGAGTTGTCATCACGGCCCCAAAACACCTTTCCGGAATCAAGCGGTGGTATTTATTGAGCCCTCATTTTGTACAGAGCACTGTACTAAGCGCTTGGGAAAATACACCAGAGTTGGTAGAAGTGATCCCTTCCCTCAAAGAGCTTACAACACAACATTGTAACAGACACGTTCCCTGCGCACAATGGGATGGATGAGATCCATGGTTGTCCTTCCCTCCCTTGACCCAGATTGCCTCAGCATTGCTATCCCGTTGGGAATTGCTTGCGCACTCTCTCTCCCTCTCCGTCTCTCCCATTCCCCCTCTCTCTCTCCCCAGCCTGCCCGGGGTATTGCTGTGGAAAGAGCATGGGCTTTGGAGTCGGAGGTCATGGGTTCAAATCCAGCTCCACCAATTGTCAGCTGTGTGACTTTGGGCAAGTCACTTAATTTCTCTGGGCCTCAGTTACCTCATCTGTAAAATGGGGATGAAGACTGTGAGCCCCCCATGGGACAACCTGATCACCTGGTAACCTCCCCAGCGCTTAGAACAGTGCTTTGCACGTAGTAAGTGCTTAATAAATGCCATTATTATTATTATTGTTTTAAAAGTGGATCTGAAATTAGATGCGGCCCAGTGTTCAGACTTGTACTCCCTTCAAGAAAGACTAAATTGCCTTAATACCTTCCGAATCATTCTCTGAATGAGCGACTCCTTCTGTCCTTGGTCATTGGATTTGGTTTCCTCAATGAGGCAGCACTAATAATTCTTGCTAATGAGGACATGATTGCCTTAAAAAAGAGAAAACATCAACAGCCATCATCATCATCGTCATAGGTAAGATTTGTCGAGGTTACTGAGTGCGGAGACACAGCTCCTACTCTTGGGCTGGGTGGCCTAGTGGCCTAGTGGCCTAGTCGTCTAGACTGTGAGCCCACTGTTGGGTAGGGACCGTCTCTATATGTTGCCAACTTGTACTTCCCAAGCGCTTAGTACAGTGCTCTGCACACAGTGCTCAATAAATACGATTGAATGAATGAATGAATGGAAACAGCATGACACTTGCCTGCTTTGGGACCTTGGACAGGTCGCCTAACTTCTCTGTGTCGCAGTTTCCTCATCTATAAAATGGGGATTAAATTCCTGTTCTTCCTCCCCATTAGACTGTGAGCCTCACATGAGACAAAGATTGTGTGTGACCTGATTGCAATATATCTGCCCACTTCTTAGCACATAGTAAGAACTTAACAAAAGAAGGAAGGAGGAGGAGGAGGAGACAAGAAGGAGAAGGAAAGGAGAAGGAGCAGGAGAAGGAGGAAGACCAGGAGAAGAAGAAGGAGGAGGAAAAGGAGGAGGAGGGAGAGGGAGGGGAGGAGGAGAAGAGGAAGAAGAAGACCTGTCCACCAGATCTCTAAAATAATCCAAAGATAGATGTAGGATCATAATCCTTATTTGACTGGGGTCTTTTCAGCTTTTGCCTTCCCTTCACTCAGGCTCTGCAAGATTTCCTACTTCCTGCTTGCCAAGACAAATAAATTCACACATCGAACATGGCGGAAAGCATGGGCAGGAGCAAAATCCGCTCTTTTTAAAACGTGACTTTTGGGGTAGGCCTATTCCATTTACAAGAAGAAATAAGGTGCACATCGCGTCGGCAGTCACCTTGATGTGAGTAGCGTCGTTCTCAGAAACATGTTTCCACTTGTCAGCTCAGAATATCCTTGCATCCTAGCAATCAGTTTCAGGGACTTGTCTGGTCCATCACTAGGTAAAGAGATTGGGGGCAGAAAAGAAGTCATCTAGACAGATGGTGTGTACCTGAAAAAGGGAAAGCTACGAAATGTCCAACAGTCAAAATAAACCTGCAATGGACAAATGCTAAGCTTTTGTCTGATCTGGGACAGGCTGTGCCATCGAACAAAGATGAAACCTCTCTGTAGGGGAGAATTTTCGGCCCCCTGGGAGCTTCTCTGAAGAGCTTGGGGTACCTCAGCAGGTTATTATGACAATCAATCAACCTACGGTATTTATTCATTTTTTAGGTAAGCACAGTAAGCACTTGTGAGCCAGACACTGGGGTAGATACAAGGCAATCCAGTTGATCACAGCCCATGTCCCGCCTGGGCCCACCGTCTTAATCCCCTATTACAGATGAAGTAACTGAGGCCCAGAGAACCGAAGTGACTTGCCCGAGGTCACACAGCAGACAAGTGGCAGACCTGGGATTAGAACCCAGGTCCTTCTAACTCCCAGGACTATTCTCTATTTACTAGGCAGAGCTACTTCTCTTCTTGTATCCACCCCAGCACTTGGAATAGTGCTTGGTATGCAGTAAGCTCTTGACAAATACCACAATTGTCAACCGATCAATAGTATTTATTGAGCACTCAATGTGTGCAGAGTATTATTCTAAGTGCCTAGGAAGTTACAACATAAAAGAGTTAGTAGGCATGTCCCTGCCCACAATCAATCAATCAATCAATCAATCGTATTTATTGAGCGCTTACTATGTGCAGAGCACTGTACTAAGCGCTTGGGAAGTACAAATTGGCATCACATAGAGACAGTCCCTACCCAACAGTGGGCTAACAGTCTAAAAGGGGGAGACAGAGAACAGAACCAAACATACCAACAAAATAAAATAAGTAGGATAGAAATGTACAAGTAAAATAAATAAATAAATAAATAAATAGAGTAATAAATATGTACAACCATATATACATATATACAGGTGCTGTGGGGAAGGGAAGGAGGTAAGACGGGGGGATGGAGAGGGGGACGAGGGGGAGAGGAAAGAAGGGGCTCAGTCTGGGAAGACCTCCTGGAGGAGGTGAGCTCTCAGCAGGGCCTTGAAGGGAGGAAGAGAGCTAGCTTGGCGGATGGGCAGAGGGAGGGCATTCCAGGCCCGGGGGATGACGTGGGCCGGGGGTCGATGGCGGGACAGGCGAGAGCGAGGTACAGTGAGGAGATCAGCGGTGGAGGAGCGGAGGGTGCGGGCTGGGCAGTAGAAGGAGAGAAGGGAGGTGAGGTAGGAGGGGGCGAGGTGATGGACAGCCTTGAAGCCCAGGGTGAGGAGTTTCTGCCTGATGCGCAGATTGATCGGTAGCCATTGGAGGTTTTTGAGGAGGGGAGTAATATGTCCAGAGCGTTTCTGGACAAAGATAATCCGGGCAGCAGCATGAAGTATGGATTGAAGTGGAGAGAGACACGAGGATGGGAGATCAGAGAGAAGGCTGGTGCAGTAGTCCAGACTCCAGACTCCAAACACAAGGAGTTTACAATCTACAGGGGGAGATGGACATTAAAATAAATGAGTAGTAGTAGTGGTGGTGGTAGTAAAGCAGCTTGGCTAAGTGGAAAGAGCACAGGCTTGCGAGTTGGAGGTCATGGGTTCTAATCCTGGCTCCACCACTTATCTGCTATGTGACCTTGGGTAAGTCACTTCACTTCTCTGTGCCTCAGTGACCTCATTTGTAAAATGGGGAAGAAGACTGTGAGCCCCACGTGGGACAACCTGATTACCTGCTATCTACCCCAGCTCTTAGGACAGTGCTTGGCACATAGTAAGCGCTTAAAAAATACTATTGCTATTATTTTTATTATTATTATTTTAGTGCTTTGCAGCTGGCACTCAATCAATACCTCTTTCCCTCTCAACTAAGTGGAAACAGGGTTGGGGGTTAAACAGTAGGTCTGGCCTGTTGTACTCCTCCAAGTGCTTAGTACAGTGCTTTGCACTCAATAAGGACTCAGTAAATGCTACTGATTGATCGATTACTGTAAGCTTGTTGAGATCGGGGAACATGATTACCCATTCTGTTATAATTGTCATTCATTCATTCAAATCATTCAATTATATCTATCGAGCGCTTACTGTGTGCAGAGCACTGCACTAAGCGCTTGGGAAGTGCAATGCGACAATAAACAGTGACCTTCCCAGCCTACAACAAGCTCACAGTCTAGAGGGATGGAGACAGCCAAGCGCTTAGTACAGGGCTCTCTACCTAGTAAGCATTCAATAAGTATAATTGAACGATTGATTAGATAATTACAAATGGATTAAAGTTAAATCCTGCACTCAAAGACATGCAAGTGCAAAGAATATATAGCAAAGGGAATGTGTCTGTTTATTGTTCTGTTGTACTCTCCCATCATCAATCGTATTTATTGAGCGCTTACTGTGTGCAGAGCACACTCCCAAGCACTCTCTCCCAAGTACTCTCCCAAGTACTCTCCCAAGCACTTAGTACAGTGCTCTGCACATAGTAAGCGCTCAATAAATGCGACTGAAGGAATGAATGAAAGATAGCAAACACGTAAGCAAAAAGAATGCATAATAGTGTAGCGAAGCCTAGAAAAATTTAGTCGTGAGAAATGGCAAGCTTGCAAGAGGTCAGCGGCTAGTTCAGTGACCCTCTGTCTCAATGAATCCAAGGCTCAGATCGCTGGAAGGAGGGAACTTTTCCAGAGTGACCTTCAAGAGGTCATCTCAGCCAGGTGAGTGAATGCTTGACCCCCTCAGGGTGAATGGCTGCAATGTTGAATTGGATCAGTTGTTCTATCGTCCTCTCCCAACCTCTTAGTACAGTGCTCTGCGCACAGTAAGGGCTCAATAAATACGACTGAATGAAGAGCAACCACCAAAGCACATCCTTGCAGACCCCAGAGCAAAACCCTCTCCCCCCTTCCCTCTCCTCGCCTCCTTTCCAGATGCTCAGTAAGAGCTGGGATAGTCATGACCTCCATGCCACCCAGTCCTTCTCTTCTCCTTCTTCTCTTCTTGGTTGCATTTGACCATGAAAGGGACCCTCTCCCTTTGGCCTGCATATAGCCTCCCTTTGATGGGATTCCTGGGCGGGTTCTTTGTTTGGTTTGCTGTCAAATCCTCCTCACACTGTGTATTTTAGACTTTCTGCTTCTGCCCAGTTGGATAAACAACACCACTTTCCGTGGAAAAATTGGAGCCGCCTGTCCTGGGAAAACGAATGAGTTATGATGAGAGGCGGCGGGGCCTGATAGGAAGGGCCTGGCACGGGGAGTCGGGAGACCTGGGTTCTAATCCTGGCTCCATCACCAGCACTCGGGCAGGTCCCTCAACTTCTCTGGGCCTCAGTTTCCTCGTCCAATTCGATACCTGTGTCCTTAGGCTATGAAACCCATGTGGGCCAGAAAATGTATCTGACCCGACTGCATTGTAACTTACCTCAAGGAATAGTCACATAGTATTAGTTTAAGAAGTACTATGATGTATTATGATTACATCCTCAAAATCCCCTATTAGTAATTCAGCCCGATTATTTCTAAGGGGGGGAGTGGGAGTGATTGCCCCCTACCCACCCACCCCCAAGCTCCCCAGCCCCATGACCCCCCCATTCTCCTGCCCCAGAGTCCCTAATTCCCCACACTCTTTCTGCAGCTTTTCTCCTCAAACTGCTACAGTCTGAGGCAAAATCGAGGTTCAGTGTCATGGTTCCCGACGTCCCTTGGCCTACGCTCTTATTGAACGCTCTGAGGGAGGATGGGGCGTCCACATCATCACGGGGGTCTCTCGGCCGAGAAGGTTGGAAATCAACATTAAGCACTTCCTGAGGGTGAAGCATTATACTCAACGTCTGGGAGAGTACAACAGAAGTAAGATAAACGATTGCTGCCCTTCAAGGGCTCACAGTCTAAAGGGGGAGGCAGATAAGAATTCAGAGGTCATGGGTTCAAATCCCAGCTCCGCCAGTTGTCAGCTGTGTGACTTTGAGCAAGTTACTTCACTTCTCTGCGCCTCAGTTCCCACATCTGTAAAATGGGGATGAAGACTGTGAGCCCCCACCGTGGGACAACCTGATCACCTTGTAATCTTCCCAGAACTTAGAACAGTGCTTTGCACATAGTAAGCACTTAATAATAAATGCCATCATTATCATTATTATAAAAACTCTTTAGTAATAATAATAATGATGTGCGGTATCTGTTAAACCCTTACTATGAGCCAGGCACTGTACTAAGCGCTGGGTTGGATGCAAGATAATCAGGTTGGACATGGGGCTCACAGTCTTAATCACTGTTTTGCAGATGAGATAACTGAGGCCCAGAGAAGTTAAATGACGCACACAGTAAGCGCTCAATAAATACGATTGATTGATTGACTTGACCAAGGTCACATGACAGACAGGTGGTGGAGCAGGATTAGAACCCAGGTCCTTCATACTCCCAGGCCCACGCTCTATCCACTAGGCCACACCGCTTCGCCGGAATAGAAGGAAGAACATATACGTAACATGAAGTGGGTGACGGGAAGGGCCAAAATGGGAAAAAAGTTGCCCGAGTATCATCCCCAAGCGGAAGGCGTCCCACTGCCATCCAACCCGGAATAGTGCAGGAAGGAATCTCCACGAGGGTGATCGGGTCAGTGTCCCGTCCGGAGCCGGGGCCGGCTTACGGCCAGGTCTCCGAGCCGGCAGGAGCAGCTGCGATTGCCCAAGACAGACAAGGAATCCTGAGCACGTAGTAGCCGGAGCAGCAAAAGCTGACACCGCATTCCCAAACTCTGACGAGGTCTTCCTGGACCCTGAACCGAGCTAGCTCCCCGTGCCCCCTCCTCCTGGCCGGGGTCAGCCCCGGAGCGCTGCGCCAAACTATCGCAGCCCCTCAGTTGGGGCTTCATCGCACGCTGGATGTCTTTGGACGAAGCTAAGGAAGCTATTTCCTTGTCCCAAAATAATAATAATGGCATTTGGTAAGTGCTTATCACTGTACTGAGCATTGGGGTAGCTAATAATAATGATGACGGCATTTATTAAGTGCTTACTATGTGTAAAGCACTGTTCTAAGCGCACGTGTCCGCTGTGTGACCTTGGGCAAGTCACTTAACTTCTCAGAGCCTCAGTTCCCTCATCTGTAAAATGGGGATTAAGACTGTGAGCCCCACGTGGGACAGCTTGATCACCTTGTATCCCCCCCAGCGCTTAGAACAGTGCTCTGCACATAGTAAGCGCTTAACAAATGGCATTATTATTATTATTATTATTATTATTATTATTATTATTTATTTTACTTGTACATATCTATTCTATTTATTTTATTTTGTTAGTATGTTTGGTTTTGTTCTCTGTCTCCCCCTTCAAGCCTGTGAGTCCACTGTTGGGTAGGGACTATCTCTATATGTTGCCAGCTTGTACTTCCCAAGCACTTAGTACAGTGCTCTGCACACAGTAAGCACTCAATAAATACGATTGATTGATTGATTGATTGATTGGGGAGGTTACAAGGTAATCAGGTTGTCCCACGGCGGGCTCACGGTCTCCATCCCCATTTTCCAGAAGAGGTAACTGAGGCACAGAGTAGTTAAGTGTGGCTCAGTGGAAAGAGCCCGGGCTTTGGAGTCAGAGGTCATGGGTTCAAATCCCGGCTCCGCCAGTTGTCAGCTGTGTGACTTTGGGCAAGTCACTTAACTTCTCTGTGCCTCAGTTACCTCATCTGTAAAATGGGGATTAAGACTGTGAGCCCCCCGTGGGACAACCTGATCACCTTGTAACCTCCCCAGCGCTTAGAACAGTGCTTTGCACATAGTAAGCGCTTAATAAATGCCATCATTATTATTATTATTAAGTGACTTGCCCCAAAGTCACACAGCTGACAATTGGCAGAGTCAGGATTTGAACCCATGACCTCTGACTCCAAAGCCCGGGCTCTTTCCACTGAGCCATGCTGCTATCTCTAGTTAACAATACGGGCTATGAGGTCAAACCCAGACCCCATCCCCCGTGGGGCTCCCAAGCTCCAGCGCTTAGTACTGTGCCTGGCACATGGTGAGCGCTTAACAAATACCATTATTATTCAACGCCCGACTGGGTGCTATAGTTGGTGCTCCTCACTCACCTGATCCTCACCTGTCAGTCGGTCTATCGTATTTACTAAGCACTTACAGCATGCAAAACACTGTATTAAGCACTTGGGAGAGTACAATACAACAATATAATAGACACATCCCCTGCCCACGACCAGCTTACCATCTAGAGGGGGAGAGAGACATAACTATAAATACCGAGCCGGGTTCTTAATCAATCAATCAATCAATCACATTTATCAAGCGCTATGTGCAAAGCACTGTACTAAGCATTTGGGAGGATAGAATAGAGCAATAAAACAGACACGTTCCTTATTTGCAACGAGATTACAGTCTAGAAGAGGAGACAGATATTAATATAAATAAATCAAATTACAGAGACATACTCAATCCGTTTCCCATCCTCGCCACCGCGCCCACAAAATGTCTGTCTCACCAGAAGCTTTGCAGCCAGTAGCCACTGATGCCTAAGACCCAGAATGGCCTATTGGACAGAGCACGTATCTGGGAGTCAGAAGGAGCTGGGTTCTAATCCTGCCTCTGCCCCTTTCCTGTTGTGTGACTTTGGGCAAGTCACTTCACTTCTCTGGGCCTCAGTGACCTCGTCTGTAAAATGGGGATTGAGACTGTGAGCCCCACGTGGGACAGGGACTGTGTCCACCCTGATTAGCTTGTAGCTACCCCAGAGCTTAGTACAGTGCCTGGATCGTAGTAAGTGCTTAATCATCATCATCAATCGTATTTATTGAGCGCTTACTATGTGCAGAGCACTGTACTAAGCGCTTGGGAAGTACAAATTGGCAACATATAGAGACAGTCCCTACCCAACAGTGGGCTCACAGTCTAAAAGGGGGAATAATAATAAATAATAATTTATTATAATTTATAATTAATAAATATTAATAAATATAATTAACAGAAAAAGAGGTGAAGGTGAGGCGGGACGGGGAGGGAAGGGTGTCATTCAGTTAATCGTATTTACCGAGCACTTATTGACTGTACTAAGCGCCTGGGAGAGTACAATATAACAATAAACAGACACATTCCCTGCCTACCCTTCTAACTAATTCTAACTCTGGAGGCAGACCTGTCGGGCACCATTTTACCTGGATAATGCATCATCGAGGGGCACACCAGCGAGCAAAGCTACTGAGAAGATGGATCGTGGGTTTGGCGAAGGTCCAGGCCACGGTGGTTCAGGGAGACGGCCGTGCTGGTGTTGACATTGACCGGTGGAAGGCCAATGGGTTGCCATGAGAACAGGTGTCAGCCCTCATAAACAGCCTCTTGCTCTCCGCCACATCCCCCGGGCTGGTTGTCAGGTTCACGGTGAGAGGCCGTCTTTTACAGCACTGTTTATCCTGGGCTCACAGGAGCTCTGATGGGCCCCAAATGGTGATGAGGTAGAGACAAGGTGGTTGATTTAAGCCTCCTTCCCTGTCAGCCCATCCCCACAGCCCTGAGCCGAGAGCCTTGGAGCCTGGTGCTTGTGTAAATCTAAAACCACCAGGGATGCTGGAAAATGAGGGGTTTTCTTGTTTTGTTTTCATTTTTTATGGTATTTGTTAAGTGTTTACTACATGTGAGGCGCTGTATTAAGTGCAGGGGTAGATACAAGTTAATTGGGTTGGACACAGTCCCTGTCCCAAGTGGGATACAGTGCTCTGTGAACAGTAAGCGCTCAATCATTCGCTCCCACGGCTTCAACTATCATCTCTACGCTGATGACACCCAGATCTACATCTCTGCCCCTGCTCTCTCCCCCTCCCTCCAGGCTCGCATCTCCTCCTGCCTCCAGGACATCTCCATCTGGATGTCCGCCCGCCACCTAAAGCTCAACATGTCGAAGACTGAGCTCCTTGTCTTCCCTCCCAAACCTTGTCCTCTCCCTGACTTTCCCATCTCTGTTGACGGCACTACCATCCTTCCCGTCTCACAAGCCCGCAACCTTGGTGTCATCCTCGACTCCGCTCTCTCATTCACCCCTCACATCCAAGCCATCACCAAAACCTGCCAGTCTCAGCTCCGCAACATTGCCAAGATCCGCCCTTTCCTCTCCATCCCCACCGCTACCCTGCTCATTCAAGCGCTCATCCTATCCCGTCTGGACTACTGCATCAGCCTTCTCTCTGATCTCCCAACCTCGTGTCTCTCTCCACTTCAATCCATACTTCATGCTGCTGCCCGGATTATCTTTGTCCAGAAACGCTCTAGGCATATCACTCCCCTCCTCAAAAATCTCCAGTGGCTACCAATCAATCTGCGCATCAGGCAGAAACTCCTCACCCTGGGCTTCAAGGCTGTCCATCCATCCCCTCGCCCCCTCCTACCTCACCTCCCTTCTCTCCTTCTACAGCCCAGCCCGCACCCTCCGCTCCTCCGCCGCTAATCTCCTCACCATTAAGCCTCGTTCTCGCCTGTCCCGCCATCGACCCCCGGCCCACGTCATCCCCCGGGCCTGGAATGCCCTCCCTCTGCCCCTCCGCCAAGCTAGCTCTCTTCCTCCCTTCAAGGCCCTACTGAGAGCTCACCTCCTCCAGGAGGCCTTCCCAGACTGAGCCCCTTCCTTCCTCTCCCCCTCGTCCCCTTCTCCATCCCCCCCATTTTACCTCCTTCCCTTCCCCACAGCACCTGTATATATGTATATATGTTTGTGCATATTTTTTACTCTATTTATTTATTTATTTATTTTGTTTGTACAAATCTATTCTATTTATTTTATTTTGTTAGTATGTTTGGTTTTGTTCTCTGTCTCCCCCTTTTAGACTGTGAGCCCACTGTTGGGTAGGGACTGTCTCTATATGTTGCCAATTTGTACTTCCCAAGCACTTAGTACAGTGCTCTGCACATAGTAAGCGCTCAATAAATACGATTGATTGATTGATTGATTGATTGATTGATTGATTGACTGATCTGCTCCTAACTTTCTCTGTGTCCTTAGGAAAGTCACTTAACTCCTCTGTGCCTCCAAAATTCCTGCACTCCCACACCAGCACCAACTGGTACGGGTATGGATGATGATGGTATTTGTTAAGCACTTACTATGTGCCAAGAACTCTTCTAAATTAAACACTGGGTGCAAGACTGTAAATTGCCAGGAAAATGAACCTCAAATAAGCATAAGAGGCTGCTGTTATGAGAGAATGTTCTCCATTTAGGCAGACTAAATTCTCCCATTCCTCCAGCTTCTTCTCTGGCTGAGAGGTTCATCACTGTGTGGAAAGGTCAATTTGAGGAAACAAGGTTTTTTTTGGTTGTTGTTCTTTTTAAATGGTATCTGTTAAGTGCTTACTATGTGCCAGGCACTGTACTAAGCACTGGGGTAGATACAAGCCAATCAGGTTGGACACAGTCCCTGTATCACCTGTCCACATGTTTTGTTTTGTTGTCTGTCTCCCCCTTTTAGACTGTGAGTCCGTTGTTGGGTAGGGACCGTCCCTATATGTTGCCAACTTGTACTTCCCAAGCGCTTAGTACAGTGCTCTGCACACAGTAAGCGCTCGATAAATACAATTGAATGAATGAATGAATAAATGAATGAATAGCACATGGGACTCACAGTCTTAATCCCCTTTTTACTGATGAGCTAACTGAGGTACGGAGAAGTGAAGTGACTTGCCCAAGATCACACAGCGGACAAGTGATAGAGTCAGGATTAGAACCCAAGTCCTTCTGACTCCCAAGCCCGTGCTCTACCACTATCAATAATAATAATAATAATAATAATAATGACATTTGTTAAGCGCTTACTATGAGCACTGTTCTAAGCGCTGGGAGGGATACAAGGTGATCAACTTGTCCCACGTGGGGCTCATGGTCTTAATCCCCATTTTACAGATGAGGGAACTGAGGCTCAGAGAAGTTAAGTGACTTGCCCAAGGTCACACAGCAGACATGTGGCGGAGCCGGCATTCAAACCCATGACCTCTGACTCCAAAGCCCGTGCTCTTTCCAATGAGCCACACTGCTTCTCCTAATCAATCAATCAATCATATTTATTGAGCGCTTACTGTGTGCAGAGCACTGTACTAAGCGCTTGGGAAGTACAAGTTGGACAATGCTGTTGTCAATGGGATGAAGATGCTACCTTCTTCTCCCCAGTGCTTGAGGATATGCGCCTGGTTTTTTGTGGGGGGTGTTTGGGTATTTTTAATGGTACTTGTTAAGTGCTCACTCTGTGCCAGGCACCGTGCTAATCCCTGGGGTAGATACAACCTCAGGTTGGACACAGTCCCTGCCCCACATGGAACTCACGGTCTTAATCCCCATTTTACAAATGAGGTAACTGAGGCACAGAAGCGAAGTGACTTACCCGAGGTCACCCAGAAGACACGTGGAGGAACTGGGATTAAAAGCCAAGTCCTCTGGCTCCAAAGCCCGCACACTTTCCATTAGGCCACGGTGAAGAGACTGAGCGCATTCTGCGGAAAACTTGGCCAGCGAAGCTGTGTGTGAAATCTGTTGCCCCTTGGTCTTGTTCCATTCAGATCAGCGGGATGTTCTGCCCCGCAGACAGACTGTGCTGCCAGACGAAGTGGAAAGGAGGCATCCAAACAGCAAATTTCACTGAACATAAAACAAAACCAAACTTGGAGAATCAAGCTTGTGTCAAACTAACTGGAGCCCGAGGACCAACATGAAGTCATGGCTTAGTAAGTCAGCCAGGCAATCGTATTTATGGAGCGCTTACTGTGTGGTGAGCACTTGGGAGAGTATATAATAATAATAATAATAATAATAATAATAATAGTGGCATTTATTAAGCGCTTACTATGTGCAAAGCACTGTTCTAAGCGCTGGGGAGGTTACAAGTTGATTAGGTTGTCCCACCGGGGGCTCACAATCTTAATCCCCATTTTACAGCTGAGGTAACTGAGGCCCAGAGAAGTGAAGTGACTTGCCCAAAGTCACACAGCTGACAATTGGCGGAGCCGGGATATATAATAATAAATATATAATAATATATAAAATAAATATAATAAATAATATATATTTAATGTAATATATTAATATATAATATTATATATAACTATATATAATTATATATAACTATATAATAAATAATAGTAATAATAAGTAGTAATAAGTAGTAATGATAATAAATAATAGTAAACAGACGCAGTCCCTGCCCGCAACAAGCTTACAAATCTAGAGGGGGAGACAGACATTAATATCAATAGTTTAATTGCTGAGGATGGGCAGAGATCTTGCCCCAGCCCTTTCATTCAATCGTATTTATTGAGAGCTTACTGTGTGCAGAGCACTGTACTAAGCGCTTGGGAAGTCCAAGTTGGCAACATATAGAGACGGTCCCTACCCAACAGTGGGCTCACAGTCTAGAAGGGGGAGACAGACAACGAAACAAAACATATTAACAAAATAGAATTAATACAATAAATATTTACAAGTAAAATAAATAGAGTACTAAATACATACAAACATATATACATATATACAGGTGCTGTGGGGAAGGGAAGGAGGTAAGGCTGGGGCCTGAGGGTAAGGCCCTCAACCTTAGAGGTTCTTCCCTGAGTGATTGATCATCATTGATCACTGATCATCTGATCAATGGGCAGCAGCGGTCAACAAGGCCAACAAAACCCTGGCCATCCCCAGGAAAGTGGCAAGACAGGAGCCAGTCTCACCCTTTTGGAAGACACCAAGCAGCGTGGCTTAGTGGAAAGTGCATGGGGTTGGGAATCAGAGGTCGTGGGTTCTAATCCCGGCTCCGCCACTGACCAGCTGTGTGACTTTGGGCAAGTCACTTGACTTCTCTATGCCTCAGTTACCCCATCTGTAAAATGGGGATTAAGACTGTGAGCCCCATGTGGGACAACCTGATAATCTTGTACCCATCCCAGCGTTTAGAAGAGTGCTCATCACACAGTAAATGCTTAACAAATACCACCATTATTATTATCTTTTCAATCAATCACTTGCATTTGTTGAGAGCTCAAAGGGGGCAGAACACTGTTCTAAGCGCTTGGGAGAGTACAACACAACAGTCTTTTGACACTCTACCAACCATAAACCCTTCACCTTTGTTACGCTATTCCCAATCTACTGTCCCACATTTTAGAAAGGAGCTGGAGAAAATACCAAAAAGGGAAACCAACCTGTTCTAGGGAATGAAGGAGCTTCCCTATAAACAGAGGCGAATCATAATTATTATTGTTGCGATGTGCAAAGCGCTTACTATGTGTCAAGCATTATGCTAAGCCCTGGGCTAGATAAGAGATAATCCAGTTGGGTGCACTCCCCGCCCCATATCGGGCTCCCAGTCTGAAGGGGTGAGAGAACAAGCATTGGATTCCCATTTTACAGATGCAAAAAACTGCTCCTCTCCAAGTAACATTATCAAAGACGGAATTCCGGGTGGATCATTGGTGATAGAGTTTCCTACGGAAATATTAGAGGGGGAGAGGGAGTGATGGAGGGAAGTGGGAGGAAAGAGGAGACGAGGAGATGGGGAGAGATTAAGGAGCAGAAGAAAATATCACTTCACCCAACTTGTGACGTTGCCACTTCTTGGTGCTTGAATCTCTCAATGACCCAATTATTAAATGGAGCTGCATTCGCTAAGAAATATTACTCTCTTAGACTGTGTAACAGTGATAAATGTGGAACAGATGGGGCCATGACAAGCTTTTTAAAGTCGATTAGGAGATATATTACAAAATTAATGTATGAGCATTTAACGAAGTTCAGCTGTCTTCGGGCAAGGCAATAATGGACCACATAACTTGATAAAAAAAAATCCATAAACAGCCAGCCCTATGAAGTATTAGCCTAGCACTTAACTTTCTCTTTTTTATTCTGGTTTTGAGAAAAGAGTTTGGGAAGAATTAATAGTTTGGGGTGAGAGTTGTAATTTTCCAGAAGCGATATCCCTGCTCTGTGCTTCCGACACCCTGAGAACTGCGGCTTGGAGTTTGCCAAAGTCCCTTGTTACAAGAATCCCACTGGACGTAGCCTCGTTATTTATTCACAGACCATTCCTCAGACTTTCAAACCATTTTTCACCGAGCAGTCGGTAATTCTTTCTACTTCACGCAAGCCACAGAGATAAGTTTATCACGAATTATATCAGATAGAGTGAAGTAAGCAATTTTTCCCCTATCCTGGGCAGGCGGAGTTGAGACCATGTCATTTGGAGCAATGATAAACGGTGACCACAAAGAATGTTCAACAAATCCACAAGTTCCAAGCTTTATATGGCATTTCTTAAGCTTTTACAATGTGCCAGGCACTTTACCAAATGCTGAGGTACATACAAGACGATCAGGTTGCATACAGTCCATGTCCCAGATGGGGCTCATGGCTTTCATCCCCATTTTACAGATGAGGTAACTGAAGCATAGAGAAGTTAAATCATCATCAATCGTATTTATTGAGCACTTACTGTGTGCAGAGCACTGTACTAAGCGCTTGAGAAGTACAAATTGGCAACATATAGAGACAGTCCCTACCCAACAGTGGGCTCACAGTCTAAAAGCGGGAGACAAAACCAAACATACTAACAAAATAAAATGAATAGAATAGATATGTACAAGTAAAATAAATAAATAAATAAATAGAGTAATAAATATGTACAAACATATATACAGGTTAAAAAGTTAAATGACTTTCCCAAGGTCCTTCTGACTCCCAGGGCTATACTCTATCTACTAGACAACACTGCTTCACAACTCACACTTCTCTACCTCACATCTCCAGCCTAGAGAGGGCCAGGGAAGACCCCCAGCTCATCTCAAGGAGAAGCAGAAATGTGGGCAAGTGAAGGGGTTCTGATCCTAGAAATTACGGCCTCATGTTGGCTCAAAACTGAAAGAGAGGCCAACTGAGCCAGGCAGAGACATGGCTAGGGAACTGTGGCCCAGTCTGAAGCGGGAAGTTGGAGAAACAACAAAACTTCAGACCAAGAAACCACCCGGGGCCTCTCTTAGTATCCACCGTCAGGAGTTCAAATATAATAAGATGGTCATGGGGCTACTCAGAGAGAGCAGCAATGCTTTTAGAGGCAGGCCCAGGATGTGTGGTCCTGGGCTGTCCTAGTCCTCGCCCCAGAGGGGGTTACCCAGTTCTTGGCCCAGTTTGGGGCCCGAACAACCCCGTGGTGTAGGCCAGGCTCTGCAAGAGCCTGTTGGACATGTGCATCACACTGAAGAAGGCGGACAAGGACCTCCGCAAGTGGAGCTTCTCAGTCCCCTCCCAGAACCACTCCTGCGGTATAAATCTGTGCAAATGCTGGGGTATAATTGAGTAGGAGAAAAGATGCAGGCAGCGGTACAGAAAATAAAAGTTTTCTAGGTGTTGCATTATTATATTGTACTAACCCACGCGCTTAGTACAGTGCTCTGCACAAAGGAAGCGCTCAATAAATAAGATTGACTGATGGGGCAACACTGCCCCCTGCTGGATGGAAAGAGACACCCCCCCCCACCCCCCACCAACCCCCCACCTACCCCCACCCACCATCTCTTCATCCCCAGAAGGGCAGTGTGAGAGAACGCTTCCCTCAAAGGACTGTTCCTTCCTCCTCAAGGGCCCCGATCCCTTGGTGCTCTACAGTAATAGTAATAATAATGGCATATATTAAGCGCTTACTATGTGCAAAGCACTGCTCTAAGCACTGAGGAGGTTACAAGGAGATCAGGTGGTCCCATGGGGGCTCACAGTCTTAATCCCCATTTTACAGATGAGGTAACAGGCCCAGAGAAGTTAAGTGACTTGCCCAAAGTCACACAGCAGACGTGTGGTGGAGCCGGGATTTGAACCCATGACCTCTGACTCCAAAGCCCGGGCTCTTTCCACTGAGCCACGCTGCTTGTAAGAGTCAATCCACTGAAAGATGGTCTCGTCCACACCGTACTCAATGGAATGTATATCACATCTGCCTCCCCTCAAGACTGGAAGCTCGTTGTGGGTAAGGAGCGCGTCTGCCAACTCTACTGTATTGTCATCATCATCATCAATCATATTTATTGAGCGCTTACTATGTGCAGAGCACTGTACTAAGCACTTGGGAAGTACAAATTGGCAACGTATAGAGACAGTCCCTACCCAACAGTGGGCTCACAGTCTAAAAGGGGGAGACAGAGAACAAAACCAAACATACTAACAAAATAAAATAGAATAGATATGTACAAATAAATTAAATAAATAAATAAATAGAGTAAAAAAATATGTACAAACATATATACATATATACAGGTGCTGTGGGGAAGGGAGGGAGGTAAGATGGGGGGATGGAAAGGAGGACGAGGGGGAGAGGAAGGAAGGGGCTCAGTCTGGGAAGGCCTCCTGGAGGAGGTGAGCTCTCAGCAGGGCCTTGAAGGGAGGAAGAGAGCTAGCTTGGCGGATGGGCAGAGGGAGGGCATTCCAGGCCCGGGGGATGACGTGGGCCGGGGGTCGATGGCGGGACAGGCGAGAACGAGGTACGGTGAGGAGATCAGCGGTGGAGGAGCGGAGGGTGCGGGCTGGGCTGTAGAAGGAGAGAAGGGAGGTGAGGTAGGAGGGGGCGAGGTGATGGACAGCCTGGAAGCCCACGGTGAGGAGTTTCTGCCTGATGCGCAGATTGATTGGTAGCCACTGGAGATTGTCCTCTCCCAACTGCTACGTAGGGTGCTCTGCACATAGTAAGCCCTCAATAAATACCACTGATGAGTGATGATAGAGTCGCCGACTTTTCATTTCGAGGGCCAGGGTGAACTTGGTTCTGGGATGGGGAGGGAGGAGGGCCAGGAAATGAATGAGAGCCCACTGTTGGGTAGGGACTGTCTCTATATGTTGTCAACTTGTACTTCCCAAGCGCTTAGTACAGTGTTCTGCACACAGTAAGCGCTCAATAAATACGATTGATTGATTTATTGATTGAATGAGAGAACCGGGCATGACCAGGGACTGGGCTGGCGTGGGAGCAGACACACTAAGGGGTGGGGAAGTGGAAACATGAGACACACAGGGATGGGAAAGAGTAAGCACAGGCACACAATCAGTGGGGAAGAGGAAATAGGTAATGCCTAGGGACGGGGAAGACGAAGCAGACACATTCAGATTCCACAGAGGGAAAGAGGAAAAAACAGGGATGGGAAAGAGGAAACGCACACACACACACACATATAACCACATCCATTCCCCAGGCAATAAGAAAATCTGGCCAGGCCATGAAAGCAACCCAACCCTGGGCAAGCGCTTAGTACAGTGCTTTCACACAGTAAGCACTCAATAAATACGACTGAAGTGGGCTGAGGCCAGAGCAGGCCTGACTGGGGTTCTGAGATCCCAATTCCTCACCTCCTCCCAGCTGAAGCTCGGGTCAGGCTGACCCCAAAATGCCCATTTCCAGAATCTATCCCATAATGCAGTCACCTTCAACCCTAAAAACCATCTGTCTGTCCACCCAGGTGCGATGGGTTTTTGTGTTGTTGGGGTTTTTTAATGGTATCTGCTAAGCGCTATGTGGGGTAGATTCAAGCTGATCAGGTTGGTCAGGTCACAATCCAGGTCTCTCATGGGGCTCATAGTCTTCATCCCCAGTTTACAGATGAGGGAACTGAGGTACAGAGAAATTAAGTGAACTTGACCAAGTCACACAGCAGACTGAGAAATTGTTTATGGAGAGGCAAAGTTTTGTTTTGTTGTCTGTCTCCCCCTTCTAGACTGTGAGCCCGCTGCTGGGTAGAGGCCATCTCTATGTACTTCCCAAGCGCTTAATACAGTGCTCTGCACACAGTAAGTGCTCAATAAATGCAATTGAATGAATGAAAGAAAGGCGCCAAGGCCGTTGGGTCAGAGACACACAGACATAGCTATAATTCTGTTTATTCTGACGGTTTTGACACCTGTCTACATGTGTTGTTTTGTTGTCTGTCTCCCCCTACTAGACTGTGAGCCCGTTGCTGGGTCGGGACCGTCTCTATCTGTTGCCGACTTGTACTTCCCAAGCGCTTAGGGCAGTGTTCTGCACACAGCAAACGCTCAATAAATACAATTGAATGAATGGATGAATGAAAAAACCAATCAGAGAAGTGGCAATGGGGAGCAGAGGGGAGAGAAAGCTCAGTGATGGATGGACTTCAGCTAGAGTCACAGAAATACCATCAGATTTCCCAGGGTGGATCTGGTCCATTTCTACCAATGGGAAGGAACAGAGAGGAAGGTGGTCATTCCCTTCTGGATACCAAGAACTGCCCATTCTCCTAAGCAGGGCACAGAGTGCCATCCGCCCCCTGCCCCCATCCCATGTTCCTGAAGGGCTCACCCCAAAATGTTGTAGAATCCGAGTCCAGCACTGCATAGAAAATTTACGGACGTCAGCTCTGCTGCGTGTTTACATTTTCAGTGTCTCTGAGGCTGCTGAATAGGAAAAATATTTTGGTCCCGGGAATATGCCATCTGAGTCACTCCTGTCTTCGAGCCTCATTTCTCCTTGGGTGGCATCATCGGACAAAAGCCGAGTGAAGATTAGCAAAGGCATTGGTTGCCAAGGCCTTCCTGGGGGAAGAAGAACAGAGAGCCGATTAACTCCAGCCAGTATACACTGCCAGATCTGTGCTCTCTCTTTGGGGCACACCAGGCAGTTGCCTCCCTGCAGCAAATCTCATTTGTATGTTATCTTTTGCTAATGGGAGAGACTCCGATGCAGATGGCCACGAGAGCCTCCATCAAAAGAGACATAGTCTAGTGGAAAGAATATAGTGCTAGGAGTGAGGAGACCTGGGTCCTAATCCCATCTCTGCCACTGACCTGCTGTGGGACTTTGGCCAAGTCACTTGCCATCTATGGGCCTTGGTTTCCTCATCTGTAGAATGGGGATTAAGGATCTGTTCTCCTCTTTAGATTAGCCTCCTCGCCGACCTCCTTGCCGAATTTCATTCATTCATTCATTCAATTGTATTTATTGAGCGCTTACTGTGTGCAGAGCACTGTACTAAGCACTTGGGAAGTACAAGATGGCAACATATAGAGGCGGTCCCTACCCAACGACGGGCTCACGGTCTAGAAGGGGGAGACAGAGAACAAAACAAAACATGTGGACAGGTGTCAAGTCGTCAGGACAAATAGAATTAAAGCTATATGCACATCATTAACAAACTAAATAGAATAGTAAATATGTACAAGTAAAATAAATAGAGTAATAGATCTGTACAAACATATATACAAGTGCTGTGGTGGAAGGAGGTAGGGCAGGGGGGATGGGGAGGAGGAGAGGAAAAAGGGGGCTCAGTCTGGGAAGGCCTCTTGGAGGAGGTGAGCTGTCAGTAGGGCTTTGAAGGGAGGAAGAGAGCTAACTTGGCAGATGTGTGGACGGAGGGCATTCCAGGCCAAGGGGAGGTCGTGGGCCGGCGGTCGACGGCGGGACAGGCGAGAACGAGGTACAATGAGGAGGTTAGCGGCAGAGGAGCGGAGGGTGCGGGCTGGGCTGGAGAAGGAGAGAAGGGAGGTGAGGTAGGAGGGGGTGAGGTGATGGACAGCCTTGAAGCCCAGGGTGAGGAGTTTTTGCTTGACATTTCAAAAGAATCGATGCTCTTTCTATCCTGTTTTTTCACTGGCCAGCTTTCGAATCCATACACTGTCTGGATCACATCTCTGGGCCTCAGTTAGTTCATCTGTAAAGTTGGGATGAAGACTGTGAACCTCATCTGGGACAGGGACGGTATTCAACCCAATTTGCTGGTATCCAACCCAGCGCTTAGCACAGTGCCTGGCACATAGCGCTTAACAAATACTGTTATTGACTGATTGATTGATCAAGACAGGGACTGTGTCTAGTCTGTATTGAACATACCCAACTAATTAGGATAGCGCTGGGCACATCGCAAGCACTTGACAAATATTACAATATTTCAACCCCCACACCTGTGACCCTGCTGCATTTTAGTGCCTGATAAATGCTCGTCAAGGACGCGGGCCACTCCAGAAAATGTCTTTTACCACTTCGCTATATGAACAAGCACAGGTAACTAATGAGCCAAATCGAACTGGGAACGAGCAAGTCACGATATTAAATAGTGCACGAAGGTGGTTCGTTACCAAACAATTTGCATATTAAATTGTAAACTCCTCAAGGACAGAGGCTTAGTGCAGTGCTTAGCACACAGTAGCAGCTGAGTAGGTGTCATTGATGATGCATATGTAAATTAACTGACCCCAGCATACAGATGTGCATTTAAAATCACAAATATTACCATTACATTTTCTACCTAATCATCTAAACTCCAAACTGTCTTTCCATTTCAGAACCATCTCACTGAAAAGCACAGGCCTGGGAATCAGAAAGACCTGGTTTCTAATACTGGCTCCACCACTTTTCTGCTGAGTGACTTCGGGCAAGCCACTTAACTTCTCTGTGCCTCTGTTAGCTCAACTATAAAAAAATTAGGGATTAGGACTGTGGGACATGGACTGTGTCCAAACTGATTAGCTTGTATCTACCCCAGCACTTGGCCCATAGTAAGCACTTAACCAATACTATAAAAAAGCAACCAGAGGAATTTTATTATTGATCTGTATTGGTTAATTAAATTTCACTACAACTGTCTCTAAGGGGAAAGAGAGAAAATGTCTGAACATGCAGCTTCGGATCAAATGTGTTGCACTCTCCCAAGCACTTAGTACGGTGTTCTGCACATAGTAAGTACTCAACAAATACCGTTGATTGATTGACGTTCCTTCTTTTTACCCCAACAAAATAATAAATAAAAGGAAAGGAAAAGGGATAAATTAGGGCGACTCTTGCCCTAGGATGATAATGAAAAGCTACTGGGGTCCTGAATGGCGCATCGCCATTGCTAAGAGACCAACACTAGATGATAATGATTCAGAACCCCGGGCAGCCCTATATAGTGGGGTCCCTGGTGCTTTGATTGTCTCAGCATCAGCAGACCATGGGTCAGTAAAGAGAACGGAATAATAATAATTATAACAATAATAATAATGATAACTGTGGTGCTTGTTAAGCGCTTACTATATGCCAAGCACTGTACTAAGGGCAGAGGTGAATACACACAAATTGGGTTGGACAACAGTCCCCATACCACATGGGGCTCGCAGTCTCAATCCCCATTTTACAGATGAGGGAACCGAGGCACAGAGAAGTGAAGCGACTTGTGAGGCTCTAGTTAAATTTGCTTAAATAACAGGTCGAGGTATCATCATGGCAGCTGGGGTTAGCTAAAGCCCAGTTTTTAATGGGACAGGACAGCAGTGTGGTCTAGTGAATAGAGCACGGCCCTCGGAGTCAGAAAGACCTTGGTTCTAATGTGACACGTGACCTTGGGCAAGTCGCTTCACTTTCCTGTGCCTCAGTTCCCTCATCTGTCAAATGGGGGATTAGAACTGTGAGCCCCATGTGGGTCAGGGACCGATTAGCTTGCATCCACCCCGGAGCTTAGTACAGTGCCTGCCACATAGTAAGGGCTTTAACAAGTACCATAAAAAAAAAGGAAGAAAGAAAAAGGACACAGGACAGAGGAGAGGAGAGGGGAGTCTCTGCATTGGGAAAAAAGTTCTAAAGTTTCTAATTAATTAATTTAATAATAGCATTTATTAAGCACTTACTATGTTCAAAGCACTAGTCTAAGTGCTGGGAGGGGATACAAGGTGATCAGGTTGTCCCATGGGGGGCTCACAGTCTTAATCTCCATTTTACAGATGAGGTAACTGAGGCACAGATAAGTTTAGTGACTTGCCCAAAGTCACGCAGCTGGCAATTGGTGGAGCCGGGATTTGAACCCATGTCCTCTGACTCCAAAGCCCGTGCTCTTTCCATTGAGCCATGCTGCCTTCTAAGTCAGTAGGGGTGTATTATACAGCTCTGCTGATCTAAAGTTCATTTACAGAGAGTGTCAGGCATTTCTGTTCGGAAAGCAGATTTCAGTCCCTAAATGAAATTTGGATTTCAGTATTGATTGCAACCTGAAACCTCCTCTAGACTGTAAGCTCATTGTGGGCAGAGAATGTGTTTGCCAACGCTGTTATTTTGTACTCTCCCAAGTGCTTAGTACAGTGCTCTGCACCCAGAAAGTGCTCGATAAATACCATTGATTGATTGATTGAAATAGGGGCCAAGAAAGAACAACATAAAACTTTATATGATAATACTAATGATGGCATTTTTTAAGCGTTTACTATGTGCAAAGCACTGTTCTAAGTGCTGGGGAGGTTACAAGGTGATCAGGTTGGCCCACGGGAGGCTCACAGTCTTAATCCCCATTTTACAGATGAGGTCACTGAGGCTTAGAGAAGTTAAGTGACTTGCCCAAGGTCACACAGCAGACGTGTGGTGGAGCCGGGATTCGAACCCATGACCTCCGACTCCAAAGCCCGTGCTCTTTCCACTGACCCAAGCTGCTGTATGACCCAGGGATATATCTTCTTTATTTTCTCCTGTCCCCTTACTCCCAGAGAAGCAGTTTGGTGTGGATCATCACATCAGACCTTCTTTTGGGTGGACTTTGGCTTAGGAATTGAGAAACTATTTGAGTAGGTATCCGTGCCTCTTTGACACAATTGAACATCCTGAGACTCATTCATTCATTCATTCATTCAATCGTATTTATTGAGCGCTTACGGTGTGCAGAGCACTGTACTAAGCGCTTGGGAAGTACAAATTGGCAACACATAGAGACAGTCCCTACCCAACAACGGGCTCACGGTCTAGAAGGGGGAGACAGACGGCAAAAGAAAACATGTAGACGGGTATCAAGTCATCAAAATAAATAGAAATAAAGCTAGATGCACACCATTAACAAAATAAATAGAATAGTAAATATGCACAAGTAAAATAGAGTAATAAATCTGTACAAACATATATACAGGTGCTGTGGAGAGGAGAAGGAGGTAGGGTGGGGGAGATGGGGAGCAGGAGAGGAAAAAGGCCCCCCTCTAAATTTGATTTCCTGTAGCGTTCTGCCTGTCATCATCAATCGTATTTATTGAGCGCTTACTGTGTGCAGAGCACTGTACCAAGCGCTTGGGAAGTACGAATTTTGACTCCCACCGTGGCAGCACTTCGAGACCTCAAACTGCCCCCACCCTTATTGAGCGCTTACTGTGTGCAGACCACTGTACTAAGCGCTTGGGAAATACAAGTTGGCAACATATAGAGACGGTCCCTACCCAACAGCGGGCTCACAGTCTAGATACTTCAATAACTAATTCTAAACCCTGCGCTTTGCTCTCTCAGCAAAGATACCAAACGGAGTTGAGCACTTACTACGCGTCAAGCACTTCGGGTTGGGTGCCCATACACTGCCCTTTCTTTTTAACGGTGCTTGTTAGAGAAACAACGTTGCCTAGTGGGTAGAACACAGGCCTGGGTGTTGGAAGCATCTGGGTTTTAATCCCAGCTGCATCGCTTTTCTGCTGTGCAACCCTGGGCAAGTCACTTCACTTCTCTGGGCCTCAGTTCCCTCATTTACAAAATGGCGATCAAGACTGGGAGCCCCATGTGGGAAATGTGTCCCACCGGATTATCTTGCGTCTGCTCCGGTGCTTGGCATAGTGCCTGACACGGAGAAAGTGCTTGACAAATGCCACGATAATTACTAATAAGTGCTTACTATGTGCCAGGCGCTGTACTAAGAACTGGGATAGATATAAGCTAATCAAGTAGCTTATATAGAGAAGCAATCGATCAATCAATCGTATTTATTGAGCGCTTACTGTGTGCAGAGCACTGTACTAAGCACTTGGGAAGTACAAGTTGGCAACATATAGAGACAGTCCCTACCCAACAGTGGGCTCACAGTCTAAAAGCAGCATGGCTCAGTGTAAAGACCACGGGCTTTGGAGTCCGAGGTCAGGGGTTCAAATCCCGGCTCCGCCAATTGCCAGCTGTGTGACTTTGGGCAAAGTCACTTCACTTCTCTGGGCCTCAGTTCCCTCATCTGTAAAACGGAGATGAAGACTGGGAGTCTCCCCGTGGGACAACCTGATCACCTTGTAACCTCCCCAGCGCTTAGAACGGTGCTTTGCACACAGTAAGTGCTTAAGAGAAGCAGCGTGGCTCAGTGGAAAGAGCCCGGGCTTTGGAGTCAGAGGTCATGGGTTCGAATCCCGGCTCTGCCGCATGTCTGCTGTGTGACTTTGGGCAAGTCACTTAACTTCTCTGAGCCTCAGTTACCTCATCTGTAAAATGGGGATTAAGACTGTGAGCCCCACGTGGGACAACCTGATCACTTTGTATCCCCCCAGCGCTTAGAACAGTGCTTTGCACATAGTAAGCGCTTAACAAATGCCAACATTATTATTATTACTATTAATAAATGCTATCATCATTATTATTAAGTTGATGCCTCTCAGGGTCGCACCTGGAGAGTTTCCAGTCCTCTACCAGTCATGACTACAGGAGGGAGAGTCAAGCAGAGGCCTACCCATTCCATTCCTAGCTTGGCCAGTGGTTAACGAGAGAAAGACAATCCGCTACAAGTCAAAACTCACCTGCGCTGGACAACGGTGGCTTGGGAGAGAGTCCAGGGCAGAGATTCGTCTACTGCGCAGAAGGAGGCAATGGTAAACCATTTCCAGATTTATTTTTACC
Organism: Tachyglossus aculeatus; assembly: GCF_015852505.1. Taxonomy (NCBI): domain Eukaryota; kingdom Metazoa; phylum Chordata; class Mammalia; order Monotremata; family Tachyglossidae; genus Tachyglossus; species Tachyglossus aculeatus. The sequence continues at coordinate 9,031,689 of NC_052073.1, read as the reverse complement.
AAGAAAATTCTATGGATCCACTACCAGAATGATTGCAGATGGAAGTGGGGCATTCTGGGAGACTAATAATAATAATAATAATAATAATAATAATAATAATAATAATAATAATAATAATGTTGGCATTTGTTAATAATAATAATAATAACAATGTTGGCATTTGTTAAGTGCTTACTATGTGCAAGGCACTGTTCTAAGCGCTGGGGGGGATACAAAGTGATCAGGTTGTCCCATGGGGATCTCACAGTCTTAATCCCCATTTTACAGATGAGGTAACTGAGGCTCAGAGAAGTTAAATGACTTGCCCAAGGTCACACAGCAGACATGTGGCGTAGCCAGGATTCGAACCCATGACCTCTGACTCCAAAGCCCATTCTCTTTCCACTGAGCCACGCTGCTTCATAGACATGTGTCTGCGGTGTCGCTATGGGTCGGACGCGACTCGACAGCGTAAGACAACAACAACAATCAAGTTGGACACTCAGTACAGTGCTCTGCACCCAGTAAGTGCTCAATAAATATGACTGAATGAATGACACAGTCCATGTCCCACGTGGGGCTCACGGTGTTAATATTTTTAAGCCACGCTGCTTCTCAACACCTCTTCCCTTAAGGAGTTTACAGTCTAGCGGAGAGTTATGAGAAGGAAAATGCCGTTGCAATTCTTCCTTACTTCCAAATTATTTTTCCATTTGCTCGTCCGAGTGGCTCCATGGATGAATCATGGCCTCTAAGATGGAGGATTTATCTGACCTTCTCGGCGTAACTCACTTCCCAGCCATGCTCCCTCCTGATGCTGACAGAAATGGGGAAGCAGTCCAATTCATCAGATGCGAGGAAACGCCCCATAAAACACAGCTGTGATGAAACCACATTAAGCATTTATGAAAAAAATGTTTTCTTTTGTTCTTCCTTTCTATAAATCTGCATTTTGGCCCAATAAACATAGAACTTTCATTGCCGTTCCAGATTATAAATTGTAGCCACCTATTATGGGAGCTTGGTTGGGGTGTTTTAACAACCTGCTGAAATCTCATGGAAAATTGGATATGATAGAGAAGCAGCGTGGCTCCTTGGAAAGAGCCGGGGCTTGGGAGTCAGAGGTCATGGGTTCGAATCCCGGCTCCGCCAACTGCCAGCTGTGTGACATTGGGCAAGTCACTTCACTTCTCTGAAACTCAGTTGCCTCATCTGTAAAATGGGGATTAAGACTGTGAGCCCCTCGTGGGACAACCTGATTACCTTGTATCCCCCACAGTGCTTAGAACAGTGCTTTGCACATAGTAAGTGCTTAGCAAATGTCATGATTATTATTATTATTATTATATCTGCATGGAATTGCAGTTGTATTTTATTGGCAGATTGCTAATTGGCCGCTTTAAATTATGGGTGCTGTTACTGATGGTATTTGTTAAACATTTACTATGTGCCATTTACTATGTATATGTGTATATATGTATACATGTTTGTACATATTTATTACTCAATTTTTTTTATTTATTTTACTTGTACATATCTATTCTATTTATTTTATTTTGTTAGTATGTTAGTATGTTTGGTTTTGTTCTGTCTCCCCCTTTTAGACTGTGAGCCCACTGTTGGGTAGGGACTGTCTCTATATGTTGCCAATTTGTACTTTCCAAGCACTTAGTACAGTGCTCTGCACACAGTAAGTGCTCAATAAATATGATTGATTGATTGATTGCCAAGCACTGTTCTAAGCACTGGGATCGATACAAGGTAATAATAATAATGACGGCATTTGTTAAGCGCTTACTATGTGCCAAGCACTGTTCTAAGCACTGGGGTAGATACAAGGTAATCAGGTTGTCCCACGTGGGGCTCACAGTCTTGATCCCCATTTTACAGATGAGGGAACTGAGGCACAGAGGAAATGAAGTGACTTGCCCAAGGCCACACAGCAGACTATTGTACTCTCCCAAACATTTAAAACAGTGCTCACAGTCTTAGCGCCTATTTTACAGATGAGGTACCTGAGGCACAGAGAAGTGAAGTGACTTATCAATCAATCAATCGTATTTATTGAGCGCTTACTGTGTGCAGAGCACTGTACTAAGCGCTTGGGAAGTACAAGTTGGCAACACATAGAGACAGTCATCATCATCATCAATCGTATTTATTGAGCGCTATGTGCAGAGCACTGTACTAAGCGCTTGGGAAGTACAAATTGGCAACATATAGACAGTCCCTACCCAAGTCTTGGGACTTGCCCAAGATCCCACGGCAGACAAGCGGCGGAGCCAGGATTAGAACCCACATCCTCTGACGGCCAAGCCCATGGTCTTGCCACTAGGCCATGCTACTTTTTACCTGTCCCTCTAGACCGTAAATTCACTGTGGGCAGGAAACATACGTGACTTCCAACTGTTATATTGTACGCTCCCAAGAGCTTCGTACAGTGCTCTCACACATTAAGCGCTCAATAGATACAATCGATTTATTCTTGGGTCTGGGCCTTTGGAGCCAAGTCATCTGCATGTAACGGTTTCTAGACGACTGTTTCGGAAACTTTTGATGATGTTAATAGTCTGTTTAGCTGGAGGTTTTCCTGTGGTTCTCTCGTTGCCTTCTCAAGAGTGAAAGTCCAGAACTCCCACACAGCCTTCCTTCACTCTGACAGTGATGGGGGAAAGAATTAGATGATGACGATGATGATGGTGGTATTTGTTAAGCGCTTACTATGTGCAAAGCACTGTTCTAAGCGCTGGGGGGGGATACAAGGTGATCAAGGTGTCCCACGTGGGGCTCACAGTCTTCATATCCATTTTACAGATAGGAGAACTGAGGCTCTGAGAATTTAAGTGACTTGCCCAAGGTCACACAGCAGACATGTGGCGGAGTCGGGATTCAAACCCATGACCTCTGACTCCAAAGCCCGTGATCTTGCCACTGAGCCACGCTGCTTCTCACGCTGCTTATAGATAGCGTTCCTTCGCTGCTGACACCATTTTTCTGCCCTGTGGCCTTGGATACGTCACTTAACTTCTCTGAGCCTTAGTTATCTCCTCTAATAATAATAATAATAATAATAATAATAATGGCATTTATTTAGCGCTTACTATGTGCAAAGCACTGTTCTAAGCGCTGGGGAGTTTACAAGGTGATCAGCTTGTCCCACGTGGGGCTCACAGTCTTAATCCCCATTTTACAGATGAGGGAACTGAGGAACAGAGAAGTTAAGTGACTTGCCCAGAGTCACACAGCTAAGTGGCGGAGCCGGGATTTGAACCCATGACCTCTGACTCCAAAGCCTGTGCTCTTTCCACCGAGCCACGCTGCTTCTCCTTCATCTGCAAAGTGGGGATTAAGACTGTGATCCTGTGGGGCAGGGACTGTATCCAACCTGATTAATTTGTATTTACCCCAAGAATTAGCTCAGTGCCTGGTAATAACAATAATGATGGTTTTTGTTAAATGCTTACTATGTGCCAAGCACTGTTCTAAGCGCTGGGATAGATACAAGGTAATCAGGTTGTCCCACGTGGGGATCACAGTCTTCATCCCCATTTTACAGATGAGGTAACTGAGGCACAGAGAAGTGAAATGACTTGCCCAACGTCACACAGCTGACAAGCAGCGGAGCCGGAATTAGAACTCATGACCTCTGACTCCCAAGCCCGGGCTCTTTCCACTAAGCCACACCGCTTCTCTACATAGTAAGTGCTAAGTAAATGCTATGTAGCAAATATGACAGCTAATCATTCCATCTTGGAGAAGTCTAAGAATCCTGGTGAGTTTCTCAGATCAGATGAATTAATTACCCTATTTATTCAGCCTTATTCTGGTTGATGGTATCAAATAATTTTGTAAGGTCAATTTCCACCTGTGCATTCGTTCATCATCGATGCTATTTATTGAGCGCTTACTGTGCACAGAGCACTGTACTAAGCACTTGAGAGAGTGCAGTATAACAGAGTTTATAGACACGGTGCCTGCCCACAACGAGCTTACACTTTTTAGACCGTGAGCCCACTGTTGGGTAGGGACTGTCTCTATATGTTGCCAATTTGTACTTCCCAAGTGCTTAGTACAGTGCTCTGCACATAGTAAGCGCTCAATAAATGCGATTGATGATGATTGATAATAACGATGGCATTTGTTAAGCGTTTATTATGTGCAAAGCACTGTTCTAAGCGCTGGGGGGGATACAAGGTGATCAGGTTGTCCCCCATGGGGCGCACAGTCTTAATCCCCATTTTACAGATGAGGTAACTGAGGCTCAGAGAAGTTAAGTGACTTGCCCAAAGTCACTCAACAGACATGTGGATTCGAACCCATGACCTCTGCCTCCAAAGCCCGTGCTCTTTCCACTGAGCCATGCTGCTTCTAAAATCTAGAGACCTTCTTAGTAATAATGATAATAGTAACAACTCTGTTATTATTTATGTGCTTATTATGGGTCAAGGACTGTTCTGAGTACCGGGGTAAATACAAGGTAAACACGTTGGACACTCGTGGGGTTAAGTTGGAGGGAGAATAGGAATTGAATCCCCATTTTACAGGTGAGGAAACTGAGGCACAGAGAAGTGAAGTGATTTACCCAAGGTCACCCAAAAGGTAGGTGGCAGAGCTGGGATTAGAACCCAGGTCCTCTGACTCTCTAGCCTGGGATTTTTTTCCACTAGGCCAAGCTATTCCTTACTCATTCATTCATTCAATTGTATTTATTGAGCGCTTACTGTGTGCAGAGCACTGTACTAAGCGCTTGGGAAGTATAAGTTGACAACATATAGAGACGGTCCCTACCCGACAAGGGGCTCACAGTCTAGAAGGGGGAGACAGACAACAAAATCAAACATGTGGACAGGTGTCAAGTCGTCAGAACAAATAGAATAGAATACAAATAGAATAACTCCCAGTGTTTAGTACAGTGCTCTGCCCAGTAGGTGCTTAGTAAATGCTATTGCTACTACCAGAAACTCCTGAAAAGAATAGATATGGTCCTCACCCTCAAATGCTGACAGGCAAGACAAGAAAGGCAAACTTCCGATCAAGACGATGATTGAATTAAATGTCTTCAGAGATGGAAGGAGTCCTAGCCTAATCCCAGCTCTGCCACTTACCTGCTGGGTGACTCTGGGAAAGTCATTTTACTTCTCTGAGCCCCCATTTCCTCAACTACAAAATCATCATCATCATCATCATCAATCGTATTTATCGAGCGCTTACTGTGTGCAGAGCACTCTACTAAGCGCTTGGGAAGTACAAGTTGGCAACATATAGAGACAGTCCCTACCCAGCAGTGGGCTCGCAGTCTAAAAGGGGAAGACAGACAAGAAAACAAAACATGTAGACAGGTGTCAAAACCCTTAGAACAAATAGAATTATAGCTATATGCACATCATTAATAAAATAGAGTAGTAAATATGTACAAGTAAAACAGAGTAATAAATAATAATAATAATAATGATGGCATTTATTAAGCGCTTACTATGTGCAAAGCACTGTTCTCCCTCAGAGTAAATCCCTCAGAGTAAGTGGAGGAAAGAGGACTGGGCCAAAAAGGTAAGTAGTATAGTGCCTCCAGAGCTCAGTACAATGCTTGGAACATAGTAAGCACTTAAATGCCATTAAAACAAAAACCCTGAGGTGAGGTGATCACCCTTTAACAGCTTCAACAGTGCTCATCACTTAGAACAGTGCTTCACACATAGTAAGCACTTAACAAATACCATCATTATTATTATTATACTTCCTGAGCGCTTACTACATGCAGAGCACTATAGTAAGTGCTTGGGAGCTTCCGTGCTGAGCTTTCCAGTTGTTTTTTTTTATGGTGTTTAAGCGACTATACTGGCCCAGATACAAGCTAATCAGGTTGGACATAGTCCATGATGGTCTTTAGCTCAATTTTACAGATGAAGGAACTGAGGCAGAGAGAAGTGAAGTGACTTGCCCACAGTCACACTGCAGACAAATGGCGGTGGTCACATTAGAACCCAGGTCCTTCTGACTGCCAAGCCCGAGCGTTATCCACTAGGCTACATCTCTGAGATTTCAAATCTTCAGGGGTCAAGAAGAGCAATAACTCTCAGCATCTTTCTCTCTCTTTCTCTCTACTGTCACAACTGGAAGTTCTGCCTCAAACCAAACAGAAGCAGGATTTCAATCTCTTCCTTAGGGGAGGGTGGAGAGAGTGAAGGTTTTCATTCATTCAATGGTATTTATTGAGTGCTTACTGTGTGCAGAGCACTGTACTAAGCGCTTGGGAAGTCCAAGTTGGCAACACCTAGAGACGGTCCCTACCCAACAGAGGGCTCACAGTCTAGAACAGTGCTTGGCTCATGTGGGGGGGGATGGCGGGAGGGATGGGGGAATGTGCACGGGGGGAAATGTGATGCTGGTCCAGGGAGCTCACTTCACCCCTTCTAGACCGTGAGCTCCTTCCTACTTAGACTGTGAGTGCCGTGCGGGAAAGGAGTTCGTCGGATCGGATTAACTTGCATCTAACCCTCTGCTTAGAACAGTGCTTGACACATAGTAGGAGCTTAAAAAATACCGTAAAAAATTGGGGCGTTTGGCGATGAGGTGGGATTATTCAGGGAGGCTTCTGAAGGGGCTAGGCACTGAACTGAAATTTCAGTGATCAATGCGGCGGCCATTCTGCAGTGATGGTCAAGGGTCAACATGGGGGTAAAGTTCTCGGGCTGTTTTCAGAAGATTTTAAATTATGATTCATCAAAATAAAGTAGACTGAGAGAGAGCCAAGATGACAGACCAACATAGTCTGGCTAACAGACCAGACATTCTGTTGGAAAAACTCAGTAAGGCAGTGGAACTTATCAATATTTTCCCAACTCAGAAATATTAACAGAACTTGCACAAATAAATAATCTGGTTGAGAAGATGGCAGAAATTGAGTGACTGAGCTCCAACAAAGACAGAAATCATCTTGGCAGTTGGGATTGGGGGGGTTTCTCACATACTAGCAGGGAAGCGGTGTGGCCTAGTGGAAAGAGCATGGGCCTGGGATTCAGGGGCCCTGGGTTCTAATCCTGGCTCCACCACTTGTCTGCTGCTCTGCGTCCTTAATGAATTCACTTCACTTCTCTGTGCCTCAGTGACCTCATCTGTAAAACGGAGATTAAGTCTGTGAGCCCCAGGTGGGACAGGGACTGTATCCAACCTGATTAGCTTGTATCTACATCAGCGCTTAGTACAGTGCTTGGTATATAGTAAGTGCTTAACAAATACCATTTAAAAAAATAGGTAAAGGGGGATTATTACCACAGGCTTCAGAAAGCAAGTCTTTCAGGTAAGAATCCTAGACTGTTAACTTGTTATGGACAGAGAGCATGTCTACTAACTCTGTTGCATTATACTCTCCCAAGCACTTAGTATAGTGCTCTGTACATAGTAAGCGCTCAATAAATACCATGGATTGATTGATTGAGTCACATTACCTGGAGATTTTAGCTTACACAGTCTGAGACTTCTCTTTATTGTTATAGTTTACAAAGACTGGATGAAGATGAGGAAAAAAAAGTGAATTTCAAGGACAGTGATATTCTTGAAGGTTCATTAGGTGCCAACAGGAGTTTAGATTGCTTGAAGATGATGAGATAACAGATTTAATAATGATAATAATAATGTTGGTATTTGTTAAGCGCTTACTATGTGCCAAGCACTGTTCTAAGCGCTGGGGTAGATACAAGGTAATCAGGTTGTCCCACGGGGGGCTCACAGTCTTCATCCTCATTTTACAGATGAGGTAACTGAGGCACAGAGAAGTTAAGTGACTTGCCCAAGGTCACACAGCTGATAAGCAGCGGAGCGGGATTAGAACTCATGACCTCTCCCAAGCCCGGGCTCTTTCCACTAAGCCACGCTGCTTCAGATATATTAAGATATATTGAGCTCTGGTCGATTCAGTTTCCTCTGGTTTCCTTACTCTTCTATCACTGTTGACAACACAGTCTTCCCTCTTCACAAACTCACAGATTTGGTCTCCTTTGAACCTCCTTTCTCCATTTATCAATCAATCAATACATTTATTGAGTGCTCTCCATGTTCAGAGCACTGTACTAAGCACGTGGGAGAGTACAATATAGTGGAGTTGGTAGATGCATTTTCTGCCCTCAACGACTTAGAGTTTCTCTCCATTTATCTATAGACTCTAAGCTCATTGTGGGCAGGGAATGTCACCATTTATTCTTGCATTATACTTTCCCAAGGGTTTAGTACAGTGCTCTGTGTACAGTAAGCACTCAATAAATGCGAATGAATGAATGAATGAATGATCCTCCTTTGGACTTTTCCTATTTGACCTCAGGCTGGAAGCAATCTCAAGGAGTCAACTAGTCCATCCCTCTGTTTCCTGGGAAGAATGCATCAAAATCTCCCCAAAAGACAGCTGTCTATTCTTTATTAAAGCCCACCAGAGAAGGATCATTGCATAATCTTCCACTCTGGCTCTGCAGTCTGGCAGATTCCCAACTGCTACATAATGCTGATAATGAAAGAAGAAAAGAATCCTCTTTCCATCTCCCACCTCCACCCTCCACCACAAAAAAAGAGAACTAAAACTTGAGGGTTAATCATTTAGAAGAGCATTGCCGAAACTTAGTTAAGCACTTAGTGCAGTGCTCTGCACACAGTAAGCGCTCAATAAATGCGATTGAATGAATGACTTAGTTCAGACACCTTAGAGGAGAAGATCGCAGAAAAGCTGGTAATTCTTGGCCCAAAATAGTATTTTTACGGTATTTGTTGTTTCCGGATCACCATTACCAACCCCCTCGCTGCCCCCATCCCATCCCCAACACACATACGTACACACTATATTGGTCAAACTCTCCTTGTCTGGAAGATCAGTATGTCTTTGGGTACTAGTCCTTCAGAAAATGAGTTTCCACCTCTCCAGAGCAGTGCCTTTACCCCTGGTTAAGGTGAAATAACGCCGAACAGCTCTGGTTGTTCACATTACTTATACTGCTTACTGAAAATTGTAAATAAGCATTTGTTAACAGCCCCTAAGTGCCATTTACACTTATCCCAGACTTATGAGACATCCATTTCCCAAAGACGAATGCAGCAGGCAGGATCCTCGGTGTTTACAGTGTAAAACCACTTTCTTCAAATGCTTCGGTGCCATTTTTCCTCGGAACATTTCCTTCCATAGCACCTTCTTCCGAACACCAAGTAGTTCTTCTTTCACCTGTTCTCTGCCCCAGCAAGAACAAGTCTGTGTACACACACTCGATCTGAAAAGAAAACATTCCTGAACAATTTCATCTTCTCATGAAGCAATAGTTGAAAACAAGGGGAAGCAGCAGGGCCTCGTGGATAGAGCTCGGGCCTGGGATTCCGAAAACCTTCCCTAACTAAGCCCTCCTCTCTTCTTCCCCGGCTCCCTTCTACGACTCCCTGATTTTCTCCCTTTATTCATCCTCCCTCTCATCTCCACAGCACTTGTGTACATATCTGTATATATCTGCAATATATTTATTTACTTATGCATTTATTCATGTAGATTAATGTCTGTCTCCCCTTTTAGACTGTGAGCTTATTGTGGGCAGGGAACGTGTCTGTTTATTGTTATATTCTACTCTCCCAAGCGCTTAGTACAGTGCTTTACACACAGTAAGCACTCAATAAATACGATTGAATGAATGAATGAATGACCTGGGTTCTAATCCCAGATCCGCTACCTGTCTTCTGTGTGTGACCTTGAGCAAGTCGCTTCATGTCTCTGTGCCTCAGTTTTCTGGTCTGTATAAAATGGGGACTAAGGCTATGAGCCCAATGAGGGACGTGAACTCTGTCCAAGCAGATTAGCTTGTCTCTACTTGACCGCTTAGTACAGAGCCTGGTACATAGTAAGGGCTTAACAAATACCATCTTAAAAAAAGGCTGGGGTAGTGACAAGTATAAATATGTACATATCTGTAATGTATTTATTTATATTAATGTCTGCCTCCCCTTCTAGACAGTAAACTCATTGTGGGCAGGGAATGTGTCTGTTTATTGTTGTATTGTACTCTCCCAAGTGCTTACTACAGTGCTTTGTACACAGTAAGTGCTCAATAATAATGATGGTGTTTATTAAGCACTTACTATGTGCAAAGCACTGTTCTAAGTGCTGGGGAGGTTACAAAGTGATCAGGTTGTCCTACGGGGGATTCACCATCTTAATCCCCATTTTCCAGATGAGGTTACTGAGGCCCAGAGAAGTTAAGTAATAATAATAATAATAATGATAATGGCATTTATTAAGTGCTTACTATGTGCAAAGCACTGTTCTAAGCACTGGGGAGGATACAAGGTGATCAGATTGTCCAACGGGGGGCTCACAGTCTTAATCCCATTTTACAGATGAGGTAACTGAGGCCCAGAGAAGTGAAGTGACTTGCCCAAAGTCACACAGCTGACAATTGGAGGAGCCAGGATTTGAACCCATGACCTCTGACTCCAAAGCCCATGTTCTTTCCACTGAGCCATGCTGCTTCTCTAATAATACGATTATAATAATTATAAATAACACTCAGTGAATACGATTGAATGATTTGAATGAATACTAAGAGTGTCCTTGCCCAGGGATCAATCAATCAATCAATCATATTTATTGAGCGCTTACTGTGTGCAGAGTCCTTACTGTGTCCTTCCTGGTTGGCCTTAGCCTTTCCCTACTGTCATTGCTTAACATTTTGGTTGCAGTTTTTATTTGCTAAAAGTTTCATCATCTGAGTGCACCCCAGTGCCTGCATTTCGGAAGACAGCCAGTGCCATCACTCACTTTAGATGACAGGAGAGGACACGAAATTTGCCAGGGCAGGACGGGAAGAGGGAGATGGTACGGGGAAAAGAGGAGGGAGTGAGATGGAGCCTTTATGGAGCCCAGCTCTTACGCCAGTCTATTAAGGAAACCCAGTACTGTGCCCACAGAGAGCAGGCAAGGTCAGGATAAAAGACATTATCACCAGCGACGCTTTCACCAAAACCCCAGCAACAAGGTCAATCAAGTGATGAGCTCTTCTTAAATCCTCGAGGTATTTGGGGTCTGGATTAAATGACAGACTAGACAACTGGGGAGAATGCAAGAGAATCTCTCTGGTAATAGCAGCACGCTGTGAGCAGAGAACGTGTCTACCAACTCTGTTGTATTGAACTCTCAATCAATCAGTCGTATTTATTGAGCGCTTACTGTGTGCAGAGCACTGTACTAAGCGCTTGGGAAGTACAAGTTGGCAACATGTAGAGACGGTCCCTACCCAACAGTGAGCTCACAGTCTTGGGCTCTCCCGGGAGCTTAGTGCAGTGCTCTGCGCAAAATAAGTGCTCAATATATATCATTAATTCAGTGATTAATAGTAACAATGGTGTGCCCTGTGAGCAGGGATTGTGTCTACCAACTCTGTTGGACTCTCCCAACCAGTCAACCATATTTACTGAGTGCTTACAGTGTGCAGAATACTGTATTAAGCACTTGGGAGAGGATATATATATATATATATATATATATATATATGTATATATGTTTGTACATATTTATTACTCTATTTATTTATTTATTTTACTTGTACATATCTATTCTATTTATTTTATTTTGCTAATATGTTTGGTTTTGTTCTCTGTCTCCCCCTTTTAGACTGTGAGCCCACTGTTGGGTAGGGACCGTTTCTATATGTTGCCAACTTGTACTTCCCAAGCGCTTAGTACAGTGCTCTGCAGACAGTAAGCACTCAATAAATACGATTGATTGATTGATTGATTGATTGACAATATAACAATAAAGACATTCCCTGCCCACATCGAGCTTACAGTCTAGAGCAGGGAAGACGGGCATTCGTATAAATAAATAAATAACAGATAGAGATATAAGTTCTGTGGGGCTGGGGGGGTCGGGCGACGAATAAAGGGAGCAAGTCAGGATGAGACAGAAGGGAGAAGCAGCATGGCTGAGAAGCAGCGTGGCTCAGTGGAAAGAGCAAGGGCTTTGGAGTCAGAGGTCACGGGTTCTAATCCCGACTCCGCCACTTATCAGCTGTGTGGCTTTGGGCAAGTCACTTAACTTCTCTGTGCCTCAGTTCCCTCATCTGGAAAATGAGGATTAAGACTGTGAGCCCCATAAGCGCTTAGTACAGTGCTCTGCACATAGTAAGCGCTCAATAAATACGATTGAATGAATGTGAGACAATCCTTGTATCTCCCCCAGCACTTAGAATAGTGTTTGGCACATAGTAAGCGCTTAACAAATACCAAAATTATTATTATTATTATTATTAAGGGAGTGGGAGAAGAAGAAAGGAGAGCTTAGTCAGGGGAGGCCTCTTGGAGGAAATGGGCTTTCATTCATTCAATCGTTCATTCAATCAGTTGTATTTATTGAGCGCTTACTGTGTGCAGAGCACTGTACTAAGCGCTTGGGAAGTCCAAGTCGGCAATCTATAGAGATGTTCCCTACCCAACAACAGGCTCACAGTCTAGAAGGGGGAGACAGACAACAAAACAAAACATGTAGACAGGTGGCTTTGAATGGGGAGAGTCATTGCCAAGAGCTTAGTCCAGTGCTCTGCACACAGTAAGCGCTCAATAAATATGATTGAATGAAGTAATTGTCTGTTGGCTAGGAAGAGGGAGGGTGTTCCAGGCCAGAGGCACAGGGATCATGGGTTCAAATCCCAGCTCTGCCAATTGTCAGTTGTGTGACTTTGGGCAAGTCACTTCACTTCTGTGTGCCTCAGTTCCCTCAGGAAATGGGGATTAAGACTGTGAGCCCCCCTGGGGGACAACCTGATCACCTTGTAACCTCCCCAGTGCTTAGAGCAGTGCTTTGCACATAGTAAGTGCTTAAAAAATGCCATTATTATTATTATTATTATTATTAGAGGCAGGACGTGGGTGAGGGGTTGGTGGCGAGATAGACGAGATCATCATCATCATCATCAATCGTATTTATTGAGCACCTACTATGTGCAGAGCACTGTACTAAGCGCTTGGGAAGTACAAATTGGCAACATATAGAGACAGTCCCTACCCAACAGTGGGCTCACAGTCTAAAAGGGAGAGACAGAGAACAAAACCAAACATACTAACAAAATAAAATAGATAGAATAAATATCTGGAAGCAGATGGAAGCAGAGTGGAGTGAAGAGCGCAGGCTGGGCTGTAGTAGGAGAGCAGCGAGGTGAGGTAGAAGGGGGCAAGGAGATTGAGGGCTTTAAGGCCAACAGAGAGGAGTTTCTGTTTGATGTGGAGGTGGATGGGCAACTCCTGGAAGGTTCTTGAGGAGATGGGAAACCTGGCCTGAACGTTTTGTCGGAAAATGATCCGGAAGCAGAATGAGGCATCCACTTTGCCGCCCCCAAAGCTTTCTAAGGTACGTAGCCTTGGTGATGTCCACGCTTCCTGGATGGCTTTACTAGGACCCTGTGGCTCAGACACTCAGATTTTAGCAGCTGCTGCACGAGGGTCTGCCTGGGGGGTGAAACTGGATCCCAGATCTCAGGTCCAAATTCAGCATCCTCTCCCCCGGTCCACATGATTCCCCCATTTCCCAGATCGTTAATTATTATTATTATGGTATTTGGTAAGAGTCACAGATTGAGAGAAGCAGCGTGGCTCAGTGGAAAGAGCCCGGGCTTTGGAGTCAGGGGTCACGGGTTCAAATCCCAGCTCCGCCAATTGTCAGCTGTGTGACTTTGGGAAAGTCACTTCACTTCTCTTTGCCTTAGTTACCTCATCTGTAAAATGGGGATTAAGACTGTGAACCCCCCGTGGGACAACCTGATCACCTTGTAACCTCCCCAGCACTTAGAACAGTGCTTTGCACATAGTAAGCGCTTAATAAATGCCATCATTATTATTATTAATTATTATTATTACGGTACTTGGTAAGTGCTTGGGTTCTAACTCTGGCTCTACCACTTGTCTATTGTGTGACCTTGGGCAGTTCATTTCTCTGTGCTTCCGTTACCTCATCTGTAAAAATGGGGATTAAGACTGTGAGCCCACTGTTGGGTAGGGACTGTCTCTATATATTGCCAATTTGTACTTCCCAAGCGCTTAGTACAGTGCTCTGCACATAGTAAGCGCTCAATAAATATGATTGATGATTAGTAAGAGCTTAAAAAATACCATAAAAAAACTAAGTGCTTACTAGGTGCCAAGCACTGTTCTAAGCATTGGGTTCTTGTCTCGTCTTACGCTGTTGAGTAGTCTCCGATCCACAGATGCAAGTTAATCAGGTCAGACGTAGCCCTTGTCCCACATGGGGCTCCAAATCTAAGTAACAGGGAGAACAGGTATTGACTCTCCATTTTACAGATGAGGAAACTGAGGCACAGAGAAGTGAAGTGACTTGCTCTAGGTCACACAGCAGTCAAGTGGCAGAGCAGGGATTAGAATCCTGGTCCTCTGACTCCGTGGCCTGTTTTCTTTCCACCAGGCCATGCAGCTCTTCAATTGACTTCTTAAAAAGGAAGCACTATAGGCTAACGGATCGGGGATTCAGGAGACCCCAGTTCAACATCCAGCTCCTCCACTGACTCCAGTCAGTCCGTCAATCGTATTTATTGAGTGCTTACTGTGTGCAGAGCACTGTACTAAGCATTGGGAGAGGACAATATAACAATAAACAGATACAATCCCCTCCCACAACGAGTCTAGACGGGCCCCAGAAATGGGGGCCTAAAATAATACCTGCTCCTTCACCTTCTCGAATGGGTGGCCTCAGTAGAAAGACATAGACCCCAGGCTCTTCGTAGGAGGAGAAAAGAAAATTTGGGGCGCAAACCCTGCTTCCTTGGTCTGCGTGGAGAAGGTCATTTACAGTGCTTTGCACATAGTAAGCGCTTAATAAATGCCATCATTATTATTATTATTGTTTATTTGTCTAAAGTAAAAATTTCCCTGGTGAGCGCTGGATGGCAAACACCACCCCCAACTACTTGTCATTTTATTTTACAGGCTCCTTAGGAATCTAAAGTCATCTATTTAGACAAAGTGATCCATTTTGGGTGCTTCTTTTCCTTCTCATACCTAAAATATATGCGAAAACAGGGAAGAGCCGAAGAAAATTTGAAGGAATAAAAATGCTTCCAGTTTTCTCCCTTCTGTCCCGTTCCCATTCCTTCGTTCACATTTGATGAGCTCAGCCCGGTTTCTCTGGAGATCAGTATGCATTTGGCTTTCGTTATTCCACGTGAGCGGGGAACGTGTCTACCAACTCTGTTGTATTGTATTCTCCCAAGTGCTTAGTTCCGAGCTCTGTACGCGGAAAGCTGTCAATAAATACAATTGCTGCCGATGATGATGAAGTCTTCGATCGATATCCCATCTCTTTAGTTTGCTTCAGTGCTATTGGATACTCTCGAGTCAAATGTTGGGAATCCTGATGAAGGCGACTTGGAAGAGACTGCGGAGGGTGGTCCCACTTGTGGGAAAATCAATCGGTGGTATTTATTTTTATTTTATTTTTTTGTAATGGCATTTATTAAGCGCTTACTATGTGCAAAGCACTGTTCTAAGCGCTGGGGGATACAAGGTGATCAGGTTGTCCCACGTGGGGCTCACAGTCTTAATCCCATTTTACAGATGAGGTAACTGAGGCACAGAGAAGTTAAGCGGCTTACCCAAGGCCCCACAGCTGACAAGTGGCGGAGCCGGGATTTGAACCCATGACCTCTGACTCCGAAGCCCGTGCTCTTTCCACTAAGCCACGCTGCTTCTCATTTATTGAGAATTTATTGAGAGCTTACTGTGTGCAGAGCACTGTACTAAGCGCTAGGGAGAGTACATTATAACAGAGTTGGTAGACATGTTCCCTGCCCACAACGAGTTGAGGGGGAAGAGGTGAAAGGGAGAGAGGGAAGGGAGAGAGAAGGTGAAGAGACAGAGAAGAGAGGAGAAATTGAGGAGAAAAAAAGGGAAAGAGGGAGGGGACCGGGTAAGTCCGATAACAATAATCATAATAATAATATTTGTTATGCGCTTACTATGTGCCAAACACCGTTCTGACCGCTGGGGTGGACACAGAGTTATCAAGTTGTCCCACGTGGGGCTCACAGTCTTCATCCCCCTTTTACAGATGAGGTCACTGAGGCCCAGAGAATTCATTACTCTATTTATTGATTTATTTTACTTGTACATATTTACTCTATTTATTTTATTCTGTTAATATGTTCTGTGTTCTAGACTGTGAGCCCACTGTTGGGTAGGGACTGTCTCGATATGTTGTCAACTTGTACTTCCCAAGCGCTTAGTACAGTGCTCTGCACACAGTAAGTGCTCAATAAATACAATTGATTGATTGATTGATTGACTGATTGAGAATGGGGAGAAAAGGAGGAGAGATATGGGGGTAAGGGGAAAGAAGGTGTGAGAGGGAGGAAAAGAGGGAGAAAGAGCGTGGTCCTGGGAGTCCGAAGACCTTTCATTCATTCATTCCATCGTATTTATTGAGCGCTTACTGTGTGCAGAGCACTGTACTAAGCGCTTGGGAAGTACAAGTTGGCAACATATAGAGACGGTCCCTACCCAACAGCAGGCTCACAGTCTAGAAAGGGGAGACAGAGAACAAAACAAAACATATTAACAAAATAAAATAAATAGAATAAATATGTACAAATAAAATAAATAAATAAATAGAGTAAGACCTGGGTTACAAACCCGGCTCCGCCACTTGTCTGCTGGGTGACCTTGGGTAACTGGGCCTCAGTTACCTCTCTGTAAAATGGGAATTAAGATGGAGCCCTTTGTGAGTCAGGGACTGTGTCCAACTTCATGATCTTGAATCTACCCCAGCATTTAGTACAGCGCCTGGAAAATAGTAAGTGCTTAACAATTACCATTTTAAAAAGGATAGCAAGTGGGGAGGGGGTAATAAGAAAATGAGGGAAAAAGAGAAAAGGAGTGAGAGACAGATGGACTTTATTCATGTTATCAGCGTGGCTCAGTGGAAAAGAGCCTGGGCTTTGGAGTCAGAGGTCATGGGTTCAAATGCTGGCTCCGCCAATTGTCAGCTGTGTGACTTTGGGCAAGTCACTTAATTTCTCTGTGCCTCAGTTACCTCATCTGTAAAATGGGGATTAAAAGACTGTGAGCCCCCCGTGGGACAACCTGATCACCTTGTAACCTCCCCAGTGCTTAGAACAGTGCTTTGCACATAATAAGCGCTTAATAAATGCCATTATTATTAGTAGTATTCAACTGTAAAATGGGGATGAAGACTGTGAGCCCCATGTGAGGCAACCTGATGACCTTGTATTCCTTTCCCAGGCCTGTGCTTAGAACAGTGCTTGGCACATAGTAAGGGCTTAACAAATGTGGTCATGAATTAATCAATCAATCAATTGTATTTATTGAGCGCTTACTGTGTGCAGAGCACTGCACTAAGCGCTTGGGATGTACAAGCTGGCAACATAGAGAGACAGTCCCTACCCAACAGTGGGCTCACGGTCTAGAAGGGAACATAGCGTCTTCACATCGAAGACGTATCTGATATTTATTTATTACCACTTACTCTGGCAGAAATAGAGGAAACTCGCACCCATCGGGCCGGAAGATCTGATGACTTGGCAACTTTGTTTCCTTAGCGACTCCTCCGAGCCGGAAAATTGGTCCGATCTTCGGAAATACGTGTGCAGAGCCCCCCCTGCAGATCCAGCTGAATGCACAATTTTTGGGCCAATTTCAGAACCAATCTCCTCCTCCCTTCTACCACCTTCTTAGAGAAAAAAAATGGAGCACTTGCTGGGCAAATAACGCTTCGCCTCAAACAAGGCCCAGAGGCAAAGTGACAGGAACAGGCTGTCCGGAGATAAAGTCGGGTGGGATTTCCTCTGTCGGTCTTACAGAATAATAATAATGGCATTTATTAAGCGCTTACTATGTGCAAAGCACTGTTCTGAGCGCTGGGGAGGTTACAAGGTGATCAGGTTGTCCCACGGGGGGGGCTCACAGTCTTCATCTCCATTTTACAGCTGAGGGAACTGAGGCCCAGAGAAGTTAAGTGAGTTGCCCAAAGTCACACAGCTGGCAATTAGCGGAGCTGGGATTTGAACCCATGACCTCTGACTCCAAAGCCCGTGCTCTTTCCACTGAGCCATGCCACCAAATAAGCACTAGAAATGAATCACGGAAGGCCTCCTGGAGGAGATGCGACATCAGAGGGGCTTTGCAGATGAGGCGAGCCTGTCAGATTTGGAGGGGGAAGAATTCCAGCCATAGGGGTGGAAGAGATTGGCAGTGAGAGACGAGAGCAGTGTAGACATTAGCTTGCAAGGATATATATATATATATATGTACAAGTAAAATAAATAGAGTAATAAATATGTACAAACATATATACATAAATATATATATATCCTGTATACACATGTATGTATCCTGTGTATATATATATATATATATATATATATATATATTTATGTATATATGTTTGTACATATTTATTACTCTATTTTACTTGTACACATTCTATTTATTTTATTTTGTTAATACGTTTTGTTTTGTTGTCTGTCTCCCCCTTCCAGACTGTGAGCCCGCTGTTGGGTAGGGACCGTGTCTCTATGTTGCCAACTTGTACTTCCCAAGCACTTAGTACAGTGCTCTGCACACAGTAAGTGCTCAATAAATACGGTTGAATGAATGAATGGAGGGGTGAGAGCTGAGATGTAATAATAATAATAATGGCGTTTATTAAGCACTTACTATGTGCAAAGCACTGTAATGAAGTGAGAAGCAGTGTGGTTTAGGGCACAGAGCACAGTGCTGAGTCAGAAGAATTTAGGTTCTAATCTGGCTCTGGCACATCTGCTGTGTGACCTTGGGCAAGTCACTTCACTTCTCTGGGCCTCAGAGGATTAAGAGTGTGAGCTCCATATGGGACAGGGACCATGTTCAACCCGATTAGCTGGTATCTACCCCAGCGTTTAGTACAGTGCTTGACACATAGTAAGTACTTAACAAGTACCACAATTATTATGGTCATCAGTTAAATAGGAGAAGCAGCGTGGTTCAGTGGAAAGAGCCTGGGCTTTGGAGTCAGAGGTCACGGGTTCAAATCCCGGCTCCGCCAATTGTCAGCTGTGTGACTTTGGGCCAGTCACTTCACTTCTCTGGGCTCTGCACACAGTAAGTGCTCGCTCCATAAATACAACTGAATGCTTGTTTCCATCAAAAATGACCAGCTGTCTTATTGCCGTCACTGTCACGACTTGTAGCAGCTCCTCAAAACTTGGCAAATCCAAGTGCTGCATCAGCGCAGAGCTAGCAAATCCAAATCTACAGTTGTGCTTTCAGAGGTACTGAAGCTTGGCACCTATAATGGGCCTAATCCAGACCTCCACACTCCTTGCAGCAAGCTCATGGCCCAGCAGACCCCATCAATCCACCGTACATCCAATTATTACTAATGGACACTTTTAAAGTTGGATTGGCAATATTAAACACTTACTGTGAGTCAAGGACATATTAAAATCCCAAGGTAACTACCAAAATTCATTCGAGTCCCTTTCCCTCAGTCCTTAGGTATTTTAATCTCCATTTTACAAAGGAATGAGGTGTAAATGACTTGCCAAGGACTAGAATCCAGAATCTGTGCTCCTTCCAATTAACATTCTTTAAATGATATTTGTTAAGCACTGTTCTTGAGGGTAGATACAATAGAGAAGCGGAGTGGATTAGTGGAAAGAGCACAGGCTTGGAGGTCGGATGTTGTGGGTTCTAATTCCTGCTCTGCCACATCGGCTGTGACTTTGGGCAGATCACTTTGCTGGACCTCAGTTTCCTCTTCTGCAAAATGAGGATTAAGACTGAGCCCTGTTATGGGGCAGGGATTGTGCCCCACCTGATTACCTTATATCTACCGCAGCACTTAGCACATGGCTTGACACATAGTTAAGTGCTTAACAAATGCCATCATTATTAAATCAGGTACCTCATCTCTCCCACATGGAGGGAAGACAGGTATTGAATTCCCCTTTTAGTTGTGGAAATGAACAGAAGTGAGGGACTCACCCATGGTCACTAAGCAGGCAATTGGTAGGGCATGGATTAGAACCCAGGGCCCAGGCTCTTTCCACTAGATGCTGTTATTTTCCGAAGGATGTTTGTGTGAGGCACTTTACTAAGCACTGAAATAGCATTTTAATTAGGTTGGAAACAGGACTTCAAGTCTCCCTCCCTCCATAGTCGAAGGAATGGGTTCCAAATCCCCATTTTTTAAAAAAACTGAGGCAGAAAAAAGTTGTAACTTGCCCAGAGCAAACAAGGTCAAAGGACCTGACTCCCACAGTCATGCTCATTCCATCAGGCCACTACTAAAGGCTAATTAATACCCTTCCTCTCACCTAAAAAAAAATTCTGTGATGTATATTTGAAAACCAAATCACTTGACCACAGACCCCAAGTCAAATTCTTAGAAGTTAGAAAGTGTGTTCACATTTCAGTAAATACAAAGGCATAATTGAAGAGTTGGTTCTCAAAAATCCTTTATTTAGAAAAGGTGGTATATTTTAGGAAATAATATAGCCCAGATTTCAGTGAAAGGACATTAACTGGCAATACCGTCCTTGTGGCAGTAAAGAACTGGGACAATCCCTAGCTTCCTTTGCTTCTTTCTCCTGAACCAAGCTTTTACCTGTTGGAAAAAGAAAGCCAAATATTAACATTTAGAGGCCAGGCATTCAGTTCCATTTCCTTTAGCTTTGCACAATGCATTTTGCTTCACTCTTTATCGTCTTCCCGGCTGAGCTATGTAAGAACATTTCAATTGGGCAGCAACACAGGAAAGAGTGGCATTTGGCCATAGGCAGAAGCACCATAAATGCCAACTAAGGATCTGGATTTTATGGAAAACAATGTGGGGGAAAAAAGCCCACCATCACGACTATTGAAAATTCAGATTTAAGGAGTGTGAGCCCAGCACTAAGCCTAATCCAAGCTACCAAGTTGCTCACACTATACACTCAGTGGTCAAGAATCTTGATCAGACAAGCTCTTCTGGCATCTCCCTACCAGTGGGGATTGCAGGAAGGCCAAGTCAAGTATCTGGTGGAATCAGACAGGTTTTGGCTAAAATGCTTTCTTGGATCAACACGGTCGATCTGTTGGGGAAAAAAGTTCCAAGTCATCATTTTCCACAGACCTGACCAGCAAAGGCCTCTTCTGAAACCAAGATTTAAGGCTGGTACTGCAAAATGGTTTCCAAGACGACAACGTAAGACTCGTCTTTTAAGAATGCACTGGCAGTTTGGCAAGGCAACGGCAAGTTCTAAATCTCCATCATACTCCAGTCTACCTTGGGCACACACAAACTAGTTCCCTAAGTACGGAAAATGCCTTCCAAAGCAACTAAAAGGCTATAGCTAGTAGCCCGCTGAACAGAAAAAAAAATATGGAAATGCTGCACTTACATTTCAATAAGCTTGCAGGTCTCTACAAAGGTGTTTCAGCAAGATCTTTAGCTCACGAGGCAATGACAGCCCACCGCTCATGCCAGATGGCCTGAAAACACAAGAAAAAAGTTAACTGTGCCTAAAGGAGGATCAGAGAGATAAGTTGGTCATTAGGCTGGTGCATCAGATTGAAACTGGCAAAGAGTAGTGAGATCAACATGGTCGATCTGATGGGGAAAAAAGTGCAGTCATCACATACACCAGGCAAAAAGCCACCACTCTGCTTCAAATCACAAAGAGTGATGGGGCTGTTTGGGGGCAGAAGGCAAGGGGGCACTAAGGCAGGGCACTCATTTGATGACTTATTTGATAACTGCCTTCTGCCAAATCTAGAGCTTTAGATTGTAGTTCTGTACTGGACTTACCAATCCCAGAGAGGCCAATGACTTCAGAGGCCGCAATAACCATCCAGGTTATAATTCCCTTTTCCGGTGAAGTCATGAATCCATCACCACTGGAACCAAACCTGAAGAACATGAATCCAGGTGTTTAGCCTTACTCATTAGAAGGCCTAAGAAAATCATAGTTATTTCTTGGGCTGGTGTATCAGAAAATAACTGGCAAAGAGTAACTGAGATCAACATGGTCGATCTGATGGGGAAAAAAGTCTCGTCATCACGTACACCAGCAGGGTAAACTCCAAAATCCCAGCAAAACCTCAACTTTCCCTCTAAATCCTGATTTTACTAGAAGCAGCTGCTTGCGAATTTAAAAACAGTGCATAAAAAAGTTCAATCTTAGACATTAGAGAGGCTATAGGTAATGGCGTTTTTTCCATTGGGGAAGATTACCTTCTTAGAATCCCAAATGGGAAGTGTGGGAGGAAATCCCATCTGTAAATCACTGTCCCAAAGCCCAAATCGTCTTTGTTTCAACCCCAATCTATCTTCAACATTTCCTTGTCCTTAACACCCAGAACAGATGGGAGCTTACAAGATCCACTGAACTTCACAGCAAGAAAGTAGCAGAGAGGGCAAAATTTTGCCCTATCGTCCAACAACTCAGGGATTTAGGACTGCCCTTCCTAGTCACTCACTAAAGAGTCAAAGCACTAACTTCAGTGCCGGTGTTATTGGAAATTTAAGTCTTACCAAGATAATTCTAAAAAGTGAGGAAGCAGTCATGGCAATGCCTCAATGTCAGTCATCTGCTTTAAGGCTGCATCCTTGGTTTCTGTGGGACAAGGAAGACGACACCTGCTGCAGACTCCCCGATTCAAGATGCCTGAGGAGAGTAAACGGCAGAATTATTAATCAATCAATCAATCAATCGTATTTATTGAGCGCTTACTATGTGCAGAGCACTGTACTAAGCGCTTGGGAAGTACAAATTGGCATCACATAGAGACAGTCCCTACCCTACAGTGGGCTCACAGTCTAAAAGGGGGAGACAGAGAACAGAACCAAACATACCAACAAAATAAAATAAGTAGGATAGAAGTGTACAAGTAAAATAAATAAATAAATAAATAAATAGAGTAATAAATATGTACAACCATATATACATATATACAGGTGCTGTGGGGAAGGGAAGGAGGTAAGACGGGGGGATGGAGAGGGGGACGAGGGGGAGAGGAAAGAAGGGGCTCAGTCTGGGAAGGCCTCCTGGAGGAGGTGAGCTCTCAGCAGGGCCTTGAAGGGAGGAAGAGAGCTAGCTTGGCGTGTGGGCAGAGGGAGGGCATTCCAGGCCCGGGGGATGACGTGGGCCTGGGGTCGATGGCGGGACAGGCGAGAGCGAGGTACAGTGAGGAGATTAGTGGTGGAGGAGCGGAGGGTGCGGGCTGGGCAGTAGAAGGAGAGAAGGGAGGTGAGGTAGGAGGGGGCGAGGTGATGGAGAGCCTTGAAGCCCAGGGTGAGGAGTTTCTGCTTGATGCGCAGATTGATCGGTAGCCATTGGAGGTTTTTGAGGAGGGGAGTAATATGTCCAGAGCGTTTCTGGACAATAATTACCATTATTACAATTCAGGACTGACAAAGGAAAGGAGTTCCCCCCCTAGGCTGGTGTATCAGAATGAAACTGGCAAAGAGTGATGAGATCAACAAGGTCGATCTGATGGGGAAAAAAGTTTAGTCATCATTTACACCAGGCAGTTCCTAAATGCCATTCCTTCCCTCCAAAACCTCCTCAGTTATTTCCCATTTTCACCCCCACAAAAATCAATAGTATTTAATGCATGTAGAACACCACTACACCTGAACCCCACGATATTAGTATCAGTAACTTCTCCCCATTTGTGAGTGGCAGGAAAGTTAGATTCAAAAGCAGATTTGGGGGGAAGCCTTAAGATTCACCCCTTTTCTATGTCATCCAGGTATAGTATTCCAAAACTCTTATTCAGGGGTATTACAAGACTTTAGAATACCTCTGAGGAAAGTGGGGCTAACTCTGCCACACCTTTTTCAAAGAGCTAAATGTGGGCCCCCCCACCATCTCAAAGGTTTCAGATGGCCTTCCCAGACTGAACCCCTTCCTTCCTCTCCCCCTCTCCATCCCATCTTACCTCCTTCCCTTCCCCACAGGACCTGTATATACGTTTGTATATATACATACACCTGTATATATGTATATATGTATATATGTTTGTACATATTTATTACTCTATTTATTTTACTTGTACATATCTATTCTATTTATTTTGTTAGTATGTTTGGTTTTGTTCTGTTTCCCCCTTTTAGACTGTGAGCCCACTGTTGGGTAGGGACTGTCTCTATGTGTTGCCAACTTGTACTTCCCAAGCGCTTAGTACAGTGCTCTGCACACAGTAAGCGCTCAATAAATACGATTGATGATGATGAATATACAGAAACTGTCTTCCCTTCTCGACTATGGACAGGGTACACTTCTACCCACTGTTAATCTGTACCCTCCCAATGCACTACCCAGAAAACATTAAATACAACTGAACTCTGCTACATACACCAAAATGACCTCACTTCCCTCTATTTCTTGTTCATTTCATTGCAAGCTAGTAGCAGAAAAGACACGTGGATCAGGATAGGCTAGTGCCCAGGCTTTCTTGAGTCACATCAGGATTGATGAAGGCTGGTTCTTACCATGCAATTCCGAGGCCTGGGGTATCATCTGAGGTAACCGCTTCCAGAGTAACGTGCTTTAGGTTTCATTACCCTTTTCAGCCAAACAGGGATTTCTCTGAACATGCGCGGTGCAAATTTCCCCGTGGGAGATGCCTGAAGGGTGAAAACGAAATGTAGTCAAGCAACGCTTATAGTTCTGCAGCTGGACATGGGCAAAATTTGCTCCACTCGGGGCTGGTGCATCAGAATGAAACTGGCAAAGAGTAATGAGATCAACACGGTCGATCTGTTGGGGAAAAAAGTTCAGTCATCACTTACACCAGGCAGAGAAGCCGCAATAGTTTCCCGTGAGGACGAAGCCCTACTGGGAGGGAATCCCCAAGTATTCAGCCAGGTCCGAGGCAGCGTGGCCTCGTGGCTAGAGCATGGACCTGGAGTCAGAAGGACCTGGGTTCTAATCCAGCCTCTACCAGTCTGCTGTGTGGCCCTGGATAAGTCGCATAATAATAACAATGGCATTAATTAAGGGTTTACTATGTGCAAAGCACTGTTCTAAGCACTGGGGAGGTTACAAGGTGATCAGGTTGTCCCACGGGGGGCTCACAGTCTTAATCCCCATTTTCCAGGTGAGGTCACTGAGGCCCAGAAGTGAAGTGACTTCCCCAAAGTCACACAGCTGACAATTGGCGGAGCCGGGATTCGAACCCATGACCCCTGACTCCAAAGCCCGGGCTCTTTCCACTGAGCCACGCTGCTTCCCAACGCTTAACTTTTCTGTGCCTCAGTTCCCTTATCTATAAAATGGGGGTTAAGATTGTGAGCCCCCAAGGGACAACCTGATCACCTTGTAACCTCCCCTGCGCTTAGAACAGTGCTTTGCACATGGTAAGCGCTTAATAAATGCCATCGTTAATGATTACCATTAGACTGTGAGCCCACTGTTGGGTAGGGACTGTCTCTTTATGTTGCCAACTTGTACTTCCCAAGCGCTTAGTACAGTGCTCTGCACACAGTAAGCGCTCAATAAATACGATTGAATGAATGAATGAATAAATACGATTGATTATCAAAGGGGGGCTAGGCCGAAAGGCGGGATTCCCAGCGCAGGGTGGGTTAAAGGGGGAAATCCGCGGGCGCAGCCGGAAAAAAAGTCCCGAGGGAGGGAGAGGTAAAGGGGGCTTACTCGTAGGGGCCGGCCGGACATGGGTCGGCAGGAGATGAACGAAGGATGGCGAAGGATGGCGACGGATGGCGACGGATGGCGACGGGCAACCAGACCTGACAAGGAATGGCGCCGGAGACAAAGAGATCGAAGCTCGCCCCCTATCGGCCTTATATAAGCCTGCGACCTCCTGCGCATGCGCCACTTGCACGGCGCCCGGTGGCCTCTGGG
Source organism: Tachyglossus aculeatus (assembly GCF_015852505.1). NCBI lineage: Eukaryota > Metazoa > Chordata > Mammalia > Monotremata > Tachyglossidae > Tachyglossus > Tachyglossus aculeatus. The sequence continues at coordinate 9,005,842 of NC_052073.1, read as the reverse complement.
AAATGAGGCGGCCTCAACCGTTTTCCAGGCCAACCCCTCCCTGCTCTTCATTCATTCATTCATTGTCAGTCAGTCAGTCATTCAGTCAATCAATCAATCAATCAATCGTATTTATTGAGCGCTTACTGTGTGCAGAGCACTGGACCAAGCGCTTGGGAAGTACAGGCTGGCACCATATAGAGACAGTCCCTACCCAACAGTGGGCTCACAGTCTAGAAGGGGGAGACAGAGAACAAAACCAAAGATACTAACAAAATAAAATAAATAGGATAGGTACAAGTAAAATAAATAGAGTAATAAATATGTACAAACATTTTTACATATATAAAAGTGCTGTGGGGAAGGGAAGGAGGTAAAATGCAGGGGATGGAGAGGGGGACGAGGGGGAAAGGAAGGAAGGGGCTCAGTCTGGGAAGGCCTCCTGGAGGAGGTGAGCTCTCAGTAGGGCCTTGAAGGGAGGAAGAGAGCTAGCTTGGCGGATGGGCAGAGGGAGGGCATTCCAGGCCCGGGGGAGGACGTGGGCCGGGGGTCGATGGCGGGACAAGCGAGAACGAGGTACGGTGAGGAGATAATCGGATGGAGACCTTCGTGAAGGCTGAAATTTGTGGAGGAGAAATTAAATCCATTCATCCTGGGTGGTTGGGGAGAAATAATAATAATGGCATGTATTAAGCGCTTACTATATGTAAAGCACCGTTCTAAGCGCTGGGGAAGTTACAAGGTGATCAGGTTGTCCCACAGAGGGCTCACATTATTAATCCCCACTTTACAGGTGAGGGAACTGAGGCCCAGAGAAGTGAAGTGACTTGCCCAAAGTCACACAGCTGACAATTGGCGGAGCTGGGATTTGAACCCAGGACCTCCGACTCCAAAGCCCGTGCTGTTTCCACTGAGCCACGCTGCTTCTCTAATGTTTGACGCCTGCCTTAGCGTGAGACAGTGAAGCAAAAGAGAGCAGGAATCAGGGAAAGAGGGCCCAATCAGGGAAGGCTTCTTGGAGGAGACGCAACCGTGAGGCTTTGAAGATGGCGGGAGTGGTGGTCTGGCGTAGACGGAAGGGAAGGGACCTCCAGGCCAAGTCCTTGCCATGGAACAAGTACTATCTTTGCCCATTTCACAGTTGGGGAACCGAGGTGCCAAAGGTGCGGGGAGGGTTGCAAACCTTATCATAAAACCAGGCCAAACTGCAGTGGAGATATGAATTTTGGTATCCAGGCTCCCAATCTCGGGGCAGAAAAAGTGGAGGAGTTGATTTTTCTAATGGCCGATACTTACTATTTCCCCGTTACGGCAGTCTGCCCTGGGATACACAAGCCCTTGTCTGTGTATTCATCATCATCAATCGTATTTACTGAGCGCTTACTGTGTGTACTAAGTGCTTGGGAAGTACAAATTGGCAACATACAGAGACAGTCCCTACCCAACAGTGGGCTCACAGTCTAAAAGGGGGAGACAAAACCAAACATACTACAAAATAAAATCGAATAGATATGTACAAGTAAAATAAATAGAGTAATAAATATGTACAAACATCTATACATATATACAGGTGCTGTGGGGAAGGGAAGGAGGTAAGATGGGGGGGACGGAGAGGGGGTTGAGGGGGAGAGGAAGGAGGGGGCTCAGTGTGGGAAGGCCTCCTGGAGGAGGTGAGCTCTCAGTAGGGCCTTGAAGGGAGGAAGAGAGCTAGCTTGGCGGATGGGCAGAGGGAGGGCATTCCAGCCACGCAAGAAGCACAGCCACCTCAACACAAAGAAGAAAAGGACAAAGAAAAGCATCTCAGCTGGTCCTTCCTAAAATCCATTCTGATTGTTTTGTTTCTATCCATCTCCCCTTATTCCCTTGGTGAAATCTGATGATAACACGGAAGGTTCTAGACAGACACCTACTTTGTTTTGGCAAAGACAGAGAGAAGAGCAGAGCCCGGGCCTGAGAGTCAGAAGGACCTGGGTTCTAATCCCAGTCAGTTGGCCTCAACAGCAACAGCAGCTGGATGGGAAATGCCAAAAATGGTGTAGGTCCTGATAAAGAGAAAAGTAAAAGATAAGCTGGGCCAAAACACCTTTCGTAATGGCCTTTAAGGCTAATTGGTAAAGAAGGTTAGCCATCCCCATCAGACATCACACTCTGGTCAATACTGGACAACTGACTTTGGCACCAAATTAATAATTATAATAATAATAATAAATAGAATGTGTTAGGGGCTATGTGCCAGGCACTGTACTAAGCACTTCTATTACAGATTGTCTAAAGTTTTATTACAGATCTGTCTACACCAGGGCCAAGACAATCACCAACCTTTGTAGTTCTCTTCATTCCACTGACTTGTTCGACAAACCTGTCACAATGCCGAAACAAGGGGAAAGGAACTGAGCCAAAAATTCAAAACATACTTAACATTCTTTTCCACCATAATCCTGTCAGTGTCATTTACTTTATAGAATGTGCTTTTTTCCTGGGGGGGTTATTAAATGAGGCATTTTAGGACCCCAAGAATGCACTTCCGGGTAGAAAAATATTTGGGGAAACTTTCCTCAAATCTCACAATGCCAACTTTAGAGATACACCGCTTAAACGATGAAAAAAATACATTTTATTCTACAATGTGGGTCCAGAGCTACATTTTGTACTGGACACAGTGACATTTGACTCCATATATTTTCATTTATAAACGATAACCCACCTTTTATTGCCTGCAATTGGTAAATTTTTACTGGCGTCGGTTTTGACTGCTTGTGGATATAATTTTAAGGTTCAAGTACTAGTTTGGAGACCTTTAGCCTTTGAACCCTGTGCCGCTAGGGAAGCACCTTTAAGACAATTCCTTGCAAAGAGATTCATTTTCTGCCCTTTGGACTCAAACCATTCGGTTTCAAATCAACCTCACAGCGGTTAACAAGGCAGCCAATTTGGCCGTATAGATCCTGTATATAAAAAGGATTTGTGTGCTACCTTTCTTGTACCAGGGGGAACACAACCAGCACAGACTAGACAGTGTAAAGGGGAGCTAATATCAAACAATTCCCGCACGCGGGTCCTCAGTCCGAGAATCTCAGGCCATAGGCTTCATCGGCACAGCGTAGTTTAGTGGCCAGAGCATGGGCCCGAGAATCAGAAGGACCTGAGTTCTAATCCCGGCTCCGCCACACGTCTGCTGGGTGACCTTGGGCAAATCACAACTTCTCTAGGCCTCAGTTTCCGCACCTGAAAAATGGGGATTAAGAGTGTGAGCCCCTTTGAGGACAGGGACTGTGTCCAACCTGATTAACTTCGATCTACCCCAGCGCTCAGAACAGAGTTTGGCACAGAGTGAGCACTTAAAAAGAACCATAATTATTATTAATGATAAGAAACTTCAATCTAGATTAACACTTGGAGAAACCTTAAAAAGCCATATCTAGTTCAGACGTTTAGGACTTTCGGTGGGGCCATAAATCCCTTCTCATATAAAACTCATCTTCAAAGATGGGGGCTGAATCAAATCGATGGCATTCATTGGAGACGAATGAGTGTTTTAAAGACGACAATAAGGAGTTTCTGTTTGATGCAGGTGCCCTCTATCAGGTCTGGAATACCTTAGAACTTCCAATGAAAGCCTTCTCTGCGTTAGTACAGGAAGAAAAATTAGAGGTGAAGGCTGAGCTGGGAATGACTGAAGCCGAAGGAGAAAACATCTTGGTTTGACTAAATTACCGCCAGAAGAAAACCCAATTTTCAGACGGAGCCCCCCAATAAAGAGAACCGGAGCTGTGGGGGAACCTTCCAATGGATGTATATTCATTCTTTATAAACCCAATGGATTGAACCCCTCAAAAGGCAGGGGGCCTTAGCCATTGGTTCTCGCTGCTTTTGGCTTTGGAAACTGCTGCGAAAAATCAGAGTAAAAGATGGATCACATCCAGTTGACAGTCCTTTCCCCACCTTCCCATCTTAGCAAACAGATCTGTCTAAACTGTAAGCTCATTGCGGGCCAGGAACATATCTACCAATTCCGTTATATTGTCCTCTCCGAAGCATCGAGTACAGAACTCTGAATGCTCGATAAATACCATTAATGATGATGGTGGTGTCTGATACAGCCCACTTTGCACCCATTCCCATTCGGAACTCTTTAGAGGAGCATAGGTTACTTGCAGAGATCTAGACTACAATCTCAGTCAAGACCATTTGATTTTTTTTCTTCAAATTACAGCATTTTGGTTCTAAAAAGAAAAAAACAAACAGACTATAAAACACTTTCGGATCTTAACACTCTAAAATGACTACGATTCAGTAAGCTGTGGAAAGCTAGCAGGGCCCAACTGTTGCTGATAACTAAAATTTGAGAGAGAGAGACAGAGGAAAATTTGAAGAAAGCTCTGTGCAATGAGTTTTTCACCAGAACATTCATCACAAGTACATTAAAGCCCTTTAGAAAGCATTACTCCTGTCTTATCAAAGGGACACTCGAAATTGGGGAGCAGGGGTGGGAAGGGTTTGGTGAGTCACATCAACTCTCCCTGGGAATGGGGCAGAGGGTCTAGTCTGACTCGAGGTTTGAGACACAAATTCTGGTAGCTTTTCTGAACGACTCCAAAGTAAAGCTGTTGAGAAGTTGAAAGGAAGGCAACACAAAGAGAAGCGGTCAAGAGCAAGAACCACCGAAAAATTGTAGTGGACCGAAATCGTACGGGCACTCCACAACGCACAATCACGAATGCTTGAACGCGGCCAGAGGAAAGGGCTTCCGTGGAGCCTTTGCATTTCCTTTCTTCACTATTCATTATCCGCCATTTATCGTATATTTCAGACCTTTAAGGACACTGCCCAGACTAAATCATAAATCCCCTTTTTAATTAAAAAAGGAGTGGTCCAGCAGAAGTGGCACCCTGAGAACAAATTCGCCAACACATTTTTAGTATTACCATTTATTGGTGACAAACACTAAGTTTTACTTACATTCCATGGGGAGAAAAAATTTCCAGCGTAAACAATGAACAGAAGCAGTATTTAACTTGCAAGGCTACCGTGCTTTTTACCTGGACCATATGCAAAAAACTTACTGCACACATTTCTGTGTACAATAACACAACATCAAAAGCAACACAGTTTATATAGAAACATAGGTAATTTTTTTTCAGCCCTACATGGAGATGTAATTAAACAGTATAAAGCACTCAAGGAAAATCAATTTGCAGTCGTATACGCACTACATGGAGATCATATCCTGTAGTGTAGGATAGCTGTGTGCCATTGATAGCTCTACCAGGTTTGACCATCTTTAAAATAAAGATCAAAGTTCATATCATTTCTGTTGTGTTGAACAAAAATACTCCACAAATAGAAAGTGAACTAAATGATCACTTGACATTTAAAATTCCTAAAATATCCAATTTGCGTAACTGTGGGGCGATTCCATGAAGATTTTCCAGAAGCCCACGACTATTCTTGTTCAAATGGAGGGCACACAATCTGCATCACTGAAACGGTCCTACACTATTTCAATAAAAAAACAAAACAAAACGCTAAACCACACACGGGGATATGATCTTCGCGGGGTTAGTTTTACAGATAACGTCAGTCTCAGACAAGTTTCTAAACTGTGCTATAGAACTAGATACAATTAAGAAACTTTTAAATGAAAAATTTATAGTGTCCTTCTGATCCAAACAAAATAATAAAACTAAAGGATTTATCACTGTTCAAAGTTAAAGCAACGGTTATGATTTAGATACTACAGGAAGTTGGAAAAGCTGTAGCACTCTAAAACGGTTAGGTTACATTAAATAGGAAGCATTTGATTTTCTCTGGTGCTTTCAGGTCTGAGTCCAGTCTCTTCAGGCGCTGCTGTCCAGTGCTTGTCCCAAAGTGTTAGAGTTAGCCGCTTTCAGGAGGGGGTCGCCTTCCATTTCTTGTTTCACACAGCTGGAAAAGGTACAAGATGAATCAGGGAAGCGGTCCCCGAGATAAGCTGGCCGGCTCAACTGAAACTCGGGCAGGAATCAAACCCTGAGGCAAAATAATCAGTCCTGGGGGACGGGACCCTAACACCATTCATTCATTCATTCATTCAATCGCATTTATTGAGCACTTATTGTGTGCTGAGCACTGTACTAAGTGTTTGGGAAGTACGAGTTGGCAACATATAGAGACGGTCCCTACCCAACAGTGGGCTCACAGTCTAGAAGGGGGAGAAAGAGAACGAAACAAAACATATTAACAAAATAAAACAGAATAAATAAGTACCAATAAAATAGAGTAATAAATACGTACAAATATACATATATACAGGTGCTGTGGGGAGGGGAAGGAGGTAAGGCGGGGGGAATGGGGAGGGGGAGGACGGGGAGAGGAAGGAGGGGGCTCAGTCTGGGAAGGAGGGGGCTCAGTCTGGGAACACCAGCATGTTCGATCAACAGCGCTATGCGTAAGGTGCTTTTAGATACAGCCACTTCTATGTCATGGCAGATACGTTCGTGATGGATCTAGTGATTGATTGACTGATTGATTGATTGAGGTACAATACCTGCTGATTCAATCGGAAGTGATGGGTTAGGGGGAAGGTCATTCCCAGGAATGATTGTTTTCGAGCACTTGGTACAGTGATTCAATCAATCGCATTTACCGAGCGCTTACTGTGTGCAGAGCACTATACTAAGCGCTTGCACGGTATGTGCAGTAAGCGTTCAGATACCATTTATGGTGATAAAGGATGACTATGTCATTATGATGGCCACCAAGAGTAGAATGCTTTACGCCCTTGCCACTCATTCTTCATCTACTGGATCAAATACAGTAAGGTTGCAAAAACACTAAGCACAAAATCCTGTCTGGGGCGGGTCAAGGCTGGGAAGTGAAGCCACATTTTGGCTCAACCACCAGGCACACGACCTTTGTTTCCTACACTGCATCTAGCCTTGCCAACTTAGGGAATCGGGTTAGACCACAAGAGACTTGCACTGTGGGAAGCATATCCCCTAAGTCTTCCAACGGGCCATAACCAACTTGTGAAATGAAACCATGTGTTACAGTATAACTGCCCAGATTCACCACCTCTCAGAGTTCCCCGCTGCCATCTTCTCCTGCCTGGCCTCCTTCCATTAACCTGGCACCTCGCATCGCCGTTGCCCCTCACCGGCCCCCAACCCACTTCCCACCATCTCTCTCGGTGCGATTAGCAGGGTTCAAAATTTGCTGAACTTCAAAGTGGCTCGGGTCCACCCTCGCAGAAAGGGTAGGGCGGTCTCTCTTTTGTGTTTGGAGAGGCGGGGAAATTTCAGTGTCTGGCTGGGTTGAACCTCAGCATTTTAATACATTTGTCTGTGCCCTGCCTTGCCACTTGTAGAGGACCCGTGGTTCCCGGTGAGACAAAGCCAAAACGAAGCAGGACATTTCCGTATTTCTCCAATCCTATTTCGCTTCTCCCCTTCGGTGTCTAATGGCAGTGGGCAGACTCTAGGTAGCAGGAATAAGCGAGTGCTGTCCAAACCTGGCCTGGCTTCAGCGGGGCTCAAGGATAAGGAGGAGGAATCAGTGGAAAATGGAAAAATGCTTTCAGAGCAAGTCTCTTCAGTACACACTTCACTATGGGGCCATGGGGCAAGCGGATTTTATCCCAGGAAGAGGAAAAAAAAAATACGGCACGAATGAGGTCACTCACACAGACATTGGTCCATTTCCTGTTCTTGGCATCTCCGTATTTTGTTGATCCAACTCAGACAGCAACTTTAAAATGTTCAGTGCAGCCTAAACAGGAAGAGAGAGTAGAATAATTAATTCTGGAAGCCAGCTTTTGGTGCTTCTTGAAGGTAACCGCTCGGTTCACGTTGGCCAAGCTATTTGAATGTTGCCCAATTTGGGTCGGGTTAACACAATCTCTCTGGAAGTCATTAGCCTGAAAGCTCCATGAGCGTGAGGAAGACGTCTATTACTTCGATTACATTCTTTTAATGGCATTTGTTAAGGGCTTACTATGTGCCAGGCACTGTACTAAGCGCTAGAGAAGATACAAGCTAATCAAGTTGGACACAGAGTGCACACAGTTAAGAAAAGTTACGTGACTTGCCCAGGGTCATACGGCATCCGAGTGGTGGAGCCGGGATTAGAACCCAGGTCCTTTCAACTCCCAGGCCTGTGCTCCATCCACGCTGCTACTTATTGCATATTCCCAAATGGCTAGCACGGTTCTCAGCCCCAAGTAGGTGGCTCAATAAATGCTGCTGTTGTTGACAATGACTAACTGGAACTAAGGCTTGGTTACCAAGATCAGATTCCACCAAGTCATAACACTACATGATCCCCATATCAAAAAAAAAAACAAAAAACCGAACCCAAAAAACCCTATACAGGAGAAACAGCCTGTAGGAAAATCAGGGTGGAAAAAGAGAAGGCAGGAGGGAAAGAAATGGGAGTACATAAGCAAAGTTTCCTCTTAGAAACTTCAGAAATCTGAATTAATGGAGTGTCACACACACATACACAAAACCACACACACACCCTGAGCCCAGTAACAGAAGTTAATCTAAATTTTTGTATGAGTGGGAAATTACTTCCTTCTACCTGCAACTTAAATTATTTTACAGCCTGTCTCCCCGCCGCTATACTGTAAGCTGTAAAGCAGGTATCAAATCTACTAACTCTGTCGCATTTTCCCAAGTGCTTAGCGCAGTGTTCTGCACACAGTAAGCACTTTGGAAATATGATTATTTGAGATGGCTACATAGTGACGTTCTGAAGAGGGGTGTGCCCGTGGGATCGCTATGGGTCGGAAGCGACTCAACGGCATTTGTGGAAGGTACAGTGACCGCATTCAGTAAGTATGGAGGGCATCTACATTCAAGCTTTCCAGGCCCTCAGTATCCCGAAGGAAAACAATCCCTTACAACTTTAGTTAAAAGCAAATTGGGAAGCAGCATGGCTTACTGGAAAGAGCGCAGGCCTAGGAGTCAAGTGGATCTGGGTTCTAATCCCCCTTCCAACACCTGTCTGCTGTGTGACCTTGGACAAGTCACAACTAACTCCTCTGTGCCTCAGTTACCTCATCTGTAAAATGGAGATTAAGAGCATGAGCCCCATATGGAACAGGGACTGTATCTGACCCTATTATCTTGTAGCTACTGCAGTGCTTAGTACAGTGCCTGGCACGAAGCAGCGTGGCTCGGTGGAAAGAGCCCGGGCTTGGGTGTCAGAGGTCATGGGTTCAAATCCCGGCTCAGCCGCTTGTCAGCTGTGGGACTTTGGGAAAGTCACTTAACTTCTCTGTGCCTCAGTTACCTCATGTGCAAATTGGGGATTAAGACTGTGAGCCCCACGTGGGATAACCTGATCACCTTGTTTCCTCCCCAGCGCTTAGAACAGTGCTTGGCACATAGTAAGCGCTTAACAAGTGCCATCATGATCATCATTATCACCATTATTATTATTATTAACAAATCCCATTAAAAATAAATGAATAAATAAAGTGTTCTCCTTCCTTCTTGGACCCTGAGCCCTGTGCGGGACAGAAACTGATAAAACTTGTACCTACCCCCGTGTTCACAACAGTGCCTGACACATAGTAAGTGCTTAACAAATACCACAATTACTATTTCTACACGCAGGCCAGTCAAGTATTTTCGTACCATATCATGGCAGGATTCCACATCCTTTCCAATTCCGTGGCTGATCAGAGGTGGCTGAGAGGAACAATTTATAAGAGACACAAACTCGTTCTTGTTGTTTTTGGGGAAATCTTTGTACTCGACCTGGGGACAGCAGGAGAAAAACCAAACAAAAACCTGTCATCTCAAGAAAACCTGGAAAATGTAAGGTGTGAAGTGGCCACGCTCTTTAACCGAGGGAGCCACTGCCTCAGGTTTGAATTGCTCTGGCTTGGGGTCAGGACTAACTGGGTCAGAGCCAGTGAGAATACAGAGCCAAACACCTGGGGATAACCACCTCTCTCTCCCTACTGGCAACAGCCCCCGGGCACACTGACTGGGAAGGATGCCAAGGTACTTAGAAACTCTGCTGTCGCCGGTCCCAGGTCTCGTCATCACAGGGCTTATTAAACTCCTCCAGCTAACAGGAAGCGAGGAATACAGTCACGGCCAAAGATCAAAACAGCTGGGGGCTGTGCGCTCTCAAACTCACGTTCGCTGACTGATAGGCTCTTTTTGAAGAACAGCTTTTAAGAACATATAAGGCCATAGGCTTTATGCTACTTATTTGTTGGTGTGATAAAAATCAATCATATTTAGTGAGCCCTTACTGTGGGCGGAACACTCTACTAAGCGCTTGGGAGAGGACAATGTAACCGAGTTGGGAGACACATTCGCTGCCTAGAAAGAGGTCACAGTCTAGAGGGGGGTGTCCCTCTTCCCAACCGTGCCAGGTTAGGGGACGTTTTCTCCAATGTCTCCTCTCCACATACCAAGAACAAGGTCTAAATGAAGACACCGATCCTGTAATGGGTTTAAGCCTTCATGTAATAGCCACCCCACCACAGTCCGACACCAAATCATCCCAGGGGCAGAACAACTAGGGCCTCCTGATGCCTATCTGATCCCGGGACAAGGGTGTTCGGGAGATCTAAAGGGGCCAGGACCATAGGTCACTGCCAAGAGGCCTTCCCTAGTCAAGCCCTCCTTTCCTCTTCTCCCACTCCCTTCTGTGTCACCCAAATTGCTCTCTTTATTCACCCCCCCAGCACTTATGTCCATATCTGTAATGTATTTGTTTATATTCATGTCTGTCTACACCTCTAGACTGTAAGCTCACTGTGGCAGGGAATGCATCTGTCACGTTGTTATATTATACTCTACCAAGTGCTTAATACAGTGCTCTGCAAGCGCTCACAAAATACGACTGAACGAATGAATGACCGGCGGAACAATTACCTGGATTCCCTGGACGTTGGAGAGATAGTCCAGCTGCTCAGAAGGTCTAGTGAGGGGCCCGTGAGGCGCGTGGGCCGAGGGGTTGTTGTTCTTTAAAATGGTCTCGGCGGTGGGGGAGGTCCCCCCGTACAACAACTCGCGGGCGATCATGGCCGTTACCGTGGCCTTGGCCGGGTTGGGGGCCACCCTGCTGAACTCTTTGGTGTGATGTCCTTGACTGGCTCCTACGGCCTGGGCAACCTCGGGCACCATGGGAAGAATTCCAGCAGGAAGCTGCTGATGGCTGAGATAAGGCATTCTAAATTCGTCATCTTTATTATCTGGGGCGGGGGGGGGCGGGGGAGAGAGAGGGAAAGAGAGAGGCAAAAGAAAGCAACTAAAATACACACTCTGTTTAGGCTTCCGACCTAGTCAAGGGCAACACGCTCTCCTATTGCCTGGCACGTTAAATGAACGGATGCACACACAAAACCAACTTTATATTGATGCGTATCTGCTGGGCTCCCACAGTACAGTCACGCGCAATCAGGGGAATCAGACAGGGCTACCGCCCCGTGAGCTCCAACAATCCCGAACGCCGGAGCGTGGCAGAAGCCGGAGAGAGGCAGATGGATGGGATCATTAGGGCGTCGATGAACATTTCATCCTACTCCGACTGGCGGGGGGCTGGGGAGGAGGACGGGAGTGGTGAGGGTATTATGTTGAACCTTAGGGAAGATGCCAAGAAAGATGAATGCTAAGGAGGAATCTGAAGGGCAAGCAGGTTGCTGAAGGGGTAGGGGGCAGCAATTCAAAATTCAATGAGGGAGCACAAAAGAAGAAACACAGGAGAGAGGAGGAGAAAGAAAGAGAGGCAGGAAGGAAGAAGGGGATGAGGAAACAATTGAAACACTGGGTGGAGATAAGAGATGCAGGCAGGGAGGGAGGGAGGAGGCAGCCTTGAAGGAGAGCACAAGAGGCTTAGGTGGGTGTATTTAATCTAGACTCAATGCACAAAACAGCACACGAGGAGATAAGACACATTCCAGAGCAAAATGCCAAAACAGTCACTTACTAGTCACATTTTCATCACCACAGCCTGGTTCGAAAAAGGTTACTTTTCTTCCGTCACCCGGTTTCTTTACTGGTGTCTTAAAAACACAAACCAATATTGTTTCTCTTTTAATCAATCAATCGTATTTATTGAGCGCTTACTATGTGCAGAGCACTGTACAAATTGGCAACACATAGAGACAGTCCCTACCCAACAGTGGGCTCACAGTCTAAAAGGGGGAGACAGAGAACAGAACCAAACATACCAACACAATAAAATAAATAGGATAGACATGTACAAGCAAAATAAATAAATAAATAAATAAATAGAGTAATAAATATGTACAACCATATATACATATATACAGGTGCTGTGGGGAAGGGAAGGAAAGGAAGGAAAGGAAGGGAAGGGAAGGTGACTTTTAAGTCACCAATCGCAATAAAAAGCTGAATCCTGTTCTCTAAAATGCCCGTGTTGAAAAACTCTGACTTTTTCCCCTGGCAGAAATGCATTCCCCACCTCAAGCAGAACAAATTAACCTCTGGAGGCCGACCCCCCTGTGGCAAAAGACTTTGCGGGCAGAAATCTTGGATTTGATAGGCCAAAAGATAACTAGTTAATACAGAACCAAGGTAAGTCTACGGAACACTTTTAAGCTGGATTTAAGAGGCTGAAGTGTAAACCAGGGTTTAAGGAGATCAACATTACCAACTCAAGGGAGGTGATAAACAGACAGGGTGTAGTTGTTGAACAAAATATACCTCAGAGAAAGGAACAGTCAAGGACACAAATTCAAGGTTAGCCAAGTGTGCATGTAGGGGGGAAGTCCACACCTGAGAGTAAATGACTGAGAGATCCTAGACACGCTGCTAAAAGATTAAAAAGGGCACATTTGGATGCACTAATTTTAGAAGTGAAGACCCAGCATCTATGTTAAAACTTCGGTGACAATGTAGGGGGAAAGTCCACACCTGAGAGTAAATGACCGAGATCCTAGACCCATTGCTAAAAGATTAAAAAGGGCACATTTGGATGCACTAATTTTAGAAGTGAAGACCCAGCATCTATGTTAAAACTTCGGTGACAACTTAGGGCTCCATGGGCTCAGGTGTTTATGACAGCTCTAAGAGCAGGTCTATAAAGCAGAATGAGGGCATCAGTCATACCATTTTCAAGTTCAGAATAACCAAACATTTCAACAATTTATGTGAAAGGAGAAAAGATTTTAGAGACCATCTCTGGGGCTACCGCTGGTCAGTTTAGCCATTCAAACAATGACTTGATTCCCCCCCACCCCTCAACTTGCCCCGCCGCCACCTGATGTTTCTGGACACCAGTAAAAGTTGCCTTGAAATAAAAAAACCAATTCAACTCTGAATTCATATCTGATTTGGTGACTCAAGCACAGCTCCATAACTAACTCAGGCTTCGGTATTGCTGGTTCTGTCGTACAAAACTAAATCACACCACGGATTCCAAATCAAATTACCTATGGCTCACATCTGACTTCTAAATGGAATCGTTCCATGCCTTCATGGAGCTAAGAAACCAAAGAATCCTGACTCTGGCAACACTGAGATCGTTTTCCCAATCAAGACCCCACTTGGCTCTCCTTCAATGTTCAGACTCTATAGCTTGGTTTACAGTCTGATTGAAGCCAGCCCGTAGAAACAACAGCTTTCTTGGAATTGGGGTGAAGCTATTTTCAACTTTTAATTATAGGAAAGTAATACAGTCATGGCTACCTTTTCCTCTGTTTTTAGTGCTGGTTTAGGAGGTTGAGGCTGGGGCACCTTGAAGCCTAAAAGCTCCAACATGTTTTCAGCTGCATTGCGCTTAGCCACCTTCTTATTAGTGCCCGCCCCCTCCGTGGTGTGGACGCCAATTTTCACCTGGAAAAAGAAAAATAAATAATAAATCAAGCCATGGAGTAAGGGCTGCATATAAATCATGACAACAGAATCAATCGGCAAAGGGCTGGAGCTGGCTTGGGAAATACTAAGCTATTTTTTTAAGATATTTATTAAGTGGTCACTATGAGCCAGACACTCTATTAAACACGGGGGTCACTAGAAGCTAATCAGGTTGGACACAGTCCGTGTCCAAATGGGGCTTATAAAACAAAATCCCCATTTTACAGGTGAGATAACTGAGGCACAAAAAGGCGAAGGGACTTGCCCAAGGTCACACAAGAGACAAGTGGCGGAGCAGGGATTAGAACCCAGATCCTTCTGACTCCCGGCCCGTGCTCTATCCACTAGGCTGCTCCTCTGAACAACACATCAGGCCTGCAGACGGAGGAATACGCAATTGATGACCTGGAGAGGAGGGTGTGGAGGAACTTGGGGCTACCTAAACCAAAAGCCATCGCTTTCCCCCCTTGCTGTGCCTGAGCAGAGAGAGTGTGAGCGAGAGAAAGCGAGTGAGGGGCGGGAAGACACTGAGTTTGATGGCAAAGAGGTAAACAACTTCCAAGCAGAACGTGTCCCATCTCCGTTCAAAGTTAACTTCCAACACGGAATGATTTTCGGGGGCCCATCGAAAAATGGGTCCCTTTTGTTCACGTTGCCTCTCGCCCTTTCCTTTAAGGATGAAGATGGCCTCCCCACAGGCAGCAAGGTCGAACGGAAGCACCCCTCGACCCACCTGCATCACAAACTCCCTGCGCCGGGGAAGGCCGCGCTCCGTGACAAGCAGGTACTCGGGCTCCCTCTCTTTTTTGGCCTGCTGAATCTGAGCGAGTCTGCTGATGGGGTTCATTCCCTGGCCGTATTCCGGGCTGGTCGGGAGCTAGAAGGAAAAAAATCAAAGTTGGAAAAGTGTGCTGATCAATCACGTCATTCCAAAATCAGGAGGCTGCAGAAAACGATTAAAGTTCATCTTTGATTTACATTTTTTATTACAATTTTTTTTTAAAGGGCGGAGGATGCTTTGTGAATCTCTGTAATTGCCATGAAATGTTGAATTTTAAGTTTCTCTTCTCTTCAAACTAAAATTAGGTAACATTTTTTCAAGTCTCACCTGGTACGAAAGGAAAGCTAAATGTTCAATATTTTATTGGCTCCCATCGGTCACCGTAAACTGTAAACTTGGTATGAATGGGGAATGAGTCTGCTCATTCTGCTGCACTGTACTTTCCCAATCAGTGTTCTGCATGTAGTAAGCACTCAATAAATACCACTGATTGATAATACAGGGGTAGTGGGCTTAAATTTAGCAGTTATCAATAAAAAAGCCAAGAATCTGGATATGAGATGGACGACTATATGGCCATTTCTACAAAAGTTTCAAATAAGAGGCAGCTGAACTCTGTTTTGCCACAATTCTCAGCTAGGACCCTAGGGAGTCCTGTACGAACCCAGGACAGCCAAAGTCAGAGCAATCAAGAAAGGACTTCAGCTCTGAAAGTTTCATTGATGTGGCTCTTCACCCAGTTACATGGTTCAGAACTATACTCACCAAACTTCCACTATTTAGAAACCTCGAGATGCTTGATTCCAGGTCAATGAATCGATGCTGTTTTGATTAGCGTCCACTCTGTGCCAGACCACTGTACTAAACACTTGGGGGAGTACAACCCAAGAGTAGGTAGACATAATTGCTGCCCTCAAGGAACCTACAGTCTAGTGATCACATCGTGCATATCTGGATCTCAGATTGCTAACTAGCCTCACCCAATCCAAAAAACAGCAGGGGGAATGCGCCTATCGATCCTGAAGAGAAAACTCATAACGGCTTGCCAGGCAGATCCCAAATAGTTTCAGTTTTATCCTACTCTGGAATTTCCCTATCAGAAAGCTTAAAAACAGGCCTCAAGTAGCTAAGGGGGTAAAATCGTGTAATTAATGCGATCATATTTTTTTCTATTTGGCCGGGAGTGGATCTTGAACGTGTCGGAGCTGTTCACTTCCTTGTTTGTAGACCTTCACTAATGAGGTCAAAGCACCATGATCAGTGCCAGGGAAAACTTCAGTGGCAAGACTGACATTCATTTTGTTCCATGTATGAAACAAAAGCTACGTTTTGCAAATTTGGCAGAGATGGAATGAAAGACTTTTTTTTTTTAAAAAAAAAAAGGTAAAATGGGGTTATCCTGCTTCAGATAGTGCCTTTCTGAAAGTGCTTAGTACAGTGCTCTGCACACAGTAAGCGCTCCATAAATATGATTGAATGAATGAAAACAGTGTTCCTTTCAGTAATCAACGTTTGACTACTTTAACTTCAGGAAGCCTTCCCACCTTCACTATTGATTTTGTTTTCTTTTTGATTCGTGGTTTCATCTTCTCCACTGTAGGAAGCGGGGGTAGTTTCTTCAGTTCCTCTAGGACAGCTATAGCAGCATTTTTCTTGGAAATCTTCTTGCTCTTTCCTTCACCTTCACCCGTAAACTCCCCGACTGACACCTTTGTCAAAAAACTCTTCATGTGGGGAGGGCCGTTCTCCTTGGTCACCTGTTTCAGAGGGAAAAACTGAGTGAAAGCGTGATAAACACTTATTAAAAATGGTAGGCCACATTGGTTATAACAAACATTACTCACATGAAATATGAGGTGGGGTTGGGAGGGGAGACCCTGATCACGAGGCCAACATTTGGATGAGAAATACTTGCCCCTACAGAGCTCCGAGAAGAATTTCCAAGGGCTCTGTAGCTTAGGGTGCTGCAGGAAAGCAATCTACGACTCCCCATCTAGGATGACCAGAGGGTTTAACTTCCTCCAACTGGGAATGCTCCCTACGCTTTTAACTGTCACACGCGCTAGACTTCTGCCTGACCGACTTTTGCCTGGCAAATAAAAGCAAGCCGCTTCTGCTGGCCTAAGGAAACATCGGTTGAAACCCATGAGAGCACATTTATTCATTTTTTCCATTTTTTAAAAAATGGTATTTGTTAAGCTCTTATTGTGGGCCAGGCACTGTTCTAAGCGTTGGAGCAGCTACAAGCTAATCAGGTTGGACATAGTCCAACGCAGTCCATATCCCACATTAGTAATCCCCACTTTACAGATGAGGCAACTGAGGCCCAGAGAAGTGAAGGGACTTGCCCAAGGTCACGCAGCAGACAAGTGGCGGAGCCGGGATTAGAACCCAGGTCTTTCTGATTCCCAGGCCTGTGCTCTAACCTCTATGCCAGGCTGCTTCTCCTGCACGTGCGCTATGCGGTCCAGCCCAAATATCATTAAAAGACAGAAGGAAACAAAACACAGAGAGAAGGAAGCGTGGGAGAGAAAAGTCAGCTGTGCGATTGGTGCCCAATCCTCAAAAGTCAATCAACGGTGACTGATTAAAAAGTCTTAGTCAAAAGTTAACTGAAAGGTCTTCTTGTTTTATACAGCATGGTTGGGACTTTCCTAAAGACATCGCCCTGTTCCGTAGCTAGCTCTACTCTTCTCTACCGAAAGACGGGGGCCTAGACTTATTGCGCTGTGTGTCCTGGGGTCAAAAATGAATCTGTTTAGAAAAACAAGCAATAAAGACTTGTTTTTCTCATGTTGTCTCACTGCGATGTACCACACTGTGATTTTTAAAAGATGCATGATTAGAGCGCTTGAACTAATGCAGCAGTAGTAATAGCGGCGTTAACTGAATAACCCATTGGGTGTCATGCACTGTACTAAGCAGCAGAAAGTTTGCTAGATAATTTTAAAGATAGATTAAGCACCAGAGGGAGCTCCTATAACTGCAAAAACGTACCCAGCGTAATTAATGGAACCGCAAACCAAGATATGCTTATAAAGAGGTTATCCAACTACACAGTATCAATTCCCAACTTGGAAATGCCGAAGTGAAATTCTCACGGAATGAACTTCAACAAAAATTCCAAAGTTTTACAAAAAGTATCACTGTCTAGGACCAGCTGCCACAGACCTGCACCGGGGCATTATTGGCCCATCCTCACTCAGAATCTGGAGTTGCAGATGGGAAGGGACACGTAGGTCTGCTTCTGACTGCCAATAAATGCGGGAATTTTCACTTTCTTTACAAAAAATTTCACACATTGTTCTTGTGATAACAAATTCCAATATCTGGGGGAAATTCAACTACAAGAAAAAATGAGGAGGACCAAAATGATGAATTTTTTTAACTATTAAGAATCCAGTTCTCAATTTTCCTTTTACCGGAGGCATTCGATTCAAGCAGAGATCCTCATTACACTATATTTTGCCCAAGATTCCACAATAGGTCTGCCTTCAAAAAGCAAAGCTCTTCAGAGGCCAGAGAGTCCGTTTTCAGTCTTGAAAGAGGACCAATCTGCCTGATAGACTTCCCAAAGACTTACACTAAGTTGAGTTTTTCAAAAAAACTGGTGGCCAAATTTTTGTAGGCAACACTTTTAAAGTATGGACAGCCAGTCAATTAAAAAAAAAACAACCCAACAACTATATTTGTAATGGCTCACTTGAGTGAAAACTAAAATATTCTGGACTTCCCCAACTCAAATTTTCAAAACTCTTGAATTCTGAGTAGTTCGTATGTGTGTGTCATTTTCCATTTTAAGATGGGACTCCGTTTTCAAAAGCTTCGTAGAATCTACAGGGCCGGCCCCAGATAATGCCAAACCCAGCCTACTTATCGAGCCCAACTGAATATAAAAACGCTATTTGTTCCATGTTTATATTGGTATTTGATGAGAATTCTACATACCATATAAAATTTCTCAGTCTGGCCTGGAGAATCTACAAACTACAAAGTTAGGCAGAGGAGGCTATATTGTGGGAAGATGAGTGTCCTTTATAAAGAGGTTCCAAAATGACTCTCTGGTAATAATCCCCTCGAAGGGACAAAACAAAGAACAGGACCAGCTGCGGAGTGTAACTGTGAAAGTTCCACCTGGAGTCCCCAAAGACCATTTCCTCTTAAGAGATATCATCCCAATTCCTCTAGTGTACTCGTCTACAGCAAACATCTCTTGTGCTTGTAAAATCAGTTTACCTCAAAGTTCACAGGCATGTTCCGTTTAAGTGCAATTTCAAACACTTGGCTTATTTCTGATTTATTGAGATTTTCATCATCTGGTACTCTTCCATTCACCTAAGAGAAATTTAATAAGGTGCTGGGTGAAAAAATCCATACGAATTCACTCAAGCGTAGAATGCATCTCTGGCAGAATGTACAATCTCAACAACCTTAAGGCACTGGTCTGTGACTCTTCCTCTCCTCACCTTGGTCGGGTTTTCACTCCTACCTAGCCTCACTTCACTTCTGGTCCGGTCAAAACCGGTGGATGCCCTCTTCTGTTTTCGATGCTCGTAAACCCCCGCTCAAAGGGAAGAGGAGGGGAGAGAAAGATCCTAAAAAACTTCCTAAGCTCAGTTTTCACCAAAGGATTCTCTTCTTGAGGGGAAGTTTCTCCAAAACAGGGCACAACTCTGCACCCAACTGGAACTGATATTTCGCTGGGCTGACAAATGATCTATGCTGGAATGTTTGGGATCCGAGAAACAGAACCACTGATGCGGTCCTTTCAGCGTGTTGATAGGATGTCTTAAAGGATCGTCACAAAGAACTTGGAATGAGACTGAAACACAACGGGGATGACGAAAACCTTTTCCGCTTCCCATGGCAAAACGGGCTCAATTGGCCCCTGATGGAGGACACTAGTTTTGAATCCTCTCTTGTCCCACCCTTCTGCCTCATAAGCGGTTCCTCTGGGAGCAGAGGAAGGCAGAGGTAGGGATGGGCATCCAGCCTGTTGCGGCTCCAAGCCTAACCCTGCCTTAGGGAACCAACACAAGCCGAGGGAAAGTGTGTACAAGGGGGGAGAGACAAGGAGAAAGAAGAGGAATGAATGATAGAAGAACTGCCAGATCTGGGCCTGATGCACCTCCAGCTTCTGGGCAAGCTACCGGGAGCAGGTTGCCAGGAAGCTGCAGTCTCGTAAATCTAGCCATCTGGTTGCTGACTGCTGCTAAGCAAGCCCAGGCACAGTGAGAAGCAGCATGGCATGGCGGATAGAGCCCGGGCTTGGGAGTCAGAAGGTCGTGGGTTCTAATCCCGGCTCCACTGCTTGTCTACTGTGTGACCTTGGGCAAGTCGCTTAGCTTCTCTGTGCCCCCGTTACCTCATCTGCAAAATGGGGATTGGGACTGTGTCCAACCCGATTTGCTTGTATCCACCCCAGGGCTTAGTACAGTGCCTGGCACGTAGTAAGTGCTTTAACAAATGATCATTATTATAATTATTATTAATTATTATTAATTATTAAGGCCATGGTAGTAAAATTGGGCCACCCCAGCTGGATTCCCCTAGACCGCAGTCAGTCCAGGGGCCCAGAGGTAGTCAGTGTCCCATCCTTGGCTTCCATCGGACCCTGGAGAGAGGGAATGGGGGAGCGGGGTGGGGAAAGGAAGGCTACAGCACAGTACGGGCGGAAATGGATTCAGGACTGCCAGCCTTAAGCTCCTTCCTTTCCTATGTCTCTTCCCCTCCCTGCCATCCTCTATCATCCCCGGGCCATCACTGCCTATTTCCCTTGTAAGACACTTCACTCTAATGGAAAAGATCCATAGCCACGGATAATTCTCCACCTTAAACCTCAAGCCTCCAATCTGGCTCTAATTTCACCCTTCATCGCTGCAGGTCTGTCCCAGGTAAGGGATGGAGCATCAGCTGCAGGAACAGAAGCCCTGGTTTAGGGAAATGAACACAATTACGGGCCGGACAAACTGCGGCTATTAACACACCCCATGTGAAAGTGACAGGCTGGGAACATCTCGGGCCCCGGCCAAATGTTAACAATTGATTTTACCGAGATCCCCTGGCAGTTTCTTGGAAACGGGGGATTCTTCTTCAGTTTCTGTCCTAAACGAGCACTACGGAAGGGCTGTTAAACAACTGTCATGTTCCTCCCCAGAAACAGCTGAGCCTTTACAGTGGCTGCAGGGAGCTCTAGGTACCGGTCGAGTTTGTGGAGTGACAGTAGAGGAAAGGCGTTGTGACTTAGCTCTGATATTATTACCCAGTATGAGCTACTAATCTCCCTTCTTCTTAGTCTTTCTTGAGCCTTACATCCCAGATTAGTCCTCCCCTCCCTCTCCCGACCCCCCGATGCTCCAATTTAAGAAATTAATAAATACCACTCTTCGCTCACAGCCTTTTCTTTGGAAAGAACTCCTCCAATTTCCCCCCATCCCTCCTCTTCTATGGGGTTAATCAAAGTAAAATCACGCGATCTGGCTACACTTACCTCATACAGCGGTTTTCATACCCACTCCCCAGCAAAATGCTTTAGGTGGAACAAGATGCCGATCAAAGCAAGCTATCGACTGGCAAAACTTTAGCTGCACAGGCTCAAGGCTAGTCTCTGTGACACTTCGAATTAAAGTCCAGACTCTACTTTGAAGAGCAAGGAGCTCGAGAAGGTGCAGAGTTAAAGAGAACTAACGAGAGGAAATCCATTTAAAATCTGCACGTTTTCAGACGGAAAGTTTGGCTAACACAAATCTTAGTGGAAAGAGGATGCGGCTGGGAATTGGAAGACCCAGCTCCTGGTCTCGATTCTGCCACTAGCCCAAGTGACCGTGGGCAAGTCAATTAACCTCTCTGGGTCTCGGTTCCCTCATCTGTAAAAGAGGGTAAAATACCTGCACTCCCTCCCTCTTAGATGATTCATATGCCAGGAAAATCTCTTTCCCTTCCTCAGCACCATTCACAGTAACCCAAAAAAATCTCCCATTTTTCTGCTAAGCCAAGTTCAGCTTAAAACACTCCGCTACTGTCCATGGGATTGAAGGGGCCTTGAGGCGGGACAGAAGAGTAAATGGAAAAAGCAGCAATATAAGAGTTGGAAGACCCCTGGCCCAGCTGGGTGACCTTGGGTAAGTCATTTAACCTCTCTGGGGCCTCAGTTTTCTCACCTGAAAAATGAGGATACCTTGCTACAACAAAATGAGGTAGTGACAAAGTGTTTTAGAAAACTAAAAGTGTGCTATTAAATTCAAGACATTTTTATTATCTAATCTATTGCCCAACTTCCAAGTTTAAATGGACCTCGATCAGCCCAGACAAATGAACGTTCTCCTGAGAGGAGAGATTCCACAGTCTTCCTTGGGAACCTAACCCAGCTCTGAGTACAGGGCTTGGCACATAAAGTACTCAACAAATAGCTTTTTTCGTTATTTTTAATATTACTATTCCAACACTGAGATAAAGTCCTTCCATTTAATCTAAATACCCCAGGCTGCAGTTTCAGTCCATCTCTTTTGTCCTAGCCTCACTAAAATGGAGGCCGGTTTGTTTCTTTGGTGAGAAGTTATGTCGGAAAATAGAATGACGTTGTAGCAACATTTCTACCCCTCAAAAATCTTCAATTTCAGGCAGACCAACGCTGCGAGCTCTGGTTTCCTCTAGGCCAGGCATTGGTAGTAATCTCTGGACCGGCTGCTGCAGGCCCCGGCACTGTTCCTACCGTCGGTTTTAGGTCCTTCTCACAGTCCTGCCTGTCCTTCTCCTGGAAGCCTCCTTCCTCTCCCTGAGCGGCCACGGCAGATCGGGGGACATCAAGTACCAGAGCTCAGGCACTGGAGGACGGCTGGTGGTGAGAGCCTGGGGACCGGAGACAGTGTCTGGCCCAGGCTGTCACCTTGGAACCAACACATCTCACCCCACTTCCCCCAGCACAGGAACAAAAACACAGGCCGGGCCTGCTCTCGAAACAATAGCCCGGCAAACACACACACGGAGAGAGAGGGGTCTTAGCGAGTGCTCTTCAAGCTAAACAAAAGGTGAAGCACCTGTGTCTTTTCTAGGTACTTTTCAGACTGTGATTTTTTGATTTTTTCCAAGAAGAACACACTATCAGAATCAATTTCGGGTTAGGGTTCCAGGTTTCCATTTAGGCTGAGCACCGCTCTGCGATTCTGGCTCGAAACAGGCAGGACTGGGGAAGTTGGGGCAGATGTCCCCCTCTAGAAACCTGTGCTCTCCAACAGCACGAGAGCCCTTCCTCCTTCCCCTACCCCAGCCCCCTTCAAAGGAGAAAAGCCACAGATGGGTCTCGTTTAGGTCTTGGGAACAATGCTGCTAGCCACTTGAAGGCCATCTGCTGCACCATCCGAGCGGGTTCAACCGGGCATCTTAGTGCCAGGCAAACACTGATACCGCATGCCAGTACAGGAGCTGAAGCAGTTCTCCTTCACCAAAAAACATTTCAAGGAGTGGCTGGCTAGTACCCTCGGAAGAGGTCCAAAACGTCAGGAGAACTTAAATGGCAGGAGGATCTGATGGGTCGACATAATCTTTACTACTACACAAAAGCTTGTCAGCTTCTATTCTTTGGTCCTCAGTCGAGCCACATAATCTGCTTGTACCATTGTCACTGGAACCTATTAGGTCACTTAATTGTACTCTAAAGCGAGGGCTGGAGCTTTGGGACTGGGCACTCCCTAACAACAGAAAAAGGCCAAAGAAACAAAGCGAGAGGAACAGGGCTCCAGAGGTTTCCATGCAGGGGGACACATAATGTGGGTTCAAAATGAGAAAACTTCAGGCAGCCCTCTCCTTGTTCTCCGGGCTAAGCTTACCTCTGGTTTCTCGGGCAGGGGCTCATTCTGCAAGATTTTCAGTGCTTTAGCAGCCGCGTCATGCTTGGCAGCCTGTCGTGTCCTTCCTTTCCCATTGAACTGCTGGCCTCCGATGGAAAGCTCAACTTGATAAAGTATAGGTGGAACTGGAAACGGATAAAAGTACCTGAAATTGGGGAAGGGGAGAAAGTTACATTTCTCAGGTTGCTAGCATGTGTCACTCCCCGGTACATAATAATAATAACAATAATGGCATTTGTTAAGCACTTACTATGTGCAAAGCACTGTTCTAAGTGCTGAGCACTGTTCTGTGTAAATTCATTTGATTAATCGGTTCACATTTAAACAACCTGCACAATCTAGGACTCATTGAGTGCCTTTAAAATCACTTGATTCTAAGAAGTTGTTTAACTCGAGACTAAAAAAATGGGTTAACGTCTGTTCAATTAATCCATCAGTAGCATTTAGTGAGTATCTGCTGCGTGCACAGCACTGAACTCAGCGCTTGGGAGAGCACAACAGAAATAAGGCAAGTGCTTAGTACAGTGTTCTGGCCACAGTAAGCGCTCAATAAATACGATCGAATAACTCTACAAAACCCCAGCCCTCAGGGAGCAGGGGGAGGCAGACCTTTGAATAAATTACAGGAAGACAGGTGAAGCCCTATATGATTTAGATCCAAAGTAGTATAGGGAGAAACCATCTTGCAAAACTTCCTCAATCCTTCCTCCTGAACTTAAGATGGCACTTTGGGAGGGAGTGAAGGAGGGGGGAGATGGAATGCACGCACAGACACACACCCCACCTCTACCCCACAGCTGTTCTGGCAGGGCAGGCAGCCACAGCTAGCTTGGCTCGAAGCTGCAATGACAACACAGGATGGCTGCTACACTCTGGTTTTGCCTCCAAGCCTCAACGGGGGGCTTTAACTCGTCCCCATCAGGATAGGACTGACTCTCTCTGGGCCCCAGAGTCAGGCTGAGGAGTTTCTCTACTACTCTCCAAGCTCCAAAAACTTGGGCTTATTTCACCCCTGCCCCACTAAGAACAAAGGCTTGTTTCACCCCAGCCAGGCTTCAGGGCACTGAATTAAGTGCTGGAGTAGATACAAGGTATACGAGTTGGACCCACTCTTGCCCCACATACAGCTCACAGACTTAATCCCCATTGAACTGTACTTTCCAAGTGCTTAGTACAGTGCTCTGCCCACCGCAAGCGCTCAGTAAATACGACTGAATGAATTTTACAGATGAGGTAACTGAGAAGTGACTTGCCCATGGTCACACTGCAGACAAGTGGCGGAGTGAGGATTAGAACCCAAGTCCTTCAGACTCCCGGGCCCAGGCTCTATCCACTAGACCACATGACAAGCAAGGAGCCAGTGTGATAGGAATTTCCTCCAAAGGAGTTTCAAGAGTCCTTCCTGTCCCTCGCACCCCTGTAATTGCCCCACTGACAGGGATCCTATCTCCAGAACTCCCTGCCTGCTATAGTGAAAATAATAATAATAATGATGGTATTTGTTAAGTGCTTACTATGGGCCAAGCACTGATACAAGGTAATCAGGTTGTCCCACATGGGGCTCACAGTCTTCATCCCCATTTTACAGATAAGGTAACTGAAGCCCAGAGAAGTTAAGTGACTTGCCCAAAGTCACACGGCTGACAAGTGGCAGAGTCTGGATTAGAACCCATGACCTCTGACTCCCAAGCCCGTGCTCTTTCCACTAAGCCAACTGCTTCCCGTAGTCCCAAAGGGCCTCAGTTTGAGTTTCAGGGTGGAGCACAGATGTAGCATTTTGCTGTTCCCTAGACACAGGCCTACTATGTCCTCTTTATTATCAGAGTATTCTACTGGGCTTTCCTATTGCTGATGGGTGTTTTTTCCCTTATTTTACTTTCAATTAATGCTTGATTGCACCTGCGCCCTGAAGGTGTTTGAACAGGGCGCTGATTTTAAAACTCTAAAACGATGAATAAATACAAATTAGATATTCGGTGTTCGTGATGTCTTACAAACGTGGCTCCCGTTTACCCCAGAGTAAATGTGAGCTCGGAAATCTTTGGCCTCGTGAACACTGCTACAGAAGAATATGAGTAAGCCTTTACAAAGGTGCCTTTGGCAAGAAGCTTTCACCATGCCACAAGTGTGGAAACTCTGCGACTCACCCGGCAGGGAACTATCAGTGTTGTTAATTGGAGCGGATTCTGAAATGCTGACCAGCTGAGAGCCCGCTTTCACTCAGGCTTCCCAAACTGCGATATCCACTACTAGTCACTCTGGCTTTCCTTGAGCTCCACTTGCCTGGGGCCACCTCCCCACCGTGACTTTCAGAGCACCGAGGTGGGCTCTAACTGGTCCTGTGCTGCCCAGCAAGAGACCAAGATGCCTTCCCCTTTCTGGAATACATGCTGTTCAGCATTATCCATCAATCTTATTTGAGCGCTTACTGTGTGCAGAGCCCTACTCTAAGCGCTTGGGAGAGTATTATTATTATTATAGCATTTGTTTAGTGCTTTCTACGTGCTACTCTAAGCGCTTGGGAGAGTATTATTATTACAGTATTTGTTTAGTGCTTTCTATGTGCCAGGCACTCTACTAAGCGCTGGAGTGGAAGCAAGCAAATCCAGTCCCTGTCCCACATGGGGCTCACAGTCTCAATCCCCGTTTTACAGATGAGGTAAGTGAGGCACAGAGAAGTGAAGTGACTTGCCCAAGGTCACCCTGCAGACAAGTGGAAGAGCCAGGATTAGAACCCATGACCTTCTGACTCACAGACCTGTGCTCTAACCACTTTATATCTACAATCTAACAGTGTTGGTAGACAAGCTCTCTGCCCCCAACAAGCTTACAGACTAGAGGGGGAGTCATTCATTCAATCGTATTTATTGAGCACTTACTGTGTACAAAGCACTGTACTAAGCGCTTGGGAAGTACAAGCTGGGCAACATATTCACTCATTCATTCAATCGTATGGGAAGTACAAGTCGGCAACATATACAGACGGTCCCTACCCAACAATGGGCTCACAGTCTAGAAGGGGGGAGACAGACAACAAAACAAAACATCTAGACAGGTGTCAAAATCATCAGAACAAATGGAATTAAAGCTATATGCACATCATTAACAAAATAAATAGAATAGTAAATATGTACACGTAAAATAGAGGAATAAATCTGTACAAATACATACAAGTGCTGTGGGGAGGGGAAGGAGGTAGGGCGGGGGGGATGGGGAGGTGGAGAGGAAAAAGGGGGCTCAATCTGGGATTGACAGATCTGCTACACTCCAATATCATGCCAGCTCAGGGATCAATGATCCCTCCAGCGTGGGCCTTGGGGAGGGGCGGTGAGTAACGGGTGCAGACAAATGTGAAAGGACAACACAGAGGGGAGTGGGAAAAGTGGAAATGAGGGCCAGTCAGGGAAGGCCTCTTGAAGGAGGTGTGCCTTCAGAAAGGCTTTCTTTGGAGGTGGGGAGAGTGACTGTCTGTCAGCTATGACAGACAGTCTCCCCCTTTTAGACTGTGAGCCCACTGTTGGGTAGGGACTGTCTCTATGTGATGCCAATTTGTACTTCCCAAGCGCTTAGTACAGTGCTCTGCACATAGTGAGCGCTCAATAAATACGATTGATTGATTGATTATGAAGAGGAAGGGTGCTCCAGGCCACAGGCAGGATGTAGGTGAGAGGTCGGTGGTGAGACAGACGAGATCAAAGTATAATGAGTAGGTTGGCTTTGGAGGAGCGAAGTGTGCCAGCTGGGGTGCAGTAAGAGGGCAGAGAGGTAAGGTAGGCGGGGGCAAGGTGATTGAGGCTTTTAAAGCCAATGGTAAGGCATTCCTATTTGATGCAGAGGTTGGATAGGCAACCACTGGAGGTTTGTGGAGAGGGAAAATGTGGAATGAATGTTTTAGGCAACCACTGGAGGTTTGTGGAGACGGAAAATGTGGAATGAATGTTTTTGTAGAAAAATGATCCGGGAAGCATAGCGAGGTATGGACTGGAGCGGGGAGAAATAGAAGGCAGGGAGGTCGGCAAGAAGGCTGAAGCAATAATTGAGGCAGGCTAGGACAAGTGCTTGGATTGATGTGGTAGCAGTTTGGATGGAGAGGAAAGGGCAGATTTTTAGTGCTTTACTGTTCTTCTCCATCACCCCGTGACCCCACAGCGAATCTCACAGGATTTCAGATCCATGCCTTTCTTTTTTTCTATGGATCTTGTACTTTCCTCAGTGGGGAAAGGCAAAAATAAACTTACCCAAGAGAATACAGTACCCTTTTCTTAAGCTAATCCTTTCCCATTCTTAAAATGAAACACACACACACACACACACACACACACACACACATATCCAAACTCAAAACATTAAACCTTGAACTTGTACATAAAGACTTTCAGAGATACCAACTACAAATATCAAGCACCTGCCAAAAGGACACATACCTTGGGGGGTAAGCGCCTGCTCTCATATTGTAGTTGTAGGTGGACTGCATCCTTGAGTACGGATCGATAGGCTTATACATGGGTTTTTTTCCAAGTTTCATGCAAAGTGCATTAAGTTCCACAGTGGGGGTTACGCTGTCTGCAAAGGAGAAGGAACACCAACAGTTATACTCTGGAGTCGGATCAATCAGAAACCAAGTTGCACAATCTGGGGGGCCCAATGCAGCCTACACAGAGGTCCGATTGAAGCTGAAATCTTGACAAGAGAACACAGGAAAATCCCCAAGCAGCTTAGTGACCAAACAATCCACAGTAATTTCCAGGCCCCCGATAAAAAGGGAATTTCCTGTACCAGTGAACTGGAAATGGCAGCTAACCACTAATAAGCACCAGTGTCATCCTGTCAATTCAAGATACTTTAAGTCGCACAAGGCCACTTGCAATTCGTTGCTATGTCCCCATTATTATGGGGCACATGCGTGAACGCACATGCACAGGCGTGTACACACACACACACACACAAACACTTCCACCACCTAGTAGTGATAACCATATTTATTAAGTGCTTGCCGTGTGCAGAGCTCCGTACTACTTGCTGGGAGAGAATACAGAGGTGGAAGGAAATTTAGATCCCATCTCTGTCCCCCCAGGGGGTTCATAATCTAAGAGGGGCCTCACAAGCTAATTGTCAATGCTATAAGTCTTAAGGCATGGTTTGCCAAGCAAGATGCAAGACTGCATTTTTTTTAATCAGGATGAGGAACACCAAATCCACATCAGTAGAACACAATGGCAAACATTCAGTTTCAAAACACACCAACATTTCCACTTAAAAATGCCTTTTTGGCAGGTGTGCAGAAAGTACAAATGACTGGTCTGCAACAAGAGACAAAGCCTACTATACATAGAGGTCCCTGGGTTCACTCTAAAAGCTCAGATAAGTCTGACTCCCACCCCAACCAATTTTTTCATGTAGTCTTGTGGATAAATTTAGAAAATCCTGAAGAGGTCACCTAACTGTAAGAAGTTGGACTGCCCTCCCTTCCCCATCCACCCAAAAAAAAAAAAAGAATCTAAAGCCAGAGTGACCAACTTGCAAGGATTCACTCTAATGGACCAAGGGGTTAGATTCAGGCTGTCCCCTGGTTACTAGCTTTGCTAGAATCTGCCTGCCCTAGATACAAATAACCTTTAGGTAAAGGTCATCTCCTAAAAGTAAGCAGCTGTCCCCTGGTAGTGCAGAATCTGCTCTTGGAAGTCATCAGGCTAATGGACTAAACCGTCGCGCCTTTACTAAAGCGGATCCCTCTTTCCTAAAGGACCCGCCCTGACTCATGAAAGTTACCTGGATTCCTTCCTTCGTGACGAGCAGGCCGGGCTGTTGGTTTCGGAAATCTTGTCCCTTGCAGAGCTTTGATGGCAGCTCCGTGCTGGGCCTTTTTAATACTAGTGCCTTCAGATTCCCAGCGCTGGTCCCCAAGGGTCAGCTGCACGGTAAATACCTACAGAGGAAAGTTCCAAGTTCTCCATTTAATCCATTATCATTTTGAAGAGGTCATCTGAGCCTCACACGCTTCACTGCCATGGCTAAGAAGGCTTGGCCATTAACACCGCCCCAGTGTATTTTAAAATGCGGGGAAAAAAGAAACCAGTGGCTAAAACTGGATACTTGTTAAAACAGAACTATGCTCTTGAAAACGAGGGGCCAAGGAGGAGACTATGTAAAATGAGAAGTAGTGAGATTACGTTTGAAGTCACGTACTTCCGCACATCTCGTGGATTAAAAAACCCTAGTCCCTTTTCATTTGGAAGACATAACACAAACAGATCCTTCCAATCACTCCTCAAAGCACATAATTTCTTAACTTTAAACTTATAAAGTGGGAAAGCATTTGTCTGGGTTCTGTAATATTTCTTGGCCTTATCTGAAAACATAATCCTACCAGAAGAAGCACTGATTACCATTTAGGAAATGTATTCAGCATACTGGGGGGAAATTTAATAATGGCTTTAGAAATGTTGTCACTGGCTGGTGTAAAAAAACCACCAAGTTTCACAGCTAGCCGAGGTTTCCCAAGAGAATCAATTCGAACACAAAGGTATCTCAGCAAGCCAGCACACTAAAGTTTCAATCCCGGAGGATGCCAAAACAGCAGCATAAGTCCTCCACTTACTATCTCCATGGAAAGCATCTCTCTTTCAAGAGCTCACCTTCTCTTGAGAAAAATGACACTAATCCCATTGCCGAGAAACCTAAGGCTATAACTAGTCTTAATATGCTTCCCAACTCTGCAAGGCCACCGGGTTTTTTTCGTATTTCCCTCCCTACCGCCTGTCAGACTTTCATCAGCATTCTGGCTCAAAGGGAGTCACTCACTTAAAAAGAGCCTAGAGGAACAGTGTCAGTCTAAGTATGAGGATGTCAACAGATGAGTAGGCTTGAAAGGGGTCAGGTGGAATCTGCCTTTGCAACTGACTTTCTAAACTTTCTGAACTTCAGATGAGCCCTAACGCTGTTTTATCTCTCCCAGTGCTTAGTACAGTGCACTCAGTAAGCACTCAATAACATTGGTTTTTTTATGGTGTTAAGTGCTTACCATTAATCACTAAGTGCTGATTAATTGACTCCCCTCAATACACATCTTCCACTAGAGGAACAAACGGAAGAATTCTTCACACTCTCTTTGCCCCTCGAAATACTAGCCATCTCTCATTTATTTACTGTTGCTCATCACCTATGTGTCAACAGGCCCAAGGACCAGGCAGGCCTGATGAGGGTAAAAAGCAGCATTATACAATTCTGGGCACTCTAGGGTTCGTTTCTGGTGATTGATTTAAGAAAAGACACTGAAAAACAGTGTCAGCCTAAAAACAAAACCCAATCTCCCTCTCTGTTGAGGGAGGGGCAGGCTGTAAGCTTGTTTTCTGGGCAGGGAATGTGTCTGTTTATAATTGTATTGGACCCTCCCAAGCACTTAGTACAGTGCTCTGCACACAGTAAGCACTCAGTAAATATGACTGAATGAATGAATCTTGGTGGTGTAGGGACTTCAAAGCGGACTTTGAGAAGGCTGCAATTATTTTTCTGCCAAGTATAGCAGTGGCATCCCAAGAGGACAGGAGAGTGGCTGCCCCCCCAAAAAAGTACCTGAAGAACCAGCTGTCAAGTTTCTAACCTTGTGCATCCCCAGTATTCTTTGCGCATTAAGCGGTACTGGATCTTGCTTTTTAATAAAAACCTTAGGCCCACCTGGCTGGGAAGGTATTCCCAGAGAAACACACTTCTCGAGGACCAAGCTGGACGGGCATACATAGAACTGGTTTAAAGGCTAAGGCACATACTCCAGAAATACCCTGAACAGCTAGTACAGTGAATTCCCCAAGTTAAGGTGTGTATGGAAAGGTCGCCTGGGAGAGACCGACCCTTACAAACCACCTGGTGGCCTCTCAAATACCGGGCTAACTCTGCTTCAATAAAGCATCTCTACTTTCTGGGGGAGGCATATTGGGTTTCCTTAATGAACAGCTGCTGATATTCATTCTGCTTCCATGAAAAAAAACCCACCTCTTTCCTAAGCTGGGCACGTTTTTCCTATACAGAAAATGAGGCACAGGGATGAAATCCGTTGCTCTGAACGACAGTGTCTTTGCAGAAAAGTGAGGGATGGAAAAAGGGAATCCCAAAACCTCCAACCTTTCTGTTCTACTGCACCACTTTCTGAGTGATAATTCCTAAGTCTGGGATGAAAACTAAAAAAAAGGGCCACATGGGAATGTAAACCCCAAGCCTTAAAGCTGGCAATCCAAGATGAAAAACAAAAGCTCAAAACACCGGGGAATAACAACAAGCAATTCAATTTTAAATCAGACAACTCTTTGATTGCCGGCGATAGATAAATCAATGCAAATTCTCATTTTACCCATGAACTGAGGATTGAGCCGCTATCCTTGTTCTCCAGAGTTCAACTAATTTGAGTTTCAAGGTCTCCCTCTGACTCTGCTCTTGTCACTTCTCTGGGAAATGGCCACAAGGCAAGCCAGGGAGGCTGAAATGGGGACACAAAACCCACCCATCCAGCCCACAAACTTTGCTCCTCCATTGCTAACCATCTCACTGTACCTCAATCTCATCTATCTTGCCACTGATCTCCCCCCACGTCCTGCCTCAAGCCTGGAATGCCCTCCCTCCGAAAGTCCGACAGACAATTACTCTTCCCGCCCTCAAAGCCTTATTGAAGGCACATCTCCTGCAAGAAGCCTTCCCTAAGCCCTTTTTTCCTCTTCTTCAACTCACTCTGCATCACCCTGACTTGCTCCCTTTATTCATCCCCGCTCCCAGCTCCGCAGCACTTAGGTACATATGTGTCATTTATTTATATTAATGTCTATCTCCCCCTCTACACTGCAAGCTCGTTGTGGGCAGGGAATGTGTCTGTTATTCTGAACTCTCAAGCACTTGGTACAGTGCTCTTTTCACAGCAAGAGGTCAATAAATATGACTGGCTGACTGACAAAAACTGGATAGAGCCCTGAACGATCAAGTTCCTGTCCATGAGCTGAAGCCTCACTGTATTTTTAAAAATAATAATAATAATTATGGTATTTGTTAAGCGCTTACTATGTGCCAAACACTGTTCTAAGAGCTGGGATAGACACAAGTTAAGCAGGTTGTCCCAGATGGGGCTCACAGTCTTAATCCCCATTTTTACATATGAGGAAACTGAGGCTGAAAAGTGAAGTGACTTGCGCAAGGTCACACAGCAAACAAGTGGCAGAGCCGGGATTAGAACCCACGTCCTCTGACTCCTAAACCCGTGCTCTTCCACTAGGCCACGCCGCTTCTCTGGGAAATGCCAGAGAAGCCAGAAAATCAGGGCCCCCTAAACCAGGCTTGCATTTCCTTTAGCCCACCAGGTTAAGACAAAATAGGAAACAGCTCTCCCAAACGGCACTCTTGAGGGCATTGTTTGCGGCTCCCTGCCTTTCCGAGACTGCGGCCGAGCACCGCGTTCGACAATTTGAGGAAAAAAAAAAAAACTCCTGGTGGATACAAATGCACAAACATATGGACAATATTTACCTTAGAGTGAGCTGGACCTTGCTCACTCAAAAGCTTATACTCAGGCTGAATCTTGTTGAAACGGGCTAACTCATTCACAAGACACATTGGGGTTTTCTCTTTGGGGTTTGCCATGTTAGAAGGAACTGCAAAATAATGCAAGAGCATTGAAGTCAACGTCTAGAAAATACGGCAGAGGCTCTCCCAGGAATACGAAAGCAGTGGGAAAGCAAACAGTTGAGTTCCGGGAAGAAACAATGCAAAACCAAGCCCTCTGGGAAACTTGTAATCAGGCAGGAGGCCCCAGTTACAGGCTAGAGAAAAAGGACAGGATGCATAAAAACTCAACCGTGCGGCAAGCACGGAAATACAGTCCTGCCACTGTAAACAAACCGATGGGAATGAAGGGACGGAGTGGATTCTCGAGGCAAAGACCCACAGCCCAACTCCTCACCTGCTCACTGTTTCCAATCAGTACAACAGGACAAAACCATCCCGCTCCATCAGCCCAGACACTGCAATCTCCAGACGGTTATTCCCTGAGCAACTCTTGGCTCTTTCCTTTAAAAGCTTCTGTCATCAGACCTCAGTATCTATTTCTGATATGAATGTTCTCAACACTTAGACCTTCTGGAAGGGTGCTATTTATTTGCAAAACATTATGATCCACGGTTAATACGGCTCAGATGCAAGAATATGCCGGCCACTATACTAAGCGCTGAGGTAGATCCAAGCTAATCAGGTTGGACACCGTCCCTGTCCCGCTCGAGGCTCACAGTCTTAAATCTCATTCCGCAGATGAGGGAACTGAGGCACGGAGAAGTGAAGTGACTTGCCCAAGGACACCCAGCAGACAAGTGGCAGAGTCAGGATTAGAACTCAGGTCCTTCTGATTACCCCATCCGTGCTCTAGCCACTGGGCCATGCTGCTTCTCCAGTGCTACTTTGTTACTTCCTTTTAAGTCATCCTGGAGGTGGCTACACAGAACAAGCCTTGTGTTGTGGTGAACAACAGCCTTCAGGAGGAATGGGAAAAAAAATCCAAGGATGCTATCTTGTGAAACAGCACCGAGGGAGTTGGAAATATGAAAGGGGCCTATTGGAAGCGGGAAAGAAATCAGGCAGGAAATTGGAGCAAAGAAAATTCTTAGAGAGAAGATTTGCAAAGCAAAGAAAATGACTGCGAAAGGGAAGGAGAAAGTGAGGGAAAAAATGTGGGACAGGACAGGAGGGAGGGAGGGAAGAAAGGATGAAGAGGAGTTCAGCCTGTTGTTTAAACTGGTTCCAGTTCAGGGACCTCAGGGAAGAGAATCCTGGTCTATTCAACTGGTCACCCATAATTAACTAAGGCGTATGTGGGTAACACTGGGGTGTGGGGGATGGGTGAAGATGGAGGCTTGAAGGGTTTTCAAATAGTTTGGTTTAAAATTTTACGTTTTCCTTAACTTTCTTTCAGGTACCTTCAGCACGCTTTTCATTCTCCTAAGGTTGAGTTCTGGATGCTTCTGAAATTCCCTGCCTTTGAGTAAATCCTCCTTGTTCCTGACCTTTGAATGGCAACCGCCTTACTCCATCTGGCACTCGTAAATTTGCTGAAGCTAAAAGTTACTAAATCTCTCTTGCCTGGGATAAAGTCTCCCAGAAATATTACACGGGAAGCCCTTCAAAAATGGAAAAAAAAACCAAAATGATCCTGGAAACCACAATTCCTAAAATATTATGAAAGAAAACTTCCAAAAGGCAACCACTCAACAACGGTTCGTTTTGAGTATCCCAGGTTGCCGTTTTCATTTCTTTTCTTACAACTTTGAAGTCTCTACTTTTGATGTTATTTTATAGCAGGGATGAAGGACAATCGGCTCAACGCGGTAGGGATTTCCTCCCTTTCCTGTGGGTAAGTGAGACGGTAGCCCTCTAGGAACTGAAATCCTCCGTTCGATGGTAAACAAGCTGAGAACACAATCGAAATAGAAGACGCTTCGTTCGAATGCTTACCTGCAGCTGCACTGGTGGAGGTGACAGATGCAGAGGGTAAAGCAGAGTTTTGAATAGGTCTACCTGCATTTTCAGAGGGCAGAGAGCTAGCAGGAGAAGGAATACTCATCAAAGGCTGGGAGAGAGTAGACTGTTTCTTGTTCAGTATTTGGCTCCCTGAAAGAGCAGCAGGTGGGTTCTGAACTTGAACTTGAACTTGAGACATGCTCACTTCCAACAAAGTGAACAACTGCAGGTAAACAGCTTTCAGTGCAGGTTAATTCAGTGCTATGAAGTCTAAAGTTCTACCTAAAAGTTGTAAGGAAAAGAAAATAAAAAGACAAAATTATAGAGGAGATATGTCACTGCCAGTATTCAGACAATTGGGGTCACCCAAGAATGAAGAGAGCCTACAACGGGGCTGTATTATTAAAAACATGTGTCTAAACATTTTAATTGGCCACTGTGCTTGTTTCTACGTTGGATACAGTAAGCCTCTTGTGTACATATTGACCTGTGCTCAAAAAATGACCTTAAAAGCCCACATCCTCTGCCAAGTCTTAAATCTCATCTTTGTTTGGTTTACTTCAAGACTCAGAGGAGTACAGTAACATTCACTGCCACATTTTTAAGATTCCTAAACTGTCCGTCTGCTTCCGACACGCTCACGATGGAAATTCTAATTCTGAAATTAGTGAGGAGCTGCCCTTGTTATACGACTATCTGGAAAACTATGTTCTAAAGTTTGCAATAAGCTGGAAGTCAAGAGGGTTTTTGCTGTTTCAGTAAGTGAGATTTAATGTGTTAGATGTTTGGAACCACGTGCTCGGGTATAAGCCTTTTAAGGACTACAGCTTTAAGTTGGTAGGCGATACGCAGGAATTTTACATAGTTCCCACTTTTTTTCCTGAAGACAAAATGAGTTATCGACACCTTGGCTCACAAAAGCTTTCTTCAGGATTAGGCTGTTTATTTTATAGTAGCAATGGTTTTCAAAAGCAAGAAAGTGTTAGCTAAAACCAGCCACAGGACACCTGAGAAATAGGCCCAGGTAAATAATTCTAGGGTAATGAGAGCCCCGGAGCAGAAGCACTGGTGAAGTGAAGGGCACTGAAATGGAAGTGAACAGATTAAAACATTGCTATGGAGGAGGCAAAGGGGACTGGGGGATGGGGGGGGGGGGGGGGGAGAATTGGTAGAAAAAGGAGGAGGGTTACAATAAAGACATCTTCAACTCATAAATACTGCAGATTTTGGAAGGTTATTTCTAATTCAATTGGAACTCATCTGTAAGGACAGCACCTCTCAATTTTCTGGTTCTCCAACCAGATGGCGAAAAGTGTTTTTCCAAGCTGTGGGCAATAAACTTCCACTGATAATCTGAGAGGGCACCAGTGGCAGATGATAAAAGATGGATTTGATACAACTAATTCACATAACTATAGGGCTAGAAATATCCCTGAAAGCTTATCTGGCACTGCCCCCACCCCCCGCCTTCAAGCTATACACCAGGCTGCTACATCCCTCTCAAAAGAAAACTTTAAATTTTAAAAAAAGGCCAAATCTTTGACAAGAATATAAGTGACTACAACTCTTGCACTGGTTCTAAATTTTGCTTTTCGTTTTGGGTTTTTTTGGGGGGGGGGCGGGGGAGGTAATAAACATAATGGATTTTTCATTGAAGAAAAATCTTAACCACAAGGGAAATTTCTCTGAGAAAGCAAATGGAGTCACAAGCAGGCGCTTAATAATAAAGCCAAAGGTCAAATCTGGAATCTACCTCCTAGCCACCCACAGCAATCCAGTTACCCTTTCAGTTGTCTGAGAATCTGAGACTCTGAACGAACCTCCAGATTTGGGGCTGAAGTGATCTTTTTAACTGGTGCTCATTAAAGCAAGTTGGTAGTCAGCAGTTCCATTCCAGAACATACTTGCAAAGCCTCAAAGGAGGGCAGGAGTAGGGAAATAAGATTTAGGGACGGACTGACCACAACTTTTAACCGTCTCTAGATGTTGCCGACTTGTACTTCCCAAGCGCTTAGTACAGTGCTCTGCACACAGTAAGCGCTCAATAAATATGATTGAATGAATGAATGAACGGGGTACTAGCCTGGCTGTCGGGAGACCTGGGTTCTAATCCCAGCTCCGCCACTGTCTGTGTGGTCTCGTTTAAGTCACAACTTCCCTGTGCTTCAGTTTCTTCATTTAAAAAATGGAAATTAAATACACGTTCTCTCCACACACCCCTTCCTTTGCCTATGAGCTTAATGTGGGACGGGAAATGTGTCCGTTGTAATTATAATAATAACTGTGGTATTTGTTAAGCACTTACTATGTGCGAAACAGTGTACTACGTGCTGTGGTAGATACAAGATAATTGGGTTGGACACAGTCCCTGTCCCACAAGAGGGTCATAGTCTTAATCCCCATTTTAAGCGCTTAGTACAGTGCTCTGCACATAGTAAGCGCTCAATAAATACGATTGATGATTTTACAGATGAGGTAACAAGCACAGAGAACTGAAGTGACCTGCCCAAGGTCACACAGCAGATGATTAGCGGAGCTGGGATTAGAAGCCAGGTCCTTCGACTCCAGGTCCGTGCTCTCTCCACACGGCCAAGTTGTATCTACCCCAGCCCTTAGTATAGTACTTGACACATAGTAAATGCTGAAAATATTATTATTATTAATAACCCCCACTCAGTCACTACTCAATAGCATCGAAATGTAACGTGAAATGACGTGTCCCTCCTCTAATGCAGTAAAGATGATGGTAATTCGGTTTGAGGAGTACTGACAAAAGCATTCAACCTGTTGCTCACAGCAAGGAGCGGTAGATGGGCTGGAAAGAGGGGTGGTCCGGGAAGCTCTGAGAAGCGGGCGGGGAGCCGGTGGTTAGCCTGCCCTGTGGAAGCTTCTTCTCAACTCCATCGGGGGAGGACTCAGTAGGGAGGCTGATGAGAAACAGGCAGAACTGGGCTACCCGAGGCCAGTTCTCCCATCGGCCTTCCGGATTCTCAATCAGTCAGTCAGTCAGTCGTATTTATGGGGCAGAGCACTGTACTGAGCTCTTGGGAGAGTACACTACAACAGTTATAGTTATGTTTAGGGGCACTGGGGGGATGCAGGGTGATGAGGTTGTCCCATGGGGGGCTCATAGTCTTGATCCCCATTTTGCAGGTGAGGTAGCTGAGGCCAAGAAAGGTGGAGTGGCTTGCCCAAGGTCACGCAGCTGACAACTGGCGGAGCCGGGATTTGAACCCACGACCTCTGACTCCGAAGCCCGGGCTCTTTCCACTTGAGCCCCGGTTGGGGGAGAAGGGGCAAGGGAGGAGGAAAGCCGAGGCGGGGGAGGAGGATGGAGGGGAGCAGAAGGATGAAGGAGAGCAGAGGGGATGAGGCAGAACCAGCGCTTAGAACAGTGCCCAGCATTTGGAACAGGGCTTGGCACATAGGAAGCACTTAACAAATGCCATCATCATTAAGCCCCACTTTCCATTCATTCAGTAGTATTTACTGAGCGCTTACTGTGTGCAGAGCCCTGTACTAAGGGTTTAAGGATCACCTCCCACTCCCTTCCGACTCACCCTGACTCGCTCCCTTTGCTCTTCGCCCCTCCCAGCCCCACAGCACTCATAGTAATAATATTTGTTAAGCGCTTGCTATGTACCAGGAGCTGTTCTAGGCGCTGGGGTAGATACACGTTGGGCTCACAGACTCAATCCCCATTTTATTACAGATGAGGTAACTGAGGCACAGAAGCAGCGTGGCTCAGTGGAAAGAGCGTGGGCTTGGGAGTCAGAGGACGTGGGTTCTAATCCTGGCTCCACAACTTGTCCGCTGTGTGACCTTGGGCAAGTCACTTAACTTCTCTGAGCCTCAGCTGCCTCATCTGTAAAATGGGGATTGAGACTATGAGCCGCTCCACGTGGGACAACCTGATTACCTTGTATCCCCCCAGCACTTAGAACAGTAAGTTTGCACACAGTAAGCACTTAACAAATGCCATTATTATTATTATTATTATCATTACAATATATAATATTACACATTCCCTGCCCACTGAGAGCCCTGATTACCGCTGTCTGACTCTCCAGCCACCTCTCCCACTCCAGTGTCCAGGACTCTCCATTTCACACTGCTGTCCCCATCTGCCATTCGATGAGGTCAATACTATCAGTGGAGCCAACGTGAGTAGTTTAAACTTTCCAACATAATGTACTCTCAACAAGCAATGGCTGAAATTAAACAAGTTTATCCTGTCCTAGATCTCAATGAAAATTCCTAATTGAAAATAGCTTATGCTCCCGAAAATCTGAAGAGACTGTATGACTAGTCCCCACACCAACAAGAATTTATGCTTGCTTCCCGCACACGAGCTAACACTTATAAGAAATAATTACACTACTTTAACTTGGAGGCTGCCTTCAGGCAAGGCACGGAAATTTTTTTATCCACAATCAGGAGACACTCAGAACAGGGGCCTCAGAACAGGCGGCCAAGAAAATCCTCAGAGACCCATCAAGATTTTGTGCGTCCAGGAGGAACTGAGCCACATACTTAGAATCAAGGGCAAATAATGCTTTCTGCCATTGACATTCAAATATATTCAAATATGCTGACACGTAGACTCCAGGGATATTGTGGAATTTCATAAATATTGTCCAGCCTAAATTTGGAACTGTTAGGCTAAAATTCATTCCTTTATTTTGAATCGAAGCAAAGCCTTCAATAGATTCTGGGTCACTCACCAGAGTCGTGCAGGTGGGTTAACAAATCTCTGTAGATTTCCATTTGGATGTCAGACCTGCATTACTCATAGAATAAGGAAAAAACACATAACTGAACACCAAGATGACCCATCTGCCAGGATGACCCAAAAGCTTATAGACCACGTTTCTAAGCAGCAAACCAGTATCAGGAATATGAAGATTTTCCACTAGCTGAAAAAAAGTCCCCACAAAGCTAAAACCTACATATCAGTTTGCACTGTTTTTTGTTTGCTTGTTTGTTTTTTAAATGGTATTTGTTGGGCACTATGTGCGGGCACTATACTGAGTGCTGGGGTAGATACATGTTAATCATGGGGCTCACTGTATTAATCCCCATTTTGCAGACAAAGTAACAGGGGCACAGAGGAGTTAAGTGACTTACCCAAGGACACACAGCGGACAAATGGCAGAGCTGGGATTAGAACCAAGATCCTTCCGACTCCCGGGCCTGTGCTCTATCCACTAGGCAACTCTGCTTCTCCACCTACTCTTTTAACATATAATAATAATAATAATAATAGTATTTGTTGGGCACTTACTGCGTGCATTGTTAAGCACTGTACTAAGCGCTGGAGTAGATAATTAGGTCCCACATGGGGCTCACAGTCTAAACCAGAGGAAGAATAGGTATCCAATTCCCATTTTACAGATGAGGTAACTTAGGCACATAGAAGTTATGTGACATGCCCAAGGTCACGGAGCAGAGATGTAACAGAGCTGGGATTGGAGCTCAGGTCCTCTGACTCCCAGGCACCTCATTTAATTTGAGGGGTACATCTGGAAATTAACAACTTATTTACTATCAATAGTGTTTGATGAGCACTTACTGTCGTGCAGGGCATGGAACTAAGCACCTGAAATGCGAAATAGGTAGGAGACAAGATCTTTGCTCACAACACCTTATGTTCTAACAGGGCGGAAAGACATAAGTTAGTATTCAAATGGTAGAGAATGTACAAATAGATAAGTACTAAAGTGAAACAAAGGGGGCTGTGATTACACAGGGACTGAGCTACTTGGGAAGATGTGACTTGGGGACAAGAAAAATTAACTGGAGAAAGCTTCCTGGAGGTGGAATTTCAGAAATTTGAAGATGGATAGGGGTGGCTTCTGGCAAATTTGAAGTGGGAGGGAGTTTAGGGTCGGATGAAAGGCAGGACTGAGGGGGTGGAGGTGGGAGAGTTGAGGAGGCCCGGTGAGAATAAGAGGTTGGGTGGGAGGTATGAAGCGAGGGAAGGATGGTGATGGCACAGGTCAAAGGGAATGGCTATGTTAAGAGGGAGGGAGGCGGAGTGCTTCAAAGCCAATGGACAAGAGTTTTGGTTTGCTGTGGA
Organism: Tachyglossus aculeatus; assembly: GCF_015852505.1. Taxonomy (NCBI): domain Eukaryota; kingdom Metazoa; phylum Chordata; class Mammalia; order Monotremata; family Tachyglossidae; genus Tachyglossus; species Tachyglossus aculeatus. The sequence continues at coordinate 8,964,850 of NC_052073.1, read as the reverse complement.
AGTTAATGGATAGCCACTGTAGGTCCCTTTCTGAGATCTGGCCTTTTCTCAGAACACACCTCGAGTGAAGAATAAGACATGTGCCTCTCTTTGCGGCAGAAACACCAGAAGGATTTGCTCAATCGTCCTCCTTACTGTTCTTCCAGAGAGACAGGGAAGGCACGCGAGGAATGAAGGCATAGCTTCTTTCCCTTGATTTCTGAAATCTAGGCTACTCAGCCTCCTGCAAATAGATTCCTCGCTTTTGTTCAGAACTTAACCTCCCTCTTACGGTCGTAAATCTCGCTTTAACAAACCACATGGGACTCTGCGTTTGTGAACTTTTCTTTGCTGAGTGTAGGAACATATACAAATACACTTAAAAATGTGATGTTCAATTTACACTACAACTTAACAGAAAGCATACCCAGGGTAAAACTAAGGGACCCCCGCAAAGTTTTCTGCAGTAACCTTAGGGAGAGGAGTGAATTGAGAATTTTATAACCCGACTATTTTACAGCTTTCATTGCCCCTGACAAAACTTCAACAAACTATGAATAGTGAACCTCATTACTAACTCAATCTAATTAAAAGTAATAAAAGAAATTTCCCTGCTCTTATTGTGGCTGGGGTATAGCAACCTCCTGCCCATTCTTTCTATTTGGACTGCTTTGGTCACTGGCAGAGGAGAAAGCGAATGACTTCACTCCACAATGCATATCTTTTATGGCAGATGAAAGAACCACTAAAGACGGTAAGGGGGGCTGAATTTCCATGATAAGATCCCTTGACTCCAAGGTTTCTCTAAGTCATAACATTATTTTGGCCTCACATTTTCTTATTAAAATGAGACATCTCTTGGGTTTTGGCTGCTTCAAATTAAATGGGTCACGGTTTTCATTTGAGGTTCTGGATTGTTTGGGTTTACGGGAAGTCAAGTTCCATGAATGTTGCAAATTGGGTATGCTTAGTGGACTAAATCGTTGGAGAGCCCCACACCTGCTCAAAACAGTTTTTATTTAAAGCAAATATGAAAAACTGTATTATGGAAGATGTTAATATAAAAAAGTGAGGCAGTGTTTTGACTGGGGAAACTCTGTTAGCTACTGTAGCCCATGATGAATGATTTTTCAATGACCCATAACTGTCAAAGCAGGTTTGCAATTTTGAGAGTAATTAATTCATTTTCAGAAATCAATTATCAAGGGGGAAAAAAGCCATTATATGCTGTTCTCACATCCTCCTCCATTTTAAACACTACTTAATACTTTGAGGCTGCTCATGGATGTTACTTGATTTTTTTAACAACTACATAAAAATATTCACAACTATGCATATTCTTCTAATGATATGTAAACTGTAATCTTGTTGGGGGCAGGGGACATGTCTACCAACTGTTATATTGTATTCCCCCAAGCGCTTTATATAGTGTTCTGCACACAGTAAGCTTTCAATAAATACAACTGACTGATTCAATAAGTCAAGACCTTTATGGATCATGTGACATCTTCCCTGATTAAAAGAAAAGCAGCCAAAATTTAGGCAAAATAACTTTCTAGCTCATAAGGTGGTTTGACAAGGTTTTTCTTAAAAACATCATTCAGAGAAAAATTGAGGACATTTGCAGATTCACATGTAAGGAGCCAAAAATATTCTGTACACTAGAGCAAGAAGGGAGGGGAAGAGACAGAAAAAATGAGAGACAGAGACAGAGACAGAGACAGAGAGAGAGACACACACACAGAGAGAGAGAGAGAGAGAGAGAGAGAGAGAGAGAGAGAGAGAGAGAGAGAGAGAGAGAGGAGGTAATTTTTTTTATACTCAGAGATGATGCAATGGATGGTTAAGTTTTACCTATTGGTGCATTTGTGGCTAAAAAAAAAAGATCCATGCAGGATAACAATAATAATTGTGGTACTTGTTAAGCGCTAACTATGTGCCAAACACTATACTAAGCACCGGGGGACACAAGCAAATCGGGTTGGACACAGCCCCTGCCCCATGTGGGGCTCACAGTCTTGATCTCCACTTTAAAGATGAGGTAACTGAGGCCCAGAGGAGCAAAATGACTTGCCCAAGGTCACACAGCAGTCATTCATTCAATCGTATTTATTGAGCGCTTACTGTGTGCAGAGCACTGTACTAAGCACTTGGGAAGTACAAGTTGGCAACATACAGAGACGGTCCCTACCCAACAGTGGGCTCACAGTCTAGAAGGGGGGCTCACAGTCTAGAAGGGGGACAAGTGGCGGAACCAGAATGAAAACCCACTGTCACAACCACTCCAAGCACTCACAGAGACTGACTTTGGTTACATTGCCGTGCTTGTTCACAACGCTTGGCGTGGTTTTTGCTTTAGCTTCATCCCCCAACCTTCTTGGAACTTCACCTCAAAATGTCCACCCTTTCTTGACTGCAGCGGGCCACGCAGAACTCTCTGATATAAGCTGTCTCCCCATTTTCAGCTGGAATGCCACACTGAGGTCTTGCTTTCTTATTTTTTTTTATGGTATTTGTTAAGCACCTACTGTATGCCAGGCACCGTACTATGCTCTGGAGTGAAAACAAGCAAATCAGGTTGCACGCAGCTGGACTCGTTATTGCATCCCTAGCCGGTTTCTGTTGCTCACTTTCGTTTCGGTCACCTTTTTCCAGCTCACCACAGAGCAGCTGTTTGGCACCCTACTATCATTATTTGCCTCACTGTTTTACTTTCCCTCAGAACCAATATGAACCCTGTGCTATCCCAGAACGTAAATGGAAAATGGCAAACAGCACTGTTCTTGTTCTTAATAGCTAAGCGCATCGGTGTGCAAAATCCTCATTTAGAGACCTCAGAAGACATCCTTAAGCTTACATCCTGGTAGTCGGAACTCATACTTTCCCGAACATGTGGGCCAACTCCACACCAGAGAATCTACCTCCCGCAAAAATTAATTTTAAGACAGCACGCAACTGTCCAAAGAACCAGGCGAATATAAAGTCCTTCCTTCCTCCCATGATCCTCATATCTCCCATCTCTCCTCTTCTCCCATATGCCCTTCCATCCATCAAGGCACTCTGATGCAAGGCTGGGCTTAGACAGCTTACAGCTTAGAAAGGCTTTCGCGATATACTCTCCTGGGTGCACTTTGAGCATTACAACGGCACACTTAAGAGGAGGAAAGCAGTGTGGTCATACGCTACCTCTGTCTCCTCCCCCGCAGGACTCTTTTCTCCCCTCTCCCAGCAGATCCTACCCTACTGGTGGGGCCGGGGGGGGGGGGGGGTGTTGACTACAGTGGGGTCTGCGCCCCTCGACTGCACCTTTCTCCCTCACCCCACAACAGCGCACATGTTGCAAGGTAACGTACCCTCTGACCATCCCTAAATAGCTCTCGATTCTCTCTCCTCCCCTGCATCCCCGAGTGTGCTGGGTAGGTGAACGTTTCCTCTAGATGACTGGATATCATTAACCAGATGTACAATAACAACTCTGAGCCCAACACGCAACCCTGATATTTGCGGGTTGGAAAGCCCGGGCGGCGGAAGATAATTCGGCCTCCATTTCCTTACACAACCATTCCCCCGAGCGCTGTTGAGATAGGAACGAAAAGACTTCAGCCGCGGGTTTACGTCCCACGGTGTGACAGCCCAGCTAGGCCAGATCCACACCCAGAGATGGTGGCGAACGCCCTGAAGTTTCTAGAGCAGGTACTCCTTTACTCCTCAGAACTCCCTTGCAAGGGGAAAGCTCTCCTCCGGAAGACATCACTTACCTGTTGATGGTCAGCTGGGCCAGAGTCAATTGCAGAGGAGGATTTGGGGAAAGGAGAGGGTTAGCTGGGTGGGGAAGGGGTCCCTGGCCATTTTAGTGAAGTCCTTGGATCAAGTGTTAGAAGGGTCAGGATCCAGCGGGACCAGGGAGAAGCTGGAGTTCCCCGAGCGATCAGCAACAGGGACGGATGAGGAGGGTTTGCGGTTGGGATGGATCACCGTAGAGGTGCTTGTGGGAAAATTGACCGGGAATTTGGGGAACACGTTCTAGCTTCAGGGAGAGGCGATTCGAGTCCTGATATAAGATCTGGTGAACTACTAATAAAAACTACTAAATACTACTAGTACTGTGGTTATTGTTACAGCTCTAAATAAGTAAAATCCAGGCACTCGTTCACAACCTATAATGCTGTGTGGTCAGCGTGTGTGGATCTGAGGATCTCTGGCGATAGCGCTACAGTGGCGACTGACTGGGGAAGGTGTTTCGCTTTTCTCCGACCCTCGGCAACCAGTCCCAAGGAAACAGGACTGGCTAGCTGGACCCTGGCTAGCCGGAGGTTTCCTAAGTCTTCTGGGAGTGTCGGATCCCTGGATGCTTCCTATGTCAACTGGAGGTGCCAATTTGCAAGTCAAAGAATGGTGGTACCTTATTAAGAGGGACAGGCTCACAGGTGCCTTAGGATGAGCTCCGAAAAGAGCACACCACTGCTGAAAAAGAAGCTGAGGGTGGCCAGGGGATAACTCTGGGCACTCAGCACTCAAAGTGGGTTAATTTGGCCAGGAGAGCAGCTGTGGGTCACCCAGAAAATGCCACACAAGGCCAGGTGAAGAACACTCACTCCTACAACACCCTCCAACCAATTACTTTTTTAAAAAAGGTCAATTTTAAAAGGCACGCCAACACCACCAACCATTCGGTGACTCAGAGGTAAAGGAAATGAAAAGGGAATGGTTACCTAGGTGACAATCCTGTTGGAATAAAAACAATGACTGGAAGGAATCCATAAGCTCAAAAATTCACATCAAACATCAAATCAATTGTACTGGCGGATTGTCTACCACGTGCAGAGCACTGTACAAGTCCTTGACAGAGAACTGTAGAAATGAAAAACAGATACCTGCTTACCTAAATGGAGCTCCTTTTGACACAACTCAATGTCACATGATCTTAACAGGATTATTCTCATTTCTCATTGAGCTCTTACAGGTATATTCACTTAGTGGCCAGTTTTACATGGGGTTCATCTTTAAATGGGCCATCGTTTGAAGCAAATCTCCAGAAAACATCTTTCTACTAAGCATCTACTCCCATTTTCCCTTCCACATTCTCTTTTCCATTTCCCCCTTCCCCTCTTTAGGAAAAGAAAAGAAGACCTAGAGTCTTAAAAAGCACTATATAAAGTTGGAGCCCAAAATATATACCCGTTCATTACATGCACCACCTAACCAGAAGTGTTGGTTCATCGGTCTCCATCTTTAGTATAGATAAATTCTGGAGTCCAGTTTCCCAAGAAATCAGAATACTGCTAAGTAGCAACTAGTGAAATAAAATCAGGAGAGCATTGCTAGGTACGCCAGCATTTCTGAAAATAAGGATCACTTGATTCTCCCTGCAACTCTGCCATTTGGGTCTTAGCAATTTCCTTCTCTGAGCACTCAGCTTTTCCCCAACTGCAAAGTGGGAGCATTACCACTACTGCCCAAAGTAATAATAATAATAATTTTGGTATTTAAGTGCTTACTAGGTGCAAAGCACTGTTCTAAGTGCCGGGGAGGATACAAGGTGATCAGGTTGTCCCTTGTGGAGCTCAGAACCTTAATCCCCATTTTACAGATGAGGTCACTGAGGCATAGAGAAGTTAAGTGACTTGCCCAAGGTCACACAGCTGACAAGTTGCAGAGACGGGATTAGAACCCATGACCTCTGACTCCCAAGCCCGTGCTCTTTCCACTGAGCCACACTGCTTCTAGAGAGAGGGTGTGGCATTGTGGATCAAATCATTCATATTTACTGAGCACTTTCGATCAATCTACTGTACTAAGCACTTGGGAGAATACAACAAAAGCAAGACCCTTTCCCTGTCCTCAAGGAGTTTATAATCTTATGGAAAGCCAGGCAAAAATGTATTTACAGATAGTAGGAACAAGAGGAAGAAAAGGGATGTAACAGGGAGCAGAACAAATCAATCAGGATAAAAATGCTATATGACTGAAGACAGACTTATACAAATAAGTATACCAATATACAGAAGGGCAGGAGAAAAATAGGTGCTTAAGGCGGCACAAAGGTGTTGTGAATTTAGGTAGGCTTCCAGGAGGTGGTGGGATTTTGGGGGGAGGGCTTTGAAGACAAGGAAACCAGTGGTCTGGCAGATTTCGGGGTGGGAAGTCGGGGGGAAGGGAGTGGCGGGGAGCTGGATTTCCCAGCCATGGGAACAGCATGAGCAAGATATAGGAGGTAGGAGACCCGAGAAGAATAAAGCCATGGATTTGACTTCAGGCAACTAGCGTACTAGATAATACAGAGAAAATAAACTGACAACTCCAAGGGACAATTACCATTTCCTTTAATCCGTTTGCTGTGAGACTGGGTCTTGGCTTCCCCAAATTCCCAAAAGGAAACAGAAACAAATCCCCCTCTATGGTACCCAAAGGGATACTGCACTTTACACCTGACCTAACTTCAAAGACTTGGAAAGCAGGCACTTGGATGCATTGTTGTTAATCAATGCACAATCTTTAGAAAAGAGAGAGATTACCAAAGCGGTTTTCTAAAGTATTATGTAGATTCCTGCCACACTATTTTCTTTTGCCTTGCAGTGATGAATAATGAGGTTTGATTCATAATCTTACCTTGAAAAAAATACAACATTAGGTTGGTCCTACCGGTTTTAAAAACAAACTTAGAGCAAGCATTTGGTGAAATCGAAGTAATACAGGGAAGCATATTTCCGAGACTAACTTGACCAACATGCTCGTTACACAAATCATACTTAATTACAATTCCAGTGGTCAAGCCTTAATGTCTTTATACCAAAAGTATGCATTACTGTTCGGACATTTTAGTCACCAGTTTTCCATCTAGCTCCTTTCAAATTCAATTCAAAGACTGAATACTAACTCAGAAATATATAGGCTATTCAATTAGTGCAATTCTTCTAATCAACTATTTACTGCCACTGTCAGAATTAGAAGTCATTCGGTTTTAGAGAAACAAATGCTTTAGAATCAGTAAATTTCCGGTACCTTGAAAAGGTGGCGATCCACGGAAAATGTGGTTTTGTTTTCACTTCTAAGATGTTATGTCTAGATAATCCTAGCAAGGAAAATGCAAAATTAGTGTTTGGAGGGAGGTGAGGGGAGATGGTTCTTATAACTTTTTTAAGGGCAAGCCTGTACTGTAAAACCTCTGGGAAGGAAATAAGGGCTCAGTCAAAATAGACTGCCTCTGTAAAAGAACTGTTCGGAAACTTTGTAACTAGCCCCCTAAAAACTAAAAAAGAAATGCTGGTTCTCACTCCTTTAGAAGCTTCCTATACTTTATTCTCAGCTATATGATGGGGGAGTTGTAGATATCTGGAAATACCATTTGAAAGAATTACATGTTTACCCAGATGGTCTGTAACAGCCATCAGTAACTCCCATCACACCTGCCAGAGAGGGTCATCAATCATTGGTGTCATGAGGGCAGGGATCGTATCTGTTGTTATACTGTACTCTCCCAAGTGCTTAGTAGAGTGCTTTGCACACAGTAAGCGCTCAATAAATATGAATGAATGAGGCAACGAGCACGGGAGAGGTGGGACCACCATACATAGATATAGTTAGCTCTTTTGAGACAGTAAGGAAAAAAGTTAGAGTTGTCCTTCATATGTGAAAGAGACACCACTGGCAGTGAAATTCACCTTGGATGCATTTATGGACTAGAAAGGCCAGTCTCTAAGCTCATTGTGGGCAGGAATTGTGTCTGGTTTTGTTATATTGTCCTTTCCCAAGTGCTCTGCACACAATAAGTATGAAATGAATCTGACTGAATAAATGAGTGAATGAGGGGGCCAGTTACACTGTGTGCACTCACAAAGGCCACCCATTGCTGTGTTTTGGGGAATACACCTGGGGAGGTTGTAACCTGGGGGAAGGCATCACACAGTATTGGTCGTAACTTGGGTTAAGTCTGCCTATACGGTAGTCCTTCAAGCTCAAAAATGCTGCCATTGGTGGAAAACTTCACCTATGAGTGCCTGGGTGACGAAAGAGGCCAATTGGAAATTCACAGTCCCAACCATACTGTGCACACAAAGTACTAAATGCTTGGGAAAATCTGATCTCTGTAGAAATGTTATTTTTCAAGTGCTTAGTACAGTGCTCTGCACACCGAGCATACTCTACAAAATACTACCGACTGATTTTTCTTCATCCTTGTCTCTAGATTGTAAGCTTGTTGTGGACAGGGAATGAGTCAGTTTTATTGCTGTACTGCACTCTCCCAAGTGCACAGTACCGTGCTTTGCACACGGTAAGTGCTCAATAAATATGACTGAATGAACAGGGGTGAGTACGTTTATGACGGTGGCAAAGAGTTTTAGCTTCTGGAGCAGGCATAGCATCATTAGATAGATGGTTACTCAACATGCCGTCCAAATCTGCCCCCAAGTATAATAGTTTTGCCTGATTGCAAACCCAATTCCTGATAGTCGTCGTTCTAGAAAGGGAAGGTCTCTCTGAAAAGTTTATACAGCATCTATTTCTGAGACACCTGCCAATTGCCTACTCTCACTTAGGGCTGTAATGTTAATCTCTTACCTGCCTAGTTGATGCCCTCATATAGGACAATGACCTACATGCTCTCATACAGCCATTCGCGTAGGACAATAATAGCTGTTTCCATCATTACATAATGTCCTAACAACCCATGAAGCGAAGATTATTTTTTTACTGTCTCTTTCTGGTTCCTACGCGGCTCATCAGTCATGGTGAGCAGGTGAGCGCAATTTAGCAATTTTTAGGGTCGCCTTGATCAGTTCTATTTAGGGAGCGAAGTGCATCTATACAGGGCCACTTACACCTCTGGAGTGCTGCCAAAAGGTACTTCTATCCCACAACAGGCGTGGCCCGTGAAATGGTCATACAGTCCTCAGAAATGGGCAAGTTGTCAAGAATGGCTGTATTGTGGGGTACTGGGATCTGCCCTGAGCTGCTGAATATTATGAAATCTGTTTACATGCAAAATTCTGTAAAATGAATCACTAAACTGTTATTTTCTATCAAATTCAAAGCATAACAGCACAACAAATACAAAACAGGTCTTTGCAGGAGGCTACAGAGGTAGGAGCTTGCAAATACAATTACTGAACTTAATGAACTGAAAGGCACTAATTCAAGGTTTCTATAACGATAAGAACATGAAAAAACCCCACAAAAAAACTGGAATCAGATTACCAGAAATGAATGTAAGCGAAAGAGCTCTAAAGAGAAGATGTTTTCAGCCTAAAACCCAAGGGACATGATAAAGATTTCACTGTCCAATTTTCCATCTAGGTAAATCTATTTTTCCTTTCCATATGGCAAGTTAGCAACAAATGTGATTTCTAACCTGGAGATGTTGTCTCCATTATTTACAATTTTTAATATAATTCCTCTCAACATTCTCATTTCTGCTTTGCCTCGACAGTAATGTGACATTCCAGTCTATTTTGACTGACTGATTTCAGAAACGAGCTCATGCTTCTTCTTTCTAACATATTTGCACTAAGATTTTTTTCAAGTTTACTATCAAAAAGAACCAGCTTGTTTTCCTAGCAACATCCGGTCAATCACAAAGACGCTGAAGCAAATGGCGAAGTAGATTCTTTCAGAGATGGTCCACTGCTTTCCCTGATAGAATCTGAACAAGTTGCGTCGCCGCATTCGCATTCAGCCTGGGCATTATAAGTGTCATCATCTTTCTTAGCGGGAAAGGGGTTTATCTCAGTAGCTAGAAGCAGAATCACAATAGGGATGGTTCACCCGGGCACTTCCTGCATCGGGAAAGGATTGGCGGGGTGGGGGGAGGAAATTCATAACTGACAGGTGATTTTAATCTGCAGCAAAACCTAACCACATATAAGTCAAAGAGGTGGGAGGCAGAAGTAGTAGTTATAAAATGCTATTTATTGAGGGCCCCCTGCTTGTAATGCACTGCACTAAGTACTTGGGAAGTGCAAATGACAGCATTCCCTGTCCTCCAGGAGTTTACGCTCTAATGGGGGAGAAAAAAGTAAAAGTATTTACAGAGTAATCAGAATATAACTGAATATACAATTGAATTAATTCTTATACCTAAGTACTGAGGACACATATAAGTGCATAAGAGCTAGAGATGGATGGATTACTAATAACAATTATAATAATAATAATAAATCGAGTTTATTGAGTGCTTACTCTGTTCCAACCACTGCCTTAAGCGCTGGGGCGGATACAAAACAATCAGTTCGGACTCAGTCCCTGTCCCACGTAGGGCTCACAGTCTAAGTAGGGGGGAGAACGAGTACTGAATTTCCATTCTACAGATGAGGATACTGAGGCAAAGAAAAGTGAAGTGTCTTGCCCAAGGTCACACACAGCAGACATGTGGTGGAACCAGGATTGGAACCCAAATCCTCTGACTCCCAGGTCTACCTGCTTTCCACCAGGCCACACTGTTTCCCTAAGTGTGCTGCTTGTCAGCTGTGTGACTTTGGGCAAGTCACTTAACTCCTCTGTGCCTCAGTGACCTCATCTGTAAAACGGGGATTAAGATTGTGAGCCCCACATGGGACAACCTGATCACCTTGTAACTTCCCCAGCGCTTAGAACAGTGCTTTGCACATAGTAAGCGCTCAACAAATACCAAAATTATTATTATTATTAGTAAGTGACTCTGGCATACTGGGAATTAATCAAGGAAGGTGAGCTAGGGAAGATCCTCTCTCGATGGGGGGGGACAATGCAGAAACAAATTACACAGTATTATCAACTCAATTCAAAATCATTAAAGAAACACTTCCAATACCCTTCTATCACATCATTATACAACATGCAAACCAAACTAGTTTGCTTCTGAAGGCTAAACACAGATTCAAACCTCATTTACTATACAACTAAAACCCTACAAAGACATTTCAGGTTGAATTTCATTTTCTTCTTTTAAATATCGGTAAATATACAATCGCCGTACTTAGGGAACAACCGCGGAAACGCTTCTCTCAATCTTCCATCCAAAGAAAGTTACAAAGGAATGGCTGACTTGGCAACTGTGCACAGAGGATATTGGATTTAAAATTCCATTCCATTAAACCAGGAGAGGGTGGCAGTGAAAGCATTACAAAGATAGAAGGGGAAAAAACTGGAACTAAATGAAGTTCATGAATAGCTAGGAAGAACAGAGAGCAATCAGCCTTATGAACTGAAAAGCTGAAAGGGAGCAAAGACTTTCATTTCTTTTTTTGGATGGCATTTATTAAGCGCTTACTATGTGCAAAGCACTTTCATTTCTAGAGAGGAGGTTCACTCTGCAGCACAGGAGAACACCTAACTATATTTAAGCCATGTTCTCTTAGAAGGTATCCTAATATATTGAGTTTAAAAAGCCCACCCTTAAAATACATTCCAGAGAGCTGATTCAAAGGCTAATGGTTCTTACTGTCACACATACTTCAAAGCCATCCTAAAAGCAAAACAAAATGACTGGAACAGCATAAGATAACCAGGACAACTCAAAACTCAAAAATGAATGAACATTTATGTTTCATGTAGGCTATTACTTAGATTTGCAACTGATGATAGAAATACCTCCATCAAATCGGCGTGCTGTTTAAGTTATACCTAAACAGTCCATGAAGGTGACCAATGTACCCCTGCCTAATTTTTCAAATGTTAGTGTAAAAAAACCCCAAAGAATTAAATTGGTAGAATACCACAGAATTGTAATTAAAGCACGGAAAGCCCAGTTTTGGCTTAAAAAAAAAAAAAGGACTTCAAGAGTTCTTCAGTGTTTAATGTCAGAACCAAAATATATGGAGCTTCCAAATTTGATCTTTACATAAACAAAAATTTGCACTGCAATGCACAAGCCTCATGGTGTATATACATACATTTTTAAAAGTTAACTAGAAAGAAAATATGACAATTTGAAAGTCCAAGGGACTTGCTAAAAGAGACCAGTAAAGAGACAGTGGGTTTTTGAGTGTTCAGTTCTCTCTCCAGATTGTCAAAAAGCAGCATATGCCACAACTTCTATATTTCAACAGGGTTTCCTAACTTTTGCAGTCTGACGGTGGATAAAACTAACTTCTAGGATAAATCTGGCTTCAGTATGACAAACAATTACTTTACATTATGTGTTATTATTTAAAATCTACAGACACCATACTTACCTATAAAATTAAGTTTCTCAATTACTTAGATTGAAGAACACAAAAATCGACATATAAATAAAAATCTCTGGGTGACTAATAGTTTACCTGATTGTAAATACACATCGCAGTGAGTTTTCCATATCAATTTTAAAATACAACTCTTAACAGTAGCGACCTGAACACGAGAGTTTCAGGACTGACAGAAGGGCACCATAAATGTGGTCTTTGAGGGATTTTCTTTTTTCACTTTCATACTATTCATTTACATGAGGATTTGGGAAAAACAATTTCACATTAATCTCAGTTTTGGGCGTTCCACTATTTATAAAATTAAAACTTTATAACAACAAAATTTTTTGCTCCGAGTATTAATTTACCATGCTGACGTCTACTGATCCACCCTGTTGAATTACTTAATATACTGTATACACATTTTTTTCTTTCATAGGACTTCCTTGAAAAACGGCTTGAGCAGTGTGATTTGCATGTGAGGATAAATTTATAACCCACTCTGAACTTCTAAAATATTTCACGTGTGAGGCCATAAAAATACAAACATTAATCTAGCCTCATAACACCTCAGGGCAGAAGACTAAATTTTATTTCAGGGGAGGTTAAATGCAAACACCAAGGGCTATTAAATAATTTGCAAATCAAATCAATAGCAAAAACTGGGGAAAATAAAAATCATCTACATTCTCCACTGTGACTAGGCTCCACTTATTAGAGTACCACATAAGGCCGATTTCAGTTAAAAATTAATTTTACTAACTAGCCCGCCATCTCCAATAGCTGAACCCATAGTTTGTGATTTCCTCATTTTTGGAATAGTCCCAGTACTATAGCCTTTACTATGATTAAAGTTTTATTTAAAGAGAAGCTCGTGAGGATTTTATACCAATGCCGTTGCAACTTAAAAGGCCCTCAACCTCTTGAAAACGTCTAAAAGCCCTGTAGAAGAATTCCTCTCCACTACCACCATAAATATTTTATTCCTAGGATGATGCCAACCTTTTCCATAATCTTGGCAACCAGTTTCAAAAACCCACTCATAGATCTCCTGGCCACTGAAAATCAAAGGGCAGGGCTTCAAATATCCAGATTCAATAGTTGTGATCACCTCACTAGACCTACTACATGAGAAGCAACAGTGGCTCAGTGGAAAGAGCCCTGGGCTTGTGAGTCAATCAATCAATCAATCATATTTATTGAGCGCTTACTGTGTGCAGAGCACTGTACTAAGCGCTTGGGATGTACAAGTTGTCAACATATAGAGACGGTACAGGTCATGGCTCCTAATCCCGGCTCTGCCACTTGTCAGCTGCGTGACTCTGGGCGAGTCACTTCTCTGGACCTCTGTTACCTCATCTGCAAAATGGGGATGAAGACCATGAGCCTCATGTGGGACAACCTGATTACCTTGTCACTCCCCCGGCGCTGAGAACGGTGCTTGGCATACAGTATGTGCTTAACTTAATTCTATTTGTTCTGATTATTTTGACACCTGTCTACATGTTTTGTTTTGTTGTCTGTCTCCTCCTTCTAGACTGTGAGCCTGCTGTTGGATAGGGACCGTCTCTATATGTTGCCGACTTGTACTTCCCAAGCGCTTAGTACAGTGCTCTGCACACAGTAAGTGCTCAATAAATATGATTGAATGAATGAAAAATGAATGAACAAATGCTATTATTATTATTATTATATGATAACTAGTGCCAGTCTATACTTCACTCTGCTGCCCAGATCATCTTTGTGCAGAAGCACTCTGGGCACGTTACTCCTCTCCTCAAAAATCTCCAGTGGCTGCTTCTCAACATACGCATCAAGCCAAACTCCTCACTCTCAGCTTCAAGGCTGTCCATCACCTTGCCCCCTCCTACCTCACCTCCCTTCTCCCCTTCTCCAGCCCAGCCCGCACCCTCCGCTCCTCCGCCGCCGCTAACCTGCTCACTGGGCCTCGTTCTTGCCCGTCCCGCCGTCGACCCCCGGCCCACGTCCTTCCCCTGGCCTGGAATGCCCTCCCTCCACACATCCACCAAGCTAGCTCTCTTCCTCCCTTCAAAGCCCTACTGAGAGCTCACCTCCTCCAGGAGGCCTTCCCAGACTGAGCCCCCTTTTTCCTCTCCTCCTCCCTAACCCCCCCACCCTACCTCCTTCCCCTCCCCACAGCACTTGTGTATATATATTTGTACAGATTTATTACTCTATTTTACTTGTACATATTTACTATTCTGTTTATTTTGTTAATGATGTGCATATAGCTTTAATTCTGTTTGTTCTGACAATTTTGACACCTGTCTACACGTTTTGTTTTGTGAGCCCATTGTTGGGTAGGGACCATCTCTATATGTTGCCGACTTGTACTTCCCAAGTGCTCTCCACACAGTAAGCGCTCAATAAATACGAATGAATGAATGGTGACCTAATTTGGGACCCCACAATAAGAACAATAACATGGGCTCTGGCCTTTACTTCTTATTTGCGGGTGGGGTGGGAGAGGTTTTCATCAGATCTCTGATTTTTTTTGTTGTTGTTCAAAGTACATCAGAGACTTACTAGATCAAAGGGTAGAATGGGGCAGAGTAATTCAACAAACTAAAAATTCACCTTTCCTCTTTGTGTTTGCTGAATGTTAGCGTTTTAGTGTACAGATACTCCAACTGCTGAAGCCACAGTCTAGGTCATGTTTTCAATCAATCATATTTATTGGGCGCTTACTGTGTGCAGAGGACTGTACTAAGCGCTTGGAAAGTACAATTCAGCGATAGAGATGATCCCTGCCTACAACGGTTGGCTAATCACTGCACTAAGAAGGCCATGAACATTTTAATCAATTCAGTGTAAAGTGTTAAATAAAATCCTTCTTCCTAGTTATTTTGTAAATTGGAAAAAAATTCTGGGAGGCAAATATGCCCCTCAGCTGAAGCCTACATAATAGCCAAATTTCTTGCCAAGGTCTACTCACAGGTTACAAGATTATGCTCATAAAGACTTCCCACAACCATATTAGACAGCAATGAACAATTTTCAAAGAAAAATATACTTTGCATTCCGGTCTAAAGTTTTAAATTAGGTTTAAATCCAGGCCCCTCAGTTTCACCGTTTTGGTTAATCCAATACATTAATGTACACAATTTCCACCGATACCACTCGACTAAAAAAATTAAAGGTAGTAAACAGGACTATGTTTCCTCCCCAAGATAAACTAAAATAAATTTTCCCCTAAACATATTTAAATATAATGCTATCAGAAGCACTAGCCATCCCAACTTAAATTTAAGAACTTGACCTAAGCCAAACAAAGGAAAATAGGAACTTGATACCTACGGTTATTCTGGTGGTCCCTTCCCTCCTCCCAATAAAGCCAATTTCACAACTGCTAAATTAACTGCCGGAAACCATTGACCCTGAGGATCTCCACAAAAGTTTCTTTAATCTGTGGCAACAACATTCTTCACTTCTTTTTTAACCTGAAACTGCATCACAGTGCATGCACACCTACTTAGAAAAAACTATTTCACTACGACCTATTAACAGAAGTTTACACTTTGACGCGAAAATCAGTTCCCATTCAAAAGAGGGAGCGGCAGGTGCCTAGCAGACAAGAAATACATGTCCATTTTATTTTCCACTACAAACAAAATACTATCTGCTCTTATTACTTGCACCACAAAAGGCAACAGGAATTGTAGTGGCGTAATTTGAACAAAAGATTTAGAATCAAGATATACTCCTGCCTCAGTCTCCCTTCAACCCAGCTTGATTTCCTCATCCATAAAGAGGGAACAAACAACTCTTTCCACCTTAGGCTGAGGTGAGAACTAATTAACCTTTGGAAAGTGCTAAGTGAAAAGTACCATTAACTGTATTATTCCGTCCAATGGCCGGTGATTTATTCATTCATTCAATCAATCGTATTTATTGAGCGCTTACTGTGTGCAGAGCACTGTACTAAGCGCTTGGGAAGTACAAGTTGGGTTTTATAGCCTAGCCAATTACTTTGGGGCAATCTGGAAAAACAAAGCACACCTTATGGTAAATTCTGTTGTGCAGTCCAAATGGGACTTTTATTTCTATAATCATTTCCTCACAGAGGTAAATTTACAGTCCTCTAATAATAACAATAATAATGGCATTTATTAAGCGCTTACTATGTGCAAAGCACTGTTCTAAGCACTGCAGAGATTACAAGGTAATCAGGTTGTCCCACGGGGGGGGCTCACAGTCTTAATTCCCATTTTACAGATGAGATAAATGAGGCACGGAGAAGTTAAGTGACTTGCCCAAAGTCGCACAGCTGACAGTTGGCAGAGCCGGGATATGAACTCATGACCTCTGACTCCAAAGACCGTGCTCCTTCCACTGAGCCACGCGGCTTCTAGACTGCAAGCTCCTTGTGGGCAGGGCACGTGTCTGCTGTCTGCTGTTGTACTCTCCCAAGCGCTTAGTGCAGTGCTCTGCACACAGTATGCACTCAATGAATACGATTGAATGAATTAAATTTGGGGATTTATTTCAGTTTTTAATCCAGGAACGCAGCTGTAACTAAAAAGGTCAAGGGCAACAGTCTCTTCCATCCTTACCAGTACCAGTAAAGGAGGACCTCCGCTATTTAGTAGCGTGGGCTACGCTCAATGTCTAGCACCCTTTCCAACTGTGCTTCGACCCACATTCTTCCTGCAGTCTCTACTCTAAAAGAATCAGCTCATTCTCGATCGCTGACCGCAGACTTGCCTGAAAACCATGCCCTGCCCTTAGTTCCGAAGAAACTCATTACGCACTGATAAACCTGCCAGTCTTCATACTTCACCTTTCCACCAGACTACCTCAAATTCCTCCTCCTACCTCGATTCACTCCAGAAAACAGTAATTTATATTATCATGGTGCCTTGACTCCCAAAAGGTCCACAGGCCATCTCGAGACCGTTACTTTTTCACTCCAAACTGGTTACAAACGGGAGATAGTGAGTGGAGTAGCTGACAAAAGGATACAATGCAAAGGCAGAAGATACGTCTGAACTGGACCAGAAACACACCTCCGGCCTTAGAGAAGGGAACCTCGTCCCGCGACCTACGCAAATATTATTGCAATAGGGCGACAAGTGGGGAAGTCACAGCAAGATTTAAAGACAATGTCTGTGGTTGTGACTGGAGAGTGCATAAAGGGGAATCTGGAGGGAAGCGAGAATAAAAGAATGCAAAATAGTGGGGTGAAGAGGACACTGACAGACATGGGCTGAACCTTGAATAAACCAGGGACCGTTTCTTCATTCAATCGTCTTTACTGAGCGCTTACTGTGTGCACAGGACTGCACTAAGCGCTTGGGGAGTACAGTTCGATAACAAACAGCACTTAGAACAGTGCTTTGCACATAGTAAGCGCTTAATAAATGCTACTATTATTATTAAATAGAGACGATCCCTGCCCAACAACGGGCTCACGGTCTAGAAGGGGGGAGACGGACGACAAAACAAGTAAGACGGGCATCAACAGACTGCGTGGACGAGGAACCAGAGTGGTGGTTGCCGGAGCCTGCTGTTGGGTAGGGACAGTCTCTATATGTCGCCAACTTGTACTTCCCAAGCGCTTAGTACAGTGCTCTGCACACAGTAAGCACTCAGTAAATACGACCAAATGAATGAATGAACAGAGGTTGGAAATACATCCAACCTAAAAAACGCTGAGCTTTGGAGGCCCGGGAAGGAAAGATGGAGGAGGAGGTGGAATCGCTTAACGCATCTTTCCTTGATTACGGAGGGAAAATGGGTATGGTGTGGGGGGGCGAACAATCTGTGCCCATCCCCTAGAGGTACCCTCAGGGGAGGTATCCCTGACGCCAGCTCTTAATAATAAGGCCATCGTAAAAGCATAACCTCCTAAATTCTCCAATCTCCCCCCGAGCCCGGGGGACGGGGCGGTCGGTCCCATTTCTTCGGCCCAGAAAGGCACAGTTCGACCTCGTCCCTCAAAGGAACAAGTGAGGAGGGGGCGGGGGCATCTTTGCTTCATTCATTCATTCAATCATATTCATTGAGCGCTTACTGTGTGCAGAGCACTGGACTAAGCGCTTGGGAAGTACAAGTCAGCAACATCTAGAGACGGTCCCTACCCAACAACGGGCTCACGGTCTAGAAAGGGGGAGACAAACAACAAAACAAAACATGTAGGCAGGTGTCAAAATCATCAAAATAAATAGAATTATAAGTAAACGCACATTATTAACAAAATAAATAGAATAGTAAATATGTTTAAGTAAAATAGAGTAATAAATCTGTACAAATACATACAAGTGCTGTGGCGAGGGCTTAGCATCAAGCGCTTAGTCCAGTGCTCTGCACACAGGAAGTGCTCAATAAATACGATTGAATCTTGCTGAGAAGAAAGGGATGGGGGGGTACCACTCTGGATCGATCATATCTATAATTCTATTTTTCTATTTATTTATTTTGATGGCACTGACATCTGTCTGCTTGTTTTGTTCTGTTGCCTGTCTCCCTCCCTCTAGACTGTGAGCCCATTGTTGGGTCGGGATGGTCTCTGTTGTCGAATTATATTTCCCAAGCGCTTAGTCCAGTGCTCTGCACCTAGTAAGCGCTCAATAAATAGGACTGAATGAATGAATGAAGCAACCTATCTGCTGCAAGCCCCTTGTTGGGTCGGGATCATCTCTGTTGTTGAATTGTACTTTCGGGGCACTTAGTCCAGTGCTCTGCAGCCAGTAAGCACTCAATAAATAGGATTAAATGAATGTGTCTCCCCCTTCTAGACTGGAAGCCCGTTATCAGGTCAGGGCTGTCTCTGTTGACAATTGTATTTTCCCAAGCGCTTAGTCCAGTGCTCTGACCCGGTAAGCGCTCAATAAATAGGACTGAATGAATGAACGAGGCAACCTATCTGCTGCGAGCCCCTTGTTGGGTCGGGGTCATCTCTGTTGTCGAATTGTACTTTCGGAGCGCTTAGTCCAGTGCTCCGCACCCAGTCGGTGCTCAATAAATACGGCTGAATGAATGCACACAGTCGGCGCTCAATAAATGCGACTGAATGAATGGCATTTGTTAAGGAGGAGCTTAACAAGTGCCGTTAATTATTATTATTAATGGAGGTGGAGGGTGGGGCCTAGGTGACTGGTCCTTGGGAAGAGCCGGGAATGTCGCTTTCCTCCTCCCTGGGAAAGTGCCGGGGCAGGAACCAGGAGGGGGAGGGGAGGAAAGGGCAGGGGTCGGCCCGGCGCTTAGAACATTCACTCATTCATTCATTCAATCGTATTTATTGAGCGCTTACTGTGTGCATTCATTCAATCGTATTTATTGAGCGCCGACTGGGTGCGGAACACTGGACTAAGCGCTGAACCCCCTCCTTCCTCTCCCCTTCCCCCCCTCCCCATCCCCCCCACCTTACCTCCTTCCCCTCCCCACAGCACCTGGATATATGGATATATGTTCGTACATACTTATTACTCTATTTATTTTACTTATACATATTTATTCTATTTATTTTATTTTGTTAATATGTTTTGTTCTGTTGTCTGTCTCCCCTTTCTAGACTGTGAGCCCGCTGTTGGGTAGGGACCGTCTCTATATGTTGCCAACTTGGACTTCCCAAGCGCTTAGTACAGTGCTCTGCACACAGTAAGCACTCAATAAATACGATTGAATGAATGAATGAATATGTTGCCAACTTGTACTTACCAAGCGCTTAGTACAGTGCTCTGCACACAGTAAGCGCTCAATACGATTGAATGAATGAATATGTTGCCCAGCTTGTACTTCCCAAGAGCTTAGCACACAGTAAGCACTCAATAAATACGATTGAATGAATGAATATGTTGCCCAGCTTGTACTTCCCAAGCGCTTAGTACAGTGCTCTGCACACAGTAAGCGCTCAATACGACTGAATGAATGAATATGTTGCCCAACTTGTACTTCCCAAGCGCTTAGTACACAGTAAGTGCTCAATAAATACGATTGAATGAATGAATGTTGCCCAGCTTGTACTTCCCAAGCGCCTAGTCCAGTGCTCTGCACACAGTAAGCGCTCAGTAAATACGATTGAATGACAATGAATTAACAAAATAAAATAAATAGAAGAGCAAATCTGTACAAGTAAAATAGATGGAGTAATAAATCTGTACAGATAATTATAATAATAGCATTTGTTAAGCGCTTACTATGTGCAAAGACCTGTTCTAAGCGCTGGATATATATCTGATATATATATACCTGTACAGACTTATTACTCCATCTATTTATCTGATATATATATATCTGTACAGACATTACTCCATCTATTTTACTTGTACAGATTTGCTCTTCTATTTATTTTGTTAATTCATATACGTGTATGAATATATATATATGTGTATATATATATATATATCTGTACAGATTTATGTCTGTGTAGAGAAGGAGCATGGCTCAGTGGAAAGAGCCCGGGCTTTGGAGTCAGAGGTCATGGGTTCAAATCCCGGCTTCCGCCAATTGTCAGCTGTGTGACTTTGGGCAAATCACTTCACTTCTCTGGGCCTCAGTTACCTCACCTGTAAAATGGGGATGAAGACTGTGAGCCCCCTCCGTGGGCCAACCTGATCACCTTGTAACCTCCCTAGGGCTTAGAACAGTGCTTTGCACATAGTAAGCACTTAATAAATGCCATTATTATTTATTACTCCATCTATTTTACTTGTACAGACTTGCTCTTCTATTTTATTTTGTTAATTCATATATATATATGTATATATATATAGTCTGTACACATTTATTACTCCATCTATTTTACTTATACAGATTTGCTATTCTATTTACTTTATTTTGTTAGTTCATATATATATACAGTCTGTGCAGATTTATTACTCCATCTATTTTACTTGTATAGATTTGCTCTTCTATTTTATTAATTCATATATATATATATATGTCTGTACAGATTTATTACTCCATCTATTTTACTTGTACAGATTTGCTCTTCTATTTATTTTGTTAATTCATATATATATATATATATATATATATCCAGCACTTAGAACAGTGCTCCAGCGCTTAGAACAGACTTTGCACATAGTAGAGCTTAACAAATACCATCATTATTATTATATATAGCCTGTACAGCTTTATTACTCCATCTATTTTACTTGTACAGATTTGCTCTTCTGTTTATTTTATTTTGTTGATTCATATATATATATATATCTCTGTACAGATTTATTACTCCATCTATTTTACTTGTACAGATTTGCTCTTCTATTTATTTTATTTTGTCAATTCATATATATATGTCTGTACAGATTTATTACTCCATCTATTTTACTTGTACAGATTTGCTCCTCTATTTATTTTATTTTGTTAATTCATATATATATGTACAGATTTGCTCTTCTATTTATTTTGTTAATTCATATATATATATATATATATATATATATATATATATATATATATATATATATATATATATATGTCCGTACAGATTTGTCTGTGTAGAGAAGCAGCATGGCTCAGTGGAAAGAGCCCGGGCTTTGGAGTCAGAGGTCATGGGTTCAAATCCCGGCTCCACCAATTGTCAGCTGTGTGACTTTGGGCAAATCACTTCACTTCTCCGGGCCTCAGTTACCTCATCTGTAAAATGGGGATGAAAACTGTGAGCCCCCACCCCCCCCGCCTCGTGGGCCAACCTGATCACCTTGTAACCTCCCCAGCACTTAGAACAGTGCTTTGCATATAGTAAGTGCTTAATAAATGCCATTATTATTATTTATTATTCCATCTATTTTACTTGTACAGATTTGCTCTTCTATTTATTTTATTTGGTCAATTCATATATATATATATATATGTCTGTACAGATTTATTACTCCATCTATTTCACTTGTACAGGTTTGCTCTTCTATTTATTTAATTTTGTTACTTTATATATATATATGTATATATATATCTGTACAGATTACTCCATCTATTTTACTTATACAGATTTGCTCTTCTATTTATTTTATTTTGTTAATTCATATATATATATATATATGTCTGTACAGATTACTCCATCTGTTTTACTTGTACAGATTTGCTATTCTATTTATTTTAATTCATATATATATGTACAGATTTATTACTCCATCTATTTTACTTGTACAGATTTGCTCTTCTATTTATTTTATTTTGTTAATTCATATATATATATATCCAGCACTTAGAACAGTGCTCCAGCTATTAGAACAGTGCTTTGCACATAGTAAGTGCTTAACAAATACCATCACTATTATTATGTATAGTCTGTATGGATTTATTACTCCATCTATTTTACTTGTACAAATTTGCTATTCTATTTATTTTATTTTGTTAATTCATATATATGTCTGTACAGATTACTCCATTTATTTTACTTGTACAGATTTGCTCTTCTATTTATTTTATTTTGTTAATCCATATATATATATAATATATATATATACATATATAGTCTGTACAGACTTATTACTGCATCTGTTTTACCTGTACAGATTTGCAATTCTATTTATTTTATTAATTCATATATATATATGTCTGTACAGATTTATTACTCCTTCTATTTTACTTGCATAGATTTGCTCTTCTATTTATTTTATTTTATTAATTCACATATATATAGTCTGTACAGATTTATTATTCCATCTATTTTACTTGTAGATTTGCTCTTCTATTTATTTTATTAATTCATATATATACATATGTCTGTACAGATTACTGCATCTATTTCACTTATACAGATTTGCAATTCTATTTATTTTATTTTGTTAATTCATATATATGTACAGATTTATTACTCCATCTATTTTGCTTGTACAGATTTGCTCTTCTACTTATTTTATTTTGTTAATTCATATATATATGTACAGATTTATTACTCCATCTATTTTGCTTGTACAGATTTGCTCTTCTATTTATTTTATTTTGTCAATTCATATATATATATATATATGTCTGTACACTTATTACTCCATCTACTTCACTTATACAGATTTGCTCTTCTATTTATTTTATTTTGTCCATTCATATATATATATTTATATGTGTGTGTGTGTGTGTGTGTGTGTCTGTACAGACTTATTACTCCATCTACTTCACTTGTACAGATTTGCTCTTCTATTTATTTTATTTTGTTAATTCATATATATGTACAGATTTATTACTCCATCTATTTTCCTAGTACAGATTTGCTCTTCTATTTTATTTTGTTAATTCATACATATATACATGTACAGTTATTACTCCACTATTTTACTTGTACAGATTTGCTCTTCTATTTAGTCAATTCATATATATATAGGTCTGTATAGACTTATTACTCCATCTACTTCACTTGTACAGATTTGCTCTTCTATGTATTTTATTTTGTTAATTCATATATATATATGTATATATATATATATACACACATATATGTACAGTTATTACTCCACTATTTTACTTGTACAGATTTGCTCTTCTATTTAATTTTGTCAATTCATATATATATATATATATATATGTCTATACAGACATTACTCCATCTACTTCACTTGTACAGATTTGCTCTTCTATTTATTTTATTTTGTCCATTCATATATATATATATATATGTCTATACAGACTTATTACTCCATCTACTTCACTTGTACAGATTTGCTCTTCTATTTAATTTTATCCATTCACATACATGTATCTGTACAGACCTATTATTCCATCTACTTCACTTGTACAGATTTGCTCTTCTATTTATCTTACTTTGTCAATTCATATATCTACATGTACAGATTTATTACTCCATCTGTTTTCCTTGTACAGATTTCCTCTTCTATTTATTTTACTTGGTCAATTCACACATATATCACTCCATCTATTTTCCTTGTACAGATTTGCTCTCCTATTTAATTTTGTTAATTCCTATACCTATATACAGTCTGTGCAGATTCCTCCACCTACCTTGCTCGTACAGATTTGCTCTCCGATTTATTTTATTTTATTAATTCATACATATATGTCTGTACAGATTTACTACCCCATCTATTTCCCTTGCACAGATTTGCCCTTCTATTTATTCCATTTTGTTCACCCATCCTTCAGTCGTCCAATCGGATGGATATGAGTATTAGCGTAAACAGATCGGTCCACTGTTGGGTAGGGACCGTCTGGGTGTGTTGCCCCAGCGCTTAGTACAGTGCTCTGCACCCAGTAGGCGCTCAATAAGTACGCCTGAATGAATCGGTCCCGCTGTTGTGATTGATTAGGGAGGTGACGGGGAGGCGGGCCTGGGCCTGAGGGAGATTCATTCAGTCATTCATTCAATCAATCGTGTTTATTGAGCGCTTACGGTGCGCAGAGCTCTGTACTAAGCGCTTGGGAAGGGGATGGGGCCTTGGGTGGTCGCGTCGAGAGGAGACCCCCCGCCCCTCCCCATGGGGGAGGCCTGCCTGTCAATCAACCCGCCTGTCAATCAAATCCCCGTGAAGGCCTGTCCCCCGACGAGGCGGGCCGCCTCACCTGACGGCTCCCGGACGGTCGCGGCGGGTCGGCGGTGTCCGTGAGGGGAGGAAGGGGAAGGGAAGGAGGAGGAGGAAGGAGAAGGAGGAAAAAAGGAGGAAAAGGAGGAGGAAGAAGGGAAAAGGTGAGGGGGACGGGGCCCAGCCAAACGCGGCGCCCACCGCGCCCACACTAACCCCACAATGAGCCGCTCCGGCTTCCCGCAGACGGACCGGAAGTGACGTCGGAGGGCGCGGCCCACCCCCGCGGAGGACTACAACTCCCGGCCGCCTCCGGGCCGGAAGCCCCCGTCCCCGCCGCCCGCCCAGGGGGCGGTGCTCGCGCCGGGGCGTCTGGGAAATGTAGTCCCCGCGGGCTGCGCAGGCCTGAGGGGGCAGGCCCCCCCACACGGTCATAACAATAATAATAGTGTTGGTATTTGCTAATCGCCGACTAGGTGCCAAGGACTGTTCTAAGCGCTGGGGTAGATGCAGGGTAATCAAATGGTCCCACATGGGGCTTACAGTCGTCACCCCCATTTGGCGGATGAGGGAGCTGAGGCCCAGAGAAGCGACTTGCCCAAGGTCACACAGCAGACATGTGGTGGAGTCGGGATTCGAACCCGTGACCTCTGACTCCAAAGCCCGGGCTTTTTCCACGGAGCCACCCTGCTTCCCTAGTCATTCAATCAATCAATCAATCAATCAATCGTATTTATTGAGCGCTGACTGTGTGCAGAGCGCTGGACTAAGCGCTTGGGAAGCCCAAGTTGGCAACATATAGAGACGGTCCCTACCCAACAGTGGGCTCACAGTCTAGAAGATCGTATTTATTGACTGTGTGCAGAGCACTGTACTAAGCGCTTGGGAAGTCCAAGTTGGCAACATATAGAGACGGTCCCTACCCAACAGTGGCTCACAGTCTAGAAGATCGTATTTATTGACTGTGTGTAGAGCGCTGGACTAAGCGCTTGGGAAGTCCAAGTTGGCAACATATAGAGACGGTCCCTACCCAACAGTGGCTCACAGTCTAGAAGATCGTATTTATTGACTGTGTGTAGAGCGCTGGACTAAGCGCTTGGGAAGGACATGCGCTTCTAGACTGTGAGCCCACTGTTGGGTAGGGGCCGTCTCTATATGTTGCCAACTTGGACTTCCCAAGCGCGTAGTACAGTGCTCTGCACACAGTCAGCGCTCAATAAATTCGATTGATAGAATGATTGACAAGTTGGCAACATATAGAGACGGTCCCGACCCAACAGTGGGCTCACTGTCGTCCGTTCGGTCGTATTTATTGAGTGCTTACGGTGGGCAGAGCGCTGGACTAAACGCTTCGCTTTTTAATCGATTTGTTCTGTGGTAATAAAGTCCCCGTGGGCCGGAATTCGGGCCTCTTTCCGAGCCATCCCTCAGAATCCTTCAGTGCGGTTGGAGTTCATTCTTTCATTCATTTGTATTTATTGAGCACTTACTGGGTGCAGAGCGCTGTACCAAGCACTTGGGAAGGACAAGTTGGCAACACATAGAGACGGTCCCTACCCAAGAGTCGGCTCATTTCATTCATTCATTCAATCATATTTATTGAGCACTTACTGCGTGCAGAGCACTGTACTAAGCGCTTGGGAAGGACAAGTTGGCAACATATAGAGACGGTCTCTACCCAACAGTGGGCTCATGGTCTAGAAGGGCTCACAGTCGTCCGTTCGGTCGTATTTATTGAGCGCTTACGGTGGGCAGAGTGCTGGACTAAACGCTTCGCTTTTTAATCGATTTATGCTGTGGTAATAAGGTCTCCGTGGGCCGGAATTCGGGCCTCTTCCCAAGCCATCCCTCAGAATCCTTCAGTGCGGTTGGAGTTCATTCATTCATTCATTTATTGAGTGCTTACTGGGTGCAGAGTGCTGTACTAAGCGCTTGGGAAGGACAAGTTGGCAACATATAGAGACGGTCCCTATCCAACAGTGCGCTCACAGTCGTCCGTCCGGTAGTATTTATCGAGCGCTTACAGTGGGCAGAGCACTGGACTAAACGCTTCGCTTTTTAATCGATTTATACTGTGGTAATAAGGTCTCCGTGGGCCGGAATTCGGGCCTCTTCCCAAGCCATCCCCCAGAATCCTTCAGTGCGGTTGGAGTTCACTCATTCACTCAATCGTATTACTCTATTTATTTATTTATTTTACTTGTACATTTCTATCCTATTCATTTTATTTTGTTGGTATGTTTGGTTCTGTTCTCTGTCTCCCCCTTTTAGACTGTGAGCCCACTGTTGGGTAGGGACTGTCTCTATGTGTTGCCAATTTGTACTTCCCAAGCGCTTAGTACAGTGCTCTGCACATAGTAAGCGCTCAATAAATACGATTGATTGATTGATTGATTGATTGAAGGGCTCAAGTCTGACCTAAGTTGTGTACCCTAATATTTAGAACAGTGCTTCACACGTACAAATACCATAATTATAATACATAGGCACAACAGTGTTCTCAGCCCACAACGATCTTACAGTCTAGAAGGGGAGGCGCATATTGAAATAAATGCAGATATGGGAAAAGATGTGGAGGCAGGGAACTAGAGAGTGAAGAAAGGTTAGGGAGAGAGCTCAGTCAGAGAGAACTTGATCTCTACTCAGTTTAATAGGGAGGCCACCACAGCCAGCTCTCTCCAGACTTCTTGCCCCTCTTCCTTTGGTCTGGGATCGATTCACTAGCATCGCTTTGGCTTTTCCGCTCTTTTACCCCCCACTCCACTGCCCCTCTAATCATTTACTAGCTCCTATAGACTGGTTCAATATGATACCCCTTTACATTGAGGCCTGTAGAAGGATGAGATTGTATGTCCCTGCTTGGTAGAAAACATCTTGCATTGGGAGTGCCGATGGTAGAGGAGGATGGCTGGTATCTAGGAGAAGTCAGCACCCGAGATGCTAGCAAACTGGCTCTGGTGTGTGGAAAGAATCCGCTTTTATCTTGATGGAAATTCTTTCCTTTTAAAAGGGCCAGTTCTCTAGCTTTCTTAGCAAAGTGTCAGGCTCGAGACACTTAGCCCATTTAGCTGTGGGTAGAGGTCAGGTTTAAAGAGCAGCAATTCCAGTTTTAAATCTCTTTCCCCACTCCACCCCCAGAACAATACTCGCCCAAGTTCTTAGTACAGTGCTCTGTACACAGTAAGTGCTCAATAAATACCACTGATTGATTGAGGTCACTGCACCTGCCCCCTGCAACCAGACATCTCAGACAAACAGAGACAGAGAAGCAGAGTGGCTTCAGTGGAAGGAGCCCGGGCTTGGGAGTCAGAAGTCATGGGTTCTAATCCCGGCTCCGCCACTTGTCAGCTGTGTGACTTTGGGTAAGTCACTTCCCTTCTCTGAGCCTCGGTTACCTCATCTGTAAATTGGGGATTAAGACTGTGAGCCCCACGTGGGACAACCTGATCACCTTGTATCCCCCCAGCGCTTAGAACAGTGCTTCGCACATAGTAAGCGCTTAACAAATGCCATCATTAATTAATCTCCGGGTCCTTGCATCTCCAGCCAAGTGGGACTCTGAGGCTGCTGAGGGCCAGGACTGATTCTTCCTTGAGCAGAACAGAGTTCCCAATTAAACCACACTGATGGATTGTAATAAAGCATCCTGACGTGCTTTGGTCACACAAGATGCAATGAATGATGTTAATTCTGTTACTCTGGGAAGAATCCAGCGATCCGAGTTCGGATCTCAGTGGGACCTTAAAGTTTCGAGAAGCAGCACGGCATAGTGGATTACACAGAGGCCTTAGTACAGTGTTCTGCACACAGTAAGCGCTCAATAAATATGATTGAATGAATAGGCCTGGGACTCCAAAGGTCATGGGTTCTAATCCCAGCTCTGCCGCTTGTCTGCTGGGTGATCTTGGGCAAGTCACTTCTCTTCTCTGTAAAATGGGGATCGAGACTTTGAGCCTCAGATGGGACAGGAACTGTGTCCATCCCTATGTGCTTGTATCCACTCCAGTGCTTTGTACAGTGCCTGGCACAGAGTAAGTACTAAACAAATACTATTATTAACATTATCATTATTATTATTATTAAGAGCATGAGCCTGCTAGACTGTAAGGTCATTGTGGGTGGGGAATATGTCTACCAACTCTGTTATATTGTTGTCTCCCAAAGGCTTAGTATAGTGCTCTGCACCCAGTAAATGCTCAATAAATACAATTAATTGATTGATTGAGTCAGATGACCTGAGTTCTAATCCCGACTCTGCCTCTTACCTGCTGTGTGACTTGACTTGACTCCTCTGTACCTCAGTTCCCTCATCTGCAAGATGGGGATTCAATACCTGTTCTCCTACCTACTTAGAATATGGGCCCTGATTATCTTGTATCTACCCCAATATTCAGTACAGTGCTTGGTACATAGTAAGCTCTTAAACACCACAATTATTATTAATCACCAAATGATGCTTATTAATAGTAACGGTATCTATCGAGTGAGTCAGTGCAGTCTAGTGAATAGGGCACTGGCCTGGGAATCAGAAGGACCTGGGTTATAATCCCAGCTCTGCCGCTTGTCTGAGTGTGACCTTGGGCAAGTCACTTCACTTCTCTAGGCATCAGTTACCTCGTCAGATACAAGATAATCAGATTAAACATAGTTCCTGTGCCATATGGGACTTAGAAAAGGATTCTGAGCTTTTATTTTTTTGTGGGGAAGGGAGATGGGAGGGAAAAGAATTCAAGTCACTAGGTGGAAATTAATCAGTGTTATTTGTTGAGGACTTCCTGTAGGCAGAGCACCGAATTGAACTCTTAGCAGGGTATAATGCAATAGACTTGGTGGACATGATCGCTGCCCACAGGGAGTTTACAGATTAGGCTTTGTAACTTCTTGGGATATTGAGTAACTCAAACATTTGAGGGGACGTTACTGAATGTTCTGAACATGGAGTGTAGTGTTTGAGTGGGATTCTTTGTCCCTGTATATTTGTGTTTCCTTCCACTTTAGATTGTGACTTCCTAATAGCAGGAACCATGTCTGCTAATTTTCACTGAGCTTTCCCAAGAGTCTAGTACAATCCTTGGCACACTATAGTGTAATTAACAAATTATCAGAAAATGATCATTAGGATTTCAAATTCCAGTTTTAAAGCAGTTGTTTTCCTGACAATACATTTTATTTCCAGGTTAAAACACATTAAATGCTTGCATTTAAATTGTATAATCTAGACTGTGAGCCTGTTGTTGGGTAGCAACCGTCTCTATATGTTGCCAACTTGTACTTCCCAAGTGCTTAGTCCAGTGCTCTGCACACAGTAAGCGCTCATTGAATACGATTGAATGAATGAATGATTATAATGTTGAACTATGATAACATATGAGCACAGTCCTATGAGATAATAACTCATTTGTAAGCTTTATTAATAAGGGGCCTTTCTACCACTAGCTTCCCACTGCATTAGAAAATGGATCTCTATTTACACAAGGCTCAAGACTTATCTAGCCGCCTGACAACTGAGAACTCTTATTGAGGCAACATCAAATTTCCTAGTATTATTACACGCTTTTAAAAAAGTTAATTATCAAGCAATTATCTCCGAGGGCCTGAGGCATTCATTCACGAAACGCTTTTTTTGCTGACCGCACTCTAAAAACAATTTTGCAAATGTGGTAGAGCATGACCTGTCATCAGTCTGAAAGTTGATTATCAACCTGAATCAGCGTGCTCCAGGCAAAGCCTACACCTGGGCCAAAAGACTTCCTGGCAGCTGTGCCAAAAGTTGCTGTAGCATTTAGCCACTTTCACCATTTTATTCCTCCAAATGTTGCATTACATCCGCAAGGAATTGTATCACCGTCAAAGCCAGGGCCTCTTGCGATTTTATTTGGTCTGAGACGTGAGCCCCTGTGTGGCTGTCAATGTGGGTTTTCTTTAAACATGTTTCTTTTGTAATTCCTACAAACCATTTTCCAGATTAAATCCCATTGTGGGGGGCGGATTTCTAACACTGGAAAGAATTATCTCCCCAAAAGATACATGGTCTTTGTAGATTTTATCTATCCCTAAATAGGTGACAGGGCAGACTTTCAGGGCAGTTACTGTTCAGAAAATGGGGTGGGGGGGGGGTGTAGAGGCAGGGAATCAAGAAACCAGACAAAATAGAAATAAAGTAACTGGACGTTAATATAGAGGAAATCAAAACATCAGACCCTATGAATGGTGGCAAGTCAAGATGAGTGTGGGGCTCAGTTGGGGATAGTTTCAGACTAACTATAAATCAGTAACTAGAATTTGACATGCAACCTACATGGGAGATACTCCTAGTCGCACATTTATGCTTTTGTAAACAGCCAGAAGCCTCACTTTTAAATACACTGATGATAAAACTTGAAGGTTCAGGAAGTGTAGAGGTGCTCCAACTTTCTCTAGTAGAAGTTACGGCAGACATTTCTTAAATTGTGGTTCATGTATTCACTTAGTGTATCGAGCATGATTATAGAAGGCAATTGCCAGATTTAGAGTTTCTCCTCTAATACTATGGAATGTTCTAGTCCAGCAGAAGAGGCATGAGTCAGAAGACTTGAGTCCTTAGTCCCTGCTCCGCCATCGGTCTATTTCTGTGACCTTGGGCGAGTCATTTAACCTCACTGTATATCAGCATCCTCAGCTGCAAAATAAGATCATGACACCAAACTCACAGGGCTATTGTGAGGACACATACATTAAATAATGTGAAGGTGCTTTGGAAAAATAAAAGCACCATAGAAATGTAAGGTATTGTTATTTACATAAACCATCCATGTTATTCAGTTTCTCCCTAAGATACACATTTAAATGTACCTGAAAGAAAATTATCTGATCTCCGATTCTGAGCAACCTGCTTAAGTAACGGGGCATATTTGTTTGCACCAGTCAGTGATTTGGTTCGAAGAAGAGAGATGGGGGCGAGGGAGAGGAGAAGAGGGAGAGGAATGGGCCCAATCCACATCCAAAGCAAGAGTCCTGAGAAAGATGGCCACCCAGATGACTACCCTGGCAACCGCTTGCTGGTCTACAGTAGCATCGGGTCATTTGGGCTGCGAATGGGTTTATACATGCCTGTCTGCTCAATTGTTGCACCCTCTATCCCAGCCGGAACAAGGGACGAGCACGTGAATGGTTCTGAATAAACCACTTTAATTATAATAATGATGGCATTTGTTAAGCGCTTACTATGTGCCAAGCACGGATCTAAATGCTGAATTATAATCAATTCCTTCGGGCCACTTCTTGGCCCCAAAGTATTTGTGACTGACCTTTTAGACTGTGAGCCCACTGTTGGGTAGGGACTGTCTCTATATGTTGCCACCTTGTACTTCCCAAGCACTTAGTACAGTGCTCTGCACACAGTAAGCGCTCAATAAATACGATCGATTGATTGATTGATTGACCTACATCTCTGTCCATGACAGGAGACTGTAAGCTCGTTATGGGCAGGGAACGTGTCTGCTAATTCTGTCATACTGTCCTCTCCCAAGTGCTGAGTACAGTGTTCTGCACACAGTCTGTGCTCAATCAATACCACTGATTGATTGGCTGAGCCTTCATCTTGCGGGATTGCAAAAAGAACAATTGAGATATGTCCTCTGCATTTCAGCACGGTGTAACGGATAGAGCAAGGGCCTGGGGCTCAGAAGGTCATGGGTTCTAATCCCAGCTTCACCACTTGTCTGCTGTATGACATTGGCCAAGTCACTTGACTTTCTTGTGCCTTAGTGACCGCACCTATAAAATGTGGATTGAGACTGTGAGTGCCACGTGGGACAGGAACTGTGTCCAACCTGTCTCCACCCCAGCACTTAGTACAGCGCCTGGCATATGGCAAGCGCTTAACGAATACCACAATTATTATTATTTAAAAGGAGTAATAACATCCAAGGTGGGAGTGTACTAGCTATAGTATTAAGAAAATTATTTTGACTTATTACTCACCTCTCCTTGGCTTTGCTGGATAAGACAGGTGAGGAGACCGGGTGACCGCAGGGTAGCCTAAAGCTTCTGCATGGTGTCTGAAAAGTGGTGACCAAAAACATACAGAAGCATTTTAAGAAGGCACTAAAGTGATGACTCGGATAATGAGACCTAGCAATTGAAAGCTTAGCGCTTAGTTCAGTGCTTTGCACACAGTAAGTAAATATGTCTGAACAAATGAATGAAAGATGGGCGTTAACTAGGACAGACAGACTGGCACGATGCACTAAGTTGAACTAAAGTGACTCTTGAAATGGTGGCAGTGCTTTGCACATAGTAAGCGCTTCATAAATGCCATCATTATTATTATAACAGCCCCAAGTCTGTCAAATGACATGTAAGTGCATGTTGTAAGTATGGCTATTTATCCCACATCAGTGTTTCCAGACATATGCCCTCTCATAGAACTTCACCTGTCGATAGTACCGTCACTGGATATAAAGAGCACCTATAGAGAGAGACCACACACCCCTTACAGCATTAAGAAAATTATTTTTATAGTGACAATGAGGTGAACTTCTTAATATAGTTGTAAATGCTTAGACTATGAGCCTCATGGGGGCTGGACTATGTCTGACCCAATTAACCTGTTCCTACCTCAGCACTTAGAATGGGGCTTGATGTGCATTAAGCCCTTATGGCCATAAAAAAAATGCACATGATGATTTCCCAATTAATTCTTGTTTGTCAATTTATTACCCTTATAAACACTTTGAAGATTTGATTTCTCAGTGCTCGGTGCTCAGGAGAATCACTGTAAATCTTACAGTGAGAACCTTATGGTAGGAGAAAGGCACTGTAAAATTGGTAGTTCACCTAGGAAAGGAATGATTATAGTGCAGGCTGTTTTGTTTCCACCCTTTGAACAAGAGGATTTTGGCAAGGGGTTGTGGTCTTTAAACCCACTTCTTTTGTTGATTAACAGAAGTTGAGGAGTGGAGCTGAGAAGTCTCTGTAACAAAAAACAAAACAAAATGTCATCCGACCAGTCAGGAATAATATTTAGGGAAAGCCTGCTGTGTGCAGAGCACTTTAGCGGTTAGAAGATTACCCATAGAGTGATTAGACCTGTTCCCGTTCTTCAAGGAGCTCGCAGCCTAGAGGGGTAGATAGACACAATATAATTCATAGCTAGAAAACGAGAAAGGAAAAACTTACATGAAGATGAGCAAATGCTCATATAGCTGGTTATTTAAACCGATGTGTACCAGCGTGCCAAGAACGCTTAAATGCATAATTGGCACAGGGTTGCTGAGGTAGCAGAAGGGGAATATGACCCAAGGAGAAGGAAAATTAATCTGGTAAGGGCTCCTGGGATGTGATTTCTGAAAGGCTTTGAAGATAGGCACAGAGGTGGTCGGCAGGAAACATGCCTACCAACCCTGTTACGTTGTACTCCCCAAGCGCTTAGTACAGTGCTCAACACACAGTAACAATAATGATAATAATAATCATTGTGGTCTTTGTTAAGCACTGTACTAAGGGCTGGGGTGGATACAAGCAAATTGGGCTGGACGCAGCCCCTGTCCCACATGGGACTCAGAGTCTTAATCCCCATTTTACGAATGAAGTCACTGAGAAACAGAGAGGTTAAGTGACTTGCCCCGGGCCACACAGTAAGCGCTCAATAAGTATGATTAATTGAGCTGCAGCCAATGACATCGTCATTCCTTTAGCCCCTGTAGGCAGCAGTAATTACTATGTTTCCAGCTGAAAGGCTACATCCATCCTATTATTAAAAATGTGTCTGACCTCCTCCGGAGTGATGTAGTGAGGGAGAGTCTAGGCTTTGGAGAAGCAGCATGGCTTAGTGGCAAGAGCCCTGGCTTAGGAAACAGAGGACATGGGTTCTAATCCTAGCTCTGCCACCTGTCTGCTGTGTGACCTTGGGCAAGCCACTTCACTTCTCTGGGCCCTTATCGGTAAAACAGGGATTTAGACTGTGAGCCCCACGTGGGACAACCTGATTACCTTGCATCTATCCCAGCTCTTAGAACAGTGCTTGGCACATAGTAAGCGCTTAACAAATACCATTATTATTCTTCTTCTTCCCTGGGCCCTCATCTGCAAAATGGAGTGGGACAACCTGATTACCTTGTATCTAACCTAGCTCTTAGAACAGTGCTTGGCATTCATTCATTCAATCGTATTTATTGAGCGCTTACTGTGTGTAGAGCACTGTACTAAGCGCTTGGGAAGTACAAGTTGGCAATATATAGAGACGGTCCCTACCCAACAGCGGCCTCACAGTCTAGAAGGGAGAGACAGACAACAAAACAAAACATATTAACGGAATAAAATAAATAGAATAAATATGTACAAGTAAAATAGAGTAATAAATATTTACAAATAGTAAGCACTTAACAAATGTCATTATTATTATTCTCTGGGCCTTCATCTGTAAAATGGGGATTAAGAATGTGAGCCCCATGTGGAACCACCTGATTACCTTGTATCTACCCCAGCGCTTAGAACAGTACACAGTAAGAGATGCACACAGTAAGTGCTCAATAAATACGATTGAATGGAAAGAGCCCAGGCTTGGGAGTCAGAGGTCGTGGGTTCTAATCCCCGCTCCACCACTGTCTCTATATGTTGCCAACTTGTACTTCCCAAGTGCTTAGTACAGTGCTCTGCACACAGTAAGCGCTCAATAAATACGATTGATGATGATGATGATGATAATCAGCTGTGTGACTTTGGGTAAGTCACTTTACTTTTCTGTGCCTCAGTGACCTCATCTGTGAAATGGGGATTAAGAATGTGAGCCCCATGAGGGACAACCCGATTTCCTTGTATCTACTCCAGCGCTTAGAACAGTGTTTGGCACATAGTAAGCGCTTAACAAATACCATTATTATTATTATTATCCCAGCTTTGCCACTTGTCAACTGTGTGACTTTGGGCAAGTCACTTCCCTTCTCTGTGCCTCAGTGACCTCAGCTGTAAAATGGGGATTAAGAATGTGAGCCCCATGAGGGACAAACTGATTACCTTGTATCTACCCCAGCGCTTAGAACAGTACTTGGCACATAGTAACCGCTTAACAAATACCATTATTATTATTATCCCAGCTTCGCCACTTGTCAGCGAAGCTTAGATAACAGAAGCTTAGAGAACAGTGCTTGGCACATAGTAAGCACTTAACAAATATCATTATTATTATTATTATTACCATCCCAGCTTCGCCACTTGTCAGCTGTGTGACTTTGGGCAAGTCACTTCCCTTCTCTGTGCCTCAGTGACCTCAGCTGTAAAATGGAGATTAAGACTGTGAGCCCCACGAAGGACAACCTCATGACCTTGTATCTCCCCCTGTGTTTAGAACAGTGCTTGGCACATAGTAAGCACTTAACAAATGACATTATTATTATTATTATTATTATTATTATTCTTATCCCAGCTTCACCACTTGTCAGCGAAGCTTAGGTAACAGAAGCTTAGAGAACAGTGCTTGGCACATAGTAAGCGCTTAATACCATTATGATTATTATTATTATTATTATTATCATCCCAGCTTCGCCACTTTTCAGGTGTGTGACTTTGGGCAAGTCACTTCCCTTCTCCGTGCCTCAGTGACCTCAGCTGTAAAATGGAGATTAAGACTGTGAGCCCCACGAAGGACAACCTGATGACCTTGTATCTCCCCCTGCACTTAGAACAGTGTCTGGCACATAGGAAGTGCTTAATACCATCATTATTATTATTATTAGTGCTTAACAAATACCATCATTATTATTATTATTATTATTATTATTATGTCAGTCCCACTCCCCTTTCTCAACAGCAGGCGTAGGCCTTCCTCGGAGATCCCGCCTCAGCGCTTTCCCCCCTCACCACAGAAAAGCCCGCCATCTTGGCGGCCCCTCAAGGCCCATTCTCTCTGAGGAAAAGGCGCGAGGCCCGGGCCTCCTCTCACTTGTCAGCTGTGTGACTTTGGGCAAGTCACTTCCCTTCTCTGTGCCTCAGTGACCTCAGCTGTAAAATGGAGATTAAGACTGTGTGCACCATGAAGGACAACCTGATGACCTTGTATCTCTCCCTGCGCTTAGAACAGTGCCTGGCACATGGGAAGCGCTTAATACCATCAATATTATTAGTGCTTAACAAATACCATCATTATTATTATTATTATGTCGGTCCCACTCCCCTTTCTCAACAGCAGGCTTAGGCCTTGCTCGGAGATCCCGCCTCAGTGCTTCCCCCCTCACCACAGAAAAACCCGCCATCACGGCAGCCCCTCAAGGCCCATTTCCTCTGAGGAAAAGGCACAAGGCCCGGGCCTCCCCTCACTTGTCAGCTGTGACTTTGGGCAAGTCACTTCCCTTCTCCGTGCCTCAGTGACCTCAGCTGTAAAATGGAGATTAAGACTGTGTGCCCCATGAAGGACAACCTGATGACCTTGTATCTCCTCCTGCGCTTAGAACAGTGCCTGGCACACGGGAAGCGCTTAATACCATAATTATTATTATTATTAGTGCTTAACAAATACCATCATTATTATTATTATTATGTCGGTCCCACTCCCCTTTCTCAACAGCAGGCTTAGGCCTTCCTCGGAGATCCCGCCTCAGCGCTTCCCCCCTCAGTCCACAGAAAAACCTGCCATCTTGGCGACCCCTAAAGGCCCATTCCCTCTGAGGAAAAGGCGTGAGGAAAAGGTGCGAAGCCCGGGCCTCCCCTCACTTGTCAGCTGTGTGACTTTGGGCAAGTCACTTCATCATCAATGTATTTATTGAGCGCTTACTGTGTGCAGAGCACTGTACTAAGCGCTTGGGAAGTACAAGTACTTCCCTTCTCTGTGCCTCAATGACCTCAGCTGTAAAATGGAGATTAAGACTGTGTGCCCCATGAAGGACAACCTGATGACCTGGTATCTCCCCCTGTGCTTAATACCATCATTATTATTATTGTTAGTGCTTAACAAATACCATCATTATTATTATTATGTCGGTCCCACTCCCCTTTCTCAACTGCAGGCTTTGGCCTTGCTCGGAGATCCTGCCTCGGGACTCCCCCTACTCAGCCCACAGAAAAGCCCGCCATCTTGGCAGCCCCTCAAGGCCCATTCCCTCCGAGGAAAAGGCACGAGGCCCGGGCCTCCCCTCACTTGTCAGCTGTGTGACTTCGGGCAAGTCACTTCCCTTCTCCGTGCCTCAGCGACCTCAGCTGTAAAATGGAGATTAAGACTGTGTGCCCCATGAAGGACAACCTGATGACCTTGTATCTCCCCCTGCGCTTAGAATCAATCAATCGTATTTATCGAGCGCTTACTGTGTGCAGAGCACTGTACTAAGCGCTTGGGAAGTACAAGTTGGCAGTCCCTGCCGAACAGTGGGTTCACCTGGCACATAGGAAGCGCTTAATACCATCATTATTGTTATTATAAGTGCTTAACAAATACCATCATTATTATTATTATTATGTCGGTCCCACTATTCTTTCTCAACTGCAGGCTTAGGCCTTGCCCGGAGATCCCGCCTCAGCGCTTCCCCCCCCTCACCACAGAAAAGCCCGCCATCTTGGCGGCCCTCGAGGAAAAGGCGCGAGGCCCGGGCCTCCCCGCCCACGCCTGACTCTGCGCATGCGCCTGGCAAGACGACGAGGGAAGCGCCGCGTCTGCGAGAGGCGACACGTCCCTTTTCGTTCCGCCGACCGGAAGTGGGCGCCGGGGACTGTTTTGAGCGCGACACTCCTTCCCGGAAGTGAAAGCGATGGCCACCATGCTGCGGGACTTGGGCCTAATTGGGACCATTGGAGACGATGAGGACGTGCCGGCCGAGTCCGACACTGCAGATGAGGAGGAGGAGGTAGGGGGGAGAAGTGGATCGACGTTGGTTGGAAAATGGGGATGAAGATTGTGAGCCCCACATGGGGCAACCTAATTACTTTGGATCCTCCCCAGTGCTTGGCACATAGTAAGCCCTTAACAAATGTGCCATCATTGTTACTGTAATAATAATAATTTTGGTATTTGTTAAACCCTTACTATGTGCCAAGCACTATTCTAAGCGCTGGGGAGGATACAAAGCGATTAGGTGGCCCCATGTGGGGCCCACAATCTTCATCCCCATTTTACAGATGAGGTAACTGAGGCCCACAGAATCAATCAAATCAATCAGTCGTATTTATTGAGCGCTTACTGTGTGCAGAGCACTGTACTAAGCGCTTGGGAAGTAAAAGTTGGCAATATCTAGAGACGGCCCCTACCCAACAGTGGGCTCACAGTCTAGAAGGGGGAGACAGGGAACAAAACCAAACATATTAACGAAAGTTGTCCCACGAGGGGCTCATAGACTTAATTCCCATTTTCCAGATGAGGTAACTGAGGCACAGAGAAGTGAAGTGACTTGCCCAAAGTCACACAGCTAACAATTGGCAGAGCCGGGATTTGAACCCATGACCTCTGACTCCAAAGCCTGGGCTCTTTCCATTGAGCTACGCTGATTCTCCATATTATAATAGAACAGTGCTTGGCACATAGTAAGCGCTTAATAAATGCCACCTTTGTTACTATTACTATAGTAACAAAGCGCTTTACAAATGCCATCATTGTTACTATTGTTATAATGTAATTATATAGCATATAATAATTGTTCTTATTATAATAGTAACAATGGTGGCATTTGTTAAGTGCCTACTATGTGCCAAGCACTGTTCTAAGCGCTGGGGAGGATACAAAGTGATTAGGTGGCCCCATGTGGGGCCCAGAGTTTTAATCCCCATTTTCCAGATGAGGTAACTGAGGCACAGAGAAGTGAAGTGACTTGCCCAAAGTCACACAGCTGACAATGGGCAGAGCCGGGATTTGAACCCACGACCTCTGACTCCAAAGCCTGGGCTGTTTCCATTGAGCCACGCTGATTCAACATATTATAATAGAACAGTGCTTGGCACATAGTAAGCGCTTAACAAATGCCATCATTGTTACTATGATTATAATAGTAAGCGCTTAACAAATGCCATCTTTGTTACTATTATTGTAATAGTAAGCGCTTTACAAATGCCATCATTGTTACTATTGTTATAATGTAATTATATTATATAATAATAATAATAATATATAATAATTATTCTTATTATAATAGTAGCCACTGGGGAGGATACAAAGTGATTAGGTGGCCCCATGTGGGGCCCACAATCCTCATCCCCATTTTACAGATGAGGTAACTGAGGCCCAGAGAAGTGAAGTGACTGGCCCAAAGTCACACAGCTAGCAATTGGCAGAGCTGGGATTTGAACCCATGACCTCTGACTCCAAAGCCTGGGCTCTTTCCATTGAACTACGCTGATTGTCCATATTATAATAGAACAGTGCTTGGCACATAGTAAGCGCTTAACAAATGCCATCATTGTTACTATTATTATAATAGTAAACGCTTAACAAATGCCATCATTGTTACTATTATAATAATTATTATTATTATATAATAACATAAGTATATTATAATAGTAAGCATGCCATCATTCTTAATATTGTAATAATTATTATTATATAATAATATAATTATATTATTATAATAGTAACAATGATGGCATTTGTTAAGCGCTTACTATGTGCCAAGCACTGTTCTAAGCGCTGGGATAGTTTCAAGATGATTAGGTTGACCCACGTGGAAGCAGCCACGTGGAAGCAGCGTGGCTTAATGGAAAGAGCCCAGGCTTGGGAGTCAGAGGTCGTGGGTTCTAATCCCGCCTCCGCCACTTGTCAGCTGGGTGACTTTGGGCAAGTCACTTCTCTGGGCCTCAGTGACCCCATCTGTACTGAACTGGGATGAGAACCTTGGTCCTTCTTACTCCCAGGCCTATGCTCTTTCCACTGGGCCATGCTACTTTCCTAGAACCTGGGTCTCTTGATTCCCAGTCCTAAGGTAGACCACCCTACCTCCCAATAGCTTTTTTTATAAAAAATAACTGATAGTTCCTTCTCAGCCAAAGGCACTCAACTCACATCTTTCCCCTGACTCCCATCCAAAAAATGTTTTGGGTCCAAAAGAGTAGGGTTAGAGAACATGGACGGTTGCTTTCCTTGAAGTTCTTTGTACAGTGCTCTGCACACAGTAAGTGCTCAATAAATACCATTGATTGATTGATAGATTAAACTCCGGTTCAGTCCACATCCTTGGCAGCCCCTTGCATCTCATTTTTTGTAGGAGCAGCCCATTATACTGGGCAGGAAACAGCAGGCCCTTCGGAAGAAC
The DNA here is from genome assembly GCF_015852505.1 of Tachyglossus aculeatus. Taxonomy (NCBI): domain Eukaryota; kingdom Metazoa; phylum Chordata; class Mammalia; order Monotremata; family Tachyglossidae; genus Tachyglossus; species Tachyglossus aculeatus. The sequence goes on along the minus strand of NC_052073.1, from coordinate 8,924,089 downwards.
AGAAGTGCTGACTTCAATCCCGACTTTGTTTTCACGGAAAAGGAGGGGCTGTACGATGGGAGCTGGGCCATGGCCGATGTCATGAAGCAACTCAAAAAGAAGGTGAGGTGGTTTGTAGCGGGTGGACGAGCTGGGGGGCTTGGATAGGAATCTGCATCCTCTAGTAGAGTGAGGAGAATGGCTCCAAATTGCTCAACCCTCATGTAACAGCGAACACTTGGTCTGCTTTGGAATTGTACTACCCTATTCCTGTGACTTGCAGGTTGAATTTTGACTCTTAAGGACGACATTCTTCCTATCCCATCCATTTCTTTTCAGCTATTTTTCTTTCTTTGGGCAGAGGGCGGCAACAACGCTAGATGAAAAGATTGAGGAAGTCCGAAAGAAACGGAAAAGTGAGGTGAGGAAAAAGGACCGTTGCCCTGATCATCCCCCAGGGCTCCGACTCTCTCTTCTTTGAATGAGAATCTCTTCGAAGATCAGGTGTGACGTCTGCATTGCCATTTCATAGAAACCCTGTCTTTGGGGAGGGGAGCCTTCTTTTGTAAGACTTTGGTTTGTTATTATACCTTCATTCATTCTGTGATGGGTTCTAGGTAAGAATTGGCCCTACTCATTGGATCTGTGTTTTTATTAGGGGATACCAGGGCTAATGTTTTCTTTCCCAGGAGAAAGAACCAAGGTCGGGGAAAGCAGAATGTGAAAAGAAAGAGGATTCGGATCCTGAGCCGGAAGGCGAGGAAGGCCAACAAGAGGAGGAAGAGGAGGAGGTGGAGGACGAAGCCTCAGAGTCTGACTATTCATCAGCTGAAGAGAACATCCTCACCAAAGCAGGTCGGTGCCGGGAGTGACAAGGGAAGTGTTCACCGAGTTGATTTTCTATCCACTTGACAGGTTCCTTAGGATCCTTTCCTTGCTACATCCTTCCAGGGATGTAGGTTTTGGATCTGGGGCCCTCTGGGGAGCTGGGATGCCATGGGGGTGAAGGAAACCATTTCCCCCCTGGGGTAATCACTGTGGGGGTCAAGCTTTCTCAGCTGTAGCTAGTCCACTCACTTCTTGGAGCTGGGGGTGGGGGTCTAGATGTTGGTTTCTGTATTACTCTCCGCCGGCCGTGACCAAACCCTGGAGCCTAGTGGACTTTTGCTTCTGGTAAACTGAGTAACTGGTGAGGTCCCGGTGGGCAAGCAGGAGGCTCCTCTTACCGCCGCTGAAGGCTGGAGGTTCTGCTCGCCTCAGATTGGGCCCAGCGTCCAGTGGGGACTTGGATCGGGACAGGGCTGCTCATCTCATCTCGGGTAAGACTCTGGAGCCAAGGAGGAGACTCTCTGTGCCTACTGGGCTATGATGCCAGGCGGGCCTTCCCCCTCCACACCTGGGCAGGACCTCTCGGCTGGGGCTTTTCTCTCCCTGCGGGGCCCTGGGCCAGCCAGGGCTTCTCTGAGCCCCCCTGAAGGCTGAGGAAGTCACGGCCCCAGAACACCAGCCCTTCCAAGCTCCGCCCCGAGTGGATAGAGCCCGGGCCTGGGAGTGAGAAGGACCTGGCTTCTGATCCTGGCTCCACCCCATCTGCTGTGTGACCTTGGGCAAGTCACTTCAGTTCTGGGCCTCAGCGACGTCATCTGTAAAATGGGGATAAGAGTGTGAGCCCCCATGTGGGACAGGGACCGTGTCCAACCCGATTAACTCGTGTCCACCCCAGCGCTTAGAACAGTGCTCGACGTACAGTAAGCACTTAACAAGTACCATAATTATTATTACCGGCCTCCTCCCGCTGTGGCTCATGTCATCGAATGGGAGGTGGGTGACTCCAGAGCCATAGCCCCAGGGCCCTGGCCCGTGGGACTGACTTTCCACTCACAATTTCCAATTCCTCACATGACCTCCCTCTGCCAGATACACTCAAGGTGAAGGACCGGAAAAAGCGGAAGAAAGGAGGCCAGGTAAGTAGTGCTCTTGGCGTGGGTGGCGGGAACTGTCCGTCCAGCCCTGGGCTTCCTCTGACGTCCAGTGCTCTGAAGATCCAGGCCCAGTCTCTGATTGCTGATCTCAAGTCCCTCTCTGGGTTTCCCTTGTAGGAAGCAGGAGGCTTCTTTGAAGACGCCTCTAAGTACGATGAAAGCCTCTCATTCCAGGACATGAACCTCTCTCGTCCTCTTCTCAAGGTAGGAGGGCGTTTCGGGCCTTGGTTGAGGACTAGAGGTCGGTTGGGGGTTGGAAGTAAATGCCAACTGGCGGAAGGACGTGTGGCTCGGGGAACTGAGACGCCCCTTCTACCTGTTCCGTGTGGCCTGGTGGAAAGAGCCGGGGCCTGGGTTCTAATCCTGGATCTGCCACCCTGGGCCTCAGTTTCCTCAGCAGCAAAATGGGGATCCTGGAACTGTTCTCCCTCTTGGAGGGTGAGCTCCTATCTACCCCAGTGTTTAATGCAGTACTAGGCACATAGTAAACCCTGAACATCATCAGTGGTATCTGTTGAGCACTGTGTGCAGAGCACTGTAATTGGAAGAGTACAGTACAACAAAGTTGGTAGAAATGTTCCTTATCATCATCATCAAGCGTATTTATTGAGCGCTTACTATGTGCAGAGCACTGTACTAAGCGCTTGGGAAGTACATTTCTATTCTACTTATTTTATTTTGTTGGTATGTTTGGTTCTGTTCTCTGTCTCCCCCTTTTAGACTGTGAGCCCACTGTTGGGTAGGGACTGTCTCTATGTGATGCCAATTTGTACTTCCCAAGCGCTTAGTACAGTGCTCTGCACATAGTAAGCGCTCAATAAATACGATTGATTGATTGATTGATTACAAATTGGCAACATATACAGTCCCTACCCAACAGTGGGCCCACAGTCTAAAAGGGCTCACAGTCTAAAACAGTCCTTATCCATAATGAGCTTGCAGTCCAGAGGGGGAGGCAGTCATGAATAGAAATAAATAATCTATAGTATAGGAGTTATATGCATTATAATTTATAGATATGTAATATAATTTGAAGTTTTGCACAAATCTGTTATCATCAACAGTGTTATCATTATTATTATTATTATTATCTCTCAGGCCATCACAGCCATGGGGTTCAAGCAGCCGACCCCTATCCAGAAGGCCTGCATCCCCGTGGGAATGTTGGGGAAGGATATCTGTGCTTGCGCTGCCACCGGGACAGGTGAGATCTCTGAGAGGGACGTGGGTGGAGGGGAAGATGTCCGGCGAGGATTGTGGCAATGGAAAGGGAGGGCCTTGGAGTTTTCGGCCTTGGGCAATCCCTGCCCGGGGGCAACATGTTAAAGACAGAGAGGTCTTCCCCGTGCTCTCTGAGATGAACGCAAATTCCCCTCTCTATCGTTTCTTCCATCCTCCAGGCAAGACGGCTGCTTTTGCCCTCCCCGTCCTGGAGCGTCTGATCTACAAACCCCGCCAGGCTCCCGTGACCCGCGTGCTGGTCCTGGTGCCCACCCGGGAGCTGGGCATCCAGGTGCACTCCGTCACCAAGCAGCTGGCCCAGTTCAGCAACGTCACCACCTGTCTGGCTGTGGGTGAGTCCCCTGGGCGAGACTCTGGATGGGCGGGGTGCGGGCTTCTGGCCGCCGAAGGGTCACGCTGGAGGAAGGCCTCCAATCAATCAATCAATCAATCGTATTTATTGAGCGCTTACTATGTGCAGAGCACTGTACTAAGCGCTTGGGAAGTACAAATTGGCAACACATAGAGACAGTCCCTACCCAACAGTGGGCTCCCAGTCTAAAAGGGGGAGACAGAGAACAGAACCAAACACACCGACAAAATAAAATAAATAGGATAGAAATGTACAAGTAAAATAAATAAATAAATAGAGGAATAAATATGTACAACCATATATACATATATACAGGTGCTGTGGGGAAGGGAAGGGGGTAAGATGGGGGGATGGAGGGGGGACGAGAGGGAGAGGAAGGAAGGGGCTCAGTCTGGGAAGGCCTCCTGGAGGAGGTGAGCTCTCAGCGTCAGAGTGGACATGCCTTTCAGGAGGACTTGGCTCACTGCCCCCACTTTCCCTAAAGAGCAGCAGCGTGGCACTCCATTTAGGAGGAATTTAAGAGCTCTCCCTCTTCCCTTGCCCTCTCCCTTCTTCCCTGTTCCCTCCAGTGTGGAATTGAGTCAGGGGGCTTATCTCTGTCGAAGCCAGCAGTGGCATGGGAGTGCCGAGGCCTAGAGCCCGGGCCTGGGATACAGAAGGACCTGGGTTCTAGTCTCGGTTCCACCAGTTGTCTGCTGTGTGACCTTGGGCAAACCACTTCACTTCTCTGAGCCTTAGTTACCTCATATGTAAAATTGAGATTTGAGCCCACTTTTTAGACTGTGAGCCCACTGTTGGGTAGGGACTGTCTCTATATGTTGCCAATTTGTACTTCCCAAGCACTTAGTACAGTGCCCTGCACATAGTAAGCGCTCAATAAATACGATTGATGATGATGACTGTGAGCCCCATGTGGGACATGGACTCCATCCAACCGGTTTACTTTGTATCTACCTCATCACCTAGAACAGTGCCTAGCACACAGGAAGAGCTTAAGAAATACCATAAAAAAATTCTGCCAGGGCGAAAACTGGTTTAGCATCAGTCTTGAGGGACTCCTCTATTTCCACTTCTCTATCCAGAACGGTGTTCACTAATCCTGATCCTGCTAATCCTGATCCCGCTTTTCTTTTGCTTTAGCCTGGGTTTTATCGGCGGCATTAAAGGATCAGTGGTTAATCAGTGGATCGAGTGCTCAATTCATTGAGCACTTACTGCGAGCCAAGCATTGGGAGAGTACAATACAACTGAGTTGGTAGATGCGTTCCTTGCCCGCAACGAGCTTATACAGTCCGGATGGGGGACAGACATTAAAATAAATTCCGGATACGTACAGAAGTGCTGTGCGATTGAAGGTGGGAGAATACTAAAAGGGGTCTTAGTCTAGGAGGGGTCTTACTAAGAGGGGTCAGATCCAAGTGCCCAGGCACAAGAGAGTGCTCAATAAATGTGATTGAATGAATAACAGTCACAGGTTCCAACGAGACTCCTCTTTTTGAAAAGCTTTCCATCCGGAACTTCCTCGAAGGTTGTTTGAAAAATCAAAGTCCTTTGATTTACATTGGTTTCTTCCTGGCCACGTGTTTACCGATGTCTTCAGACACGTCTGGCTGCTTGGCGAGGTGCGTGGTCTCCAGTGGGACCTTTCCCCTGTTTAACTCTGTGCTCACTGAGCCAAACCTGAATTCTGGGTTCTGCTTGTTCTACCAGATGGAGAAGTTAGATCCACTCATTCTCGTCACCCCCATCTGTCGGCTTGCCCAATCTCAACGACCATTTTCTACTTGTTCTCTCACGTTCAGGTGGTCTGTAGCATCCACCTACGCCTGGGATATCACCGTCGGGAGCCGGGCCGGGGGAGGTCGTTTCTCGGTGTTTGTAGTGGAAGGGATTGGTTTGGTAGGGCCACGCCCCCTGTTACGGGTTTGCCGGGATAACTCCCAACCGGGACCATAACAGTCGTATCCGTTGAGTGCTTACTGTGTGCAGAGCGCTATACAAAGTGTTTGGAAGAGTACAGTAGAACAGAGTTGCTAGACACAGTCCCTGCCCACAACTAGCTTACAGTCTAGAGGGACTTATTCTCGAGAGGCCTAGTTTTGCAGCTGACTCGTGTCTGTCGCCCCATTCCCCTTCCTCCCTCCATTTTCCTCCCGTCCTCTATGCGTCTTTCCTCTCCTTCTCTCTGTCTTCCTCTCCTCATTCTCCTCCCCCATTGACAGGGCCCCCACCCCAGTGGCCCAGGCCCTCCCCTCACCCCATCTCTACCGGAGGAGCCCTAACCCCGCAGAACTCTTCTCTTCCCAGGCGGGTTGGATGTGAAGACCCAGGAGGCCGCTCTGCGGGCCGGGCCGGACATCCTCATTGCCACCCCTGGCCGGCTCATCGACCACCTCCATAACTGCCCCTCTTTCCACCTGAGCAGCATCGAGGTGCTCATTCTGGATGAGGCTGACAGGTGAGCCGGGAGGCTGGGATCGGCCCCACGGTCGGATGTGACTCGGTTACCCAACAGCCTCCGGGATGGCCAGAGTCCCTAATGAGCTTGGACTGCCTTCTAGGGAGAGTTTTAGGACCAAAAGGTCAAAGGCTGAGAGCTGGACTCTCTCTTCCTCTCTTTCTCCCTCTCCCCTTCTAGTCCCAGTTTCTTAGCCTTGAAAGATTCCCGTTCCATTCTTAAAGACTGCAGGGGGCCAGTGCCCAGCCTGCCACTACTCATCCGACACTGCTTCTGTCTCCCAAGGATGCTAGATGAATACTTTGAAGAGCAGATGAAGGAAATCATCAAGATGTGCTCCCACCACCGCCAGACCATGCTCTTCTCGGCCACCATGACGGATGAGGTGGGTGACCTCAACCCCCGCAAGCGCTGACGGCGTCGTGCGGTCTCAGGGTGCCGGTGTTCGCGCCTCGCTCCGAAGGAGTTGAGGAATCAGCCCTGCCCTGCGGCGCCCGGGTGCCCGTAGGGAACACGGGCCCTCTCCACTCCCCTATCGCCGTTCCCCACCTCCCGTCCTCTGAGTCTCCCCCCCACCCCGACTAGAGCTGGAGTTGGTACCTTTGTGTCCGACAGGTGAAGGATCTGGCCTCCGTCTCGCTGAAGAATCCCGTCCGGATTTTTGTGAACAGCAACACAGACGTGGCTCCGTTCCTACGGCAGGAATTCGTCCGGATCCGGCCCAACCGGGAAGGAGACCGGGAGGCCATCGTCTCCGGTGAGGCCGGGGCGGGGGATCCCTCCCGTGGGCGGGCACTGGAGGCGGTGATGGTGAGGGAGCTGCCTTGCCAGCCTCCTCCCCTAGCACCTTCCTTCCTCCCTCTCCCCCTCTCAGCTCTGCTGACGCGGACCTTCACTGACCACGTGATGCTCTTCACTCAGACCAAGAAGCAGGCTCACCGCATGCACATCCTGCTGGGGCTCATGGGGCTACAGGTGGGCGAGCTGCACGGGAACCTGTCGCAGACCCAGCGGCTGGAGGCCCTCAGGTAACCGGCCCGGCGGTGGCCATCGGGGAGCTCGGCTCTTTCTCCGCGGCACGGCGGCATCGCGAAGGCAAGGGCGGCGGGGAGGAGTCGCGGGAAGTCGGGTGGGGTAGGTGGCCGCGCCGGGGTCAGAACCGAGCCGCCCTTGGCCCAACGCGGCCCGAGCCCATCCGTGTGACCCGTTCGGTTCTGCCCCTTTCCCAGGCGCTTCAAGGACGAGCAGATTGATGTCCTCGTGGCCACAGACGTAGCAGCCCGAGGACTCGACATCGAGGGTGTGAAAACGGTGAGACGGGTCCTCCCTTCTCTCCCACCCTCCTCTCTCGTGTCCCCCTTCCGCCCCCTCCCCCCAAGGCCCACCCCCCTGACGCCCCAGTGGGACCCCTCCCTCCCTCCAGGTGATCAACTTCACGATGCCCAACACCACCAAGCATTACGTGCACCGGGTGGGCCGGACGGCTCGGGCCGGGAGAGCCGGCCGCTCGGTCTCGCTGGTCGGAGAGGAGGAGCGCAAGATGCTGAAGGAGATCGTGAAGACGGCCAAGGCCCCGGTCAAGGCCAGGATCCTCCCCCAAGGTCGGGATTTTCCCCTGGTTTGTGGCCCTCAGGGTTGGGGTTCGGGCGTAAGATTCGGGGCCGGGCTAGAAGGAAGCTAGTTGGTCAGCGACCATCAGCAGGAGTGTAGGTGATGGGGAGATTTGGGTCCGCTCTGGTTCTGAAGGAGCGAGTAGAGCTCTGCTTCTTTGGTCCATGGGGGAAGGGAGGCGGATCGAGACAGTCTCGTCTCTGAACTCCGTTTGGCTTTTCCCCCCCAGATGTCATCCTGAAGTTCCGTGACAAGATTGAGAAACTGGAGAAAGACGTGTACGCCGTGTTGCGGCTAGAGGCTGAGGAGAGGGAGATGCAGCACTCCGAGGCCCAGGTAAAAGGGGCTTTTTAATAATAATAATAATAATAACGATGGCATTTGTTAAGCGCCTACTATGTGCAAAGCGCTGTTCTAAGCGCCGGGGGGATCAGATTGTCCCACGTGGGGCTCACAGTCTTCGTCCCCATTTTACAGATGAGGGAACTGAGGCACAGAGAAGTTAAGTAACTTGCCCAGTCACACAGCTGACAATTGGCAGAGCCGGGATTTGAACTCATGACCTCTGACTCCCAAGCCTGTGTTCTTTCCTTTGAGCCACACTGCTTCTTCCTTTTTGCTTCTGAGATTTTTTTTTTTAATTAGGCACCTACGACACGTCAAGTGCTGTTCTAAGCACTGGGGTAGGAACAACTTTTATCCGTCGGGCACAGTCCCTGTCCCACATGGGATTCGCAGTCTAAGATTAGGGAACAACTTTTATCCATCGGGCACAGTTCCTGTCCCACATGGGATTCGCAGTCTAAGATTAGGGAACAACTTTTATCCGTCGGGCACAGTCCCTGTCCCACGTGGGACTCGTAGGGAGTAGGGTTTAATTCCCATTTAATCGTTAAGGAAATTCAGGCACAGAAGTGACTCGCCCAAGGTCACACACTCCATTCATAGGAAGCTTCTCCGTGTGTGTCCCTGAGGCCTTGAAATGCTGGATTTCCAGCTGGGAAAGGGGCCGGTGACGTTCGGGTCACGAGCCCCTCGGCCGATGGCTTCTTCCGGGTAAGCCATTCCGGGAGGTCGCACGGAGCTGGACCGGCTGTCCCCGGGGGCGGGCCCAGATGGGTCCCCCGGGGGGCCGGAGCATAGTAGGCGCCACCTCTGCCCTCAGATCGACACCGCCAAGCGACTCTTGGAGAAAGGGAAAGGAGAGGCCAACGAGGAGCCGGAACGCAGCTGGTTCCAGACCAGAGAGGAGAGGAAGAAGGAGAAGAGTAAGTGGGAAAAGGGGGTTGTACATATCTATTCTATTTATTTTGTTAATATGTTTGGCTTTAATAATAATGGCATTTATTAAGCGCTTACTATGTGCAAAGCACTGTTCTAAGCGCTGGGGCGGTTACAAGGTGATCAGGTTGTCCCACGGGGGGGGCTCACAGTCTTAACCCCCATTTTACAGATGAGGGAACTGAAGCGCAGAGAAGTGACTTGCCCAAAGTCACACAGCTGGCAATTGGCGGAGCTAGGATTTGAACCCACGACCTCCGACTCCAAAGCCCCTGCTCTTTTCCACTGAGCCATGCTGCTGCTCATGGTTTTGTTGTCTGTCCCCCCCTTCTAGACTGTGAGCCCACTGTCGGGTAGGGACCGTCTCTATCCGTTGCCAACTTGTCCGTCCCAAGCGCTTAGTACAGTGCTCCGCACACAGCAAGCGCTCAATAAATACGATTGATTGATCGATTGCGGGGGGGGGGGGAGCCAGGGCCGGCACCCAGGCGGAGACCCTCGGTTACTGGACGTTTAACGGCTGTGACGGACACAGCTTGGGGTGGGCGGTCGGCCTCCTCCCTTCCCTGGCAGCGGGGAATTTTCCTTAGAGTGGACACCCCCTCGTAGAGCGCGGTGGCCTGTTAAGTACCTAATGACCGACTGGTCCAGGGATGGGCCACCCCTGCCCCTTCTCTCTCCCTGCCCCTCCTCATAAGAGTAAGGCAAGACCCTTGCCGGTGCCCGGTGAGAAGTTTTAAATCGGAGAAAGGTTACCGGAACGCCGTGGCCCCTCTTTCCCTCCAGTCGCTAAAGCCCTGCAGGAATTCGATCTGGCCCTGAGGGGCAAGAAGAAGAGGAAGAAGTTCTTGCAGGACAGCAAGAAAAAGGCAGAAATGACGGTGAGCCGGGGGTGGGGCTTGACGGGGGGGCCGGGAGGTGGGCCGATAGCGATCAGCCCGAGCCCCGAGTTCGGGGGGGCCGGACGGTTCACCCTCCCGTTCGCCCAGCCGGAGGAAAGGTCCCAGTTCGAGATTCTGAAGTCCCAGATGTTCGCCGAGCGCTTGGCCAAGAGGAACCGCCGGGCCAAGCGGGCCCGGGCCATGCCCGAGGACGACCCCGCTCCTGCCCCAGGTAGGACCGGCCAGCCAGCCAGTCGTATTTAGGGAGTGCTTACTGTGTGTGCAGAGCACTGTACTAAACGCTCGGAAGAGTACCCTGTAACGATATAACAGGCACACTCCCCGCCCACCAGCTTCATGGGCCGAACCCCCAGCTGCGCTGGGCGTTTTGAGCAACCGTGGCCTGGCAGATGGAGCGCAGGCCTGGGAGTTAGGTGGACCGGGGTTCTAATCCTGGCTCCGCCACTTGTCTTCCCAGACTGAGCCCCTTCCCTCCTCTCCCCCTCGTCCCCCTCTCCATCCCCCCATCTTACCTCCTTCCCTTCCCCACAGCACCTGTACATATGTATATATGGTTGTACATATTTATTACTCTATTTATTTATTTTACTTGTACATTTCTATCCTATTTATTTTGTTGGTATGTTTGGTTCTGTTCTCTGTCTCCCCCTTTTAGACTGTGAGCCCACTGTTGGGTAGGGACTGTCTCTATGTGTTGCCAATTTGTACTTCCCAAGCGCTTAGAACAGTGCTCTGCACATAGTAAGCGCTCAATAAATACGATTGATTGTCTGCCGCATGACCCTGGACAAGTCACTTCACTTGATTGAGTGGTTGATTCTACTTCTAGACTGTGAGCCCACTGTTGGGTAGGGACCGTCTCCACCTCAGTGTGCGAAGCAGCGTGGCTCAGTGGAAGGAGCCCGGGTTTGGGAGTCAGAGGTCATGGGTTCCAATCCCGGCTCCACCACATGTCTGCTGTGTGTGACCTTGGACAAGTCCCTTCTCTGCGCCTCAGTGACTTCATCTGGAAAATGGAGATGAAGACGGTGAGCCCCACGTGGGACAACCTGATCCCACGTCTGTAAAATGGGGATTAAGACTGTGAGCCCCATGTGGGACAACCTGATCCCCTTGTATACGCCCCAGCACTTAGTACAGTGCTTTGCACATAGTAAGCGCTTAACAAATGCCATCATTATTATTATGTGGGACAGGGACTGGGTCCAAACTGATTAGCTTGTATCTATAATAGCGCTTAGTACAGTGCCTGGCATATAGTAAGCGCTCGTTTAAAAAAAAAAAGCTGCCTCCCAGGGTCTCGTGGAAGCCCCGCTGCCTCGTTTCTCCTGCCCTCTGGAAGCGTTCATGGGGCTCATAATCTTAACCCCCATTTGACAGTTGAGGGAAACTGAGGCACAGAAAAGTGGAGTGACTTGCCCCAGGTCACACGCGGGCATGTGGCGGAGTCAGGATTAGAATCCAGGTCCCTCTTACTTCCAGGCCCGTGGTCTATCCACAAGGCCACGCGGCTTCATCAGTTCTGTAACTAATGAGGCCCTTGTCTCCTCCCAGTGAGCAAGCAGAGGAGAACGAAGAAATCCGTGTTTGACGAGGAACTTACCAACACCAGCAAGAAGGCCCTGAAACAGTACCGAGCCGGGTAGGGTTTGGAGTCTCCCCTCAAGGAGTGAAGTGTGAATGCCCTTGCCTTGGGGTCAGGTAATCAATCAGCAAATAGGACTGATTGATTGAGCCCTCCTGTGGCTCTGTCCCTTCCAACCACCCGTCTTCAAGGCTCCCGTGCCTGTGGGAATGCTGTTACTAGCAAAATCCCACTCATCTGGAAGAGGCGGAGGAGGGCAGGGCGGCTTGCTGGGATGTAAGCAGCGTGGCTTAGTGGAAAGAGCCTGGGTTTGGCAGAGATTGTGGGTTCGAATCCCGGCTCTGCCACTTGCCAGCTGTGTGACTTTGGGCAAGTAACTTAACTTCTCTGTGCCTGTTATCTCATCTGGAAAATGGGGATTAAAAGTGTGAGCCCCATGTGGGACAACCTGATTACCTCGTATCTCCCCCAGCGCTTAGAACAGTGCTTGGCACATAGTAAGCGCTTAACAAATACCATTATTATTATTATTCCCATTTCCCCCCGCCCCCCGACCACCACATTGGGCTTTAGCCTCCTCACCTCAGGTCCGTTGGGTTGGCGGAGGGTCAGCCCTGTTCAAAACACCTGACCGCCTCGCCGTGGCTCTCCCTCCTCTTCCCCCAGCCCCTCCTTTGAGGAGCGGAAGCAGATGGGATTTTCTCGCCAGAAACGAGGAGGAAACTTCAAATCCAAATCCAGGTAACAGGCGCCGGCGTGGGTCCGGGGGGTCGGGGGGTGCCCTGCCTGCCTAACTCGGCCCAGGACTGAGACCCGCTCTCTATTTCTTGAACAGGTACAAGAGGAAGAAGTAGCAGGGTCCTCTTGGAGAAGCACTCGTGTCTGCGAATTCCGTCCCTTCCCCATGGGAAGCGTCATTCCGGCCTCCTTGTTGGTTTTCCAGTTGGAGCGATCCTCTAATAAAACTTCAAACCGACTGCAGACGGTGTGTCTTATTTTCGGTGGGAAAGGAACGAAGAAATCCATTTTCAGCGCGGAACCTAGGAGCCCCACCCACCAGAGGCCTTCCCGGTGGGGAGTTGAGCCAAATCCAATCTTTACCCCTGGGCTAAATTTTACTCTCCCCTGCTCAAGACCTACAATGGGTTTATTTATTTATTTATTTTACTTGTACATATCTATTCTATTTATTTTATTTTGTTAGTATGTTTGGTTTTGTTCTCTGTCTCCCCCTTTTAGACTGAGCCCACTGTTGGGTAGGGACCGTCTCTATATGTTGGCAACGTGTACTTCCCAAGTGCTTAGTCCAGTGCTCTGCACACAGTAAGCGCTCAATAAATACGACTGATGATGGATGGGCGTGACCTATCACCACACCTGGGAGCGAGGAGCCCCCGTCCCACTCTCTGTGGGCAGGGAACGTGTCGGCTAATTCTCTCGTATTGTGCTCTGCGCGTAGTAAGTGCTGATATAAAGGGCTGAGGGAAGCAGCGTGGCTCAGTGGAAAGAGCCCAGGCTTTGGAGCCAGAGGTCACGGGTTCAAATCCCCGCTCCACCACTTAGCTGTGTGACTTTGGGCAAGTCACTTAACTTCTCTGTGCCTCAGTTACCTCCTCTGTAAAATGAGGATGAAGACTGTGAGCCCCCCCGTGGGACAACCTGATCACCTTGTTATCTTCCCCGGTGCTTAGAACAGTGCTTTGCACCTAGTAAGCGCTTAATAAATCATCCTCATCATCATCAATCGTATTTATTGAGCGCTTACTGTGTGCAGAGCACTGTACTAAGCACTTGGGAAGTACAAAATGGCAACATATAGAGACAGTCCCTACCCAACAGTGGGCTCACAGTCTAAAATGCCATCATTATTATAAATACCACAGATTGAGTGATTGATTCTACTTCTAGACTGTGAGCCCGCTGTTGGGTAGGGACCGTCTCTACATGTTGCCAACTTGTACTTCCCAAGCGCTTAGTACAGTGCTCTGCACACAGTAAGCGCTCAATACGATTGAATGAATGAATCTCAGGGCCGCCTCTTGCCCGCTCTGTGACCTTGGGCAAGTCACTTCTCTGGGCTTCAGTTCCCTTATCTATAAAATGGGAATTTAGCACCTGTCTCCCTCTTACTTCAGCTGTGAACCCCACCTGGGATGGACTGTGGTTGACTTGATTATCTTCTGTCCCCCACTAGTACTTAGTACGGTGCTTGGCCCAGATTAGACGCTTAACAGATACCACGACCATTACTACTAGAGGAGCCAGGATATTTGGTTGGGGTTCACTTCCTTCAAGGTGGAACCGGGTGCGGAATCCCACCCCCCGTAGAAAGAGTTTCATACCCTTAGGCGGTGACGAAGTAGCTTTGGCAGGGGGAGAAGAAGGCAGTAGCGCCAGAGGAAGAACCACGCCGTGCCTCTCACAGCGACACGCTTCAAGCCCCAGCCGCGAGGGCTTCCTGGAGACGAGGGCATCCGAACGCCGGCCTCCTCGTCCCGGGCTTCCGTTCCAGCTCCGGTGTTAGGAAACGGAAGGGAAAGGATGTGGGTTTACTTGTCCGATCGGGATCCGGACGCCGGCCTCCTCGTCCCGGGCTTCCGTTCCAGCTCCGGTGTTCGGAAGCGGAAGGGGAGAGGATGTGGGGTTTCCTTGTTTGATCAAGAACTGCTTTATTAATCGGCTTCCTTTTTCTTCATAATCTAAAGTGCATAGTAAAGGCGAAGAAGAGAATGCGCGCACGGTACAGAGGAATTTCGCTTGCGAACATTAGAAAGGACCTGAGAGATCTAGATGTTGTCTGTACTATGGGACGAGTGCCGCTGAGGGAGCAACGTACAAGCTGCAGCAGGGCAGGCGGCCTGGACCCAGCCGGCTCCCGGTGTGGTCCTCTAGGCCAGGAGCCGTCTCTTTTTTCCCCCCCACCCCCCGGCAGAAGCTGTGGCGGAAGGATGGACGCTGAATTAGGCTTTGGCTAGCTGTTTGCTGGTACTGAAAAGGAGTGGGCCGCCCTCGGGGGCCCAGAACAGGCGGCCACGGGCTGAGTCCGTCCCAACTGCGGCCGGGCGCTCTCGCTCAGTGCCCCCACCGGGAACCGAGACGGTCGGTTGGTGGCGGGGGCCGCCTCGCTGCTCTTCCGGGCCACGTGTGTGTGGGTGTGTTTCGTTTGCCGGGGAGCGTCCAGTCCCGCTTCGGGGCTGGGCCCCTACGTCACCGTCACGGAGTCTCCTCTTCTTCCCTCGCCGCGGGGGGAGGCGGGGAGGGGAGCTGCTCCGCTACCCCGACAAGTGCTTTTCGCCCTACGGCTCGTTTGGGGGACACAATTCATCGGGACGGAGTCGGATGGCCCCGGGGGCGAGCCGGGGTGGGCGGAAGCCGCCTCGCTTCCCCTTGACGCTGGAGGTAAAGTGCTCACTCAAGCGCAGGACTACTTCTAGGAACAAACAGTGGCAAGTCCTAACACGGATCAGCAGGCAGGGCGCGGAGCCCGCCGAGGACGAGTCCCCCCCGCCCCTCCGGGCCGGCGGGCTCCGCTCTAGCGGGGCCTCTGGAACTCCTCGAAGTTGAACATGTTGTTGGCGGCCTCGGACCAGGCGGCGTGCCGGGCCCCGTCCATCTCGGACGCCAGCTGGTTGGTCTCCACCAGGGTGTGGTTCTGCCCCCCGATCACGGCGTGGCACTCGGGGCACGTGCCCCGCTCCATGGCCCCGCCGCAGTCGCCGATCACGTAGATGTGGCCGTTGGGGCACTTGAACCAGTGGCCCCGCGGGTAGCCCATGGCGGCCACGATCTCCACCCGTTCCGTCTCCGAGACGCCCAGGCCGGAGCGGGGCAGGGCCTCCTCGAGGGCCTCCAGCTTCTCCCGCACCAGGCGCTCGTCGTCGGGGCCGAACCTGCGGGTGCCCTCGAGGATCAGCCGCACGGCGGCCACCTCCCGGGCCGGGGCCCCGCTCAGCGCCGCCCCTGCCAGCCTGCAGCGGGCCAGGACGCTCACGAGGTAGGTGAGCCTCTGCACCTCGCCCTGCAGGTCGGCCAGCTCCTGGCCGGAGAAGCTCAGCCGCTCCCTGTCCAGCCACTCCTGGACCTGGGCCAGCCGCCGCCGGACCCCGTCCCGCTCCCGGACGTCCAGCCGGCTCAGGGCTTGGCGCAGCTCGGCCAGGCGCGCCAAGAAGCCGATGAGGTTCTCGGCCAGGCTCAGGGCCTTCACGGACAGGTCGGGCCGCCGCAGCGTCTCCTCCAGCTTCAGGTACTCGCCGGGGTAGGTCCGGCGGAGGACGTCCTTCCCCTGCAGCAGGGCCCGCAGCCGCCCGCGGCCGGCGGCGATCTCGCCGGCCGGGCCCTGGATCTTCTCCTTGACCCGCTCGATCTCCTCCAGGCGCCTCTTGATGCTGGCGCCGTAGCGCAGGTTCTTGCGGATGGGCACCTGGCAGACGGGGCAGACCTTGAGCTTGATGGCCACCTCCTCGTCCCCCGGCTCGTTCATGTAGCGGTCGAGCGCCCGGACCTCGAAAAAGTGGCTGCAGTCCTCCAGCTGCACGAAGCGGGCGTCGGGCTCGTCCTCGGAGCCGAAGAAGATCTGGGCCACCTCGTCCGGTTGGCAGACGCGGCAGGCGGCGGGGCAGGGCTCCCCGCACAGGCCGATGCACGGGTGGCCGCAGGCCAGCCGCCGGGCGCAGGGCCGGTCGCAGGGGGGGCCGGTCGCAGGGCTCGGAGCAGAGCCGGCGGCACTGGTAGTGCTGGCAGCGCCAGGCGCAGGGCTCCACGCACAGGCTGCACAGCTCCCCGCACTTCTTCTTGCACTGGCTGTGGACGCAGCGGTTCTGGCAGGTGACGCGGCAGGGCGGGCAGGCGCCCGTGCAGGGCTCCTGGCACTCGTGGGAGCAGATGAGCAGGCGCCGGCAGGGCTGGCCGCAGCGCGCGTGGAACCGGCCCTCGGAGCAGCCGTGGCACGAGCCCGGGCAGGGGTGCCCGCAGTCCAGGGTGGCGGCGCACTCGGCGGCGCACTCCACCGCCCCGCCCCGGGGCGGGTCCGCCGCCGCCGCCGCCGCCGCCGCCTGGCCGCACTTCACCTCCTGGCTGTGCCCGCACGGCAGGCCCACGGGGACCATCGCCGCGCACAGCGGGTCGCACTCCTGGCCGCAGGCCCCGCCGCACGGGTGCCCGCACGCGAGGGGCCGGCGGCAGGGCGCCTGGCAGCTGAACTCCCCCTCCGGCACGGAGCAGGGGACCTGCTGGCGGTGGCCGCAGCCGGGGACGGTCTTGGGCACCTTCACCTGGCAGGCGCCGCAGGGCTGGAAGCAGACCAGCTGGCACCGGTGCCCGGCGGCACAGAGCACCTTCTGGCAGGGCTTCATGCACTGGAACTCGGCGTGGGAGGGGTCGTAGGGGTGGCAGGCCCGGGTGCAGACGTGCCCGCAGGCCAGCCGGAACTCGCAGAGGAGGTCGCAGCCCCCTTCGGGGACCCGCTGGAAGTCAGAGGCGCGGGACACCCGGGTGCGGGTGTCGGGGTGGTTCTGGCAGCACAGCGTGAGCGCCCGGCCGACCTGCCCGTTTTCGCGCAGGGTGTGCAGGATCCTGCTCCACAGGGGCACGCGGGCCAGCATGGCCGTGTTCCCGATGCAGTACATCCCTTTCTTGGCTCTGGACAGAGCCACGCAGATCCTGTTGGAGATCTGGAGGAAGCCCACTTTGCCCTCCTTGTTGCTGCGCACCAGCGACAGCAGGATGATGTCGTTCTCCTCCCCCTGGTATTTGTCCACCACGTGGACCTTCACCCCGGCGAACGTCTTGGCCGGCATGAGCTTCCGCAGGCAGAAGAGTTGCCCGGTGTAGGTGGTGAGGATGGTGATCTGGGAAGGGCGGTACTCTTGGCACAGGAAGTATTTGCACAGCTCCACCACAAACTGAGCCTCGTGCTGATTCTGGTGGCTCTTCCCTTCCTGGATCTCCTGCTCCGGGAACTCGTGCTCCACGAAGAACAGGTTAGACGACACCCCCTGGGGCGGGGAGAAGGGCCGCAGGTCAGGGATGGGATTCCGGCCCCCCCCGGCCACCGCGCTTCCCTCCCGGTCCCTCCCCGTTTCCGGAGGGCTCCCGCGGGCCTCGGCCATCCGTCCGGAACGGAGCCGGGCGAGGTACCCTCTCCCATCCGTGAAGGCCGGCTCACGGGCGGCGACCCATTTGGGCCTTTCCCGTCCCGGCCGTTCCCACCTCTGAAGCCGGATCTCGGGGTTTGGCTCAGCGCTTAGAACAGTGCTTTGCACATAGTAAGCGCTTAACAAAGCCCTACTGAGAGCTCACCTCCTCCAGGAGGCCTTCCCAGACTGAGCCCCCTCCTTCCTCTCCCCCTCCTCCCCATCTCCCCCGCCTAACCTCCTTCCCCTCCCCACAGCACCTGTATATCCCCCCATCTTACCTCCTTCCCTTTCCCACAGCACCTGTATATATGTATATATGTTTGTACATATTTATTACTCTATTTATTTATTTTACTTGTACATATCTGTTCTATTTATTTTATTTTGTTAGGATGTTTGGTTTTGTTCTCTGCCTCCCCCTTTTAGACTGTGAGCCCGCTATCGGGTAGGGACTGCCTCTATATGTTGCCAACTTGTACTTCCCAAGCGCTTAGTACAGTGCTCTGCACACAGTAGGTGCTCAATAAATACGATTGATGATGATGATATGTTTGTACAGATTTATTACTCTATTTACTCGTACATATTTATTCTATTTATTTTATTTTGTCAATATGTTTTGTTTTGCCTGTCTCCCCCTTTTAGACTGTGAGCCCGCTGTTGGGTTAGGGACCGTCTCGACATGTTGCCAACTTGTACTTCCCAAGCGCTTAGTACAGTGCTCTGCACACAGTAAGCGCTCAATAAATACGACAATGAATGAATGAATGACAAATGCCATCATTATTATTACTGGGCTAGCTACACAAGTAGTTTCACGCTGGGTATCCCCTGCCGCGCTCTCTTCTGGGCCGCCTTCGCTCCCCACTTTCTACGCTCTCCCTAGGGACCTCATCCGCTCCTCGAGCTTCAGGTCCCACCTCTCCACGGAAGACTCTCAAAAATCTCATTTGCCTCGACCTCGTCTCATCTTCAACCTGACTTTTCTTCTCGCCTACAAGGCATCTCTGGCTGGCTGTCCGGCTGGTCCTCGAAAATCGAACTACTTTTTTCTTCCTCCTCCATCCAACTTTTCCATCACGAGTTGACTGTTCCTCTCCGTTCCCCAGGCTGGCAACTGTGTCGTTATCCCAGATTCCAGGCTCTCTTTCAACTGCTGCATTCAATCCGTTGTTAAATCCTATCGGCTTTCCCTCCGCGACATCTCCCACATCCTCTCAACCAACCCGCATCAGGTGTTTTAGTCCTATCCTGGCTCGACTACTGTGTCAGCCTAGAACAGTGCCTGGCATATAGTAAGCGCTTAACGAATACCACTATTATTATTCTCATTGGTCTCACTGCCTTCAGTCCACAGTATTGGCTGTGCGCTTACTATAATAATAATAATAATGGCATTGTTAAGCACTTACTATGTGCAAAGCACTGTTCTAAGCGCTGGGGAGGATACAAGGTGACCAGATTGTCCCACGTGGGGCTCACAGTCTTCATCCCCATTTTCCAGATGAGGGAACTGAGGCCCAGAGAAGTTAAGTGACTTGCCCAAAGTCACACAGCTGACAATTGGCAGAGCCGGGATTTGAACCCATGACCTCCGACTCCCAAGCCCATGCTCTTTCCATTGAGCCATGCTGCTTCTCAATATGTGCCAGGCACCATGTTAAGCGCTGGGGTAGATCCAAGCTAATCGGGTTGGACACAGTCCGTGTCCCACGTCTCCACAGTCTTAATCCCCATTTTACAGAAGAGGTACTCGAGGCACAGAGAAGTTAAGTGACCCTCCCAAGGACACACAGCAGACAAGTACTTAACTCTGTTGCTCCCATCATCTTTCTAAAAGCGTGGCTCTACCCACGTCTCTCCACTCCTTAAAACCTTCTAACGGTTCCCCATTTGTCTTTGCATCAAACAGAAACTCCTTACTAATGGCTACTAATGGAGAAGCAGCGTGGCTCACTGGAAAAGAGCCCGGGCTTTGGAGTCAGAGGTCATGGGTTCAAACCCCGGCTCCGCCAATGGTCAGCTGGGTGACTCTGGGCAAGTCACTTCACTTCTCTGGGCCTCAGTTCCCTCATCTGTAAAATGGGGATTAAGACTGTTAGCCCCACGTGGGACAACCTGATCACCCTGTAACCTTCCCAGCGCTTAGAACAGTGCTTTGCACATAGTAAGCGCTTAATAAATGCCATCATTATTATTATTATTATTATTATTATTACAGGGCACCCTGTCAGTTGTCTCTCTCTCTTACCTACCCCAATCTCTTCTACTTGTCCTCTCCACACCTTCTCGACGTCTGCCTTTGCCCCCAACCTCATTACGCCTCTTCAAATCTGCCGAACTCAGTCCCCTCCCTCTTCACAGACCTCCTAAACTTCCCCATCCTCCTGGGGGTGGTTCGTTTTTCTTATCCTCAGGTCACGGCCTCTCTAGTTTCATCTCGGCATTTTTGCACACATCAATCGCTCGTCTCACTTTTGGACATTTTGAGATACTCTATGGGCCCCCAGCAAGCGCTCAATAAATGCCATCGGTTGACTGACATCTGGACACCTCTTCCTCTTTGTAGATCACTTTAGGCCTGTAAGCTCCTGGTGGGCCAAAGTGTGCCTTCCACCTCTACAGGTGAAGGAGATGCACCGTGGCTCAGTGGAAAGAGCGCGGGCTTTGAAGTCAGAGGTCATGGGTTCAAATCCCGGCTCTGCCAATTGTCAGCTGCATCTTAACTTCTCTGTGCTTCAGTTACCTCATCTGTAAAATGGGGATTAAGACTGTGAGCCCCCCGTGGGACAACCTGATCACCTTGTAACCTCCCCAGCACTTAGAACAGTGCTGTGCACATAGTAAGCGCTTAACAAATGCCATTATTATTATTAGTAGTAGTAGTAGTAGTACAGGACTCTCCCAGGTGCTCAGTACCATCCTCTGCACACAGAAGGTGCTCAATAAATACTACTGACGGACTGATTTAACATGACCGAGTCCGCTGCCATTCCCTTCTAGACTGTGGGCCCACTGTTGGGTAGGGACCTTCTCTATACGTTGCCAACTTGTACTCCCAAGCGCTTAGTACAGTGCTCTGCACACAGTAAGCGCTCAATAAAAACGATTGAAAGAATGAATGAATGAATTCCCCATAAAGGAGCGGGACTGGCGCTGAATCCCTTAATTATCATCATCAAGTGTATTTATTGAGTGCCTACTGTGTGCACAGCACTGTACTAAGCGCTTGGGAAGTCCAAGTTGGCAACATATAGAGACAGTCCCTACCCAACAGTGGGCTCACAGTCTAAAAGCCTGTCTAAAAGTCTAATTATGCGATTACCATAATTACCGGGAGGGCGTGGGGGGAGAAGGGGCGGTAAAAACATCCCTTGGGTGGGGTTCACTCACCTTAATCTGTTCATACTTGAGCACGGAGGGGTGGTTCTCCAGATCCTGATAGATGTGGGGGGTCAGCAGCTGGGCAATCTCAGGGCGCATGCGGTGCTACAACAGAGAAGCCCAGGTGACTGGAGACCAGGGGCTTCGGGGAGGAAGTCGCGGGAACGGACGACGAGCTCTCCGGAAGCGAGGGTCTGCCTCGGTCCCAGGGCAGTCATCATCATCATCATCATCAATCGTATTTATTGAGCGCTTACTATGTGCAGAGCACTGTACTAAGCACTTGGGAAGTACAAATTGGCAACACATAGAGACAGTCCCTACCCAACAGTGGGCTCACAGTCTAAAAGGGGGAGACAGAGAACAAAACCAAACATACTGACAAAATAAAATAAATAGGATAGATATGTACAAGCAAAATAAATAGAGTAATAAATATGTACAAACTTGCGGCGAGGGATGGTACGGACGGGTGGGCAGACCACAGTCTACTGAGGACCTTTACCCCCCCAACACTGTGAGCCCACTGTTGGGTCGGGACTGTCTCTATATGTTGCCAACTTGTACTTCCCAAGCGCTTAGTACAGTGCTCTGCACACAGTAAGCGCTCAATAAATACGATTGATTGACTAAGTAGCCTCGCTGGCCGAGCCCAAAGGGGAAAGACTCCAAAACGGAGAGCGTGGGGAGCCCCACCGCCCCCACCGAGTAGGCGAACCTGATTATTTTCGCTTCCACGTCCCCTCTAAACCGTCCACTCGTTGTGGGCGGGGAATGGGTTATACTGTTCTACCGTACTCTCCCAAGGGCTGAGTATGGTGCTCTGCACACAGAAAGAGCTGAATAAATAAGACTGATTGATTGACCGCCTTCCAATCAATCAATCGTATTTATTGAGCGCTTACTATGTGCAGAGCACTGCACTAAGCACTTGGGAAGCACAAATTGGCAACATATACCTATATTCCAAATACCTAGAAGACCGAAAAGAGAGCACACTCTCGCCTTGAGGGGAGCTGGGGTTTCCTGACGACGATAAAGCCTCAAGCCCAACCCAGTTGGGGGGTCTCCCGCCCGCTCCTCACCTGGTAATTCAGACGGACAAACGGGATGTCGACTTTGACCAGCCGCTCGAAGAGGGACACCTCCAGGTTGAAGTTCTTGGCCAGGTCGTAGACGTTGGCACTGGGGCGGAGCTGGGGAAAAGAAACCCACTCGTAAAAAAACCTGGAAGACCCACGCGGCCAAGTGGTTCTCGCTTCTAAGGGATTCCCAGAGGAGAACTTGTGGGATGGGCCCATTAGAGAAGCAGCGTGGCTCAGTGGAAAGAACACGGGCTTTGGAGTCAGAGGTCACGGGTTCAAATCTTGGCTCCGCCACTTGTCAGCTGTGTGACTTCGGGCAAGTCACTTAACTTCTCTGGGCCTCAGTGACCTCATCTGTAAACTGGGGATTAAGGCTGTGAGCCCCACGTGGGACTACCTGATCACCTTGTAACCTCCCCAGCGCTTAGAACAGTGCTTTACACATAGTAAGCGCTTAACAAATCCCATCATCATCATTATTATTATTATTATTATTATTAGGGAGGTCTCGCCATGAAGATGACTAAGAAAAGCGGCATGGCCTCGTGGATAGAGTAAGGGCCTGCGAGTCCGAAGGACCTGGGTTCTAATCCGGCTCTGCCACGTGTCTGCTGTGTGACCATGGGCAAGTCACTTCACTTCTCCGAGCCTCAATTCCCTCATCTTTAAAATGGGGATTAAGACTGTGAACCCCACATGGGACAGGGACTGGGCCCAACCTGATTAGCTTGTGTCTATCCCGGTGTTTAGTACAGTGCCTGGCACACAGTAAGCACTTAACAAATGCTGTAAAAGACAAAAGAATCAATCAATCGTATTTATTGAGCGCTTACTGTGTGCAGAGCACTGTACTAAGCGCTTGGGAAGTACAAGTTGGCAACATACAGAGACAGTCCCTACCCAACAGTGGGCTCACAGTCTAAAAGAAGGACAGAGCCGGCAGTGAACCCACCTGCCAGACGGGATGCGATCATAATTTTAATAATAATGATAAATAACGGCATTTGGTAAGTGCTTACTACGTGCCAGGCACCGTACTAAGCCCCGGGGTGGATACAGGCAAATCGGGTTGGACACAGTCCTTGTCCCACTCGGGGCTCACAGTCGCAATTCCTGTTTTCTAGATGAGGTAACTGAGGACCAGAGAAGTGAAGTGGTCACACAGCAGACAAGTAGCAGAGTCAGGAACAGAAGTCATGACCTTCTGATTCCCAGGCCGGTGGTCTTGCCCCCTATGCCACGCTGCTTCTCCCGGTGCTCAGTCACCGGGCCGGGCCGGGCCGCGGTACCTGCTGGTGATCCCCGATGAGGATGAGATGCTGGCAGGCTTTGCTGAGGGTGGTGATGGTGTGCGACTCGAGCACCTCTGCCGCCTCCTCCACGATGACGATGCGGGGCTCCACCTTCTGCAGGATCTGGCGGTACTTCGCAGCACCTGGAATCGAGGGGACGCGAGAAGTCCGGCACGCGGGCGGAGAGCTCACCGAGGGGCTGGGGACCGGAGGAATCTCCCCCGTCCCATCCCCTCCCCGCAACAGGGACGGGCACCGAACCTGGGGCCTTTACCACGGCCTGAGTTTCGGCCGTTGGAGGACGCGACAGGTCAGAAATGGCCGGGGGTGCGAATCCTCAGCTACAGACCTCCTGACATTTTGGTTGCCACGAGGAACCTCAGAGGCACCCCGCTAGTTGGCAAGGGACATTTTTGTGTGGTATTCCTTAAGTCATCATCATCATCAATCGTATTTATTGAGCGCTTACTATGTGCAGAGCACTGTGCTAAGCGCTTGGGAAGTACAAATTGGCAACATAGAGAGACAGTCCCTACCCAACAGTGGGCTCGCAGTCTAAAAGGGGGAGACAGAGAACAAAACCAAACATACTAACAAAATAAAATAAATAGAATAGATATGCACGAGTAAAATAAATAAATAAATAAATACATAAATACATAAATAAATAAATACATACATACATACATAAATAAATAAATAAATAAATAAATAAATAAATAAATAAATAAATAAATGAATGAATGAATGAATGAAGTCCTTACTATGTGCCAGGCACTATTCTAAGCACTGGGGTAGACACAAGCTAATCAGATTGGACCCAGTCCTCGTCCCACAAGGGACTCTTGCTCTTAAACCCCATTTTACAGACATACCAACAAAATAAAATAAATAGAATAGCACAGCAACTCTTACGGGGCTCTGCACCCTTTGGAATTGAAGTGTTGACCAATTAGTTGAAGAAGGTGCCCTCTCTGGCCCGCTGCTCACGTACCTATGTGTAATTTTATTTATTAACGTCTGTCTCCCCCTCTAGACTGTAAGGTCAATCAATCAATCGTATTTATTGAGCGCATACTATGTGCAGAGCACTGTACTAAGCGCTTGGGAAGTACAAATTGGCAACACATAGATCATTGTGGGCAGGGACTGTGTCTGTTCTATTGCACTCTCCCGAGCGCTTAGTACAGTGCTCCGAGCACATTAAGCGCTCGATTGACTGACCGACCGAATGGCTCCCCTCGCCTCTGTCTCCCCCCCCGGATTGGACCCATTTTACAGATGAAGCAACTGAGGCTCAGAGAAGCGAAGCGATTCGCCCAAGTTCCCACGGCAGGCAAGCGGCGGAGCCGGGATTAGAACCCAGGTCCTCCCGACTGCCAGGCTTATGCTCCATCCTTTAGGCCCCGCTGCTTCTCAGGGGGCTCCCCCGGCACCCCCCTACCTGTGGTTGTCATCCCGACGACCTGGGCGTCCTTCAGGATGTAGAGATCTTCCTGTAACCTCAGCTCCGCCAGCCTTTCTGCCGAGGCCTGATACTGTTGTTCGTGGCTCAGGACCTTCCGGCGGATATCTCCTTGGTACATCTGCAGCCAAAGCCTTGGGGGGAGACAGAGGCGAGGGGAGTCGGGCAGTCAATCGAGCGCTTAATGTGCTCGGAGCACTGTACTAAGCGCTTGGGAGAGTACAACAGAACAGACACAGTCCCTGCCCACAACGACCTTACAGTCTAGAGGGGGAGACAGACGTTAATAAATAAAATTACACATAGGTACGTGAGCAGCAGGCCAAAGAGGGCATCTTCTTAAAGGGTTTAGAACAGTGCTTTGCACATAGTAAGCGCTTAATAAATGCCATTATTATTATTATTCTTCAACTAATTGGTCAACACTTAAATTCCAAAGGGTGCAGAGCCCCGTAAGAGTTGCTGTGCTATTCTATTTATTTCATTTTGTTAGTATGTTTGGTTTGGTTCCCTGTCTCCCCCTTTTAGACTGTGAGCCCACTGTTGGGTAGGGACTGTCTCTATATGTCGCCAACTTGGACTTCTCAAGCGCTTAGTACAGTGCTCTGCACACAGTAAGCGCTCAATAAATACGATTGATTGATTGTGCAGTTATACATATTTACTATTCTATTTATTTTGTTAATGATGTGTATCTAGACTGAGCCCCTTCATTCCTCTCCCCCTCATCCCCCTCTCCATCCCCCTCATCTTACCTCCTTCCCTTTCCCACAGCACCTGTATATATGTATATATGTTTGTACATATTTATTACTCTATTTTTTATCTATTCTATTTATTTTATTTTGTTAGTATGGTTTTGTTCTCTGTCTCCCCCTTTTAGACACAGTAAGCGCTCAATAAATACGATTGATTGATTGTGCAGTTATACATATTTACTATTCTATTTATTTTGTTAATGATGTGTATCTAGACTGAGCCCCTTCATTCCTCTCCCCCTCATCCCCCTCTCCATCCCCCTCATCTTACCTCCTTCCCTTTCCCACAGCACCTGTATATATGTATATATGTTTGTACATATTTATTACTCTATTTTTTATCTATTCTATTTATTTTATTTTGTTAGTATGGTTTTGTTCTCTGTCTCCCCCTTTTAGACTGTGAGCCCACTGCTTGGGTAGGGACTGTCTCTATATGTTGCCAACTTGTACTTCCCAAGCGCTTAGTACAGTGCTCTGCACACAGTAAGCGCTCAATAAATACGACTGATTGATCGATTGATCTAGCTTTATTTCTATTTATTCTGATGACTTGACACCTGTCCACATGTTTTGTTTTGTCGTCTGTCTCCCCCTTCTAGACTGTGAGCCCGTTGTCAGGTAGGGACCATCTCGATATGTTGCCAACTTGTACTTCCCAAGCACTTAGTACAGTGCTCTGCACACAGTACGTGCTCAATAAATACAACTGAATGAATGAGTGAATCAGTCAATCGTATTTATTGAGCGCTTACTGTGCTCAGGGCACTGTATTAAGTGCTTCGGAGAGTACGAGAAGCAGCGTGGCTTAGTGGAAAGAGCACAGGCTTGGGAGTCAGAGGATGTGGGTTCTAATCCCGCCTCCGCCACCTGACTGCTGTGTGACCTTGGGCAAGTCACTTGATTTCTCTGTGCCTCAGTTACCTCAACTGTTAAATGGGGATTAAAAGTGTGAGCCCCAGGTTGGACAACCTGATTATCCCGTATCAACCCCAGGGCTTAGAGCAGTGCTTGGCGCATAGGAAGAGCTTACAAATACCATAATTATTACTATTATTATGACACGCAGATACGTTCCCTGCTCATGAGTTTTCAGAAGAAGGAAAAGGTGTGAGACGAGGCTGGAGACGGGGAGGCCGACCAAGAGGCTGTTACACCAGTCGGCATCAAGGTTGCATTGGACTCCTCCTTGAGGGCAGGGGTCAGGCCTACTAATTCAATGTACTCTCTCGGTGGTCAGTAAGCACTCGCTCGATACTACCTATATATATATATGTTTGTACATATTTATTACTCTATTTATTTATCTTACTTGTACATATCTATTCTATTTATTTTATTTTGTTAGTATGTTTGGTTTTGTTCTCTGTCTCCCCCTTCTAGACTGTGAGCCCGCTGTTGGGTAGGGACCGTCTCTATGTGTCGCCGACTTGTACTTCCCAAGCGCGTAGTACAGTGTTCTGCACACAGTAAGCGCTCAATAGATTGATTGATTGATTTGACAGGGTGGGCAGAAAAGGGGAAGAAAAAAAAAATGAGGCAATAACAGGGCAGGGCTCAGGGAGGGGATGAATCCAGGTGAGTATTTACCTATAGAGTCGCCAGCGGGAATTGAGATCGAGCTGCCACAAATCCTGGATTTCCTTGGCCTCCGCCTCAGTCATTGTGTTCAGCTTGCGGAGTTCCAGCTTCACTTTCCGTTTCATTTTCTTCTTTTCAGTGCGCTGAGTCTACAATGAGAAGCACCAAACAGGGTGGTTGGTCAGAATCACTCTGTGGAAGCAGCGTCGTCTAGCAGACAGATCAAAGGCCTGGAAATCCAAGGAGACCTGGGTTCTAATCCTGCCTCCGCCACTCGTCTGCTTTGGGACTCTGGGCAAGCCACTTCACTTCTCTGTGCCTCAGTTACCTCATCTGGAAAATGGGGATTAAGACTGCGTGGGAAAGGGACTGTGTCCAACTTGACCACTCTGAGCCTACCAATCAATCAATCAATCGTATTTATTGAGCACTTACTGTGTGCAGAGCACTGTACTAAGCGCTTGGGAAGTACAAGTTGGCAACATACAGAGACAGTCCCTACCCAACAGTGGGCTCACAGTCTAAAAGGGGGAGACGGAGAACAAAACCAAACATACTAACAAAATAAAATAAATGGAATAGATATCAATCGATCAATCGATCGTATTTATTGAGCGCTGTGTGCAGAGCACTGTACTAAGCGCTTGGGAAGTACAAGTTGGCAACATATAGAGACAGTCCCTACCCGACAGTGGGCTCACAGTCTAAAAGGGGGAGACGGAGAACAAAACCATACTAACAAAATAAAATAGATATCAATCAATCGTATTTATTGAGCGCTGACTGTGTGCAGAGCACTGTACTAAGCGCTCTGTACAGTGTACAGGTCACTGTACCACGGTGCTTAGTACAGTGCCGGGCACAGAGGAAGCACTCAGTACCTTAAAAATAAAAAATAAAAATCACAGGCCCTTCAGGGCTTCTCACTAACACTAACAGCAGAGTGCACTACCCCTGTGCCACCCTGAATCCTTCGTCCCCAGGTCATCATCAATCGTATTTATTGAGCGCTTACTATGTGCAGAGCACTGTACTAAGCGCTTGGGAAGTACAAATTGGCAACATACAGAGCCAGTCCCTACCCAACAGTGGGCTCACAGTCTAGAAGATCGTATTTATGGACTGTGTGCAGAGCGCCAGACTAAGCGCTTGAGTCAGAGGTCACGGGTTCGAATCCCGGCTCTGCCAACTGTCAGCCGGGTGACTTTGGGCCAGTCACTTCACTTCTCTGGGCCTCAGTTCCCTCATCTGTAAAATGGGGTTTAAGACTGTGAGTCCCACATGGGACAACCCCATCACCTCGTATCCTTCCCAGCGCTTAGAACACTGCTTTGCTCATAGTAAGCGCTTAACAAATACCGGACAACCCGATCACCTCGTATCCTTCCCAGCGCTTAGAACAGTGCTTTGCACATAGTAAGCGCTTAACAAATACCAAAATTATTATTATTATCATCGGTCAATCGGTTAAGAAGCCCTTTTAGACTGTGAGCCCACTGTTGGGTAGGGACTGTCTCTATGTGATGCCAATTTGTACTTCCCAAGCGCTTAGTACAGTGCTCTGCACATAGTAAGCGCTCAATAAATACGATTGATTGATTGATTGATTGATTGATTAAGACGGTGTTTCCTCAATTGCGGCTGCAGAGCCACGAGGCAAGTGGAACTCCAGGTAACGGCGGAGATGAGCGCGGCTGCGTCCTGTTTGCCAGCCTCGGGTCTCCCCCAGAAATACCGGCTCTCCTCCGCGCCCCTCTCTGAGAGGGGGTCTCCCCGAGAAGGCTCACCTCCCATTCTCCAGCCCCCTGCCCCGACGGCTCAGCCGCTCCAGAGCCCAGGTTGTCCAGTCTCATGGCCAACAGGGCTTTCGCCAGCTCCTGCACGGCCCCATCCTCCTCCTTCCTCCTGTGCCGAGGTCTGATGGTCTCCTCCTCGTCCTCGATCACCCGGTCGGCTTGAATCAGGTCAGCCTCCTCCGGAATCTCGATCAGTGCTTCCTCCTCCTCACCGTCCTCCTCTTCTTCCTTTTCTGGTTGAGCTGAGGAAGGAATTATCCGAGAGAGAGATGGGGTGTTTTCTGGCAGGGAAGTGAGACTGCAAGCTCTGGGGAGAGGCGGGTCACAGAGCTTTGAAATGTTTTACACTGTGAGCCCACTGTTGGGTAGGGACTGCCTCTATATGTTGCCAATTTGGACTTCCCAAGCGCTTAGTACAGTGCTATGCACATAGTAAGCGCTCAATAAATACGATTGATGATGATGATTCCTCCCCCCTCCATTCCCCCGCCTTACCTCCTTCCCCTCCCCACAGCACCTGTATATATGTATATATATATTTGTACGTATTTATTACTCTATTTTATTTGTACATGTTTATTCTATTTATTTTATTTTGTTAATATGTTTTGTTTTGTTCTCTGTCTCCCCCTTCTAGACTGCGAGCCCACTGTTGGGTAGGGACTGTCTCTATATGTTGCCAATTTGGACTTCCCAAGCGCTTAGTACAGTGCTCTGCACATAGTAAGCGCTCAATAAATACGATTGATGATGATGATTCCTCCCCCCTCCATTCCCCCCGCCTTACCTCCTTCCCCTCCCCACAGCACCTGTATATATGTATATATATATATTTGTACGTATTTATTACTCTATTTTATTTGTACATGTTTATTCTATTTATTTTATTTTGTTAATATGTTTTGTTTTGTTCTCTGTCTCCCCCTTCTAGACTGCGAGCCCACTGTTGGGTAGGGACTGTCTCTATATGTTGCCAATTTGTACTTCCCAAGCACTTAGTACAGTGCTCTGCACATAGTAAGCGCTCAATAAATACGATTGATGATGATGATTCCTCCCCCCTCCATTCCCCCCGCCTTACCTCCTTCCCCTCCCCACAGCACCTGTATATATGTATATATATATTTGTACGTATTTATTACTCTATTTATTTTATTTGTACATGTTTATTCTATTTATTTTATTTTGTTAATATGTTTTGTTTTGTTCTCTGTCTCCCCCTTCTAAACTGCGAGCCCACTGTTGGGTAGGGACTGTCTCTATATGTTGCCAATTTGGACTTCCCAAGCGCTTAGTACAGTGCTCTGCACATAGTAAGCGCTCAATAAATACGACTGATGATGATGATTCCTCCCCCTCTCCATCCCCCACCGCCTTACCTCCTTCCCCTCCCCACAGCACCTGTATATATGTATATATATTTGTACGCATTTATTACTCTATTTTATTTGTACATGTTTATTCTATTTATTTTATTTTGTTAATATGTTTTGTTCTCTGTCTCCCCCTTCTAGACTGCAAGCCCACTGTTGGGTAGGGACCGTCTCTACATGTTGCCAACCTGTACTTCCCAAGCGCTTAGTCCAGTGCTCTGCACACAGTAAGCGCTCAATAAATACAATGGAATGAATGAATGAATGAATTTGTGAAGCAGCGTGGCCTAGTGGATAGGGCATGGGTCTAGGCGTCAGAAGGGCCTGGGTTCGAATCCCAGCTCCGCCGCTTGTCTGCTGGGACAAGTCGCTTCACTTCTCTGGGCCTCAGTTACCTCATCTGTAAAATGGGGAATTAGGACTGTAAACCCCATGAGGGTCACGGTCTGTGTCCAACCTGATTTGCTTTATCTACCCCAGCGCTTAGTACTGTGCCCGGCACATAGTGAGGACTTAACAAAGCCCATTTAAAAAAAAAAAAGATGGATTTTGCCCTCCCCAACCATGGCGGTCATTACTCTAGACTGTGAGCCCGCTGTTGGGTAGGGACCGTCTCTATATGTTGCCAACTTGTACTTCCAAAGCACTTAGTACAGTGCTGTGCACACAGTAAGCGCTCAATAAATACGATTGAATGAATGAATGAAATACTCTCTTACCTGCATTCTCAGCACCTGCTGGTGAAGACGGGGCCGCGCTTTGAGTGAAAGCAGTGAAACCCAGGCCCAGCCATTCCAGGATCATTGACTGTTTATAACCCCGACAGTAAAACCACTCGATATCCTAAAGGAGGGAAGAGGAAGAAGCCATGAGCATCCCCCGGACTTGCTTACTACTCTCAGTAGAGAGTCAGGGCCTGGAATGCCCTCCCTCCGCACATCCGCCAAGCTAGCTCTCTTCCTCCCTTCAAAGCCCTACTGAAATCAATCAATCAATCAATCGTATTTATTGAGCGCTTACTATGTGCAGAGCACTGTACTAAGCGCTTGGGAAGTACAAATTGGCAACACATAGAGACAGTCCCTACCCAACAGTGGACTCACAGTCTAAAAGGGGGAGACAGAGAACCGAACCAAACATACCAACAAAATAAAATAAATAGGATAGAAATGTACAAGTAAAATACATAAATAAATAAATAAATAAATAAATAGAGTAATAAATATGTACTGAAATACTGAAAGCTCACCTCCTCCAGGAGGCCTTCCCACACTGAGCCCCCTCCTTCCTCTCCCTCTCCTCCCCTTCCCCATCCCCCCCGCCTTACCTCCTTCCCCTCCCCACAGCACCTGGATACAGGTATATATGTTTGTACAGATTTATTACTCTATTTTATTTGTACATATTTATTCTATTCATTTTATTTTCTTAACATGTTTTGTTTTGTTGTCTGTCTCCCCTTTCTAGACTGTGAGCCCGCTGTTGGGTAGGGACCGTCTCTATCTGTTGCCAACTTGTACTTCCCAAGCGCTTAGTCCAGTGCTCTGCACACAGTAAGCGCTCAATAAATACGACTGAGGGGATGAAAGAACACATTCAGATTCTCACTTACGAATCCCCACAGGCTACCTGGCTTGTTGTCCCCAAGCCACCCACTAACTGCCACGCCAGCCAACGTGCTGCCACTCTGGAGCGGGTCCCACCTGAAAGTTACCCGTCCCCCAACCCCGCCGAAGCCCGCGGGGAGTCGGCGACAGAGCCGACGGGAATGCTCTGGATTCCCTGGGAATAACCCACTCCCCACTTACCGGTCCATTCATGAGGCTGTTCCAGTGGTGGGGGGCGATGTATTTCTCCAGATGCCTCTCGTGCAGGACTCCGCTGGTGGCACACTCCAAATGCTGGGACCCCTTGCGGAGCTCCTGCTCAGACTGCTTCATCTGGGTCATGATCTGGCCGGGGGGGAAAATGGGACAGTCTGGGAAGCGGCACCAACCCCCTCAGAACTGGGAAGGGTGGAGGGTGGGTGAGCTATGCAGAGCAGGGAGAGGGCACCGGCCACGGACAGGAACAACGTGGCCTGGTGGGTAGAACCCGGGCCTGGCAGACACAATTGAGGAAACACCGTCTTAACCGGCTGACTGATCTGTGGAGGACCTGGGGACGAAGGATTCAGGGGGGCACAGGGGTAGTGCACTTTGCTGTTAGTGTTACTGAGAATCCCTGAAGCGCCCGTGATTTTTATTTTTGAAGCCTCTGGACTTCAGTTCTCTCATCTGTAAAACGGGGACTAAGACTGTGAGCCCCATGTGGGCCGGGGACTGTGTTAGCTCGTACCCCACCAAGTACTACAATTAGCATTACTATTAGGTAGCCTGCCCTGCAGCCTGAAGCACAGGATTCACGGGCCTGGTTTCCAACCACAGTGGCGGTGTGGGAAGAGTACTGGGGCTGGGATTCAGGAATCCCGGGTTCTTCTCCCAGCTCTGGCCTGCTGTGTGACCTTGGGCAAGTCACTTTCCTCTTTGGATCGCAGTTTCCTCACCTGTAAAATGGGGATAAGGTACATGGCTCACCGTACCTCGTTCTTGCCTGTCCCGCCATCGACCCCCGGCCCACGTCATCCCCCGGGCCTGGAATGCCCTCCCTCTGCCCATCCGCCAAGCTAGCTCTCTTCCTCCCTTCAAGGCCCTGCTGAGAGCTCACCTCCTCCAGGAGGCCTTCCCAGACTGAGCCCCTTCCTTCCTCTCCCCCTCGCCCCCCTCTCCATCCCCCCCATCTTACCTCCTTCCCTTCCCCACAGCACCTGTATATATGTATATATGTTTGTACATATTTATTACTCTATTTATTTATTTTACTTGTACATATCTATTCTATTTATTTTGTTAGTATGTTTGGTGTTGTTCTCTGTCTCCCCCTTTTAGACTGTGAGCCCACTGTTGGGTAGGGACTGTCTCTATATGTTGCCAATTTATACTTCCCAAGTGCTTAGTACAGTGCTCTGCACATAGTAAGCGCTCAATAAATACGATTGATGATGATGATGGCGGCTCTCCCTAGCTCTCAAACTGTCAGCTCTGAGTGGGACAGGGGTTAATGTCTGTTGGATTATCTCGTATCTACTCCAGCGCTCAGCCCAGAGATTGGCACACAGTAAGCGATCAACCAATACCAATACAAGCGCCGCCATCATCCCGATGTGTAGGAGCCGAGGACGTAAGAGAAGAAGCAGGGCACTAGCGAAGGGGAGGGAGAAAGCATGGATCCGAGGAGTCCCGGTCTAGAAAGCCGGACTCCTCGCTACAGGACGGCCTCCCGAAGCCAGCTGGAAGTCTGGACGTACGTTCATGTAGGCCCTGCGGAGGTGCATGGGGAGATTTCGGCGAAATTCTCGCTTGTTCCTCAGCTCTCTCAGGGTAAACTGCTTCAGGATCTCACTGCTGCTCCTTCCGCCTACCCGCACGATGCTGCTTTTCTGACACTTGTATATTCCTGGGAGGGAAGGGGAAATGAAAGAGGTGAGAGGTGTCATCTCGGCTCTCCTTTGGAGACTGCAGCTCTCTCAGCTTTTCCCTGCCCCGTCACTAGCCGACGCGTTCGGCAAATTCCCTTCGCCGTTTGAGGAAAGGGCTCTCTCTGGCTTTCTGCGACTTCTTGCTCCACAGACCTTACCTTCCAGGAACTGGTCGAGGGCGTGGTTGGTGTAACAGACCACCAGGATGGGGAACTTCTGGACGTTGATCTGCCACACGTGCTCGTTAGTCAGAAGGGCCTGGACAATCTTCAGCCCCACGTAGGTCTTCCCTGCAACATAAGGTGGGGGGCAAAGAGGCAAGGATTCAGAGGCCATTTCCAACCTGCTCTCGGCTTCAAAGTTCACTGCGGTGGAAACCAAAGCCGTAAGCACAGAGAGAGATAAAAGACGTATTGGAGTTCCACGTTTTCATGGGAAAGGAGAGAGGAAAACTAGTGTGGACAGCATGCATCCAGGAAGCAGTCACAAGCAATCGCAGCTGGACCATGGGCCTGCCGCTGACTGAAATTTTTGATGGATCACTGCGCTTTTCGGCCTTACGGTTTACTGTCCAAGCCAAGTGAGGAGTAACACTTGCTTGGGGAATAATAATAACAATAATAATAATGGTATTTATTACCTGTGGTATTGTGGTATTTGTGGTATTTATTATTTACGACTTCTACGCAAGATGAATCTAACAGTCCTTTCCCATTTTAGGGTAGCACCCCCCACCCACTAAGGGTCTTCTGTTGGGAAAGCAAGACTAGGGGGTTACTACTACTACTACAGGGAAGCAGCGTGGTTTAGCGGCAAGAGCACGGGTTTGGGAGTCAGAAGTCGTGGGTTCCAATCCCGACTCTGCCGCTTGCCAGCTGTGTGACTTTGGGTAAGTCGTTTAACTTCTCTGCGCCCGTTACCTCATCTGTAAAATGGGGATGAAGACTGTGAGCCCCACGTGGGGCAACCTGATTACCCTGTATCTACCCCAGCGCTTAGAACAGTGCTTGGCACATAGGAAGTACGTAACAAATACCATAATTATTATTATTATTATTGTTATTTACGGCTCGGGCCCAATCCGGCCGGGATCTGAGCGTTGAGCAAAGTATAGCATCTCACCTGTCCCCGGAGGTCCCTGAATGATAGCCAGTTCCCGAGTGAGCGCGAACTGTAGGGCCTCCATCTGGGACTCATCTAACTTCAGGGCTTCTCTGGAGGGCCACTGAGCGGGGTCTAGGATATTAATTTTGGGTCCCGTCACCTCCTCGGTGTACCTCGGGGATTCCCCGTCGGTAGGAGGATTATCCAACAGGGGAGTCAGGTCGTATCTGCCCCCCATTAGCAGGTACTGGGGCGCCCTCACGTCAGTTCTGCACTCCACGATATTCTTCTGAAAGGGGACGTCCTCCTCCTGAATCTCCTGCAGGCCCTCCAGGACGTGCCTGTAGGCCTCAAAGTACGCCGTGGTCTCCACCATGAGGAAGGAGTCCGAGGGCTGGACGTCGGCGAGGAGCGGCTGGCTCTGCTCGTTGAAGCACAGCTGCACGATCCCGTTGCAGAGGTCTTCGGGGTCCCGGTTCGACACGGTGGCAAAGAGAAAGGTCTCGAAGTTGTCCTTGGACATGCAGACCAGGGAACCGTACAGCAAACGCTTGGAATTCTGCCAGCGGATGAACTTCAGGGGCTTGGTGTCAAACTGCACCTTGTACACGATGCCGGAAGAGGAGCACAGGGGCGTGACGATCCTCGTGTCGAAGTAGATTCGGATGTCGTCAAACTTCCTCTTCCTCAGGCCCTGGTCCTCGAAGCTCTGGAGCAGTTCCAGAATTCCTTCCCTCAGGGGCCGGACGAAGTCTTCTCGCAGGAGCCGGAAATGAGTGTCCAAGTAGACGCCGGTGCTCTCGTACCTGCCCACGATGATGTTGGGGCGGAGAAAGGGTTTTTCATCCAGGTGCACTTCGTTGTACGAAGGGTAGATTGTCATCGTGCGGTAGCTTTCCTCCTGACCGTCCCCCTGAGGGTGCACGAGCGTGTAGGTGTCCACTTTCAGCGTGCCCTCCCGCTTCCTCTCCTGCAAATGCTCCAGGATGGTTTGGATTTTCTCCAGGTTCTTCTCCGCCTCCTCCTCGATGTCCACCCCGGAAGCTCGCAGGGCGTTGAGGGAGGCCGGCAAGATGGAGATCAACATGGAGGTCTCCTGCACGGAGCTGGCCGGGTAGACGCTGACCAGGTCCTGGAGCAGGGAGATGATGTTGCCGATGTGCTCCGGGTACTGGTGGCGCACGGCGGGGCTGGGCTCGGTGATCATGCCGGCCACGTACTGCGGCAGGCACACCCTGAGGAAGTTGGAGTTCTTCACCAAGCCCAGGAGGTGGAGGACGCTCTGTCTGTCCATCTTGGAGCTGCAGGCCTTCCGAAACACCTGGAGCAGGAGCGTCAGGAAGTTGGGTTTCAGGGAGGCCTGGGACAACAGCTCCTTCAGCCCCAAGCTGGAGGCCAGCGTGATGACCACCTCGGAGGGGTCCTTCTGAAGGAGGCCTTCCAGGAATTTGTAGCCGATCCGTCTCACTTGCTGAGGCGGTTCGCCGGCCTCGGGCCGCGGACTCCAGTGCTGAGGGGGATCCTGCTGAAAATGGAGGTGCCCGGCGGGCGGGGGCCTTCGCTCCCTCCCATCCCAATTCTCGTTTCTCCTTCTGGCCTCGTGCTCCGGATAGTTCCTCTGCCCTCTGGCTTCACCGTTGGCCTGGCCACCCTGGTTTCTCCTCCCCTGGTGGGGATTCCTCCCCATAGCCCCAAAACGCTCTTCCCTTTGCCAGCGAGGGACAAGGTTATTGTTAGCTCTGGGATCCCTTCTGGGCTGATCTGCTCCTCTGGGAGCACGGGCCTGTGGGTTGTGGGCCCAGTTTCTTCCCCTCTGGGGAATTCCTCCATCCATCTGGCCTGAAAAAAAAAAAAAAAAGGAAATATTCCATGAGGAGGAGGTTCCTGAACAGTAAAGCAAGGGGCAAGGCCCCTTGCACCAAGGCTTCGCCTAGGAACACGCTCTCACTATTTTCCACTCAAATTGTGCAACTAATGGTTTAATTTGCTAGTAGTGGGAGGGAAGAAGGCCTACTCCTAGTCATGAGGGGACCCGGTGGGAGCAAGTCCTGAAGAGTGCTGAGGAGACGGAGGTGGAGAAATCCTGATCATGAAAATGTTAAAAAAAAATTCAGAAAGTAATAAAGTAAAATAAAATAGGCCAAACCTCCATATCATGAGGGCTTAGAAGCTTTTTAAAAAACTTTTCGAAGTGCAGGGTACAATAAAACATAATCCCTTATTAAAATACGCTCCCTTGAGCCATGCTTCTTCTTTCTCCATGGCCTTCTTGTATTTCAAGGTTTTGGGTTTTTTTTTTTCTGAACGGCATTTGTTAAGTGCTTACTATGTGCCAGGCACTATACTAAGCGTTGGAGTAGATACAAGCTAATCAAGTTGGACAGAGTCCCTGTCCCACAAAGGGCTCACAGTCTTGGTAATTTAAGGTCCTAAATACGAGAAATTATACTGGGCTCCTTCTCTCCTCCTACTCTATTCTCAGTCCCCCAGCTACGGTTCAACCAGAACCTTCTATGAGGTGGTATCTCTTGATTTTTAAAACTCTAGCCCATCAATATCAAGTTACAGTTATTTCAGGTGTTGAAGCGGCACCCAAAACAGTTCCTTGAACTTGGCCCAGAATCTGCAAGATAATTTTTCAAAGCTAAAGGACTGACTTGACTGTTAGAACTTAGCGTGTGCCTGTGTTAACACACAGCCAGGTCTACACATTTGAAAAATAGTAACAACAACTTAGTACAGTGCTTTGCACACAGTAAGAGCTCGGTAAATATGATTGAGTGAATGAATGTTAAGTGCTTACTATGTGCCAAGCACTGGGGTAATTGGGTTGGACAGAGACCCTGTCCTAAGGGAGGCATACAGTAGGAGGGTGTGAATAGGTGTTGAATCCCCATTTTACAGATGAAGAAACTCGAAGCACAGAGAAATCAAGTGACTTGCCCAAGATCACCCAGAGGGCACGTGGCAGAGCCAGGATTAGATCAGTACATATTTACATATTCTATTTATTTTATTTTGTTCATATGTTTTGTTTTGTTGTCTGTCTCCCCCTTCTAGACTGTGAGCCCGCTGTTGGGTAGGGACCGCCTCTATATGTTGCCAACTTGTACTTCCCAAGCGCTTAGTACAGTGCTCTGCTCACAGTAAGCGGTCAATAAATACGACTGAATGAATGAATGAATGACGCTCCGGTCCTCTGAATCCCAGGCCAACCCATGCTCCTTCTATTAGGCCATATTGCTTCTCCTGAAAAAACCCCAAATTAAAAAATGGAAAAAATTGTAATGTCATGGTAGTACTGACCCATTCCCATGAGATGTATCTCTCCAAACACTAACACTGATCTCAAGGACTAGGGACCAAACCAAAAGAAACTGTGAGAGTCAGTTTGATCCACTGGGCTGGAACAAGGAGCTAGGATTAAAGAGTCTGGGATGTACTCCTGGATCTGCCCCTAGGTAAATGAATGATCTTGGCCAAATTATTTAATCCTCTCTCGGGTCTCACATTCCTCCTATAAAATGGAGAACAAGGGACTTAACTCAGAGAGGGCTGACATGACCGTTAAAAAAAAATTGTAAAGTGATCCAAAAGCACAAATTAACTACAAAAGTACCACATTTGAAGGGCTGATGAAAATATAGCCAAAAAGCATTTTTCATGGCTGAATGCCATGACATATTTGCTTAAAAATGAGCAAACAAATATTAATGTGGATTCTGCTTTTAAAGAGTTTTTTTTCAAAAGCAAATACATGATGTAACAGAAAGAGCAACAAAATATACAAAACACTGAATACAGCTGGACTTAAAATCAATCAATCATATTTACTGAGCACTATGTGCAGAGCACCGTACTAAGCACTCGGGAGAGTACAACAGAGTTGGCAGACATGTTCCCTGCCCACAATGAGCTTAAATCTTTTAAACTATCATTTTTCCATAATCACGTTTTACTCTCCTGAGGCAACAATACTTTGTAAAATCAATTGTGAATTGAGCTAAATGTTTAATATTTTTACCTAATTAAATCTCTCCTACACCCAGAGAGTTTATTTCTTCCCATTCCCACAACACCAACACAGATGGATGGATTTAAATCAATCTCATGAAAAAATACCACCACCCAGCCTGTCAATCAACCAAACTGCCCTTAATCAATCAACGGTATCTGTTGAGTGCTGTGTTCTGAGCATTATACTAAGCGCTTGACACTTTATATGCCCCCCTCCCGCCACCCCGCAAGACTGTGAGCTCGTTGTGGGCAGGGATTGTCACTTTTTATTGTTGTACTGTACTTTCCCAAGCTCTTAGTGCAGTGCTCTGCACACAGTAAGAACTTAATAAATACGGCTGATTGAATGACTACTTACGGGAAGAAGTCCACTCCCTCCCCCAATACAGAAGGTTGTATATATGTATATATGTTTGTACATATTTATTACTCTATTTATTTATTTATTTTACTTGCACATATCTATTCTATTTATTTTATTTTGTTAGTATGTTTGGTTTTGTTCTCTGTCTCCCCCTTTTAGACTGTGAGCCCACTGTTGGGTAGGGACTGTCTCTATATGTTGCCAATTTGTACTTCCCAAGCGCTTAGTACAGTGCTCTGCACATAGTAAGCGCTCAATAAATACGATTGATGATGACGATGATGAAGGTTGGAAGCAAATGAAAAGAAGCATCCCTGGAATCACCATGCTCATTCCAGAGAGACTGTTATTTGGAAGTCATTTTATTTCTGAGGATAGGAAACAAGACCACGCTGCTCTTGTAACCCCTGAATCTCCCATCGCCGCTCTGAGAAGGCCAAGTGAACCTAACACAGTTACTCTCTTTGCAAGGTGAGTGGGGTAGGCTGACACTTTTGAGAAGAATGATTTAGGCTGCAGTCAGGAAGCGAGGAATTTTCCATACTTGGGGGGCAACAGTATTTACCTCTCTGATTCGGCTGCCTGGGTGGGACATCAATCCCAAGTGGCCTTCCATCCATTCCTGAGAGTCACTGGAGCTCCCTGATGCGCAGGTGATTTCTGCAGAAGGTCAGCAGAGGTTAGGAGGTTTGGCCCACGCAGGATGTCTCTAACACTACTTCATAATGAGAAGCCGTGTGGCCTAGTGGATAGGGCCTGGGGCTGGGAGTCGGAAGGCCCTGGGTTCTAATTCCAGCTCTGCCCTTTGTCTGCTCTTGAAGAGTGAGGAAATAGGGACTGACCTTTTTTTTTTAGAAGACGTGATCTGGCCAGCAGAGTGAAGTATGGACCGGAGTGGGGAGAGACAGGAAGCAGGGAGGTCAGCAGGGAGGCTGATGCAGCAGCCAAGTTGGGATAGGATAAGCGTTTGGTAGTGACAGTCTGGGGAGAGGAAAGGGTGTGACCTTGAGCAAGTCACGCCGCTTCTCTGGGCCTCAGTTTCCTCCTCTCTAAAATGGGGATTGAGACTGTGAGCCCCATGTAGGACAAGGATTATGTCCAACCTGATTAGCTCAGTGGATAGACCACAGGCCTGGGAGTCAGAAGGTCAAGGATTCTAATCCCGGCTGTCACTGGTCTGCTGTGTGATCTTGGGCAAGTCACTTCATTCTCTGGGCCTCAGTCACCTCATCGGTAAAATGGGTAAAATGGGTCTTAAGTGATAAGACTGTGAGCCCCATGTGGGGCAGGGACTGCGTCCAACCCGATTTGTTTCTATCCATGCTTAGTACAGTGCCTCACATATAGTAAGCACTTAACAAATGCCAGAATTATTATTATTACTATCTACCGCAGTGCTTAGTACAGTGTCTCGCACATAGTAAATGCTTAACAAAGTCCATATAAAAAAAACACAAGAAGAATCCTTGATTACCTTGTATCCACCCAGCACTCCGTACAGTGCCTGGTATATAGTAAGCACTAAACAAATACCATAAAACAAAACAAAAAAACCCCAAAGAACCCAATCTCACCCAGGTTATCCCTCATTAAACTCTAGGGCTTCATGATTCTATCCCAAGCGATTAGTAAAGGGCTCTGCACACAGTAAGCACTAAATATACACCATTGTTTAATCATCGATCATGACTTTAGTCACTCAACAACCCACTTTCCAGGCTGCACTGCTAATGCAGGAGACTTTAATTGATAGCATTTACTGAACACCTACTGTAACCAGTGCACAGTACTAAGCACATGGGAGGGTCACGGCCCTTGCCCACAAAGATCTGCTGGGGCCTTTCCCCTTACAATCATCCTCCTCCAAATTGATTCACGGATCCTCTTCCATCTGTATCCTAAGTGGTTGTTCAGCATGTGATCTTAGATTTCTTTGCTAAATTTCATTTCCACCTTCTTCAATCAACCGTGTTTATCGAGCATTTACTGTGTGCGGAGCACTGTACTAAGTGCTTGGGAGAGTACAAGATAAAAGAGTTGGTAGACATGTTCCCATCCCACAAGGAGCTTACAGTCTAGAGGGGGTGGAAAAGGATAAGAGTTGGGATCAGCGAAGTGACAGTTTGGATAGAAGAAAGGGTGGATTTCACTCATGCTGTGAAGGCTGAACCAAATGGATTTGGCGGCACATCAAACATGTGGACTGAATGACAGAGATGAGTTGAGATGAGTTGTAGGTTACGAGCTTGTTCATTCATTCATCGTATTTATTGAGCGCTTACTGTGTGCAGAGCACTGTACTAAACTAAGCGCTTGGGAAGTACAAGTTGGCAACATATAGAGACGGTCCCTAGCCAACAATGGGCTCACAGTCTAGAAGAGCTTGTGGGACGAGGTGGATGGCGGTGCTACCTACAGTGAAGCGAAAGTCAGGGGGGACGACAGGGTTTTGGTGGGAAGTTGAGTTCTGTTTTGGACATTTAAGTTTGAGATGTCGGTGGGACATCCAAAGAGTGATGTCCAGAATACAAGATGGCAGAGAAGGAGAAAGATCAGGGCTGGAGATAGAGAACTGGGAATCATTGGCATAGAGATGGCAGTTGAAGCCATGGGAGCAAACAAGTTCTCCAAGGGAGTGAGTGTAGATGGAAAATAGAGGGTAACTTTGCAGGGCTCCCACAGTTCGTTAGGGAGTGGGAAGCAGAGGAGGAGAAGCCCGCCAAAGTGACTGAGGATGAGCAGCCAGTGAGATAGGAGAACCGGGAGAGGACTGTATCACTGAAGCCAAGGTTAGATAGTATTTCCAAGAGAAGTGGGTGGTCACAGTGTCAAAAGCAGCTGAGAAGTCAAGGACGACTGAGACGGAGTAGAGACCGTTGGGTCTGATAAGAAGGAAATCTTTGAGAGGGTAGTTTCCATAAAGGGGGACGAAGCCAAGTTGGAGGGGGTCAAGGAAGAATTGGGGGAGAGGAAATGGAGGCAGCAGAAGCAGACAACTCACTCAAAGAGTTTGGAGAGGAATGGTGGGAAGGAGATGGTGATAACTGAAGGAAGCTGTGGGATCAGGGAAAGGTTTTTTTAGGATGGGGAGACATAAGCACGGTTGACAGTAGTGGGGAAGAAGCCACTGGAGAGTAACCAGGTGAAGATGGCAGTCAGGAGGGATGAAAGGGAAGGGGCAAATGTTTCGGAAGAGGGTAAGAGGAAGAGGTGGAGTGGACAGGTTTTGAGAGGAGGTGGGAGATCTTCTCTTTAGATACTCCTGGAAAAAAATGGCAGAGTAGAAGAAGGGGCAGGAGTAAGGAGGAATTGGGGAGGAGCAGAGACAACTTATGAAACGAAACTAAACTGAAGCTGAGTCAGAATTTGGGCATCAGAAAGTGATGACTCTTAACAGGAAAAAGCAACCACAATCCTAACCTTTTACACAGGGCTAGATGGGGACTTTAAAGTTCTGGAGGACTATTAGTTACTACTCGACGTAATCGCATGGGCAGGTTTGAACGGTGGACTCCTTTTTCCAAATGATATAAAGATAAACACACACACACACAGAGTTTCAGTTTCTTTCCTTGCCCCCCTCAAAAAAAATTAGACATGGGGGGGGGTCCCAAGAAATAAAAGGGGGGTTAAAGGGATGACTCTGTATAGGGAAGGGAGGTGGAGATCATCATTATCAATTGTATTTATTGAGTGCTTACTGTGTGCAGAGCACTGTACTAAGCGCTTGGGAAGTACAAGTTGGCAACATATAGAGACAGTCCCTACCCAACAGTGGGCTCACAGTCTAAAGATGATTGTCAGAGGAGGGTTTATGGGTTGGAATCTGGGGTGCTAGGGAGGGTAAGGGGGCCACCAGAAAGTGGAGGATGGGAGGTGGAGATGATTTTAGAAGAGGGTTTATGGGTTGGAATCTGGGATGCTAGGGAAGGAGAGGGGGCCACCTGAAAGTGGAGGAGGGGAGGTGGAGAGAATTGTTAGAAGAAGGTTTATGGGTTGGAATCAGGGATGCCAAGACGGGTGAGGGGGGCCACCTGAAAGTGGAGGAGGGGAGGTGGAGAGGATTGCTAGAAGAGGGTTTATGGGTTGGAATCTGGGGTGCTAGGGAGGGTGAGGGGGGCCACCTGAAAGTGGTGGAGGGGAGGTGGAGAGGACTGTTAGAAGAGGGTTTATGGGTTGGAATCAGGGGTGCTAGGGAGGGTGAGGGGGCCACCTGAAAGTGGAGGAGGGGAGCTGGGCGGGGTCATCAGCATCATCAATCGTATTTATTGAGCGCTTACTGTGTGCACAGCACTGTACTAAGCGCTTGGGAAGTCCAAGTTGGCAACATAGAGAGACGGTCCCTACCCAACAGTGGGTGGGCTCCCAGGGGTCAAGGGGGCGCTGAGGGGGAAGTCCTGATGGAGAGGGTTGAGGGATGACAGGGGGAAACGGGGAGACGCGGGAGGACACTGGAGTGGGAGAGCCGGCCACACAGGCTGAGACACAGAGAGATTCCCGGGGTTCCCGAGGGGAAAGGGGCTTCTTCGGGAGAATGTGCGGACTGGGGGGCACTCACTTGGTTGGGGTCCGGCCGGGCCTGGCCGTCAATCCGCTCCGCTTTCGGTTTCCTTTCCTGCGGGCGCTGGGGGCTCGGGCCGAGGAGGAGAAGGAGGAGGGAAGGGAGATGGAGGGGAGGCGGGGCTGGGCCCGAGGCCGCAGCAGGAAGGCCGGGCAGGCCTCGGGAGGACGGATCCCAAGGCGGCGACGGCGGACTGACTGACTGACTGACTGTCTGTCTGTCGGTCTGTCTGCCTGTCCGTCCGTCCGTCAGCCGGTCCGTCCCTCCGCCGCGGGGAAACGGCCCACCCGAAACACCCACCCAGAGCCACTCCATACACCCGGAAGCGGCTCCGGCACGTCACCTCCCCTCCCCCGGGCGGAGACTGGGGCCTGCCGCTCATGGAGGCCTGACACCCTGGGGAAGGGAAGGGCCGAGGGGCGGGGACCCGAGCGGTCAGGACGGCCATCTGTGTGCAGAAAGACGTCAATAAATGCCGTTGATGGAGCCAGGAGGGGAGGCCGAGACCCTCATGGCGGGGAGGCAGGGGCGCTGAGGGCAGGAGCGATGAGGGCAGGAGCGAGGGAGGCCGAGAGGACTAAGGCCCCGATGGCGGGGGGTTGATGGGAGACTGAGAGGCCCTCATGGCCGGGAGGGAGGGGGGACGCTGACTGAGGCTGAGGCGCTGAGGGCAGGAGCGAGGGAGGCTGAGAGGACTGAGGCCCTGATGGCGGGGGTTGAGGGGAGGCTGAGAGGGCTGAGGCGCTGATGGTGGGAGTGAGGGAAGCTAAGTAAGGCCGAGGCCCTCATGGCGGGGAGGGAGGGGGGATGCTGACAGAGGCTGAGGGCAGGCGTGAGGGAGGCCGAGAGAACTGAGGCCCTGATGGCAAGAGTTGGGAGGACCCTGAGGCGCTAATGGCGGGCGTTCAGGGGATGCTGAGAGGGCTGAGGCGCTGATGGCAAGAGTTGGGGGGACGCTGAGGCGCTAATGGCGGGCGTTCAGGGGATGCTGAGAGGGCTGAGGCGCTGA
Organism: Tachyglossus aculeatus; assembly: GCF_015852505.1. Taxonomy (NCBI): domain Eukaryota; kingdom Metazoa; phylum Chordata; class Mammalia; order Monotremata; family Tachyglossidae; genus Tachyglossus; species Tachyglossus aculeatus. The sequence continues at coordinate 8,879,257 of NC_052073.1, read as the reverse complement.
TGGCGGGAGTGAGGGAGCCTGAGGCCCTCAAGGTGGGGAGGGGGTGGGGGACGCCAACAGAGGCTGAGGCGCTGAGGGCAGGAGCGGGGGAGGCTGAGAGGACTGAGGCCCTGATGGCGGGAGTTGAGGGGAGGCTGAGAGGGCTGAGGTGCTGATGGTGGGAGTGAGGGAGGCTAAGTAAGGCTGAGGCACGGAGGGAGGGGGGATGCTGACAGAGGCTGAGGGCAGGAGTGAGGGAGGCTGAGAGGACTGAGGCCCTGATGGCAAGAATTGGGGGGATGCTGAAGTGCTGATGGTGGGGGTTCAGGGGATGCTGAGAGGGCTGAGGCGCTGATGGCGGGAGTGAGGGACCCTGAGGCCCTCAGGGTGGGGAGGGGGACACCAACAGAGGCTGAGGCGCTGAGGGCATGAGCGGGGGAGGCTGAGAGGACTGAGGCCCTGATGGCGGGGGTTGAGGGGAGGCTGAGAGGGCTGAGGCGCCGATGGTGGGAGTGAGGGAGGCTAAGTAAGGCCGAGGCCCTCATGGCGGGGAGGGAGGGGGGATGGTGACAGAGGCTGAGGGCAGGAGTGAGGGAGGCTGAGAGGACTGAGGCCCTGATGGCAAGAGTTGGGAGGACCCTGAGGCGCTAATGGCGGGCGTTCAGGGGATGCTGAGAGGGCTGAGGCGCTGATGGCAAGAGTTGGGGGGACGCTGAGGCGCTAATGGCGGGCGTTCAGGGGATGCTGAGAGGGCTGAGGCGCTGATGGCGGGAGTGAGGGAGCCTGAGGCCCTCAAGGTGGGGAGGGGGTGGGGGACGCCAACAGAGGCTGAGGCGCTGAGGGCAGGAGCGGGGGAGGCTGAGAGGACTGAGGCCCTGATGGCGGGAGTTGAGGGGAGGCTGAGAGGGCTGAGGTGCTGATGGTGGGAGTGAGGGAGGCTAAGTAAGGCTGAGGCACGGAGGGAGGGGGGATGCTGACAGAGGCTGAGGGCAGGAGTGAGGGAGGCTGAGAGGACTGAGGCCCTGATGGCAAGAATTGGGGGGATGCTGAAGTGCTGATGGTGGGGGTTCAGGGGATGCTGAGAGGGCTGAGGCGCTGATGGCGGGAGTGAGGGACCCTGAGGCCCTCAGGGTGGGGAGGGGGACACCAACAGAGGCTGAGGCGCTGAGGGCATGAGCGGGGGAGGCTGAGAGGACTGAGGCCCTGATGGCGGGAGTTGAGGGGAGGCTGAGAGGGCTGAGGCGCTGATGGTGGGAGTGAGGGAGCCTAAGTAAGGCTGAGGTCCTCATGGCGGGGTCGGGCGTGGTGGGGAGGGGGTACACGCTGAGAGAGACTGAGGTGCTGAGGGCAGGAGTGAGGGAGGCCGAGAGAACTGAGGCCCTGATGGCAAGAGTTGGGGGGGACACTGAGGCGCTGATAGTGGGGGTTGAGGGGATGCTGAGAGGGCTGAAGTGCTGATGGAGGGAGTGAGGGAGGCTAGGAGAGGTTGAGGCCCTCATGGCGGGGAGGGGGGTGGGGGACGCTGACAGAGGCTGAAGCGCTGAGGGCAGGAGCGAGGGAGGCTGAGATGACAGGCTCTGATGGCGGGAGTTGAGGGGAGGCTGAGAGGGCTGAGGTGCTAATGGTGGGAGTGAGGGAGGCTGACGCCCTGATGGCCGGGGGCTGGCGGCGGGGACGCTGACAGAGGCCGAGGCGCTGAGGGCAGGAGTGAGGGAGGGAGGCTGAGAGGGCTAAGGCCCTGATGGCAAGAGTTCAGTCATTCATTCAATTGTATTTACTGAGCGCTTACTGTGTGCAGAACACTGTACTAAGTGCTTGGAAAGAACAAATCGGCAACATATAGAAACGGTCCCTTCCTAACGGGCTCACACCCTAGAAGGGGGAGACAGACAACAAAACAAGTAGACACGTGTCAATACCATCAGAATAAATAGAATTATAGCTATATACACATCATTAATAAAACAGAGTAATAATTATGTACAAACAAAAAGTAATTATGGTATTTGTTAAGCGCTTACTATATGCCAAACACTGTTCTAAGCGCCGGGGGTGATACAAAGTAATCAGGCTGTCCCTCGTGGGGCTCACAGTCTTAATCCCCATTTTCCAGATGAGGGAATTTAGGCACAGAGAAGTGAAGTGACTTGCTCAAAGTCACACAGCTGACAAATGGCAGTCGGGATTGGAATCCATGACCTCTGACCCCAATCCTGGGCTCTTCCTATTGAGCCACACTGCTTCTCTCCTCCATGCTCCTCATGGCAGGGAGAGGGGTGGGGGATGCTGACAGAGGCTGAGGCGCTGAGAGCAGGAGTGAGGGAGGCTGTGAGGACCGAGGCCCTGAAGGCGGGGATGGGGGGGATGCCGAGAGAGGCGGAGGCCCTGATGGCAGAAGTTGGGGGACGCTGAGAGAGGCGGAGGCCCTGATGGCAGAAGTTGGGGGATGCTGAGAGAACCTGAGATGCCGATGGCCGGATTGGGGGGATGCCCTAAGGTGGATCACCTTGTAACCTCCCCAGCGCTTAGAACAGTGCTTTGCACATAGTAAGCACTTAATAAATACCATTATTATTATTATTATTATGAAGCACAGTGTAGGGGATCTCAGCTCCAGGGCAGAAGGGAGGAGGAGGCAGAGGTTACCTAGGATCTGAGGGGAAAAGGAAGCTGGAGATGGGGAGCAAATGAGATAAATCAGAGCAGCGGGGTATGAATTTTGGGGGCTTAGGGGTGTGCAGTGCTCTGCACACAGTAAGCACTCAATAAATACGATTGAATGAATGAAATGTCCAAAGGCCCTGAAAAGGAAGAACATTCCATGGCCTCTGAAGCAGCTCGGCCTAGGGGAAAGAGCATGGGACTGAGAATCAGAATCTGGATTCTATCTTTTTTTTTTTTTATAATGGCATTTATTAAGCGCTTACTATGTGCAAAGCACTGTTCTAAGCACTGGGGATGTTACAAGGTGATCAGGTTGTCCCACGTGGGGCTCACAGTCTCAATCCCCATTTTACAGATGAGGTAACTCATCTCTGCCCATGCCTACTGCAAGTCACTTTACTTCTCTGTGCTTGAGTTCCCTCATCTGTAAAATGGGGATTAAATACCTGTTCTTCCTCCTACTTAGACCCTAAGCCCCATGTGGAGCCTGATTATCTTTTATCTGATTATCTACCCTAGTGCTTAGAACATCGCTGAACATATAGTAAGCACTTAACCAGTAACATAAAAAAAATACTGAGATAATCACAGGCTGAGACGCTGAGCCAAGACATTCTTTCTGTCAGGGAAATGTGAGTATTGTTGTTCCTGGGCTCAGAGGACAAGGAAGTGAATCACAAAATCAAAATTAACCCTTTATCAATTAACCCTGCCTGGCTAGAGTACAGGGTTACAACTGGTTCTCCTAAGTAAGCCTGGAATCTGGGAGTGCTGCACTTACAGTACATGTTAGGCTGTTTCAGTTAAACACACATGTCTTAGCTTGCTATTTTCATGTTTATCATCCCCTTTCTTTAACCAGAGACACAGTAACCTAAAGAGATTCAGCCTTCACTATTGAAGTTCCCCCTTTCTGCTCTGGTTTAATTTGTCAACCAATCAAACGACAGTATTTACTGATTGCCTACCGTGTGCAGAACAATGTACTAAATTATTATGAGGATGGGAAGGAAATGTGAAATAGGAAGGAAATAAGAAATTGCAAAGAAGAAGAGATAGGGCCTTGAGGTAGATTTGGGAGTCTTTCACATAGAGGTGGTAGTTGTAAACCATGGGAGCAGCTGATCTCTCCAAGGGGGTGAGGGTAGGATTGAAATGAGAAGTGATGGGGAGGATTTGGGGGCATAAAAGGTAATACACAATGCTAAAATCGAAGTTAAATTAGGGACCTAACCAAAATCTTGGTAGTTTATTTATTGAGGTTGGTTTCCTCACTTGATGTGGCCCTTAAGTCACGCAGTTTAGAAATCATTAAATTATGGAAGCAGTGCGGCCTAGTGGAAAGATAGCAGGCCTGGGAGCTACAGGACCCAAGTTTTAACCCTGACTCTGCCACTCGCCTGGCTATGACCTTGGGCAAGTCACTTCACTGCTGTGCCTCAGTTTCCTCATCTGTGAAATGGGGATTCAATACCAGTTCTCTCTCCCACTTAAGACTGTGAACCCCATTTGGGCCTGGGACCTTGTCCAACCTGATTACCTTGCATCTTCCCCAGTATTTAGTACATAGTAAACACTTAACAGATGCCATCATTGTTAATTAACGCTTTGTAGTTCATAGCTCATTGTGGGCAGGGAACATGTCTACCAACTCTGCTCTACTGTACTCTCCCAAGCATTCAGTGCAGTGCTGTGCTCACAGTGCTCAATAAATATTGATTGATTGACTGATGGGGAGGATGGTGGTGGTATCTACAGTCAATGCAGTAAGCATTCAATAAAAATACAATCAATGGTATTTACTGAGCACTTACTATGTGTAGAGGACTGTACTAAACGCTTGGGAATGTACAACAGAATTAACAGACATGTTCCTAGCCCACAAACGATTGATGGGGATGGAAGGTCAAGTGGTATTGTCCAACCATCAGCTCTTGGTCCTGAAGTCTCTGACTGGACTGAGGCGTGTCCACCATTTTACAATGCCAGAATACCTCATCATGAAATCCTAGGGCTTTGACCTGGCCTGCAGCCAACTGGAATTAATTCACATAGGCCATCAGCGCCTAGAACAGCTTAGAACGTAGTAAGCGCTTAACAAATACCATCATTATTATTATTATTATTATTATATGCTTCATAGTGCACTCTTGTACTTACAGACTCTGTTCTGTACTCTTGTCTAGTTATGGCTATTTGAGGATGTACCAATTTGTACTTCCCAAGCGCTTAGTACAGTGCTGTGCACATAGTAAGCTCTCAATAAATACGATTGATGATGATGATGATGTACCTGTGGGCTTCTGGGATGTGAAGTAACTCATTGCCCTCCCAGTAGCTAACTGGAAGAACTACATACATGAAAGCACTATTTGTAATCAACAGCAAATAACACCAGGCAGTAGCTTCCCTTAAACGGATTTACGGGGTGCGAATAGGGGAGAAGGATGGAGTTTGGGGACAGGTACAAATTTGACTGGGTTTTGCTTTTACCTAGAACAATCCATCCTTGGCTGGTCTGAACCCATTCTGGACTCTGTGAGGAGAGAGCTCTTCTGTTGCTACCGGAGAAAGCAATACTGTAATTATATTTCCCAATGAACACTAGTAAGACATTTGGCAGGCTGGCAGCTTTTAATGCGATTTTTCAAATTTTTATAATTCAGCTAGCACGTATCAACCAAAACACGAAGCACAAGTGGGTGTTGGGCACGATGTGAAACAAACGTAATTTCTTCGTGTGTGTTTATTAAGCCAGTCTTAATTTGATTTACGTGATTATAAAGAGAATATTTACCACTGAACAACAGCAATTACACATGGTTAAGAGAACACTCGAAACTGAAAGCCCAGGAAGATCAAGCATGAAAGGAAGTGAATTGGGAAACGAACTCAAAACTGAAAGTTTTGCTGTTTCAATTTCCTTTTCGGGAACTTTCTTGGCACACCAGCAATACATGTGTAGCCAAAGTCAATAAATTAAGTCTGTGCAGCAGGTTGACAGAGGCAAGACCATATGCTTATTCAATTGCCATGTTGTCAACCCTTTTAACCACTAGGTCACTAGAAGGTGAAGAAATGAAAAGCTTTGATTTTTTTCCTCCTGGTTTTTATTTGCAAGTCAACTTTAATGAAAGCTATACTCATGCAACAAGCAGGGACTAATCATCTTTCTCTGCTGGTTTAGGGAGCATCAGAAAGATGATTATACTTGATTGGTAACGATCCCCCAAATTGGCTAACAAATGTAGGCTTCACTGCCAGCTGTAGGAGAGTAAAACTGACTAGACTGCAAGCTCATTGTGGGCAGGAAATGTGTCTGTTACATTGTACTCTCCCAAGCACTTAGTACAGTGCTTTGCACTCAATAAATACAATCGAATAAATGAATAGTATGGCCAGCCTTTATTGCAGACTGTCCATTTAATGCAAAAAGGCCCACAGAAGATGGGGTTGGAGATGCTTTCAAGAGATGTCTACAATTCAAGTTTACTTGGCTTTGGTTACCTTTTAATACCGAGTTATTTGAGAGATAAACATTCCGCTTGCAATTCAGGATTCTGTGCTAAAGCTTTATAAGTTCAAGAGAAGTTCAATCCTCCATTTGGAATGGAGATTTTGCTTTACTTAATGACTTCTGATATTACTCAGGCACCAGTGGTTTAGGTAGGAAAAAAAAATGGAGGTGAGGGAAATATACTGAGAAACTGAAACTGTTTTGAATATGTATGTACTAATAGTCTGAGCTGATGAGGAAAGCTGCTAGATAAAGAGTGATCAAGTCAGTAGGGATTTTTAGCAGCATTACAAAAAGCAGATAAAAGTTCTCTCTCCAAACTATTGGGTGTGGTGGGAAGACAGGAACTGATGAAACCTTCGCAATCTGTAAGTACAAAATATGATTTGACTGATAGCCCATGTAATTGATTCAGTGAGCTTAAACAACACAGTGCATCCTGAGATTGAAAAATTTGGTTTCTCTATAAAATGAATTTATTTGAAAGGGGTATTTTAAAGTAAAAAACGTCGTACTACTACTCTGTAGGGCCAGAAAATGATTTAAAATGAGAATGGAAAAACAACAACAAAGAAAACTTCTCAAGAGGACAAAGTTCACTTTCCACTGGCATTGAAAACCACACACACACGCACTCACACACACTCTCTCTCTGCAAATACTATTTTATACTAGCACTTTGATCTAGTGGAAAGAGTTCAGGCCTGGGTTCTAACTCCTGCTCTGCTATTTACCTGCTGGGTGACCTTAGGCAAGTCCCTTACCTTCTCTGTGCCTCGGTTATCTCATCTGCAAAAGGGGGATTTCATTCTCCCTCCTACTTTAGACTGTGAGCCCCATGTGAGACTTGATTAACTTGTATCTATCCAGCACTCAATACAATGCTTGGCAGATAGTAAGTGCTTAACCAATACACTAGGCATAGGAGAGGGAAATACAAGGAAGGGTATTAAGACATATAGATCAATGTCAAGGCTGTTGCTTATATAAGGCCACGTAGTGCAGACTGTAGGCCCTACAATTATATCCGGTAAAGACGAGACTTCATTACAGAAGCTCGGAGAGTGGTGAAGACCTTGCCTTCAGCAAACCCCATTTAACTTCAGCCTTCTGCATATCTGAGGGAGATCTCTTTTTCAATTAACTCGGGAATCATTTCTGTTTCGAGGTTAGAGAGATAACAAAACTTAAGCAGGGCTTAAATTTCAACACAGGTTTTATAGTACTGCACAATATTGAATTACTTAAATTAGCCACATAGGCAGAAGTAGCTCTACCAACCCAACTAACCTATCTGCCTAGCAAGCATATGTACCAACACAGTAACTGCCATCTCCGTACCTTTCATTGCGAAACAGAAGCCTATTCTTTTGAATTAGAATTCAATATTTCTGCAGAGGCTTAAGATAAAGTTATTTGGGTAAGTTTTACAATCCTGCCATCAAGCCCTAGCTGATTAGGGGAGGAGTGATTATTTTTAGGTATCGTTAGCAACTTACCGTAGCGAAGCCAAAATTTGGACAGATGCTGGACCGCTCCCTACCCTGGCTTTTCCCTTTTGGGTAAGGCCTCTCAAGCTTGACGTGACTTCTAGGAGACATAGGGGTATGTGGGTTCTTATTCCCCAGGCTACACAGGATATTTACTATCAGATGGTCAAGCATTGGCTCAAAACAGAGTTCAGTCAACAGTCCAATCATTGACTAAACCGGTTGCTAGCACAAGGTGCCACATTGGCCTAGCCTTCTCTTTGGATGGGCCACTGAGAACAGCCTCTTCTCCTTAAGTGGAGGTGGCTGCCTTTTTTTAAAAAATGGTATTTGTTTCAGGCTCTGTACTAACCGCTGGCATAGGTAGATACAAGCTCATCAGGTTGGACGTAGTCCCTGTTCCACACTGGGGCCAGAGTCGAAATCCCCATTTTACAGATGAGGTGACTGAGGGGACAGCGACTTGCCCAAGGTCATACAGCAGACAAGTGCAGGAGGCAGGATTAGAACGCAGGTCCTTCTGACTCCCAAGTTCATGCTCTTCCCATTAGGCACGCTGCGTTCACTTTGGAATGATTACATCAGAGAGGGAAACTGTTCACATGTCCATTTGTTTAATGTTTCCATCATAGTCGTGAGGTGACAGAACGAATAGCATTCTTATGAGACCAGGTTCAAACACTTAGGCTGCTTTAAGATGTTCAACAAAAGCTACAAACAGCAAAAGAGCTGCAATAAGCATTTACAAGTCAGGTGTGTCCGAGAAATGTATATTTTAAAAAAAAACAAGCATTTGGCATATAGATCCTTGGTTCGTTTCAAATCAAACTCCTTTAAACGGATGGATATAAAATTTAAAGGGTGGTTAAATTTACCTCGGGGAACTGGTAAATGTTTCGTTCTTTTTGTTTAGAAGTAGCTACGTGCTATTTCCAAAAGTTAGTCATTGGACAAATTCCTTTAATTATCAAGATTTAGCTTCCATTGATGGAGGAGACAGTTCTAAAATTGGGCCTACATATGCTTGAACCCTTGTCTTAAGGATCACATCCCTATGGGATTGTGCAAGCCGAACTGTTTTTCTGTTCATGCATCTAATCAAACTCGAGGAAATTGATTTTAGGAGTTATCCCTTCTGAAGTCGTCACACTTCTTGGCATTTCTCTGCACACATCGATATATCTGGGTTTTCAAAACCTTGGAGCACTTAGCCCACTGGTGTTGTGAGGTGGTGGTGGTGGGGAATCCATCCCTTCAGTTTTTATAAATTAATCTTAAAGAAAAACACCACTACCTAATATTTACAGTGTGACTCCAACTAACTCCAGGCGCTTTCCATAGATTAACATTCCCATCTTTGTGATGTGGCTAGCCATTAACCCCATATGCAGACAGAGAAACTGAGGCACAGAGAAACTTAAGCATTTGGCCAGCCATTTTGAAGTTCAGTACCTACGTTATACTGTCACTCAGAATAATAGACGTCGTCTCATCACCTTTTATTTAACCTAGTGCTTAGAACAAAGAACTTAATAAATACTATGAAGATGACTATTAAAAATAATAATTAAGAACCCTTTTTAATAGCTTCCCTGTGGCACAATGTAACTAATGCCCATCTAGACAGCAAGCTCGTTGTAGGCAAGGAACCTGTCTACTAACTCTGTTGTACTGTACAATCCCAAGCGCTTAGTACAGTGCTCTGCACACAGTAAGCACTGAAATACCACTGACTGATAATGCCGACCTCTTTTTGAAGTAACTTGTTTTAAATTCCCTAAAATAGGTTTAAGAGTTGGTGGGGCAATTTGAAGGACCTAATTAGAAAAACCATACAGAGTCCATTGTAAACCTACTTCTAGGATGTTTTGTAATATAGAGTTTTAGTTTTCTTTATTGGTGATGACAGATTTAAAACCCTTAAACTGTGTGGCAATTTACAGAAGTGATTCTTATTCACAACTTTCAGTACAAGAAACTTTAAGGAAAGACACAAAAAGTAATACAAGTGACCAAAGAAATTCAAATGACAACTGCATCGAAATGAAAAGGAATTTAGTGGTGGAAAATGAGTCTCTACAGCCAGTGCTTTCCAAAAATCATTAAACATTATCCAAACACTGCAAATGACAAACTGAAAATCAATCCCAAACAATGAACCGCTACTACTATTCCCTCTGAAGTTGCAACTTGGGCAGGGTGTCAGCCATCTCTTAACTATGGCCGCGGAAGCCGCCTAACTGGCTTAGGTTCCGCTTAAAGCAACAATTAAAATCTTTTACAAGATGGATTTGGTGAGACATTCCAAAGTAGAAACTTGCTTCATTTAATCTCAGCTCTGCTTAGAAGTCACCTCCTTTCAGAGCAAAGGGCTCTTGATCTTGCTTATCAAATCAATGCAGTTCAGAGCAATGTTACGCTTGCTGCCTGGAGGTATCCCTGGAGATATTGTAATGCTTCTGCATTCAGACTAGTGCTCAGCATGGATGAAACCTTAAAAAAAAAACAAAAATGAGAGAGAGAGAGAGAACAATTTCATCAAAAGATCCTTTGGAAGTGATCCGAGAGAGCAGTTTTCCAACTAGTACTTTTATCCTCTAAACTGTAAGCTCATTATGGGCAGGGAAGGTGTCTGCTGATTCGTTGTATTCTCCCAAGCGCTTAGAACAGTGGCCTGCACATAGTAAGCACTCAATAAATACCATCGATTGACTCAGTAGTCACAATTTCTCCCTTGTAGCGGCAAAGCTGGCCAGAGAAGTGCCAATAAAATATCTGTAATTGGGACGTTTTAATTATCAATAGTTTCCAACAGTGCAAATTGACTGAAGTTTTGCTTTCCTAATGATAACTTTTTTTGGGACACCACTGACAATAGCAGTGGTGGTTATTGGAATGCAAAGAACAGTGTAGTTCTGAAAACCAAGACAGCCCCCTTAAAATCTGTTGTTTCATAATGGAAAAATACTTCACCCCTCAATTCCTGTTTGATCCTTGTCTCTCATCTGTTACCCCATTATCTCAATTCCCATTTTGGGACACCCTTTGCTTCCCACCCCTTATTTTCCCCCTTATTTGCAGCCATTAAGGCAGAAGGTTGCTAGAGACTCTGCCTGAGGAGTCTTTGGCGAGAGACTCAAGAAACACCCAGGGGAGGGACAAAGAACAAAAAAACAAGACAGCCTCTTCTGGCTTTCCCATCCCCACGCCCTTAGGGAAGATCTTCTAGTGACAGGCTCTGCCCTGTTTTCTAGAAGTTGCTTAGGACAGGGGATTGGGAGGAAGTGAAATACCCCAGCTCCCTAAAGAACCCAGTTGGGCTAGAAATCTCTTCAATGTCCATACCAGTTTAAGACTGTGTTTATTTTCTGGGTGCTACTGCCACACAGGTGTAGCTAACCAGTAGGCTGCTGGTCTTCAAATCTCTCCAAAAGCAATTTCCAGACCGCTCTTCCTATTTGGTCCAGGTTCACCCCTGGCCTCCCTGTTTTTTTTTTTTTTTAATGTTTATTAAGCGCTATGTGCAAAGCACTGTTCTAAACACTGGGGAGGTTACAAGGTGATCAGGATGTCCCACAGGAGGTTTCACAGTCTTCATCCCCATTTTACAGATGAGGTAACTGAGGCACAGAGAAGCCTCACAGAGAGTAACTTGCCCAAAGTCACACAGCTGACAATTGGCGGAGGCAGGATTTGAACCCATGCCCACTGACTCCAACGCCCGTGCTCTTTCCACTGAGCCACGCCTCCATAACAGAAGGTAGTTTATCGAGAAGTTCAACTTTGGGAGTTGACGGGAGGGCTGTTTGCTCTCTTTCTGAGGCCTCGGGGGATTAGAGAAGCAGCGTGGCTCAGTGGAAAGAGCCCGGGCTTTGGAGTCAGAGGTCACGGGTTCAAATCCCAGATCTGCCAATTGTCAGCTGACTTTGGGCAAGTCACTTAACTTCTCTGAAACTCAGTTACCTCATCTGTAAAATGGGGATTAAGACTGTAAGCCCCCCGTGGGACAACCTGATCACCTGGTAACCTCTCCAGCGCTTAGAACAGTGCTTTGCACATAGTAAGTGCTTAATAAATGCCATCATTATATTATTGGGCAGAATAACTAAAAGCCCAGTTCCCAGGGAGTATTTGAGTGCAATGGCTATAATGTTGTGAATTGAAGAGGAAGCTCTGAGTGGCTCCTCTATCTTGCTCTGGGATCCCTGTCCCACGACCTCCCCGCTAGCCTGCAACTCCCTCCCCATCCATATACTCCAGAGCACCACCCTCCCACCCTTCAAAATAATATTACATTCACGTCTCCTCCTAGAGGCCTTCCCTGATTAAGCCCTCTTTTCCCCGGCTCCCTTTCCCTTCTGTGTCATCTACGCACTTGGATCTGTGACCTCTGGGCACTTGGCATATGCCCCAAATTCAATCCTGCAGCACGTATTTACATGTACATAGCACTTAGCAAAGTGTTCCACACAAAGTAAGTGCTCAATTAATACCACTGATGACGCAAAAAAGAGCAACACGCTTCCTCTTTCCTCATCTGTAAAACGGGGATTGAGACTGGGAGCCCCACAGGGGACAGGGACTGTGTCCAACCTGATTTGCTTGTATCCACCCTGGCACTCAGTACAGTGCCTGGCACCTAGTAAGCACTTAAATACCACAATCACTATTACTATCATCTTGGTTTCAGAGCAATCTGCCGTTGCTGTGTCCCGATTTAGGGCAGCTTCAGGATCTCATTGGACGCTCACGTTTTAAAGTCACCAACATCCCAAAACACATCCCACCACTGAACATTTCTAAGGAGAGACACTTACCCTTCCTGGACGTGCAGAAGAAAGCTTGTGAAGGGACTGCGCCAGATGGATCTTGGGGTTATTCACCATTTGACCTATGGGATCGTGCTCTTTTTTCCCTGCAAATGCAAGCTGGGAAAAAGCGGTCTGGTATCCGGGAGTATCTTCTATGTCAATAAAATGCTCTTCATCAGGGATGGTGTCATCTTCAGGTAACTCAAAAAGGCCTATCAGGGCTTGCAGTAAGGGTGTCCTGGGGCGGGAATTGGGATAGGAAAAGAAAAGGTTACTACAACACTGGGAAACTTTTAAGAAGAATAACAAAAATAATAATGCAGAAAATGGAAAAGGGCATTTATCCCAAGTACTAATAATTCAATGATTTAGTCTGATATATAATACACATATGTGTATATATAGTATTTATAAAATATAAGAACTATTTCTACCCCAATTCTCTTTGGGCGTATTAAAGAGGCAAGAGATTTGAGGAAAAAAAAAATCACAAACAAATCAATTCTATTCGAGCTCTTATTCAGTGCAGAGCACTGGACTAAGTGCTCGGGAGAGTACAATACAACAGAATTAGCAGACACGTTCCCTGCCCGTAACAAGCTTACAGTCTACAAGGGGAGAAAGGCAATAATAAGAATAAATAATTTATAATATATCATTTAAATATGTACATAAGTGCTGGGGGGTTGGGAGGGAATATCAAGTGAACAGTACCAACCCTTTAACAGGATTGTAGCTATTAGAACATGCAAGCATTCTGAAAATACACAAGGGAAACCAAAATTATAACAGGCAAAATTTACATACAAACGACATTTTTTCAGCATGCTAAAAACTCACTTCCAGATTATTATTCAATTTCAGAGGTATGTGCTCTCATTTTGATTGATGTAAATTTTACAAAAAAAGATACCTGGAACCTTAAGAATATCCAGGACTTTGTATTTACCATAGTTTTGTGTACTCTGTATCCATCATTGGAGGGCATTCTGTTAATAACTTCGTAATTCCAACAGCACAAATCTTCTTCTCTACTTGTCCAGAAACTTTTTGTATTTCAGGAATAATAATTTTTTCTAAAACCATTCCAAACATTCTGTTAAGAAAAAAGTCAGTCTTTAATCGGTACTAGAGTGAATCACTCATAATGAGTAACAGTGTTTTCACGCACTGATTTCTTGTGATATTAGGTAGACACCAAATCAAAAAGTTGCTACAAAATGGGCTAGCTGGTTAAACAGAGTTAGAGAAGTCAGGATTCTGGGCCTTATCACTGAATTAGTCAAGAGAAATTTCTCTCTGGACAGCTTAGGTTAGCATTTAAAAGTTAAAATGAACCCAGTACAGTGTTAATAGCTATCTGGTCAGGCATTTTCTAAGCATAATTGTGAAGATTTTTTGTCACTCTGTTTCCTTTTCACTCTGGCTTACACATTTTGACAATTTAAAAAGAACAGGATAATAGGATTCAGCAGTGCATTGTGTACAAGGAGGAACCAAGTCAAAACTGTTAACTCCCTAGAAGAACAGGAAGTGAAAGTGCCTTACGGAGCAATCTCCAAAACACAAATTAATTTCTTTAAATCCACTATCAGTGGAGCAATGTTGAAGGAGTTCTGGAGGTTGAAACAGTGGGGTGGAGTTATGAGGGTGACAAACCAGACACTTATTTTTTGTTCACCCTAAATGGTTTATTCCTAGCTCCCATGCCTTCGTCCCTGGGTGATCCTGAGGTGTTTTTTTAAAAAAATTTTATTATTATTTTTTTAAAAAATCAAGGACAGGTGTACTCAGATGATCAAAAATAGACGTGCCTAGCTATCTCCCTTCCCCAGCAGTTTCAAATCCTTTCCTGATACGGAGATGGAAATACTGGAAAGGGACGTTTATGCTGCAGCCTGGCTCAGTGGAAAGAGCCCGGGCTTTGGAGTCAGAGGTCATGGGTTCAACTCCCGGCTCCGCCAATTGTCAGCTGTGTGACTTTGGGCAAGTCACTTAACTTCTCTGTGCCGCAGTTACCTCATCTGTAAAATGGGGATTAAGACTGTGAGCCCCACGTGGAACAACCTGATCACTTTGTAACCTCCCCAGCGCTTAGAACAGTGCTTTGCACATAGTAAGCACTTAATAAATGCCATTATTATTATTATTATTATACAAGTTGAACAAAGTGGGCTGCACAGCCATGCTCGTCATGTCTGGGCCTTACATTTAATACCCCTGCAGGAAGGGGCACTGACAACTGTTGGGGATTAGGAAAGCTTCACTTTCTTTTCAGGGGAACCTCCTCTGGCTCGTATTCAATTTATTCTTAGTGTACACTAGAAAGTCCATAATTATGACCCTTGTTGAAGGAACCAATAGGTAATTTAAAAAAAAAAAAAAAGAAAGAAATCCCAGAACAAAGGAAAAGAGAGCCCAAACCAATTACTTTTGCTTTTGATGATGATTACAGGACATGCATAAGAAGTAGATTAAAAAGTACTAACTTTGGTTGTATACTGTCAAATATTTCTTGAAGTGCTAGCGCCCCATATTTTACGCAGTACAAGTTTATGAAGACTAAGAAACCTGTTGAAAGAGATAATACAGGTTAGAATGGCTTGCTGCACATTAAACCAAACAAGTGACTTTAGTAAATATAAGCGTGAACAGGAGATTCTGGATGATTTCTGGCTTATACCCACAACTCCAATTTCTCACATGCTTTAAAGCTCCCCTAGAATCAGTCCCTTGCCTACCCCAAAACTACCATGCTGCGGTGCCAAATGGGTAAAAGCTTGAAGAGAATAATGCTCTTAATTGACAACTAAGACTTGTTTCTGCCAAGATGACTATTACCAATGATTTCCTCAAATTCAAATAAGAAAACTCCCAGGCAATCTATTCTGTTTCTTCCCATAGAAAAAATGGTACATGAGGAGATAAAATGTTTAAGGGAAGCGATTAGATTGGAGCTCAAATTCAGTTCTTTTAATAACTTGTTGTCCAAGTAATTATTTGCTAGTAGAGTGCAATTAAAATTAGTTACAGGTTTCATCATTTGAGTATCTGCATTTCAAGGAAGTCTTTAGTAACCTACATGAATGGGATAATGATATGAGGTCTTCATTTTCTTAAAGTATCCAACTGATTGAGCCCCTTTTCCTCTCCTCATCCTCCTCCCCTCCCCGTCGCCCACCTGCCCTACCCTT
The DNA here is from genome assembly GCF_015852505.1 of Tachyglossus aculeatus. Taxonomy (NCBI): domain Eukaryota; kingdom Metazoa; phylum Chordata; class Mammalia; order Monotremata; family Tachyglossidae; genus Tachyglossus; species Tachyglossus aculeatus. The sequence continues at coordinate 8,863,602 of NC_052073.1, read as the reverse complement.
TTCCCCCATCACAGCACTTGTGTGTATTTGTACATATTATTCTATTTATTTTACTAATGATGTGTATATAGCTATAATTCTATTTACTCTGATGGTATTGACACCTGTCTACTTGTTTTGTTTTGTTGTCTGTCTCCCCCTTCTAGACTGCGAGCCCATTGTTAGGTAGGGACTGTCTCTATATGTTGCCGATTTGCACTTCCCAAGCGCTTAGTACAGTGCTCTGCACACAGTAAGCGCTCAATAAATGCAACTGAATGAATGAACTTTTTGTGATCTTAAAAAAGATAAGCAGCGTGACAGTGGATAGAGCACAGGGCTGGGAGTCAGGAGGAACTGGGTTCTAATCCTGACTTTGTCACTCATCTGCTGTGTGACCATGGGCAAGTCACTTCACTTCTCTGGGCCTCAGTTCCCTCATCAGTAAAATGGGGATTAAAGCTGTGGGCCCCATGTTGGACAGGGACTATGTCCAACCTGATTAGTTTATATTCAATCGTATTTATTGAGCGCTTACTGTGTGCAGAGCACTGTACTGAGCGCTTGGGAAGTACAAGTTGGCAACATATAGAGATGGTCCTGACCCAACAACGGACTCACAGTCTCATACCAGGCTCATAACTACCCCAGCGCTTAGTAAAGTGCCCGGCACATAGTAAGCGTTTCAATACCATAACAAAAATCGTGTGTACCCACATTAGACAATATTTCACTTACTCTTGATAAACTTTGTTGTTTTGGAATTTTGAAGTCTTTGGAAGAGAAGAATGAAGATTTGCTTCTTGTACTGATCAACTGACTCTCTAGAGGATCACATAAAACGAGAGAAAGATGATATTTAACCACAGGATGCTTCAGTATGCTGGACAGCAAATGATGAAAAAAAAAAGCACATTTACACAGAACTTGATTTCCACTCATACTCACGGAGGCATGTGTTCTACAATACTGTTGAGAAGATAGAACCCTTGATGGTCATTTGCTTTGGAGGCAATTAGTTTCTGGAAAACACCTAGTAATCCAGGCTGAAATTAATAAACACAAGTGATAATAAGTGAGCACATACTTACCATGTCTGCTAAAGCCCTAACACAAAATCAGCAGCAGCGTGGAAGCAGCTGGCTCGGTGGGAAAGAAAAGAGAAGCAGAAGAAAAGAGAGAGAAGCAGCGTGGCTCAGTGGGAAAGAGCAAGGGCTTTGGAGTCAGAGGTCATGGGTTCAAATCCTGGCTCCGCCAATTAGCTGTGTGACTTTGGGCAAGTCACTTAGCTTCTCTGGGCCTCAGTTACCTCATCTGTAAAATGGGGATGAAGACTGTGAGCCCCCCCGTGGGACAACCTGATCACCTTGTAACCTCTCCGGCGCTTAGAACAGTGCTTTGCACATAGTAAGCGCTTAATAAATGCCATTATTAAAAAAAAAAATCATTCAGCTCAATGGAGGGCTGTCTTTCAAGGGTGGGCAAGGAAAGGAAAACCAGTCAGATCAGTTGCTTTCTTGGCAGCTCTAATCCAACAGGCTTGGTTGCGACGGAGACGGTGGCTTCAACCCCATGGGAACATAGTGGAGGCTATCACCCCGCTGGATTGGCACCTTAGAGGTGAGGCCATTATCTTCCCTCCTTTTGTGGATCCACTATCCACTTTCGTGGATAGTAGGCAGCCACAGCTAACCCAAGATAATGTCCCCTGACAGCAGACAGTGGGACTTTCTCATCCTCTCTGCCCTCTCCCTTCTTTTTCTTTCACCCTGCACTGCTCCAAGTTATCCCCACACCCCCGGGCCACCTGAAATGAAAAGCTGACCCTCCCGCCATGTAAAAAAATGAAAACGTTCATCTAAATCTGAGGTTTGGATTTTTCAGGATTTCAAGGTAAAGTACCCCACACACGATAGGCCTCACAAGTATACAAAAGCAAAAGATAACTACTTCAGAACTTTCTAGAGGCTTTAAGTATGGTTATTAAACTAAAATCACCTGCACAAAGTAGGCGCTCAATACATACTTGCTTGACAATCTGTTCTATTAGACTATTACAGACACTTTGATTTTTCCCCAAAATTACAGTTGAAAATGACAGCGCACAGCGTCGGAGAAGAGGCAACTTACAATTTTATCGGCAGCAACGCTCGCAATTGTATTTGAACCTCGTTCCAAATACGCCTGGAGCAGCCGCACCAGTGGAGGAATGTTTCCCGTCCTTTCCCACAGCACAGGTTGCAGGAGGTGAGGAAATAAGGCCATGTAGGAAGAGGGGATGTCATTTTTATGCGTTTCCAGAAGTAGCGACATCACTTGAAACACGTACGGGATGAACTCTGCAGAGAACACACCACATTTCAAATCTCACATTTAATAGAGGACAGTTGGCAGTTTACGTAAATTAGGGTTTTTTTTTTTTACTTTACTGGCATACAATAATAATTGTGGCATTGTTAAGCGCTTACTATGTGCCAAGGACTGTTCTAAGCGCTGGGGCAGATACGAGGTAATCAGATTGGACACAGTCCCTGTCCCACATGGGGCTCACAGTCTTAATCCCCATTTTACAGATAACTGAGGCACAGAAGCAAAATGACTTGCCCAAGGTCACACAGCAGATATGTGGCAGAACTGGGATTGGAACCCACATCCTCTGACACCCAGGCCCATACTCAACGGCAGCCATAAAGGCCTATCTGTGCGTATTTGGAAGGGCCCAGTTTTTTGGAGCTCATCTATAAAACGGCCCCTCCTTCTCCTGTACCCTCCCAAGCGCTTAGTACAGTGCTCTGCCCATAGTAAGTGCTCAATAAAGACCACTGAGTGGTAGGAGACTTTATTCTGAAAAATGGATAAAGAGCATATAATAGATAATTGGAGGAAAAAAAACAAAATGCATACACGAAAGTATCCTTAATAATAAGTATACCGACATTTTCAAGCAAAAGGGTAGCATATTTTAGGATGGTGGGTGAAGGAAGGTTGACACGGGGGAGTGTTGGAAATGCACACGGAGGCCGGGTGACCAGAGGGACTTGCTATCTCTTCTAATTTGCCAGATACCTTCTTTCTGCTTACCTTGCACGTCATTCTGAAGGATTTCTGTAAACACCATAAACAAAGCTTCTTCGAAGCTTCCAACAGCAGCAGGGTTAGTTTTACAAGTTATCCTTATTGATAAGCATATTGCTTCAAACATGTAATGATTGAAGTGAGGTTTGCTTGGGTTCTAAAATGAAATATGAAAAACCAATCACCCATATCATATTCACGTGGCTACCTTAAACACCATATATTTGAGTCTTTGGCTTTATTCTATAATTATTAGCTCTTACTAAATATCCAAAAAAACTTTAATTTCTAAAAAGTACTATATTAATGATTCAAAAATTCCCTTATCTAATAGTTTGATGCTGGGTCAAGAATACTACAGAAATACCCTGTATTCATTTAAATAGAATTGATTTCAGTTAGGCTGGGTAAAAATCTCTCTGAAAGCATTTCCTTTAAATACACCCAGAAAGAAGAAATAGGTTCATATTAAGAACAATTTCTAACCATCGCAACACTGTGGGAAATGTGGCAGAAGACTACAAATAGTTATATTTTAATGAAAAAAAGATGTTCATCGTCACCCTCCAATTGATAGGAATTTTTATCAGTGCTAAAATACCTATTTTCAGTCCTCTGCCACAGCCCCCAAACGGAAGCTACTTATAAAGTTTTAGCTAAAGGATAACTGGGAAAGGGGTGAGATCTAGGAGATCCTGGATGGGAAGACCAATAAAGAGAGGACAACATACCCAAGGAATTTTAACGTAAACCTTTTTTTGTGGAAACAATAAAGATATTTCATTATGTTCAATTAGAACTAGGGTCTAAGAATAAACTGGGAAACCTAATTAGCAATTAATTTTGTTGCCAATACTACAAGTGAAAAGAAACTATCCAAAATTGAGAAGAAACTAGATCATGAAAAATTCTTATTTTCACAGTCTTTCAATTACCAAAAATGTTCATTTACTACATAAGAAGTCATTCCCTAATTATAACTTTGAATTTATTCTTTTATGGGGGAAACTCAAGCATTACGTTGATGGACATGCTGAACTACCTGAAACTGTACCTTCCTGATCAGAAAGCATCTCTTCTAGAGACCAAGTTATAAAAGGGAAAAAGCATTTTAAATTGTCTCTTTACCTTGCTAACAGCTAGGAGTTTCTGTGTAAGCTGTGTGATGAGAGTAGGGATGTAAGGGATTATGGCTTCTTGTAGTAGAGAAAAGCTTCTCATGATAGCTGCAATAGAAAGGAGAGGTGTATAAAAGCACAGTTAAAACTGCAGCAGTGGGTTTCCTATCTGTAGCCTCATTTCTCATTTTTTCCTCCAAAGATCTCTGTGATTCAAGGGTCTTTCAACAGTCACCCTCAATAGCTTCCATGGAAAATGGATGATAAATGAAAAGTTGAACATCGGGTTTCCATACAGAACTAGAAGCAATGAAATGGCAGGAGTGTGGCAATTACCTTTAGTGACTGCGATCAGCATCACAACTGAGCAATATTTTGCCAAAAGAGAAAAACAACAGAACATCAACAAAGGAGGAGGATGGACAAAGCTGGTTATCGGTGAATAAGGGAAGATATGAAAACCAGAAGAGGGGCAGGGATGGAGCAGGGAGAAAGAGGAGCAAGGAATGATCTGTGCCCATCTCCTACAAATAATAAACCTCCTTCACCCGATGTTACAGCAGTTGCGGAGAAAGGCAGAAATGATCTTTGTGGCATTAACGGTGCCCCTTGACCAATGCTGTATCTTAGGCAAACATGAAAAATGTTTATACACAGGGACTCTGGTCAGGTGTCTGAAGGGGTCCCTATGTAAAAGCCAATGCAGGTTACACCAATGCTGCTGAGTAATATGGTAGAACAATGAATATCTATCTAATTACCTAACGGAAGTAACTACTCACAGGATCCAATACCTCTTCCTAAAGTACAACAGACATTCCTCATATTTAACAAGAAGTTCTCAAAAAAAAAATACAAGCACACTCTCTTCTTTCCTCTCCAAATAACCTACTCACTGTGCCTAGTTCTCAGTCTCCTGGCCCAGAGTTCCCCACCAACTCAAATCCACCCGACTTCAACAGTCCTCATCTTCAAAGCACCTCCCAACCTCCACACACTTTTATGGTATTTGTTATGTGCTTACTGTGTGGCAAGTACTGGGGTTGGTACAAGTTAAATCAGGCTGGAGCCACCAGGGGCTCACAGTTCAAGTTAGAAGGGAGAATAGGTATTTAGCCCGATTTTGCAGTTGAGGAAACTGAGGCACAGAGAAGTTAAATGACTTGCCCAAGCTCACACAGCAGGCAAGTAGTCGAGCTGGGATTAGAACCCAGGTTCCCTGGCTCCAGGCCCATGCTTTATCCTCTAAGCCACTCCGCTCCAGCCTTTCTTAAACACATCATCCAGGAAGCCTGCCAATTTTTCTTCTTCCCAGGTCATATTCCCCAGCTACACCTGCAGTCCCAACTACAGAATTGTATACTCGCAACCACCTACAGCACTTCTCCAAGTTTCACTTTACGCAACCTATTTCAAGCACTAACTCATACATAAGCTACTTCTTCCTCCACCTAGAAATTATTTTAGTGCTTGTCTTCCCCAGTAGATTGCAAATTCCTTGAAGGCAGGGATGTTAGTGTGTGCACTCACTGCACATAGTAGGTGCTCAAATGCTACTGACAGACTGTTTGGACTACTTACTAATTCCAATAGGAAAACCGGAGCAGGAAAATGTACGCATAACACCTCAGAACAAACTGGGGCATTCGAGAGAGGACTAATTCATTCGTTGGCAAGAGCTACCGCTGTTGATTATCAGATTGGCAGAAATTTTACTTGAACATCCCAACTGCATACCCACTGAGAGGACATAAACAGTATAGATTCCTTGTGCATCTACAGAGAAGCAGCGTGGCTCAGTGGAAAAAGCCCGGACTTTGGAGTCAGAAGTCATGGGTTCAAATCCCGGCTCCGCCAATTGTCAGCTGTGTGACTTTGGGCAAGTAACTTCACTTCTCTGTGCCTCAGTTACCTCATCTGTAAAATGGGGTTAAGACTGTGAGCCCCCCATGGGACAACCTGATCACCTTGTAACCTCCCCAGCACTTAGAACAGTGCTTTGCACATAGTAAGTGCTTAATAAATGCCATCGTTATTATTATTATTATTGTGCACAAAGGATCAACCCATCAAGACTAAAGGGGCTAGCACGGTGCTAGATAACACTGCTTTTGCTCTAGTCGAAAGAGCTCTGACAACCTCTTTTACTACTTTCCCGCTAAAAGGCACGAAATGAAGATGAACGGCAGTTTTTAATAAATCTAAGATACTTCTTAACTCCAATCCCTGTCCACAATGGAGGACTGCTTACCTTTCATAATGTACTCATTTTCCGAAGAACCGGGAAGTGTGAGCGCTTTGAAAAGGTTTGTTAGCAGAATCTCTACAAAAGGTACCATTTCTGCAGCTGTAATGCTGTAGGTAGGGGAAAAAAAATGTTAAAATACCTCCTCCTCTACCACGATCAAAGAAGCAGTGCTGTTCTCATCCACTACCAGTGGAGAGAGGCAGCAGCTGGAACTTCAGCAAGTTGCCTTCCCAGCTACTGAAACATTAGAAATGCTCTAATGGCTAGGGATGACCCTGCTGAGGCCCTACTGAGAGCTCACCTACTCCAGGAGGCCTTCCCAGACTGAGCCCCTTCCTTCCTCTCCTCCTTTTTCCCCCCTCCATCCCCCCATCTTACCTCCTTCCCTTCCCCACTGCACCTGTATATATGTATATATGTTTGTGCATATTTGCTACTCTTTATTTATTTTACTTGTACATATCTATTCTATTTATTTTATTTTGTTAATATGTTTGGTTTTGTTCTCTGTCTCCCTCTTTTAGACTGTGAGCCCACTGTTGGGTAGGGACCGTCTCTATATGTTGCCAACTTGTACTTCCCAAGCGCTTAGTACAGTGCTCTGCACACAGTAAGCGCTCAATAAATACGATTGATGATGATGCTACACCAATAGGAACCTGAAAACTGTACATTCAGCTGAAATGTACAGCTCTTACTGCTGTTGGTACTCTATAACTTATTGGTTTTACTTCATTTGTCCTCTTCTATCTACTGCCAATTCCCTCCCTTCTGGACTGTGACCCCCTACCAGGACTATGAAGTATCATCCTCACGCTTTGCCCCAACACTCAGAAGAGTGTACTACACAAACTAAGCACCCCCAAAATGTGATAACTAACATACCATCGGATATTCAGATAAATTGCTTAAGGTAGGGAAAAAGAGGTAAGGTATGCATGCTTACTGATTTGATCAATAATTAAAACCCCAAAACAATATAGCAACATTTTTTGATAGCAATGGCCTCTAACTTACAGGGTAGTGTTGCTTGATCCCCTCATAGTGAATAACCTTTCAAGAGCATGAGCTGCATATGTGTGAACTACAATACTTTCAGCTTGAAGATGACTGATCAAAAGAGGAATGGACACCAAAAGTTGCTCTTTTGGGACCTGAAAAATTCAAAAAGGAAACAGGTAACCTAAAAATTCTGTCTACAGATTCAAGTTTTTTTTTTTTTTTAATCCTAGAGCCAGCTTCCCTTTATATTTAGTTCCAATAGGAAGTGATATGCAATTTCTGACGTCTATGATGGTCAGGGGGATTTAATACAATGGAACAGTTAATGCTGTGTTCTGTTCTACAGTCTGGTCTTCTAATCTCAACAGCTATGAAGGGTTGTGTGAGGTCAGAAACTGCAGACATGTGGACTGCAAAATGAGGAAGTAGACTGCCTGAGAAGTTTCTATTTCTCCATGACAAGTCCCTCAGCATAATGGAAGAGTGACTGCAAAATGATAGGAAGTATTCTTCTCTGGCATCAAACCCCAACAGATAATAAGTTGGCTTTGAAACCTTTAGAAGATTGTTTTTACATAATGTAAAAAAGTGTTCAAGACAACCTTTCAGTTAGAAATTGTGTCCCCTTAGGTATCCTGACTAAGGTACCTTATTTTGCACACTAAAATAGTGTTCCATGTCCTGTTTGAACTCTGGCCACTTTCACAAGATACAGTTGCAATAAACAGACACATAAGTGATCTTGCAAAATTTTTCTGTGGGCCAAACCCAGACTCTAGTATAAAAGGAAGAAAGTCACCTTTCAACTATTACAAGATTCACCCCTGTACTGATGACCAAAAAATATTTCTGAGGAAAACAGCATTATTGATGACAGCACACTCAGAATTCCACAAAATCTACCTTCCAAGTGACAAATTATATTAAGAAAGTAAACAGTAGATTTTAAATATCAGGTGAAGTGATTGAGCTCTGTGCTATAAGACTTACTTTATAAGTTGAGCTATTTTAAAGTGATCTAAATAACCACCATAAAAGACAACTTACTTGATTCCTGAAAATCATGATATACTTGATACCATCAGCTTTAAGGACAGGAAATTCATTTACTGTGAAAAGAAAGTAATGGTAATGTCAGTCCTGAGCATTGGCCCACAAACCAACAATTTTTTCCATAATAAAAACTGGGACATTCTTGTCGGGTTTTAACAGTAAAAACTGGTTCTGAACACTCTTTCCTTTCTCAAGTCACTAATGCTACAACTTCTATCAACTGCATTTTTAGAGTGCTTTCTTTTAAAAACATGATTATAAAATACCGTTTAATGAGCAAATGGCAATGAATTGAGTCAAAGTTTGAGATAAAGACCATAATGATGATGACTGGTCCCTTGCTTCCTAACACTGAGGGTTATGGATACCACCCGTGGAACACTAAGGCAGCCTTGACTGGGATTCATTCTTGGCTTAGCTCCAACCCATCCCAAGAAGCAATGCAGGGAAGCTGGTTCTCGTAAATTAGTGCCTAATTAGTCTTAGAACGCCAAAGACAAAAATAAAATTTACTGGACCCGTTCTTTCCTTTCCACCCAAACCCAGGTACTTGTCATTGCCCTGGATAGATGCCACTTTAAGCCTTCTCGCTAGTCTCCGTACCTCCGGCCTCTCTTATTTCACTTGGCTATTTGGATCATTTTTTTTTTCCCAATTGTCATTTTGCACATGTCGTTGCCCTAGTCCCCACAAACCTTCAGCAGTTTCCTACTCCTCTGGAGCAAGCAGAAATTCCTGACTCCTGACTATGAAGCACTCCTTCCGCTTTCTCCCAAACCAATATCATGGGGCCTCATTCCCAACTCTGCCATCTGATCCCTTGGTCATGCATGGATCTCTCTCTTCTCTCATCCCTGCCAGATCACAATGCTCTCTATCTTCAAAGTCGCTTCTAAGTCCCCACCTACTCCAGGAAGCTCGCCTTGGTTATTCTTTCCTTCCTTAGGTCATATCCTCCCAACTCCCACCCCAGCCCTCATGCACTCCCCATCACCCACAGAATTCCTGTACATATCAACTGACAAACTACAATTTAAAGCACTTCCTTTTTTCCAAATATCCATTTCCAGTTTCACCTTTCTCTTTCTGTAAATGAGACTAACATTATTTCCTGTTAGATGGAAGATTAGTTCAAACGTACTCCTCTTCTCAAGTGCTTAGTACATTTCAGTGTCAAAATACTCATAATGCATACATCACAAAAAGATCCTCAAGCACCTATGCACATTTTATTAAAAAAAATCATTTCTGTAAATATGAATATGCATGACAAGGCACTAATAATCAAGTGTTTAGTACAGTGCTTTGCACACAGTAAGAGCTCAATATATACAAGAATGAATACTGATCAAACCTACAATGGAAATAATTTGGAAGGGGGGAAAGCAAAGGTACACGCGGAAAAACAATAACCACACTTGCTTACCGTTAGTGGACTTTAAATCTGGCTGAATGTGATTTACGAAGAATTCGGTTAGATTTACAAGTTCGTTTGCTTGTGTAATTCCATGCTGAAAAATAAATTTAAGACCAATGAAATCAACATCGAGAGCCATACTGGGGCAGTGTGAACAAGTAATGGAGTGAAGGATTCTATTACACTCTCTCGAGAATTAAGTCTAGTGCTCAAAAAATACCTTTGATCGAAAGACTGATTGCTGTATGACCGTACTTCAGACACCTATTTGTAAAATGAGGATAATACTTGAATATATTATTGGCCAAGTGACTCAGAATGGGTCACTAGAATGAAAATTATAAGCCTTAAATAGCCCATCCCTAAATAGAGGTCAAGGAGGACAACTATGGTTGTCAATAACCACTAATTATGATTAACAAATGCCATAATTGTTAATAGTTACCCATTCCTCTTTGCATCGAGCAGAAACTCCTGACCGTTGGCTTTAAGGCACTCCATCAGCTCTCTCCCCTGATCCCCACTCTTCTCACTTCACGCAGCTCAGATGCTTCGCTCTCCAAAGTCAACCTACCTTCTATACCTCATCATTTCTCTTGCCACTGACCTTAGTCCCACCCTTCTGCTTCACAGCTAGTAGGACACCGCTCTTCCCATCTTCAAAGCCATTCTGAAAGTACATCTCCTGCATGAGGTTTTCCCTGATTAATCTCTCATTTCCCCCAATGTACTGCCACTTCCTACCTTCTATACCACATCACTTCTCTCGCCACTGACCTCTTAGTCCCACCCTTCTGCTTCACAGCTAGTAGGACACCGCTCTTCCCATCTTCAAGGCCATTCTGAAAGTACATCGCCTGCATGAGGTTTTCCCTGATTAATCTCTCATTTCCCCCAACGTACTGCCACTTCAGAGTCAACGAAGCCCTGAGGTGCTCACACTCCTCCCAGGGGGTCAAGGATCGAACCACAACAATAACTCTGTTATTCTGTACTCTACCAAGTGCTCAGTACAATGTTCTAAACACGGTAAGCATTCAGTAGATTGTAAACTCCTTAGAGGCAGGAAATAGATCTAACTCCCTTGTACTCTCCCAAAGAGCTTATTACAGTACTTTGTAAACAGTAAATGCTATTAAATACTCCTGATTAACTGATTTGGCAAATTCAAGGTATCATTTTCATCAGAGAAAGGAAAGTCAAGCAAATAGAATGAATACCAGAGCAGTTGCCTAGGTGATTTCTGAAGTGCGTTAGGCAGGCAAAGTGTAGATAGGCCATAATATATATATATTTAATTGGTCCCACTCAGGCATTAGTCCAAATGCAGCATTATCATGCTATCTACCATAAGAATACACTCAGAAGTGCTACAAGTTTTGATTACAGTGCACTGTACACTAAGGCATATAAATCAGTTCTGTCACCAGTCCATGGTGTGACCGGGATTTCTATAAGGATTTTTTCCAAGAGATAACTGGGATCAGAATCTTTAAAGGACAAAAAAACCTCTCTCGCCAAATATCTATGGGGACAATATTTAATACTTTTGGAACTAGGAACTCAGCCAATCTCCAGAAATGCGATGTGGGCTAACCAACCGCATATTACACATTTCCCTCTTCCCCTAGAGCCTGTCCCTTTAACTTGCTGCTCCCTGGGAAAGACTCCAGTTTAAATGGATAAAGATCCACTTTTCATCAACTAGTTCCCTCTTCAGAAGCAGCATGGCACAGTGGATAGAGCACGGGCCTGAGATTCCGAAGGTCACGGGTTCTAATCCCGCTCTGCCACATGTCTGCTGGGTCACCTTGGGCAAGTCACTTCACTTCTCTGTGCCCCAGTTACCTCATCCGTAAAATGGGGATTGAGACTGTGAGCCCCACGTGGGACATGGACTGCGCCCACCCTGATTTGCTTGTATCCATTGCAAAGCTCGGGAGCTCGTTGTGGGCAGGGAATGGGTCTGCTGGTTGTTGTACTCTCCAAAGCGCTTAGTACAGTGCTTTGCACACCGTAAGCACTCACTACACTTGAAGGAATTGCTTAGTACAGTGCCTGGCTCATAGCAAGTGCTTAACAAATACCATTATTATTATTAGAAGAGAGCTGAATGAAAGGATAATCTCTGGGCAAAACCAACAAAACGTTTCTCATTCCTAGTTCTTAGCTTCTTTGCAGACGAGAATAAACATCAGAGTAACAATCAGCATAGTATCTTTCCAGATGAGAGTAGCCTCTGGGGAGGTATTTGATTAAAAGGAGGTCAACTACCAAAATTACCAACAGCAGTCGCAAATCCCCTTTTGGGCTGGAAACAGCTAGGTTGGGCTTCTTTTTTTCCCAATCAAGCCTTAAGCCTCAGCTTTTGAGTCACGAAACCTTAGTCTGCTTCTAGCCTGTGGTCTGATTTCTGGACTTGGGAGGTTGTTAAGCTGTTTTTTTAATAGGTGTAAATAAAGAGGTAATCACCCTCTGAGTCTGGGCTTTTGATGCCAAAGAGGTGACGAGGTAAATGGCAGCATCCTTGTGCTTCCAGTTGACCGATGGATTCTTCGCATATTCCTGCAGCATGGAATTAACATAGCCGGAGAAGATGCCAGTCACAGGTCCTTCAAAAAACTTGCATAAACCTCGTACTAGGTCACAAGCAGCTCTGCGCCTGGTATCAATATCTGTAAAATTAAAAACAATTTTCCAAAGTAAAGAACAAGACGGGCTGCCTGGTTGACAACATACTGTAAGTTTCCAAATTCACTTAAATTCACTTAAAGTAATTCACTACGTTAGCTGGCATTTTAACGACCAGAAAGCTCCAGTAAATGGCACTTCTGAGACTTTGGTATTAGCTGTCTTTGAGTAGGGGGCTAGTGAACTCAAATCTGAAGGCTTCTCCCATGGCATTTAGCACTGATCGAAGCAGCGTGGTCCGGTGGATACAGCATGGGCCTGGGGGTTCAGAAGAACCTGGGTTCTAATCCTGCCTCTGCTACTTGTTGTTGTGTGACCTTGGGTAAGTTACTTCACTTCTCCGTGGCTCAGTTACCTAATCTGTAAAATGGGGACTAAGACTCTGAGCCCAATGTGAGACATGGATTGTGTCCAATCTACTTAATTTGTATCTACCCCAGCGCTTAGTACAGTGTCTGGCACGTAGTAAGTACTTCAATACCATAAAAACAAACAACCCCCCCACCCCATTCTTCCATCAGAGTCCTAGCAAGGCCATTTTGGACAGCATAAGGGGACACAAGCAGATGTCCCACTAATACTTAGGCCTTCATAGCCTTGTACAAAATTCCCTACTTGGTAGCCCAGCCTTGATAGACCAGAATTTGATTAATTGATACCTCTCCTTCCCTGACATTGGAGATAAATTTTCGAAGAAGACAGTATATACTATTCACTGAGAACTCTACGAAGAAGATAATAAGCAAGGGGCCTTGGAAAACAGAAGGACCCTAGAATATAGAAACAAACAAGCAGATATGGGCCGAGCTACCCTGCGGTGTCACCAGTCCAGAAGAAGCATGAAGCCAAGAGAAAGAGAATAAGACCTGGAGGCAAGAGGTTGTGGGTGGGTGTGAAGCAGGAAGATAGCTGAGCCAGATGGTGGGAGCGAGGGAACGAAGAAAAACCTGGCAGGGAGGGAAGAGGTTCAGAAATTTCCACCTCTCCTCCAAAATATTTCTGGATTTGCTACCGAATATCGTGTGCAGCTTAATTTCATCACCTTAGGTGGAAAACTATGCATTGCAATCTAGTGGCACCAAGCTTCGAAATGATTTGAGAAGCAGTGTGCTTAGTGGCAAGGGCACGGTTTCGCCGCTTGTCTGCTGGGACAAGTCGCTTCATTTCCCAGTGACTCAGTTTCCTCATCTGTACAATGGGGATTAAGACTGTAAACCCCATGTTGGACATGGTCTGTGTCCAACCCGGTTTGCTTGTATTTACCCCAGTGCTTAGTACAGTGCCTGGCACATAGTAAGCACTTAAATCCCATTAAAAAAGACCATTGGAAGAATACATCAGCATGTTCCAAGATCAAAGCGTGATCTCTCTCCTTATGTCTATGGGGGCAAGTCAACCTCTTGAACTCCCCAACAGGGCACAGAGTGAGCCCTGGGTGCCTGCTCATTCTGCCCAAGGGTTAAAGCAACCCTATGGCTACCTAGAAGACCTTCATTCTCTATCAATTTGATAGTGAGAAGAGACACTTTTAAAATAAATGAATGTTGTCACAGGTCTACATTTTCAGGACCCTCTAATTTACAAAAATCTTTCAGTTTTGGTCAAGTATTAATGGTATAGTAAACTGCAAAGAATAAAAGTGAGAAAATGAGCTCGGGAGATATCTGGAGACGTAACGATAGCTTACCAGACCCTTCTAAATCTCTTCGGATATACTCTTCAGAATTATCTTCAAAGGCTTCTTCGTCAGCAGCTACAAAGAAGGAATTGACAAATTACGGCGGACGTGTCAGTGCGCTTTGCGGCCTGCTGCTCATAACTGTGGTTTTGCTTCGTAAGAAACAATTGCCATCAAATGAGTACACAGACATTAGCTTCAGTATTAAATACCAAAAAGGATGCTTCAATTAAAAACAATTCGCGACCCAAATCTCTGTTCTTTTACAAACTTGCTATTGAGCTTGATTCAACTTAAAATTCGATTTACATTAAGATGCAAACCTCTGGAAGAGACGAAATCTTCCTTTGGTGTGACCTATGCAGCAACTACTACAAAATTACAAATACTATCAAAACTCTGCAGTGTAAGTTTAAGTGAAATTTAAGGGAAATCCCAATTCCAGAAGGGACTAATTCCTGTGTCTACTCCGTTCAATCGTTGAATAAGCAGGGTTGAAATGACCAATTATTTGACCAATTATTAGCAGTAAGGCTAACTAGGAGAAATTCTTAATTATTTTGCTAAGAGCCTAGAGGTAATGTTAAAGCCCCGTCAGAGCATGCCATCTTTACACAGAAGGTTACATTACAGCAGCTGCATTTCTTCATGCAAATAGGAGAGCTCTTTGTGAGCAGGCAATTTATCTGTTATATTGTTGTTACATTCTCCCATTCGCCTAGTCCAGGGCTTTGCACACAGTGTTTTGGCTTATGCTGTCGAGTCATCTCTGACCCATAAGCGCTCAGTAAATACAACTGACTGATTATAGAGTGGAGCACACTCGGAACAAAACACAATAGGCCTATTTAACTCACGACCCCCGTGCGATTCACTGTGAGGATGCCAATTGCTCACTATCAGAGAAGTGGGAAAGCTGTTTGAGTTGATGAGACTCTCTAGGATCTAGGGGTTTGGGAGAGGAGTCACTTTGGAGCCAAAAGCTCTCCCAGCTGGAAACTGACTGTAAGCTTCTCATGGGCAGGAATCATGCCCACCAACAATACTGTATTGTACTTTCCCAAGCGCTTAGTGTTGGGATGGAATGATGGCCCCTCTAGCACACAACAATGAGGCGGGCTGCTCAAAGAGGGGAAAAGGTAGGCTCAACTGTGCTCTCCTGCTGCTGCCGCTATCCTCTTCAACTCTTGAACTTACAGGGGAGAGGCAACGAAGCAAGCACCAGAATTTAGTTGCGAATTAAGAATTTAGACGGAATATCCTAAAAGTGAACAGCTGTTACAGGAACAATCTAAAAGACACTAACCCTCTCGGTTTACAAAAGCTTTTATTAGGAATTATTCACCCCCCCGAGCTACATTCATATTCTAAAGTGATAATTACCTCTAAATTCCATGTTAGGAACAATAACCTTCTCGCAGATACTTGTCAGTGTGTTCTGGTCCTCGAACAGATTCTTATAATGAGGTCTTTCACAAACTGAAGCCAGAAATTGAATTGCATTACTTACCAACTGGAACAAAACACAAAAATACATACTTTAAAACTGCATTTTTGCCTCTTGAAAGAGCAATACCTACTGCATTTTCTAATCACCAACTTACCAAATCATATTTAACCTCTTGGCCTGTCGTAACTAACAAATTCCAGATTGCTGTGACAAAACGAGGCAGATATGGCCGGAATTCTTCATCGTATTTTTGAGCATACAGAGCAGCATTATCACAAATCTGGGATTTCAACAGTTCCAATAAACCAGCTTCCTCTTCATCCTCATGTGAAAGAAAACTGAGAACTCAAACCTGAAACTTTCATCAATACTATCATGAAAATTAAGAGACACAGTAAAGAGCAATTTAATACAGTTAAGATAAAGTGCAAAGCCAAGTAGGTTACATTTCTTAGAAAGATGTAAAGCATGTTCAAATCTGATTAGTCAGCCATTCAAGACAGAAGGAGCTTAGGTGGACTATTTTCATTTTATATTAAAGTTACTCAAGAAGGGATGCTGCAAAAATTGCCCATTTAAAATGAAAACTCTCTCTTATAGCAGCAATAACCTAGTGATTTAACTCTACCACCTGGAAAAATGTATAAATTGACTTCTCAAGCTTACTAGTTCCAGAATACTGTTTAAAATAATGCCAAGCCTCCTATCAGTAAATGCTGCTATCATTTTACTAGTGATTGAAAGCACCATTACGTTTTACAGTACCGCACCTCTCTCAACTGGAAAGACAGGAAAAAACCTCAGGGAAAAAAGAGTCTCTTCCCAATCTGATCAGAGAGCAAATTAAGCAGCAAAAGATACCCTGAAGACCTGCCACAGTTCACAGACATTGGTCTAATTTGGCCTCCTCTACCCCTAGCCAGTAAATGACTCTGTCACTGTCTGTCTCTGACTCAGTCTCCCTCTCTTCCTTTGCCCTCAGATGTTCCCTAATCCTACCCAACTCCTCCGCCTATCATCCTCAAACCTACAACCTTCCATTCTACGATCCAGACTCGCCCCACAGGGTGACAGGGGAGCTTTTCGGCCTAGCAGAGTAGTCTAGCAGATGGGAGCAAACTAAGGGTTTTTTGTGGAATGCCTGAATCAAAACAAAACCGTTTGAAAGCACTGCCTCAGACACAGAAAAATTCTAATTTTATGTACAACGACTCATACTGCTTCCGGTACTCGGCGGTAATGCAGCAACTCAGGCGAGAGAAAAATACGCAATGGACAAATGGAGAGCTTCACATAATACTTACATCAGTTTGCAAAAGCTTATTATCTAAAGTTAAAAGATTATGGAAGTTGGTCATCCATGTCTCCATATTATCTTCAAAAAATTCAGGAAGATCCTACAAAAGACAACAGGAATCTCATGCATGAATTTGATAGTATGACAAGTTAATGAAGAAGACAAAAACACCCACGTCTTTTTTCTCAGCTCACATTACTATTTGCTTTGGCCAATTTAGCAACAGTTTGGGTTTGATATATTCATTAGGATAATATTTCTATTTGCAAGTTTCAACTCCTTGGTTACTACACTATCACTTGAAAGCCATATACATCCGAAAGCATGCTATTATTATTATTATTATGGCATTTGTTAAGCACTTATTATGTGCCAGGCACTGTACTAAGCACTGAGGTGGGTACAAGCAAATGGGGTTGGACACAGTTCCTGTCCCACGTGGGGCTCACCAACTCAATCCCCCTTTTACAGATGAGGTCACTGAGGCACCGAGAAGTGAAGTGACTTTCCCAAGGTCACACAGCAAGCAGGCGGTGGAGCTGGGATTAGAATCCAGTTACCTACAGTACACCATCAGCAAAATGGTCACTTGCCTTCTGCAATCAACTACCTCTTCTCCCACCATACACCGTCTCAGATGAGACAAAAGAGAAGCATATCACAGGCAAATGAGTAGTAGACTACGTCCCTGAGAAGCTCATGACATGATTCTCCTCAGGTGCAAAGCTCAAAAGGCAATCAAATCGATAGTCGCTTCATTTATGTGGGGAAGCCATGGATTTTTTCTCCTCATGGAACCTGTGTTTCTGGAAGGGGATCCAAATGTCCACCCCTGTAATAAGACTGAGCCTTCTGCTTTGGCCTGTAATATTTTCATTCTGTGCTGTGTGGACACAGGACTGTAACAGCGCTTATCCTATCCCATCTTGCCTGCTGCATCAGCCTCCTTGCTGATCTCCCTGGGTTAGAAAATGAAAACACTTCCAGGATTTTGCTTATGGCCACATCCCAGTGGCAAAGGCTGAGGTCTGCCCAAACTTTTTATAAGGATGTTACATTTACCAAATACTTTCTCTCCTTCACCTCTGGTTTTTACTGTGTCCTTTAGTTTACAAGTCTTATTATCTTCAAGTTTACCTTGCAATTCAGTAAATTTCCAACCAATTATATTTTTTGGTAGTACTCTCTTTTTCAGTTATAATCCTCTTTAACTATTTCTTTTTCCATAGACCTAGAGGTTATTTCAAAAGAAAGTACTGTAAGAAAGTACTGAAAGTAAGACTGTAACATTAATTCAGGTGCTAAAAGACCAGAATGCAGTGCTTTTGCTCTTTAGGAAGTATTCCACTTGAAATTCAGAGTCAAAGTAGAGGAAAATTAAGGGTGTAATTTGAATGTATAAAGCAGAAGATTTAATCTCTGGCTGTAATCACACCCAATTTACATATAGAGATTCACAATTTGCCAAGACAAAAATGTGTGTGCATGGCTTTACATCCTTAATTCTAATGGTAAATTTGAATCTGCTACAAGCATTTTGATTTTAAATTCTTCTTTCCAGGAACACATCTCCAATCTACAGCAAGATAGTGTGCCATATTACTAGTAATGGTGAAACAGAGCTCATTCCTCATTGAGTGAAGCTAACTCACCTGAAAGTTTAAACTGTAGAACAGTTTGGCAATCAGAACTAAGGAGGAAAAAAGAACTTTCAGAGCAGAAGCATCAGTTGAATGGGTACTGCAGAGTTCAATAGTGGCCTGGAGAAAAAGGAGGGGAAAACCAAGGAATTAAATTTATAGAAAACATGTGAAAAGTCAATCAAGATAGAGTTGAGCTGGCATTAACATTTTGAATAATTGAATTTTCAACTAGCATTTTCTCTAGCTCAATCACTTTATAAAAATACCCACAGGTAGATACAGCAAGCACAACTGCCCTTCAAAACATACAAAGCCATTTGAGCATTCCTTTTCAAATACTTTAAAAGGCTTACCAAAAGAAGCTACACCATACCTTGAAAAGATTTGTCAAGGGTAACGCAAAGGCATCCAGAACAAGTTTTATTTCAGTCCACAGTTCATTTGACTTAAACTCATGGCGATATCTATACAAGAGGTAGAAATATTTAACTGCATTTTAACTCCACTTTAATTACAGAACATGATTCATTGTCTAGAAGGATTTAAGATACAAATGGCAAAGTTCATAAGATTTCCATTTTCACCTATACACAGATTCCAAAACTGTTCCATAGAATCGATTAATAGCATTTATTTATTTACTACGTGCAGAGCACTGAATAAGTGCTTCAGAGAGCACAATTCAATCATTCATTCAGTCATATTTATTGAGCGCTTACTGTGTGCAGAGCACTGTACTAAGCGCTTGGGAAGTATAAGTCGGAAACATATAGAGACGGTCCCTACCCAACAACGGGCTCACAGTCTACAAGGGGGAGACAGGCAACAAAACAAGTAGACAGGTGTCAATACATCAGAATAAACAGAATTATAAGTTATATTATAACATCATTAATAAAATAGAGTAATAAATATGTACAAATATACACAAGTTCTGTGGGGAGGGCATGGGGGTAAAGCAGAGGGAGGGAGTGGGGGCGATGGGGAGGGGAGGAGGAAAATGGGGGGCTCAGTCTGGGAAGGCCTCCTGGAGGAGGTGAGCTCTCAGTAGGGCTTTGAGGGAGGAAGAGAGCTAGTTTGGCGGATGTGTGGAGGGACGGTAAGCGCTCAATAAATACGATTGAATGCCGGGGTCGATGGCGGGATAGGCGAGAATGAGGCACAGTGAGGAGGTTAGCGGCAGAGGAGCGGAGTGTGCGGGCTGGGCTGGACAAGGAGAGAATGGAGGTGAGGTAGGAGGGGGCAAGGTGATGGAAAATTTGAAGCCAGAGTTCATAATTACGTTCCCAGCCCACGGTGAGCTTACACTCTAGAGGGAGAAGTGAATTTTCAGTCATTTTTTTTTTAAGGACAGATATATGACCTTTTGTTTTAGGTGATAAAGGAGAATAAACTACTCTCTTTACCATTTCAGGGCCAAGTTACCAGTCCTTAGAAAAGGCAGTCATTTGAAAATAAAAACAAGCACATTCGGGAAAAAAACCCCCCAACAAAAAAACCCTTCATTTTTGCCTTCTTATATACAAAAAGACCAGTACCTTTTAAATAATGAATGAGCTGTGCGTAGGACTCCATTAATAACATGGAAGTCCCCACTCTGAAACCGATTCACCATTTCTGTCAGTAGGTCAGGCCATTTCTGAGGGAAATCTTCTCTACCAATAATGCTAATTGCATCGCTCAGCTGAAAAACAAAGGAATCGGTAGGTGAAAGTCTCAATGAAATAAGCCTGATGAGCATTAAAAAAAAAATGATTACACATTTTTACCTGTTTTTGGATTTGTTCTGGACTGCTAAGCATCAAGTGTACTATGTTGGCCTTTATGGCTATTCTGTCTGCTTCGAAGATTTTATTTGGTTCATCTTCAATCTACAAGTAAAATCAGAGATTTGGTAAAATATTACACAACCACAACTTGGAGAAATGTTCTTTTAGTTTTATCCCCCCTTTTAATGTCAGTACATCATCTCATCAGTCATATCTTCAGGACAAGTTGCAGAAATATAGTAATTTTCACCTTCACCCACGAGGCAAAGCACTTCCCTGGAGAGGCTTTCACTATTTATAGTTATTTTAAAATATAACAAAAAGCCTTAAAGAAAACAAAACACCAAAAAAACCTCAACCACGCCTCAACATAAAAAAAATGGCCAGAGCTGCAACACAGTTGAAATTCACCCATATTGTAGGTTCAAAGTCCAAGCAATTATCTAGGTAAGCTGAACCTACTGAAGATATTGAGGTAACAACAAGAACTCAGAGATTGTACAATCCATCTATCTCTTCCATATAAACCAAATAGAGTCCATTTATTTCCTGTTTAATATTAGTTTAGCAGTACTCTGTCTTGATTCTGAATGCGCAGAAGAGCTAAGACAAATACACACTTATATACTATACTACTTACAATTCTCCAGTTCCTCTTAATGTAGTTCTTGAATGTTACGGAGGCACACACTTTGATGACATTATCTTGCGACTTCTCCAGAAGTGTTAAAAGCAACAGTGGGTAATTCTGGCTTCCTTCAACTGATTCAAGAAACTTCTCGGCTGAAAGAAAATTTCAGTTCTGGGAAAAGCCTAAATTGTCTTTTCTATATCAAAATCTACTTAGGAGACTTTTGCAAGTGAAGAATACACTGCATTTCAAGGTGCCAACAAAGTGGCCCATTATCATTTCTACTGGAGATCAAATAAATACAGGAAATCATCCACAATTCCTTTTAAATCAACATCTCTAACATTAAAATATACAGCCATTGACATTTAACCAGCTCCACCACTGACCCATTTGCCTCTCGGAAAGAATCTTTAAATCTGTGTCCTAGTTTCTTTAATACTATGAGAGTTTCACCAAGGATATTTTAAAAGGTGATAGTCTGTAGCTTATATATGCTAAAGTGCATTTCATAAAAATGACATTTTTGCATTATAATTAGCATCTTTCAAAACTTGTTGAACAGCCAGATACATTTCTCAATAGAATAAAACTCGGGCCAAAAACTAAAGGTCAAGTCTTGGAAAATCTTTTTTTAAAGCAGAGAAGAATCAACAAAAGGCTAATTTGTTCTTCTTCAGGAAGAAAAAGCCCCTCAAAATGCAGTTGTTTACCTGGACGCCTGATGGCAGGATCAGGATCAAGTGTCTTCTTCAAATATTCAGTTAATGTTTGCAGGTTTGCATCACTCAACTCCATCATTGCAGAACTAAAATAAAGACAATGTTTTGGTGACTACTGAGTGACTGTCTTTTGTCCATTCCACAAAGTCTAGTCACTGTTGGCATTTGATGATAAATGCAGCCCACTCCTCTATATAAATGGATTATTCCTTTATTTTATGTGATTATGTTAAGAATGCTTTAGTTGCAAGCATTATTACTCTGCCCTTCTTGACTATGGTGAGCCAAATTCCGAAGGAAGACTGAGGAGAAAGAGAAGTGGCAAATTAAGAGACACTGGAAAAATAATAGTGGTAGGAATGAAAGAAGAATGGAAATAGGGCAAAAAAGTTTGCTTGCCTGGAACAAGAGGGAATGAAAAGAATGAAAAGACTGAAACAATAATTCCTATAATCCAAAGATAAATAGAAAAGTTGTTAAAAAGTGTAAATCAGTTTGAATATTGCCAATCCACAAACAATAAGGCCATTATTTCACTTAAACTCACCTGTAGGCTATTAATGAATCCTTCCACTTTCACATAAAACCATGCTGCCTCTCAATCTTGTACAAGGGCAAAGACAACATGGGGAAAACAGGAGACTAATACCCTTTCTATCATAAGAGCTTTCTACTAAACACCTATTTCATGCAAGACATTATGCTAAGGGCTTTGGGAAATTATAAAACAATACTTTATATTTATAAAGCACCTTTCTGTTTCCAAAGTGCTTCCACATTATTTATCTCATTTTATCCTCACCACATGGGGGGGGGGGGGGGGGCAGGTGTCATTATCCCCCCTCTGAAGGGCAGGAAGATCATCATCATCATCAATCGTACTTATTGAGCGCTTATTGTGTGCAGAGCACTGTACTAAGCACTTGGGAAGTACAAGTTGGCAAGAGATCGAGACTTGCCTGAACTGGGAACTAGAGCCCAGTTCTCCTTGGCTTCCAGACATGGGTTCTTTCTGTTAAGGTGGCAAGGCCAGAAAGGAAGGGACTGATTTATAAATTCTGGTATTTGTTAAGTGCTATTTGCCAGGCATTGTACTAAGCTCTGGGGTGGACACATGCAAATAAATCGGGTTGGACACAATCCCCGCCCCACACGGGGCTCACAGTCTTACATTTTACAGATGCGGTAATTGGGGTACAGAGAAATGAAATGACTTGCCCAAAGTCACACAGCTGACGAGTGGCAGAGCCAGAATAGTGCTCTATCCTCTGCACCATGCTGCTTCTCTCATGTCCTGCATGGGGCTCAGAGTCTAAGTAGGAAGGAGAACAGGTTTGAAATCCCCATTCTGAAGAGGAGGGAACTGAGGCACAGAGACTTGCCCACGGTCAAACAGCAGGTAAGTGGTAGAGCTGGGATTAGAACCCAGGTCCTCTGATTCCCAGGCCCATGAGCTTTCCACTAGGCCACACAGCCCACAACAAGCTTACAATCTAGAAGGGGAGACAAGGAAGAGGAGTTCAGTTTTTGCCTGTATTACAACAGTGGCACTGGAAAGACACGGAAATGAAAGATCTCAAAGAGAGTTGGAAACAGGAGATTGTAGAGCAGGTGAGAGATAGGAATTTGGGAGTTATATGCATAGAACTAATGGCTGACAAGCTCTCCAAGTAGCAATAATGATATTTTTTGAGCTCCCACAGGGGTTCTTTACTAAGCACTTGGGAAAGTACAACCAAAATTCAAGACACATTTCCTGCCAATGAACTTACGTTCTAGTAGGATAGTTGCTCCAAGAGAGGGAGTGTGGAAATAGAGGCCTTCCCAGACTGAGCCCTCTTTTTCCTCTCCCCACAGCACTTGTATATATTCATACAGATTTATTACTCTATTTTACCTGTACATATTTACTATTCCATTTTGTTAATGATGTACAACAGCTTTAATTCTATTTGTTCTGATGATTTTGACACCTGTCTACCTGTTTTGTTTTGTTGTCTGTCTCCCCCTTCTAGCCTGTGAGCCCGTTGTTGGGTAGGGACCGTCTCTATATGTTGCCAACTTGTACTTCCCAAGCGCTTAGTACAGTGCTCTGCACACAGTAAGTGCTCAATAAATACGACTGAATGAATGAAATAAAGAGTAGAGGACCCTGACCTGGGCCTTGTAGGATTATCCACAATCAAAGGGTGAGGAGAAGAAGACGAATCAGGTAAGGAAACTGAGAAAACGTAGTAAGGGAGATAGGAGGAAAACCAGGGCTGTGTAGATAAATCCAAAGTTATAATAATAATGATCATCATCATCAATCGTATTTATTGAGCGCTTACTATGTGCAGAGCACTGTACTAAGCGCTTGGGAAGTACAAATTGGCAACATATGGTATTGTTGAGCGCTTACTATGTGCAAAGCAATTATACATGAACATAGCTGTAATTTTATTTATGTGTACTGATATTTGTCTCCCCCACTCTAGACTGTGAGCTTGTTGTGGGCAGGGAATGGCACCGTTTGTTGTTTTATTGTACTTTCCCTAGCGCTTAGTACAGTGCTCCGCACACAGTAAGCACTCAAAAAATATGACTGACTGAATGAATGAACGGAGAGTTTCTAGGAGAAAATGGTCACCCAAATGAAGCAAACCAAGAATGACTACAATAGCCATTATATTTTGCCAGGAAGAGGTCAGCTGAAGCTTTTGGTGAGGTCTCAGAAAAGGAAAGACGGTGAAATACAGATTATAGGTCACGTAGTTTAAAAATTCACTTATCACATCAATCAGTCAGTGATATTTGAGTGTGTACTGTGCGCTTAAGCCCTCGGGAGAGTACAATACCAGAGAGCTGGTAGACACATTCTCTGCCCACAATGGACTTAGGGTCAAGAGGGGAAATTTACAGTCTCTCTTCAAAATTCTCCATTTTCTTCCCAACATCACCATCAGCTTCAAGGTTCCTCACCAACTACCTCCATCTTATACTTAGGCTAATTTCACCTGCTGCTCCATAGCTCCCTCTCTTCATTCTTTTCTAGCTAACCTTCTAACTAAACCTTGTTCTTGACATTCCCACTGCCCCCTCCTTATTCATACCGTTTCCCTGACCTGAAACTCTGCCACCCTTAACCCATCAGACACGCAGGTCCTCCTAAATTTTCCAACAAGCCTTCCCTGATTTATTCCCAATACTTCAAAATCACCTCACCCATCAGCCACCTCTGGCACTTACACATTTACATTCACTCTCAGCACCTGTTAATTTCTGTTTAATCGATTGTTCTGTTTCGTTTACTCTGATTACCCAATTTGCAAATATTTTTATGTTTGCCTCCCCACATTAAAACGCAAGATCCTTGAGGGTGGGGTATGCATCTCATCTTCGGTTGTACATCCCCAAGTGCTCAGAACATTTTGCTGCGCCCACTGGGCACTCAGTAATACCAGTACAACCACCGCCAACATTCATTCATTCATTCATATTTATTGAGCACTTACTGTGTGCAAAGCACTATACTAAGCGCTTGAGAGGGTACGATACAACAATAAACAGGCATTCCCTGCCCACAGTGAGCTCACAGTCTAGAGGGAGGTAAACAGGTATACGTAGTTGTTGCTTTTTGATGGCAAGTGTGGGGCCTTGACAGGCTGTCATTCAGTCAATCTTATTTATTGAGCACTCACTGTGTGCAGAGCACTGTATAAAGTTATTGGGAGAGTATAATAAAACAACAGACAGACACTCCCAGGGAACTTTTAAAAGTGTTTTGATGGTGAACGTTTTGTGGAAGCAGCGGACGTTCAAGACTGTGAGCCCACTGTTGGGTAGGGACTGTTTCTATATGTTGCCAACTTGTACTTCCCAAGCACTTAGTACAGTGCTCCGCACAGAGTAAGCACTCAATAAATACAATTGATTGATTGATTGAATGGAATAGGCAGTGTTTCGGAGGTTCAGAGGCATACTGCACAAAGTGGCAAACAGGAAGTCTGCCTCATTTCCAAAGCTTTATGTACTTTGAGTTGTTCTTGGGTCTCTCACCCACAACCAATCTCTGAATTTTCCATTAAGCCTGATAATAAAAAGTACCCCAAAAGCCTGACTGATTGAAAGGCAGTACTGAAATAGGCTTCCTAATTGGTCTTCATTCAGAACTTCCTCATTAGTGAATATTTTTGGTATGTCAACTGTGTGCATATTATTGCAATTAGAACCAAAGAGATTTATCCCCAAATGAAGCAGCCTTGATTTCCAACCCAATGGGAAGACAAAACCAGCAACATATAATAATAAAAATAAAAATAATAATGGCATTTGTTAAGTGCTTACTACGTGCCAAGGACTGTTCTAAGCGCTGGGGGGATACAAGGTAATCAGGTTGTCCCACGTGGGGCTCAGTCTTAATCCCCACTTTACAGATGAGGTAACTGAGGCACAGGGAAGTTAAGTGACTTGCCCAAAGTCACACAGCTGACAAGTGGCGGGGCAGGGATTAGAACCCATGACCTCTGACTCCCAAGCCTGGGCTCCTTCCATTGAGCCATGCTACTCTCTTCTCTATATAGTCTATAAACAGACACTTCATACCTGGCTTCCATACACTATAGGTGGAAGAGGGTAAATGAAATTTACTGAAGTTATAGGTTTTATGGATCAGCTATTGTCAGAACTATATTCGACATGCCCATGAACTTGTTGCATTCACTCGCTGCACGCACTGTCCCAAAAGGAATGTACCTGGTTCCTCCACACTTTACTGAGACTGCCACCATCGTTACCAGTGTGAATCTTTAAAAATGATCATATATTTGAAAAAAAAAAAAAAAAAAGCAAGGGGAATGAGAAATCTACAAAGCTTTTCCAAAGCAAGCTTGGGCCTGAAGGCACCAAACTAACTCACAGAGAGCAATGCCAAAAAATTATCAAATCATCTATTTTAGGAAACAAAACTCTCTTTCACTTGAAAAATATATTTCATGAACTCAAGAATAAATTTGCGAGCTTTTAGGAGACATTTCACTCCAACCTCTTAATATTCTTGGGCCTGAAGGCACCAAGCTAACTCACAGAGAGCAATGCCAAAAAATTATCAAATCATCTATTTTAGGAAACAAAACTATCTTTCACTTGAAAAGCATATTTCATGAACTCAAGAATAAATCTGCGAGCTTTTAAATTTCACTCCAACCTCTTAATATTCACCAGCATGGAGATTTACCTTCCACGTCGTCTAGCAAAACCACGGCCAATTCAAAAATTAGAAAAACAGTCTCATTCGGCATCACCTCAGAAATAATCATCATTCATGTGCCCCTTGTTTAGTTTTCTTACAAAATAACCTATAAACCATATTATTAATCTATCAATCAATCGTATTTATTGAGCGCTTACTGTGTGCAGGGCACTGTACTATAAGCGCTTGGGAAGTACAAGTTGGCAACATATAGAGACAGTCCCTACCCAACAGTGGGCTCACAGTCTAAAAGGGGGAGACAGAGAACGAAACCAAACTTACTAACAAAATAAAATAAATAGAATAGATATGTACCAGTAAAATAAATAAATAGAGCAATAAATATATACATATATACAGGTGCTGTGGGGAAGGGAATTCCAAATTCTTTCCCATTTGATCTTAATGTCTGCATTCCAAGTTAGGTTCGCAATCATCTCCAAAATTGGTTAGAAAGGACAAGCTTAATTGACTGCAAGAGTTATTTTATTCCCACTCGGGTCTGAAAATGCCTCTCCCTCACTCTCTACATTGTAGATGTACTTTTTTCCTCAAGGGGAGTTCTGTTCATTTCACTCCCGCGAACCTTAGGGGATTTCCACTCATTGTTAGGATTAAATCAACACTGCTGATCAGGGTGCTTTACAGCTCTACACTAAATGAACCCTAAACCTTATATAGCCACCACCTTCCTGTGACTTCCCACCTGGCTCAAGTCACCGGGCACCTCTATTTTCCAACAATTCCATCTTTCACGCCTGTTTTTATCTAGAATACCCTTCTCTTCACCCATCTATCCTGCCCCTCCCTCAAAGCTCTACTTTCCATGAAGCCTTCTCAGACTGTTATGACTGGCGTTACCTGGGCTAATCACATTAGCGACTTCCAGGCTTTCTGGAGACAACAGTAGCTACACAAAATACTTATATTCCTGTCCTATCTACCAACTCTGCTGCATTCTCTCTGTGGGGTCTGCACATAGTAAGCGCTCAATAAATATCGCTAATTGATGATTGGCATGTTTCTGTCATCGTTGTAATACCTCGTTTTGCCTTAGTTATTACAGAATACTAGTGCGTGTCATATTTTCTTCCCTTTGACATCTTCAGGGTGTATTAGTGTTCTTTGCATTTAGTAGGAGCTCAACTGACATTACTATCAATGCAAGAAAAGGGAAGGAAAAAAAGGCAGAAGGAAAGAGTTCTGAGGCAAGATACTGCATGGCACACCTTCAAGACTATTCCTTATTAATTGGCATTTGTTAAGCGCTTACTATGTGCAAAGCACTGTTCTAAGCGCTGGGGGGGATACAGGGTGATCAGGTTGTCCCACGTGGGGCTCACAGTCTTCATCCCCATTTTACAGATGAGGGAACCGAGGCCCAGAGAAGTTAAGTGCCTTGCCCAAGATCACACAGCAGACATGTGGCAGAGAGTCGGGATTCGAACCCATGACCTCTGACTCCAAAGCCCGTGCTCTTTCCACTGAGCCACGCTGCTTCTCATATTAGTTAAACCACCACTCCCTAAGCCACAAGTTGCTCTTGGGAGGTTCCCCCAACCACGTTGTCCCACCCAGTCGGCTACAGGGAGCAAAAAAAATAGAAAGCATAAGAGAAGCAGCGTGGCCAAGTGGAAAAAGAACGGGCTTGGGAGTCAGGAGGACCTGAATTCTAATCCCGGCTCCGCCACTTACCCGCTGTGTGACTGTGGGCCAGTCACTTCACTTCTCTGGGCCTCAGTTCCCTCATCCGCAAAATGGGGATTCAACACCTGTGCTGTCTCCTACTCATGTCCCATGTGGGACCTGATTATCTTGCACCTACTCCGACGCTTAGTACAGTGTTTGACACAGAGGAAGCGCTTAACAAATACCACAATTATCAGAGATAAATCCCATGCTCCTATAACAACAGTATCTAGTGAGCTTGTTCCGTATACAGAGCATTCGACTACACACTTGAACTTACCATCTAGTGGGGGATATGGACATTAAAATAAATTACGGATAGGAAGAGCAAGTGCATGCAAGGATGACTCCGTAAAGGGAAAAGAAGAGGGGGTGATGTGCAATTAGTGACATGTGATTTTAGTATGGTTTTGGGGTTAGGGCCTTAATTCTAGACATAGTTGAGGAAACAGACAAGGAAGGGGTGGGAGGTGTCTGGACTCACAAAGATGTAAGGGTGGAGGAAGATACCAATCAATCAACTGTATTTATTGAGCACTTACTGTGTGCAGAGTACTGTACTGCTTGGGAGAGTACAATATAACAAAGTTGGTAAACATCATCATCATCATCATCAATCGTATTTATTGAGCGCTTACTGTGTGCAGACCACTGTACTAAGCGCTTGGGAAGTACAAGTTGGCAACATATAGAGACAGTCCCTACCCAACAGTGGGCTCACAGTCTAAAAGGGGGAGACAGAGAACAAAGCCAAACATACTAACAAAATAAAATAAATAGAATAGATATGTACAAGTAAAATAGAGTAACACATATGTACAAACATATATACATGTACATATAAACATGCTCCTACTGAGTCAGTAGTCAATTGTAGAATAATAATAATAATAATAATGATGGTATTTGTTAAGCGCTTACTATGTGCCAAGCACTGGGATAAATATAATGTAATTGGGTTGCCCCACGTGGGGCTCACAGTCTAAATCCCCATTTTACAGATGGGGCACAGAGAAGTGAAGTGACTTGCCCGAAGTCACACAGCTGACAAGTGGAGAAGCGGGATTAGAACCCACAGCCTCTAACTCCCAAACCCGTGCTCTTTCCACCAAGTCACACTGCTTCAATTTGGGGATTTCTGTGCTTCCTATGTGCAGTGCCCTGGCCTAAGCACTTGGGAGAGGACAGTTTAAAGACACATTCCCTGCCCACAGCAAGCTCAGAGTCTAGAGGAAGAAACAGATACTGATGGAATTTAAAAAATTGCAGCTATGCCCACCGCAAGCTTACAAGGAGGGGCACTTCGAGACCCTTCCCACCAATGAGGGGGGAAAAAAAGGAGGCAGTACACAGAGGGTCCAGGGGTTTCTTATTACTCTATTTATTTATTTATTTTACTTGTACATTTCTATCCTATTTATTTTATTTTGTTGGTATGTTTGGTTTTGTTCTCTGTCTCCCCCTTTTAGACTGTGAGCCCACTGTTGGGTAGGGCCTGTCTCTATGTGTTGCCAATTTGTACTTCCCAAGCGCTTAGTACAGTGCTCTGCACATAGTAAGCGCTCAATAAATACAATTGATTGATTGAAGTTGTGAAGATATATGTTGTGGACAGAGCATGGGCCTGGGATTCCTGTATATATGTATATATGTTAGTACATATTTATTACTCTATTTATTTTACTTGTAGATATCTATTCTATTTATTTTATTTGGTTAATATGTTTGGTTTTGTTCTCTGTCTCCCCCTTTTAGACTGTGAGCCCACTGTTGGGTAGGGACTGTCTCTATATGTTGCCAACTTGTACTTCCCAAGCGCTTAGTACAGTGCTCTGCACACAGTAAGCGCTCAATAAATACGATTGATTGATTGATTCAGAAGGTCAGGGGTTCTAATCCTGACTCCACCACTTGTCTGCTGTGATAATTAAGGTATTTAATAATGATGGCATTTGCTGGGCACTTACTATGTACCAAGCACTGTACTAAGAGTGACCTCATCTGTGAAATGGGGATTACGACTGTGAGTCCCACGTGGGACAATCGGACTACCTGGTAGCTACCACAGCGCTTAGAACAGTGCTCGGCGCATAGTAAGCGCTTAACAAATACCATCATTCTTATTATTACCTTTTATCTCTCCCAGTGCTTAGAACAGTGCTCGGCCCATAGTAAGTGCTTAACAAATGCCATTATTATTATTACCTTGGATCTCCCCCAGCGCTTAGAACAGTGCTCGACCCATAGTAAGCACTTAATAAATACCATCATTATTATTATTACTCTGTATCTACCCAAGCACTTAGAACAGTGCTCGGCACATAGTAAGCGCTTAAATACCATCATTATTATTACCTTGAATCTACCCCAGCGCTTAGAACAGTGTTCAGCATAGTAAGCGCTTAACAAATACCATTATTACTATTATTACCTTGGATCTCCCCCAGCGCTTAGAACAGTGCTCGGCACATAATAAGCGCTTAACAAATACCATCATTATTATTATTACCCTGTATCTCCCCCAGCACTCAGAATAGTGCTCGGCCCATAGTAAGTGCTTAACAAACACCATTATTATTATTACCTTGTAACTCCCTCAGCACTTAGAACAGTGCTCAGCCCTTAGTAAGCGCTTAACAAATACCATCATTATTATTATTACCCTGTATTTACCTCAGCGCTTGGAACAGTGCTCGGCACATAGTAAGCGCTTCACAAATACCATCATTATTATTATTACCTTGTATCTACCCCAGCAATTAGAACAGTGCTCGGCACATAGTAAGCGCTTAACAAATACTATTATTATTATTATTACATTGGATCCCCCCTGGCGCTTAGAACAGTGCTCAGAACATGGCGCTTAACAAATACCATCATCATTATTATTACCCTGTATCTCCCCCAGCGCTTAGAACAGTGCTCGGTACATAGTAAGTGCTTTACAAATACTATTATTACCCTGTATCTACCCCAGCACTAAGAACAGTGCTCGGTACTTAGTAAGCGCTTAACAAATACTATTATTACCTTGGATCTCCCCCAGCGCTTAGAACAGTGCTCAGCACATAGTAAGCGCTTAACAAATACTGTTATTATTATTATTAGTAGTAGTAGACTAGACCGTGAGCCCGCTGTTGGGTAGGGACCATCTCTATATGTTGCCAACTTGGACTTCCCAAGCGCTTAGTACAGTGCTCTGCACACAGTAAGCGCTCAATAAATACGAATGAATGAATGAATATTATTACCCTGTATCTCCCCCAGCGCTTAGAACAGTGCTCAGCCCATAGCAGGCGCTTAACAAATACCATCATCATTATTATTACCTTGTATCTCCCCCAGCGCTTAGAACAATGCTCGGCACATGGTAAGCGCTTAACAAATACTATTATTATTATTACCTTGTAACCACTCCAGCGCTTGGAACAGTGCTCGGCCCATAGTAAGCGCTTAACAAATACCATCATTATTATTATTACCCTGTATCTGCCCCAGCGCTTAGAACAGTGCTCGGCATTCATTCATTCATTCAATCGTATTTATTGAGCGCTTACTGTGTGCAGAGCACTGGACTAAGTGCTTGGGAAGTACAAGTTGGCAACAGGCGCTTAAGAAATACCATTATTATAATTATTATTACCTTGGATCTCCCCCCGCGCTTAGAACAGTGCTCAGCACATAGTAAGTGCATCCCAAATGCCATTATTATTACCTTGTATCTCCCCCAGAGCTTAGAACAGTGCTCAGCACATAATAAGTGCTTAACAAATACTATTATTACCCTGTATCTCCCCCAGCGCTTAGAACAGTGCTTGGCACATAGTAAGTGCTTAACAAATATCATTATTATAATTATTATTACCTTGGAACTCCCCCAGCGCTTAGAACGGTGCTCGGCCCATAATAAGCGCTTAACAACTACCATCATTTTTATTACCCTGTATTTACCCCAGTGCTTAGAACAGTGCTCTGCCCATAATAAGCACTTAACAAATACTATTATTATTATTACCTTTGTCACACACACCCCCGCCCCCCGGGCGCTTAGAACAGTGCTCGGCCCATAGTAGGCGCTTCCCAAATGCCCCCCTTCTCATTATTATTAGTGAGGTGCTTCCAGTGTCCTGCGGATGGTGTGAGCCCGCTGTTCATTCATTCGTTCAATCGTATTTATTGAGCGCTTACTGTGTGCAGAGCACTGTACTAAGCACTTGGGAAGTCCAATCAATCAATTGTATTTATTGAGTGCTTACTGTGTGCAGAGCACTGTACTGAGCGCTTGGGAAGTACAAGCTGGCAACATATAGAGATGGTCCCTACCCAACAGCGGGCTCACAGTCTAGAAGGGGGAGACAGACAACAAAACAAAATATATTAACAAAATAAAATAGATAAATATGTACAAATAGGGTAATAAATACGTACAAACATATATCCAGGTGCTGTGGGGAGGGGAAGGAGGTAAGGTGGGGGAATGGGAAGGGGGAGGAGAGGGAGAGGAAGGAGGGGGCTCAGTGTGGGAAGGCCTCCTGGAGGAGGTGAGCTCTCAGTAGGGCTTTGATAAATGCCATCATTATTATTATTAATGAACGAATGGTACGCCTGACGAACCACGAGGGCATTCATCCATTCAATCGTATTTACTGAGCGCTTACTGTGTGCAGAGCACTGTACTAAGCCCTTGGGAAGTCCAAGTTGGCGACATATGGAGACCCATATATCCCTACCCAACAGCGGGCTCACAGTCTAGAAGGGGGAGACAGACGACAAAACATATTAACCAAATAAAATGAATAGAATAAATATGTGCAAATAAAATAAGTATATAGAGTAATAAATCCATACAAACATATATAGATATATCCAGGGGCTGTGGGGAGGGGAAGGAGGTAAGGCGGGGGCTCAGTATGGGAAGGCCTCCTGGAGGAGGTGAGCTCTCAGTAGTGCTTTGATAAGTGCCATTATTATTATTATTATTATTATTATTAATAATGAATGAATGGTACGCGTGACGAACCACGAGGTCATTCAATCATATTTATTGAGCACTTACTGTGTGCAGAGCACTGTATTAAGCGCTTGGGAAGTACAAGTTGGCAACGTAGAGAGATGGTCCCTACCCAACAGTGGGCTCACAGTCTAGAAGGGGGAGACAGACGACAAAACATATTAACAAAATAAATATAATAAATATGTACAAATAAAATAAGTATATAGAGTAATAAATCCGTACAAACATATATAGATATATCCAGGTGCTGTGGGGAGGGGAAGGAAGTAAGGCGGGGGCTCAGTGTGGGAAAGCCTCCTGGAGGAGGTGAGCTCTCAGTAGGGCTTTGATAAATGCCATTATTATTATTATTATTAATGAATGAATGAATGGTACGCCTGAGGAACCACGAGGTCATTCAATCGTATTTATTGAGCGCTTACTGTGTGTAGAGCACTGTATTAAGCGCTTGGGAAGTACAAGTTGGCCACATAGAGAGACGGTCCCTACTCAACAGCGGGCTCACAGTCTAGAAGGGAGAAACAGACGACAAAACATATTAACAAAATAAATATAATATGTACAAATAAAATAAGTATATAGAGTAATAAATCCGTACAAACATATACAGATATATCCAGGTGCTGTGGGGAGGGGAAGGAGGTAAGGCGGGGGCTCAGTGTGGGAAGGCCTCCTGGAGGAGGTGAGCTCTCAGTAGGGCTTTGATAAATGCCATTATTATTATTATTATTATTGATGAATGAATGGTACGCCTGATGAACCACGAGGGCATTCATTCATTCATTCGCATTTATTGAGCGCTTACTGTGTGCAGAGCACTGTACTAAGCGCTTGGGAAGTCCAAGTTGGCCACATATAGAGACGGTCCCTACCCTACAGCGGGCTCACAGTCTAGAAGGGGGAGACAGATGACAAAACACATTAACAAAATAAAATGAATAGAATAATTATGTACAAATAAAATAAGTAGAGTAATAAATACGTACAAAAATATATACACATATCCAGGTGCTGTGGGGAGGGGAAGGAGGTAAGGCAGGGGCTCAGTGTGGGAAGGCCTCCTGGAGGAGGTGAGCTCTCAGTAGGCTTTGATAAATGCCATTATTATAATTATTATTATTAATTAATGAATAAATGGTACGCCTGACGAACCACGAGGGCATTCATTCACTCGATCGCATTTATTGAGCGCTCACTGTGTGCAGAGCACTGTACTAAGCGCTTGGGAAGTCCAAGTTGGCCACATATAGAGACGGTCCCTACCCAACAGCAGGCTCACAGTCTAGAAGGGGGAAACGTGACAAAACATATTAATAAAATGAATAGAATATATGCACAAATAAAATAAGTAGAGTAATAAATACGTACAAAAATATATACACATATCCAGGTGCTGTGGGGAGGGGAAGGAGGTAAGGCGGGGGCTCAGTGTGGGAAGGCCTCCTGGAGGAGGTGAGCTCTCAGTAGGGCTTTGATAAATGCCATTATTATTATTATTATTATTATTAATGAATGAATGGTACGCCTGACGAACCACCACGAGGGCATTTACTCATTCAATCGTATTTATTGAGCGCTTACTGTGTGCAGAGCACTGTGCTAAGCGCTTGGGAAGTCCAAGTTGGCCACATATAGAGAAGCAGCGTGGCTCAGTGGAAAGAGCATGGGCTTTGGAGTCAGAGGTCATGGGTTCAAATCCCAGTTCCGCCACTTGTCAGCTGTGTGACTTTGGGCAAGTCACTTCACTTCTCTGGGCCTCAGTTACCTCATCTGTGAAATGGGGATTAAGACTGTGAGGGATAACCTGATCACCCTGTAACCTCCCCAGCGCTCAGAACAGTGCTTTGCACATAGTAAGCGCTTAATAAACGCCATCATTATTATTATTATATAGAGACGGTCCCTACCCAACAGCGGGCTCACAGTCTAGAAGGGGGAGACAGACGGTAAAACATATTAAAATAAAATGAATAGAATAAAATATGTACAAATAAAACAGAGTAAAACGACATGGCTCCCGTGAGCAGCTCGGCTAGGCCGCGGGTAAACCGTCGCCCCTCAGGGGGGGAAGCGTGTGGGTTGCATCCCGCGCCTCAAGGCGGAGGGAACGGGAATCCCAAACGGGAAGCGTTGGGAAAAGGCGAAGCCCGCACGCTGCCCGCCCCGCAACCTAACTCGCTGAGGGGCGGGAGGGGCGTGATTGACGTGGGCGGCGGGCCAATCAGGAGCCGCCTTCCCTCAGCCGCTCGGTTGGGCCGCGGGCCAATCAGGAGCCGCCCCCCCCTCAGCCGCCCGGCCGAGGGGCCCCAGCACGCTAGGTTGCGCCTCGGCCTCTCCGCTCTCCCGCAGGCCCCGCGGCCCAGCCGGGCGCGAGGCGGCCCACCCGCCATGGCGGGGCGGGGAGCGGCTGTGCCTCCGCCGCCCCTCGAGACCCCCGGCCTCCCCCCGCTCCTCACCCGGTGGGAAGGCGGGAGTCGGCGAGGTGATTCCCGGCCGCAGCCCGTGCCCAGCGCCGCCCGCTCCGGCCGCGGCTCCGCCTCACATTCAAACCCCGGCAAAATGGCGCGGCGGCGCCCACGGGCTCAGGGCGCAGGCGCCGCGGCGGCCGGGGCGGGGGTGGAGCCGGGCCGGACGCGATCCCGCCCAGGCCTCCGGGAAGGCGGAGCCCAAACTGACGGGAGCCCACTGAGGCCCGGCCCTGCGCCCTCCCCCAAATCACCATCACCACCATCGCCATCGTAATGATGGGATTGGTTAAGCGCTCACTAGGTGCCAAGCACAAAGCCTCAAACTACCAGGCCCGGGCTCTTACGGCAACTACTCCCAAGCCTGCCATGATGGGATTTCAGCGCTTACTATGTGCCAAGCACTGGTCTAAGCCTCAAACTACCAGGCCCGGGCTCTTCCGGCAACCATCCCCAAGCCTGCCATGATGGGATTTCAGCGCTTACTGTGTGCCAAGCACTGGTCTAAGCCTCAAA
The DNA here is from genome assembly GCF_015852505.1 of Tachyglossus aculeatus. Lineage (NCBI taxonomy): Eukaryota > Metazoa > Chordata > Mammalia > Monotremata > Tachyglossidae > Tachyglossus > Tachyglossus aculeatus. The sequence goes on along the minus strand of NC_052073.1, from coordinate 8,826,915 downwards.
CTACCAGGCCTGGGCTTTTCCGGCAACTACCCCCAAGCCTGCCATGATGGGATTTAAGCGCTTAGTATGTGCCAAGCACTGGTCTAAGCCTTAAATTACCAGGCCTGGGCTTTTCCGGCAACCACCCCCAAGCCTGCCATAATGGGATTTAAGCGCTTACTATGTGCCAAACACTGGTCTAAGCCTCAAACTACTAGGCCCGGGCTCTTCCAGCAACTACCCCCAGCCTGCCATGATGGGATTTAAGCGCTTACTGTGTGGCAAGCATTGGTCTAAGCCTCAAATTACCAGGCCCGGGCTCTTCCGGCAACTAACCCCAAGCCTGCCATGATGGGATTTAAGCGCTTACTATGTGTCAAGCACTGGTCTAAGCCTCAAACTACCAGGCCCGGGGTCTTCCGGCAACTACCCCCAAGCCTGCCATGATGGGATTGGTTAAGCGCTTACTATCTGTTCTGTTCTGTTCTGCAGCGTGTTCTGCACGCTGGAGAAGCAGTGTGGCTCAACGGAAAGAGCCCGGGCTTTGGAGTCAGAGGTCATGGGTTCAAATCCCGGCTCCACCAACTGTCGGCTGTGTGACTTTGGGCAAGTCACTTAACTTCTCTGGGCCTCAGTTACCTCATCTGTAAAATGGGGATTGAGACTGTGAGCCCCCCGTGGGACAACCTCATCACCTTGTAACCTCCCCAGCGCTTAGAACAGTGCTTTGCACATAGTAAGCGCTTAATAAATGCCATTTAAAAAACCAAGTAGACAGACGTCAATACCATCAAAATAGAATTATAGATATATACACATCATTAATAAAATAGAGTAATAATAATAATGATGGCACTTGTAAAGCGCTTAGTATGTGCAAAGCACTGTTCTAAGCACTGGGGGGATACAAGGTGATCAGGTTGTTCCACTTGGGGCTCAAAGTCTTAATCCCCATTTTACAGATGAGGTAACTGAGGCTCAGAGAAGTGACTTACCCAAGGTCACACAGAAGAATAAATATGTACAAACATACACAAATGCTGTGGGGAGGGGAAGGGGGTAGAGCAAAGGGAGGGATTAGGGGCGATGGGGAGGGGAGGAGGAGCAGAGGATTCCCTCATTTGGAAAATGGGGACTGTGAGCCTTATGCGGGACAGGGACTGTGTCCAACCTGATTTGCTTGGATCCACCCCAGCACTCAGTACGGTGCCTGGCACGCAGCAAGCACTTAAATGCCATCATTATTATTAATAGGGATGAATGGCCATATTTCTGGATGGGGAAGTCCTGGGGTCCTCTAGGCTTTGATGATGTTATTAGTTTCATTATTTTCATAAATGATCCAGAAGAGGGATTCCTCAGGGAAGTTTGCAGATAACTGTAAACTCTTACAGGTGGTGAGCCTGTTGTGGGCAGGGTTGTCTCTCTTTGTTACTGAATTGTACTTTCCAAGTGCTTAGTACAGTGCTCTGAATACAGTAAGTGCTTAATAAATACGATTGAATGAATGAATGAATAAATGACAAATGGGAGGGCAGTAGATAGCAAAGTGGTAGTTTGTGGCTGTACAATGTACACTGGTGCCTAATAATAATGGCATTTATTAAGCGCTTATTACGTGCAAAGCACTAAGCGCTGGGGAGGTTACAAGGTGATCAGGTTGTCCCACAGGGGGCTCAGTCAATCCCCATTTTACAGATGGGGAAACTGAGGCACAGAGAAGTTGAGTGACTTGCCCAAAGTCACACAGCTGACAATTGGTGGAGCCGGGATTTGAACCCATGACCTCTGACTCCCAAGCCTGTGCTTTTTCCACTGAGCCACACTGCCGCTTAAGGAAATCCAAAGTCCCCCTACATGATAATGGGCTCTGACCTGTCAATCTTCTTCCAGGAATGAACATTTGGAGTCATTATTGAGCTAAATCACTGGCCCGATGCCAAAAGGAAAAGAATGTTGGGCTTTATGGAGAAGGGTTTGTGAAACCAAAAGTATAAATCAATCAATCAATCGTATTTATTGAGCGCTTACTGTGTGCAGAGCACTGTACTAAGCGCTTGGGAAGTACAATTTGGCAACATATAGAGACAGTCTCTACCCAACAGTGGGCTCACAGTCTAAAAGGGGGAGACAGAGAATAAAACCAAACATACTAACAAACTAAAATAAATAGAAGAGATATGTACAAGCAAAATAAATAAATAGAGTAATAAATATGTACAAATATATATACATATATACAGGTGCTGTGGGGAAGGGAAGGAGGTTAAGATGGGGGAGGGAAGAAGGTAAGATAATTGAACAAAGGGGATGGAACAATTGTTCAAGATAGACTGAAAAGAATGACACCAGTTTGAAGGGTGTGGGCAAGGCAAACGCTAAATTAGTGTTCCCCAAGGCCAACATCAGGAGGTAATTATTACTACAGGGATTTGTGCAGGCCTAAATAACAGTAGATGAAAAGCTGGTACATCCCAAACCCTTGGGATTGATGCCAAGAAGGACCTCCACTCCAGGAGACCCTTAGAGGCTCCTCCTCTAAGCATCCTTTATTGTCCGTGTCAGAATACTGGGCTTTATGAACCAGTAGTGTGACCTGATATTTTCTTAGTGTTGGACCAACACATTTCCTTCTTTGGGCCTGCCTCTCACCTTTCATTCCAAAAGATATCGGTATTGCTCACTGGTGAGCTACTTTCATTTAGGAGTCTGTTCAAACGCAAGCGATTAATAAAAGGTTGCAGTGTGACCAAGGGGACAGTTCAGTATGTAGCTCGTTGAGGGCAGGGAACACGTCTACCAATTCTGCTATAGAGTGCTCTCACAAGTGTTTGGTTCAGTGCTCTGCACACGGTAAGCGTTCAGTAAATGTCATTGATTTTCTTCAGCCAAATCTGGTCATTTTACTCAGCCTTACCTCCTTCCCCTTCCCACAGCACCTGTATATATGTATATATGTTTGTATGTATTTGTTACTCTATTTATTTAATTTGTACATATTCATTCTATTCATTTTATTTTGTTAATATGTTTTGTTTTGTTTTCTGTCTCCCCCGTCTAGACTGTGAGCCTACTGTTGGGTAGGGACTGTCAAACCCTTAGGATTGATGCCAAAGAGGACCTCCACTCAAGAAGACCCTTAGAGGCTCCTCCTCTAAGCATCCTTTATTGTCCATGTCAGAATATTGGGCTTTATGAACCAGTAGTCTGACCTGATATTTTCTTATTGTTGGACCAACACATTTCCTTCTTTGAGCCTGCCTCTCACCTTTCATTCCAAAAGATATCGGTATTGCTCACTGGTGAGCTACTTTCATTTAGGAGTCTGTTCAAACGCAAGCGATTAATAAAAGGTTGCGGTGTGACCAAGGGGACAGTTCGGTATGTAGCTCGTTGAGGGCAGGGAACACGTCTACCAATTCTGCTATAGGGTGCTCTCGCAAGTGTTTGGTTCAGTGCTCTGCACACAGTAAGCGTTCAGTAAATATCATTGATTTTCTTCAGCCAAATCTGGTCATTTTACTCAGCCTTACCTCCTTCCCCTCCCCACAGCACCTTATATATGTATATATGTTTGTATGTATTTGTTACTCTATTTAATTTGTACATATTTATTCTATTCATTTTATTTTGTTAATATGTTTTGTTTTCTGTCTCCCCCGTCTAGACTGTGAGCCTACTGTTGGGTAGGGACTGTCAAACCCTTAGGATTGATGCCAAAGAGGACCTCCACTCAAGAAGACCCTTAGAGGCTCCTCCTCTAAGCATCCTTTATTGTCCATGTCAGAATATTGGGCTTTATGAACCAGTAGTCTGACCTGATATTTTCTTATTGTTGGACCAACACATTTCCTTCTTTGAGCCTGCCTCTCACCTTTCATTCCAAAAGATATCGGTATTGCTCACTGGTGAGCTACTTTCATTTAGGAGTCTGTTCAAACGCAAGCGATTAATAAAAGGTTGCAGTGTGACCAAGGGGACAGTTCAGTATGTAGCTCGTTGAGGGCAGGGAACACGTCTACCAATTCTGCTATAGAGTGCTCTCACAAGTGTTTGGTTCAGTGCTCTGCACACGGTAAGCGTTCAGTAAATGTCATTGATTTTCTTCAGCCAAATCTGGTCATTTTACTCAGCCTTACCTCCTTCCCCTTCCCACAGCACCTGTATATATGTATATATGTTTGTATGTATTTGTTACTCTATTTATTTAATTTGTACATATTCATTCTATTCATTTTATTTTGTTAATATGTTTTGTTTTGTTTTCTGTCTCCCCCGTCTAGACTGTGAGCCTACTGTTGGGTAGGGACTGTCAAACCCTTAAGATTGATACCAAAGAGGACCTCCACTCAAGAAGACCCTTAGAGGCTCCTCCTCTAAGCATCCTTTATTGTCCATGTCAGAATACTGGGTTTTATGAACCAGTAGTGTGACCTGATATTTTCTTAGTGTTGGACCAACACATTTCCTTCTTTGGGCCTGCCTCTCACCTTTCATTCCAAAAGATATCGGTATTGCTCACTGGTGAGCTACTTTCATTTAGGAGTCTGTTCAAACGCAAGCGATTAATAAAAGGTTGCAGTGTGACCAAGGGGACAGTTCAGTATGTAGCTCGTTGAGGGCAGGGAACACGTCTACCAATTCTGCTATAGAGTGCTCTCGCAAGTGTTTGGTTCAGTGCTCTGCACACGGTAAGCGTTCAGTAAATGTCATAGATTTTCTTCAGCCAAATCTGGTCATTTTACTCAGCCTTACCTCCTTCCCCTCCCCACAGCACCTGTATATATGTATATATGTTTGTATGTATTTGTTACTCTATTTAATTTGTACATATTTATTCTATTCATTTTATTTTGTTAATATGTTTTGTTTTGTTTTCTGTCTCCCCCATCTAGACTGTGAGCCTACTGTTGGGTAGGGACTGTCAAACCCTTAGGATTGATGCCAAAGAGGACCTCCACTCAAGGAGACCCTTAGAGGCTCCTCCTCTAAGCATCCTTTATTGTCCATGTCAGAATATTGGGCTTTATGAACCAGTAGTGTGACCTGATATTTTCTTAGTGTTGGACCAACACATTTCCTTCTTTGGGCCTGCCTCTCACCTTTCATTCCAAAAGATATCGGTATTGCTCACTGGTGAGCTACTTTCATTTAGGACTCTGTTCAAACGCCAGCGATTAATAAAAGGTTGCAGTGTGACCAAGGGGACAGTTCGGTATGTAGCTCGTTGAGGGCAGGGAACACGTCTACCAATTCTGCTATAGGGTGCTCTTGCAAGTGTTTGGTTCAGTGCTCTGCACACAGTAAGCGTTCAGTAAATATCATTGATTTTCTTCAGCCAAATCTGGTCATTTTACTCAGCCTTACCTCCTTCCCCTCCCCACAGCACCTGTATATATGTATATATGTTTGTACGTATTTATTACTCTATTTATTTACTTATTTATCTATTTTACTTGTACATATCTATTCTATTTATTTTATTTTGTTAGTATGTTTGGTTTTGTTCTCTGTCTCCCCCTTCTAGACTGGGAGCCCACTGTTGGGTAGGGACTGTCCCTATATGTTGCCAATTTGTACTTCCCAAGTGCTTAGTACAGTGCTCTGCACATAGAAAGCGCTCAATAAATACGATTGATGATGATGATTACTCTATTTAATTTGCACATATTTATTCTATTTATTTTATTTTGTTAATATGTTTTGTTTTGTTTTCCGTCTCCCCCTTCTAGACTGTGAACCCACTGTTGGGTAGGGACTGTCTTTATATGCTGCCAATTTGTACTTCCCAAGCGCTTAGTACAGTGCTCTGCACACAGTAAGCGCTCAATAAATACGATTGAATGAATTTTACTCTGGACCTGTACATCTTAGGTAAGCAGTAGGTTTCATCTGAGGACCAGAAGTGTGTCTGTTATACACCCCAAGCCCATAGTACAGTGCTCTGCACACACTAAGCACTCAATATGATTGATTGATTGATTGATTGGGACCAAAGTAGAACCTTATCTCAGAGCCCACTTGTAAAATGCTATTGAGTGTTGCGTAAAAGCTTTAAAAAAAATGGGTCACAAACTGTAAGAATCCAGAACAGAATATTTTGGTAAAGCTTAGGTTAAAATTATGTGGGTCTAGTCTACAAATTTTAACCCAGCTGTTTAACTACTGAAAACTTTTCCCAAACTCAATTGCAAACCGGTTTTAATCATGCTACCCAAGCATCAGTCTTAATAGAAAGATGTATTTTACTTCTACTGAAGTGGAAATCTTTTGTTATGGGCAAAGATGACTCCTTGTACTTTGTATCTGACTACTTAATCTTTTCTCATCTTTAATGACTAATCATAAAGGGTGCAACTATCTTTAGCCTGGCTTCTTGCCCAACCTTATTGTATTTAAGTGCTTACTATGTACCTGGTACTGTATTAGTCACTTAGATAGTAATAATAATAATCCCCCTCATCCCCCCCACTCGTCCCCCCTCCATCCCCCCATCTTACCTCCTTCCCTTCCCCACAGCACCTGTATATATGTGTTTGTACATATTTATTACTCTATTTATTTTGCTTGTGCATATCTATTTTATTTTGTTAGTATGTTTGGTTTTGTTCCCTATCTCCCCCTTTTAGACTGTTAGCCCACTGTTGGGTAGGGACTGTATATGTTGCCAAGTTGTACTTCCCAAGCGCTTAGTACAGTGCTCTGCACACAGTAAGTGCTCAATAAATATGATTGATTGACTGATTGATGGCATTTATTAAGCACTATGTGCAAAGCACTGTTCTAAGCGCTGGGGAGGTTACAAGGTGATCAGGTTGTCCCACAGGGGGCTCACAGTCTTAATCCCCGTTTTACAGATGAGGGAACTGAGGCACAGAGAAGTGAAGTGACTTGCCCAAAGTCACACAGCTGACAATTGGCGGAGCTGGGATTTGAACCCATGACCTCTGACTCTAAAGCCCGTGCTCTTTCCACTGAGCCACGCTGCGATAATCAGGTTGGCCACCTTCCCCGTCCCACAGGGCTCACAGTCCTAATCCCCGTTTTACAGATGACGTTAACTGAGGCACAGAGAAGTTAAATGACTCACCCAAGGTCACCCAGCAGACAAGTGGCAGAGCTGGGACTAGATTAGAAGAACACAAACTTCTTACCAAAGACCCCATGTTCTCAAATGCTAATTTCCACACCAAGATATTTTAGTGACCACGCGGGCAGACCTTTTCACCAGTTTTCACTCCATGAAGGACGGGTTGGTAACAACCCATAATTGCTTGAGAAGCAGCGTAGCTCAGTGGAAAGAGCACGGGCTTTGGAGTCACAGGTCATGGGTTCGAATCCCGGCTCCGCCACTTTCAGCTGTGTGACTTCGGGCGAGTCACAACTTCTCTGGGCCTCAGTTCCCTCATCTGTAAAATGGGGATTAAGACTGTGAGCCCCCTGTGGGACAACCTGATTGCCTTGTAACCTCCCCGGTGCTTAGAACAGTGCTTTGCACATAGTAAGTGCTTAATAAATGCTATTATTATTATTATTGACTCAGTGCAGTCACTCTGACAGACCGTTTGCAGTTTTCCCCACACGCTCGCATCTTGCTTACTACTGCTAATCCATTGTTTTAGGAATGAAATCGAAGCATTTTAGTCAGCCTAGTACAGCTGGACAGTGAGAGCACAGAATTTTTTCTAACCTTCTGCTCAACCCATAAACCTCAATCATTTTTAGCCCTAACCTAGTCAATGGGGAAAAGCCATGAAAATGTATGCTAACAAGGTGGTGCTAGTCAGAAGTTAGAATGCATGTTTTAGTCAGATCAGAATGGGTAGATATGGATAAGAACCCAATCGTAAAAATGAATTTTCAATCTATCATGACAAATCAGGTTAAACGATTCCATGGGTGTTGTGTGACCTTGGGCAAGTCATTTAACTTCTCTCTGTCTCGGTAACCTTATCTGTAAAATGGGGATTATTCATTCATTCATTCATTCAATCGTATTTGAGCGGTTACTGTGTGCAGAGCACTGTACTAAGCACTTGGGAAGTACAAGTTGGCCACATATAGAAACAGTTCCTACCCAACAACGGGCTCACAGTCTAGAAGGATTAAGACTTTGAGCCCCATGTGGGACATGGGCTGTGTCCAGCCTGATTAGGTTGTATGTTATCTCAGCGCTTTAGTACGGTGCCTGGCATATAGTAAGCGCTTCAGAAATACCGTGAAAAAAATATGGATGTATTCATGATTTTTTTAATCTGTATTGAATGCAATTTTGTTATGATCAGAAGTGTGAAAAAGTTTAGAAGAGTACTAAGATGTCCCTGTTTTGGGAACTTTATATACTGAGTTACTGACATGTACTAAGAAAAAATAATCCATCACCAGGCATATTAATATAGTAGTATATGTAAAGGTGTCTTTCCTAGTGGGGTGTTTCCTAGGGGGTGTTCTCCCCCTCCTCCCCCTCTCCATCCCCCCTGCCTTACCTCCTTCCCCTCCCCACAGCACCTGTATATATGTTTGTATGTATTTATTACTCTATTTGTACATATTTATTCTATTTATTTTATTTTGTTAATATGTTTTGTTTTGTTTTCTGCCTCCCCCTTCTAGACTGTGAGCCCACTGTTGGGTAGGGACTGTCTTTACATGCTGCCAATTTGTACTTCCCAAGCGCTTAGTACAGTGCTCTGAACACAGTAAGTGCTCAATAAAAATGACTGAATGAATGAATGAAAATGAATGCTATCACTAGGAAAGACACCTTTACATATACTAATATGCCTGGTGATGGATTATTTTTTCTTAGTACATGTCAGTAACTCAGTATATAAAGTTCCCAAAACAGGGACATCTTAGTACTCTTCTAAACCTTTTCACACTTCTGATCATAACACAATTGCATTCAATACACATAAAAAAATCATGTATACATCCATACATTTTTCATGGTATTTCTGAAGCGCTTACTATGTGCCAGGCACTGTACTACAGCACTGAGATAACATACAACCTAATCAGGCTGGACACAGCCCATGGCGCTCAAAGTCTTAATCCCCATTTTACAGATAAGGTTACTGAGGCAGAGAGAAGTTAAATGACTTGTCCAAGGTCACACAACAGACATATTGGCAGAGCCAGGATTAGAACCCAGGACCTTCTGACTCTCAGGCTTGTGCTCTATCCACCAAGCCATGCTGCTTCTTTATGATAGGCTCCAATAGTAAAAATTATCCATATTGTATAAATTGTACTTAGTTTCAGGTTTGGTTCTGAATATGGTTGAGGAACACTGAAAAACTTCTTAAAGTTTAATTACTACATTAAAAACCGACAGATTCACTTTTAAAACTTTATTGATTTAACACCCGATTGAAGCATGGAATATTTTAACAGTATTATACATTATATTTTTTACATATAAAACTTTACATAACATCTCATTATATAATTCTGCTCATTCTTTCAAAAAATGTTTACATCCATTGGGTAAGGAATGCTTTTCATTAAATTATCACTATTAAATGCACTTAATATGTAGATCATTAAATCAAAATTGCAATTAATATTGAGCCTTTTAAGTAAACATACATTTTACACAAAGTGTACTGGATGCAAAGATGCTGAGAAAAAGTAAAAATTCCTAAAGAGCGTTTGAAGAAACTACACTTCAGTGTAAATTTGGACCAATATAGTTAGCCATATTCATCCTTGGAAAGCATCTGGCTTACTTTTTTGCTTCAAAGGCTTTTAAATTCCTCTAGAATTTACTCGGACTTAAATCATGCTTCGAACTGTATCTGCTTGTATGATGAGTTAGCCCAGCTGGCCCCCTTCCTGCATTTACTCCCTGGTAGAGACTGCGTACTTTGGGAGGAATATTAATTACTTTAGGTCATCAAGGAATTTAGTGCACAGCAGCAGCAGAATGTAGGCAATTCTGCCAATGAATTTATTAGCCAATGAAATTATTTTAAAATTAGAGGAATACCTCATAGTATTCTAGGTGGTATAGCTCCTTTTTGCTAGGGTCCTGATAAAGCAAAAACTCCAAAGATCCCAGCAAATTGGACGAGCAAATCAAGCAGGAGAGAAGAGAAATCGCTCCTTGCTGTTGCCTCCAAATTTGCCGGGATCCCGGCACAAAGCTGCCTTCCAGTTTATTAAACACGAGCTTCATAGAGCTGGCAGGGGATGGAGAAACATGGGTTACTGTTGCTTCGCTGCCTTGGCTACAATTGTGAGAGAGAAGAACGGGAAGACGGGGTGTGGTGTGTGTGTATTCATTTTAGGTAAAACCTTGGGACTTCGGCGGTTCAGATTCTAGGAAAGTTGAAACTATCTGCACTAAGTGCTAATGCTCTTCATGAAGTACCTAGCGCACACCATTAAGGCACGACATTTAGGCACTGGGAGGAATGGATTTTCAAGTGAAAAGGGCCGGGGACATTTTTTGGTTACCACTTCCAACAACAGGGGTTTAGCAGCAGTACTCGTGAGATCAGAAATAAAGGTTTTAGTAAGAATGAGATCAGAAATAAAGGTTTTAGTAAGAATAAAGAGGACGCCGTTGCATGAAACTTGTCTTCCAAGACTGCGTGCAGCGCAAGGAGATGGAATTTGTCCCAAAGATTTCAGCTAGAAACTTGAAAAGCTGACATTCCTAAGTTTATTACGACCCCTCTTGTGAGAGATAAGACCATTTGAAAAGATTCCTCTTCTCCAAAGCTTTACTAAAATGGCAAAACAAATGTCTACCATAGATGCTCACATACCAAATTAATTACTTTAAGAATGGCACAGAACTTTCTATCACTTTTGAGGAAATAGCCTATGAAAAATAATCAGTATTGTGGTTCAAGGGCTTCCTACTGAAGACTAAATTGAATTTTGTTATTCCAGCACAATAAAAAAAACCCAGATGATTTTACACTCAGTTCTAAGACATTACTAACAGAATTAATTTTTTTATATAAATTATTGTTCAGAAAATGTAATTTGAAAAAAATTCACTGAAAAAATGATTTTTAAATATATCTGCAGGTCTGTCACACTTTCTAGTACTACAGGGAATAGTTAAAAAGAAATTTTTGACAGGGATTGTCTTAAATTAGTTTAGTGCATCTTCAGTAGAATCAATGCCCCACAAGGGGAAAAATATCCAAATGGAGTAACTGTAATGAAGGTAGGTGCAAGGATTTGCTTGATGCATTTTACGGTACTTATACTAACATTTTTATTTAAATGTAATTGACTTATTGTAGTTAAAACTACAGCACCAGAGTATGCCATTCTTACCAAGCTTCACATTGCAGTCACAATTTTCAAGTCAAAGGAGTTACACACTGTAAGATTTTTCATATTTTATGGTAAAATAAAACCTCATACTTCTTCTATCCAATTTTAAATTCTCCTAACGAAGTTAACTTAAAAAGCCCACCCCACAAATGTTGCCATTTCTTTGGTAGAGAAATTAAATTTTGAACAACAAAAAGAACCCCTAAAAATTGAGCACTGCTGATCCAAACAAAATTTCAAAGCTTAAAACAAGACCAGAACTAATGATATTTTTAAAAGCAAAACCACGGTTATACTCTTCTTTCCTTTAATACAACACAAACGAAAACAATCCAAGCGGAATGATTCTACAATTTTGCTTTTCCCAAATGAAAATTTCAAAGCACTCTAAGAAAGTTAATTTATAGGATAAAGAAAAGGTCTAGAATCCAAATGTTTTTAATCTGTCTTGAATAGACACCCTTTTTGAGAGTCCTCAAGTGCTCCTCAGAACAATGTACAAAAGGGTACAGATTGCACCAAACATCTTCCCTTATCTCTCATCCCAGGAGAGTTCAAGTCAACCACTTTCCCCACTATGGAATCATCGGACTTTAGTGTTGTGGACTTTAGGTCATCTCAGGATATTCATCCCAATTACGAAGACTAAATTTGGTTATACCGCGGCCGAAAGTTACTCTATCAGAGGAATTATTAGTGTGAACAAAAATCGCAGCTTTCTAAAGCACGTCCATCAGTATTAACGCGGTAGTCCACATGGTAATCTGATGATCTCCTGTGATCACCCTTGGTCTAAACTAGTTACATTCTGACTGTTTAAATTTAAAGTTTTTTTAATGTAGACATCTGGTGTAACATTCTCCCTCTGAACGACCCCTTTCTTCTGAAAGTTGCTTACAAAGGGTTACTGTGAAGCTGTGACATTAATGATCAGCACCCTGTAGTAAAAATAAAAATGTCTTGATATGTATGATTCCAATATAAATGACCCCTGGCTAATTAAGACACCTTTATTACTACTTTATATATTCTATTTAAAGAGGGGATAGGTTGAACGACATACAGAGATTTGGCAGATAATTCTATTTCATCCTTACCCACGAACACGTAATTCAGAGTGCAACCTGCATGACTCTGTACATTGTTCCCTCAAGCTGCTTAATTTGGAGGGAGCAAAAAAAACTTTAGTATCTCTAATTCAGTCATCAGTTTAATTCATTCATTTTAATGTCCTCAACACAATTATACTGACAGTAAAATCTGATACTTTGTAATATCTGATAGCACAGTGTTTCTCCCTTCCTCATCTCCTCAAATAGGTCTAACTCTAGCCAACTCACAATAAAAAGATCCCAACTGCTCTAACCTGTGTGCATTCAAAGAACAAAAGCAAAAATTCCAGTCTAATCTTCAGGTGGCCGTTAGCCTGTACAATAATATTTTATTAATATACTTTCTAACATCACAAATCTATACAACTCTATTCAGTATTTCCAAGGATAGGAATTTCCTCTGTGGAACCACTTAAATCCAAATATGGGAATTAGCCAAAAGATGACAAAACCGGTGATAACAGATATGACGAGACTCTCAGCAAATAGAAAGGGGTGAAACAAAGAGACTCCAGATCTGCCGAGGTAACTCGGTTCGCAACAGATTAAACGAAAATATCACAAAAAACAGTTAGCTATCGTTGCAGAGAGATCTTTGTGGGCCAGAGTAACACTTATTTAGCTATGTTTTGATATGCAAAATGCTGCTTCCTCGTTGTTCGGTAAAGCACCGATGAACCTTTCTCCCCTCGTGAATTTGTTCAATAAAGGACGAGATGCCCAAAGCTATTGTCAGTAAGCAGAAATAACTGCTTTCTCGGGGCTACCACGCTGGCGACTGGGTTCCCGTCGTCTGCAGTGGCTCTTCCGGAATCCATATTTTAAACACAACCCCTATTCGCAAGAAGAATTTCCGTAGGACAGATCGAAGCTCAGGAATCAGGTCAAACTGCATGATTTCACATAGGTAGGGGTAATACGTTGAAGCGTGTGCCTTAAACTTGAGGAGAGAACAAAACAATGACAGAAGACATAAAATTAGATCCATTAATCTTCCAGTTACCATGAACAGGGGTGGCAATTGCTACTTTGTCATTCATTCTTTGCTTATACTGCATATATTATACAGCTGTCCTTTGAATTCAAAGATGACACTACTGAGGGTGAGATTTTATCAGAGGGCGTGGCTAAGACCATCCCTTCAGCATTGTGTCCACATTAGACTACTCATTCATTTAACTGTATTTACTGAGCACTTACTGTGTGCAGAGCACTGTACTAGGGGCTTGGGAGAGTACAACCCAACAATAAAAGGACACAATCCCTGCTGACAACGAGCTGCAGTCTGCATCTGCACTGTTGCATCTGCAAGGCCCTACTGAGAGCTCACCTCCTCCAGGAGGCCTTCCCTTCCTTCCTCTCCCCCTCGTCCCCCTCTCCACCCCCCCATCTTACCTCCTTCCCTTCCCCACAGCACCTGTATATACGTATATATGTTTGTACATATTTGTTACTCTATTTATTTATTTATTTTACTTGTACATATCTATTCTATTTATTTTATTTTGTTAGTATGTTTGGTTTTGTTCCCTGTCTCCCCCATTTAGACTGTGAGCCCACCGTTGGGTAGGGACTGTCTCTATACGTTGCCAACTTGGACTTCCCAAGCGCTTAGTACAGTGCTCTGCACACAGTAAGCGCTCAATAAATACGATTGATGATGATGATGATGCTACCCACAGTGTTTTGTCCTGCTGTCTTTCCTTCTCTCTTGGTGTCTTCATCCTCCTGAAGCCCAGTCCTTAAGGCAGTAAGTCCATTACTAATTGCTGCATGCTGAATTGACTTGCCTTCTGTGCCTCCTTCTCTCGGCTATCCACTTGGACGCCACAGCCTCTCTAGTCTGTAGGCTCGTTACGGGCAGGGAACGTGTCACCATCATCAATCGTATTTATTGAGCGCTTACTGTGTGCACAGCATTGTACTAAGCGCTTGGGAAGTACAATTTGGCAACATATAGAGACAGTCCCTACCCAACAGTGGGCTCATAGTCTCAGTACAGTGCTCTGCACACAGTAAGCACTCAATAAATACCACTGATTGATTGACTGATCGCCTAAGACCCTAACTAGTTGCTTCAATGTCTGGTAGCGATGATTCTTCAGAAGCTGAATTCGCTTCTTGGGCAGTTCCCCATAACCAGGTCTGAGGTTACTGTCTTGGACTCTGCCCCTTCCAGAGGGAGAGGCTCTAGAGACCTCCAGCCATGGGGGTGGGGAAGGAGGACATGGAGGTCTGGGCTTGGGCCTGTTCCCCCTCATGCTGGCCCAGCAGCAGCTCCTTCAAGTACGAACTTGTCGGCAGCGATCATGGCCTAATGTAAAGAGCACTGGGCTGGGAGTGTGTGGCCTCGACCAAGTTACTTCTCTGTGCCTCGCTTTCCTCGAATTCTAAATGGGAATGAAATTCCCCCTCTTATCTTGACTGAGTCCCATGCGGGACAGGGACTGTGTCCAACCTAATAATAATAATTGCATTTATGAAGTGCTTACTATACGCAAAGCACCGTTCTAAGCGCTGGGGAGGTTACAAGGTGATCAGGTTGTCCCACGGGGGGCTCACAGTCTTAATCCCCATTTTATCATCATCATCAATCGTATTTATTGAGCGCTTACTATGTGCAGAGCACTGTACTAAGCGCTTGGGAAGTACAAATTGGCAACATAGATGAGGTAACCAAGGCACGGAGAAGTTAAGTGGCGTGGCTCAGTGGGGACGAGCCCGGGCTTTGGAGTCAGAGGTCATGGGTTCAAATCCCGGCTCTGCCACGTGTCTGCTGGGTGACCTTGGGCAAGTCACTTCACTGAGCCTCAGTTCCCTCATCTGTAAAATGGGGATTGACTGTGAGCCCCACATGGGACAACCTGATCACCTTGTATCCCCCCCAGCGCTTAGAACAGTGCTTTGCACATAGTAAGCGCTTAACAAATGCCATTATTATTATTATTATTATTATTATTAAGTGACTTGCCCAAAGTCACACAACTGACAGCTGGCGGAGCTGGGATTTGAACCCATGACCTCTGACTCCAAAGCCTGTGCTCTTTTTCCACTGAGCCACGCTGCTTCTCTAATTAACCTGTACCTACCCCAGAGCTTAGAAGAGTGACACACAGTAAGTGCTTAACAAATACCATTAATAATAGTTAAAAAAGACAGAGTACTCTAGAGCCTGGAACAGTATACGGAGGTTGGGAAAAGGATAAAGGGGGTGGAATTTTTCACTCTTTAATTCTCCTTACTCCTCTAACGCTGCTAGTTAAATCACCCTGCAACTATTCGGGAAGCCCTGCCCGAAACTGCATTCTTACCTGGGATCACTTCCAATAAGGATACTTTTTAATACCCTCATTGTCAGTGGCAGTAAGAAACATGCAAATTAAAGTAAATAGCAATAGCATTTGCAGTTCAAACATTTCAAGCGCTTAGTACAGTGCTCTGCACATAGTAAGCGCTCAATAAATACGATTGATTGATTGATTTCAAGGGAACCGTCTCAACGGGCAGAGTTGGGGCTAGAACCCACGTTTCCCGATTCCCAGAGCCAAGCTCTTTTCACTGAACAGCAGGGCTAAAT
Organism: Tachyglossus aculeatus; assembly: GCF_015852505.1. NCBI lineage: Eukaryota > Metazoa > Chordata > Mammalia > Monotremata > Tachyglossidae > Tachyglossus > Tachyglossus aculeatus. Next base: position 8,810,949 of record NC_052073.1, on the reverse strand, counting down.
AATAATGAGATGTAGGTTGAGCTTAATGAAATGTAACCCTTATGCCAACAGCAAGTCACAGTGTACGGAACTGGGTTCAACAAAAACAAAGAGTTTCACTCCTTTACCTTGTCGTCATTTATTTTTAGAGTTTTTGTTAGAAGAAGCAACAGAAGATTGGTCCAGGCTTCCCGGTGGCTTTCTGAATTCACGGTGATAAAATATGCAAGGGCTTCACTACACACACTGAAAAAAACATTAGAGTAGGAGCGGTGTCTATTAGTTTTATTAGTGATGGTTAACAATAGCGAAGACCCACTGTAATGCCCAGAATGCAAACAGAAGTTTAGGGAAACCATTTTTTTTACCCTTAATGGTATTTCTTAAGCACTTACTAAGTGTCAGGCACTGTACTAAGCGCCAGGGTAGATACAGGCTAATTAGGTTAGTCACATTCCACGTTCCATGTGGGGGTCAGCGTCTTAATCCCCATTTTACAGATGAGTTAACAGACACAGGGAAATGGCGTGACTTGCCCAAGGTCACACATCAGACAAGTGGCGGAGCTGGGATTAGAACCCGGGTCCTCAGATTCCCCAGTCCATGCTCTTTCCGCTAGGTCAAGCTGCTTCTCTATAGTGGAATTCTATTACCACTCCCTTCAGGAGGAGAGAATAAATAAAACCTAAAAATTGCTAGTTCCCATTATAGAACGGATGCTCCCTGCCTATTTTCTGTCACAGACAAGGTTGTAGGAATGAGAAAGTGTTGTGAAGGAATATTACTAACTTGGGTTAACGTCTCACGGAATCAGGAACTAGAAAAAAACCCCAAAACCACATTTAAGCATGAAAACACAAGAGCAGCGTGGCCTGGTGGGAAGAGCAAGGGCCTGAGAATTAGGAGACCCAATTCCACCACTTGTCTGCTGGTTAAATTTAGGCAACTCACTGAACTACTCTGTGCCTTAGATGAGGATTCAACACCTGTTCTCCCGCCTAGTTAGACTGGGAACTCCCCTACAAGATAGGAACTGTGTCTGTCCTGATTAACTTGCATCTACACCAGCGCTTAGAACACAGAGAAAGCACTTAAATATCGTTATTATTACATTCCCAAATGGGGCTAATCCATCAGTCACTCGTATTTGAGCGCTTACTGTGTGCAGAACACTGAATTAAATGCTTGGGAGAGTACAGCATAGTTGGCAGACCCGTTCCCTGCCCGCAATGAGCTTAGGGTCCAGAAGGAAAAGTGTGAAGAGTCTGTCGAGTTGGAGTCAAACTGGAAATCTAAGGATCGCTGATTGTGGAATCCTCTATGTATTTTCAAAGTGGGTTTAGACAGCTGCCTTTATGGCCCTCGTTCCCCTCTCCCCCTCGTCCCCTTCTCCATCCCCCCCATCTTACCTCCTTCCCTTCCCCACAGCACCTGCATATGTGTATATATGTTTGTACATATTTATTACTCTATTTATTTATTTTACTTGTACATATCTATTCTATTTATTTTATTTTGTTAGTATGTTTGGTTTTGTTCTCTGCCTCCCCCTTTCAGACTGTGAGCCCACTGTTGGGCAGGGACTGTCTCTATATGTTGCCAATTTGTACTTCCCAAGCGCTCAGTACAGTGCTCTGCACACAGTAAGCGCTCAATAAATACGATTGATGATGATGATGATGGAATGGTTCAAGGCAGTTTTGTCCCAAATTAGGGGACTGTGGGCTTGATCATGACACGAGCAAAGCCGTAATGGATGTAATGGAGTTAGGCAACTGCATAGCCGGCAACCCCCTGAGGGCACAGCCAACACAGTAAAGGCGGAGGACACACTCCTGACTGGACAAGTTTTCCCACTCCCTCTTCCAAGGGGGGCAGTCACATGCTGAAAAGGAAAAAGTCAGGGGAAGGGGAGGACATCTAGACACAAGGGAAGGAGATGCAAGAACACCACTTGCACAACGTGCAGTCAATCAATGGTATTTGCTGAGCGCTCACTACATGCAGAGTGCTGTTCTGTTGTCCCACCTTCAAACCCCAGCACTGAGTACTGCTGCTCAAATGGGAGGTGGAGTTTAACTGGAGAACCCAGGGGGTACCCAGTGTGGCAGGTGTCAGGGACACTAAAACGCATCGGCACAGCCTGTTTTCCCCTACAGCTCCTTTCGGTCCTATGGCTTTTGGAAAAAGCCTGGCAAGATGACGCAAGCCAAGGCTTGGGAGTATTTCAGCAGGGGAGGGAGCACACTGCCAGAAAAAGAACACCACTCCTCCTGCCAGATGTCAGCGGATAGTCTGCCCAGTCCAAGATGAGTTTTTTTCCCTGGTATTTAAATCCCCCTTCAATATTTTTCCTTATTCCCCTTCTTCAAACATAGCGTGTTCAACCCCGATTTTTGAGGAGGAAATACGTCATTTTTTATTTTTCTTTTTTGGTACCGCAAATTATAAGCAGTGATAGCTGCTGGAGCCAGGGAGAAAAGGAGGAGCAGAAGGGTGAGGCCTGGACAACACAGCAGGAGCAGGGGAGGGTGGATGCTAATTTAGTGCCTACTGTGTGTAGCACCTAGGAGAGTGCAATAAAAGGAAGAGATGCAAGCCCAAATATCCTCTTACCTTCCTCTTCCTTTTCCACCAATTTCCTCCTTTCTCCCCCCTACCGCCCACCCCTTATTGCTGGACTTATTCCTTATATGACTAGATTGGAGCCCTCCTAGGTAATAAGATCACTGCGGACATGGGGCGTCTATCAACTCTATTGTATTGTACTTTTTCAAGTGACTGCTACCCTCCTCTGCACATAGTAAGAGCTCAATAAATACTACCGACTGAGTGACGTGACCTGCATAATAGCCCCACTTTAGCGATACAAAAATTCTGCAAAAAAAATGAGGCAGTTACATAAGTAAACAGGGTGCTGCTGAGGTGATGAATCCCTGAGCACTTCAGAGCCAAAAAACCCATCTTACATTAAAAGTCGCTGCTGTATCTCCTCCCAGGAATCTCGGCGGTTTTCATCAACATACATTCGGAACAGAATTCTTAAACAGCATGCCAGACTGCTGGTCTCTTGTTTTAAAAGATTAGGTTTGGATTTGCCCTTGAATCCTAGAAATTAAATGTGATATTTGAAGGAATATGCTTTTAGAACAATATTTAAATGTATTCTCTTGTGGGAACTGAATGAGATGGATTTCTGGAGGAGTTATGAAGGTCTATTCTTTGTATACATTTTTGATCTGGGGAAAATTTTCAGAGGATTCACTTGGTAACAATATAAAAATTCCAAGAGACGAGAAATGAATTTTCTTCGCCTCAAAAACAAGAGCCTTATCTTTTCTCTGAACTTCAAATGCTCTTGGTCACAAGGTTAGTTCCATTTCATAAGCGAGTGAAAAGCCTGATCAAATGGTCAGCTTAAAAACAAATCAACTCTTAAATTGAGTTTTTTCAAGCTCTTTACACTTCCAGGCTTCTGCTTCTGCAAGTTTTGAATCATGACCATAGCCTAGAAAACATAAATGTTGGCTAAGAATGATTTCATTGAATACAATTTTCACGGATGATTCACTTCTCTAATGTTTTCTCACACTATTACTTTGTCTTTTTAGACAAAAAAAAAACTACTTAAATTCAGAGAACCAAGTAAAACATTCTTTCAATGTCACTTTCTAATGCCTTGAGGAGGGAGTAGCTTGGCTTTTTCAATGCAGCAACATTCAACCTTCCACATCTGCTTACCTGCTCTCCACAGGACCGTTCGTTGTTCGTAATTTGAGTTAAAGGCTTTTGAGAATGAATGAGACTCCTGCAAACAATCCAGTAATTTAAAGAGGTGCTTTGAAGACATATGCTTGTACATTCCTTGGGCTTCACTGTCTATGTGGATATCGGCATCCAATGTATCTTTCTAGGATGAAAACAGAACTTGTTATAGGAAGAAAACAGCGATGGGAGACTACTGCCAAGTAAACATGCTAAAAGCTTTACTTGCCTCTGATGGCATTAATTCCTTAGGACAAACCTAGCATCATGGAAAATGGGGATTTCAACCCCACATTTGGACTCAGATATTTACAGATACAGTAAATGTTAAATCCAGCGTTTCCCGTGTCCCCATTTCAAGGCCTTATGCAGGGGCTGTTGTTGAGTGACTGACTTCTTCCGTGGGGGCTGAAAGCTGAGGTGGTTACCTGGGCAGCAGCCATATGCTTTGCATCTTCCTTTTTGCTCGTTGCTGGGTAGAACACGATATTGTCAATGGTCTGGATCAATTCCAGCTGAACCACACACTTGATAAGGAGGCCAGCAAACAGTTTCTGGTCTACAAAAGAACACGAGAAACGCCACGATGGGGCCAGATCAAACGGTCAATGGCCGTTCAGCTGGATATCGTCTTTGCAGCTCATTCGTTTCACAAATGTTGAGTTCAACTTAGTATTACTACTTCGAGCTTTTAGGCAAAAAGAGATTAAGTCCAAAGAACAAGTTACAGCATTTGATAGAGAAAGCTCTTGGAGGCTCTGTGTGGTGGCTGGATTCCCTGCTCAGGTTCTCCCCTGCTTCAAAGCCTTACTGAAGGCACACCTCCTCCAAGAAGCCTTCCTAAGCTCTCCTTTCCTCTTCTCAGTCGCCCCGACTGGCTCCCTTTATTCATTCCCACAGCACTTATGCATATATCTGCAATTTATTTATTTATATTAATGTCTGTCCTCTCCCCACCCCCGGAGACTGTACGCTCATTGTGAGCAGGGAATGTGTCTGTTTATTGCTATACTGTACTCTCCCAAGCATTTCGTATGCTGCTCTGCACACAGTAAGCGCTCAATAAATATGACTGACTGACAGGTTAGGGATGTACCATCTAACATCTCTCATTTTTAACATCTAAGATCTCCTGTATATATGTATATATGTTTGTACATATTTATTACTCTATTTATTTATTTATTTATTTTATTTGTACATATCTATTCTATTTATTTTATTTTGTTAGTATGTTTGGCTTTGTTCTCTGTCTCCCCCTTTTAGACTGTGAGCCCACTGTTGGGTAGGGACTGTCTCTATATGTTGCCAATTTGTACTTCCCAAGCGCTTAGTACAGTGCTCTGCACACAGTAAGCGCTCAATAAATACGATTGATGATGATGATTTTTCTCTCCAGAGAGCCATCCTACACTTTATGGACATGAATCTATTTAAATGCTTCTTGAGCCTCCTTTCTCTAAAAAATTCCTTATTTGGAAGATAGTAAACACACAGAAGTTTTTCCTTTAGTTAGATTTGAGCTTTCCTCTTCAACCGCTAATGGGTACCCACTACTCTTATTGTACATATTGCCATTCCCTTAGTTATTCTTATAAAGACCCTGGATGAAGCAGCAGAGTCATAGCTAAAACGACACTAATCATTACAGTACTTTAAAATATTTCATTTTGAATGATTATGACCAAACACATCATTTAAAAACTCTCAGAGCAGAAGAGAGAGGGAATGTAGCATGGCCTACTGGAAAGACTGTGAGCCCACTGTTGGGTAGGGACTGTCTCTATATGTTGCCAACTTGTACTTCCCAAGCGCTTAGTACAGTGCTCTGCACACAGTAAGCGCTCAATAAATATGATTGATGATGAAAGATCCGGGTTCGCGGTCCATTGCTACCACAGGCCTACTAGGAGAGCTTGAGCAAGTCACTTAAGCTCTCTGGGACTCAGTTTCTGTACAAAGGGGATAAGATCTCTTGGGACAGGGACGTGATCTCATAACCTATCTACTACAGCACTTAGGTCTTAGTAAGCACATGCCAAAATGATGTTTAGCAGGAAGACAATTTATAATGATAGATAACAACAAATCAGTGAAATTGGTAGATTAAAACACCAACAAAAAAAAAAAAACCACCCAAAAAACATTCCTACTTGCATATGGTCTGCCCTTCCAGCTGTCATCAGTAGGGTTAGAAAGTTGGCTTTGCCCTCTTTCAGAAGCATTTTTATCTATACTGCTTAACGACTGGCGATCCAGATCCACGTCCTAGAAATGGATTAGAAAGATGTCCTTTGGTGCAATATTTTCACTTAAAAGTCTAGTTCTTATGGCTAGACTCTGTCCCCAGAATATTTTCAGTCCAATCTGATTAACTGCTAAATTCACATCTAAGAAAGCTAGTACTTCCAATGCCCCCCACCCCCACAATTAAAATTTCAAAACATTACCTACTCTACTACAACCTGAATACACAGGTCTGTACCTTACCATTTAACAATGTGTTTGACCAGTTCCCATTCAGAGTCACAAATTTTAAGATTATAATCTGAAACATTTATAGTAGTAAAGACTCAATTTCTAGAGTTGGGCTGTCCGGATGCTTCATTAAACAAAGAAGTTTACCCAAAACTCCCACAGACAACTAAATTATGCTATTTAATACTGTGACAATGTCCAGGCTACTGGTATCAGTGGTATCAAGGACTGCGAATAATCCACGCCTGCCTCAGAGATATCACTTTAACTAGTGACTCCCAATTAATATACTGTAGTCCAGTGGCCTAACTTTAGAAGCCCTGAAAATTTTATAAATAACTTCAATACACGCCATATTTAAATTTTCACCCCTCAGGTGTGATGGAATCCAAGACGGTGTCATTTTCTACTGGAGCTACGAGGATCACATAGGACATTTTACCCGAGGGTAAAATCCTACACCCCACAATCTTTCAATAAGGGAGGTAAGTATGTGGTGTGAAGTTAGGGGTGGGACCATAGTCTGCTTGTCTTATTTTGGGTGGGCTTCCCAAGCCCATTTGGAGACCCCACTTTAAATCACTTCACTCGGAATTAGAACTGATGATTTTATGGTCCAGAAATTAAAATCTCCCCAAAACAAGAACTCAGCACGCTAGGGAATCTTCATGTCTTGAGAAATGTTAGTTTTATTTTGAGAGTTTCAAGAATTAGCATAGAACTCACATTCTGTTTGGGTCTTGTGCTCTTTATAAGAGTAGGTTTGTTGAAGAGATAATTTTGCAGATAGGGAATGGTCACAGAAAAGACCCCCCCATTCTACCACCACCATCTTCAAGAACCCCTCCGCTCCCCCATCAAATTTACCAAATGTTTTTCCGATGGCTCATCCTCCATTCCTGCTGGCTTCCAAGTCAGTAAACTTGAGGGGAAGGAAAAAAAAAAAAGTAATTGGGAAGTACCGAAAGAGAAATTTAATGAAGACAATTCTACACCCGTTCAAGTGACACACAGACAATAACATGTTACACTTACACATGTGGGATAGTAGTTTTGAAAATATCCAGCATACAGTTGCAAGTCTCATCCCAGACATCGGAACTGAATTTTTCCCCATTTAATATTACCAAGTTTTCTAAACAGTTCGTGCCAGACCGTGCCAGCTGTTCATTATCTGGAAAATAAATGACATCTACCATTAATTCCCTATGGCTTTTCCATTCCATCTGTGGCTCTGGAGTTCCACAGCATGAGATGGAGAACGATATCTAACTAGCGGCTGTATTCCACACAAGCTTTCAGTTGGTGAAATGACATTGGAGTTAACCGTTCCCTCACATGCCCTTTTATGTTAAAACAAAACAGGAGTAATTGTTCAGTATTAATCGCTAACGACAGGGCAAGCCAAGCAATTTGCTATTTAAGACACAGTTCTGAATAGTTGGCTTGATATGCCAGTCATATGAACTGAGTACTTAATGTGTGCAGAGCATTATCACGAATACCACATGAAGGGAGAAAAGGACAGAATTTGGGAAACTACTAAACATGGCTGCCTCATTGCAGCAGCAGTCATTTTAAGACTTTCGAATAAGAGGTTGCGGGGGGGTTATGTGACTATAATCAACAGCAGGCAAAAACCCCCAACATCCCTAGTTTATTTTCTATTTCTTAACTTTACTAGGTATGCTGCACAAAATTCAGTGGCATTACTGGGTCTTTGGAGGGGGCGGGAAATACAAATAGGTGGGCCACTAGAGAATACTGAACAGTGATAAAAATGCACAATGGAAGGCTCCTGATGTCACATGTGCCATTATGTGTCAATACCCAAGTTTGTGAGATTAAAACATTTTTCAGAGGGTGGGGGGAATTCTTGCCCTCCCTGTCCCCTAATACTACTTGCTCCAGAACAGTTAAATTCCCCTTCCAGATCCCTGTAACTATAGGCATGGCAATCAATCTAAGGGGTGAAATTCAGTGACACAAACTGCAGAGCAAGGCTGTGTATTTAAAATATGGGATAAAGGTACCCAATGCTGAATCCACAATGCACAGAGAATAGACCAAGTAAAAGACACACCTTCCAATATAAAGCCGGATAAATAGCCACCCCCGACACCAGGTCCCACGGCACTACTGGGGCATGCTTCAAATCCCATAATGGAAATGAGATATATGGAAGAGGAAGCTACGACCCTTCAAGTCACACACAATCAATGACAAGGACCACTTGTATCAGAAAACTAAAAGGTGTACTCTAATAGATGTTAAATATTGTCATTTTACGGGGACTCGTGTCATTAAATGGAATGCTACTGGTGAAAAAGGCTCTTGGGATCAATGATTACGGTAAGTCCACTGGAGAAGTAACTTTTGCTGCAGTATCTTGGTGCTCAAACAAAGGCAGCATTGTGGAGAATAACCAGCTCCTAGATGCTTCCAGAAATGAACATCTTAATTTCAAATCAATCAAGTGCTTACCACGTGCAGAGTACTGCACTATACACTTCCCAAGCGCTTAGTACAGTGCTCTGCACACAGTAAGTGCTCAATAAATACGACTGAATGAATGAATCATCACAGCCCACAAGGAGCTTACATATCTTAATGCTTGAAAACAAGGGCAATCTGTTTGAAGTAAATATTGCAGCTTTTACATGGCTCCTTTTAATAACCCATCCTCATTTACTCTATGTGTTCTTGCATACCAACATTTAAAAATATTATAATTAATCATTCTAAGGCATATTAATCTATCTTAAATAAGCTAGTGCCGTCATCCAGCTAACAACATGTAAGAAAAGCGTGGCCCAGAAATTTAAAGAGTACCTTGTTTTACACACCAGTGTAACTGTGCAAATACATCAGAAAGAAGAACTTCATTTAAAGCTTCATAAAACTGTGTAAATACATCACAGATTGCATAAAGTGCATGATTGCAAGTTGTAGTCATCCATTCAGATTTCTGCAACAGCACAAATAATTGGGTCAAAACGTGACTAGAAAAGAGCTTTATTAGGCTTAGAGCTAAGAATACTACACAATATAGATTTTGAAATCCACACGCAAAATGGAGCTTACATTTTTACCATAAGCATTCCTCACATTAGGTAATTTCACATAAAATATTCTGAGGCTCAAATCAGTAATGACCAGAGAGATGTGAAGTTATTCCTATTTAGTGGACTCTGACATGAGTGAGCCCACTGGAGAGAGTCCCTAGTAGAACAATGACAGAGACCAAGGTCTTAATGGTCATTTATCATTTATGGTCATCAAGTCTTTTAGACTGTGAGCTCACTGTTGGGTAGGGACTGTCTCTATACGTTGCCAACTTGTACTTCCCAAGCGCTTAGTACAGTGCTCTGCACACAGTAAGCGCTCAATAAATACGATTGATTGATTGATTTACGACTGAATTTTCAAGTCAAAAGATGTGGACGCAAGGTTAGAGCTCCGTGATTTAGGATCCCTAAAATATGGGATAAAGAGAGGGAGGAGAAACAGCATGCCCCATCAGGTCTTTCAGAGAAGCAGCGTGGCTCAGTGGAAAGAGCCCGGGCTTGGGAGTCAGAGGTCACGAGTTCAAATCCCGGCTCCGCCACTTATCAGCTGTGTGGCTTTGGACAAGTCACTTCACTTCTCTGTGCCTCGGTTCCCTCATCTGTAAAATGGGGATGAAGACTGTGAGCCCCCTGTGGGACAACCTGATCACCTTGTAACCTCCCCAGCGCTTAGAACAGTGCTTTGCACATAGTAAGTGCTTAATAAATGCCATTATTATTATTATTATGGCCTAGTGGAGAGAGCACAAGCCTGGGAGTCGGAAGGACCTGGGTTCTAATCCCACCTCTGCCACTTGCCTGCTGGGCGACCTTGGGCAAGTCATTTCACTTCTCTGGGCCTCGGTTACCTCATCTGTAAAATGGGGATTACAATTGAGCCCCATGTGGGATACAGACTGGATCCAACCTGACTAGTTTGTATCTACCCAAACAGTGCCTGGCACACAGTTAGCATTTAAACACCATCTGGGGGGGAAAAAAAAAAAAAAGAGAGAAGAAAACCAGCCAACTGATGTTGTTATGCTCAGGAAGAAAGGACCGTGAGAGGACAAATGAGTCACAGTGATTGAGCAGTGAGGGTCCCCTACGTGCTTTTAGGGTATAGGTGTGGATGAGAAGTGATTTTGCATTTTAGACCGCGAGGTACCTTAATAAAGGTTCCTGATTCATACTGCACCTGCCCAACAATTCGCTCAATTAACAACTTTCGGTTTACACAGCCATGGAAATTTCAAGCAGGGTTTACTGAACATTAGAGGAAATGCCAAGGACATCCTCTTATTTCCAAACAGCATCATTTAATATAGGATAAATCTTGGAGCCATCAGCCTACCTCTGATTGCTGTTCAGGGAGTTTCATGTTATCGAAAATCCTGAACACGATTCTGAACAGATCTTGCCACCAGTGTTTTTCAAAAGTGTGGCCGTAGCTCTTCATTATCTCAAACATCACAGTGAGTCCTCTGGGGAAAGGAGAAAGAAAGAGGAAGTTTCGGGGGGGAGGAAGAGGGGAGTGTGAGGAAGAGGAAGGTCAGGCTCGGCATGCAATCACAAAATTTTAATAACACAACGGAGCCATACTGCACTGGGAAATAATTACCTCGTCCGCACATCCAACTTGCACCTATTAATGATGCAGGAGAGCTCGAATAAGATGGGAAACCAGCCCCGCACCCAAACTCTGTCTCCAGGAGCGACATTCATGTCATCGCTCGTGTATTCTTGCAACACCTATAATTAAAAAAAAAAATCAGGTCCACGTCCTTCAAACATATACATTTTAGAGAAATCATATTTCTTTGCCTTCGTTACCATTTCTTAAAACACTTCTAGAGGACGGGAATATCATTTTCAGAATATGGCAAATAATTGTTTTATTCCAAAATGGACTGCCTGTTTTCACCTCATCTAAAAGCACATGTCCTTTTGTTGCTCAAGTAGAAGAAGGGTGATCTGGTGGAAACGGCACAGGGCTGGGAATCAGGAGACCTGGGTTCTAATCCCGACTCTGCCACTTGTCTGCTGTGTGACCTCGGACATTTCAAAACTTCTCTGTGCCTCAGCTTCCTCATCTGTAAAATGAGGATGAAATACCTGTTCTCCCTCCCCTTAGACTATGAGGGACAGGGACTGTGAGTGATTGTATTGTATTATACACATCTCATGCTTTGCACAAAATTAGCTTGAACAGATAAAAACAATAATAATAATGATAATAATGGTTTTTGTTAAGTGCTTCCTATGTGCCAAGCAATGTACCTAGCACTGGGGTATATACCATAATTATTACTCACGTAAAATTCCATCTTGAAAGCTCTTAGTACAGTGCTTAGCACACAGTAAGCACTCAATAAATGCAACAATGAATGAATACAGTCTTTTTAGAAAGGTGGAAATTTTAATGAATGAATGAATGACCCCTTCTAGACTGTGAGCCCATTGTTGGGTAGGGACTGTCTCTATACGTTGCCAACCTGTACTTCCCAAGCACTTAGTGCAGTGCTCTGCACACAGTAAGCGCTCAATAAATACAATTGAATGAATGAATATTTCATTTACTAGACAATTTTGGGGGGCATTTTCAGAGTAGAAAGGTCTCAAGTCACACTAATCCCACAGTTAGGTCCTTAGGCCTTCAGATTCCCAAAACGACGAACTGTGACATTCCTAAAAAGATAGGTGGCTTGATTCTATTGGAAAAGGCCTTTTTCTGAACCACCAGATTTCAGTAAGGCACATCTGATATCTGTTTATTAGTTACATGTAATCTACTTAATTCAATTCCACACCCCACCTCCTCAAACAAATAAAATGAAATTAACAGTCATACCCGCGGTCTCTCAGAAACATATTTCGCACAGTAGCGGATTAACCTGATTGCTTCCATGCTAGTGTCTGGAAAAGCAGCATTACAGGCAAACTCAGATAAACACTTCACAGCATCCTGAAATGAATCTATTGCGGCAGGAAAATGGTGATGGAATATAGTTGCTGTGGAAACAGAAAGCACCACTTTAAGGCAGTACTTTTTGGATGGTTAGATAAGAACAAAATAATGTCATTAAGTTCAAGGGAAACTAGAAATCTTAATTCTTTTTCCAGAAGGCAAACATCTTAATAAAACCAGTACAGATCTTGGCATGCTCACTCCTGGATGATACTTCTAAGATGCTTTTAGTCAAAATTAGAAATTTAAGCCCAATGTCCTCAAACTCACGACTGTCTAAATCAACGCTTATAAGCACCTGCAGAGGCTGATTCATTCGAAATGTCAAAAAGGAAGATATTTAAGTGTTTCAGAGAGTATTTTTTTAGGGTTTTTGTTAAGCACTTACTATGCATGTGCCCAGGACTCTACTCAGTGCTGGGGTAGATACAAGCTAGTCAAATTGGATTCAGCACCTGCTGCTATTTTCATTTTCATTTTTTCATATTTTCATTTTTGCCTACCTGCAGTAACCGATCCCCCAGTTCTCAGCTGGGCTGTTACACAGCCCGAAGCTTTGATTCACTGTGCCCCTAAAACAGTGCTACTTACTGACAATATGGCCTGTCGTTTGGAAAGCCAGCTCAACAATGTTCCCATCATGATCAGAAGCTGCCTGGTGAAATACTGCAAAGATATTCTTCCACCCTGAACGGATATTAGCAGCTTGGGAGTTGACCATCTGAGTAATGCAGCGAATCACCATATCACGAATGGTTGGCGATCTTAAAGAAAAAAGGGGCAGGTGTGTTAGCTGCTCTCCAGGAAATGGGAGAAATAATTGAACTCACCAAGGAATTCAGTAGTTTCCTATGCCAAATCTTAAGGTAGAAATCCTTCTAGATATTCCGCACTCCCCCAAAATCCTCCAACTCCTCTCCTGGGTTCAATCTAAAAGTCTCTTTCCCAAGAAGCCACACTTTATTAATGCAGAACACTTTACTGTCACAAATAATCCCAGCACTTCTTCCATTCTTGGGTGCATTTGAAGACATGTTCCTATTTTATACATAATAATGTTGGATCCTGGTTTTTTAATCTATAATGTGTTTCTCAAAGGGATCAGCTGAGAAATCTCTTGACAATTTTCCAACTCCAAGTCAAATAACAGGCTACAGACACTGCAGATACTTGGCATTTGTTATTAATGGTGATGATTAGGGGTGAACTCACCTGTTTTTCTTCATAATATGCTCAAAAGGCCTCAGAAAGTCCTTCTGAAAGCGGAAATTGGCCAGCTCTCCCTTCTCAAGAAACTTCATGGACAGTTGCCTTAATGAATCAACGGCAAATATGGCCACATCTTCATTGGGGTTACAGCCAACCTAGTAATGGAGGTGAGAAGGAAACAAATGTATACAGCTTACCATTCACAGATTTTAAAGTTCTGAAGTCATCCTCAAAACACTCCCTTTTGGGTAATCGTGTTCAAGACCAACTAACTAGGCAACTATAGTAGCTCTTGGCTTGTCCGATATGAACTTCAGAGAAGTCGCACTTCATGAAATGCTTCAAGAGGGACATGCTGTGTTTTAAGAAGGCCTCGGAAAGACTTGCCCAATTGCCTACATAAAAAGCAATCTTGTGGGTGATAGCTTTGCTGGATATTTGCCCATGACCTGAAGTCATTTATATCCTGAGTTTCAGAGCCAGTAACTAGTTTGCAAGATTGAATTAATAAAAAAAGCACTTTATAGTAATTTAACTTCCTGCACAGGGAAAGTGAGATATTGTTGAACTTGGCTGGTTAAATTCTTGAAAATACCAAAAGCCTTGATACATTAAGGGTTGCACAGTTAAAGTGAGATACTGTTGGCTAAAAAATATGGTAAAAAGTAGACTACTAATGAAGATAAGGTTGTTTTTTTTTTAAGAGCTCAATTTTTGCCTTCAAAACACTTAATATGGTTACAGCTTTATTTGGCTAATTGCAGTGTAATTTTTTTAGCACTCAGAAAGAGAGAGAGGTTGAAGGGCAAGGCATAAAGGAAAGAGGGGCAGGATGACAAAATAATAGGACACACGTGAAGACCATCTAACTTCATTCTGCTTCTACTCATTGCATTTTGCTGGAACCACGCACTTCTGTTCCCAATAACCAAGTACAGAAACACATTCTTCAAACTGACAGGAGGGCCAAAGAGCTTCATACCACAGTGAAAAATCAAATTCTCTGTACCAAATTGCTTTATTGGATTGATTAGGAGGAGCAAGAAATGCCTAATGAAGATGATAGCCATGAAAAGCCTAATAACAATAATCTGGACCCATCTCCCAGGCTTATGACTAAGAGAATCACAGATAAACACAGAATTGCCACTGGCCATGTACAATTCTTGCAGAAATTGACTATAAATTTATTCCCTGATAGGAATGGGGGACTGGAAGGGAAACCGCTGAACTAACAGAGAGAGAAGGGTCAAACACTAAACTATCCCCTGGTTTCGTTGATTCAGAGTGGATCGATGTAAACTTCTCATTTGAATATCAGATACCTGCAATCTTGTCAGCAATGTGAGAGCTCACTCAATCCCTTCCTTTCACAGCAGCCCAAGACACTGAGTAGAGGGGAGGGGAAACAACCCATCTCCCACTGGAAATTGGAACTGTGGCGATGGATTCTGGATCCTTCCACTTTCAGTTATTAAAAAACAAAAAAAACTTACCTCCACCAGGATTAATATCAACCACTTCAAATATCCGAGCACGAAACTGAGTGGGTTTCATTCAGTTTAGACTTCGCTTTGGATAATGCCGATCAATCCAGTTACCAGCTACCAAGGGAAATCTCTGTGACTGTACAGGAATGGGGTGTGGGGGGGAACCACCAAAAGGCTTTCCCAAAAGATGTTGTCTGACAGCTTTTCAGTTTTGAAAGGTGCATTAAAGAACACACTGGGTGGTTTTCAGGCTGGGAAAAGATACCTTATTAAAATGATCACCGATCACATGCCATATCCGTGACCACTGCAGCCTGATCCGATTCATGTTGTAGTATGAAATCTCCACGATCTTCTGCAAGCTGAACATGCGGGGATGATGTGGGGAAGCTAACTCATCCATGGAAACGGCACAAAGCCAGCGGACAAAGTCAACTGAAGGATAAAAGAGAAAAGATTTTTGTCAAGATGGGCTATTTTGGGAGGTTCTGTCCAATGGCAACGCTTGTACATTTCCTAGGAGATTCAACACACATACCTATTGCGTTGCCATCCAGTCTGGTGGATCCTGTAAATATCCTGGGAAGTGAATGGAATGCACAATTACATTTTAGTCTTAAAAACTTGGCTTGTTATGGGCAGGGAATGCGTCTGCTAATTCTGTTGAATCGTTCTCTCCCAAGTGCTTAGTACACTGCTCTGCACATAGGAAGTGCTCAATAAATACCACTGATTAACTCCCAAAGGGAAATTTCAGCAAAAAGAGAATTCAACATTTGGATGGTAATTTCTTGACTTTTCAAATCACGCTTTGTGCCCTTAGTTAAACCTGAATTTCAATGAGCTATGATTGGTTTTGGTAATAAAATCATGACACCATGAAGTAGTATTGGGTTATCCCGTGAAGTTGCTATTGTCGTTAGCAAAGACTGTACAATGGCCATGGTGATGTAAGCTTGTTACGGGCTGGGAACGTGACTCCTAATTCTGTTGGACTGACCTCTCCCAAGCACTTAGTACAGTGCTCTGCACATAGTAAGCACTCAATAAACACCATTACCATTGATGGATTAATTGGACACTTAGGAGAAGCAGACATGAAACAACTAATCCCTACTGTGAGATACCCCCAAAATGGAGCTGCCTTCTCTTCAGAGTCCCCGATTTAGAACAGAAGGACAAACCAGAGAGTTGGGCCCGACAATACTATCGGGCGAGAAGAATGAACTACAGAAAGGGGAAAACCAAAACTTAGAAGCAGAAGACAATGGGTCCAGAGCCTAATTAGCATATTAGAAGCACAGAACAATGAAAAAAAAGATGACCATGAGTGGAGGGAGTGGGAGACTAGCAGAAAGTGAAGTAGAGGTTAATGAGTTCAAAACAAATAATCAAAACCCAACATGGAGGAAATGTAGAAAGAATGAAGCTTCCTTTAGAAAGATATAGCAATACACGGTAATTAGTATTCTTAGGACAACATTCTGAAATGGAAGGGAAGCCTTAGGCATGAGGATGGATCAAAGCTGACGCTGCACTTTAGCCATTTCTACACTGGGATAAAAAAATCATTCTGTGGGAAAGGGGCTAAGGAAGAATATTTTTACTGTATTGACAGCTGTCTCATAAGAGCTTCTGGGGTACTTACTCCAACGTGGATAATCACCCAGGAATAAGCTAAGCTAAAAATAAAAACATTACCTGTCAACAGCAACCACCACACTTTGAGAACTTGTCTCTCCCACAGATTCCTGGATGCTTGCCATTTGCCTTTTATCCACTCCACCGCCAACTAAATTACCTGAAACATGACATAAGAAGTATTTCAACATCACAAAAATTGGATTTCAACAGGAGAGTTTGTGACCCTGTGTACATTAACTCTACAATCCAAAATTAAACTTTTGAAAATCAACGGTATTTACTGGGCATTTACTCTCTCTATACAGAGGACTGTACCATGTGCTTCGGAGACTACAACAGAGTCGGTAGATAAGCTCCCTGCCCACATAGGGCTTGCAGTCTAAAGGGGGACAGACATTAAAACTGTACTCTCTCAAGTGCTTAGTAAAGGACTCTGCACACAATAAATACAACTGATTGGCTGAACTTGGCTGGTTAAATTCTTGAAAATACCAAAACCTTTGATACGTTAAGCTTACGTTTTTAGATTTATTACCACCCTCTAATGACAAACTCTCCCTAGTAAGGAAAAAAGACCCAGAAAAGATGGTAATTTCCAAACATACAGAGGCCATTATTTAGAAACACAGGCAGAACTGATGGTACAAATCAAAGGCTAATGAACTGATTGATAAAATATGAGCAGTGGCTCAAGAGCTCAATAATGGCCAAGCTGGCTGATGGAAGCAGGCCATTTATGTGGTGATAGTCATGGTGATAATGGCTTAGTTTTCATTGTTTCATACGTGCACATCCACAGGGTGTCGAAACATTCACCTTACCTAACCCGAGGCCCATGAACTCATCCCCTGTTGACGTGTAGCCTTTCAGGCTGCCTTCTCTCTCTCGCCCCGACCCAGACAAATAGCGCGTCTTCACTCCAGTTCCTATCAGCTGGGCAAGTTCCAGCTGGCTAATGCATTTCAAGATCTAACAACGAGAACGCATTGAAAAATCAGCCATCATTTTCATGTTTGAAAAAAGTAGCACTATTTTAGAAGAGTTGCCTTGACATCTTAAAAGCATTCTATAAACACCCTTTTAATGAAAGGACAAGAGGGTTTTGGTTTCAACTTGTCGCGGGTTACAAACATTCTAAGATGGCAGCAATTTTACAAGTCAAGGCAGAAGAGCCAATTGCTGACAAATTCCTCCTTGGGACTCAGAAAGAGCACATGATCCTTGGGAAACAGTGTGGCCTAGGAGAAAAAGCATGGGCCTGGGAGTGAGAAGAAATGGGTTCTAAGCCCAGCTCTGCAACTTGTGTGCTGTGCCATCTTGGGCAACCCTCTTAATTTCTCTGTGCCCCTGTGACCTCATCTGTAAAATGGAAATCAATTCTTACTCCCTACTTCAGACTTTGAGCCCCATGAGGGACAGGGACTGTGTCCAACCTGTTTATCTACCCCTCTGTCTAGAACAGGGCTTGACAGTGAGTGCTTCGATAGCATAAAGAATGAGCTCATTAACATTCCGCAATTTTGGAAGAATGCTGGTGAAGCTGGGAACGGGCTGGAGCATTCTTGCTAAGCAATCTTGCAACTGAAAAGCTTCTTGAGAATCCTGCGGTTTACCCCGAGATGAGATACTGCCCTTCGTTTGAATTAATGAGGCTTTTATATGGACTCTGTTTCAAATAGATAGTAAGCATATAGTGCTGGAGTTAACACAGGTGACTAAAATCAGTACAGCCTATGGCAAATTACCTGGAGGAGGAGATAAGAACAAATTTCCCAGCCATCTTTCTGAACGACTAATCTTTAAAAAGGGAAGTGGAACACCAAAATTGCCTCAGCGAATGTTCCAGCTGCTTAACTCAAAGCCAGCTCCAATAAACTACTATGGGAGGGCCTAAGTCACATGGATACCATTACCATTCTATCTACTCAGCCACCAGCATGCAGGAACTGGGTAAATCAATCAATCGTATTTATTGAGGGTAAATGACCTCGTCCGCCCAAACCTAGTTATGCAGTCTTGGAATTACATCTTTAGTCAGGCCTTCAGACCTCATAAGGCCTTTCCTTCTCAATTAGCATATTAATAAAGGGAAAAAAGGAAGCCTAAAAAGACTTTGAAAAGGTCAGATTTAAAGAAATTCTGGAAGAAACAGGACAGAGTAAACTGCTCTACTGGCCCACAGAATTCCCTGCTTTTTTGCAAATTAATAATAATGATCTTGTTAAGTCCTTACTGTGGGTCAAGCACTGTACTAAATGCTGGAGTAGATACAAGATAATCAGGTCAGGCACAGTTCCTGTCCCCCAATGGGCTCATTCATAGCTGTCTGCTCCCTTACTTAAACTATCTAATCCCCATTTTACAGATGAGGAAACTGAGGTGCAGAGGAATTACTTGCCCAGGCTCTTCATGACAGGCAAGCAGCAAGAGCTGGGATTAGAACTAAGTGGGGCATTAAATCTAGCAATAAGGGGAGTGGGGAGGAGGAGGAAGAGAAACGTTAAGAGGCCAATTGCTTCTATTGCACTCTTCTAAGTAATGCATACCACCAGCACGCAATGACTAACTGTAACCTCCCCTTCCCTTCTCTTCCTACCTGAGAGCTTGTATGCTTCTGTAAACCTGTATCTGTGGTGGGTGTCTTTTTTTTCTTTTTTATTTTGAGGGGGGAGAGGTATTTGTTAAGCACTTACTATGTGCCGGGCACTGTACTGAGTGCTGGGGCAGATACAATCATCATCATCATCATCATCAATCGTATTTATTGAGCGCTTACTATGTGCAGAGCACTGTACTAAGCGCTTGGGAAGTACAAATTGGCAACATATAGAGACAGTCCCTACCCAACAGTGGGCTCACAGTCTAAAAGGGGGAGACAGAGAACAAAACCAAACATACTAACAAAATAAAACAAATAGAATAGATATGTACAAATAAATTCAATAAATAAATACACAGAGTAAAAAAATATGTACAAACGTATACATATATACAGGTGCTGTGGGGAAGGGAGGGAGGTGAGATGGGGGGATGGAGAGGGGGACGAGGGGGAGAGGAAGGAAGGGGCTCAGTCTGGGAAGGCCTCCTGGAGGAGGTGAGCTCTCAGCAGGGCCTTGAAGGGAGGAAGAGAGCTAGCTTGGCGGATGGGAAGAGGGAGGGCATTCCAGGCCTGATTATCTAATTATATCTGATTAGATACAATCTAATCAGGCTGGACACAGTTCACATCCCACATGGGGTCACAGTCTTAATCCCCATTTTACAGATGCAGGAATTGAGGCACAGAGAAGTGAAGTGACTTGTCCAAGGTTACACAGCAGACTAGTGGCAGAGGTGGGATTAGAATCCAGATCCTTCCAACCCTCCAGGCCCATGTGGTATCCACTAAAGCCCACTGCTTCTCAAATCATGCCAGCCCAGATGCTTACAAAAATGACACAGTGGAGGGCAATTGCGTGAGTGACTATAGTATCATAAACATGGAGAAACATACAGGCCCCTTCTTCATTTAAACCAAAGCAACACACTATAAAGAGACCTACCTCGTGCCAGGAATTCCCGAGGTAGTTGCCATCTGTATGGGCCACCATAATAAGCGTCTTAATGGTATCGATATTCTTCTGTTTCATTTCCGTAATACTGGAGCTTGCAGTCAACAGGGAGAAACGAGCAAGAGCCTGTACATAGGCATCACGTTCCAGCTAAAATGGAAGCGAAAGAGAATAAATCATCCCACTGCCATTCGTTCTTTCAATCGTATTTATTGAGTGCTTACTGTGTGCAATGTACTGTACTAAGCACTTGGGAGAGTACACTATAACAATAAACAAACATTCCCTGTCCATAGCAAGCTTACAGTCTAGAGGGGGAGACAGACATGAAAATAAATACTGCTTTGTTACTCCACTTACAGGATGTTATTTAGCATTTAAGATGGGAAGAGGCAATATGTTATACTAACACCCCATGCCTTAGATTTA
Organism: Tachyglossus aculeatus; assembly: GCF_015852505.1. NCBI lineage: Eukaryota > Metazoa > Chordata > Mammalia > Monotremata > Tachyglossidae > Tachyglossus > Tachyglossus aculeatus. The sequence continues at coordinate 8,790,389 of NC_052073.1, read as the reverse complement.
GAGTCAGAGTGACTTAAAAGCAACAGTCCTCTGGTCATCTCCTTAAAATTCAATGTACGGCTGGTGCCATTTTTATGTGTGATGTAAGAACGGGAAACAAGTGGTGTGCAACAGAGCTGAGGCTGGGATAAGAGTTCTTAATCCTTGGCTCTGAGCTCAGACTACTATCTACTGGATTGTAAACAAATGAAATTTAAAAAATTAAAAAAAAAAGAGTTGAAAGGGAGATTTTTTAACTGATGGCTGTTGCAAAGGCAAAGCCAATAGTATAGCTGAGAATCCACATTCCATTATTCATTCATTCAATCGTATTTATTGAGCGCTTACTGTGTGCAGAGCACTGTACTAAGCCCTTGGGTAGTACAAGTTGGCAACATATAGAGATGGTCCCTACCCAACAACGGGCTCACATTATGATCATCAACTCTCCCAGATCCAAGAATTGTCTGCATCAGGTGACCAAAGAGTCGTACTGTAAATGATAATCCCGAGTGCTGACATGGTTCCACTTCTTCAACCGGGAAGATCAAATTACGGACTGAAAACTCGATGTCTATTCCTTTCCCCTAACTGTGAGCAGGCAGAGTGCTTGTAAATAATAATTACGGTATTTGTTAAGCACTTACTATGTGCCGACCACCGTATTCTCCCAACTGCTTAGCCCAGTGCTCTATACATAGTAAGCACTCAATAAACACCACAGATTGGAGATAGAAGGAGCTGCTTTGCCCAAATACCGTTCACTTTCACCAGTCGGCTTCCTGTTCTGCCCAACAAAAACCAAAAGGATGTCAACCTTCCCGGACGTTTACGCACCTGCATTCCAAAGATGCAGGCGATTCGGATTGCACAGCGAATGCCTTCCAAACACAGAGAGGCCACTTCTGTGTCATCGCAGTTTTGCAACCCGATACTGTAGGCGGCCAGCAATGGAGTCCAGACCAACTAGAAAAAAGAAAATGGGTTTAGGTTGACGAACCATTCTAAGCAGAGAGGAGCAGCGTGGTCTAATGGATAGAGGATGGGCCCGAGAGCCAGAAAGACCTGGGTTTTAATCCCGGCTCTGCAGTTTTTCTGCTGTATGACTGAGGGCAAATCACCTTACTTCTCTGTGCCTCAGTTATCTCATCTGTAAAATGGGGATTAAGACTGTGAGTCCCAGGTGGGACAGGGACCGTGCCCAAGCTGATTAGCTTGTATCTACCCTAGCGCTTAGAACAGTGCCTGGCACATAGTAAGTACTTAAATACCGCAATTATTACTATTTTTATTTATGAAACATCTACCACAGTCACTATCCAAAGCAACTTTTAATTTCTATCAAAACAGGCCCACCACCCAGAGGGGTGAAACTTTTATCAAACCTTTCCCCAACTCTCAATACAGTGCTTTGTACAAAATAAACCCTCAACAAATAGTAATAATAATGAAGATGACAGAGCAATAATAATAGTCAAAAACCAGGAATGTCTGCATTTTAAATCGCTTACATAGCAACTGTGAGGATATGAACTGCATAAATCTGGAGTCTCTTGTCTAAACAGACAGTTAGCATGTAGAGACCTTTAATCACTTCTGAAGCAACTGGATTACCAGCTCGTTCATTCATTCATTCAACTGTATTTATTGAGGGCTTCCTGCGTACAGAGCACTGTACTAAGCGCTTAGGAGAGGACAGTCCCTGCCCACAGAGGGCTTACAGTCTACAGTGGGGGAGACAGATATCAATACAAATAAATAAAATTACAGATAGGTACATAAGTGGTGTGGGGCTGGGAGGAGGGAAGAGCAAAGGGAGCAAGTCAGGACAACACAGAGTGGGAGATGAGGAAAAGTGGGGCTCTTTATGGGTAGGGAATGTGCCTGCTAATTCTGTTGTAGTGGACTTGCCCAAGCACTTAGCACAGTGCTCTGCATATAGTGACTGACTGAAATTTTAAGGTTAATTTTTTTCCAGGGAATCAAAGCCCGCAGACCTTGTCATTCCTCCTTTATCTGAATTTAATGGCCCTCTGATAATGCTTGTAAATGACTTCAGGGCAGATGATCAGGGCTGCTAATGCCACTGTACTTTCTAAAGGGTTAGTACAGTGCTCTCCACACAGCAGGTGCTCATCAAATTTTACTGATTGTTCATCCAGGTGCTAACTCCGGTGCAGAAACAGAAAGCATTTAGTATTATTCCATTCACCCGTGACAATGAGTTAACACCCGGATTTCAGTCTAATAATAATAGTAATAATAATGATGGCGTTCGTTAAGCGCTTACTATGCGCCAAGCACTCTTTTAAGAACTGGGGCAGACACAAGTAAATCGGGTTGGACACAGTCCTTGTCCCACATGGGGCTCCCGTCTTAATCCCCATTTTACAGATGAGGGAACTGAGGCCCAGAGAAGTTAAGTGGTTTGCCCAAGGTCACACAGCGGACAAGTGGCAGAGCTGGGATTGGAACCCAGGTCCTCTGGCTCCAAAGCTCAGGCTCTTGCCACTAAGCCACGTTGCTTCTCTAAATTTTTACATTCACCAGTCCTTTTCATCTGAATGCTCAAGTCCCCGTAATCTGATTCCAAAATACGGATTAACAACTCTCTCGCTATCCTCCCAAGCTGGAGCTCCTAAAGGGGCTCACCTTGAACATGGGCCGGACGTGATCCAAGTGAGTGGCACTAGTGAAAGGGGCTTTTGCGTGGCTTACGGCTTCCATGAGCGCTTTCGCGGTCTTAGCCATCTGCTCCATCTCTAGGTTGTACAATAACCTCCGCTGCTTCTCATTGGCTACATCTGCAGGAAACACAGCAGAATCAGATCAACGTCTCTGCTAATTCATGTCCGATCTTCGCTGACTTCTGGTCATTCCGGAGGGAGGGTCGGCCTGCCTGGTGGAAGGAGCCTGGGACTCAGAGGATACAGGTTCTAATCCCGGCTCCGCAACGTGTCTGCCGCGTGACCTTGGGTGAGTCACCTCACTGCCTTGGTTTCCTCCTTTGTAAAATGGGGATTCAACACCCTTTCTCCTTCCTAAACTGTGAGCCCCGTGTGGGACCTAATTATCCTGAGTCTACCCCAGTGTTCAGTACAGTGCTTGGCACATAGTAAGTGCTTGACAAATGCCCCAACCATCGTTAATACTCCCTACTTATACTATGAGCCCCGTGTGGGCCAGGGACCGTATGTGATCTTCTATCTACCCCAGCGTTTAGTACAGTGCTTGGCACATAGTAAGCACTTAACACAAAAATACCACGACTACTACTAATTATTAAAAATAACGGCTACAGGAAAAGGGAATTATCTCTTAGAATCGGTCAACCAAAAGTAATCTGCCTTAGTCAAACCTAAGTGGCTCTCTGGAACAGTTTTTAATCATCATCATCATCAATTGTATTTATTGAGCGCTTACTATGTGCAGAGCACTGTACTAAGCGCTTGGGAAGTACAAATTGGCAACATATAGAGACAGTCCCTACCCAACAGTGGGCTCACAGTCTAAAAGGGGGAGACAGAGAACAAACCAAACATACTAACAAAATAAAATAAATAGGATAGATATGTACAAGTAAAATAAATACTTTGGCTATTATGAAAAAGAAAGGAAAAAATCCAAACAGCTACCTGGACTAATAAGTTTTCCACACAGATATGTAGATGCACGATTTCAAAACTATTTAGTAGGGTACTTATGCATTCATTGAAAAATGAATCCATTTAACAGAAAACAAAAAAGGTGCTTTGAACTCTTACTTTGCTTAGTAGATTTGGTAGCAATTGTATGTTCTTTTGTCTCTTTCATTGCAATTTTCTTCCCTTCTATCTCCTCATAAATGGTGGAGAGGTACTCTTCGGGTAAATCTTTGCTGTCATTGATGCCCCGATTCATCTTAATGTACTGCTCCTTTGTCATTTTATTCTTTACCTGAAGAGGTTTTAAGAAAATGTTTTGAAACGCGACCCTCTAAAGAATGGAATATCTAGGTCATTTAAAATAGTGGTAGCATTTCTATCTGCAGATTTAGATAAGCGCCATTTTCTGTGTCTCCTGGGTTTGCCCAAACCCGAAGGGGGCAGGAGGCAATGATTGTAGCCCAAGGGAGAGGCAAGCCACACAAGCTTTTGAGTTTGCCCCTGTAGCAACTGCAAGCGTGGCGCTGATCCCTTGGACAGCATCTCTGACCCCAAACCACCTGGGAATAAAGACAATGACAACTGGAACCATTACAATTCACTCATTCAATCGGATTTACTGAGCGTTTACTGTGTGCAGAGCACTGTACAAAGCGTTTGGGAGAGTACAACGTAACAATAAACAGACACATTCCCTGCCCGAATGGGGAAAATAGTTACTACTGAAACAGGTGGATTTGTGACATTGATTTTCCCACCACTGACATTTTCCATTACGAATAGTATCAGGGCTATTTGCCACTGTATAAAGGACAGCTCCCTGGTCATTCTTTTTCTTTTACCTTTCTTTATGGCATTGTTAAGTGCTTATTAGGTGTCAAACACTGTTCTAAGTGCTGGGGTAGGTACAATTTAATTACATTGTACAAAGTCCCTGTCATGCATGGGGCTCACAGATTAAGTAGGAAGGAGAATGGGTATTGAACCCCCAGCATGGCTCAGTGGAAAGAGCCTGGGCTTTAGAATCAGAGGTCAGGGGTTCAAATCCCGGCTCCACCAACTGTCAGCTGTGTGACTTTGGCCAAGTCACAACATATCTGAGCCTCAGTTTTACCTCCTCCGTAAAATGGGGATTAAAACTGTGAGCCCCTCCGTGGGACAACCTGATCACCTTGTAACCTCCCCACCACTTAGAACAGTGCTTTGCACATAGTAAGCGCTTAACAAAATAGCATTATTATTATGATTTTGCAGTTGAGAGAACCGAGGTAGCATAGTCTAGCGGATACAGCATGGAGCTGGGAGTCAGAAGGAGCTGGGTTCTAATCCTGGCTCTGCCATTTGTCTGCTGTGTGACCTTAGGTAAGACTTCTCTGCGCCTCAGTTACCTCATCTGTAAAATGGGGATTATTATTATTATTACTACTAATAATAATGATGGCATTTGTTAAGCACTTACTATGTGCTGTTCTAGGCACTGGGGTAGACACAAGGTAATCATATTGTCCCACGTGGGGCTCACAATCTTAACCTCCATTTTACAGATGAGGTAACTGAGGCCCAGAGAAGTGAAGTGGCTTGCCCAAGGTCACACAGCAGACAAGTGGCGGAGCTGGGATTAGAACCCACGTCCTCTGACTCCCAAGCCCAAGCTCTTTCCACTAAGCCTCGCTGCTTCAGTGGGCCTCGTGTGGGACCCATACTGTAACCCACCTAATTTACTTGTATCTACACCAGTGTGTAGTACGGGGCTTGGCACACATTAAGTGCTTAAGAAATATCATTTAAAAAAAAGTGAAGTGACTTGCCCAAGGTCACACGGCAAAAATTGGCAGAGCCAGGACTATGGTGCTTCTTTTCTTATGGTGGATGCCACCCCCTCCCTTCCTCTCTCTCGGTCACGGTGACTTTAATGACGGGATCTCATCCCCAAGTCACCCAGGAAGCTGCCCCACCACCCAGAGAGACACTGGAATGACAAGGGCTTTTCATTTTGTCTTCTCTCGGTCTCCAAAATGATTCAAATTGAGGTGGTGGCTTTGGAGAGGGGTTTGAGAACTGGAGGAGACACGGAGGGGAAGGGAGGGAGGAAGGTAAGGGAAAAGTTTTTGAGCAAGAAGAGATGGATGGTGGAGGAGGGGGTGAAAAACCTGGGGAGAGGAGGAGAAAGATGGGAAGGCTAGAAGGAAAGACGGAGCAGGGGAGAGAAAATGGAGAGAAATGCAAACAAAATTCTGCTGTCCACATCTCAAGTACTACAACAATATTAAAAGCTTCAAAGTGTTTTACCTGGGGGCTATGTAAATCTGTCGTAAGCATTATAATTGAATACGCTAATACATAGGCAGTATCAGCACTGGCGAACAGAGTTTGCCTGGAAGAAAAGATTACACATCTTAAGAACATCTTTTATTGCTCTGTAACTAGGAAGCTGTGAACTAACGCAGACATATGCAAATGAAACTAGAAAGATTGCTCTGACAGAACAGAAAATTAATCACAAGTTTTAGTACGTTTCCATCGTTAAGACCCCACAGTATGCACGATGCAGATTTGTTTTTCAATAAAACCGATTAGGATGACATGCCTAAATCTTCCCAGACTGTGTATCCAAGAAATTCATGAACTATACGTGTACTGGGATTTCAAACTGCAGAGCTGCCAAGGGAAAACTTGGACCTAACAATAAAAAAGGGTTAGTTGTGGCCAATTCACTCACCTGCCTCGGGAAGGGAAAGGCAAAGGGATATCTTTGGAGGAAGGGGTATACAGGGGAGGTTAAAGCATTGATGATAAATCAAGAGAAAGTGCACATAAATGGCAAGGTTAAAATGTTGGTGATTAAAACCTAAGAATAATTTTTTATTGCATGACTATGGAACCCAAGCTAGAACATGAAATTTAATTGGTTTCATATAGTTTCTGATTTGGGAACAAAGAACAAGGCCTCAAAATCCAGAGAGGGGTTATACCCAGAAGTCGCATTGCACTTCTGTAATGATGGAAGCTGTCCATTCATTAAATAAGATGAAAGTTGGATTTTTCTATACAGAAGCAGCCATATATTCAGAGACTGTTGAAGAAAACATTTTTTTACCGTGAAACTTTTAATGGAGGGGATACATGGCTGTCAAAAGTGTTCTAATAATAATAATAATAATAATAATGGCATTAATTAAGCTCTTACTATGTGCCAAACACTTTACTAAATGCAGGAGTAAAGACGAGATAATCAGGGGGTTCCTAGTCAAAGAAGGAGGGAGAACAGGTATCAACGCCATTTTACAGATGAGGAAACAGGCACAGGTAAGTGATGTTCCCAAGGTCCCACGGCAGCCAACAGCATGGCCTAATGGTTAGTGCACAGGCCTAGGTATCAGAAGTGCCTAGGTTTTAATCCCAGCTCTGCCACACGTCTGCTGTGTGACCTTCAGCAAGTCACTTCACTTCTCTCTGCCTCAGTTACCTCATCTGTAAAATGAGGATTAAGACTATGAGCTTTTGTGGCACACGGACTATGTCTAACCTGATCAGTTTGCATTTACCCCAGGGCTTAATACAGTGTCTGGCACATAGCAATTGCTTAACTGTCATTTAAAAAAGAGAAAAAGGGGGGCAGAGGTAGGATTAGAACCCAGGTCCTCCGATTTCCAGGCCTGCATTCTTTCCACTAGGCCACACTGCTTCTTCATGTTTGAAATCATGTACTCTTCAGACCTTTCCCTCAACACTACCAAAGATATTCACAGGATTAATGCTGGGTCAGGCCTCCAGTTGAATAATGAACTTGAGAAGACTCCATTACCCATTAAAACACATGTGAAAGCCAAAAAATAGAAGCCAGAGAGCTGCCAGGTTTCCAGGCAGGTAGCTAAAATTATCCCCACTTTGAAAACAGATAAAGAAACACTGCCAACTTTCTTTCAAAGGCTCTTAATTGGTGAAGCTTAACCAGTGTCCTCGGTATACAAACTTTGTCCCAGGCACCTGACTCGTCAACAGAGCCGAATGGAAAGTGTTTAAAAGTGGTCATTACCCCTGGTTGCACTCAATATATCTCGCCGCAAACTTCTCCATTAACCTATCAATCTTCTGGGCTTCTCCTGGCAGGCGGAAGCCTTCGAGGAATATCCGTAGAGCCGAGACAAAATCTTTCCCGCAGAAGTCAAGTTGGTCCACGTAGGCATACATTACTTCTTTGTTGAGCCTGCTGCTTTCGCCCAGAAAGTCACCTACTTGAGTCTGAAATGCGATCAATGGAATTTATTAAGTGCTTACTACGTGCAGAGCACTGCAACAGACACTCGGAAGAGTACGCTGTAATTCACTTATGCGACACGATCCCTGTCCACGAGGAGTTTACAGTTTAGAGGGGGAGTCTGACAATATAAGTTACAGATCCATACGTAAGTGCTTAAGGGGTATAGAGTCAAGTGCATAGGTGATGCAGGAGGAGGGCAAATAGGAAAAAAAAAAAGAGGGCTTAATCACGGAAGGTTTCTTGGAGGAGATGAAAGGGACATGTTCCCTGTCCACTAAAAATAAACACACAAATCCAGAAAGTCCCATATAACCTGCAGTGAAATTAGTTTCCACACAGAAGAGTGAGCTGAGAGCTCTGAAAGTGATTGCCTTTTGCTTCGATTGTACTTTCACTTTGCACTCAGATGCTCAAAACCACAGCTCCTCCTCCTCAATCCACTTACAAATGAGCACATTATCGGCAACACTGAAATTCTATTTAGAGGTGCTGTTCTGAAAGTTCGGAGAGAGCACTCAAGAAGTCACACTGCTCTGGTACTATATTTAAGTTTGGTCTGGAGTGCAAGAAAATATAAGGGAATGGGGACAGCATGAAAATAAGTCCCTGTATCTTATTCTCACCTCTCCTGCTCAACCCCTCCCTTCTACCTCAAACTCCCTCCCTTTTCCTATCTGCCAGACCACTGCTCTCCCCATCTGAAATCACATCTCCAGGATACCCTGTTAAGCACTAATGATCATTTTTTATAGAAATACTTGAGTAGGGGGAGTTGGAACAACTAGGAATAAAGTGAGAATGATAAGAACTGGAAGATCAAATCTTAATCACATATGTGGGGGTGGGGGTGGGGTAAAATGTGTCATCTTACAGAATCCAAGCGCTCTTCTTGATGTAAGAATTGTGCAATGTCTTCGATTGGTGTGCCGAGCATGCCTTGCTCTTGGAGATACTGGATCCCTCTTTTTGGCTTTTTGTTGAACCTGTTTAACAAAATACTTAGCATCAGATGAGTTTTGGCAAAGGGCCACTTCTCTCGAGTGATTCAGAAGAGCCGAAAAAGCTGAGGTCCTTCCATAAATTAGAATGGACTGGGGAAGGCTGTCATCGACTAGTTGCTGTGGTCCATTGACACCAGGCCAAAGAACAGCCGTCTTGATATGGTTATCACCCTCTTTTGAGCCCTACTGAACGCTAGATTGTTAATACCCCCTTAATGTTTTCTTATCAGTGTCAGGACCATGATGAACAGAAGGGGTATTAGAATCACAGAAGACACAAGAGGTCAAGGTAGCCAAAAAGACAAAGCCCATGGATTCAAATGTCAACAAAGTTCAGGCAGTACAGAAGCATACTAAATTCTTCCGTAACGAGGGTTTTCATTCATTCAGTCGTATTTATTGAGCGCTTACTGTGTGCAGTACGTGCTTGGGAAGTACAAGTTGGCAACATACAGAGACGGTCCCTACCCAACAAGGGCTCACAGTCTAGAAGGGGGACATAGACCATAAAACAAAACATGTGGACAGGGGTCGTCACCAGAATAAATAAAAATAAAGCTAGATTTACATTATTAACAAAATAAATAGAATAGTAAATAAGTACAAGTAAAATAAATAGAGTAATAAATCTGTACAACCATATAAACAGGTGCTGTGGGGAGGGGAAGGAGGTAGGGCGGGGGAGAGGGGATGGGGAGGAGGAGAGGAAAAAGGGGGCTCAGTCTAGGAAGGCCTCATGGAGGAAGTGAGCTCTCAGTAGGGCTTTGAAGGGAGGAAGAGAGCTAGCTTGGTGGATGTGTGGAGGGAGGGCATTCCAGGCCAGGGGGAGGACGTGGGCCGGGGATTGACAGCGGGACAGGCGAGAACGAGGCCTAACGGTGAGGAGATTAGTGGCAGAGGAGCGGAGGGTGCGGGCTGGGCTGGAGAAGGAGAGAAGGGAGGTGAGGTAGGAGGGAGCGAGGTGATGGAGAGCTTTGAAACCGAGAGTGAGGAGTTTCAGCTTGATGCATAGGCAGCCACTGGAGATTTTTGAGGAGGGGAGCAACATGCCCAGAGCATTTCTGCACAAAGATTATCCGGGCAGAAGCATGAAGTATAAACTGAAGTGGGGAGAGACAAGAGGATGGGAGATCAGAGAGGAGGCTGATGCAGTAATCCAGTCGGAATTTCACTATACGTTTGGACAGAACATCATTCGGGAATTAGGGATCATTCTTCTGACACCATGGGTCTTTTTTTAATGGCATTTGTTAAGTGATTACTATGTACTAAGCACCGGGGTAGGTACAAGCTAATCAATTTGGACACAGTCCATGTCCCACATGGGGCTCAGTCTTAATCCCCATTTTACAGATGAGGTAACAGGCACAGTTGGGCAAGTCACATAACAGGTAGGTGGCAGAGCCAGGATTAGAATTCAGGTCCTTCTGCCTCCCAGTCCCAAGCTCTATCCACTAAGCCACGCTCCTACTGTTTATACAGACTCTCCACCAAAAGATAAAGTATTTTAAACAATCTTTCAAATGTTAACTGGAATGACAACTATGTGAAGCTGGGTTTTGTTTGTTTTTTGGGTTGTTTGTTTTTTTAAAAATTAAAATCACACCTTTTGGTCTTCCTGAGTCAGTACTAGCTTCACAATGTCCCTCAGAAGTGAACAGCATTGTACGCTGTTGAAAATATGAAGCTAGTTTTCATGGGTCAGCTAGTTCCACCTAATAAGCCGTGGTTGAGTTGGGGCTGGGGAGAAACAACTCACAGTTCTATCCCGTGTTCAATGATTTCCTTTTGCTGCTTGATGACCTCAAATTGCTCCGGATCGTCAGGGACACAGGTCTGGGTTCCAACGCTCCCGATTCCTGAGGATACTGTAGAGTCCAGGGAGCTCACGCTGCTCCGTCTCCTGATGTCCAGGCCTTTCCCTTCGCCTAGTTCTTGATCTAAAGGCCTTTCCTGACCTGCAGTGAAATGAAATAATGTGGTTCCTCTTAGTTTGTTGTCCCTGGAAGCTACACTAACAGAGTCACAATGTGTCATCATGTATCTCAACTGAACCATTCCTCTCACCCACCTCTCCCATTTTCTGAGACCCTCAATGGAATGGTTTTATTTCTGCTAAGACTACCTGTTGCTTTGGGTTGTGCTAAAGAGATTTGATTTTAAATCACCACAATTTTAATCTGAGGCCTGTTAGAGCAATCTCCCAGCTTGCCGTGTATAAGGGAGAGGGAGAGGGAGCGCACGCAGCAATCTCACCAAGGCTGGTCTGGTGGTTGGGGTTCACATACAGATCCTTGCTCCACTCAACCATGCATTTCAATATAGATACCAGGCATTCAAGGCCTTTCTTCCTCAGGCTTAGTTCCTAAAAACGAAAAAAAAAAATGAGGGGGGGTAGGGGAGGAAGAGAAGAGGAGAGAGGGACGGAGAAAGGGAGAGCGGGGGAGCTTCTTAATTTTCGAATTTACCTTTAGTTCTACAAAAATCTTACAATTTCAACCAAATTCCCTGCACAAAGTGCTAAGTTTTGGGGTGATCATCAATCCAAGAAGGGGGGGCAGGGAGGGTGAAAGTCCCTTGGGGGAGGCAGCTGTATCTTAGATTTCTGGATTGTCTGCACACCTGGACCTGGGATACACAGTCATCCATAGCAAAGATTGGGATTTAATGGGTCACATGGGCTTAACTGAGAAAATTAGTTCAGAATGAAGTCAAATTAGTGCTCGACTGCACCATATTTTTACCTGCAGAGGTGTCATTCCTAACTCATGTCCGCTTCTTCCCTGAGCGATTTTTGACAAATCATTTACGAGGCGCTCAAAAATATTAGCAGCATTTAAATCACAGTCGTAGTTGACATAAATATCCACTACACATTGAGCATCTTAAATGATAAAATAGTATAATATAAGCATTAGAATTTGTTTTCAGGGTATGGGAAACTATCCTCTAACATTTAAATTATTTGACATTTCTCCCCCCACCCAATCCCCGAAAAACAACACACTCACTAAAGATTTTCATGAATATTAAGACAACTCAAACACAGAGCTGAATTAGGCTGAAATGACCAAACCTTTATACCTTGGAAGATCTAGAGTTTTCAAAACTGCTTTGACATTGAGGAAAATAGATGCTACCTTCAAAATGATATTACCTGCACAAATCCTGGTTAAAGTCTGAATGACCATCCACTTGTGCTCAAAAGAACTTGTTGATGTCTCTAAAATGTTGAGGAAAATCTCTTTGAAAAAGACCTGCATGGTGTGAACATAAAAGAAAAGTGTCAGACCGGGATGGGCAATTACTTAGGCACTTTGGGGAAGGAAATGTCTGTGGGGCCCATAGTGAAGGGGTTTATGGGAGAGAGGTTTGGACTATAGAAGTACAATCATTTTTATCCACAGTAGCTCCAAGCCAGTCCCAGATCCTGACAAAACCTCCAAGACTCCACGGCTCACCAGACCACTAAGTGAAGGGACGCTCAGAGCCAAACTGGCCCAGAGGCCACATTTTACCCATCCTTGACTTAGAAGCTGAACTGAATAAAAATAGCCAAAGAGTCACCAATACAGTAATTCCGACAAGAAAAGGGCCCTCCATCCACCTGCAAATGCTCACGAATAAAGGCAGCGGTTTCTAACCCGTTCAAGAACCCAAACACGGTCCTCCCGCGCTCGAATAAAACCATTTCCAAAAAGAAAGCGAGTCATACCTCAATCTGCATTTTCAAGTGGGTCTTGAAGTTTGAAAGAAGGGTGAGGAAAATGGCAAGTGACAGTTCAAAGACGTCAGGCACTGAAGAAACTCCGTTTTTGGATAATGCCACACAGAGGTATTGCTTGATTGCATTGATGAACATTTCGTGGGCCCTGAAGACGGGGCCAGCATTCTGCAGGACCGACAGAAGTAGCTGGAGGGATACCACCTTCGAACGGAGCTCATGGGATCTGGAAGGGAGAGGGAAGGGAATCATGGGCTTCACCCCTCCCCAACTACCGCTATCTATAAGACACGCTTCTACCTTTCATCGCTAAGAAGCCACCCTCTGTCTGAACCAGGCACGCAGATTCTGCTGACCACTGTGGAAATCATGCCTGACTGCCTGCCTGACGCTCAGGATATTGAGATGGCTGGGGTAGCTTGTAATCAAAAACTGTTGGCCTGGACTGGTGACGGACCTGAAGAAAGCCCCATTCGATTTAATCTTAATGATTTATTTCCAGGTTCTTTATTCATTCATTCAGTCGCACCTATTGAGCGCTTACTGTGTGCAGAGCACTGTACTAAGCGCTGGGAAAGTGCATCATAGCAATAGAGAGAGACAATCCCTGCCCACAACGGGGATACAGTCTAGATTGTTTCATCTTAATTTGCCTGGGTTGGCATCTCCTGCTTTCCGTATTCATTTTTGCGGTTTTACATCTGTCTCCCCGGACTGGGGCTGTCAACTTCTTGGGGGACTGAGACTCTGTCTGAACTGATTACCTTTGCATTCACCCTGGCGTTTAGCCCATAGTTAAGTGCTTAACAAATGCAACCATTACTATTACTACTTTCCAACTCAAGCACAACCAACGTCTTTACTTGGGATCTGGGGGTCCTTCCCCAAGAGGTTTCATTGAGAGCTTGCAGAGGGACCGGAACACGAGGAAAGCATCTTTCTGTAGGATGTGGGAGAACTTGGCGGCCACCTGAGGTCCAGGGACATCCGATTCCTAGTATGAAACAGCCAACCAAAATAATTACCTTCTTCGCATCAACTGATGGCAGCAGGACGTTCAGCCAATCATACCTGTTGAGCGCTTATTAAGTGCCCGGGAGAGTACGATACAACAATATAAACACATCCCTGCCCATAACGAGCTTACAGTCTAGACAGGGAGACAGATGTTAATATAAATAAATTACAGACATGTACGTAAGTTCTGTGGATCTTAAGTGAGCGGTTCAGGAAGCATCAGTGCAAGAGGGGCCATTACCTTGATCTTATATTCAGATGAAACCTCCAAAGTCCTGGATTCAAATCCTTGCCCACCACTCTCCCAACTTTCAAAGCCTTAGTAAAAGCCTATCTCATCCTCGAGAAACCATGTGGCCTAGTGGATGGAGAATCAGCCTGGGAGTCAAGAGGACCTGGGTTCTACTCCTGGCTCCGCCACTTGTTTGCTGTGTGTGACCTTGGGCAAGTCACTTCACTTTTCTGGGCCTCAGTTACCTCATCTGTAAAATGGGGATGCAAACTGGGAGCCCCCTGTGGGATATGGACTGTGTCCAACCTACCTTGTATCTATCTGCTTAGTACAGTGCCTGGCACAAAGGAAGCACTTAACAAATACCATTTTTTTAAAAAAAAAACTCTCTAAGACACCACAGAAAGGCCGTTCAGGCTTGTTTAGTCCAACCACACAGACAAGGGAGATGCAATACGTGAACTCACTTGGTCAAGGATTCTGACTCTTTTCTGCAAAGAGCTCACTGACAAGCCAGGAAAAGCATGGTCATGATCATGCTATCATTATTGGATTCATGCACGGCCTGGGAGTGGCATCTTATGGACAGACACCAACTCAGACACACACCAAATAGTGCCCGGCCACTAGGACTGATCCTACGCAAAAGTGATGACGAGTGAGAAGAAACCTGGAATACTCTAACTTGCAGATGACACTAAATGGGAGCGTTTTCCCACATTTTGCGAGAGAAGAAAAAGTGTCAAATTGATCTGGAGAGATGGGCCAGAAAGTCTCTCGGATTTTGAGACACACATGGGTGGAAATAAACTTCAGTTCACGGGACAAACATCACAGGACGGGGAGAGATGGGCTAGGCCCAGGATCAGCAGAAGATGGGAAGCAAAAACTGCTTTGCTTCTGGCCTTCGACTGGTTGAAAGGCTTTTACAGGGAGGAGATGGGCCTCTGGTCCTCCGTGTCCACCGAAGGTCAAACATAAGGGTGGTGGGCTAAAGCAGAAGAGATTTTTTTTAAGGGGGTAGAAGGAAGACCTTTCTGATTAGCAAGGTGCCTATGGAACAGCTTATAGAAGGTGGTGATCTCTCCATTCTTGAATAGCTGCAAGAAAACAACATTGACCCTGAGTGCTTTAGTCATCTGCCAGCCAGGAAGAGTGGAGTTGGACCGCAAGATCCCTCAAAGACTTTCCAATGCTATGATCCTACCACATTTCACAATTAAAAGCAGCCTGGTGTAGTGGATAGAGCACAGGCTTGGGATCCAGAAGGTCATGGGTTCTAATCCCAGCTTCACCACTTGTCTGCTGTGTGACCTTGGGCAAATCACTTCATGTTTCTGTGCCTCAGTTCCCTCATCCGTAAAATGGGGATTGAGACTGAGCCCAACCTGAGACAGGGACTGTGTCCAACATGATTTGCTTTATCTACCCGAGAGCTTAGAACAGTGCCTGGCATATAGTAAGTGCTTAACAAACACCGTAATTATTATTATTTATTATTCGAGGGGCAAGGGGGAGAGGCAAACTGCCACAAGGATAAGTAGTTTTTTAAGAGCTCACAAAACTTGCCTTTAACACCCTGATAGGAACTCCCTGATATAAAAATCCTCATGTTTCTAGAACGGGGAAATCTTCGACAGTTCTAAATCCTTTGACCAATGTTTTAATTCATCCCCCTGAAATCAAGATATGTCAGTTTACGTTTCTCATTCCGTGACAGGGAAAGTTTTATTTTCCCCCATATTTTGGGTCTCATAAAAGGAGCTGTCAACAAATCAATATCTCATACCAGATTATCAGCAGATGACAAAGACTGCCTGTCATCTGCTATCCCGTTGGTCTGTGAATTCTCATCAATTCCACAAGTGGTACAGTCCTTGGTCTCTGATTCAGCCGGGAATGGTTCTGTTTCGGCCACGCCACGCTTTCCAGCAGCTTCTTAAAGAAACACATACGACTGTTCTTGAAATCAAATGTATCACCAGGAAAGGCTCACCTTACCCCTTCTGACTAAGGATTTTCCTCCCCACAAATTTCAACCCCTCTCCTACCACTGTTGAAGAGGAGTGGGTTCAAGTGGGGCTATGCCATCGGAGCTGCAGGCTTCCACCCGAAGGGTCACCCTCATACATGGTGGACACGTTAAGCAGGAATCCTGAAAATAGCTAACGAACACGGGCGGTGAAGACTGGGGAGGAGCTTCCAGAGATGTGGTGTGGTCTAGTGAAATGAGCACAGACTTAGGAGGCTCCCAGCTCTACCACATGCCTGCTATGTAACCTTGGGCAACTCACTTGACTCCTCTGTCCCTCGGTTTCCTCATCTGTAAAACAAGGATTAATCTTTCTCCCTCCTTCTTAGAATGTGAGCCTGAAGTGGGACTTTGCTCTGATTAAACAGTATCTAACCCAGTACTAAGTACAGTGCCTGGCACACAGTAAGTGCTTATCAAATACCACAATTACTACTGAAGGAGTGTGGTCTAGTGGAAAGAGCAGGGGCTTGGAAGTCAGAGCATGTGGGTTCTAAACCCGGCTCCACCACTCGCCTGCCTTGTGACCTTGGGCAAGTCACTTAACTTCTCTGTGCCTCAGTTCTCTCATCTGCAAAGTGGGGATTCAATACCTTACTCAGACTCCGAATCTCCTGTGGACCCTGATTATCTTGTATCAACCCCAGCATCTAGCAATCAATCAATCCATCGTATTTATTGAGCACTGTGTGCAGAGCACTGTACTAAGCGCTTGGGAAGTACAAGTTGGCAACATATAGAGACAGTCCCTACCCAACAGTGGGCTCACGGTCTAAAAGGGGGAGGAGAGGGGGACATACTAAACCCTTCGCCATACATACTAAACCCTTAAATACCACAATTATTATTATTACAGTCAACTTCTTTGCACAGGTCTTCATAACTGTCCCAGGGCTTATCCTTTGTTTATGACAGGAGATCCCGATCATCACCAAGTTCCCCAAACACTCTCAAGTGTCAGGAACGTCACATGGAAAATTAGCCCTAAGTGAAATGCACTTCCCCTGTCAGAAAGTTTTATGAAACCTCACAAGATCTTTTTCCATCATTTAAAATGGGTTTAAACCAACTGTTTTTTGCCTACATTCCAATCTGTATGCAAATGAAAGGAATAGAAAAACAAAATGCCTTACTTTTGAGTTACCAAAGAAAGTTGGATAAGCTATGAAAATGTCAAAGAGAGCTCAGGAGGATTCTTTCAGGATTTTGCTTTTTTCTTTACCTTTAACAGCAGACGTAACCACATCTTCTAAGATGTCCTTCACCACATCTTGGGCTCCTCCTCTAGGAGTTTCCATTGACGCTACACACCCCAAGAATCCAGGGAAGAGAAAGAGAAAAGGAAACATCATTCATTTTATATTATCACTTCTTGAAAGCAAACCACAAGTGAAAATAGCATTGCGAATAACAGCAGAAAAGATTGTATGGGTCACAGTTATGAAAATCTGAAGTGAAGTTATTAATGGTATTTGTTAAGTGCTTATTATGTGCCAGGCACTGAACTAATGTACTAAGCGCTGGAGTAGACACAAACTAATCAGGCTGGGCACATGCCAAGCCCCTCATGGGGCTCATAGTCTTAATCCCCATTTTTCAGATGATGAAACCAAGGCATGGAGACCCCAGTCACACAGCACACTAAAAGTATTTAGTCAGACAATGACTGTGCACATGATAATCGGAAACAATCATTACTGGCTTTTTAACAAAGTCCAAAAACCTGAGATAGGTTTTCTAGAAGCATTCAATTATGATGCAACTTTTGTAACTAAAAGCTGTAAAAATGGGTGGTCTTTTCTAACCTACATTACACTAAACAGTTATAATTGAACTGTAATAACGACAGCTTTTCAAGGGGTAAGCCAGCCCTAAAAAGCAGCTGAATAAAGTTCAAATGCCTCCTAATCAGGAAGAGGGTGAGAAGAAGAAAATAGCATCAGGAGTCACTACCTGCAACATAAGGTTCAATTCATAGAGAAGCCATGCCTTTCTGAGAAGGAAAGAACCCAAGCACAGTGTCTTATTTACACATATCACATTGTCCACTGCTCACCCAATAGGTTTTTTTTCCTTAACCAACACTGCCATGCAGTCAAAAAAGCAGATGTGGTTTTATTCCTGTCAACAAACAACATTTACAAGTGAGCAGAAAAAGAAAGGTGGATGTGTGTTTCACTTGGTTTGCATAAAGTGTTAATTCAGAACCTTTTTTGGGCAAAATCGAAATGAAGTTCTTCAAGCCGATGAATTGAGAATGGCTAGGATGCAAAGCATACACACATATGCATAGATTATATGCAAAGACATGGGTTACCTGCAGAACTCTGTAACCACAATCTTCAATTCTATCTGAATTATTTATATGACCTGGCAGATCGTATTCTGGATGGCTAATCCCAGGTTATTTCCTGCAGGAGCATATGTGTTGAAAAGCTCAGAAAAGCCTCAGTCCCTGCCTTCAAGGAATTTAACTGCATACAGAGACAGATTTAGAAGCACCTTTTTTGGTGGGGGGGGGGTAAATTTGATGTTGACTCTCTGGGTAATAGAGGTGTTGGACAGTCAGGTTTGGGAAAGTGAGTTTTCCCTCACTTTAATCCAAGAGGGAAAAAAAACATCAGTTTGGGTTTTGCAATTTCTTACAGGACCACATTCTCTACTGCCCAAGTCTCACACTTCATCTAGTTGAGGACTTTTACAATTAGGGAAAAAACCCCAAAAATTATTTGCACCAAAGGGGAGGTGGGCAATGAGAAACAGCATGGACTAGTGGCTAGAGCATGGGCCTGTGAATCAGAAGGACTTGAGTTCTAATTCCAGCTTCACCAACTGTCTGCTATGTGACCTTGGGCAAGTTAGTTAACTGTGCCTCAGTTCCCTCATCTGTAAAATGGGGATTTAGACTGTGAGTCCCACGTGGGACGTGGCCTGAGTCCAACCTGAGTAGCCTGTATCTCCCCCAGCACTTAGGACAGTATCAGGCACACAGAAAGTGCTTAGATACCATAAAAAAGTAATGTTCCTGTTCATAAAGCCAAAGCTGACATTCCCACTCTCCAAGGCACAGCCCAACAGCAGGAGGGAAGAGCCAGATTTCCCAGAGTTGTTTAGCTGGAAAGTTTTTTGCCTCTGAGCAACCCCAGTGCTTACAACAGTGCTTGGCACATAGTAAGCTCCTAAATACCCTTAAAAAAAGAGCACTGAACATGGTAAAGCCTTATGAAAAAGCGAAGGCTATGGAGAAAAAGGTTTAGAAAAGGAAACAGCTATTGAGCGCCTCTCCAAACTCTTCAACAGGCATGTCTGGCTGCCCCACGCTGGGATGACTGACCATAACGGGAAAATATAATTTAGATCCAGCAGAAGTGCCCACCCTCCATTTCTGTTGTGACCTCTCATCCATGTCCTGAAACTCCCTTCCTCTTTCTTCATATACGACAGACAGTTACTCTCCCCACCTTCAATATGTGGCCCATTTGTGGGAGTAAGTTTGACATGCCAGATATGAAGAATGAAGTTATCTGCTGCTTGAGTTTGAAAAGGGACAACGTGCTACATACCTGATAGAGCAGCTCGTTCTATATGGTCCCCCCTATTTTCGGCTCTCTCTTCGCCAGAATTGCCACTCTTATGTCCACCATTAGTTAAATCTGTTTTTTCCGGGGTCGATGGTATACTCTGTCGCTGGTTCGGTTTCAGCTGATTAATCTTTGGCGATTCAGCTACAGTTTGGATCGTGGGAGACTGGGGTTTCTGTTGGATTGATTTTTCTAGGTCTCTGGACTCCTGTATCTACGAGTCAATAGACAATACAGTCAACGGGTAAGAAATTATTCCAAAGCTATCCCGAGATCTACTAAGTTGAGAAGTCCAACCCAAGACAATTTATGTTGAATGATGAAACGTAAAACAGAAAATTCTCCACCATCTTCAATTCATATGTTCACAATCTTGTATCCCAAGAAATATCAGCATGGTATAGTGGCTAGAGCATGCGTTTGGGATTCAGAAGGTCATGGGTTTTATTCCTGGGTGTACCACCTGTCTGTTGTGTGACCTTGGGCAAGTCACTTAACTTTTCTGTGCCTCAGTTACTTCATCTGTGAAAAATGAGGATTAAGAGTGTGAGTCCAATGTGGGAAAGGGACTGTGTCCAACTTAACTTTTATCTACTCCAGTACTTGCAACAGTGCTTGGCACATAGTAAGCGCTTGGCAAGTACTATTATTATTATATTATTATAGGCAGAGTTGACAAATGATTCTTGGTCTGAAACTAAGGGCCATTTCCTAAAACAGGCTTCAAACTTCATTTTATATATGTTCTCCAGTTCACAATAGGGTCAATTTATCTCACAGTACAAGGGAGGGGTATATCTGAGAGCAGAATCAAATAGATAATATGCTGCACACAACTCAAACTGCTAATTAAAACAGTTAGAGATCTCACCCCAGAAGACAGTTCAAGCTACTTACTGCTTGGTTCTCCATCCGGGTGAAAATTACATTCAGCATTTGAGTGAGGGTAGCCTTGGCAGTTGTCTGATTAATGAGATTTTTACTGGCCAGATAGATGTTATAACACGTCCTAACCGTCTGAAGTATTGTTCCTTCATGAATTTCGATATGTGGGGAAGTCACAGCGGTAAGAAGAGCCTGAAACAAATGCAAGATGTACCAACTTTAATGCAATTTTACCTTGGCATATATGCCCAGCAACTCTTATGACTAACACCGTTTCTACAAAACTTAGTTCTTAGATGGTTGTGGATCAAGTGCTTTCACCAGCTAAATTGTGTAACCTGCCAATAATCAGCTTCCTACTGAGATTCATATTGCTGTCATTAAAATCCCTATTTATGTGGACTTTACAAAGACACAAGGAAGACATTCTACATCCTTTGTCCCCCCACAATGAGTCAAGGACTGGACAAAAGGAAAAAAACAACCCTGTTCTCGAAGAACTGATACCCTAAAACGGATCTCGCTTGCACAAGCCCCCTTCCTCTATGAAAAATCCATTTTAGAGGGGAATTCATCATGCTTTCTCCAAAGTAACAGGGATTTCTGTAGATCCTTGTCCTGGACTCCAAGGAACAAAGAGTCATGTTGTGATAGAAAACTTTCTCCCTACAGAGATAATCAATTCAAGCCTGGGGATCTTGGATCTTGGCTGGACTAAAATCACTACACATCCTGGAAGACCACACATGGGGATACAGCACATCAAAACACTCTGGCAGTAGGGTTGGGATTAAAGGATGGAGAAGATTGTTGATTTGAATGTGGATAAGAATCCAAGGAAACAAGACACATTGGAAACCAGGGATTTCCAAGGAGATGGGAGAGAAACCCAAAGAACCTGTCATTTTGCCTCGAAGTCACTTCAGTTTTATTTCCTCCCACCCCTCATACTTTTGGGGGGATGGGGTATACCTGGGTAAAAACACCCTCAATTTCATTTTTCTTATCCTACCAACATGAATCAAATTTGAAGTTTAGCCAAGGCAGTGTTTAAATTACACCAAACTCATCTGCTTCCAAATAGCCCCCAACTGCAGGAATCTTCTTCGGAGGATCCAACTAGAGCTAAATTAAAAACCCAAACTCCCGGGAGAGAGGTCCGATTGGAAAACCAGACGGACAGAACGGAGAGAATACCTTAATTATTTGTAACTGCACCCCCTCATCCGTCTGAGGGCCCTGAAAGCAATTGCAAACCGTTTCCACTATGCGGTCAATCAGGCGTTTCCCCAGAGCACCGCTGTCTGGAGCGTTGCCGGTAATGTGCCCATACGCGATGAGTTTCTGAACGAAGAGAAAATACAGATTAGATGCTCTTGCTTGGTTTGGAGAAAGGCAGCTTGCAACAGAGCAAAGGAGAGGCAGGAGAGTTTCACGCCTTTAACATCCAAAACTTCTTGCTTGTCCTGCAAACCCACAGGAGCCGGGCCAGCCAACCAATCGTATTTATTGAGTGCTTACTGTGTTCAGAGCACTGTACTGAGTGCTTGGGAGAGACCACTACAACAGATACATTCCCTGCCCACAAGCTTAAAGTGCAGCCATTCCACAAAACTCAACCCACACATTAGTGAACTCACTGTGGACAGGGAATTTGTAGTTATATTGTCTTTTTCCAAGCGCTTACTACAGTGCACTGCATTATCATCATCATCAATCGTATTTATTGAGCGCTTACTATGTGCAGAGCACTGTACTAAGCGCTTGGGAAGTACAAATTGGCAACATATAGAGACAGTCCCTACCCAACAGTGGGCTCACAGTCTAAAAGACACACGTGTTCAATAAATACAATTGAATAAGAGGGAGCATGCTGGGCTGACAGACCCTCCTGGCTACCTGCAAATTAACCATGGGACTGGAGGGTCCAAATAACTTCTGTGGTAAAATGTAAATTCAATGTTAACATAATTGCATACTTTATCTGCATATTCACTAATTAGCTAGGGGGATCGTTTTTTTAAATGGTATTCTCTCAGTGTTTATTATGTGCCAGGCACTAAGCACTGAGGCAGATAAGCGCTTCGTACAGTGCTCTGCACACAGTAAGCGCTCAATAAATACAACTGAATGAATGAATACACGCTAATCAAGTTGAAAAGTCTCCCCCTTTTAGACTGTGAGCCCACTGTTGGGTAGGGACTGTCTCTATATGTTGCCAATTTGTACTTCCCAAGCGCTTAGTACAGTGCTCTGCACATAGTAAGCGCTCAATAAATACAATTGATGATGATGATGATGATGATGATGATGATGAACACAGTCCCTGTCCCACACTAGGGCTGACAATCTTAATCCTCATTTTACAGATGGGGGAACTGAAGCACAGAGAGGTTAAATCAATCAATCAATCATATTTATTGAGCGCTTACTGTGTGCACAGCACTGTACGAAGCGCTTGGGAAGTACAAGTTGGCAACATATAGAGACAGTCCCTACCCAACAGTGGGCTCACAGTCTAAAAGGGGGAGGCAGAGAACAAAACCAAACATACTAACAAAATAAAATAAATAGAATAGATATGTACAAGTAAAATAAATAAATAAATAAATGAACTGCCAAAGGTCACCGGGCAATCAAGTGGCAGAGCCGGGATTAGAACCCAGGTCCTTCTGACTTCGGGCCAGGGCTCTAGCCACTAGAACACACTACTTTGCGGAGAAAAGCTAATGCTATTCGCAGCACCCTGGAGAAACGCCTGGACTTCCATTTGGAAGGTGTCCAAAATCCATTTTCTATGACTGATCACTTGCTCGGTATTTGTGTAGTGTGCTTGTGACCTTCCTGCTTCCATTCCCTCCAAAAGAAAACAAGCTTGCAATTCCAGGCAAAATGGCATGTGCTACGAAGGCATGGAATACTTGCTCCACAGCTTTTTCCTCTACTTCACAAGGAAACACCATCACTCGGGAGGAAGATAAAAAACCGCAGATTAATAAAGATAACAAAACAGGACTGACTTCAAACTCAACCTGTTGGGATTTCTAGACAGTCTGTTTTATTTCAGTTAGAAAAAAAAAATCTAACACGACCCCACCTCCTCTCATTGCTGTTAGCTAATCATGTCTCCGGATCCAGCGCTTAGAACAGTGCTTTGCACATAGTAAGCGCTTAATAAATGCCATCATTATTATTATAGAGAAGTGATCACCAAGCATCAAAACAGCACTAATTCTTTGTCTTGCCTCCTCGTATTCTAAATCTCACCCTGGGGTTACCTTTCATTATAGCACAGAGGAAAGGGAATAACAGTAATAATTAAGTAGAGAAGTAGTGTGGTCAGTGGAAAGAGCACGGGCTTGGAAGTCAGAGGTCATGGGTTCTAATCCCAGCTCCGCCACTTGTCAGCTGTGTGATTTTGGGCAAGTCACTTCGCTTTTCTGAGCCTCAGTTCCCTCATCTGTAACCTGGGGATTAAGACTGTGAGCCCCACGTGGGACAACCTGATCACCTTGTATCCTCCCCAGCACTCAGAACAGTGCTTTGCACATAGTAAGTGCTTAACAAATGCCATTATTATTATTATTATTATTATTGTTGTATCCCCCCTGAGCGCTTAGAACAGTGCTTCGCACATAGTAAGTGCTTAACAAATGCCATCATTATTATCATTATTATTACTAAGCCCTGGGTTATGTGCTAGGGTAGGTACAAGAAGATAAACCAGTCATAAAATTGTGATGAACTTATCTGTTAATTTACAAATCAATCCTAATTTTGTTAAGGTCAATTTCAACTCATTACAGTAGATGAAAATACTAAGTTTAACCAAACGTCCTGGTTTGGGGGGGTGTGGTTCCACTTTAATTTAAAAAAATTAAAATCAAATTAAGATTAAACTCTTGAAGGAGAAGCAGTGTGGTCCAGTGGACAGAGCAAGGGCCTCGGAGTCAAAAGAGCTTGGGTTCTTATCTCGGTTCCACCACTTGTCTGCTTGGTGACCTTGGGCAAATCTCTTCACTTTTCTGTGCCTCAGTTTCCTCAACTGAAAAATGGGGATTCAACACTGGTCCTCTCTCCTACTTAGACTGTGAGCCCATGTGGGATGGGGTCTGTTTCCAACCAGATTAACTAACTTGCATCAAACTAGAGCTTAGAACAGTGTTTGATAAATAGTAAGTTTTTTGGTTTTTTTTTTAAATAATGGTATTTTATTAAGTGTTTACTATGTGCCAGACACTGTACTAATCACTGGGGTAGATACAAGATAATCAAGTTGGACATAATACCTGTCTCACAAGGTGCTCACAGCCTTAATCTCCACTTTACCGATGGGAGAACTAAGGCACAGAGAAGTGAAGTGAGTTGCCCAAGGTCAAACAGCAGACAAGTGGCAGAGCTGGGATTAGAACCCAGGTCCTCTGACTCCCAAGCCTATGCTCTTGATATTAGGCCATTCTGCTTCTCAGTGTAAGGGTTTAACAAATACAATAATAACAATAACAATGATGATAAAACGGTAAAAAAGAAAAGACAATTGTCAAAACAACAAAACATCATTAAGCATAATAAAATATAAAAATAAAAGACAATCATCAAAACGATAAAACATCAGTAAGCATAATAAAATATAAAAATAAAATAGCAATAAGTGACGATGATAATATTATTTAAAATAAAATAGCAGTAAACATGACGATGATATTATTAAAAATAAAACAGCAACAAATACGACGATAATATTCATTCACTCATTCAATCGTATTTATTGAGTGCTTACTGTGCGCAGAGCACTGTACTAAGCGCTTGGGAAGTACAAGTTGGCAACATATAGAGACGGTCCCTACCCAACAGGGGGCTCACAGTCTAGAAGGGGGAGACTAATACTATCCCTAGGATGCCTCAAGTCACCAAATCCAGGCACGGAAGCATTTTCTGGTGCTCAACCCAGGACTGGATTTGTTAGATTTTTGACAATCAATCAATCAATCAATCAATTGTATTTATTGAGCGCTTACTGTGTGCAGAGCACTGTACTAAGCACTTGGGAAGTACAAGTTGGCAACATATAGAGACAGTCCCTACCCAACAGTGGGCTCACAGTCTAGAAGGGGGAGACAGAGAACAAAACCAAACATATTAACAAAATAAAATCAATAGAATAGACATGTACAAGTAAAAGCAATCAATCAATCAATCGTATTTATTGAGCGCTTACTGTGTGCAGAGCACTGTACTAAGCGCTTGGGAAGTCCAAGTTGGCAATATATAGAGACAGTCCCTACCCAACAGTGGGCTCACAGTCTAGAAGATAGAGTAATAGTATAAATAGAGTAATAGAGTACTGAGCCCTTGGGAAGTCCAAGTTGGCAACATATAGAGACAGTCCCTCCCCAACAGTGGGCTCACAGTCTATAAGATAGAGTAATAGTATAAATAGAGTAATTGAGTACTAAGCGCTTGGAAAGTCCAAGTTGGCAACATATAGAGACAGTCCCTACCCAACAGTGGGCTCACAGTCTAGAAGATAGAGTACTAGTATAAATAGAGTAATTGAGTACTAAGCGCTTGGGAAGTCCAAGTTGGCAACATATAGAGACAGTCCCTCCCCAACAGTGGGCTCACAGTCTAGAAGATAGAGTACTAGTATAAATAGAGTAATAGAGTACTAAGTGCTTGGGAAGTCCAAGTTGGCAACATATAGAGACAGTCCCTCCCCAACAGTGGGCTCACAGTCTAGAAGATAGAGTAATAGTATAAATAGAGGGGGAGACGAGAACAAAACCAAACATAGATTCACTTCTTAACTTTACAACAGCAGCATTTTCCTCCCTACCTGATGATCAATGAGGTGAAAAGGCTCTTTCCCCCCAGACCCTAGCCTCTAAACTTTAAGAAGGAGAGGTTACACAATGGGCGCTGGAAAAACCCAGTCAAACAAGCTCAGCCAAGTTGAAGTGGCCAAAATGTCAAACCAATTTACTCAGTGTTTGAGCGAGGACTCACCCAGCTGCGGAGAGACCTAGAGTGGTAATCAATCAATCAATTGTATTTATTGAGCGCTTACTATGTGCAGAGCACTGTACTAAGCGCTTGGGAAGTACAAACTGGCAACATATAGAGACAGCCCCTACCCAACAGTGGGCTCACAGTCTAAAAGGGGGAGACAGAGAACAAAACCAAACATACTAACAAAATAAAATAAATAGAATAGATATGTACAAATAAAATAAATAAATAAATAAATAGAGTAAAAAATATGTACAAACATATATACATATATACAGGTGCTGTGGGGAAGGGAAGGAGGTAAGGTGGGGGGGATGGAGGGTCACGATTGGTAATGTCACCAATGTCACATAATGTCACCTGATTACCAATCAGGGTCATGATTGGTAATGTCACGCTTCAAGAATTAACTGACGCTGAAAGATCTTCACAAATACAGCACCTGTCCTGCCTGTTTCTTCCCAGCGGACTAATCACACTACATACTACTACATACATACTACAGAGAAGCAGCGTGGCTCAGTGAAGAAGAGCCCGGGCTTTGGAGTCAGAGGTCACGGGTTCAAACCCCGGCTCCGCCAATTGTCAGCTGTGTGACTTTGGGCAAGTCACTTCACTTCTCTGGGCCTCAGTTACCTCATCTGTAAAATGGGGATGGAGACTGTGAGCCCCATGTGGGACAACCTGATCACCTTGTAACCTCCCCAGCGCTTAGAATAGTGCTTTGCACATAGTAAGCGCTTAATAAATGCCATCATCATCATCATCATCACCCTTTCCTTACAACCACTGTGCTACAAGCACTTTGTAGCAGGGAAGCAGTATAGCGTAGTGGCTAGAGCACGGCTTGGGAGTCAAAAGGTCATGGGTTCTAATCCCAGCTCTGCCACTTATCTGCTGTGACCTTGGGCAAGTGACTTTACTACTCTGGGCCTCAGATACCTCATCTGTAAAATGGGGATTGAAACTGTGAGCCCAACGTGGGACAGGGACTGTGTCCAACCTAATTTGCTTGTATTCACCCCAGCGCTTAGTACAGTGCTCGGCATCATTCAGTCATATCGTACTTATTGAGCGCTTACTGTGTGCAAAGCACTGTACTAAGCGCTTGGGAAGTACAAGTTGGCGCTTAACAAATGCCATAATAATAATAATATATAACGTGTATATTAGACACACATTATATATAGTGTGTATATATATTATATACACAATATGCAATAATGTATTATTATTACAAGAACGACAAAACCATACAGCAGTCTTATCAAATTTAGAACTCAGGCCAAAATATTGGGCTTAGAAAAATAAGCTTTAAAAAAAACGTTAAAAAAACTGCTTCGTCCTCAGAATGAAAACTCGGAAAACTTTCAGAATTAAAAAGCAAACTAAAACAAAACACACCCAATATCCCTCACAAGATGGGTTCTCAAACTTTCGTTACACAACCTCCGGGCAAGCTCCTATGACTCCTCATGTCCCAAATCACTCCCCCCAACAAGAGAAAGGGCAAAAGAAACCAAACCCGTAATTTGGGGGTGACTTGGCTCTTTAAAGACTAGGCAAGAAGGTAAGGAGAGTTCGGCTCAGGAAAAAGAAGAGGTCAGGTCACTGTTTTTTGCCCCCAGTTGGTCCATCAATCAATCTTATTTACTGAATGCTTACTGTATGCAATGCACTCTACTATGCGCTTGGAAAAGTAAAATTTAACAATGTAACAGACACATTCCCTGCCTACAATGAGCCTAACAGTCTAGAAGTGGTCGCTTCTACCACCAAGAAGCTGCAGTGAGACACCCAGTTTGAAAATCAAACTTCAGAAGATTTCCATAGGGGCAAGGTCTCTCCTGTCAATCAATCGTATTTATTGAGCGCTTACTGTATGCACAGCACTGTACTAAGCGCCTGGGAGAGTACAATATAACAGTAGACACACTCCTTCAAGCGCTTAGTACAGTGCTCTGCACACAGTAAGAGCTCAATAAATACGACTGAATGAATGAATTCCCTGCCCAGAACGGGCATACCGTCTAGAGGGGGAGAAAGACATTAATAAGTAAATTACAGATAAGTACACACATCTTCTACCAGATACACGTTACATTTCACGAAGTCCCTCACGTGCTCTCAAATCCCATACCAATCTGCCACTTAAGAAGTCTTTGTTTTCTATAAGATAATAATAATAAAGGCATTTGTTAAGCGCTTACTATGTGCCAAGCACTGTTCCAAGCGCTGGATATGCCTCAGAGTTTTATAGAAAAAGAATCTGAACTCAAGAAACAAAAAGGCAGGACCTCTGGTTCTGGAAGTTTGCTTTTAACAGGAAAAACTACCACCAAATCCCACTGCCAATCAACCAATCAATCGCATTTATTGAGCGCTTACTGTGCCCAGAGCACTGTACTAAGCGCTTGGGAAGTACAAGTTGGCAACATATAGAGACGGTCCCTCCCCAACAGTGGGCTGCCAACACCGACAGATGGAGTGGCCACCTGGGATTTGGTCCCGGGTTTAATCGGAGGGGAAAAAAATAATACATGTGTTTCGCATGGGTGTGATAGACAGATACTCTCACCGTTCTCACCAGACAGATGGGTCGGGGGCCCAGGGACAGTGAGAAGGAGTGGAAGAGGGAAATGGGCTTAGAGCTGAGGAAAGAAAGATGAGCAACACTGAAACAGAGTCCTTGCTGTCACTCAACACCCTGCTTTCTTCTCCTTAACATGAACATTGGGGACAAAATAGGTTCCTACTACAGAGGTGGGGAGAAACAGCATGGCCTAGTGAATAGAGCACAGGCTTGGGAGTCCAAAGACCTGGTCCTAATCCCAACTCTGCCACTTACCCGCTGTGTGACCTTAGGCAAGTCACTTCAATTCTCCGGGCCTCAGTTCCCTCACCTGTAAAACACAGGGACTATGTCCAACCTGATTACCTTTACCCAGCGCTTAGTACAGTTTCTGACACATAGAAAGCACTTAAATATCACAAAAAAATAGATAAGCTTTGTCGGAAGAAGAGTCCCCGATTCTGTTATTGAGTTCTAGCCAAAGCACAAAATAAAAATCCACATTATGACAGGAGTGAACGTACCTCTTTTCCCAGCAGACACACTGTCTACTAGGAAGCTACAGTTCCCTGAAACTCTCAGAAATATGGGAGCTGTTTTTCACATAAATATCATTAATCTGTCTCTCTGCTCAACAGTCATTAGGGATATTGATATATAAAAAACCCCCACTGTATCTACGCTTTGATGCCTTACACACAAAACTGGGAAACACCGTGACCTAGTAGAAAGAGTTTGGGACTGGAAGTCTGGAGACTAGCATAATCATCCTGACTTCACCACGTGTCTGTGTCACTTCGGGGGGAAAACCGCCTAACTCCTCTACGACTCAACTTCTTCATCTGTAAAATGGGGGTAAAATACCTGGTCTCCCTCATCTTTAGACCGTGACTCCTTTATAGGACAGGGACCATGTCCATTCTCATTATCGTGAAAGTACCCCAGCGCTTAGCGTAGTGCTGAACATACACTAAGCATTTAAATACCACAACTGATTACAACTGGAGTCCAGAAGTATGATATCTTGGGAAAGAGACATTTTTAATTTAACTACAATTTGAACTACGATGCACGTACACACCCATCCAAACTCAGCCCAAAGTAGTAGGAAAAGGCTTACGTCTCAATCATTTCTTTTAGGAAGAGCAATAGTCACCACTAAGACCATTGCTCTTGGATCTGTGACCTTTGGGTGTTTGACCTTCTCCCCACAGCACTTAAGTACATAACTGTAAATTATAAGTATGTCTGTCTGCCCCTCTAGACTGTAAACTTCTGGTGGGCAGGGAACAGGTCTATCAACTGTACTGAACTTTCCCAAGTGCTTATGATACAGTGCTCTGCACACAGTCAGAGCTCAATAAATCCCACTGATGACAATGATGAAGACCTCGATATCCAAATTACAGACACCTGATCTGCTATCTAAAAATCCCTTTCCTCTCAGGCCCATATTCAAGAAAAGCTGAAATACAATACCTGCAAGCAGTCTAGTGAGGTGCTGACCACCCGTGGAGACTTCGACTGACAAGCTAGTTCAAACGGAAGGAAATACTTGTCAGCTTCAATGAAATTTGCTTTTGGTGGTGTGGCAGCGCCAGTGCCAGGCCTGGGTTAAAAAGGGAAAGATAGGGGAGAAAGAATGAAAAAAGTTATGCCATGCCAATCTGTCACAAAAATTACACCTCAACTGGAGGATCCCTAGTTCAGTGAAGTCACAAACTGTCAGGTTCATTAAAAGCTTAAATGCACACATTAGTCAACCCAAAGTTGCCATAAGCAGAGAGTAGGGCGCTTCATTAACTAATTACAAGTTTATCATTCTGTACCAAATCCCTGCCCCTGTCAGTTACAGCTCTGATTCTGGAAAGTACAAATTAACATCGTTATAGAGGCCAACAGGGTCTTATATTATTATCCATCTGCTTAAACGAGCATGATAGCAGAAGACAGAGTTCTTGCCCCTTCTTCCCGTAAATTACAATACCATTAAAATTGTCCTGCTGGCCCCTTTTAAAAACCAATGATTTCCCAAGTTATCTGCTACTCATTTTGTTTGTGTAGTAGTTATTTCCCAGGCATTCAGTTGAGAAGTAAGAGCGATTGTTGCCACCTCCAGCTGACCATTTGCCCATATGCAACAGTAGCTACTGGCTGCTGGCTTACCTTTGCTTCTCTATTTCCGCTTTAATTTCATCTGTGGGGAGGGAAAAGAAACTTGTTCAATATAAGCAACAGAATTTTACGTAAAAACAACAAAAACTCCTACGCCCTCACCACTGAGATTACCGTGGTGTCACAGTTGTGGAATGTTGTAAAGGAAGCTCAGTCACTTGTAAAATGAGATTGACACACACTTAAGCTTAGAGGATGAGAATCGGGCTACCACATAGACACTGGGTAAGGAATTAATTCACTCTATATATCTTCCCTCCAAGTGCCTGGCACAGTATTGGGTATTCAGTGAACAACTGAGATTGTACTCTCCCAGGCATTTAGTAAACTCTGCATATAACTCCCCCTTTTAGACTGTGAGCCCACTGTTGGGTAGGGACTGTCCCTATATGTTGCCAATTTGTACTTCCCAAGCGCTTAGTACAGTGCTCTGCACACAGTAAGCGCTCAATAAATACGATTGATGATGATGATGATATAAAAGCATTTAGTAAACTCTGCTCTGCATATAATAAACAGTCAATAGATACCATTCATTGATTATCTCTCCCCCTTCTAGACTGTGAGCCCATTGTTGGGTAGGGGCCGTCTCTATAATGTTGCCAACTTGTACTTCCCAAGCGTTTAGTACAGCGCTCTGCACACAGTAAGCGCTCAATAAGTACGATTGAATGAATGAAATGATTAATGATAATGTTGAGCAGGAAGGTAACTGAGGACCCCTTATTCTTGTTGGAAATAAAGCTATTAATTACAGGACAAAGGAAAACACCAGAATCTTCCTCTTTTCATAAACTTCATTATTAGTGTTGATTATGTTCTTAGGCCTCAAAGTGTTTAGATGAGCATGCTTCCTTCCTCTGTATGTTACCTGCACATTATTATTTAACTTTCCGCTTAAGGGTATTTGTTAAGCCCTTACTATGTGCCGGACACTGTACTAAGCACTGGGGTAGACACAAGCTAAAAAGTCATGTCCCCCATGGGGACTCTCAGTCTTAATCTCCATTTTATAGATGAGGGAACTGAGGCACAGAGAAGGGAAGTGACTGGCCCAAGGTCACAAAGCAGACAGGTGGTGAAGCTGGTATTAGAACCCAGAGTCATTCATTCACTCATTCAATCAACTGTATTTAATGAGCACATACTGTGTGCAGAGCACTGTACTAAGCACTTGAGAAGTACAAGCTGGCAACATATAGAGACGGTCCCTACCCAACAACGGGCTCACAGTCTAGAAGGGGGAGACAGACAACAAAACATGTGCACAGGTGTCAAGTCATCAGGATAAATAGAAATAAAGCTAGATGCACATCATTAACAAAATAAATAGAATAGTCAATATGTACAAGAGGCCTGTGCTCTATCCACAAGATCACAGGGCTCTTCTTAGGGACTCCTAACTGTGCTGAATTACTTTCAAAGACCCAGCAGCTTGGAGAGGTGTGTACACATTTCTTTTTTCTTTCTGTCCCAGACTGAAATTAGAGGGTGTTTCATTATTAAAATAATCTCAAGACCCTCCTTTCGGCTACTCAGAATTCTCTTTTCTTGGCAAATTCTTGGCTTTCTTGGCTTTCCCCACCTGGATTTACAAAAGGCCAAAGAAAAATTGGCTGTGTTAGCAAAGCTTCAGATACTTAACCTCCTGGCCTGCTGACGAGTATTCGGGATCAAGCCCACACACTTGTATGCCGTATTCAAAGTGTATGGGATCACCTTGAGGATGACATCTGGGGGCTCAAAAAATTCCTTCTTGTCTATGCATCCCTTTTGAATGAAGAACATCACGGCTGACCAAAAATGGCAAGATTTCACAACCTCTTTTCAAAAGCTGTTCTGTGTTGTCTTTTCTTGGATCAACTCCCCCCTCATTTCACAATCAGCCATATTTACTGAACACTTATTGTGTGCAGAGCACTATACTAAGCGCTTGGGAGAGTTCGATATAACAGAGTTGTTACACACGTTCCCTAAACACAATGAGCTTACAGTCTAGAAGGGGAAAGGGACATTAATATAAGTAAATTACGGATATCTATATAAATGCTGTGGGGCTTGCTTAGCATTTAGCTGAAGTTTCTTGACCACCAACATATTCCTGCTTCAAATGCAGTTAGAGCCACACAAACCCTTTTTCATTCCTCTCCCTTCCCCACTAATACTGTTTCTCAGTCTCTTCTGCTTTTCGCTAAGCAAAATAAATGCTTTGAATATTTCAGTGTGGCTTGAGGAAAATTTAAAAAGGACTAAACTTCATCTTGGTGAATGCCTATCTACTAGCCCACTTACTACAGTGCTTTCCATCAAGTAGGCATTCAGTAGGTGTTCAATAAATCCTACTGATTTATTTTTCTACTACTGTTTCTTCCCTTTCTCTCAGATCGTCTTTTCTTAAGTTTAACTAAAGGGGCAGAGAGTGAACATTTTGCTATTAAACGTAGTAGTAATGGAATTTGTGCTAAGCATTATGGAAAAATCCTTGCCCATAAGGAGTTTAGCAGCTATTGTTCAGCAAAGTTGACTCACTAAAGAATAGCATTTTAAGAGTCAAGTATTTAGATTTTTGCCTCTGGTTCCTGGTCACGAAAATCCCTAAAAATATGCTCAGACATGTATTCCCCGGCAGTCACTGATAGCAAAAATGTTGCTGATTGGAGACCCAAGCCAACAGTTTATTTTTTTTAAGAGTTTTTTGGTGGCATTTGTTAAGCACTTAGTTATTAAGTGCTTTTAGACTGTGAGCCCACTGTTGGGTAGGGACTGTCTCTATATATTGCCAATTTGTACTTCCCAAGCACTTAGTACAGTGCTCTGCACACAGTAAGCGCTCAATAAATACGACTGATGATTATGTGCTCATCTCCTCATTATGTGCTCATCTCCTCCAGGCCTTCCCAGACTGAGCCCCTTCCTTCCTCTCCCCCTCGACCCCCTCTCCATCCCCCACATCTTACCTCCTTCCCTTCCCCACAGCACCTGTATATATGTATATATGTTTGTACATATTTATTACTCTATTTATTTTACTTGTACCTATCTATTCTATTTTATTTTGTTAGTATGTTTGCTTTTGTTCTCTGTCTCCCCCTTCTAGACTGTGAGCCCACTGTTGGGTAGGGACTGTCTCTATATGTTGCCAGCTTGTACTTCCCAAGCGCTTAGTACAGTGCTCTGCACACAGTAAGTGCTCAATAAATACAATTGATTGATTGATTGACGTGCCAGGCACTGTATTAAGCGCTGGGGTAGATACAAGTTAATCAGGTTGGACACAGTCCATGTCCAAATGGGGCTCACGGTCTTAATCCCCATTTTACAGATGAGCCCCAACTGAGGTCCAGACAAGCGAAGGGACTTGCCCAAGGTCACACAGCCAGCAAGTGGCGGAGCCGGGATTAGCATCCAGCTCCTTGGGATCTCCAAGCCCATGCTCTATCCACTGGGCCACGCTGCTTTCCAGGTGGGAACAATGTTCTGCCCGGCTCCATCTCCTGATTCCAGTGGCAACAGGGGGCTTGGAGGAATTGTGTGGTGGGCTGTCGTCCTTAATGCTTAAACCCAATGATTCAGGATGTTCCACCTACCTTTCCCCTTCATATCCCTAATGCCATTACGGGTTCCTCGGCCACAATTTTATCCGACTCCTCTGGAACCTACTGATATATTTTGGCCCTCACCCTCCCTGTAATAATTCATCCTTTATTCTGAACACCAGCTGTGGAAAGAAGTGTTTCCCCCTGTTTTAAACCTACTGCCTTCCAGCTTCCATGGGTGCCCCCTCTCAACCCTACTGTGGGATTTGGTGACGACCTCTAGACTGTAAGCTCGCTATAGGCAGGGAACGTGTCCACCAACTCTGTGATATTGTACTCTCCCAAGTGCTTAGGACAGTGCTCTGCACACAGTAAGCACTCGATAAATGCCACTGATTAACAGATAATAACAACAATAATAACAAGTGCTTACCCTGAGCCCAGACTGAGCCCCTTCCTTCCTCTCCCCCTCATCCCCCCTCCATCTCCCCATCTTACCTCCTTCCCTTCCCCAGAGCACCTGTATATATGTATATATGTTTGTACACATTTATTACTCTATTTATTTATTTATTTTACTTGTACATATCTATTCTATTTATTTTATTTTGTTAGTATGTTTGGTTTTGTTCTCTGTCTCCCCTTTTAGACTGTGAGCCCACTGTTGGGTAGGGACTGTCTCTATATGTTGCCAACTTGTACTTCCCAAGCGCTTAGTACAGTTCTCTGCACACAGTAAGTGCTCAATAAATATGATTGATTGATTACTATGTGCCAGGCATTGTACTAAATGCAGGAGTAGATCCAAGTTTATCAGGTTGGGCGCATTTCCTGTTCCACATAACAAAAATAATAATAATACTAATAACGGTATTTGTTAAGCGCTTACTACGTGCCAAGTACTGTTATAAGCTCTGGGGTAGGTACAAGGTTATTATCAGGTTTGTCCCATGTGGGGCTCACGGTCTTAATCCCCATTTTACAGATGAGGTAACTGAGGCACCGAGAAGTTGAGCTGCCCAAAGTCACACATCTGACAAGTGGCGGAGCCGGGATTAGAACCCACTACCTCTGACTCTCAAGCCCGTGCTCTTTCCACTAAGTCACGCTGGGGCTCAGAGTCTCAATCCCCATTTTACAGATGAGGTAACAGGCATCGAGAAGTGTGGTGACTTTCCCAGGGTCACACAGGAGAAATACCAAAATTGGGATTAGAACCAATGACCTTCGGACTCTCAGGCCTGTGCTCTATCCACTATGCCATGCTGCTTATAATAATAATGACTGGATTTATTAAGTGCTTACTATGTGCAAAGCACTGCTCTAAGCGCTGGGGAGTTTACAAGGTGACCAGGTTGTCCCATGGGGGGCTCACAGTCTTAATCCCCATTTTACAGATGAGGTAACTGAGGCCCAGAGAAGTGAAGTGACTTGCCCAAAGTCACACAGCTGACAAGTGGCGGAGCCGGGGTCTGAACCCATGACCTCTCACTCCAAAGCCCGTGCTCTTTCCACTGGGCCACGCTGCTTATGCAGTCACCCTGCTCACGCTCTTTGTGATTTCGTAAAACTTTTCAATTCCTCGGGTCCCGGTGTCCCCCTGCACGCTCAATAATAATGATGATGGCACTTATTAAGCGCTTACTATGTGCAAAGCACTGTTCTAAGCGCTGGGGGGGGGATACAAGGTGATCAGGTTGTCCCACGAGGGGCTCACAGTCTTCACCCCCATTTCACAGATGAGGGAATGAGGCACAGGGAAGTGAAGTGACTTGCCCAAAGTCACGCAGCTGACAAGTGGCAGAGCCGAGATTCGAACCCATGACCTCTGACTCCAAAGCCCGGGCTCTTTTCCACTGAGCCACGCTGCTTCCCTTTAGACACTTAGACACTGACTCTGAAGTGCTTCGAGATCGGCAAATCAAGTGACTGTACTTGGACCTCCTCCATGCGGCTGCCTCCTGCTTATTTATTTACCTTGGCAAGGAAGATGTGATCAAGCCTATAAAGAGCTAGGATACCGTGGGAGGGGCTTCTCCATAGGATCCAGTATCTCGGGAAGGATCAGTTACCTTTCCGTTTTCCAAAAGTGCTTGGATGTTAAGATCATCACCCCCCGCCCCGCCTAAATCCAAACCTACCAGGCTCCCTTTCTGCTACGTCATTTATTAGATCTGCCTCTGTCTTGGGTCTGACACGGTGCTTGGCACATAGTACTATAGTACTATAATAGTACTAGTAATAGTATTATAGTACTATTATAGTACTATAGTACTATAATAGTACTAGTAATAGTATTATAGTACTATAATAATAGTACTATTATTAGGGACCCGGAGGGGAGGGCTGCTGAGGGCAATGTACCACCTCATGTTCAGTGCCCCTTCCCTCCCCTTGACGCCCCAAAGCACGGGGCAAGTGTGAAAACATAGGAAGCGCTCAATAAATACGACTGATGATGATGATGAAAAAGTTACTTCACTTGCCACGCCTTCGGCCCAGCTAAGCCGACAGCCGCAGTGACAGGTTGCAGAGGACTCAAGAGGTTGGGTAGGGCAAGGTTCAGTTGGGAACTCTTCGAGAAGCCTGGACTGGCAATAGAAGCGGACTTTCTCGGCTACGTAACAACCCAGGAAGGCGAAGGGGTGTCCATCCCGTACGGGGTCAGAGCGACGCTCAACCGGCCCGCTCGCTTTGTTCCTGACGTAACTTCAGGATACTGGGACCCAAGGGTTTCGGAAGCAGAAGGGCAGATTTTGGAGGGGCATTTCCTAAAGAGACAAGTGAAATTTTTAGGCCCGGGGTTTTCAAGTCCTTGGAAGTGGCTTTCCCCAGTAATTCTAAGAAAAGTCCA
The DNA here is from genome assembly GCF_015852505.1 of Tachyglossus aculeatus. Taxonomy (NCBI): domain Eukaryota; kingdom Metazoa; phylum Chordata; class Mammalia; order Monotremata; family Tachyglossidae; genus Tachyglossus; species Tachyglossus aculeatus. Next base: position 8,752,887 of record NC_052073.1, on the reverse strand, counting down.
TGTGAACGTGTCAACCTGGAGATTTTATTCTTTAGCACAAGATAAAAAAAAAAACAAGTCCAACCACATCTCTTCCTCCACAGAGACAGGAAACAAGTGTGTGTGTGTGTGTGTGTGTGTGTGAGTATTCTTGAAGATATATCTCTTTATATATACAGGCATATAGGCCTACATATATCTCTCTCTCTACAGGCATAAAGCGAGAGATCTATCTTCAAGACAAAAAGAGCAATTTTTTTTTGTCAAAACATTTTCCAAGATAACGTTGAGAGTCTAAACCGAAGTCCCACTGTTAAAAACATATTAACACACAGTGCCAATCTATTTATATGGAAGACTCCTTATAAGCAGTTGCCAACTAAGCCAGTATTTAGAAGTTTCCTCTCCTTCACAAAGAATGGTCCTTCTGTTTCGAGACCACTATTTTCACAGAGTGGCCCCTGTGCTTAACAAGTCCAGAACATAGATTTCAAATGCATTTAACTACTGCTTTGCTCCTGAAAAATAATCCACCCAAGGTTTGAAACTCACAAAAACTAGACACTAACCCTCAATCTCTTTCTAAAGCCAATCAAGCTTGCAATTCTTCTTTCATATGTTAAGTCGTTTCATAAAAGATACACCTAGATTCTACTGAACCACTGTTCTATCACAAATAAAATGAGGATTAAATTCATTCAATCGTATTTATTGCGCACTTACTGTGTGCACAGCACTGTAGCCACTGGAGATTTTTGAGGAGGGGAGTAAATCCTATTCCCTCCTATTTAGACTGTGCACCCCACGTGGGACAGGGATTGTGTCCAACCTGATTATCTTGTATCTACATCAGCATTTAGTACAGCACTTAATGCCATTATAAATTACAAAATAGGCTATGGAGAAAATCTAAAGTGTATATACTTTTTAAAACTGCATACATTTTTAAAACACTTTTTTTGTTATTAAAATGATATTTATTAAGCCCCTACTATGAGCCAGGTCACTGTCTTAAGCACGGAGGCACTGTTCATTCAGTGTCGTATTTATTGAGTGCTTACTGTTTGCAGAGTACTGTACTAAGCACTTGGGAGAGTATAACAATCACTGTGCTTGCCAAAATGCATTCAACTCATCTTCATATCTATTCTTATTTCTCATTTTTTTAAAAAAAGGCTAAACTTTAATGAATCTTTCTCTAAAGCAGTCTTTGATAGACTGTGGTTTAATAAAGTATTCTGTTGCACTCCCTTGCTTAATCTCGGTGCTTAGAACAGTGCTTTGCATATAAGCGCTTAACAAATGCCATTATTATTATTATTATTATTATTACAACTTGCAAGCATTTCTTTCTGAAAGGAAGAAAAAACCCAACAATGCTCTAAAATGACTTTAGAAGACTTGACTTGGGCAAAGAAGGTTTGCATATCTATTGTATCCCAAGACCCCTAAAGTTTTGACCAAGTTAATGTAGTGTTTAGTGCCTGTGGTATAAAAAGCACACAGTTAAGTGAGACATGCTAAAACCAAGCTGAGAAGCAGCATGACATGGTGGATAGAGCACAGGCCTGGGAGACAGAAGGTCATGAGTTCTAGTCCCGGCTCCATTCATTCATTCATTCAATCGTATTTACTGAGCGCTTACTGTGTGCAGAGCACTGGACTAAACGCTTGGGAAGTACAAGTTGGCAACATATAGAGACGGTCCCTACCCAACAGTGGGCTCACAGTCTAGAAGGGGGAGACAGAGAACAAAACATATTAACAAAATAAAATAAATACAATAAACATGTACAAATAAAATAAATAAATAGAAAATAAATGTGTTCACATTTACAAAATGTGCCGTTTATTTGGCTTTGTTTGGCTTTACTTGGCTTTATTTGGCTCCACTATTTGCTGTGTGACTTTGGGCAAGTCACTTCATTTAGAGAAGCAGCGTGGCTCAGTGGAAAGAGCACAGGCTTTGGAGTCAGAGGTCATGGGTTCAAATCCCGGCTCCACCAACTGTCAGCTGTGTGACCTTGGGCAAGTCACTTAACTTCTCTGACACCCAGGTAAGTATAATGGGCTCCCCTAAGGGCAGAGGCCAGGTGGGTGCCCCTTTTACTTAGTCAAGGATGGGAGTGAAGCAGCAGTAGATGACAGAGGCCGGGGAAGTCACGCACTGAAGGGACTTCTAATTACTGGACTTATATGAGATAGCCACCAATTATTTTACAAATATTCATGAGACAAATCTGAGGCCAAGAATTTAATACTCAATTTGCCCAGCAATGGCTGAAGCTATTTCAGAAGGCACGGTAATAATGACGGCATTTATTAATCACTTACTATGGGTCAAACACTCTGCTAAGCACGGGTATGGGCAAGACAAGCCAACTGGACATATTCTTTGTCCTACAAAGTGCTCACGGTTAACGTCTCTATGCTTCAGTTATCTTTAAAACGGGGATTAAGACTGTGATCCCCCATGTGGGATATGGACTGTGTCCAACCTGATTAGCCTGTATTTGTCCCAGTGTTTAGAACAGTGCTTGGCACATTGTAAATGCTTAACAAATACCATAAAAAAGGGAAAGAGAATGGGCACTTTACCCCCATTTTACAGATATGGAAACTGAGATACAGAGAAGTCAAGCAGCTTGCCCAAGGTTACAGAAAAGGCAGGTGGTAGACCAGGACGCAGCGTAGCTCAGTAGAAAAAGTGCAGGCTTGGGAGTCAGAGGCCATGGGTTCTAATCCCGGCTTTGCCACTTATCAGCTGGGTGACTTTGGGCAAGTCACTTCACTTCTCTGTGTCTCAGTTACCTCATCTGGAAAATAGGGAATTAAGCCTGTGAGCCCCATGTGGGACAACCTGATTACCTCGTATCTCCTCCAGCGCTTAGAACAGTGCTTGGCATATAGTAAGCGCTTAACAAACACCAAAATTATTATTACCAGGAGAAGAACCCACATCTGTTAACTCCTAGTTGCTTTCCGGCTATTTTCAATAACAGTGTTATATGAAGATTTATTATAACATTCAGGCAAAGTGTTTTCAAAACATCACACATGCACAGAGTTATGATTCTTTGGTGGCCTCGGAACACACACACACACTGGGCCCTCTCTTGTACACATCCTGACTCTGGCCTGGAACGCTCTCCCTCTTCATATCCGAAAGACGATTATTCTCCCCACCTCCAAAGACTTATCGAAGGCACATCTCCTCCAAGAGGCCTTCCCTGATTAAGCGCTCCTTTTCTCTTCTCCCACTCCCTTCTGCATCACCCTGACTTGCTCCCTTTATTCATCCCCCCTCCCAGGCCCACGGCACTTATGTACATTCCACAGTTTGTTTCTATTAATGTCTGCCTCCCCCCAAGACTGTAAGCTCGTTGTGAGCAGGAAGTGTGGCTATTACACTGTCATATTGTACTCCCCCAAGCACTTAGTAAGGGGGAGTCAGACTGCATTCTGGAAGTATCAACGCTGTCAGTAAATTCGACTGATTGGCTACGAAAAGTTTCGAAGCTCAGAGCTGGTTGTTTTAGTTGAGTTGATAAATTCCGCACCAAAAGTGGTGACAGTGAAAGTTCATGTTCACTTATGCACAGGGCAAAGTTTCTTCTTGTGACCCCTCACAATCACACCAACTCCACTTCCACGCTCCACAGACAACGCCGCAGGTGGAAGGTTGTTACGGCTGCGGAGGCTTGGAATCGCAATAAATCGGAGCAGACCCATAGCTACTGTGGAATTTTGGTCCATCCTTACAATTTTAAAGACGGGGAGTTCAAATTTTCCCCTCACTTGTTTTTTCTCCCTTCCCCCCTACTTCACCCCCGACCTGAATAACCCTTATGACCAAAACATTAAGCAGTATTAAAAGGCAGAAAGCTAGAAGGAACCTAACAGCATTTGCAGTAAAACTTGCTTCAACTGCCTGGTCATCTAGAGTCAGGGTCTTTTCAACAGATGGCTTTCAAATACAGGATCTTGATCATTACTAGTCTGAAAGCCTATGCAAAAAAATGCCTAACTTTAAGTGGGTCATCTTATAGAGGGTTTTCACGGGAATATATTTGGGTTCATTTTAAATACCACAGGTTGCCCATATTAGAAAGATATTATGATATTCAATTTCACCTGGAGTATATTTTACGGTTTCCCTATCTCCCAGTTCCTTTTATATTCTCTCATAGCACCAATGGAAGTTGAACCAGTGAATGATTATTTAAAGAAGACCATCCTTAGAAGCCAGACAGTGTTGATACTTCCAGAATGAAGGAAAGCCCTTTCAGTCAGTCTAAAAATATGACACAATCTTGTCCGGCTATAAACGTCATATATGTAAAGAACAGGAACATTACTTTTTAAAAATCCGAAGCAAAAGCAGTCCCTGGATAAGAATGACTGGAGTGAGGTTTTATAATTGAACTGAAAGGTACCCAATGTGATCTATAGATCACAAGCAGGAACAAGCAGGAAAATGCATCACATCACTAAATAACTTTTAAAATAAATCAAAACCCTCAAAATTTCTCTTCCTGCTCTTTGGGATAACCCTATCTAAGAATCACTAGAACACTGTTTCCTAAGAAGGGGACTATATTTTATTTTTTAAAAGTTTAACATTGAGATATTTACAGATAATTTTCCACTTTCTGTGCAAAACATGGCATTATAAAAACATTATTCCTGTACTTCAGTGTTCAGTCCTGCAGCTTAGAGGCCAAAGACAACTTCTACAACTGGAAAGAAGTGATGATTTCCTTTCAGCAAATCCCCTGGATTTTCTAATAATTTTCGGCCATTTCTTCACTATTATAGATCCTACTTGAGCCTCTAAGTAGTGCACCCTGGCTAACCCAAAATTCCTTCTACCCCATAAAGCATGCTTAAAGGATCTTTAAGCAGTAGTAAAATTTATTCAGGATTCTGGCCAGCTTTATTTTCAGAGAATAAACAAGTCCTTAGAGTAAAAAATTAACCATCACATTTGTACCTCAAGGGGGTATTGATAATTTGTATAAAAATGGTGTTAAATATGACTTAATAAATAATTTGAAATTATTATTTTTAGGACAATAATATTATTGCTAATAGGTTCTGCAAGAAGTTTCAGAGCACAAATGCTTTGCCAGAAGAATACAGGCCTTTAAATTCCAGGAGGGATAGGCCCTTATCTTACAATTTTATTCCCTCAAGTGTCCAGTACAGTGCTTCCTCTCCAAGAGGCGCTCAAAAAATACCTTTGGTGCAAGAGGTTGGAGATTCAGAAAACAGTTCTGGAGAGGGGAAGTTTCCTGGGACTACAATCGTAATTGTTTTTCCCGGTCCTCAAACTGCCCCAAGTTGCTGAGGCATCATGTGGTACTCGAACCTCTTCAGATACAATTAGATAAGTTACCCTAGGAAGTTGCGTGGCTCTATTGGAAAATGCTTGGGCCTGGGAATCACAGGGCCTGGTTTCTAATTCTGGCTCCATCACTTGCCTGCAGGGTGACCTTGGCTAAGTCACTTAACTACTCTGTGCCTCAATTATAAAATAGTCAATTGTATTTATCGACCACTTACTATGTGCAGAATACTGTACTAAGCACTTGGAAGTGTACAATATAACAGACATAGCCCCTGCCCACAATGAGCTTACAGCCTAGATTATTCAATGCCTGCTCTCCCTTCCCCTTAGTCTGTGAGCTCAGTGTGGAGCAGACTATGCTGAGGCTGGCTAGAAGGAAATAGGTATTTATGTCTGCTCGTTCTCAGTTTTATGCACCTGAAGCAGATAAATCAGCACAGCACAGCCTCTTCCTTGATCGGTGACATTTAGGGGAGCCTTCAATCTGGGCAGAGCACTCCTAAATGCTTGGAAGAGCATTTCCTGAGCCTTTAGTCTAGGCAGAGCACTATTCATTCATTCAATCATATTTATTGAGCGCTTACTGTGTGCAGAGCACTGTACTAAGCGCTTGGGAAGTACAAGTCAGCAACATATAGAGATGGTCCCTACCCAAAAACGGGCTCACAGTCTAGAAGGGGGAGACAGACAACAAAACATGTAGACAGGTGTCAAAACCGTCAGAATAAACAGAATTAGAGCTATATGCACATCATTAATAAAACAGAGTAGTAAATATGTACAAGTAAAATAAATAGAGTAATACATCTGTACAAATATATACTGAGTGCTTGGGAGAGTACAGCAGTTAGCAGAGGGGAGGAAGGGGTGGGTCCTACCTCCACTCTCTACTTAGAGGCCCCCATGCTGAACAGCAGTAGTAATAGTATTTATTAAGCATTTATCACGTGCAGAGCACTGAGCTCTGATGAAGCTAGTAGTTTCTAGTAGTTTTAGGAGAAGGTGCTTCTGACATCTGTAATGTATTTATTTATATCGATGTCTGTTTCCCCGCCTCTAGACTGTAAGCTCGTTGTGGGCGGGGAATGTGTCCGGTTATTATTCTGTTGCACTCTCCCAAGTGCTTAGTTCAGTGTTCTGCACGGTAAACGCTCAATAAATAGGATGGAAAGAATGAATGAATAGGCAGTGGGCCCATGACAGGGGAAGAACAATGCCTGTCTCTCCCTCTAGACTGTGAGCTTGTGGGCAGGGAACGTGTTGATCAACTCAATTGCCCTCTCCTAAGCACTTAGTACAGTGCTCTGCACAAGGGAAGCGCTCAATAAATACTATTGAAGATGAAATTGGTTGGGAGGAAAACATTTCCACTTCCTGGAAGGAACTGGGAAGAGGAAACGTAGGCCCAAATGACAACTTTAATGGGAGATGGAGGACTGTGTCCCAAATTATTTTTTTTAGACTGTGAGCCCACTGTTGGGTAGGGACTGTCTCTATATGTTGCCAAATTGTACTTCCCAAGCGCTTAGTACAGTGCCCTGCACACAGTAAGCGCTCAATAAATACGACTGATGATGATGATGGGCAGTGAACGTGTTGATCAACTCTATTGCCCTCTCCCAAGCACTTAGTACAGTGCTCTGCACAAGCGAAGCGCTCAATAAATATTATTGAAGATGAAATCGGTTGGGAGGAAAACATTTCCACTTCCTGGAAGGAACTGGGAAGAGGAAAGGTAGGCCCAAATGACAACTTTAATGGGAGATGGAGGACTATCTGTGTCCCAAATTATTTTTTTTAGACTGTGAGCCCACTGTTGGGTAGGGACTGTCTCTATATGTTGCCAAATTGTACTTCCCAAGCGCTTACTACAGTGCTCTGCACACAGTAAGCGCTCAATAAATACGATTGATTGATTGACTGAAGGAGGGGAGGGAGGTCCAGAAGTGAGATACGAAAGTTCTGGATGGAGAAGAGTGAGAGAAGGAAGACCAGGGTGTGAGTCCATGCCTGACTGTAAACTCGCTGTGGGCAGGGAATGTGTCTTCCAACGCTGTTAATATTGTTAACAAAGTTGTTAATATTATTGTGAACTAAGCACTCTCCCAAGTGCTTAGTACAGTGTTCCACACACGGGAAGCGCTCAATAAATACTGCTGCTGATGAAATCGGTTGGGAGGAAAACATTTCCACTTCCTGGAAGGAATTGAGAGGAGGAAAGGTAGGCCTTGGTGACAGCTTTAACGGGAGATGGGGAACTGAGGGAGGGAAGGGAGGTCTAGAGGGGCGGTAAGAAAGTTCTGGATGGAGAATTCATTCATTCAATCATATTTACTGAGTGCTTACTGTGTGCAGATCACTGTACTAAGCGCTTGGAAAGTACAATTCAGCAACAAATGGAGACAATCCCTACCCAACACTAACAGTCTAGAAGAGAGGGAAGCCCATGGTGCAGAGTCCATGCCTGACTAACAGCTTGTTGTGGGCGGGGAACGTGTCTTCCCACTCTGTCAATATTGTCATACTGTCCTCTCCCAAGCACACAGAAGTAATAATAATAATAATAATAATAATAATAATAATAATAATAATGGCATGGTGTAGTGGCTAGGGCACAGGCCTAGGACTCGGAAGGTCATGGGTTCTAATCCTGCCTTCTGCACTTGTCTGCTGTGTGACCTTGGCCAAGTCACTTCACTGGGCCTCGGTTAACTCATCTGTAAAATGGGAATGAAAACTCTGAGCCCCGTGCGGGACGGGGACTGTGTCCAACCTGCCTGCCTTGGATCTACCCCTGCGCTTGGAGCGGTGCTTGGCCCATAGTAAGCGCTTAGCCAGTACCATCATTACTATTATATTCATTCATTCTTTCAATCGTATTTATTGAGCGCTTACTGTGTGCAGAGCACCGTACTAAGCACTTGGGAAGTAGAAGTTGGCAACATATAGAGATGGTCCCTACCCAACAGTGGGCTCACAGCCTATTCACAGTCACGGTCTATTACATTACAGCACTCACACCAAGCGCTCCATCCCAAGCGCTTAGTACAGTTCGGCACATAGTAAGTCTTCACTAAAAAGCCCCAACTGATTGACTAGGGCGGGGGAGGGAGACAAGAACTGAGGAAGAGGGAGGCCTGAGGCAGGGAGGGGGGGAAAGGTAACTGGGGTGACAAGGGAGGGGAGTGGAAAGACAGGGGCCCGGGGGGGCAGGGGGCCCAGGGTGCTCATTCATCCAGTCGTATTTCTTGAGCACTTACTGTGTGCAGAGCACTGTACTAAGTGCTTTGGAAGTACAAGTTGGCAACACATGGAGATGGTCTCTACCCAACAACGGGCTCACAGTCTAGAAGGGGGAGACAGACAACAGAACAAAACATGTGGACAGGTGTCAAGTCATCAGAATAAATGGAAGTAAAGCTAGACGCACATCATTAACAAAATGGATAGCCCGGGGGGGGGCAGGGGCGCCCGGGGTAGGGTGGGGGGGGCAGAGGGGGCCAGAAGGCAGGGTGTCCTGGGGGGACAGGGGGGCCCCGGGGGGCAGAGAGGGACTGAAGGCAGGGGGGCCCTGGGGGGCAGAGGGGGCAGAAGGGGCTGGAAGGCAGGGGGCTCGGGGCGGCAGAGGGGGTCCAGGGGGGCAGAGGGGACCCAGGGGGGGCAGAGGGGACCCGGGGGGGGCAGAGAGGACCCGGGGGGGCAGAGAGAGCCGGAAGGCAGGGGGCCCCGAGGGGCAGAGGGGGTCCAGGGGGGCAGAGGGCCCTGGGGGCAGAGGGGACCAGAAGACAGGGGGGCCCGGGGGGGGACAGAGGGACCCAAGGGAGCAGAGAGGGCCCGGGGGGGGGGGGGGGCAGAGGAGGCCCAGGGGGTGGGGGGGCAGAGGGACCCGGGGGGGGGGGGGCAATCAATCAATCGTATTTATTGAGCGCTTACTGTGTGCAGAGCACTGGACTAAGCGCTTAGGAGGTACAAGTTGGCAACCTACAGAGACGGTCCCTACCCCACAGTGGGGCAGAGGGACCCAGGGGGGGCAGAGGGGGTCGGAAGACGGGGGGCCCAGGGGGGCCCTGAGGGGGGCAGGGGGGCCCTGTGGGGGGGGCAGAGACACCCTGGGGGGGTGGGCGGAGGGCCCTGGGGGAGCAGAGGGTCCCTGGGGGGCAGAGGGGGCCCTGAGGGGTCCGTAGGGGCAGAGGAGCCCCTGGGGGTCAGAGGCAGAGGGCAGGGGAGGGAGCCCCGGGGGGGGGGCTGTTGGGGGGGCTGCTGGGGGGGACCGCGTGTCCGGGCTCCTTACCCAGCGCCACCTGGCAGGCCGTGCGCAGCTGGGCGTGCTGGGGCCGCTTGGCCTCCTTGTCGGCCAGGATCTTCTCCAGGGCCCGGGACACGAACATGCTCTTCGTCTGGCTGTCCTGCATGGCCCCGGGACGGACGGACCGAGGGAGGGAGGGAGGGCCCGGCGGGTGGGCACGGAGGGGGGCGGGCGGGCGGGCGGCCCCGTCGCCTCGGGGACGAGCGTCGCCTCAGGAAGCGCCAGCTCGGCCCCACGGCGCCGCCATCTTGGGGGGCCGCCTCACGGGGCCCCGCCCGCTCACCTCGTGACCCCGACACGCAGTCAGTCCGTCAGTCAGTCAGTCAGTCCCATTTAATAATAATAAATAATAGTGATAATAATGATGGCATTTATCAAGCGCTTACCACGTGCAAAGCACTGCTCTAAGCTCTGGGGAGGACACTTGTCAGCCGCGTGACCTTGGGCAAGCCACTTCACTTCTCTGTTCCTCAGTTCCCTCGTCTGGAAAATGGGGATGAAGACTGGGAGCCCCACGTGGGGCAACCTGATCACCTTGTGACCTTCCCAGCGCTTAGAACAGTGCTTGGCATGTAGTAAGCGCTTAATAAATATTATTATTATCATTATTCTCTGGGCCTCAGTTACCTCATCTGTAAAATGGGGATGAAGACTGGAAGCCCCAAGTGGGACAGCCTGATCACCTTGTAGCGCCCCCCAGCCCACCAGCGCTTAGAATAATAATAATAATAATAATAATAACGGCATTTATTAAGCGCTTACTATGTGCAAAGCACTGTTCTAAGCGCTGGGGGGGGGATGCAAGGTGATCAAGGTTGACCCACGGAGGGCTCACAGTCTTAATCCCCATTTTACAGATGAGGGAACTGGGGCCCAGAGAAGTGACTTGCCCAAAGTCACACAGCTGACAAGGTGCTCCTTCCACTGAGCCACACTGCTTCTCTGCTTTTCACATAGTAAGCGCTTAACAAATACCACCATTATTATTATTATTATTATTATTATTATTACAGTCCCACAGGGGGCTCACAGTCTTCATCCCCATTTTCCAGATGAGGTCACTGAGGCCCAGAGAATAATCATAATAATAATGATGGCACTTATCAAGCACTTACCATGTGCAAAGCACTGCTCTAAGCACCGGGGAGGCCACTTGTCAGCTGTGTGACCTTGGGCAAGTCACTTCACTTCTCTGGGCCTCAGTTCCCTCATCTGGAAAATGGGGATAAAGACTGGGAGCCCCACGCGGGGCAACCTGATCACCTTGTCTCCACCCCAGCGCTTAGAACAGTGCTTGACACATAGTAAGCGCTTAATAAATATCAACATTATTATTATTATTATCTGGAAAATGGGGATGAAGACTGTGAGTCCCAAGTGGGACAGCCTGATCACCTTGTAGCCCCCCCCCCCACCAGCGCTTAGAACAGTGCTTTGCACATAGCAAGTGCTTAACAAATACCACCATTATTATTATTATTATTATTGCTGTCCCACAGGGGGCTCACAGTCTTCATCCCCATTTTCCGGATGAGGTCACTGAGGCCCAGAGAATAATCATAATAATAATCATGGCATGTATCAAGAGCTTACCATGTGCAAAACACTGCTCTAAGCGCTGGGGAGGCCACTTGTCAGCTGCGTGACCTTGGGCAAGTCACTTCACTTCTCTGTTCCTCAGTTCCCTCATCTGTAAAATGGGGATGAAGACTGTGAGCCCCCCGTGGGGCAACCTGATCACCTTGTAACCTTCCCAGTGCTTAGAACAGTGCTTGGCATGTAGTAAGCACTTAAAAAATGCCATTATTATTATCATTATTCTCTGGGCCTCAGTTCCCTCATCTGTAAAATGGGGACGAAGACTGGGAGCCCCAAGTGGGACAGCCTGATCACCTTGTAGCGCCCCCCCACCAGCGCTTAGAATAATAATAATAATAATAACGGCATTTATTAAGCACTTACTATGTGCAAAGCACTGTTCTAAGCACTGGGTGGGGGGATGCAAGGTGATCAAGGTTGACCCACGGAGGGCTCACAGTATTAATCCCCATTTTACAGATGAGGGAACTGGGGTCCAGAGAAGTGAAGTGCCTTGCCCAAAGTCACACAGCTGACAAGTGGCAGAGCCAGGATTCAAACCCATGACCTCTGACTCCCAAGCCGGTGCTCTTTCCACTGAGCCATGCTGCTTCTCTGCTTTTCACATAGTAAGCGCTTAACAAATACAACCATTATTATTATTATTATTATTATTATTACGGTCCCACGGGGGGCGCACAGTCTTCATCCCCATTTTCCGGATGAGGTCACTGAGGCCCAGAGAATAATCATAATAATAATGATGGCATTTATCAAGCGCTTACCATGTGCAAAGCACTGCTCTAAGCGCTGGGGAGGCCACTTGTCAGCTGTGTGACCTTGGGCAAGCCACTTCACTTCTCCGTGCCTCAGTTCCCTCATCTGTCAAATGGAGACGAAGACTGGGAGCCCCAAGTGGGACAACCTGATCACCTTGTAGCACCCCCACCAGCGCTTAGAATGATAATAATAATAACGGCATTTATTAAGCGCTTACTATGTGCAAAGCACTGTTCTAAGCACTGGGGGGGATACAAGGTGATCAAGGTTGTCCCACGTGGGGCTCACAGTCTTAATCCCCCTTTTACAGATGAGGGAACTGGGGTCCAGAGAAGTGAAGTGACTTGCCCAAAGTCACTCAGCTGACAAGTTGCGGAGTCAGGATTCGAACCCATGACCTCTGACTCCCAAGCCGGTGCTCTTTCCACTGAGCCATGCTGCTTCTCCACTTTGCATATAGGAAGCGCTTAACAAATACCACCATTATTATTATTATTATTATTATTATTACAGTCCCACGGGGGGCTCACAGTCTTCATCCCCATTTTCCAGATGAGGTCACTGAGGCCCAGAGAATAATAATAATAATAATAATAATAATGGCATGTATCAAGCGCTTACCATGTGCAAAGCACTGCTCTAAGCGCTGGGGAGGCCACTTGGCAGCTGAATGACCTTGGGCAAGCCACTTCACTTCTCTGTTTCTCAGTTCCCTCATCTGTAATAATGGGGATGAAGACTGTGAGTCCCAAGTGGGACAGCCTGATCACCTTGTAGCCCCCCACCACCACCAGCGCTTAGAACAGTGCTTTGCACATAGTAAGCGCTTAACAAATACCACCATTATTATTATTATTATTACAGTCCCACGGGGGGCTCACAGTCTTCATCCCCATTTTCCAGAAGAGGTCACTGCGGCCCAGAGAATAATCATAATAATAATGATGGCATTTATCGAGCGCTTACCATGTGCAAAGCACTGTTCTAAGCGCTGGGGAGGCCACTTGGCTGTGTGACCTTGGGCAAGCCACTTCACTTCTCTGGGCCTCAGTTACCTCATCTGTAAAATGGGGATGAAGACTGTGAGCCCCCCATGGGACAACCTGATCACCTTGTAACCTCCCTAGTGCTTAGAACAGTGCTTTGCACATAGTAAGTGCTTAATAAATGCCATTATTATTATTATTATTCTCTGTGCCTCAGTTACCTCATCTATAAAATGGGAATGAAGTCTGTGAGCCCCAAGTGGGACAACCTGATCACCTTGTAGCCCCCCCAGCGCTTAGAACAGTGCTTTGCACATAGTAAGCGCTTGACAAATACTATTGTTATTATTATTATTATTATTATTAGTATTAGTATTATTATTATTATTACAAGGTGATCAGGTTGTCCCATGGGGGGCTCACAGTCTTCATCCCCATTTTACAGATGAGGTAACTGAGGCCCAGAGAATAATGATGATAATAATAATGACATTTATTAAGCACTTACTACATGTCAAGCACTGTTCTAAGCACTGGGAAGGTTACAAGGTGATCAGGTTGTCCCACGTGGGGCTCACAGTCTTAATCTACATTTTACAGACGACGTCACTGAGGCACAGAGAATAATAATAATAATGATGGCATTTATTAAGCGCTTACTATGTCCAAAGCACTGTTCTAAGCGCTGGGAAGGTTACAAGGTGATCAGGTTGTCTCACGTGGGGCTCACAGTCTTCATCCCCATTTTCCAGATGAGGGAACTGAGGCACAGAGAATAATGATAATAATAATAATGGCATTTATTAAGCGCTTACTACATGCCAAGCACTGTTCTAAGCGCTGGGGAGGTTACAAGGTGATCAGGTTGTTCCACGTGGGGCTCACAGTCTTCATGCCCATTTTCCAGATGAGGTAACTGAGGCCCAGATAATAATAATAGTAATAACAGCATTTATTAAGCGCTTACTATGTGCAAAGCACCGTTCTAACCACTGGGGAGGTTACAAGGTGATCAGGTTGTCCCACGGGGGCTCACAGTCTTCATCCCCATTTTACAGATGAGGTAACTGAGGCCCAGGGAAGTGAAGTGACTTGCCCAGAGCCACACAGCTGACAATTGGCAGGGCTGGGATTTGAACCCATGACCTCTGACTCCAAAGCCCGGGCTCTTTCCACTGAGTGCTTACCCGACTTCTTGTACTGCACTCTCCCAAGTGCTTAGTATGGTGCTCTGCGTGCAGTAAGTGCTCAATAAATACCACTGTTGGATTGATTGAATGTCATGGTTCTTAAAAAAGGTCTGCCGGTACCAAATTGGAACCAGCATGGCCAACTGGATAGAGCTCGGGCCTGCAAGTCCAAAGGACCTGGGTTCGAATCCCAGCTCTGCCGCTTGTTTGCAGTGTGACCTTGGGTTAGTCATGAATTCAGGAGGCCCCTCCTTCCTCTCCCCCTCCTCCCCCTCCCCCCCCCGCCTTACCTCCTTCCCCTCCCCACAGCACCTGTATATATGTTTGTCCGTATTTATTACTCTATTTATTTTATTTGTACATATTTATTCTATTTATTTTATTTTGTTAATATGTTTGGTTTTGTTGTCTGTCTCCCCCTTCTAGCCTGTGAGCCCGCTGTTGGGTAGGGACCGTCTCTAGATGTTGCCGACTTGGACTTCCCAAGCGCTTAGTACAGTGCTCTGCACACAGTAAGCGCTCAATAAATACGCGTGAATGAATGAATGAAAAAGGGACCGTCTCTAGATGTTGCCGACTTGTACTTCCCAAGCGCTTAGTACAGTGCTCTGCACACAGTAAGCGCTCAATAAATACGCGTGAATGAACTCAGGAGGCCCCTCCTCTCACTCCCCCCCGCCTTACCTCCTTCCCCTCCCCACAGCACCTGTATATATGTTTGTCCGTATTTATTACTCTATTTATTTTATTTGTACATATTTATTCTATTTATTTTATTTTGTTAATATGTTTGGTTTTGTTGTCTGTCTCCCCCTTCTAGACTGTGAGCCCGCTGTTGGGTAGGGACCGTCTCTAGATGTTGCCGACTTGTACTTCCCAAGCGCTTAGTACAGTGCTCTGCACACAGTAAGCGCTCAATAAATACGCGTGAATGAACTCAGGAGGCCCCTCCTTCCTCTCCCCCGCCTTACCTCCTTCCCCTCCCCACAGCGCCTGTATATATGTTTGTCCGTATTTATTACTCTGTTTATTTATTTTATTTGTACATATTTATTCTATTTATTTGATTTGATTAGTATGTTTTGTTTTGTTGTCTGTCTCCCCCTTCTAGACTGTGAACCCTCTGTTGGGTAGGGACCGTCTCTAGATGTTGCCGACTTGGACTTCCCAAGCGCTTAGTACGGTGCTCTGCACACAGTAAGCGCTCAATAAATACGCATGAATTTCACTTTTCGGTGCCTCAGTTACTTCCTCTGTAAAATGCGGATTAAGAAGGGGAGCTCCATGTGGGACACGGACAGTGTTCAAACTGATTACCTTGTATCTACCTCAGGGCTTTAAACAGTGCTTCTAATAGCTGGACAAGCTGCTTCAAGGGGGCATCGAGACGGGCTCCATCACGGAAATTTTCGGGGCGTTTCGGACTGGAAAGACCCAAATCTGCCACACCTTGGCCGTGACCTGCCAGATGAGGTCACTGAGGCCCAGAGAAGTTCAGTGACTTGCCCAAAGTCACACAGCTGACGGCCGGCCGAGCTGGGATTTGAACCCATGACCTCCGACTCCAAAGCCCGTGCTGTTTTCCACTGAGCCACGCCGCTTCTCTAACCTCCTTACCTCCTTCCCCTCCCCACAGCACCTGTATATATGTTTGCACACATTTATTACTCTTATTTGTACGTATTGTATTCTGTTAATACGTTTTGTTCTCTTTCTCCCCCTTCTAGACTGTGAGCCTACTGTTGGGTAGGGACCGTCTCTATATGTTGCCAACTTGGACTTCCCAAGCGCTTAGTACACAGTACACAGTAAGCGCTCAATAAATATGATTGAATGAATGAATGAATGAATGCTTGGCATATAGTAAGCGCTTAACAAATGCCATATAAAAAAATGCGATGACCCACACCCAATCCATGACACTCAGCAAGGGCTGATTTGCGGGCACTTATTAGCACGTGGGGGAAAGAGTATGAGTGAATAAAAGGAGCATAAAGTATAGGACTGGGGGATGGTATGAGCGAGGGGCCGGAGGCACAGTGCTTAAGGTAAATTGAAAGGAGTGAAGAGTGTGAGCTGGGGTGTAGTGGGAGAAGAGTGAATAAGCTTGTACTTCCCAAGCGCTTAGTACAGTGCTCTGCACACAGTAAGCGCTCAATAAACATGATTGATTGATTGACTGATTGATAAGAAGAGGGGAGAGATCTGATAGAGATTGTTAAAGTCAATGGCCAGGATGAGTTTCTGCTTGCTGTAGAGAGGTGTAGGTCACCACTGAAGTTTTGGAGGAATGGGGAGTACAGAAAAATTTACCTAGGCACATCATCATCATGATCAATCGTATTGATTGAGCGCTTACTATGTGCAGAGCACTGTACTAAGCGCTTGGGAAGTACAAATTGGCAACGTATAGAGACAGTCCCTAGCCAACAGTGGGCTCACAGTCTAAAAGGGGGAGACAGAGAACAAAACCAAACATGCTAACAAAATAAAATAAATAGAATAGATATGTACAAATAAAATAAATAAATAAATAGAGTAAAAAATATGTACAAACATATATACATACATACAGGTGCTGTGGGGAAGGGAAGGAGGTAAGATGGGGGGGATGGAGAGGGGGACGAGGGGGAGGAAGGAAGGGGCTCAGTCTGGGAAGGCCTCCTGGAGGAGGTGAGCTCTCAGCAGGGCCTTGAAGGGAGGAAGAGAGCTAGCTAGGCACATGACATTTGGACTCTAGTGATGGCATTTACTAAGCGTTTACTATGTGCAAAGCAGTGTTCTAAGCGCTGGGGAAGTTACAAGGTGATCAGGTTGCCCCATGGGGGCTCACAGTCTTCATCCCCATTGTACAGATGAGGTAACTGAGGCCCAGAGAAGTGGTTTTATTTCTTTTATTTTATTTTATTTATGTATTTATTTATTTATTTGTTTGTTTGTTTGTTTTATTTTCTTGGTATGTTTGGTTTTGCTCTCTGTCTCCCCCTTTTAGACTGTGAGCCCACTTAGGGACTGTCTCTATATGTTGCCAACTTGTACTTCCCAAGCGCTTAGTACAGTGCTCTGCACACAGTAAGCGCTCAATAAATACGATTGATGATGATGATGATGATGAAGTGACTTGCCCAAAGTCACCCAGCTGACAATTGGTGGAGCCAGGATTTGAACCCATGACCTCTGACTCCAAAGCCCATGCTCTTTTCCACTGAGCCATGCTGCTTCTCTACATTCTAAACTCTTCATCTGAGAAGCAGCATGGCTAGAGAAGCAGCGTGGCTCAGTGGAAAGAGCCCGGGCTTTGGAGTCAGAGGTCATGGGTTCCAATCCTGCCTCCGCCAATTAGCTGTGTGACTTTGAGCAAGTCACTTCACTTCTCTGGGCCTCAGTTCCCTCATCTGTAAAATGGGGATTGAGACTGTGAGCCCCCTGTGGGACAACCTGATCACCTTGTAACCTCCCCAGTGCTTTGCACGTAGTAAGTGCTTAATAAATGCCATTATTATTATTATTATTATTTTTATCTGAGTCTTTGGTAGCATTTAGTCAGGGTACAGTCTTCCTCTGAACATGCTGTAATAACAATAATAATAATAATGGCATTTGTTAAGCGTTTACTATGTGCAAAGCACTGTTCTAAGCGCTGGGGAGGATACAAGGTGATCAGATTGTCCCACTGGGGGCTCACAGGCTTCATCCCCATTTTACAGATGAGGTAACCGAGGCCCAGAGAAGTTGAGTGACTTGCCCAAAGTCGCATAGCTGGCAATTGACGGAGATGGAATTTGAACCCGTGACCTCTGACTCCCAAGCCCCGGCTCTTCACATTGAGCCACGCTGCTGTAGATTGTAAGCTCCTTTTAGGCAGTGATCCTGCTTATGGAGTCTATTGTACTGTAATCAATCGTATTTATTGAGTGCTTACTGTGTGCAGAGCACCCTATTACGTGCTTGGGAGAGTAATAATAATAATGATGGTATTTGTTAAGTGTTTACTATGTGCCAAGCACTGTTCTAAGCACTGGGGTAGATACAAGGTAATCAGATTGTCCCACGTGGGGCTCACAGTCTTCATCCCCGTTTTACAGATGAGGCAAATGAGGCACCGAGAAGTGAAGTGATTTGCCCAAGGTCACACAGCAGACAAGTGGCGGAGTTGGGATTAGAACCCATAATATTAATAATGATGGCATTTGTTAGGCGCTTACTATGTGCCAAGCACTGTTCTAAGCACTGGGGGGAATACAAGGTAATCAGGTTGTCCCACGTGGGGCTCACAATCTTAATCCCCATTTTACAGATGAGGGAACTAAAGCACGGAGAGGTGAAGTGATTTGCCCAAGGTCACACAGCAGACAAGTGGCGGAGCAGGGATTAGGACCCATAATAATAATAAGGATGGCATTTGTTAAGCATTTACTATGTGCCAAGCACTGTTCTAAGCGCTGGGGGGGGGGATACAAGGTGATCAGGTTGTCCCATGTGGGGCTCACAGTCTTAATCCCCATTTTACAGATGAGGGAACTGAGGCTCAGAAAAGTGAAGTAACTTGCCCAAGGTCACACAGCAGACAAGTGGCGGAGCAGGGATTAGAACCCATAATAATAATAATGATGGCATTTGTTAAGCACTTACTATGTGCCAAGCACTGTTCTAACCGCTGGGGGGGATACAAGGTGATCAATCAATCAATCAATCGTATTTATTGAGCGCTTACTGTGTGCAGAGCACTGTACTAAGCGCTTGGGAAGTACAAGTTGGCGACATATAGAGATGGCCCCTACCCAACAGTGGGCTCACAGTCTAGAAGGGGGAGACAGAGAACAAAAGGTGATCAGGTTGTCCCACGTGGGGCTCACAGTCTTAATCCCCATTTTACAGATGAGGGAACTGAGGCTCAGAAAAGTGAAGTGACTTGCCCAAGGTCACACAGCAGACAAGTGGCGGAGCAGGGATTAGAACCCATGACCTCCGACTCCCAAGCCGGGGCTCTTTCCACTAAGCCACGCTGCTTCCCTATATAGTAACAAAACCGAATTTGTAGGCACGTTCCCCGCCCACAGTGAGCTTTTCCCAAGCGCTTAGTACAGTGTTCTGCTCACAGTAAGCGCTCTATAAATACCTCAGGAGAAATTGCTCACAATACCTGTTTCCTTTTAATGTTCTTTCTCTGTGCAAAAGTAGATATTGCCACTAGAGAGCACCAACAAACTAAAAACTAAAGCTGACGAAAAGATGATTATGGTCCTACTTTCCTCTCCAATCAATCAATCAATCAATCGTATTTATTGAGCACTTACTGTGTGCAGAGCACTGTACTAAGCGCTTGGGAAGTCCAAGTTGGCAACATATAGAGACAGTCCCTACCCAACAGTGGGCTCACAGTCTAAAAGGGGGAGACAGAGAACAAAACCAAACATACTAACAAAATAAAATAAATAGAATAGCTAAGTACAAGTAAAATAAATAAATAGAGTAATAAATATGTACAACCATATATACATATATACAGGTGCTGTGGGGAAGGGAAGGAGGTAAGATGGGGGGATGGAGAGGGGGGCGAGGGGGAGAGGAAGGAAGGGGCTCAGTCTGGGAAGGCCTCCTGGAGGAGGTGAGCTCCAGGAAGAAAGATCTTGGTTTGTTAATCAAGCAATCCAGCAACCTATTTATTGAGTGCTTACCGTGTACCGCAGGGCACAGAAAGATCTGGGTTCTAATTCTGCCAGCAATCTATTTATTGAGTGCTTACCGTGTACCGCAGGGCACAGACCTGGGATTCAGAAAGATCTGGGTTCTAATTCTGGCTCCACCACTTGTCTGCTGTGTGACCGTGGGCAAGTCACTTCACTTCTCTGGGCCTCCGTTACCTCATCTGTAAAATGGGGGTGGAGACTATGTGCGTCATGCCAGACAGGGACGGTATTTACCCGATTTTCTTGTACTCACCCCAGCACTTAGTATGGTGCCTTGCACATAATAAGCACTTAACAAATAGCATTATTATTATTAATATTACTATTATTAGCCACACAGAGAAGCAGCGTGGCTAGAGAAGCAGCGTGGCTCAGTGGAAAGAGCCCGGGCTTGGGAGCTAGAGGTCATGGGTTCTAATCCCGGCTCCGCCACTTGTCAGCTGTGCGACCTTGGGCAAGTCACTTAACTTCTCTGGGCCTCAGTTCCCTCATCTGTAAAATGGGGATGAAGACTGTGAGCCCCTCGTGGAACAACCTGATCACCTTGTATCCTCCCAGTGCTTAGAACAGTGCTTCGCACATAGTAAGTGCTTAACAAATGCCATTATTATTATTATTATTATTTTTGCTGTCATCTGTAAAATGGGGATGAAGACTGTACACTCTATGTGGGACAGGGACTGTGTCCAAACCTATATGCTTGTATGCACCCAGTGTTTAGTACAGTGCCTGGCACTTAGTAAGTGCTTAGTAAGTCCCCCTTCTAGACTGTGAGCCCGCTGTTGGGTAGGGACCGTCTCTATATGTTGCCGACTTGTACTTTCCAAGCGCTTAGTACAGTGCTCTGCACACAGTAAGCGCTCAATAAATATGATTGATTGATTGATTGATTAGTACAGTGCTCCGCACACAGTAAGCGCTCAATAAATACGATTGAATTGAATGAATGAATGAATACCATCATCATTAGTACTGTTATTATTATTACTAAGCATTTGGGAGAGTACAATCTAACTGAATTGGTAGTCACATTTCCTGCACAAAAGAAGCTTACAGTCTAGAGGGGGAGACAGATATTAAATTACAAATATACGCCCAAGTGCTGTGGGGCTGGCTGACGATGGGATGAATAAAGAGTACAAATGTACAAATCCAAGTGCCAAAGTGAGGCAGAAGGGAGAGGGAATAGGAGAAATTAGGATTTAGTGAAGACCTCTCGGAGGAGATGTGATTTTAATGACGCTCTGAAGGTGGGGAGGGTGATTATCTGTTGGGCATGAAAGAGGAGGGAGTTAAAAGTCAGGGGCAGGATGTGGGCTAGGGGTCGGAAGCAACATCGCCAAGAGTGAGTAGGTGGGTGTTAGAGGTGGTGAAGTAAACATGCTGAGTTGTAGTAAGAGATCAGCTAGATAAGATAGGAGGGAGATTGTCACAATTGCTTCAACTGTCATCTTAACTGGAGTAAGTCTCATTACCCACTGGAATAAAACCCACTTATTACTTCCTTTCAACAGTAAGCACCACGAAGGCAGAGATTAAGTCTAGTCTTCCAAACACTGGTACAGTGAGTGATCTGCACTCAGCGGGTGCTCAATAAATACCATTTATTATGATATTTGATTTTTTAATGGTATTTGTTGGTGTTTACTACATGCCGGGTACTGAACTGGGGTAGATAATAATAATAATAATAATAATGATAGCATTTATTAAGCACTTACTATGTGCAAAGCACTGGAGGTTACAAGGTGATCAGGTTGTCCCACGGGGGGCTCACAGTCTTCATCCCCATTTTACAGGTGAGGTAACAGAGGCCCAGAGAAGTGAAGTGGCTTGCCCAAAGTCACACAGCTGACAACTGCTGCTCAAGCGGCTCAGGTTGGACACAGGCCATGTCCTCCCTGGGGCTCAACAGTCGATCCCCATTTTACAGATGTGGTAACTGAGGCCCAGAGAAGTGAAGTGCCTTGCCCTAGGTCACACAGCAGACAAGTGGCTGAGCCGGGATTAGACCCAGGTCCTTCTGTCTCCCAGGCCTCTGCTCTATCCATTAGGCCATGCAGCTTTTCCGTTGATGGACTGCTCCCCGCCCTTACTGCCGATAATAATTTTAATAATAATGGTATTTGTTAAGCACTTACTATGTGCCACGCACTTTACTAAGCAATGGGGTGGATACAAGTAAATTGGTTTAGACTCAATCCCTGACCCACATAGGGCTCACAGTCTTAATCCTCCTTTTAATAATTGTCATATTTGTTAAGTGCCTACTATGTGCCAGGCATTGTACTAAGCGGTGGGGTGGATGCAAGCCAATTAATAATAATAATAATAATAATAATAATGGCATTTATTAAGTGCTCACTATGTGCAGAGCACTTTCTAAGCATTAGGGAGGTTACAAGGTGATCAGGTTATACCACAGGGGGCTCACAGTCTTAATCCCCATTTTACAGATGACGTCACTGAGGCCCAGAGAAGTTAAGTGACTTACCCAAAGTCACACAGCTGACAATTGGCGGAGCCGGGATTTGAACCCATGATCTCTTACTCCAAAGCCCGGGCTCTTTCCACTGAGCCACGCTGCTTCTCCAATAACAATGATTGTATTTGTTAAGCGCTTACTATGTGCCAAGCACTGTTCTAAGCACTGGGGTAGATACAAGGTAATCAAGGCTGTCCCACGTGGGGTAGACACAGTCCCTGACCCACATGGGGCTCACACACTTAATGCCCATTTTGCAGATGAGGGAACTGAGGCCCAGAGAAGTGAAGTGACTTGCCCAAAGTCTCACAGCAGACAAGGGGCAGATCCGGGATTAGAACCCAGGTCCTTTTGAGTCCCAAGCCTGTGACTAGAAAGCCACGAGGTCCCACAGCTTCTCTGGGCTGAAAGTTTTCGGGGTGGCACCACCCTAACTCTGCGGCTGTGCCAGAAACCTCACGGAAACAGTACGGGGGGAGAGGCCCTGACGCTTAGTAAAAGTGCCCCTCGTCGTTGCTGCTTTGGTCTGCTGCTGCTGAGGAAAATGAGAAGCGAAAGAAAAGGCTGCACTTCACCGCTTCGGCTGCTTTTGCGATCTCAGCTAGGCCACCGCCACAGCTTCCCCACCCCTGCAGAAGCTTTTCGGGTTGTGGCGCCGAACCCCAAATTTGTCACCCTCAGCTTGCTTCAGGATATCCCGTCCCTGTGGTCTGAGTAAGCTCGCTGTGGGCAGGCAGTGTGTCTGTTTATTGTTATATCGTCCCCTCCCAAGCGCTTGGTACAGCGCTGTGCACACAGTCAGCTCTCAATAAGTACGATTGAATGACTGAGTGGAAATGCGGGTCACAGAGTTGGGTCAGGGGAAGATCAGAACCCCTCGGTGTGGGGAGAACTTGTTCTCTCAGAATAGGCATGGAGTGTGGATTAATGGAAAGAGCACAGGACTGAGAGTCAGAATACGCAGGGTACCTTTTTATGGCATTTGTTAAGCGCTTTCATCATCATCATCGTCATCATCAATTGTATTTATTGAGTGCTTACTGTGTGCAGAGCACTGTACTAAGCGCTTGGGAAGTCCAAGTTGGCAACATGTAGAGACAGTCCCTACCCAATAGTGGGCTCACAGTCTAAAAGAGGGAGACAGAGAACAAAACCAAACATACTAACAAAATAAAATAAATAGAATAGATATGTACAAGTAAAATAAATAAATAGAGTAATAAATATGTACAAACATATATACATATATACAGGTGCTGCGGGGAAGGGAAGGAGGTAAGATGGGGGGGATGGAGAGGGGGACGAGGGGGAGAGGAAGGAAGGGGCTCAGTGTGGGAAGGCCTCCTGGAGGAGGTGAACTCTCAGTAGGGCCTTGAAGGGAGGAAGAGAGCTAGCTTGGCGGATGGGCAGAGGGAGGGCAATCCAGGCCCGGGGGATGACGTGGGCCGGGGGTCGATGGCGGGACAGGCGAGAACGAGGTACGGTGAGGAGATTAGCAGCAGAGGAGCGGAGGGTGAGGGGTGGGCTGGAGAAGGAGAGAAGGGAGGTGAGGTAGGAGGGGGCAAGGGGATGGACAGCCTTGAAGCCGAGGGTGAGAAGTTTCTGCCTGACGCGCAGATTGATTGGTAGCCACTGGAGATTTTTGAGTGTGAAGCACTGTTCTAAGTGCTGGGGTTGGCACACGGATCCACTACCAGGACGATGGCAGCTGGAGGTGGGGCGTTCTGGGAGAGCTGTGTCCATCATGTCGCTATGGGTCGGAGACGGCTCGACAGCATAAGACAAAAGAAGATGCCAGGATTAAGGTGACCAGGCCTCCCAAAATTAGTGAGCAATGGGTCTTTGGATGAGTAAATGCTTAAGCAGAAGCAGCGTGGCTCAGTGGGAAAAGCACAGGCTTGGGAGTCAGAGGTCATGGGTTCTAAGCCCAGCTCCACCACTTTTAGAGTGTGAGCCCACTCTTTTAGACTGTGAGCCCACTGTTGGGTAGGGACTGTCTCTATGTGTTGCCAACTTGTACTTCCCAAGCGCTTAGTACAGTGGTCTGCACACAGTAAGCGCTCAATAAATACGATTGATTGATTGATTGATTACCGGCTGTGTGACTCTGGGCAAGTCACTTAACTTCTCTGTGCCTCAGTTACCTCATCTGTAAAATGGGGATTAAGATTGTGAGCCCCACGTGGGACAACCTGATCACCTTTTATCCCTCCAGCACTTAGAACAGTGTTTGCACATAGTAAGTGCTTAACAAATACCATTATTATTATTATTCTTAAGTAGAGAGTTAGAAAAAAAGCAATTTTTGCACATAAAGATGGCTCACGAGATCTGAACTGGTCAATCTATTAATCGTATTGGTTTTTTTTTAATGGCATTTATTAAGCGCTTAGTATGTGCAAGCACTGTTCTAAGTGCTGGAGAAGTTACAAAGTGATCAGGTTGTCCCACAGGGGGCTCACAGTCTTAATCCCCATTTTACAGATGAGGTAACTGAGGCCCAGAGAAGTTAAATGACTTGCCCAAAATCACACAGCTGGTAATTGGCAGAGCTGGGATTTGAACCCATGACCTCTGACTCCAAAGCCCATGCTCTTTCCAACTGAGCCATGCTGCTTGTTGAGCATTTAATGTGTGCAAA
The DNA here is from genome assembly GCF_015852505.1 of Tachyglossus aculeatus. Taxonomy (NCBI): domain Eukaryota; kingdom Metazoa; phylum Chordata; class Mammalia; order Monotremata; family Tachyglossidae; genus Tachyglossus; species Tachyglossus aculeatus. The sequence goes on along the minus strand of NC_052073.1, from coordinate 8,727,902 downwards.
GCACGTACTAAGCTCTTGGGAGAGTACAATACAACAGAATTGGTAGACACGTTCCCTGTCCACAACAAAATTACAATTTAGAGGGGGAGTCAGATGTTAATATAAATAAATAAATTACAGATTTGTACGTGAGTGCTGTGGGGATGAGGGAAGTGTGAAAAAAGGGAGTAAATTCAAGTGCAAGGGCGACGCTTAAGGAGTGGGAGAAGAGAAAATGAGGGCTTAGTCAGGGAGGGCCTCTTGGAGGGGATGTGCTTTTAATAAGATTGAAGGAAGGGAAAGCGGTGTCTCTCCAGGAGGTGGCCCACATTTCAGGCTGTCCTTGAGTTTTTCTTTACGGCAAACGAGTCCAACAATATGATACTTCATGCTGCTTGTTGTCTGCAACTCAGACATGCAACAGATGGATGTAGAGTCCCTGCTAGTGTGTTCTTTCAATTCATTCATTAAACTGTATTTATTGAGTGCTTACTGTGTGGAGAGCACTATACTAAGCACATGAGAGAGTACAATAAAACAATAAAAGGACATATTTCCTACCCACAATGAACTTAAAGTCCTGAGGGGGAGACAGACGTTAACATACAAAAATAAATTACAGAGTTGTACCATAAGTGCTGTAGGGCTAGGAGGGGGGATGAATAAAGGGAGATAATCAGGGCTATGAGCAGAAGGGAGTGGGAGAAGAGGAAAGAGGGGCTTAAGGAAGGCTGCTTGGAGGAGATGTGCCTTCAGTTAAGACTTTGAAGCAGGGGAGAATAATTGTCTGTCGGATTTGAGGAGGGAGGTCATGTTGTAGTTAGAGCCCCTGCTAAATCTCACGTTAGGTCCCTTTTCTGGGAACCAATACTTTTCCAGAAATAAGCAAAGCATTAACACACTACCTCCCCACTTTAGGCCTGCTTCTCAAGGACAAGGAGGGCAAGGGCTGTTGCAGTCTTAACTCCGGAACTAATTTAATCCCTTCCAGCAAGTTTTTCTGGTTGAAGAAGAGCTTGAGGATTGTGTCAGTGCATCACCCATCTTCCCTCACCAATGGGATCTTGGGGACGTTTGGGTACCTAATATAATAATGATGGCATTTGTTAAGCGCTTACTATGTGCAAAGCACTGTTCTAAGAGCTGGGGAGGTTACAAGGTGATCAGGTTGTCCCATGGGGGGCTCACAGTTTTAATCCCCCTTTTACAGATGAGGTAACTGAGGCACAGAGAAGTTAAGTGACTTGCCCAAAGTCACACAGCTGACGGTGGAGTCGGTATTTGAACTCATGACCTCTGACTCCAAAGCCCGTGCTCCTTCCACTGAGCCACACATATCATCAGTCATCATCAGTGGCATTTTTGAGTGTTTTCTGAGCGACATTACAATACAGACAGCAGCAATGATCCCTTGTCTTAGTCTGTCGAGTCGTCTCCAACCCATAGCGATGCCATGGACGCATTTCTCCCACCACACCCCACCTCTATCTGCAATTGTTCTGGTAGTGTGTCCATAGGGTTCTCTCGGTAAAAATACACAAGTGATTTACCTTTGCCTCCTTCGGCGCAGTAAACTTGAGTCTCCGCCCTCGACTCTCTCCTGTCTGTTGCTGCCCAACACAGGTGAATTTTGACTTGGAGCAGATTGCCTGCCACTCGCTAGGTACTGGCCAAGCTAGAAGTGGAATGGGTAGGCCTCTGCTTGGCTCTCCCTTTTCACCAGGCTGTCCTGATAAAACTTCTTGAGAGGAGAGAGCGAGGCAATATCTGAATGACTTAGAAGAATACCTCGTGCCCAGTAAATTACAAATACTCTTCAAGTTGAAGCCCAATCATTCAGTGTAATCGAGCCCTACTGTGAGTGAAGCACGGTAATAAGTGGTTGGAGATTTTCGAGAAGAGGTAAAAGGCCTGATGGTTACCCTGGAAGAGCTCTTGATCTAATGGGATTGGAACCCAAATTGCCCATCACCCTGGGGATGTATAGATCGCTCTTACATGGATCTACAAAGTATTATGTCAGATGGGAGATGGGCTCACCCATTAGGACCCCTGGGTTTGAGTCTCTTTTGCTGGCCTGTTTTGTGACCTTGGACATTCATTCAGTCATATTTATTGAGCGCTTACTGTGTGCAGGGCACTGTACTAAGCATTTGGAAAGTATAATTTGGCAACAGATAGAGACAACCCCTACCCAACAACGGGCTCACGGTCTAGAAGGAGACATAATAATAATAATAATAATAATAATATTGGAATTTATTAAGCGCTATGTGCCGAGCACTGTTCTAAGAGCTGGGATAGATACAAGGTTATTAGGTTGTCCCACTTGGGACTCACAGTCTTGATCCCCATTTTATAGATGAGGTAACTGAGGCACAGAGAATAATGATAATAGCAGCATTTATTAAGCTCTTACTGTGTGCAAAGCACTGTTCTAAGCACTGGGGTGGTTACAAGGTGATCAGGTTGTCCCATGTGGGGCTCACAGTCTTAATCCCCTTTTTACAGATGAGGGAACTGAGGCACAGAGAAGCGAAGTGACTTGCCCAGAGTCACACAGCTGACAAGTGGCGGAGCCGGGATTAGAACCTATGACAACTTCAACTCTCTGGGCCTCAGTTTCCTCATCTGTTACATGGAATTAAGAATTCCTGGTTCTTCTGGGGATAATATAGGATCATGAATGTAGAAGTGCTTTGTAAAAGTAAAAGCATTATTTGGTCAATCATTCAGTCATTTTTGTTGAATGCTTATGGTGTGCAGAGAACTGTACTAAATTCTTGGAGAGTATGGAATTGGATTTGCACCTTTAATGCACCCCTCTCTCAGCTCCAAGGCATAGCTCCATAATTTATTTATATTGTCTGCCTTTCTCTCTAATAATAATAACAACAATAATAATAATGGCATTTGTTAAGCGCTTACTATGTGCCAAGCACTGTTCTAAGCGCTGGGGTAGGGGGGGGAGTACAAGGTAATCAGGTTGTCCCACATAAGGCTCACCATCTTAATCCCCATTTTACAGATGAAGTAGCTGAGGCACAGAGAAGTTAAGTGACTTGCCCAAAGTCACACAGCTGACAAGTGGCAGAGCTGGGATTAGAACCCATGACCTCAGGCTCCCAAGCCCGTGCCCTTTCCACTGACCCATGCTGCTTCTCTGACTGTAAGCTCACCGTGGTCAGGGAACATGTCTACCAACTCTGTCAAATTGTGCTCTCCCAAAGCACTTAGTACGGTGCTCTGCACACAGTCAAGTGCTCAATAAATACGATTGATGGACTGATAAAAATATTTGAATAACGAAGGTATTAAGAGCATCTACCCCATAATCTTCTTTCTATTCCAACTGCTCATTAAACCATGAAACAAAAGAGGAAAGGACATTTTTTTTTTAATTTCCCAGCAAGAAATTGCTTTGTCAAGGTAACAACTTGCATTCATTCAATCATATTTATTGAGCGCTTACTGTGTGCACAGCACTGTACTAAGCACTTGGGAAGTACAAGTTGGCAACATCTAGAGACGGTCCCTACCCAACAGTGGGCTCACAGTCTAGAAGGGAGAGACAGACAACAAAACAAAACATATTAACAAAATAAATAGAATAAATATGTACAAGTTACCTATCTCCGTCTTCCGCGTCACGGCCCTCCCTATTCTTGATGCTTTCTCTACAGGGATGAGGAAAAACCTAGCATTCTGGGCGGTGTTATCACTGGCTCCTTTCCTGACCATCTGAGGCCAGAAGCTTTAAGTGAAAAGTTGTTATTTGAAATTATTCTGAATGTCGATTTGGACCGAGAGCATGGTGAGTCAGGACCCCCTGACCCGGGAGAAGCGAGAAGCTATTGTTCCCCAGCTCGCCCCTGCCATCTGCTCTACCGGCTTTTCCGAAGTTGTCCCCTCGCTTCCCAAAATAGCCATAGGTGGAAGGTTTCACAACAACTTTCTAACCATATCCCCCCCCGGGGCCCCCAGAAAGCTCCATCATTCCTCACCACCTGTTCCTGAATCTCCCCAGACTCCCCGACATCCGACTGGGAAGCAATATGGTCTAGCCGTAAAAGAACAGGCCAGAGAGTCAGAGGACTTAGTTTCTAATCTGGGCTCCGCTGTCTTCTTGCTGTGTGATCTTGGTCAAGTCATTTCACCTCTCTGTGCCCCAGTCCCCTCATCTACAAAACAGGGATTCAATACTGGTGAGCCCCACGTGGGACCTGATTATAATAATAATGATGGCATTTGATAAGCGCTTACTATGTGCCAAGCAACACAACACTCAGTAAACTTTTAGACTGTGAGCCCACTGTTGGGTAGGGACTGTCTCTATATGTTGCCAATTTGTACTTCCCAAGCGCTTAGTACAGTGCTCTGCACATAATAAGCGCTCAGTAAATACGATTGATGATGATGATAAATGATTGAATAAGTACAATCCCAGTTCCTCTGATAAACCTCTCTTTAATAATGTTACCTCAATTCTTATTAAGAACTCATCTCTTAAGAATGTTCCTGAGCCTACTCAGGGGTACACTTTTGTTATTTATTTATGCCCCTCCTCAGTACTTGAGTATAGCTACGTATTTGCTATTTTTGTTTATTGCATTGGAGTGTCAGCTTTTGTGGGAGAGGGAATTTATCTTATATTTTTGCTGTATTTCTCAAGCTACTTGAGTGCATTGCCCTTAGCTAATGCTTATCATTATCTTCTAGACTGTGAGCCCACTGTTGGGTAGGGACCGTCTCTATGTGTTGCCGACTTGTACTTCCCAAGCGCTTAGTACAGTGCTCTGCACACAGTAAGCGCTCAATAAATACAATTGATTGATTATTGCTATTATTACTCTCTATGCCTCTCACTTTTGCCTTTGTGCTCTCTCCCACCTTCTCATGAGGAAATCAGCAAAACTTATCAGTAAGAATTAAATAATGACACAAGTGATTTGGGGGAGGTAAATTCCCAGCGCTCCTATAAACCCTAAAATATGAGGTTGCCAGCAGTAAAGAAAAACCACTATTTTTTTTTCTGTCCCCAAAAGACCTGAAGATCCAGGATAAGTTTTCCTTTCTTGTAGCTGTTCCACAATCCTATTATTCATTCATTCATTCTATTGTATTTATTGAGTGCTTACTGTGTGCAGAGCACTGTACTAAGCGCTTGGGAAGCACAAGTCAGCAAACTGAGCCCCCTCCCCATCCCCCTTGCCCTACCTCCTTCCCCTCCCCACAGCACCTGTATATATGTTTGTACAGATTTATTACTCTATTTTACTTGTACATATTTACATATTCTATTTATTTTATTTTGTTAATATGTTTTGTTTTGTTGTCTGTCTCCCCCTTCTAGACTGTGAGCCCACTGTTGGGTAGGAACCATCTCTATATGTTCCCAACTTGTACTTCCCAAGCACTTAGTACAGTGCTCTGCACACAGTAAGCGCTCAATAAATACGATTGAATGAATGAATGAACATATAGAGACGGTCCCTACCCAACAATGGGCTCACAGTCTAGAGGGGGGAGAGAGACAACAAAACATGTAGACAGGTGTCAAAATCATCAGAACAAATAGAATTACAGCTAGATGCACATCATGAACAAAATAGAATAGTAAATATGTACAAGTAAGATAGAGTAATAAATCTGTACAAATATATACAAGTGCTGTGGGGAGGGGAAGGAGGTAAGGCAGGGGGGATGGGGAGCAATGTGCCTCAGTGGACAGAGCACGGGCTTTGGAGTCAGAGGTCATGGGTTCAAATCCTGGCTCCGCCAACTGTCAGCTGTGTGACTCTGGGCAAGTCACTTAACTTCTCTGTGCCAGTTCCCTCATCTCTAAAATGGGGATTAAAACTGTGAGCCCCCTGTGGGACAACCTGATCACCTTGTAACCTCCCCAGTGCTTAGAACAGTGCTTTGCACATAGTAAGTGCTTGACAAATACCATCATTCATTATTATTATTATGGGAAGGAGGAGAGGCAGCATGGCCTAGTTGTTAAAACACAGGTCTGAGAGTCAGAAGGAAATGGGTTTGTGCCCTGGCACTGCCACTTACCTGCTGTGTGACTTTGAGCAAGTCATTTAACTTCTCTGTGCCTGTTACCTCATCTGTAAAATGGGAGTTAAGACTGTGAGCCCCACGTGGCACATGGACTGGGCTCAATCTGATTATCTTGTATCTACCCCAGTGCTTAGAATGATGCCTGGCACATAGTAAGCACTTGACGAATACCATAAAAAGAAAAAGTAACCACGGGAGTGGGGAGGGGAGGGAACCTAAATGATGTTTGGGGTTTAGTGGCAGATGCATGAAAGGTTTTATTTTCAGGGTTAACAACACCCAACAGACTATATTTAAAAACTCATTGTGGTGGGGGCTGAAAGTCCAGTATCTTCATCCAAACTAAAATTTGTGGTGGGAAGATAGCTACTGGCCACTTCAAACCACTACTGCTGCTATTGAAACTCAAGGTGGGTTAGGATCTTAGAATCAATTTAGTCATCATTAGCAACACTATATTAAAAGCAGGGAGACCTGATTGGGTGTACTTTGGAGTGTATGTGTCTGCCTCCTTAAATACTCCTGGAGGGGCAACTCAGAGCAGCTAGGAAAGGTTAGATTATGAACCCCAAATGGGGCAGGGCCAGTGTCTGACTAAATGAACTTTAACTACACCAGTGTTTAAGATAGAAAGTGCTTAAATACCATTTTAAAAAAGGTAGCCAGACTCCCAGAAGAAACATCCCTTCTGAAACCCTACAATCTGTATCTGTTGATTTTGAAACCAACCCTTTAGTGAACAGGTTGGGGTCCGATTCTTCTCCCCAACTGAAACTGATATTGTATATTCATCTCACTTAGATCTTGTTGCCTGGTCACCTGAATCCACGTTAGGGCTCAATAAATGCCATTAATTGATTCCCTGCCTTGTCAGATCTCAAGCCTCAGATGAGCAGCATTAACCAGCAGAGATTTCATTTTTAAACACATCAGACGTTTCTCTCTATCCTGTCAGTACTGCTGAATTGCATTTTCCAAGCGCTTACTATAGTGCTCTGCATACAGTAAGTGCTCAATAAATATGATTGAATGAATGAATGAACTTGTACATTTTCTCATATCTGTTCCATTGCAGTCCCCTCCAAGGTTTAAAGATACCAGATGTGAAATTTTGTGGATTGCTACCTTATTATTACCTATAATAAGTGCTCTTATTATTATTATTACTAATAATATTAATAATAAATGTGGTATTCATTAAGTGTTTACTACCAGGGATGATGACTACTTTATTATTATTATTCTCATAATAATAATGATAATAATAACTGTGGTATTCATTAGGTGTTTACTACATGCCAGGCACTGTGCTAAGCATTGGGGTGGATACAAGGTAATTGAGTTGGACACAGTCCCTGTTCCACTTAGGGCTCACAGTCTTAATCCCAATTTTACAGATCAGGTAACTGAAGCCCAGAGAAGTTAAATGGTTTGCCCAAAGTCAAACCAGCAAACGAGTGGTGGAGGCAGGATTAGAACCCAGATCCTTCTGACTCCCAGGACCATACTCTATCTACTAAGCACACCATTTCTCTAAAGCCCTTGGTCCCACTCCCCCCATTCCAGAATGACTGGGTTTGGGTTTTTTTGTTTATTTTTTGTTTTTACTCCTGCTTTAGTTACCTAACCTGGGACTTTAAACATTCATCTTTTCAAGCCAACCAATCAGTACTATTTACTGAGCACTTGCTCTGTGTAGACCATATGCTTGGGAGGGGGTAGTAGACTTAGTAGACGTGAACCAATCAATCATATTGAGCGCTTACTGTGTGCACAGCACTGTACTAAGTGTTTGGGAGAGTATAACAGACACCTTCCCTGCCTATAATAAGATTACAGTATAGAAGGTGAGAGAGACATTAGAGAAGCAGCGTGGCTCAGTGGAAAGAGCACAGGCTTTGGAGTCAGAGGTCATGGGTTCAAATCCCGGCTTTGCCACTTGGCAGCTGTGTGACTTTGGGCAAATCACAACTTCTCTGGGCCTCAGTTCCCTCATCTGTAAAATGGGGATTAAGACTGTGAGCCCCCCGTGGGACAACCTCAGCACCTTGTAAACTCCCCAGAGTTTAGAACAGTGCTTTGCACATAGCAAGCACTTAATAAATGCTATCATTATTATTATTAAACTATGTATAGATACATAACTGGTGTGAGGCTGAGGTGAGGGAGGAGGTGAATAAAGGAAGCAAATCAGGCCATGCAAGCAGAAGGGAGCGAGAGAAAAGGAAATGAGGGTCAGAAGAACCCTGCTCTCAAGGAGCTTACAGTCTAGAGGGGGAGATGGACATTAAAATAAATTACAGGAGGGGGAAGGGACAGTGTTTAAAGGTTCATACATAAATGCTGCCGCTGTCAAGGGGAGTTGGGAGGGAAATGGGGGGAGAATTCTAAATGCTCAGGTGACAAGAAGTATGGGAGTGGCAGAAGGTTGGGGGGAAATAGGGTGTGGAGATGAAAGATTAATTGGAAGATTCTGTGGGAGATGTGATCTCAGAATCAATCAATCAATCATATTTATTGAGCGCTTACTGTGTGCAGAGCACTGTACTAAGCTCAGAAGGACTTTGAAGGTGGGGAGGGCAGTGATCTGTAGGATGTGTAGAGGGAAGGAGTTTTTAGCAGGAGAAAGAGTGTGAACAAGAGGTAAGAAGGAGGAGGAGGACACCAGGATGGCTCAAGAACCTGAGGTATAAAAAGAAAATAAGACCAGGGAGTACAATTACGTTTCTGTTACTGCTACAGAAACCCAGAAGTGAAAATGCAAATAGTGTTAGGAGGAAGTTTTTTTGTTTTGTTTAATATTCAGCAACCTCTCTGCAAATGTTCTGTGCTGCAGCTAACTGATAGTCTCAAAAAGTCAAAGGCAGAATCATTAGAAGAGAGAGTAGGATGGGTTGAAGTAGAAAAAAGGAGCTCTGCCTCCGGTGCTCCCTTCACTTGTAGGCGGTAGCTGTTGTCTCATTATCAAATTTTTAAAATGCAAACTGAGGCCAACAGAGAAGCAATAACGAGCTCTGGAGCCTGATTGAAAATATTAAAGTTGAAAGGTTGACGAGAGCTGATAAAGCATGAATGAAAATATTAAAGTTGAGGGGCTGAGGAAGGAGAGCAGATAAAGCCATGCAATGCAGCGTGAGAAGTAAAATCAATCAATGGCATTTTTTGATCGCCTCCTATGTGCAGGGCACTGTACTAAGCGTTTGGGAGAGGAGACACGTTCCCTGCCCATAACAAGCTTACAGTCATTAATGTATTACAGACATTAATAAGTAAACAATATAAATAAATAATATGGTCTAATAGAAAGAGCACAGGGATGGGTGTCAGGAGCCCTGGATTCTCATCCTGGTTCTGCCATTTGGCTGCTAGATGATCTTGGGTAAATCACTTAAACACTCTGTCTCAGTTTCCTCATCTATAAAATGGGTTTACCTTAGACTGTTTGATCTGGTTGTATTATATCTACCCCAGTCCTTGGCACATAGTAAGTGTTTAAGAAATGCCATTATATTATTATAAAGATGGTCACTGGGCCAAACGTTTTCTAGACTAATTCTGACCCTTCCAGAGTTTTCTAACCCTTTACCCAACTGCAAAGGCACTTAGTCCAGGAGAAGTAGCGTGACCTAGTGAAAAGAGCACAAGCTTGGGAGTCAGAGGACCCATGTTTTAATTCTGGTTCTGCCACTTATCTGCTGTGTGACCTTCGGCGAGGCACATAACTTCTCTGAGCCTCATCTGTCAAAATCAGAGAAGCAGTGCGGCTCAGTGGAAAGAGCTCAGGTTTTGGAGTCAGAGGTCATGGGTTCAAATCCCACTCCACCACCTGTCAGCTGTGTGACTTTGGGCAAGTCACTTCACTTCTCTGGGCCTCAGTTCCCTCATCTGTCAAATGGGGATTAAGGCTGTGAGCCCCCCGTGGGACAACCTCATCACCTTGTAACCTCCCCAGCGCTTAGAACAGTGTTTTGCACATGGTAAGTGCTTAATATATGCTATCATTATTATTATTTAATGGAGATTAAGATTCTGAGCCTCATATGGGACATGGACTGTGTCCAACCTGATTAGCTTTAACTCATTCATTCATTCAATCGTATTTATTGAGCGCTTCCTGTGTGCAGAGCACTGTACTAAGTGCTTGGGAAGTACAAGTTGGCAACATATAGAGACGGTCCCTACCCAACACTGGGCTCACAGTCTAGAAGGGGGAGACAGACAACAAAACAAAACATATTAACAAAATAAAATAGAATAATAAATATGTACTAGTAAAATAGAGTAATATATCTGTACAAACACAAATACAGGTGCTGTGGGGAGCAAAAGGAGGTCATCATCATCATCATCATCAATCATATTTATTGAGCGCTTACTGTGTGCAGAGCACTGTACTAAGTGCTTGGGAAGTACAAATTGGCAACATATAGAGACAGTCCCTACCCAACAGTGGGCTCACAGTCTAAAAGGGGGAGACAAAACCAAACATACTAATAAAATAAATAGAATAGATATGTACAAGTAAAATAAATAAATAAATCGAGTAATAAATATGTACAAACATATATACATATATACAGGTGCTGTGGGGAAGGGAAGGAGGTAAGATGGGGGGATGGAGAGGGGGACGAGGGGGAAACGAAGGAAGGGGCTCAGTCTGGGAAGGCCTCCTGGAGGAGGTGAGCTCTCAGTAGGGCTTTGAAGGGAGGAAGAGAGCTAGCTTGGTGGATGTGCGGAGGGAGGTCAAGGGGGAGGACGTGGGCCACTTAGTACAGTGCCTGGCACGTAGTAAGTGCCCAAGAAATAATATTTAAATTTTTAAAAATGGGAGATTTTCCAGTGCAATTTCACTTTCCTTTTAGTAACCAGGAGGGGGCAGAGGGTAACTGTGCAAAGTGTCGGCGGCCAGCTGCACTGACCAGCCTCTGATGGGAACGATTTTCTCTCTGGATCCTTCTTTGGTGAACTCTGTGTTTTGGCTCTGTTCAGTTGCTCAGATTCACTTTGCAGTCGGACACCTGAGAGCTTTTTCTCCCCCTCCTGCTAACTTCATTGAGAATGCAAATTCAGCTGCTAGTGAAAGTCTGCTAGGGATCTCTGGCTATGAGTTGAAGGTCTTCCTGTGCTGGTGTTTGAAGGAAAACCTGATACGGAGTGAGTTTTTAGGGACTAACTCGGAAACTCAAAGCCAGGGAGAAGGAGCTATTGAGTGCACAGATACGACCCCTGTATTCCTAATAATTCACTCCGTTTAAATAATTCAACTCGCAGGAATTCGATTTGGATTTCTCGATTTGCTTTGCAAAGAGCCGCTCGGTAGACAGTAAGAGTTCCTGCCAGATGTGTAGAGAACAATTCTGAATTTATTAATTTTCCTTCCTGTGTATCTCGGTGGAAGAGGGAGGGTTGTTGTTTTAAAAAAGAAATAAAGGGAGCTAGGGATGTTTTTGACATGTCTGATTCACGTAATATAAGGTTCCAATCTGGTAGCACTCCTCCGAGGACAGAAAAATCACACATCCTGTATGCCCTTCAGATGGTAAAAATCAAGTGGCTTCATCATCATCATCATCAATCGTATTTGAGTGCTTACTGTGTGCAGAGCACTGTACTAAGCGCTTGGGAAGTACAAATTGGCAACGTATAGAGACAGTCCCTACCCAACAGTGGGCTCACAAAAAACTTTTAAGTGCTAAGCACTGGGGTTAATTGAACAATTGATCGTATTTATTGAGTGCTTACTCTGTGCAGAACACTGTATTAAGCACTTGGGAGAGTATAATATAAAAGAGTTGGTAGACACACTCCCTACCCACAGAGAGTTTACAGTCTAGAGGGGGATACAGACATAAATAGATAAATTACAGATGTGCATATAAGTCCCATGGGGTTGAGGGAGGGGTGAATAAAGGATGCAAATACAAGTGTATGTGTAACACAGAAGGGAGTGGGAGAAAAAGAAATGAGGTTCAGTGCAAGATAATCAGATATGATACAGTCCCAACATTCATTCATATTTATTGAGTGCTTACTGTGTGCAGAGCACTGTACTAATCAATCAATCAATAGTATTTATTGAGCGCTTACTGTGTGCAGAGCACTGTACTAAGTGCTACAGTGCTCTGCACACAGTAAGCGCTCAATAAATACGATTGATGAAACACGATTGATGCTTAGGAAGTACAAGTTGACAACATACAGAGACTGTCCCTACCCAACTACAGGCTCACAGTCTAGAAGGGGGAGACAAACAAAACAAAACACATGTGGACAGGTGTCAAGCCGTCAGAATAAATAGACAAAGCTAAATGCACATCATTAACAAAACAAACAGAATAGTAAATACGTACAAGAACATGAAGTTCCCAGTCTAAAAGCTAGGAAGAACAACTACAGATGAGAAAACTAATATATGGACAAGTTAAATGACTTGCCCAAGGTCACACAGATCTCAGACTGGAACCTGAACTTCTTGACTCCCTGACTTTCTTAACCCTAGCTTTAGAAGCCCTGCATCATAGCATCAGAAGGGGTCTCTCCCTGTTCTCCTTCCCTATGCCACTATATCACTCTTTCTCTCCAAGGAGGACTCGGAGCACATATGGATTTCAATCTCCGCAGAGATGAATCTCTTTTCTACTCCCTATCATTTCTCTCTTGCTCTCTTAAAAGGTCTGGCAGGAAAACCAACCTGGGAAAGCAAGCCAAAACGTTTAGGATAAATTTAAGTGCCAATTTTTCGTTTTTCAGGGGAGAAGTGGGGAGGAGGAAGAGGGTGGGGCTTTTGGTGGAGGCAAGTGGGATGGGATTAGAGAGCAGAGCATTGACTCAGAGGAGATAATGGATCTGACGATCAATTTAGGGGCCTTTTTAGTCCTGTTCAGAAAATTGCAGGACTCGCTGGAGACACAGAATAGACCTAAAAAGAGCCTGTTCTTCTCTTGGATGAAGCAAGGGAGCAGGGACCTAGAACACCGAAGAAGCAGCATGGACAAGTGGATAGAGCACGGAATGGGGTTCTAATCGTGGCTCTGTCACTCGTCTGCTGTGTGACCTCAGGCAAGTCACTTCTCTTTCTGTGCCTGTTACCTCATCTTTAAAATGGGGATTGATTTGTGAGCCCCTGATTAGCTTGTTCCTACCTCAGTGCTTAGTACAGTGCCTGGAACATAGTAAGTGCTTAACAAATACCATTTAAAAAAAAATAAAACAAAACCACAGGCTGTCAGTGGGGAGTTTTGTGTTGCCCAGTGAGTTTCACTTGGCATAAAACACCAAGAAACCCTCTTCAAGAAATGAAACTCAAAACAGCCTGACTCTGGGGTTCCTGGATTTTCTGGGTTGGAAAGAGTAGCCACCCTAGGAAGATTGTCATGATGCTTAGTAGTTGCCCTTTCCTTGGGGACTTTCTATATCAGGCAGGCATTTATCATGCTTTCTGAACCAGCATTTGTTTCTTAAAGAATGGGGTATTTGGTGTTAGAGCTATGAATAGCCAAATGGGAATGTGTTTATTGTTGTATTGTATTCTCCCAATTGCATAGTCAGGTGCTCTGCTCTGCACACAGTAAGCTCTCAATATATGATTGAATGAATGAATGAATGAAATGGGAAGCTGTGGGCCTAAACCCTGGCAAGTCATGGTCCAAATTAAACACTGCAGCGTGGCTCAGTGGAAAGAGCACGGGCTTTGGAGTCAGAGGTCATGGGTTCAAATCCTGGCTCTGCCAGTTGTCAGCTGTGTGACTTTGGACAAGTCACTTCACTTCTCTGGGCCTCAGTTACCTCATCTGTAAAATGGTGATGAAGACAGTGAGCCCCTCGTGGGACAACCTGATCACCTTGTAACCTCCCCAGTGCTTAGAACAGTGCTTTGCACATAGTAAGCACTTAGTAAATGCCATCATTAGGTGGACTAGAAAGCCAATTAGCCAAACACCTGTTGTCTAAATTGGCCAGTTATCAGAACCTAGGCTAACTAGGTTTTTGGGGAGTTTTTAAAATGGTATTTGTTAAATGCTTATTTTGTGCCAGGCACTGTACTAAACTCTGAGGTAGATACTAGATAATCAGGTTGGACACAGTACCTGTCTCTCATGGGCCTTTCCAGTCTTAATCCCCATTTTACAGATGAGGTAACTGAGACCTAGAAAAGTGACATGAGTTGCCCAATGTCACACAGCAGACAAGTGGTGGAGCTGGGATTAGAATGCAGGTCCTTTTAACTCCTAGGCCTGTGCTCTATCCCCTCGGGCACACTTCTTCTCTAAGGTTAAAATAAAAATTTGGCTAAACAAACAAATACTTAGTACCTAAAGTCAAGACCAGTTCATGGTTGAATTTTGGATGATCTGAAGTTGCTTTGATCCCAATCCCTTTGGGTTGCCAGCTTTCTGCTCTAATATCTCCCTGAATGAAATGGATTTTCCACCTTTTTCTGTGAGACATGTGGAGGTGACAGGAATAGAGAGGGCCATTGGGAATGAAAGAAACCAGGTGGAGTTTAAAAGAAACCAAATGGCAGGCATGAGACAATGCTCGTTAAAATTAAACAGTGAATCTTCCATTTCCTCATGGCAGGGAAGTAATTTTGTGGATGAACCTGCTTTTAAAACATCAATCAGTTGTACTTATTGAGGTTTACTGTGGGCAGAGCACTGTACTAAACTGCTTGGGAAAGGAAACTAGAGTGGCGTCCTTAGGTGCTCTGTGAGACACGTTTTGGGGTCTGAGCCCCTTAAATAACTACCTTTCCTAACTGGACCTGTAGCCTTGGGTAACTCCCTAGATTGGAAACTCCTTGAGGGCCGAGACTGATTGACAATTAGATTGTCTTCTAATTCTATTGTATTCACACTTACACAACTAACACTTGCACAACTGTGAACCAAACAGCCCAAACTGGAGAGCCAATCTCCTAGAGGATTGACCTCCCCAGCTGCTCCTTCTAATGGACAAATTCAGTCTTTATTTTGTTTTTTTTAATGGCATTTGTTAAGTAAATACTATGCACCAGGCACTGTACTAAGCGCTGGAATAGTTAAAAGATAATGGGGTTGGACGCAGTCCCTATCCCACACAGGACTCACTAACTTAATCCTCATTTTACAGATGAGGTAACTGAGGCACAGAAAAGTGATTTGCCCAAGGTCACACAAGCAGGCAAGTGGCAGAGCAGGTCTTCCTTCTCCTTGCAGGAGTGGAGGCGATGAGTGACTTTCCCTTTTTTGCCTCTACCAAATCTGCTCCGTAGACTATCAATCAATCAGTTGTATTTACTGAGTGCTTACTGTGTGCAAAGCACCCATCGTACCAAGCGCTTGGGAGAATACAACACAACAGCATGACAGACACATCCCCTGCCAACAACGAATTTACAGTCAGAGGGGGAGACAGACATTAATATAAGCAAATAAATTACAGATCTGGACATCAGGGCTGTGGGGTTGGGACAGGGGATGAATAAAAGGAGCAAGTCAAAGCGATACAGAAGAGAGTGGGGGGGGGGGGAAGGAAATTAGGGTTTAAGGAAAGCCTCTTGGAGGAGGTGTGCCTTCAGTAAAGTTTTGAAGGTGAGGAAATTAAATGTCTAAAAGGCTAAAAACAAATCAAAAGGTTAACCTCCAGTGGGGAAGGGGAGGGGGGGAAGGTTGGAAATTATTCTGGGGAATCCCAGAGTCCCAGGCAAACCTGTGATGATTTTCTTTTACTAAAGATCAAAAGAATCTGAGAATCCTTTCTATCACTCCTGCTCTTTTCCACTCCACTGGGTTTACAAGAGTTAAATTAAACTCTCTCTGAGGTGTTAAAAAAAAAAAGTCCCTCACCCCCATTCTGCAGTCACTAAATCCGAGTTTGAAGACTAACTCCACAGAGGGATGGCTAATGCATAGGCCCGAGCTTCCCATTTCTGACTTCCAAAGAACTTGAGTTGCAAGAGTGTGTGCTTCCAGAATCATCACACGCTCACATTGTCTCGGTCTCACAAGCAAAACAATGAGCTTTAGAAAGGAGGCTCAAAAATGGAGTTCAGCCTAGGGAACGACTGCAAATTTCAAATGTGTGGTAGTTAACGGTCCCCTCTGTTGCTCTCATGAGCCACCTTAGCTAGGCCCTAGAAAAATGATCCCAGAACAAGTGGAAAGTTTGGTTTGGGTTTGTTGATTTTCTCCAAGCGTACATGTGCTTGTTCCCTAAACCAGCCGTTGGGGAAGGGGACTGGAGGGTGATTTACAAAGCCTTCATCTTCTGGGAGATAAAAAAGAGCCAGGAAAGAGCATACTTTTCTTCTCCGGAATCTTTCTAAAATACTCCTTTGCTTTTGTGGTGTGTTTTGCTTCTGGTTGGCATCCAGTTCTCCCAGACCGCTTTGGGATGAAGCAGGAAAGCAACAGAGGTGAATCTATATAAAAGGGAGTTGGGTTTGTTGATGTCTTTTTGTTTTGTGTTTTCTTTTCTTATTTTTTAAGTGGTTTGCCTTGAACATCAGTAGCTTAGCCAGAAATAGAGTTCTGAGCAGTCCTAAACTGTAGGCTCAAAAATAACAAGGGATAATCTGCATTTTATTTTGCAGATACTTTACAGGTTTGGGGATTTTGGCCCTAAATACACTTTATGGTATTTAAGCGCTATGTGCCAGACACCGTATTGAGTGCTGGTGCAGATGCAAGGTAATCAGGTTGGACACAGTCCTTATCCCACAGGGGCTCACAGTCTTAAATCCCCATATTGCAGATGAGGTAAGTGAGGCACAGAGGAGTTAAGTGACTTGCCCAAGGTCACACAGCAGACAAGTGGCAGAGCTGGGATTAGAACCCCAGTCCTTCTGATTCGCAGGCCCGTGCTCTATCCATTAGGCTATGATGCTTCTCTATTATTCAGTGGGAAAAAGCCCAGGCTTTGGAGTCAGAGGTCATGGGTTCAAATCCCGCCTCCGCCAGTTGTCAGCTGTGTGACTTTGGGCAAGTCACTTCACTTCTCTGGGCCTCAGTTACCTCATTTGGAAAATGGGGATTAATGTGAGCCCCCTGTGGGACAACCTGATCACCTTGTAACCTCTCCAGCGCTTAGAACAGTGCTTTGCACATAGTAAGCGCTTAATAAATGCTATTATTATTATTATTATTATATAATCATGGTATCCGTTAAACACTTTGTGCCAAACACTGTAATAAGGAAGCACTGTGTTAAGACACAAGATAACCAGGATGGGCACAGTCTTGGTTACAAGTAGGTGGGAGAAAGAATCACCATTTTACAGATAAAGGAGTCTGAGGCACAAAGAAGTTAAGTGACAGTGACTTGTTCAAGGTCATATAGTAAATTCTTTTCTCCGATTGGCCTAGTCTGGAAAAACTGTTGGTTGGCCACCTGGTTCCCACTGAGACTTGGGCCTCTCTTCTCATCTCTAGTTAACATCTTTCCTAATAGCTGGACCTTAAACTGGCAGATTCTCACAAGATTTGGAATTACAGGATTTCCTGGAACTGTTTTGGTTGGGATTGGGATGAAGAAACTAGAAGTATGAGTCTCAGGCTGGTAGAGGTTGACTGGGATTCAGGATGTAATTTTTTTTATTTTTACATTTTTATAATTGAATATCTTCCAATAACATCCAGACCTTTACAGGTCTGCATGCTAAAAATATGATGATGTATTAAAAATTTTTTTTAGACAACAGCCTATGACTCAGATGAATTCCTACAGAAATGAATAAAAATACCAGAATGAAGAGAGGATTAGTCATTCCTGATCTGTTCTCTTTGAAAAGTTGCTCGCTCATCCTGATATGCTTCTAACATTTTGAAACTCGAGCTCTTCGAAGTTACCTAACACTGGCCTGTGAAGGATACAGGCAGAAGTTGGGCAGGTCCCTTTGGGTAAGCTCATTGTGGGCAGGGAATCTGTCCGTTTATGGTTATAGTGTACTCCCCCAAGTGCTTAGTACAGTGCTCTGTACACAGTATGCGTTCAATAAATACAATTGAATGAATGAATGAAGAAACGGTGCTGGTGGTAGTGGCAGAACAATCAGTGGTACTTACTGAGCGGTTATTTTGTACAGAGGATGTCCTAAGCGCTTGAGAGAGTACAAAGTAACAGAGTTGATAGACACGTTCCCTGCCCACAACGAGTTTACAGTCTAGCAGGGCGTAGTGGATAGGCCTGGGAGTTAGAAAGTCATGGGTTCTGATCCCGGCTCTGCCACTTGTCTGCTTTGTGACCTTGGACAAGTCACTTAACTTCTCTGTTCCTCAGTTACCTCATCTGTAAAATGGGGATTGAGACTGTAAACCCGACATGGGACAAGGGACTGTGTCCTACCTGATTTGCTTGTATCTACCCCAGTGCTTTGTACAGTGCTTGGCTCACAGGAAGCGCTTAAAAAACACAATTATTATTATTACATGGGGAAACAATGCTCAGCAGAGGCTAACATTAGAGCTCTTCTTCCTTCAAAGTAAATTCAAGCATTTTGAGGACAAAAAGGGCTATTTCTATTTTACAGAAAAGACCAGTTCTGTGGTATTGTGCTCTCCCAAACTCTTTGTACCCTGCTCTTCACTCAGTGAGTACACCATTGATTGATTTTTTTCCCCTTTATCCCATTTTTTTTTTCTCATCCTTTCCAGCAGGATTGAGTCTTTTCTTACCATTTTGAATCTTCTTGGTGGTCCTCAAGGTTGTTAGATAAAATGCTCCAGGCACTTGGAATGATTGTAATAATAATAATGATAATAGTATTAATATTAATCATTGATCATTATTAATATAAAAATGGCACTTTGTGCCAGGCACTATACTAAGCGCTGGGGTGGGTACAAGAAAAATTGGATTGGACACAGTCCCTGTCCCATGTGGGGCTCATAGTCTCTATTCCCATTTTACAGATGAGGAAACTGAGGCACAGAGAAGTAAAGTGACTTCCCCAAGGTCATACAGAAGACAAATGGTGAAGCCGGGAGAGGCTTTGTCAATTTAAAGCCTTTACTTCTAGCAGAAAATCTTATGGGGTGGAAACTTAGCCAGTAGTAGTAGCAGCAATTGCACTTAGTACCCACTGGGTACAATGCACTGAATTAAGTGCTTGGGAGAGTAATGATTGATTGACAGTAGAGAAGCTTACACTCTAATCGAAGAGCCAGACATAGAAATATTTATAAATTGAGAAATTATAATAAATTGATTATGCTTGCCTATGCAAGTGCAATTGAGAAGAGTATAATCCATCCATCAGTGATATTTATTGAGCACCAACTGTCCACTGTGGTGTACTAAGTGCTTGGGAAAGTATAATATAATAGAGTTGGTAGGCATGATTCCTGACCACAAGAACTTAAGAATATAAATAAATATGCAAGTGCTTGAGTGTCTATTAGATTGATCTGGGTCGACGGTTGATTTAACTTGGTGTTGGTGGAGCAAGTGGGATTTTAGGTGGGCTGTGAATTCGAGGATCTGTGCTCTGATTCATATGGGAAAAGAGTTCCAAGTCAGAGGAATGATACAAATGTGGATGAGTCGAGAGTGAGCTACAGTTAGGAAGTTGGCTAGGGAGGAACAAAGAGACTGAGATGGACAGTCATGGATAAAGTTGACTGATAAGTCAGCGGTCAACTGATATAGTAATGGTCCCCTAATAATAATAATGATGGCATTTGTTAAGCGCTTACTATGTGCAGAGCACTGTTCTAAGCGCTGGGGGGATACAAGGTGATCAAGTTGTCCCACGTGGGGCTCACAGTCTTAATCCCCATTTTACAGATGAGGTAACTGAGGCTCAGAGAAGTTAAGTGACTTGGCCAAGGTCACACGGCAGACATGTGGCAGAATCGGGATTTGAGCCCATGACCTCTGACTCCAAAGCCCATGCTTTTTCCACTGAGCCATAAACTCACTGTGGGGAGGGAATGTGTCTACCATCTCTGTTATATTGGACTCTTCCAAGCACTTAGTACAGTGCTCTGCACACAGTAAGCCCTCTGTAAATATTATTGATTGAATGAAGAACATTTGAAGAGTTGGTGGAGAGTCTTGAAGCTGACTGTGAGGAGTCTTTGATGAAGAGGGAAATGGGAAGCCAGTGGAGGATTTTGAGGAATGAGGGACATGAGAGTGGTGACTGATTCCTTATTAAGTGCCATGGGAGGTAGGCAGTTGTGGATGGTCTTCCTGTTTCCATTCTTGTGGTCCTAAGGATTCCTATCACTGACCCTGCTGTGAAGCTTCTAAGATCCTAGACTCAAATTTGGGATTGACATTGAGTTGAATGCTTCAAAGCAAAGGCACTGTATTACTTTCCGTACATTAGGCTGAAGAGCATCTTGTCATCGACGCTTTCTAGCGTCTTCATCTGGATCAAACTGAAATGCATACCGAATGGGATAGGTATTCTAATCTAATCAGATTCTAATTCATATTGATGGGAACTCTTTCCTCAGACACAGATGGAAGAGATTCCCAAAACAGCCCTCTAAAAAAAAATCAGATGAAGGTGATATGATCTAAGGGGTAAGCTAAACTTTAGTCTGTGGGTGAGTCAAATTAAAGGGAGGTTTGTTTGACTTTGGTATTTATGACCATCATTAAGTTCTGAGAGAGGTATTTTCCACTTAGAATGTCCCTCTCAAGGTTGGGAAGGGTTTGCATAGTGCTAAAAAATAATGGCAGACTGGTGGGACTAAGAGATACTGGAATTGCTCCTTCATTTTCCACTTCTTTCAGTTTCACATCTCCTGAATAGTGTTTCATAGCAGAACTTCTGTTGGGTGGGCTCTGTTCTTAGGTTGAGGGCAGATTTTAGGGAACTTGCTTTGACTCTAGACTGACAGCTTGTTATGGGCAGGAAATGTGTCTATTTATTGTTATTTTATAATAGTAATAATGGTATTTAAGTGCTTACTATGTGCCAAGCATTGTTCTAAGTGCTGGGGTTTATCAGGTTGTCCCACGTGGGGCTCACAGTCTTAATCCCCATTTTCCAGATGAGGTAACTGAGGCACAGAGAAGTTAAGTGGTTTTCCCAAAGTCAAACAGCTGCCAAGTGGCTGTTGGAGATTAGAACCCATGATTGCTGACTCCCAAGGCCGTGCTCTTTCCACTAAGCCACGCTGCTTCTCCATTGTTCTATTGTACTCTCCCAAATGCTCAGTACAGAGCTCTGCACACAGTAAGCGCTCAGTAAATACGATTGACTGACTGACTGACGGATCATCCTGCACGTCTTCCCTGTCCATCCCTGGCACCTGGTACATTAACCATCACTCTCGTGGTTCAATGGAAAGAGCCCGGGCTTTGGGAGTCAGAGGACATGGGTTCTAATTTGGCTCTCCCACTTGTCTGCTGTGTGACCTTGGGCAAGCCACTTAACTTCTCTGTATCTCAGTTACCTCATCTGTTATTCTGTGAGACTGTGAGCCCCATGCGGGACAACTTGTTTACCTTGTACTTACCTGAGTGCTTAGAACAGTGCTTGGCACACAGCAAGCACTTAACAAATATCATCATCATCATCATCAACTACTACCCCCTCCCCCTCCTCCTATAATGCTATGACATAGCAGGGGATATTTCCCACTATTGGTAAAATGGAAACTTTAAAACTGCCCCTGCATCTCAAAACAGCTCAAGAAGAATTCCCTGCCATTTGTTCTGAAATGAGGACTTTTTTTTTCTCCTTTTCTCTAAAAGCTTCCTAACAGTGAATGTTTCAGTTCTCTGACTCTCTTCTCACTGAAGCACACCTTCTAATTGGTTTGCAGTAAGACCAGTTGAGCTGTGGACTAGGGAATGGGAAGAAGTCAGGTCAAGGTCAGGAAAGAGGGAACAATCTTGGACATTGCTTAGACATATTTTATATTATACGCATCAGGGAAGTGTCACCACCGATAATTCCTAGAATTACACCCTATTACTTCATCTTTCCTAGACCACTGTCCCCATTACTTGTAAAGAGAGGGAAAAAAATTCACAAATGAGATCTTTAGTAACCGTCCACAGAGGGGACTGTATTCAATCTCCAAGTGCAGAATTTGATCCCATGAAGAGAACAAAGACAGGCCCTCCTTGTGCAGAGATGGTTTAAGTATCCAAGGGGCTAGGGAAGCAGGGTGTCTTGGTGGAAAAAGCATGGGCATGGGAATTAGAGGACTAGATTCAGAGCATTCTAATCCCAGCTCCACCATTTGCCTGTTGTGTAACCTTGGACAACTCACTTAACTTCTCTGTTCCTGAGTTTCCTCATCTGTAAAATAAGAATTGACTATCTGTTCTCCATCCTGCTTACATTGTGAGCCCCATGTGGACAGGGACTGTATCTGACTTGATTATCCTTTATCTAGTCAACTGTTTAGTACAATACTTGGGACATAGCGTAAATCCCAATTTTTATTATCAGTACTGCTCTCTTCTCACTTGGTGTCTTTTGGTATCTATGACCCAAATAGTCTTCTAGGAAAGGCCCTCAAAGCAAACTGTTTTGGAAGGCAGTATTGGACCCGTCCACGGAAAAAGACAATCCAATCATTACTATTGTTATAACATTTTTAGGCACTTATATGTACGTAACACACAAGCACACACACACACCTGTCTTTTGTATTTGAAGAAGACATCACTAACAGTGAACTTCACCTATGAGTGCGCGTGTTTGGCTGAAATGGTAATTTAGGACCCACTGACCCAGCCAGATTGTGCACAGAATCAACCCAGCTAGATTGTGCATACAAAAAGACTGTCCTTGGCTGTGCTGTCATGATTAAACACTTAAATGTCTAAAGCACTGAACTGATAATCGGGCACAATTAATATCTATTCTTTAAGACACATCTCTGGCCCACAGGGGCCTCACAGTCTAAGTGGAGGAGGGGGGACATGGGGAAAATTCAATTTTAACTACAGTTTGTTCTCTCAACATTGTTGGGGACTTAGGAAAGGCTTTTCTGACAATGAAAATGATTATCTTGATAGAATTTGATGTGGTGTTAGAAGGAACAGTTGCGTTCATGGGTAGGGTATTAGTCAAGACATGAATGTGAAATTTCTGAAATGTGGGGGTTCTTCTGGATCACGGGGACAAGTGATAGTAATAATAATAATAATAATAATGGTATTTGTTAAGCACTTACTCTGTGCAAAGCACTGTTCTAAGCACTGGGGGGATACAAGGTGATTAGGTTGTCCCACGTGGGGCTCACAGTCTTAATCCCCACTTTCCAGATGAGGTAACTGAGGCACAGAGAAGTTAAGTGACTTGCCCAAAGTCACACAGCTAACAAGTGGCGGAGCCGGGATTAGAACCCTCGACCTCTGATTCCCAAGCCCGTGCCCTTTCCACTGAGCCACGCTGCTTCTGAAGTGTGCTTTTGTACTATCCTGCTGCTTTTGTACTATTCTAGTACAAAATAGGAGATCAAATTGAACAATTTGAGTCAACAAGAGAAGAAACAAAAATGTAACAATTTATTACTGCTAGGCCCTCTGACTCTCCTAATAATTCTTGTTTTTAAATGCTTATTATGTGTCAGGCACTATACTAGGCACTGGGGTGGATATAAGCAAACTGGTCACTATTTTAGTCAGGGCTTCCTCTTTCCTGGCACCCTAAAGGCTGAACATGGAGTTTCTGCCCATGTCCATCTGCTCCTGAGGGGGCTTGTCTCCTATAGTGTCCTGGAAGTGGATCTGGCCTACAGTCCTCCCCTATCTTTATTTTTTTAATTGTACTTGTTAAGCGTTTACTATGTGCCAGGCACTGTATTAAATGCTGGGGTAGATATAAGCCACTCAGTTTAGTCTCGGTCCCTGCTCCATATAGGACTCACAGTCTTAACCCCCATTTTACAGGTGAGGTAACTGAGACACAGGGCAGTGAAGTGACTTGCCCAAGGCAGAAACTCCATGTTTAACCTTTAGGGTGCCAGGAAGGAGGAAGCCCTGACTAGAACAATAACCAATTTGCTTATATCCACCCCAGTGAAACTCCATGTTTAAACTTTCAGGTGCCAGGAAGGAGGAAGCCCTGACTAGACCAATAATCAATTTGCTTATATCCACCCCAGTGCCCAGTACAGTGCCTGGCACATAATAAGCACTTAAAAACCATAATTATTAGGAGAGTCAGAGGGCCTAGCAGTAATAAACTGTTACATTTTTTTCTTCTCTTGTTGACTCTTAAATTGTTCAATTTATTCTACTGTTTTGCACTATCAAATGGCAGAGCCGGGATTAGAATCCAGGTACTCTGACTCCCAAGACCATTCTCCCCTCACCTACCCTGCTTTCCACAGCCGTTTCTTTGCCCCAAGGCCCCTCTCTATGGAGCCCAGGGACCAGTTCTACAAATATTCCATTTGCTAATCATACTTCTGCCTTCTCCCTTGGTTACCAGGCCCTAGTTACAGCTGTCTCTTGACACCCACTTCCAAAAGCACTTAGTCCTGGGTGGAAAGAGCCAGTAGAGTGTATTAGCACACAAAGACTGATGCCAGAGAGGGTACTGTCTAGCCGAGTGGTGATTGGGAGAGAAAAAGGGCAGTCATGCTAGCATGGATTCTTGGTTGCTTTATTATTATTAATATTTTGTGTGGAACTCTGTACTGGAGACTTGGGAATATATCAAAAAACATTTTTTTCTATTCCTTGAAGAAAGTCCCTGCCCACACTGGGGGTTTAGCAAGTACAATTCGGAAAGGACACGAGGGGACACATACAAACACACAAAAAACCCCTACCATCATCATCAGAACTAGCTCTTTTCCTTCCCCTCCTCCATCCCCAGTTCAAGAACAGCAAAGTTCTCATATACTATTACACTTGATACATTCTATTTCATGGTCAGCCACTTCGCATTCTCAGCAGCTGCTTTCTGCTAACTCCATTAACTCCCTGCTGCTCCTCTTCCTGGTCTCCGTTATCATCCTCCTCTTGCTGCCACGGAAGAATTGGGATTGTTTCTGAAATAACAGTGATAATAATAGTATTTATTAAAGGCTTACTATTTGGCAAGCACTGCACTAAATGCTGGGGTAGATAAAGGACAAATCAGACTGGACACAGTCCCTATTGCACATGGGGCTCAAATCCCAAGAAGGAGGGAGAGCAGGTAGTTTACAGGGGAGGAAGTTGAGGCAAAGAGAAATTAAGTAAGTTGCACAAGATAACACACCCAGGAGGCACGAGGCAGAGCTGGGACTAGAACCTGAGTCTTCTGACTCCCAGTCTCATGGTCTTTCTAATAGACCAGACTTTACTTCACCAAAAATGATGATAAATCACGGTATTTATGTACTCACTATTCATTCATTCAATCGTATTTATTGAGCGCTTGCTGTGTGCAGAGCACTGTACTAGCCATTTGGGAAGTACAAGTTGGCAATATATAGAGACGGTCCCTACCCTACAGTGGGCTCACAGTCTAGAAATAATAATAATGATGGCATTCATTAAGCCCTTACTATGTGCCATGTACTGTTCTAAGCACTGGGGAGGTTACACGATGATCAAGTTGTCCCATATGGGGATCACAGTCTTAATCCCCATTTTACAGATGAGGGAACTGAGGCCCAGAGAAGTGAAGTGACTTGCCCAAAGTCACACAGCTGGCAATTTGCGGGGCTGGGATTTGAACCCATGACCTCTGACTCCAAAGCCCGGGCTCTTTCCACTGAGCCACGCTGCTTCTCCGATGGCAGGCACCTGTCTACAGCCAATATAAAACTGTCTCTCTTGTAGTAAGCCTTCCCTGACTAACCTCTCACCTCTTTACCCTATTTGCCCTCCCTTCTGGGTTGCCTGTGCACTCAGGTCTGTAGCCCCTAATAGTAATAATTGTGGTATTTGTTAAATGCTTACTATGTGCCAGGCACTGTACTAAGAGTTGGGTTAGATACAAGCAAATCGGGTTGGGCACAGTCCATGCCCCACATGGGGCTCATAATCTTAATTTCCCTTTTACAGATAAGGGAACTGAGGCCTAGACAAGTGATGTGAGTTGCCCAAAGTCACACAACAGACAAGTGATAGAGCTGGGATTAGAGCCCGGGTCCTTCTGATCATCATCATCATCATGAATCGTATTTATTGAGCGCTTACTATGTGCAGAGCATTGTACTAAGCGCTTGGGAAGTACAAATTGGCAACATATAGAGACAGGCCCTACCCAACAGTGGGCTCACAGTCTAAAAGGGGGAGACAGAGAACAAAACCAAACATACTAACAAAATAAAATAAATAGAATATGTACAAGTAAAATAAATAAATAAATAAATAGAGTAATAAATATGTACAGACATATATACATATATACAGGTGCTGCAGGGAAGGGAAGGAGGTAAGATGGAGGGGATGGAGAGGGGGACAAAGGGGAGAGGAAGGAAGGGGCTCAGTCTGGGACCAAGCCATGACCAAGCCATGATCACTGGGCCCTACTGTCTTTCTAAGTGTTTCTCTAAGTGCTTTTCTAAGCATTTTGATACCCACCCTACAGCTCTACGGCATTTAAATAATAATAATGATGGCATTTATTAAGCACTTACTCTGTGCAAAGTACTTTTCTAAGCGCTGGGGAGGTTACAAGGTGATCAGGTTGTCCCACGGAGGGCTCACAGTCTTGATCCCCATTTTACAGATGAGGTAACTGAGACACAGAGAAGTGAAGTGACTTGCCCAAAGTCACACAGCTGACAATTAGCAGATCGGGCATTTGAACCCATGACCTCTGACTCCAAAGCCCGTGCTCTTTCCACTGAACCACGCTGCTTCTCTTTATAAGCACGCAGCCTTTTTCTCTGGTGCTCCCCCTAACTCTAATAATAATAATGATGGTATTTGTTAAGCACTTACTATGTGCCAAGCACTGTTCTAAACACCTGGGGTAGATATAAGGTAATCAGGTTGTCCCATGTGGGGCTCGATTCCCCTTTTACAGATGAGGTAACTAAAGTACGGAGAAATTAAGTGGCTTCATTCATTCAATCGTTTTTATTGAGAGCTTATTATGTGCAGAGCACTCTACTACGCACTTGGAAAGTACAACCCCTACCCAACAACGGGCTCACAGTCTAGAAGGGGGCTTGCCCAAGGTCACACAGCAGACAAGTGGCAGAGGCAGGATAAGAACTCATGACCTCTGACTCCCAAGCCCGGGCTCTTTCCACTAAGCCACGCTGCTTCTCATTAATTAATGGGTATGTCTGTCTCCCCCCCGCTATATCGTAAACTCCTTCTGGGCAGGGATTGTGCACACTGACCCTCCTGCATTCCTCCAAGTGCTCAGTACAGTGCCACTCTAAGCGCTCAATAAGCATCCTTGATCAATCAATCAATCAACCGTATTTATTGAGCACTTACTGTGTGCAGAGCACTATCCTAAGCGCTTGGGAAGTCCAAGTTGGCAACATATAGAGACGGTCCCTACCCAACAGTGGGCTCACAGTCTGGGATGATGAATTGAGTGTCGGTCTGGAGGATGGGAGGAATTCTTAGAGAAGCAGCGTGGCTCAGTGGAAAGAGCACGGGCTTTCGAGTCAGAGGTCACGGGTTCAAATCCCAGTTCCTCCATTGTCAGCTGTGTGACTTTGGGCAAGTCACTTAACTTTTCTGGGCCTCAGTTACCTCATCTGTAAAATGGGATTGACTGTGAGCACCCCATGAGACAACCTGATCACCTTGTAACCTCCCCAGCGCTTAGAACAGTGCTTCGCACATAGTAAGCTGCCGCGTTGCCCGATGGACGGTGTAGTCCCTGGCCACATGGCCTGGGGGGAATCCACAGCAACTTCTCCATGGATCCACAGTCATGATGATGGGAATGGAGAAAAGGAAGACTTTCCTGTGCTGCTTCAACACAATTTTGAGGACGCCACATGAACTAAGAAGGTTATCCAAGTCCCAGGCTATCCATTGATGGGTCTTTCATCAGAGGCCGATTGCTTCATTTTCTGGATTGAAAACATTCTTGCTTTATTGCTGCTAATAGCTATTTGAGCAGTTGAAACAGGTTACAAGTAACGCAAAGGTGAAAAATGAAGAGCCGATGACACAGAACTTGGAGTCAGGAAGTCTCATGTCCTCCCCCTGGCCTGGAATGCCCTCCCTCCGCACATTTCATTTTGTTACCATGTTTTGTTTTGTTGTCTGTCTCCCCCTTCTAGACTGTGAGCCCGCTGTTGGGTAGGGACTGTCTATATGTTGCCAACTTGTACTTCCCAAGCGCTTAGTTCAGTGCTCTGCACATAATAAGCGCTCAATAAATATGATTGAATGAATGAATGAATGAATGAACAAATCATCATCATCATCAATCGTATTTATTGAGTGCTTACTGTGTGCAGAGCACTGTACTAAGCGCTTGGGAAGTACAAGTTGGCAACATATAGAGACAGTCCCTACCCAGCAGTGGGCTTACAGTCTAACATCGACATCGCCCCCCCGGCCCCCGTCATCCCCCGGGCCTGGAATGCCCCCAATCCCTCTGCCCCTCCGCCAAGCTAGCTCTCTTCCTCCCTTCAAGGCCCTGCTGAGAGCTCACCTCCTCCAGGAGGCCTTCCCAGACTGAGCCCCTTCCTTCCTCTCCATCCCCCCATCTTACCTCCCTCCCTTCCCCCACAGCACCTGTATATATGTATATATGTTTGTACATATTTTTTTCCTCTATTTATTTAATTTATTTCTACATATCTATCCTATTTTATTTTGTTAGTATGTTTGGTTTTGTTCTCTGTCTCCCCCTTTTAGACTGTGAGCCCACTGTTGGGTAGGGACTGCCTCTATATGTTGCCAATTTGTACTTCCCAAGCGCTTAGTACAGTGCTCTGCACATAGTAAGCGCTCAATAAATACGATTGATGATGATGATGATGATGAAATGCCATTATTGGTATTATTATTCTCTGTGTAGGCTCAGTAAGAACCGGGTGGGGTGCGTACTCAGCCTCCTGCAGCGACAGCAATCAACTGGCAGGGCTGCGGGAAGAGGGGTCGAGATTTCGGGGCGAGTGGGCTGGGTTTGCACATGCCAGTTTGCCCACACCAATTTGCGAAGGATGGATAGCGGCCTCGGTGTGCTGACTTTGGGCGTGGGGGTGTGTTGGAGTGTGAATAAGAGAGAGGTGCCTACGCACTCTTGCTTAGTGTGCTCCCGAAATAGCCTCTTTCTGCCAGGCTTCTTTCCTCGCCTGGGAAATCACATCATCTCAAATCACAAGAAGCAGCGTGGCTCTGAGAAAAGAGCCCGGGAGTCGGAGGTCACGGGTTCTAATCCCGCCGCGGCCTCTTGTCAGCTGTGTGACTTTGGGCAAGTCGCTTCACTTCTTTGGGCCTCGTCTGTAAAATGGGGATGAAGACTGTGAGCCCCACGCGGGACAGTACCTTGTAACCTCCCCAGCACTTAGAACAGTGCTTTGCACATAGTAAGCGCTTAATAAATGCCATTATTATCATATTATACCATATATTACTTCATTATTATATCATTATATTACATGATATTATTATATCATACCATAATAATATTATATTATAATATTGCACATAGTAGCTTTGCACATAGTAAGTGCTTAATAAATGCCATTATCAGATTATACCATATTATATTACACCATATCATATTATACATATATTATTTAATTATTATATCATTACATTGCATGATATTATATCATACCATAATAATATTATATTATAATATATATTATATGATTACATTATATCACATTATATTATGCCACATTACACTATATCATATATCATATCACATCACATCCATTCATTCATTCAATCATATTTATTGAGCGCTTACTGAGTGCAGAGCACTGTACTAAGCGCTTGGGAAGTACAAATTGGCAACATATGGAGCCGGTCCCTACCCAACAGCGGGCTCACAGTCTAGAAGGGGAGGACAGACAACAAAACAAAACATATTAACAAAATAAAATAAATAGAATAGTAAATATGTAATATATGATTGATTGAATGAGTGAATCCTGCAGTATATAATAATGATGGCATTTATTATATAGTATCATATAGTATAGTATACATAGTATAGCATATATAGTATAGTATTATAGTATCATATCACATCATATCATATCACATTGTATTCTATCACATCATATTATATCATCATATCATATTGTCACATATCATCATATATCATATAATAATAATAATGGCATTTATTAATCACTTACTATATGCAAAGCACTGTTCTAAGCGCTGGGGAGGTTACAAGGGGATCAGGTTGTCCCATGAGGGGTTCACAGTCTCAATCCCCATTTTACAGATGAGGGAACTGAGGCACAGAGAAGTTAAGTGACTTGCCCAAAGTCACACAGCTGATAAGTGGCGGAGCAGGGATTTGAACCCATGACGTATGATACCTATGACCCATGACCCATGATACATCATCATATAGCACATCATATCACATCATATCATATATCACATCATATCATAGCACATCATATATTATATCACATCCTATCACATCACATCATATCACATCATATTACATCATATCATATTACATCACATCATGTTACATCACGTCACTGATGTAACATGACGTCTTAATCCCCATTAAGTGTCCTAATCCCCATTTTGCAGATAGGGGAACTGAGGTACAGAGAAGTTTAGTGGTTTGCTCAGGGTCACACAGCAGACCAGTGGAAAAGGCAGGATTGGAACCCATGTGCTCTGACTCACTAAACCACGCTGTTTCTCTAACCCTACCAATCCTAGGCACAACATAATCAAGCAGCGTGGGAAGCAGTGTGACTCAGTGGAAAGAGCCCGGGCTTTGGAGTCAGGGGTCGTGGGTTCAAATCCCAGCTCCGCCAATTGTCAGCTGAGTGACTTTGGGAGAGTCACTTGACTTCTCTGTGCCTCGGTTGCCTCATCTGTGAAATGGGGATTAAGACTGTGAGCCCTCCGTGGGACAACCTGGTCACCTTGTAACCTCCCCAGTGCTTTGAACAGTGCTTTGCACATAGTAAGCGCTTAATAAATGCCATCGTTACTATTGTTATTATTATCAGTGTTTTGCACATAGTAAGCGCTTAACAAATGCCATTATTATTATATTACATCACGTCACATCCTATTAATCAATCAATCAATCAATAGGATTTATTGAGTGCTTACTGTGTGCAGAGCACTGTACTAAGCGCTTGGGAAGTCCAAGTTGGCAACATACAGAGACGTTCCCTACCCAACAGTGGGCTCACAGTCTAGAAGGGGGAGACAGAGAACAAAACCAATCAATCAATCATCAATCAATCGCATTTATTGAGCGCTTACTGTGTGCAGAGCACTGTACTAAGCGCTTGGGAAGTCCAAGTTGGCAACATACAGAGACGTTCCCTACCCAACAGTGGGCTCACAGTCTAGAAGGGGGAGACAGAGAACAGAACCAATCAATCAATCATCAATCAATCGTATTTACTGAGCACTTACTGTGTGCAGAGCACTGTACTAAGTGCTTGGGAAGTACAAGTTGGCAACATATAGAGACAGTCCCTACCCAACAGTGGGCTCACAGTCTAGAAGATGGAGTAATAGCATAAATAGAGCAATAGAGTAATAGTAATAAGTAGAGTAATAGCAATAAATTATGACATCACGCCACATCCTATTACATCACGTCACATAGAGTAATAGTATAAATAGAGTAATAGAGTAATAGTAATAGAGTAATAGTAATAAATTATGACATCACGTCACATCCTATTATATCCCGTCACATAGAGTAATAGTATAGAGTAATAGTAATAGAGTAATAGCAATAAATTATGACATCACATCACATCCTACTACATCACGTCACATAGAGTAATAGTATAGAGTAATAGGATAATAGTAATAGAGTAATACTGATAAATTATGACATCATGTTACATCCTATTACATCACGTAACAGAGTAATAGTATAGAGTAATAGAGTAATAGAGTAATAGTAATAGTAAAAAAATGACATCACATTACATCCTATTACACCACATCACGCAGAGTAATAGTATAGAGTAACAGTAATAGAGTAATAGTAATAAATTATGGCATCACGTCCCATCCTATTACATCACAGCACATAGAGTAATAGTATAAATAGAGTAATAGTAATAGTATAGAGTAATAGTAATAAATAGAGTAATAGTAATACATTATGACATCACGTCACATCCTATTAAATCACGTCACATAGAGTAATAGTATAAATAGAGCAATAGAGTAAGAGTAATAGTAATAGAGTAAGAGTAATAAATTATGACATCACGTCACATCCTATTACATCACATCACATAGAGTAATAGTATAGAGTAATAGTAATAAATAGAGTAATAGCAATAAATTATGACATCACATTCCATCCTATTACATCCCGTCACATAGAGTAATAGTATAAATAGAGTAATAGTAATAGAGTAACAGTAATAAATAATGACATCACATCACATCCTATTACATCACGTCACATAGAGCAATAGTATAAATAGAGCAACATAGTAATAGCAATACAGTAATAGTAATAAATTATGACATCATGTCACATCCTATTACATCACATCACATAGAGTAATAGTACAGAATAAGAGTAATAAAAAGAGTAATAGCAATAAATTATGACATCACGTCCCAGCCTATTACATCCCATCACATAGAGTAATAGTAAAAATAGAGTAATAGAGTAATAGCAATAGAGTACTAGTGATAAATTATGACATCATGTCCCATCCTATTACATCCCGTCACATTGAGTAATAGTATAGAGTAATAGAGTAACAGCAACAGAGTAATAGTGATAAATTATGACATCCCGTCCCATCCTGTTACATCCCGTCACATCCTCTGACCTCACGTCACATATTGCAGCACATTCATCATCATCATCAATTGTATTTATTGAGCGCTTACTATGTGCAGAGCACCGTACTAAGCGCTTGGGAAGTACAAATTGGCAACATCTAGAGACAGTCCCTACCCAACAGTGGGCTCACAGTCTAAAAGGGGGAGACAGAGAACAAAACCAAACATACAAAATAAAATAAATAGAATAGATATGTACAAATAAAATAAATAAATAAATAGAGTAACAAATCTGTACAAACATATATACATATATCCAGGTGCTGTGGGGAAGGGAAGGAGGTAAGATGGGGGGGGGGCTGGAGAGGGGGACGAGGGGGAGAGGAAGGAAGGGGCTCAGTATGGGAAGGCCTCCCGGACTGATATAATATAAGCATATTATATTATTATATTACATCCTGCTTCTCATCATCATCAATCGTATTTATTGAGCGCTTACTGTGTGCAGAGCACTGTATTAAGCGCTTGGGAAGTACAAATTGGCAACATCTAGAGACAGTCCCTACCCAACAGCGGGCTCACAGTCTAAAAGGGGGAGGCAGAGAACAAAACCAAACACACTACCAAAGTAAAATAGAATAGATATGTACAAATAAAATAAATAAATCGAGTAATAAATCTGTCCAAACATATATCCATATATCCAGGTGCTGTGAGGAAGGGAAGGAGGTAAGATGGGGGGGGATAGAGAGGGGGACGAGGGGGAGAGGAAGGAAGGGGCTCAGTCTGGGAAGGCCTCCCGGACTGATATAACATAAGCATATTATATTATTATATTACATCCTGCTTCTCATCATCATCAATCGTATTGATTGAGCGCTTAGTATGTGCAGAGCACTGTACTAAGCGCTTGGGAAGTACAAATTGGCAACATCTAGAGACGGTCCCTACCCAACAGTGGGCTCACAGTCTAAAAGGGGGAGGCAGAGAACAAAACCAAACATACTACCAAAATAAAATAGAATAGATATGTACACATAAATAAATAAATAAATAAATCGAGTAATAAATCTGTCCAAACATATATCCATATATATCCAGGTGCTGTGGGGAAGGGAAGGAGGTAAGATGGGGGGGATGGAGAGGGGGATGAAGGGGAGAGGAAGGAAGGGGCTCAGTCTGGGAAGGCCTCCTGGACTGATATAATGTAAGCATATTATATTATTACATTCTGCTTCTCGTCATCATCAATCGTATTGATTGAGCGCTTAGTATGTGCAGAGCACCGTATTAAGCGCTTGGGAAGTCCAAGTTGGCAACATCTAGAGACGGTCCCTACCCAACAGCGGGCTCACAGTCTAAAAGGGGGAGGCAGAGAACAAAACCAAACATACTACCAAAATAAAATAGAATAGATATGTACAAATAAATAAATAGACTAATAAATCTGTCCAAACATATATCCATATATATCCAGGTGCTGTGGGGAAGGGAAGGAGGTAAGATGGGGGGGATGGAGAGGGGGACGAGGGGGAGAGGAAGGAAGGGGGCTCAGTCTGGGAAGGCCTCCCGGACTGATATCATCATCATCAGACGTATTTATTGAGCGCTTACTATGTGCAGAGCACTGTACTAAGCGCTTGGGAAGTACAAATTGGCAACATAGAGAGACAGTCCCTACCCAACAGTGGGCTCACAGTCTAATATAAGCATATTATATTATTATATTACATCCTACTTCTATAGCCTATAGGATTGTTATTATTATGGTGATGGTCCTCCCTCTCCTGCTCCCTCTCCTGCTCCCTCTCCCGCTCCTCCCTCCCTGTCTGGTCCCCCCCCCTCGGTGTTCCCGGGGCTGCGGCCCTGTGCGCCACGTGCTGGCGGAGGGGCTGAGCCGGGCCCCGCCCTCTCCCCTCCCCTCCCCTCCCCTCCCTCTCCGTCCCTCCTCTCTCTCTGTCTCTGTCTCTGCCTGTCCCGTCCTTTTCCCGTCCCTTTTCCCGTCCCTTCCCCGGGAGTCCCGAGTGGTGCGGTCCCAGTTCCCCATGGAGCCCCCGGCGGAGGACCCCCCTGCCGGCCCCCGCGGAGGAGGAGGAGGAGGAGGCCCCCCCGGAGGCCCCCCAGGAGGAGGAGGAGGCCCCCCTCCCCACCCTCCCCGGGACTCGGACCGGCAGGTCCGGCTGCGCCTCTGCGTCCTCAACGAGGTGCTGGACACTGAGCGACACTACGTGGGCACCTTGCGCTTCCTGCAGTCCGTGAGTCCGGGGCCGCAGCGCTCAGTACAGTGCACCCACCGTCCCCGACCCCCGGCTACTTGGCGAGCCCCAATCCCACGCTGAGCCCCCTCCTTCCTCTCCCCCCTCCCCGCAGCTCCTGGATGGATGGAGGGTAGGGACTGGCTCTAGATGTTGCCGACTTGGACTTCCCAAGCGCTTAGTACAGTGCTCTGCACACAGTAAGCGCTCAATAAATACGATGGATTGATTGATTGATGGATATATGCTTGCACATAGTTGTTTTATTTTGTTAATATCTTTTGTTGAGCTCACCTCCTCCAGGAAGCCCCAATCCCAGACTGAGCCCCCTCCTTCCTCTCCCCCCTCCCCACAGCACCTGGATGGATGTATATATGCTTGTACATAGTTATTACTCTATTTATTTTATTTGCACATATTTGTTTTATTTTGTTAATGTCTTTTGTTGTCTGTCTCTTCAAAGCCCTACTGAGAGCTCACCTCCTCCAGGAGGCCTTCCCAGACTGAGCCCCCTCCTTCCTCTCCCCCCTCCCCACAGCTCCTGGATGGATGGAGGGTAGGGACTGGCTTTAGATGTTGCCAACTTGGACTTCCCAAGCGCTTAGTACAGTGCTCTGCACACAGTAAGCGCTCAATCAATACGATGGATTGATTGATTGATGGATATATGCTTGCACATAGTTGTTTTATTTTGTTAATATCTTTTGTTTTGTTGAGCTCACCTCCTCCAGGAAGCCCCAATCCCAGACTGAGCCCCCTCCTCCTTCTCTCCCCTCCCCACAGCACCTGGATGGATGTATATATGCTTGTACATAGTTATTACTCTATTTATTTTATTTGCACATATTTGTTTTATTTTGTTAATATCTTTTGTTTTGTTGTCTGTCTCTTCAAAGCCCTACTGAGAGCTCACCTCCTCCAGGAGGCCTTCCCAGACTGAGCCCCCTCCTTCCTCCCCCCACTCCCCACAGCCCCTGGATGGATGTATATATGTTTGTACGTATTTATTACTCTATTTACTTTATTTGCACATATTTGTTTTATTTTGTTACTATCTTTTGTTGTCTGTCTCTTCAGAGAGCTCACCTCCTCCAGGAGGCCTTCCCAGACTGACCCCCCTCCTTCCTCCCCCCCCCTCCACACAACCCCTGGATGGATGTATATATGTTTGTACGTACTTATTACTCTATTTTATTTGCACATATTTGTTTTATTTTGTAACTATCTTTTGTTTTGTTGTCTGTCTCTTCAGAGAGCTCACCTCCTCCAGGAGGCCTTCCCAGACTGAGCCCCCTCCTTCCTGTCCCCCCTCCCCACAGCACCTGGATAGATGTATATATGTTTGTACATATTTATTACTCTTTATTTTATTTGCACATATTTATTTTATTTTGTCAATATGTTTTGTTGTCTGTCTCTTCAAAGCCCAACTGAGGTCACCTCCTCCAGGAGGCCTTCCCAGACTGAGCCCCCTCCTTCATTCATTCATTATCGTATTTATTGAGCACTTACTGTGTGCAGAGCACTGGACTAAGCGCTTGGGAAGTACAAGTTGGCAACATACCTCCTTCATTCATATATTCATTCATTCAATCGTATCTATTGAGCGCTTACTGTGTGCAGAATACTGGACTAAGCGCTTGGGAAGTACAGTTGGCAACATATAGAGACGGTCCCTACCCAACAGTAGGCTCATTCCTCTCCCCCTCCTCACAGCACCTGGATATATGTATATATGTCTATACGTATTTATTCCTCTATTTATTTATTTGACTTGTACATATTTATTCTGTTTACTCTATTTTGTTAATATGTTTTGTTGTCTGTCTCTTCAGAGCCCTACCGAGAGCTCACCCCCTCCAGGAGGCCTTCCCAGACTGAGCCCCCTCCTTCCTCTTCCCCTCCCCATCCCCCGCTTATCTCCTTCCCCTCCCTGCCTTATCTCCTTCCCCTCCCCACAGCACCTGCATATATGTTTGTACGTATTTATTCCTCTATTTATTTATTTATTTATTTGACTTGTACATATTTATTCTATTTATTTTATTTTGTTAATATGTTTTGTTGTCTGTCTCTTCAAAGCCCTACTGAGAACGCACCTCCTCCAGGAGGCCTTCCC
This sequence comes from Tachyglossus aculeatus, assembly GCF_015852505.1. Lineage (NCBI taxonomy): Eukaryota > Metazoa > Chordata > Mammalia > Monotremata > Tachyglossidae > Tachyglossus > Tachyglossus aculeatus. The sequence continues at coordinate 8,690,678 of NC_052073.1, read as the reverse complement.
AGATTGAGCCCCCTCCCCCACGCCTTACCTCCTTCTTCTATACTGAATTTATTGAGCGCTTACTGTGTGTGGAGCACTGTACTAAGCGCTTGGGAAGTCCAAGTTGGCAACATAGAGAGACGGTCCCGACCCAACAGCGGGCTCACAGTGTAGAAGGGGGGAGAATAAATACGCTCGACTGATAGAAGGAAGCCCCAGGGTTCATTCATTCAATCGTATTTATTGAGCGTTTACTGTGTGCGGAGCACTGTACTAAGCGCTTGGGTAGTCCAAGTTGGCAACATAGAGAGACGGTCCCTACCCAGCAGCGGGCTCACAGTCTGGAAGGGGGAGACAGACAACAAAACAAAACATATTAACCAAATAAATAAATAGAATGAATATGTACAAGTAAAATAGAGTAATAAATAGGTACAAACATATATACATATATACAGGTGCTGTGGGAAGGGGAAGGAGGTAAGGCGGGGGGGATGGGGAGGGGGAGTAGGGGGGAGGAAGGAGGGGGCTCAGTCTGGGAAGGCCTCCTGGAGGAGGTGAGCTCTCAGTAGGGTTGGCCAAGAGCTTGCCTTTTTTTTTTTTGAGAAACTGGGGTGCATTCAATTCATTCAGTCGTATTTGAGCGCCTACTGTGTGGACTAAGCGCTTGGAAAGTACAATTCAGCAATAGAGACAATCCCTGCCCAACAAGGGGCTCCCGTTGGGGAGGGGGCGTGTTTTGTTCATTCATTCATTCATTCATTCAATCGTATTTATTGAGCAATTACTGTGTGCAGAGCACTGTACTAAGCGCTTGGGAAGTCCAAGTTGGCAACATATAGAGACGGTCCCTACCCAACAGTGGGCTCACAGTCTAGAAGGGGGGAGACAGAGAACAAAACAAATGGCTGGGGGGGCCGAAGGACCGGCCCTCGGGCCTTCCCAGAGGGTTTTCCCCTTCTTTTTCCCGGGACAGAGTCCTGCCAGCCAGCTATCCCGCTAAAGTTTCAAAAAAGGGGCGCACCTATTGGGGTGGGGGGCTTTGTGAACCCGGCGGGACTGCCGCGCTGTGTGGTCACTCGGACAATAAACTCCAGCTGCCAGGAAGGGACGCTGGGGCCAAATCCCGAGGGATCGTGTACACTGGAAAAAAAGGACGATCCGGACAAACCCTTTCCTTGGGGAGTGGGAGATGAATAGCAGCCTCCAGTGGAAGGTGTTTTTCATTAGGGTTTAATCTCTACTTCTTCTTCCGGCCCTGTTTGCATTGTCCCTATCTGTTGAACTCTCAGCGGGGGACCCTTTCACTCGGTTTTTCTCTTTCCCCTCTGCCACCCAGGGAGCCTTATCCGATTTTAATGATGGGGCTCCAGTGGGATGGGCCTCGCTCTCCCCCCGCACCCCCATCTTTCATCCCTCTTTCTCCCCTGCCCCCAAGAACCAGAGTAAGGACCTGTAGCTGGTTGGTTTTGCAGAAGGGAACAAAGGGCAGGGATGTTTGTCATCACCCTGGTCGGGACAAATAACAGTGATAATAATTGTGGTCCTTGTTAAGCACTTATATGTGCCAAGCGCTGGGGTAGATTCAAGTTAATCCGGTCGGACACCATCCTTGTTCCACACGGGGCTCACACTCTCAATCCCCATTTTACAGATGAGGGAACTGAGGCACACAGAAATGAAGTGACTTGCCCAAGGTCACATTGCAGACATGTGGAGGAGTAGGGATTAGAACCCATGACCTTCCGACTCCCAGGCCCGTGCTCTATCCACTAAGCCGGACTACTTCCAAGGCCAGAGCAGCATCCTGGAGGACGAAAGTTGACTAAATCCTCATCTCCCCTACTCCCTCTCCTTTCTGTGTCACCCTCGCACTGGGATTTGTATCCTTAATTCACCCCACTCAGCCTCACCACACTTATAAATATAGCTCAAGTTTATTTTCATGTCTGTCTCCCTCTCTAGACTGTAAGCTCCTTGTGGGGAGGGGATGTGTCTACCAACTCTGTTGTACTGTCCAAAGCGCATAGTCCAGCACTCTGCATGCAGTAAGTGCTCACTAAATATTGATTGATTGACACTTTGTTGGCCCCAGGGTGGCCTGCCTTCTTCCGATTGATTCTGAGTAGAGAGAAAAATCCACTGTGGTGACTGGTTGGGAAATCCGGGCTGCCACTGGATGATTCTTGGCTAAAATTTTGAGTCCATTGTTATGGCTAACAAGCTTGGAAAGTTTCAGCACCCCCGTGTCTTTAGATTTTATATTAGGTTCCCTCTACTAAACTAAACTACAACTTCCATCAGAGTGCCAAACAGCCTGTTAAAGATCAATGAGAAAAATGTGTATTGGTCCCTACGTACAGTCTCCCTGTGTAACATATATACATATATAAAATGTAAGCCTGTGCTTGTCACTTTAAAAAGAGGAAAACAAAAAGAAATGAGCAGAAGCGTCTCCCAATTTAAAGTTGGGTTGTTTTGAATTTAAAATTGTTTAAAGGAATCAGTCTCTCTCAATTTTCTCTCTTAAGTTCCGTCATCTTTACTTTTTTTTTGAAGCCTTTGTTGTCAGTTCTGAATCAAAGTTTTTCTCTTCAACCTGCCAGTCTGTCAGCTGCTGGTACCAGAAAAATCTCTCCCTCTGTCTGTCTCCAGGATCATGGTTAGCCAGTGGAAATGACTCTTCTAAATACCCAAATGAACCAGAAGGTCTTGGTTCTGGTCACTTGGAAGTTTGAGGTCAATATGGTTAATTAAAATCTTTTTAAAGATACCCAGCAATATGACTAGAGACCACCTTTACTGAAACTCTGTTCTCCTGTCTTTGCAGTAACTCTTTTCAGGCTAATTTTTGGTTTTTCAACTTACCTAGATTTTGTATTGGGGAAAGCATGATAAACTTCCCTCATTTGAACTTATTTAAATTCTGCCTTCTGTTTTGCAAATTTCAAGGCTTCTTTTAGTAGGGGAAACAGTGGCCTAGGAAAAAGAGCTCAGGTCCTGGAGACAGCGGACCTGTGTTCTACTCCTGGTCATCCACTTGTCTGCTGTGTGATCTTGGGCAAGTCATCTACTCTGTGCCTCAATTTCCTCATCTCTAAAATGGGGATTTTCCTCCCCTCTTAGCCTGGGAGCCCCCTGTGGAAAAGAGACTATCTCTGACCTGATTATCGGGCTTCTGCCCCAGCACTTGGTACGGTGCTTGGTACATAGTAAGTGCTTAACAAAAACCGCAATTATTGTTAGTATTATTCCCCCGTATGCCTAAATTTCTGGAAAACTCTCGGGACTTCGGAAACCCAGCCGTCTTTCCTTCTAGAACAGTAATCCAGGTCAGATTGGGGGTGCAGGTGGCTGAATGGAGCTAAGGAGGCTTTGTGATTTATTGACTTCCAACTCTTCCACTGGTCGGCTTTGTGATCTTGAGCAAGTGACTGATTTTCTCCATGCCTCGGCTTCCTCAGGGACGAAATACCTGTTCTTTCTATCTCTTAGATTGTGACGGGCTGGATCTAATGTGGTTGTCTTGTTTCTGTTTCAGCACTTAACGCAGTGCTTTAGCCCATAGTAAGGCTTAATAAATACCATCATTATGTTGGTGAAAGGTTGGAAAAAATTTAACGAACCCCTCATTTCGAGGCTGATTCACAGCCTAATGAAAGAGGGTTTGTTAACTTGTTCTTTGTCCTAATTGGCACAGTAGGGGCCGGAAAATGCTAGGTTGGGATTCCTTCTTTGGGCTTTACTGAAAAATGATTTCCAGAAACTCATTTGCCTCAGGCAGGTTGTCCCTTCTTGTGTGCGGCTGCTGGGAGAAAAGGGTTCAGAATTGGAAACAATAAAAATTATTGGGTGTGTAGATTTGTGAAGGAAAGGAAATCCTGTTCCTTAGCTGAACCGGGATAACGCGATAGACCGTGTGAATGTCCGGGCATCTAGAATCTCTTGGGCTTCATGGAATTATACTGGCTGTTCGCACTGTCTGTGGGGTTGTTAAAACCTGAACTTTAGGACTTGGGAAAGGAGCAGGGAGGGGGGAGTGTTGGGGGTGTGTGTTTGGTTTTCCCTGTCAAAATAGTAGACTCCTACATGGGAAGAGGAGAAGGGATGGAAGATGCCCAGTCATTAGATATTCCCAACAAATGGTCATCGGCTTCAAGATTCCCCAGGACTCTGGGGTGTCTGTGTACCTTGCCCTTTCAACCTCCTCATTTGACCCCTTAAACAGGGGGTGTGACTGGGTTTTTCTATAAACCATGAGCTCATTGTGGGTGGGGAACGTGTTTGTTATATTGTATTTTCCCAAGCACTCAGTACAGTGCTCTGCATTACAGTAAGCGCTCAATCAGTGTGATTGACACTGGCTGACTGACCATCCAAGCAGAAGGCTTGGCGCACTTAGGCACCTAGGCTTGGTGCATGAAAATTTTTTGTATATCCAGATGCTAGTGTTTGGAGCTATTATCACAGCTCTGCAAGTTGCTGAGCAGTATGCTATCAGTTGTCTTGTAGTGTGAGGGTAATGCCTGCCTGATGAACCTCACTTGAGGAAAACACAAGTCAGAGTTGGTCTCCCACGACCAACTGGCACTGCCCATGTACACTCGCTGTTTCCTCTGACATCGTATCCCGATCGATCCAGATAGATGCACGTTGTCAGAACGCCCCCTTATTCCCTCACACTATCTACCCAAATCACGTACTGAAAGCCCACGTTTTCTCCAGAAAACTCAAGTCACCGGGGAAGAAAGTCAAAATGAGATGTGGTCTTGTCCCTCCCTCAAGGAACTCACGATCTAAAATGGGGAAGTCACAGATATTTGTAGGAAAAATACAATTCTCAAAAATTAGGCCTTTAATAAGGATCCTGAAAAAGTCGTTTGGTTTGAAAATAGGTCTGAGGCCTGCCCAAGACTGCAAAGTGTTAGTTTTGCTCAAGGTTTTAACCCAGTTGAAAGACTGACCTCTTGTCTCCTTCCCTGGATGGAGAGGGGGAGGTGTTTTGTGAGTGTGGGGGTGGGGTGGGAGGGGGGCTGAAATATTTTCTCTCCCAATTGGTGATGGGAGGGAGGGCTCTCAGACCTCACTCCCACAGCTCAGAAGCCTCAAGGGATGATCCCGCAAGGGCACAGGGGGATGTTTGAGATGGGTGGGAATTTTTAACCTTATTTTTGTTTGTTTCTAAAGAATCCTGATATGGAAGAGGGAGTGGCCAGCAGGGCTCAAGGTTGATAAAGTCTCATCTCGGCCAAAACAGGCGAGACCTTAAAACTGCAAGTGTTTAGCAATATGAGGGACACAATGAAATTTTCCAGCTCAATCCTGTGGTCTTCGCCCACACTTTGGCTCATTCAGAAAATTGGGTGGTTGATGGAAAGCGGAGGTTGTAGCTTTTTGTATCACTTTTGTTTTGCACTTTGTCTTTGGTTTGGGTCAGTGAGGCAGGTGTACCGCAAGTTTGGATATTGGGAATTTGGTTTCTTGTGCTTGAAGGTTTGCCGTTCTCGAGCACGTGGGTGGGAGTAAGCTCTACACCCAGTCAGTGCTCAACGATTAGTATCGATTGACCCATCAGCTGGGCATCAAAGTAGAATGGCCTTTCTAATGGTTTTATGGAAACCCCGAGAAGCAGCGTGGCCCAGTGGAAAGAGAATGGTTTTTGGAGTCAGAGGTCATGGGTTCAAATCCGGGCTCCGCCACTTGTCAGCAGTGTGACTTTGGGCAAGTCATTTAACTTCTCTGTGCCTCAGTTACCTCATCTGTAAAATGGGGATTAAGACTGAGCCCCCCCCCATGTTACAACCTGATCACTTTGTAACCTCCCCAGTGCTTAGAACAGTGCTTTGCACATAGAGCTTAATAAATGCCATCCAAAACAAAAACCCTTTCAGTGGCTCTTGGTCCTGTGTGGCACCAGTCCAACTACCCACTTGCCTCCTGCCCTTCGCTTTCGGTGTGCCTGGGGAAAGAGACTATTAATTGAGGAGCTGTGTTGGCCTAGTGGATAGAGCACGGGCCTGGGAGTTAGAGGACTTGGGTTCTAATCCTGGCTCTGCCACTTGACTGCTGCATGACCTTGGGTACGTCACTTCGCTTTCTGTATCCCAGTTCCCTCATCTGTAGAATGGGGATTAAGGCCGTGAGTCCCATGTGGGACAGGGACTGTGTCCAACCTGATTATCTTGTAAGTACCCCAGCCCATTACAGCAGCGCTTGACACAGAGTAAGCACCTGACAAGTACTGTAAAAGATTGGGAAATGTTATTTTCCTGTGAATAAGAGATGAAGCTTTGGAAATGAGGATGATGAAAATAACTGTTTTTGAGTTGTCCTTTTTTTGTAGCTGTTTCAGCCTTCTGTAGGGTCCCTAAGCTCTGTTACCCTGTGGTGTTGCTTCTACTTTGATTTATACCTTCTCAAGTGCTCTTCACACGACCCTCGATAAATATGATCGATTGTTTGGATGGAAGATTGCTCCTTTAAGAAGCATCAGCTTGCCCTCCTGCAGGTTCTTTTTCTTTGGTGGAGAGCCCCCTCTGTGGCATTTCCTTTTTTTTTCTTTTCTTTTCTTCGTACCAGCACGTAAAGGTGATCTGCTTGGGGGCAGTGCCACTTCTCCTAGGTAAAGAAACGATTTGTACTTCCCAAGCGCTTAGTACAGTGCTCTGCACACAGTAAGCTCCCTGTATATATGTATATATGTTTGTACATATTTATTATTTTATTTATTTATTTTACTTGTACATATCTATTTTATTTTGTTAATATGTTCGGTTTTGTTCTCTGTCTCCCCCTTCTAGACTGTGAGCCCACTGTTGGGTAGGGACTGTCTCTATATGTTTCCAACTTGTACTTCCCAAGTGCTTACTACAGTGCTCTGCACACAGTAAGCACTCAATAAATACGATTGATTGATTGATTGAATAAATACGGTTGAATGAATGAATGAACATCCCACCCCTGCTCACTTGATTATTTTGCAACTAATGAGTTTTTGCGCTGCGCTCCATGCGAGAGTATGCAGTGTGTCATGCTTTTGTGATTGTTAAAAAATACTTGTCTCAGACTGGTGGTGACTATAGCTGGAGGTGACAGTGGGTGGGATTTTCTCACCCTGGCTGTGACAGTGGCTGGGGGGAGTCTGTGGGCAGGATTGCCTCATTTTATGGCTGTGACAATGGGTGGGATGGTCCCAATCTGATCTGACCTCCTTTCCTCTTCTCCTGCTCCCTTCTGCGGCACTCTGACTTGCTCCCTTTATTCATTCATTCATTCAGTCGTATTTATTGAGCGCTTTCTGTATGCAGAGCACTGTACTAAGCGCTTGGAGAGTACAAGTTGGCAACATATAGAGATGGTCCCTACCCAACAACGGGCTCACGGTCTAGAAGGGGGAGACAGACAATAAAACAAAACATGTGGACAGGTGTCAAGTCGTCAGAACAAATAGAATTAAAGCTAAATAATAATAATAATAATGATGGAACTTGTTAAGCACTTACTATGTGCAAAGCACTGTTCCAAGCGCTGGGGGGGGATACAAGGTGATCAGGTTGTCCCACGTGGGGCTCACAGTCTTAATCCCCATTTTACAGATGAGGGAACTGAGGCACAGAGAGGTTAAGTGACTTGCCCAAAGTCACACAGCTGACAAGTGGCGGAGTGGGATTTGAACCCATGACCTCTGATTCCAAAGCCTGTGCTCTTTCCTCTGAGCCACGCTGCTTGTCTATATACATCATTAACAAAATAAGTAGAATAGTCAATATGTACAAGTATTCATCTCCGCTCCCAGCCCCACAGCACTTGTGTCTGTATCTGTAATTTATTCTTTTATATTAACATCTCCCCTGCCCCCACCCCCAGACTGTAAGCTCATTGGCAAGCACTTAAATGCCATCATTATTATTAATAGGGATGAATGGCCATATTTCTGGATGGGGAAGTCCTGGGGTCCTCTAGGCTTTGATGATGTTATTAGTTTCATTATTTTCATAAATGATCCAGAAGAGGGATTCCTCAGGGAAGTTTGCAGATGACTGTAAACTCTTACAGGTGGTGAGCCTGTTGTGGGCAGGGATTGTCTCTCTTTGTTACTGAATTGTACTTTCCAAGTGCTTAGTACAGTGCTCTGAATACAGTAAGTGCTCAATAAATACGATTGCATGAATGAAATAAAGCAAATAGTTGTAAATTCCTGGAGGTTAGTGACTTTTCTTTTGCTCCTATTCTCTCAAGTGCTTAGTATGGGAAACCATCAGGGCCCCCTGGACAAAGTGCAAGTGTGGAAGCCAGAGGACCTGGGTTCTAATCAATCAATAAAAGGTATTTATTGAGCGCTTATTATGTGCAGATAACTGTACTAAGTGCTTGGGAGATTATGGTAACATCAAGCAGCATGGCATAATGGATAGAGCACGGGCCCGGGAGTCAGAAGGTCATGGATTCTAATTCTGACTCTGCCACTTGTCTGCTGTGTGACCTTGGGTAAGTCATTTCACTTCTCTGGGCCTCAGTTACCTCATTTGTAAAATGGGATTAAGACTGTGAGTGAGCCCAATGTGGGACAGAGACTGTGCAAACCTGATTACCTTGTATCTATCCCAGTTCTTAGAATAGCGCCTGGCACACAGTAAGTGCTTAAAAGGTACCATTATTATTATTATTATTACAATGCTACAGACTTAGCAGACACAATCTCTGTTCATAACGAGCTTATAGTTTAGAGATGAACCCATTTACCTGCCATGTGTCCTTGGGTAAATCACTTCACTTCCCTGGGCCTCAGTTTCTTCATCTGTAAAATGGGGATTATGTACCTTGTTCTCCCTCCTGCTTAGATTCTGATCTGATTGTATTGTGCCTACAGTACTTACCATGGTTACTATCAGTGGAAAGAGCACTGGCTTCAAAATCAGAGGTCATGGGTTCAAATCCTGGCTCCGCCACTTGTCAGCTGTATGACTTTGGGCAAGTCACTTAACTTCTCTGTGCCTCAGTTACCTCGTATGTAAAATGGGAATGATGACTGTGAGCCCTCCATGGGACAACCTGATCACCTTGTAACCTCCCCAATGCTTAGAACAGTGCTTTGCACATAGTAAGTGCTTAATAAATGCCATCATTATTATTATTATTACTATTTCAGTGCCTCCCACCCTGTAGGCACTCAGTAAATACCACTGAGGTCATATTTGGTGAAAAAGATTAGAGATTCAGGAAACATAGTCCTGATGAGGAGCAGTTCCCTGGGACTAGAATTCTTTTGCCAGGTCCTCAAACTCCCCCAAATTACGGAGGCATCCTGGGATAATAAAACCTTTTTCAGAAACAGAGTTGATTAGTTATCCTAGGAAACATCATGACCTAGTGGAAAACGCTGGGGACTGGGAGTTAGAAGACCTGAGTTTTAATCCCTGCTCTGCCACTTCCCTCCCTTATGACCTTGGGCAAGTCACTTAACTCCTCTGTGCCTCATCTTCCTTATCTGTAAAATGGGGACTAAAAATCTGTTGATTCATCCAATTCAATCATATTTATTAAGCGCTGACTTCGTGTAGAGTACAGTACTAAACCCTCTGCCCTCTGGAATGAGTCCCACATGAGATGGTGTCTGATCTGAGCACTTACCAAGAGACCACAATTACTAATTATTACTGTGGGTGTGTTTGCTATGGTATTTCCTTCAACTCTCAAAATTGTATCCTTTCTGTAAAATGCCTAGGAATACAAGCACAATAAAAGGATGCCTGTTTAAAAATAGATTTGGGTAACTGTAATGACAGCAAATAAAAACAAACAGCAGTCTTCTAGTTTCTCCCAGATCAAGGAGAGGGGATTAAAAGGGAAGATTCTTACCCGGCCTGACAGATGAATGCACAGCCAGCTCTGACGCAGAGGCCCACTGCTAAAGTCTCTTTGATTTTAAGACCTTAAAGTGTAAATCAAGGAGTTGAAAGCTTAGTTACAGCCTTCGCTGTCTAGTACAGGGATGAGGGAAATGGCCAAGAGATGATTTCTAAAACTGAGAACCTTCCCTGCTGAATCTTGCTAATTGCGAATTCAACCCTGGCAAGAATTTCCATTAGGGAAAACGTTAAAGAGTAGCTCCAACTAATAACCCTTCCTTGCCCGGTCGGAGGGTTTTTCAGCCCTGTTTTTGGTTTTGTTTATTGATGTCTGTGCTGGGGGACTATTTGTGCCAGCATGTGCACTTGATTAGGCGACTCTGCTTCCAGGTCCCACTTTCCCATTGTGGTGGGACACTTAATCCGTGTTTACCCAGAAGAGTTGCTGTGCAGGGCATTGAATTGATAGATGATCCCTTGATTCGTGGCGTCGGGGAGGTGAGGCTATTTCTGGCCAGCTGGATTAGGGAGCACAAGAGCAGTGGACACTGTGATCTCCTGGTTTTAGCTGTTCTTGCCCTCCCAGGAGGGCAGGGTGGAGTAGATCATCATCATCATCAATCGTATTTATTGAGCGCTTACTATGTGCAGAGCACTGTACTAAGCACTTGGGAAGTACAAATTGGCAACGTATAGAGACAGTCCCTATCCAACAGTGGGCTCACAGTCTAAAAGGGGGAGACAGAGAACAAAACCAAACATACTAACAAAATAAAATAAATAGAATAGCTATGTACAAGTAAAATAAATAGATAAATAAATAAATAGATCTCCCCTTCCTAAGACTGTACTGGTCTTCTCCCTCTCTCTGGTCACTTGATGCTTATCAAACTCGACTTGGGTGTTTTTCTCGGGGGTCAAAGGTGACCCAATTCAAGGAAGGCCCAGTGGAAAGACCATGGGTCAGAAAGGACTTGAGTTCTAATCTCTGCTTCTCCACTTATCTGCTTTGTGACCTTGGACAAGTCACTTGTATGTGCCTGTTTACCTCATTGGTAAAATTGGGATTAAGATTATGAGCCCCATGTGGGACCTGGATTGGGTCCAATGTGGTTAGGTTGCATCTAGCCTGGTGCTTAGTACAGTGCCTGGCACATAATAAGCATTTAACTAATACCATTTTTTTAAAAAAAGAAAAGAGGTTTGAAACAGGGTCCTCACAGCTGCTCTCGCCTTCTGCTGTGGGTCAGGATTTACCTTAGTCGTCCTAGCCTGGTCTCTTATCTATCAACCTAGAGAAGCAGTATGGCTCAGTGGAAAGAGCGTGGGCTTGGGAGTCAGCGGTCATGGGTTCTAATCCCGGCTCTGCCAATTGTCAGCTGTGTGACTTTGGACAAGTCACTTAACTTCTCTGTCCCTCAGTTCCCTCACCTGGAAAATGGAGATTAAGACTGTGAGCCCCATTTGGGACAACCTGATTACCTTGTATCTCCCGTAGTGCTTAGAACAGTGCTTGGCACATAGTAAGTGCTTTACAAATACCAACATTATTATTATTTATTAGCTATCCGTAGAGAGGTTGAAACTTTGGATCCCTCAGCACTTATGTACGTATTTGTAAATTATTTATATCTTTGTCTGTCTCCCCCTCTAGGCTGTAAGCTCTTCCTGGTCAGGGAAAGTGTATACCAACTTGGTTATATTGTACTCTCTAGTAAGCGCTTAACAAAAACCACCATCATCATCATTACTCTCCAGTGCACTTAGTACAGTGTTCTTTGCAAAAGAATCGTTCAGTAAATATGAACGATTAATGGATTTGGATAATCTAATGTGGCAGACTGACAATGAGGAAAGTAGGGAAGGGAATAGGACAAGGGGTGAATCTGTGGTGCTGATTATGCCCTTCATCATCATCACCATCAATAGTATTTATTAATAATTATGGTATTTGTTCAGCATTTACTATGTGCCAACCACTGTTCTAAGTGCTGGGGGAAATACAAGGCAATCAGATTGTCCCCCTTGGGGCTCACAGTCTTAATCCCCATTTTACAGATGAGGTAACTGAGGCACAGAGAATAATAATGATGGCATTTATTAAGTGCTTACTATGTGCAAAGCACTGTTCTAAGTGCTGGGGAGGTTACAAGGTGATCAGGTTGTCCCACGGGGGGCTCACAGTCTTAATCCTCATTTTACAGATGAGGTAACTGAGGCACAGAGAAGTTAAGTGACTTGCCCAAAGTCACAGAGCTAACAATTGGCGGAGCCAGGATTTGAACACATTACCTCTGACTTCAAAGCCCGGGCTCTTTCCGCTGAGCCACGCTGCTGAGCCGGGATTAGTACCTATGTCTTCAGACTCTCAAGCCCGTGCCCTTTCCACTAAGCTATGATGAGAGTTTACTGTGTGAAGAGTCCTGTACTAAACAGTTGGGTCAGTACAAAACAATAAAGTTGGTAGACACATTCCCTGCCTGAGAGTTTACCCTCAGCCCTTGTGTATATGTGTTTATTCGATTATTTATTTTGGCCATTCTAGCTGCAAATATTTTTATTATCTCTTTTTGGACTGTAAACTCCTTGAGGGCAGGAGTGCATCATTTTATTGTATACTTTCCAAGTATCTAGTTCAGTGCACTGCATCAAATGAGTGCTCAATAAGGTTACTACAAGGTAGAAAGTACAAAGTGAAAAATCCAATCATATTTATAGTGTTGTTACCTTGGGCAGAGGACTGTACTAAGCACCTGGGGAAGCAGCATGGCCTAGTGGATAGAGCACAGGGCTGGGAGTCAGAAGAACCTGGGTTCTAATCCCAGCTCCGCCACTTTGCTGTGTGACCTTGGATAAGTCATTCTTCTCTGTGCCTCAGTTATTAAATCTGTAAAATGGCGATTAAGACCGTGAGCCCCAGGTGAGACGGGGCTGTGTCCAACCTTATTATCTTGTATCTACCCCAGCGCTTAGAACAGTGCTTGACACATAGTAAGTGCTTAACAAATATCATCATTATAACTACATTATAACAGAGTTGGTAGACATTGTCCCTCACCACAATCCAGAGGGAAGGTAGTCCTCAAGAACCCTGATCGATAACTCAGCTTTTTAGCTCCTGATAGATTTTTCAGGCAAATCTCCTTTCCACTTGGGCATTGCTGCCTTAAACCGTTTTTTTTTTCTTTAATTTTCTTCACATGCTGGAGTGTAAGCTCGCTGTGAGCAGGGAATGTGTCTCCCAACTCTTGTTATATTGTATTCGCCCAAGTGCTTAGTACAGGGCTCTGCACACAGTAAGCTCAATAAATATGATATATTTGTTGATGTGGATAATCTGTGGCAGACTGACAATGAGGAAAGTAAGGGAGAGAATAAGAGGGGGGTGAATCTGAGGTGCTGATTATGATTACTATGCTGATGATTGAAAGTGAAGGTCTGTGGAAATAAACTGGGAGGAGGCAGCTTGCTGACCTCTTGGAGAAACACAGCCTCAGCCCCTTCTGTTGATTTCATTTACAGAATCAGTCACATCTGAGATCTTAGGCCTGGGGACCCTATACTTTAATCAACTTGGAGTTCACGTCCTGACCCTTTCTTTCTTGCAGGAACAGCTCACTGAGCAAGAGTGATTTAGCTTTTTTCCCCCCCCCCCCAGCACAGTGGATATTTAACAGAACTTGAAAAATAAATTTGATCTTTCTATCTGGAAGAAGCAGCCTGGTCTAAACTCTTTGCCTGCTGTTAACTTAATTGCTTTGGGTAGGTTAAGCGTGTGTCGTGGTGATAGGCCGATAGCAGGACTGAGGCAGAGAGGAAGGGGAGGGGAATTCAGCAAAGGGGACCACTGAGTTGAGCCCACTGATTCTTCAGAGGCTGTGATTAGAGTAACAGACACAGATACTTTTTTAGAAAGTGTTGGCTTGTTCATCTTGATATAAGAAAGTGAGAAAAGCGATATAGAGATGTAATAATTGCAGTGTCATCTTCTTGGTGTGGTGAAAATACTTTTTGGGTGTACTAACCTCAAACCGCCCTCCTCCAAACCCTTCAGATTTCTAGAGGGTTTTTCTGGGTGGTCCTTTCTGGATCTCAGGGAGGGAGGGGCAGGGAATGTCGTCCTCATATCACTGAGACTAGAGAAACTAAATGATCATAATAATAATTGCACTATTTGTGAAGTGCCTACTATGCGTCTAACACTTTACTAAGTGCTGGGCTAGATACAGGATGTTCAGGTCCCATACTGGGCTCATAATTTAATTAGGGCTTCAGAAGACATGGATTCTAATCCCAGTTTTGCCACTTGCCTGATGTGTGACCTTGGATAAGCCACTTAACATCTCTGGGCCTCAGTTTCCTCATCTGTAAAAATGGGGATTCAATACCTGTTTTCCCTCCTACTTAATGATGATGATGATGGTATTTGTTAAGCGCTTACTATGTGCAAAGCACTGTTCTAAGCGCTGCAAGGTGATCAGGTTGTCCCACGGGGGGCTCACGGTTTTAATCCCCATTTTACAGAGGAGGGAACCGAGGCACGGAGAAGTCACAGCCCACAGTTGGCAGAGCCGGGATTTGAACCCATGACCTCTGACTCCAAAACCCTGGCTCTTTCCACTGAGCCACACTGCTTCTTCATGTTAACGGAGTCGGTGAACACGTTTCCTGCCCACAGTGAGCTTACAGTCGAGATGACGTGGTTTGGGGTCTTTCATCCTCTCCTGCCCAATCAATCAACCGTATTTATTGAGCGCTTACTGTGTGCACAGCACCGTACTAAGCGCTTGGGAAGTACAAGTTGGCAACATATAGAGACGGTCCCTACCCAACAGTGGGCTCACAGTCTAGAAGGGATTTCCAGCTCCCCATCAGGGAAAGGGGGAGAAAGTCCTCTCTAGAGTGAATGCCCTCCTGTGCAGGGAACACGAGCCCTGATCCTTCTGCAAGGACACCAAGTGGGCGCTCAATAAATGCTACTCTTCCTCCTCCTCCCCCGTTACTTAGATTCTGAGCCCCGGGTGGGACAGGGACTGTGTCCGACCCGATTATCTTGTATCTACCCCAGCGCTTAGTACAGTAAGCCCTTAAGTACCACAATTACTATCATTATTATTGTGGTTCAGCTGGGATGACAATTTCTAGCCTCCTGCTCTCCCACTGTCTGGGCCAACTGGCCCATCCAGCCTCTAGACTGTAAACTTGTGGGCAGGGAAGGGGTCTGTGATATTGTTGTGTGGTGCTTAGTACAGTGCTCTGCACATAGCAAGCGCTGAACACGTATGATTGGGTTGGTGATCTCTCTCTTTCTCTCTTCCCCCGCAAAGCACACATAGGACACACCACACCCCTACAAACTCCCCACTTCTGCTGCAACCCAGCATCTCCCATTTAGCCTGGATATTTATTTAGCCGAAGTGAATCCTACACCAGTCTGTGTGGAAAACCTCTGTGAGGTAAACTGATTTGGATCATGGTCTCCACCGGGATCAAGCGCTCAGTACAGTGCTCTGCACATAGTAAGCGCTCAATAAATACGATTGATGATTAAACCTGGCACCCTGACAAGTAGGTGCCAGGGGAAGATTTCTGAAGACCCTTAGGGGGTGTGCATTGCTAATGAGGGGATCTCACCAGTCCATCTCCTTCACTGCCTCTGTTGACACCTGTTTGTCACCTCTCTGTTGCAAATGTTGTCACAAAAGGATGGAGAATCCCTTTCTATTCCCTTTGAAGAGGCAGCTATCTTTCTTCCCTTCCCTTGGGGGATTCTCCCACCTGGGACCCCGAATGATTCATTCATTCAATCATATTTACTGAGCTCTTACTGTGCACAGAGCACTGTACTAAGCGCTTGGGAAGTCCAAGTCGGTAACATATAGAGGCGGTCCCTACCCAACAACGGGCTCACGGTCTAGCAGGGGGGAGACAGACAACAAAATGAAACATGTAGACAGGTGTCAAAATCGTCAGAACAAATGGAATTAAAGCTATATGCACATCAATCAATCAATTGTATTTATCGAGCGCTCACTGTGTGCAGAGCACTGTACTAAGCGCTTGGGAAGTACAAGTTGGCAACATATAGAGACAGTCCCTACCCAACAGTGGGCGCACATCATTAACAAAATAAATAGTAAATATGTACAAGTAATAAATAGAGTAATAAATCTGTACAAATATATATAAAGGTGCTGTGGGGAGGAGAAGGAGGTAGGGTGGGGGGATGGGGAGGAGGAGAGGAAAAAGGGGGCTCAGTCTGGGAAGGCCTCCTGGAGGAGGTGAGCTCTCAGTAGGGCTTTGAAGGGATGTTAGCTCAGTAACTGAGGCAACTGAACTCACTGTCCACATTAGCATGGCCTAGTGGAAAGAGCACAGGCCTGGGAATCAGAGGGCATGGGTTCTAGTTTTGGCTCCACCACATGCCTGCTGTGGGCAAGTCACTTCTCTGTGCCTCAGTTGCCTCATCTGTAAAATGGGGATTAAGACTGTGAGCTCCATGTGGGACAGGGACTGTGTCCAACCCTGATTACTTTATATCTACCCCAGTGCTGTGAACAGTGCCTGGCACATAGAAAGCAGTTAACAAATCCCATCATCATCATTATATTTATTACCAGAATCCAGTCGCCTTATGCTTAGGTTAAAGGGGACAGACCTGGGTCGGGGAAACAATAGTATTTATTGAGTGCTTAGCGTGTGTGCAGAGCACTGGATTGAGCACTTGGAAAGACAAAACAATTCATTTAATCCTATTTATTCATTCATTCAATCATATTTATTGAGTACTTACTGTGTGCAAAGCTCTGTACTAAGGGTTTGGAAGGTACAAAAGTTTTGATAGTATCCCTGCCCCACAAGGAATTTATAGTCTTAAAGGGGGAAGACAGGTGTTCAGTTACCCAGAGGGGAATTTATTACAAGCTCTTAGTATAGTTCCCTGCAAACAGCAAGTGCTTAGCTTAGTGCTGTGCACACAGTTGGTGCTCAGTGAATAGCATTGAGAGATCAACAGGAGACTCCATCCATCATTGATGGGGTTGGTTAGGGAAGGGAGCGTTAAAGAAGCATTATGGCCTAGTGGAGAGAGCCAGAAGGCCCTGGGTTCTAATGCCGACTCTGACGCTTGTCTGATGTATGTCCATGGGAAAATCACTTCACTTCCCTGGGCCTCAGTTCCCTCATCTGTAAAATGGGGATCGAGACTGTGATCCCCATGTGGGACAGGGACTGTGTCCAATCCAATTTGCTTGTATCCACCTCAGCGCTCAATACAGTGCTTGGCACAGAGTAAGCACTTAAAAAATACTATTATTATTATTATTATTCATGGGGTCAGGTGGGCTGAGCAGATGAAAATATCCTGGGTGGGGTGAGGATCATTCATTCAGTCATTTACTGAGCACTTACTGTGTGCAGAGCACTGTACTAAGCACTTGGAAAGTACAATTCAGCAACATTCATTCATTCAATCGTATTTATTGAGCGCTTACTGTGTGCAGAGCACTGTACTAAGCGCTTGGGAAGTACAAGTTGACAACATATAGAGACGATCCCTACCCAACAGTGGGCTCACAGTCTAGAAGAAATAGAGACAATCCCTGCCCACAACTGGCTCACAGTCTAGAAGGGGTGAAGTGAGCTCCCTGGACCAGCATCACATTTCCCCCCGCCGTGCACATTCCCCCATCCCTCCCGCCATCCCCCCACACATGAGCCAAGCACTGTTCTAGACTGTGAGCCCACTGTTGGGTAGGGACCGTCTCTAGATGTTGCCAACTTGGACTTCCCAAGCGCTTAGTACAGTGCTCTGCACACAGTAAGCACTCAATAAATACCATTGAATGAATGAATGAAAACCTTCACTCTCTCCACCATCCCCTAAGGAAGAGAATGAAATCCTACTTCTGTTTGGTTTGAGGCAGAACTTCCAGTTGTGACAGTAGAGAGAAAGAGAGAGAAAGCTGCTGAGAGTTATTGCTCTTCTTGACCCCTGAAGATTTGAAATCATCATCAATCATATTTATTGAGCGCTTACTATGTGCAGAGCACTGTACTAAGCTCTCTCAGAGAATGTAGCCTAGTGGATAACGTTCGGGCTTGGCAGTCAGAAGGACCTGGGTTCTAATGTGACCACCGCCATTTGTCTGCCGTGTGACTGTGGGCAAGTCACTTCACTTCTCTCTGCCTCAGTTCCTTCATCTGTAAAATTGAGCTAAAGACCATCATGGACTATGTCCAACCTGATTAGCTTGTATCTGGGCCAGTATAGTCGCTTAAACACCATAAAAAAAAACAACTGGAAAGCTCAGCAAGGAAGCTCCCAAGCACTTACTATAGTGCTCTGCACGCAGTAAGCGCTCCGTAAGTATAATAATAATAATGATGGTATTTGTTAAGCGCTTACTATGTGTGAAGCACTGTTCTAAGTGATGAGCACTGTTGAAGCTGTTAAAGGGTGATGTCTGCATCACCTCACCTCAGGGTTTTTGTTTTAATGGCAGTTAAGTGCTTACTATGTTCCAAGCATTGTACTGAGCCCTGGAGGCACTATACTACTTACCTTTTTGGCCCAGTCCTCTTTCCTCCACTTACTCTGAGGGATTTATTACTCTATTTATTTTACTTGTACATACTTACTACTCTATTTTATTAATGATGTGCATATAGCTATAATTCTATTTATTCTAAGGGTTTTGACACCTGTCTACATGTTTTGTTTTGTTGTCTGTCTCCCCTTTCTAGACTGTGAGCTCGTTGTTGGGTAGGGACCGTCTCTAGATGTTGCTGACTTGTACTTCCCAAGCGCTTAGTACAGTCGTCTGTACACAGTGAGTGCTCAATAAATACGATTGAATGAATAAATGAATGAAATTTTCAAGGGGAGAAAAAAACCCTTCAAATCCACCACCTACACTTATGAGCCCTCTTGATTGACCACTTGAGAGCCTCCAGTGTGGGCAGCGAGGAGGATTGAGATTTGGACAGAGCTGTGCTTTTGTCATCCATAAACTACCTCACTGCATTGGCTTTAGAGACTCTGCCCGGCACCCAGTGTCCAAAGGCAAGGTCTAGGTCCAGATCAGTAGCCCACTTCTGGCGTGTCGAGGCCCTTCGATCAGCCCAGTGGTGTCTACAGCTAGTGGAGGTTATTTACCAGTGATGGGGGAAAAATGCAGGCCAGTTTGTCTTGTTCATTCACTTGTATTTATTGAGTGCTTAGCTGTATGCAAAGTGGAGGAGGTTTAGATCACTTCCATGTGATGTGGATTAACTCAGTTGTTTGTGCTTTAGTATAGACCTTGCCCTCAGCCACCTATTCATCTATCTCCGCCATTTATCTGCTGTGTGACCTTGCAGGAGTCACTTCACTTCTCTGTGCCTGTTACCTCATCTGGAAAATGGTGATTGAGACTGTGAGCCCCATGTGGGACAAGGGACTCTGTCCAACCTGATTTGCTTGTATCCACCCCAGCACTTAGTGCCTAGCACCTAGTAAGCATTCAACAATTACAGTAATAATAATAATATCAGTTTTATTTCTATCGAGTTCCCAGAAAGATTGTATGCAGAAAGGAGGGATAGTGAACTCAGATGATTTGAAGAATTTGTGCCCAGTAATATATGCGCTTCCTCACTATACTATAGTAATAATAATACAAGTCACTTCACTTGTCTGTGCCTGTTACCTCATGTGGAAAATGGTGATTGAAACTGTGAGCCCCATGTGGGACAGGGACTCTGTCCAACCCGATTTGCTTGTATCCACCCCAGCACTTAGTGCCTAGCACCTAGTAAGCATTTAACAATTACAATAATATATCAGTTTTATTTCTATCAAGTTCCCAGAAAGATTGTATGCAGAAAGGAGGGGTAGTGAACTCAGATGATTTGAAGAATTTGTGCCCAGTAATATATGCGCTTCCTCACTATACCGTAGTAATAATAATAATAATTATTATTATGGTATTTGTGTAGCACTTAATATGTGCCAAGCACTGTTCGTTAAGTGCTGGGGTAGATACAAGTTAATTGGGTTGGACCCAAAGCTCAATTTCACCAACTGTATCATACTCTGCCAAGTGCTTACTACAGATCTCACAATACTTACCCAATAAATAATGCTGATAAATTGTATTAGAGTCTGTTGCCTGGTCAGAGATCCAGGGTGGCCTAGTGGATAGAGCACAGGCCTGGCAGTCTGAAGGACCTGAGTTCTAATCTTGGCTTTGCCACTTGTCTGCTGGGTGATGTCGGGGAAATAATTTTATTTCTCTGTGCTTCAGTTACCTCATCTGTAAAGTGGGGATTAAGATTGTGAACCCCATGTGGGACATGGACTGTGTCCAACCTGATCATTCATTCATATTTAATTGAGTGCTTTCTGTAGGCAGAGCACTGTACTAATTGGGAGAGTACAGTACGACAATGAACAGACACATTCCCTGCCCACAGTGAGATTAGCTTGTATCTACCCCAGAGCTCAGAACAGTGCCTGGCACATAGTAAGAACCTCACGAATACCATAAAAAAAAATGATCCTAGCCGTGCCATGAGAGAGTCATTGCAAGGACCACCCCCACGAACCTTTAGTTCCCTTTCCTCCAACTGAGGGGGGCAGAACTGCTTCCTCCTCCCCAAACTTTCTCCCTTCAGTTCCACTTCCAGTGGTGCTCTGGGGAAACCCTCTTTTTCAACATCTCTGCAAAAACTGGAAGTTCCTCTATTGCTCGTATCACTTCCCGAATCTTATTAACCTCTCAAATGCCCATGTCCTGCAGAGAGCTGGGGGAATAATGATTACCTGGCGTTGGCTGACGTGAGCTGCCTGTTCGGGGGTCACCAGTTCGTGCTGTTCTAATAATAATAATAATAATAATAATAATAATAATAATAATAATAGTAATATTTCTACAATTCAGCTTCTTCCCCAGAAGGGACTAAGATCTTCCCCAGACAACAAGTTCAGTCAGACCTAAGGGAAGCCTCACTTTCATCTGAAATTAAAGGCCCATCTTCCATGGGTTTCTCTCTCACTCCTGGGGCTGGAGAGGCCCCAGGAAATCCACATGGGAGTGGGGAAGCCGGGGGTGGGGGGCAGTCATTTGCCAAATATTCCAGAGCTGCATTGCTGTCTGCAGTTCTCCGTTGGCCAATTTTTTCCAGGAAGTTTGGACTGAGAAGGGAAGCAGTGTGGCCTAGTGGATAAAGCATGGGCTTGAAGGCCAGAGGACTTGAATCCTGATTCTGGCTTCATCACTTGCCTGCTGTGTGACCTTGGGCAAGACACTTAACTTCTCTGTGTCTTAGTTTCCTCAACTTCCAAAGGGGAATTCAATACCTGTTCTCCTTCTTAGTTAGACTGTGAGCCCCATGTGAGACAGGAACTCTGCCTGATTTAACTTATCTCTACCCCAGCACTTATAACAGTGCTTGACACATAGAAAGCACTTAACGAATACCATAAAAAACAACAACCAAAAAGCCCAAGAGGCTTTTGTGTGGACGGTGGCTCAAAAATTTCTCCCCACAACCCTCTAGGCAGGGGTTTTCCAGGTAATTCACTTACTGTCAATTTTCATTCAGGAGCTAGTCATCCGGTTTGGGAATAGTTGAGAGCAGCGAATGTGTCTGCCAACTTAGTTACATTGTACTCTGTCAAGTGCTTAGTACAGTGCTCTGCATGCACTAAGCACTCAATAAATACCATTGATTGATTGATTGATTGATTAATTTAGGTCCTTCTAGAGTGAGAGAAGCAGTGTGACTTAATGGAGAGTTTCCAGGCCTGGGAATCAGAGGACCTGGGTTCTGCCACTTGTCTGCTGCATGATTTTGGGCAGTCATTTTACTGGGTTTTTTTAATGGTATTTGTTAAATCTTTGCGGTGTGCCAGGGACTGTACTAAGTGCTGGAGGTAGATTCAAGTTAATCAGGTTGGACACAATCCCTGTCCAACATGGGGCACACCAATCTTCATCCCCATTTTACAGATGAGGGAACTGAGGCACAGAAGACTTCCCTGTGCCTTCATTACCCCATCTGTAAAATGGGGATTAAATACTTGCTCCCTCTCCCTCTTAGACTGCAAGCCCTCCATATTTTATATCAACACCAATGCCTGGCACATAGCAAACACTTAACAAATACCGCAACTATCATTATTTTTGAAACATTCTGCTACTTTCAGCACCTCCACCAGAAAGTAGTCAGGATAGATAATGAAACCCGGTTCACTTTTGCTACCTTGGTCTTTATTTATTTATTTATTTGGTGTGGGGAGGAGGTGGTTATAATTCATCATCATCATCATCAATCGTATTTGAGCGCTTACTATGTGCAGAGCACTGTACTAAGCGCTTGGGAAGTACAAATTGGCAACATGTAGAGACAGTCCCTACCCAACAGTGGGCTCACAGTCTAAAAGGGGGAGACAGAGAACGAAACCAAACATACTAACAAAATAAAATTCACCAGACTGAGATTTATTGTTTACGTTAGATTTCCTCTGATCCCTCCTGTGCTCTTCTTTCTCTGGCTTGGAATAACCGAGAGCTGAGATGATCCACATTTGATACCTCATAGCAGCGGAGATATGGTTTCTGACAGGGTGGCGTTCACGGCCTCCCTCTCCAAAATAATAATTGTGGTATTTGTTAAGCGCTTACTATGTGCCAGGCACTGTACTAAACGCTGGGGTGCATCCAAGGTAATGAGGTTGGACTCAGTCCCTGTTGAACATGGGGCTCACAGTCTCAATCCTCACAGTCTCATGAGGCCCAGAGAAAGCGAAGTGACTTACCCAAGGTCACATAGCAGACAAGTGGCAGAACTGGGATTAGAACTCAAGACTTTTTGAGCCCCAGGCCTGTGTTCTATCCACTACACCAGGCAGGGACCTCTACCCTGATGTGTTTGGGAGGCTTCCCTGGAAGCAGAGAATTGGAGTTGACACCCTTCTAAATGGAAGAGGTGGATTCATCGCTCCTTTGGCAGTTCAGAAGTCCCCTCAAGTCCTAGTCTCCATTCATGAGGCTCTTGTTAAGCGCTTACTAAGTGTCAGGCACTGTACTAAGCACTGGGGTAGAGTGCTTAGTACAGTGCTCTGCACACAGTAAATGCTCAATAAATATGACTGACTGATTAATCGCTGTTTTACAGATGAGCTAACCAAGGTCTGGAGAAGTTAAGTGATTTGCCCAAGGTCACGCAGCAGTCAGGTGGTGGAGCTGGGATTAGAACCCAGGTCTTTCTGAATCCCAGAGGAGTGCTCAATCATTCATTTATTCTTCAATCATATTTATTGAGCACTTACTGTGTGCAGAGCACTGTACTAAGTGCTTGGAAAGTGCAATTCGACAACAGATAGAGATAGTCGTTACCCAACAACCGGCTCACAGTCCAGAAGGGGAAGACAGACCACAAAACAAAACAAGTAGACAGGTATCGATAGCAATCTAGTGATCCACTAGACAACACTGCTTCTCACCCTTGGAAATGCTGCCATTTATAATTCAGTCTCATTTATCTCCCCTCTGACCTCTTGCCCACATCCTGCTTCTGGCCTGGAACGCCCTCCCTCTTCATATCAGAGAGATGATCACTCTTCCCCACCTTCGAAACCTTATTAAAATCACTTCTTCAGCAAGAGGCCTTCCCCGACTAAGTCTTCATTCCCTCTTTGCCCACTCCCTTGTGCATTGCCCTTGCTCTTGGATTTGTACCCTTTATTCACCCCTCCTTCAGCCTCATGGCACTTATGTACGTATTCATTATGTATTTATATTAATGTCTTCGTCCTCTAGACTGTAAGCTCAATGTGGGCAGGGAACGTGTCTACCAACTCTGTTATATTGTTCTCTCCCAAGAGCTTAGTACAGTGCTCTGCACCCGTAAGAATTCAATAAATACAATTGATTGAAGAAAGCCATGATGTGAACTCCGCATGATTCACTTCCCTGTGCCAGGAGGAACTAAAATCTTGATGAAACTGCAGCAGCAGCACTTTCAGGATGCTTGAAGCTGCGTGTGGAAGTGATGAGAGCACTAGAATAATAATAATTGTGCTATTTAAGTCCAAGACACTGTACTAAGGGCTGGGATGGATCCAAGCAAATCGGGTTGGACCCAGTCCCTGTCTTGAATGAGGCTCACAGCCTTAATCCCCATTTTACAGATGAGGTAACTGAGGCACAAAGCAGTGAAATGACTTGCCCAAGGTCCCACAGCAGACAAGCAGTGAAGCTGGGACTAGAAACCGGGTCCTTCTGGATTCCCAGACCCATGCTCTAACCACTATACCATGCTGCTCCCAACTTCCCATGGAGTTGCCAGCGGGTTAGTTGGGAGCCCTGAAAGATGATGGGAAATCTGCAGTATCTTTCCCAGAGTCCCGCGGACAGACACTTACCCCTTTAGCGGGGGTTAGGTGTGATTCTGAATGGGGGCAGGGGAGTGAATGAAATCACTGTTGGAAGTCCCTTCCAGCTCAAAGATTTTATGAAAGATCTAAGTCAACAGAAGCCACAGGGATGGGAACCAACAAAGGCTTCTCTGTGTGGTAGGCCTGGTGGAATTCACTTCTGAAATGAGCTTGGCATGTCTTGGGGATGGAAAGGGAAAAGAGGAGGGGGATACGTATCTCATCCCAACTTCTTGCCAGAGGCTGACACCCTCTGCAACCCTCTCTCCCTCCCTATGTATCTCATCCCAACTTCTTGCCAGAGGCTGACACCCTCTGCAACCCTCTCTCCCTCCCTATACTCCCTCTCTCTCTCTCTTTTTCTCTCTCTCTCCCCCCCCCCCCCCCCCCCAGAGGAGCCAGGACTAGCTTTTTTTTTTAATAAATGGTATTTGAGTGTTTACTATGTACCAGGCACTATACTAAGCGCTAGGGAAGATACAAGCTAATCAGGTCAGACAGTCTGTGTCCCACATCGGATTCAGAGTCTTAATCCTCACTAAGGATGAGGTAACTGAGGCACAGAGAAGTGAAATGACTTGCCCGAGGTCACACAGCAGACAAATGGCAGAGACAGGATTAGAACCCAGGTCCTTCTGACTGCCAGACCTGGGCTCTATCCACTAATAATAATAATGATGGCATTTATTAAGCACTTACTATGTGCAAAGCACTGTTCTAAGTGCTGGGGAGGTTACAAGGTGATCAGGTTGAATGAGGCTCACGGCCTTAGTCCCCATTTTACAGATGAGGGAACTGAGGCACAGAGAAGTTAAGTGACTTGCCCAAAGTCACGCAGCTGACAAGTGGCGGATTTGAACCCATGACCTCTGACTCCAAAGCCCATGCTCTTTCCACTGAGCCATGCTGGTTCTCACTAGACCACACTGCTTCTCCTGAAGAGAAGCTGCCCCGTCCCATCCAGGCAACATTAGTGCAGGTGGCCCCCAGCATCCCCTAAGATCCTGCTGATCAGTTAGTTGTATTTATTGAGCTCTTCCTGTATGCAGAGCACTGTATAAGCACTTGGGAGAGTTCAATATATCAATAGACAGACACATTCCTTGCCCACGACAAGCTTACAATCTGGAGAGGGAGACAGACATGAGTATAAATACATTACAATTTTGTGCCACTTAGCTGTGTGACTGTGGGCAAGTCACTAAACTTCTTGGGGCCTCAGTTACCTTATCTGTGAAGTGGGGATTAAGACTGTGAGCCCCGAGTGGGGCAACCTGATTACCTTGTATCTACCCCAGTGCCTAGAACAGCGCTTGGCACATAGTAAGCACTTAACAAATACCATTATTACATAAGTGCTGTAGGGCTGTGAAGGGGGATGTATAAAGGGAGCAAGACAGAGTGATACAGAAGGGAGCGGAAGAAGAGGAAAGGAGGGCCTAGTCGGGGAAGTCCTCTTGGAGGAGATGTGCCTTCAGTAAGGCTTTAAAGGTGGGGAGAGGAATTGTCTGTCCAGTATGAGGAGGGAGGGCGTTGGGCGAGAGGTTGGTGGCGAGGTACAGTGCTGATGGGTTTGTCCAAGGTCTGCTCCGCTTAGCCAGCTGTCCGGGTTCTGGGGGGGAGGGGTAAGATGCATCTCGCTCCATTATTTATTTATTCCTACGCCAAGACACTTCATCTGTCAGAAGCCGTGCTTAAAGCCAAGATACTGTTCGCAGCTCTATGTGGAAAATCTTGACTTCATTAATCGACTCTCCCTACACTTGAAGTTTTTGTCTCTATGCGAGGCTGGCCGTAGTGAAGATTTTTTTTTTTAAATGTGGATTTGGAAATTCCATAGTTTCTTGCTTGAAACGTGTACCAACAAAATGGAAAGGTAGGCGCTGTAGAGGGCCAGGTTCTTTGGTCTTTAAGTGACAAAAAACCAATCTTCTGTAGGATTAAGCAGAACGACCCAGTAAAATCCTCAGGAGGTTGGAGAAGCCAGTCTGGCACTTTCTTTCCTCCCTGGAACAAATCATGAATCATGTCCTAATCCACTTTACAGGTCCCTTAATCTTGTTATCTCCCAGTTGTTACCCTCCACCCTCTGTCCAGCCTTCTCTGTCCTCTGTCCTACCACCCAGGTTGCTCTGTTTAGGGCCTTTTGTGGGGTAACTCTGGAGATTAATGGAGTTTAGCCTGAGGGGTTCTGGAAGGGCCCCAGGAAGGACCTCTTGGATTCTTTTGTGTCTTTCCCCAAAGGATTTTCAGAGATGAAGAGGAGGCAGCTCAGCATGGTGATCTAATTCTCCCTCTACTTCCAGATGGGTGCGAGCAAAGATACACCCAGCTATTTATAGAAAACTCTCCAGGGAAGGATATTCCATCCCTTCCTTCTGGAGTCTCTCCTAGGGTCTCAATACACTCACGGTCATGAATCCCTTGTGGGTAACACAAAACCCTCCTCCACCTTTCTCTTGTTCCCTCCTGCTTTATTCCCTGCTTGGGCTCTCCGGGAGCCAGAAGCCCAGATGAGTTATAAACTAGTAAATGTTTGCAGATCAAAGACCCCCTAGCATCGACAAGGAAGGAAATCTTAAACCCAATTTGCACTGTTTGCAGATTTCTTTAATTAGCCCAGAGAAGGGAGGTGGTTGAGGGAGCAACAGCTTGAAAAGCTGAAATCTTCCCAGTTTTTACGAGGAGGCAATTGGATTTGCAGTTTGGTCCCTGGGGAAACCAAACAAAGGAGAATTTGGTGGTGTGGCCCAGGCTCGACTTCTGGATGGCGTCTTCCCCATCAAGTGTCCCCCGCCCCTGATTCATCTGTGTTCTTGGATCTGTGACCTTTGGGTGTTTTGGCCATGACTGATCCAATTCAATTTAGGTGTACCAGTTCGATTGTATTGTACTCTGCCAAGTGCTTAGTACAGTGCTCAATGAATACCATTAATTGACTGATTTGATATTCACCCCACCCTCAGCCCCAAAGCACTTAATGACAAAGCTAGAAATTATATATTATAAATTATTTATATAATGATGGTATTTGTTTAGCACTTACTATGTGCCAAGCACTGTTCTAAGCGCTGGGGTAGATACAAGGTAATCCGGTTGTCCCAAGTGGGGCTTACAGTCCTAATGCTCATTTTACAGATGAGGTAACTGAAGCACAGAGAAGTTAAGTGACTTGTCCAAGATCACACAGCAGACAAGTGGTAGAGTCGGGATTACTGACTCCCAAGCCTGTGCTCTTTCCACTAAGCCAAACTGTTTCTCTTATGTATAAATGTCTGTCTCCCCTTCTTGACTGTAAACTCACTGTGGATAGGGAATGGGTCTACCAACTCTGTTGTGTTGTCTTTTACTGTTGAGCCATTTCTGACCCATAGCAACTCCATGGACATAGCTCTCCCAGAACACTCCACCTCCACCTGCAATTGTTCTGGTAATAATAATCACTGTGGTATTTCTGAAGCACTTACTACTGTGTGCCAAGCACTGTACTAAGCACTGGGGCAGATACAAGATAATCAGGTCCCACATGTGGCTCACATTCCAAGTAGGAGGAAGTACAGCTATTGAATCCCCTTTTTGCAGATTGAGGGAACTGAGGCACAGGGAAGTTAAGTACTTGCCTGAGGTCACACAGCATTGGCCTTGGGAAAGTCACAACTTCTCTGTGCCTCCATTTCCTCATCCGTAAAATGGGAATTAAGACTGTGAGCCCCATGTGGGACAGGAACTGTCTGGTTTGTGTTTACCCAGAGCTTACGCAATGCTTGGTACTTAATAAGCACCTAACAGGTTTCCCAGTTATTATTATTATAGTTATTATTGCTGTAGGGTGAAAGGCTAGAATGAATTCAGTGGTATTTATAGAGCTCTTACTGTGTGCAGAGCATTGTACTCTTGGGAGAGTACAATTAAGACTCAATTCCTGCCTACCAGGAACTCACACCCATAGATGGCAAGATAGGGACCACCTTGAAAGTCATTAAATACATTCCAATAAAAAAGATCCTTTAGAGGGGAAATTGTCCTGGGAGTCTGTGTCCCCCAGTTCCCCAGCAGGGTCCAGTTCCTAAAACTGTAAACTCACTGTGGGCAGGGAATGTGTCTGTTTATTGTTGTATTGTACTCTCCCAAGTGCTTAGTACAGTGCTCTGCACACAGTAAGTGCTCAATAAATACGATTGATTGATCCTCCCCAACTGTTTCCCCATCCCCACAGCACTTATGTCCATATCTGAAATTTATTTATTTCTACTGATCTCCCACTCTAGACTGTAAGGTCGTTGTGGGCAGGGAATCTGCCTGTTGTTATATTGTACTCTCTCTAGTGCTTAATACAGCGCTCTGCAACATTAAGTGCTCAATAAATATGACTGAATTGACTGGAGTGAGAAGCTTTTTGTAAAAGTCGTATTAAACGCTTACTGTGTGCTAGGTACTATTCTAAGCGCTCAAGTAGATAGAAGATAATTGGGTTGGACATGGTCCATGTCCCACATGGGGCCCACAGTCATAATCCCCATTTTCTAGATGAAGGAACTGAGGCATAGAGAGGTGAAGTGGCTTCTTTCATTCAACCATATTTATTGAGCGCTTATTGTGTGGAGATCATTATACTAAGTGCTTGGGAGAGTGCAGTATAACAATAAACAGACATTCCGTGCTCACAAGGAGCTTATAGTCTATAGGGAGCTTAAACTTAAGGTCACATAGCAGACAAGTGGCAGAGCCAGGATTAGAACCCAGTTTCTTCCCCCAGGCCCGGGCTCTAACCACTAGGCCATGCTATTTCTATGGCTCCATTGCTGGGGAATTTTCAGGGTTGGACGCCTCTTCCAAACCTTGGGGATGAGCTTTCCACCCTTTTGGAGAGAGGTAGAAGACTCGGAGAGTCTTGGTGATGATTCCTCCCTTTGCTGCATCCTGCCCACATGCTTTCATAGTAAATGCTCTTAATAAATGCCATAATTATTATTATTATTATTGTTGGGTGGTGGGAAGGGGAAGAAAGTGAGGAGAAGGATCTTTTGTGAAGTAACGTGATCCACTTCATTTCTTTCTCGACCTGTTTCCAGGTTTCTCCTCTAGACTTTAAGCTCTTGTGGGCAGGGAACATATCAACCAATTCTGTTGTATTGTACTCTCCCAAGTGCTTAGTACAGAGCTCTGCTTCTCTGTGCTTTGTGGGTGGACTCCGTAGCTCTTTTCCTAGCCCCTCTCCAGCCTGACTGTGACTCACTCCTAACTAGGAGGATGCATATCGAGGTGGGATCCTCGTTCGGTCTCCCTGGGCCTCCCCGAAAACATCAAGCTCACTGCAACCACCGGGGAGCCTTGGAGGGGACATCACTTTTGTTCTGTTGTGAGCGGTTGTGACAGATTAGGAATGTGACTGCAAACAGCTGCCTTCACTAACTCATCGGGCAGGTTAATAAAGTCACCAATTACGGTGACTGTGACTAATCTGCAACCTTCCTGGATTCCTGACCCCAGCGACTACCTTAAGTCTCCTGTGTTTATCTGGTTATTATGTTAACGTACTTAATTGCTTTCTTGTACCTACCCTCCTACTCTTTTCCCTCTTGAATAATTGGCCATTCTGCCTTCTTAAGAGAAGCAGCATGGCCTAGTGGATAGAGCATAGTCGAAAGGACCTGGGTTCTAATCCTGGCTCCACCACTTGTCTGCTGTGTGAACTTGGGCAAGTAACTTTTCATTCATTCATTTATTCACTCAGTCGTATTTATTGAGCACTTACTGTGTGCAAAGCACTGTACTAAGCACTTGGGAGAGTACAGTATAACAATAAACAGACACATTCCCTGCCTGCACTGAGCTCCCAGTTTAGAGAGAGAGAGAGACAGATATTAATATACATAAATAAATTAACTTCTCTTCACCTCAGTTACCTCATCTGTAAAATGAGGATTAAGACTGTGAGCCTTATGTGGATCAGGGTCTGTGTCCAACCAGATGAACTTGTGTCTACCCCAATGCTTAGTACAATGCCTGGTACATAGCTCTTAACAAATACCATTGGAAAAAAAAGACAAAAATAATCCTCACAATTAGTAGCCCTGTGGGGGGCCTGTTGAAGGGGATTGGTGACCCTGCAGATCAACGTTTCTGGTAGTTATTAAGTGCAGCTGGGCCCCATCCTGAAGAGGGGATGGAGGAAATTCAATTATCTTCCTATTTGCTGCAGTTTAAAGCCAACTTCTCCTGAGCCATTTTGGGGCAATTTTTGCTTGTTTGGATGGCATATTACCATAGCCCTGGATGCAGTGTCAGCAAAGGAGAAGCAGCATGGCCTAGTGGGAAGATCATGGGCCTAGGAGACAGAAAGACCTGGGTTCTAATTCTGCCTGTGCCACTTGTCTGCCGCGTGAGCTTGGGTAAATTGCTTCACTTCTCTATGCCTCAGTTACCTCATCTGTAAAATGGGGATTAAGACTGTGAGCCCCATGTGCTACAGGGACTGTGTCCAACCTGATTAGCTTGCATCTACTCCATCGCTTAGTACAGTGCCTGGCACATAGTACATGCTTAAGAGTACCATAAAAAAAATCAGATTATAAACCAGTGGATTACCTACCTCCCTCCTTTTTGCATGGGACACTTAAGGGGAAATGGGATGTATGAAGCATGAGTGTGAGATCTAAAATCTGTTGTAGTAATGATTACAGAGTGCCTGCCATGTGTAAAGAACTGCACTAAGTGTTGGGAAAGATTACATGCGTGAGAATTCTTGGCTCACAATCTGAATAAAGGGTTTTGGGAAGAAGGTGGGCATTGATCAATACAACAAAATTACAACTGTGGTATTTGTTAAGTGCTTTTTATGTGCCAGGCACTGCACTAAGAGCTGGGGTGGAAACAAGCAAATCGGATTGGACACAGTCCGTGTCCCAAATGGGGCTCACAGTGATTATCCTCATTTTACAGATGAGGTAACAAAGGTGCTCTGCACACAGTAAGTGCTCAGTAAATGTGATTGAATGAAAAAAAAAATGAAGTGACTTATCCAAGGTCAAACACTAGATGAGTGGCAGAACTGTGATTAGAACCCAGTTCCTTCCGACTCCCAGGCCTGTGCTGTATCCACTAGGTCTGGTTAGCTTCCAGTCTGTCCTCTAGACCGTAAACTCATTGTGGGCACCTTGTGGGTACGTTTTGGGCCTGTGTCTGTTGTATTGTACTTTCCCAAGTGCTTAGTACAGTGCTCGGCACACAGCAAGCCCTCACTAAATACGATTGACTGACTAGATCATGCTTCTTGTTCAAAGCAGTATGGAACTGTGAATTGAGGAGCAGAGTTTCAGGCCCCCTATGACTCGGAGTCCAAGTCCCAGCCACTGCCACAACTTTCCCAGTGCTCTATAACGGAGAACACACGCTGCCTCTGCTCAAGTCTTTCTCTCTGGCGCTGGGTGAATCAGGAATGAGGCTCCAGGGCAGCAAGTTGGGGAGTGGTGGCCGAGTATTTTGACTTTGCCTGGTGAGTCAGCTGAGCTGCCCATCTGCACAGGTTGTGGGTTGTTGGGTGTTTTATTCAGGCCCTTGACTCTTCATGGGTGCCCCCACATAATGCCTCCTGGGGGACAAACTCCCAAAGGCCTTTGTGGTGCCATGTGAAAGGTTCCACTTCTGAGTAGTGACCCCTGAAAACCTCATCATGATTTTTGCCTTAAGGTTCCCAACAGACCCTGGACTTGGGCAAGCCGGGTTTAGACAGTCCCAGGACCCTCTAGACTGTAAGCTCGTCTCTAGACTGTAAGCTTATCATGGGCAAGAAATGTGTCTGTTTATTGTTATATCGTGCTCTCCCAAGCACTTAGTACAGTGCTTTGCACACAGTAAGTGCTCAATGAATATGACTGAATGAACGAATGAGGAGTTTGGCCCAATAATCAATCCATCGATCATATTTATTGAGCACTTACTCTGTGTGGGGCACCTGGGGGAGTACAATATAACGGAGTTGGTACAGTACTCTCCATTCAATTGTATTTATTGAGCGCTTACTGTGTGCAGAGCACTGGACTAAGCGCCTGGGAGGTCCAGGTCGGCAACAGATAGAGACGGTCCCTACCGCAGCACCTGTATATATGTATATATGTCTGTACGTATTTATTACTCTATTTATTTTACTTGTACATAT
Organism: Tachyglossus aculeatus; assembly: GCF_015852505.1. Lineage (NCBI taxonomy): Eukaryota > Metazoa > Chordata > Mammalia > Monotremata > Tachyglossidae > Tachyglossus > Tachyglossus aculeatus. The sequence continues at coordinate 8,658,271 of NC_052073.1, read as the reverse complement.
TTATTCTATTTATTTTATTTTGTTAATATGTTTGGTTTTGTTGTCTGTCTCCCCCTTCTAGACTGTGAGCCCGCTGTTGGGTAGGGACCGTCTCTCTATGTTGCCAACTTGGACTTCCCAAGCGCTTAGTACAGTGCTCTGCACACAGTAAGCGCTCAATAAATATGAATGAATGAATGAATGAATGTTCCCTGCCCACAGTGAGCTTACATTTGAGAGGATGAGATTGCAGTCTAGAGGATAACTGCTGGTGGATTCATCATCTCTCATGGCAGTTAGCCAAGTCAGGGTCAGTAAGTAATGGTGTGTTTTGAGGACTGCCACTGCCGGAGCAGAAGCATTCCGTTTCCTATCCTGGGGCCACTCGATACCCCTCAGGAGTTAGGTCTACCTCAGCTGCCTTCCTAATGCAGAAAACAGGCGTTGACGGTTGTAGTTAGAGAACTGACACTTCCCCTTTCTTCTTTGGCTTTGTCCTCTAAGCTTTTTTGAGTTTTGGGTAGTAAACTTCCAGCTCTTGAGGCTCTTTGGAGATGTATGTGTTTCATTCCCACTTTTCCATTACTATGCCAATCAGATAGTAGGAGGGGCTACTATCCCTGCTGGAATTTGGTGGGAGCAGGGATCATCATTCTAGAGTCTCATGCCCCTCCTTTTCTTTTGCCATCAATTAATCAGTGGTATTTATTGAGGGCTTAACTGTGTTCAGAGCGCATGAGAGAGTACATTATAACATAGTTGCTAGACTGAGTGGAGGCTTATGTCTGTTTACTTGTTTTGATTACTCTCTCCCTTTCTAGACTATAAGCCCAGGGTGTGCAGGGATTGTCTGTCCTTATTGCTGTATTGTACTTTTGAAGCACAGTGCTCTGCACACAGTAAGTGCTCAATAAATACGATTGAATGAATGGCTGAGGTGGGCATGCAGAACTTTAAAGCAGCTCTGGCCCTGATCTAGAAAGGACAAGGGACATTGTAATTACCTTGTATCTACCCCAGCGCTTGGTTCGGTACTTGACATATAACCAGTGCTTAATAGATAACACCAATATTATTATTATCGTTAGATGGGAATGGTCAGTCAGTTGTATTTATTGAGCGCTACATGTCAGAGACCTGTATTTATGTAGTGGGGGGTGGGGAGGGATGTGAACACTTGGCCATGACTTTAGCTACCACCATCTAGCTATTTGTTAGCCTTTCCATTCCATCTCCCCAGTGTCCTTTGCCATTCTACCTCACCATTCCCATGTTATAACAATAATATTGATAATAGTGCTGTCTGTTAAGCGCTTGTTATATGTTGAGTACTGAACTAAGCACTGGGCAAAATACAAGTTAATCACAATGTCCTTTGCCATTCCATCTACACAATGTCCCTTGTATTCAATCTACACAATATTCCTTGCCATTCCATCTAATAATAATGATGGTAGTGTCTGTTAAGTTCTTGTAATAAAATATGTCAAGCACTGTACTAAACGCTGGGATAGATACGAGACAATCACAGTGACCCTTGCCATTCCATCTATGCAGCGTCCTGTGCCATTCTATCTCTATAGACTGTAAGCTCGTCGAGGGGTACAGAATGTGTCTTTATTGTTGTATTTTACTCTCCCAAGCGCTTAGTTCAGGTGCTCTGCACACAGAAAGCGCTCGATAAATGTGATTGATCGATTAATTTGATTGCTGGTACTCAGGTCAGGAGCTACGGGCACTTGAGCTATTTAAATCCACAGCCGTGGAATTAATTCACGACACGTTGATGAGGGCAGGTCCTAGAACAGACTCCATAATGGCCTAATCCTTGCCTAGAGTCTGGGAGGCATTTGTTAGTGTCAAGTTTTCTTCTTCCAAGGACTTTCCCGTGTCTCACGCTTGCCTCTTCAAGGGAGCCGTGGGTTTCACCCTAGCACCAGGCCCAGTTCCCTCCCTTCTATGCCCAGTCTGCCCACACGTTATAAATACATTTGTGGCAGCAGTGCCATGTGCCAGCCTTCCCATTCTTCATAGATGGAGTTTCAAATTGGCTCCAGATGGTGCCGCTTTCTGAGTGTCTGTTTCGGAAATCTGCCGGGTGGAGATACAACCTTCCTTCCCCGCCAGCATATGCCAGCAGAGATCCTTCCCCAGAGTCCCATTTCAGGCCCGAGGGATAACTCCAGCCTCTGCGAGATCTGCCCGGTGCTTATTTGCTGTTGATGGTGGAGCTGGTGGGAGCGTGTGATTCTGCAACTGCTTAAAACCCCACCAGCAAATCCAGAAATCCTACAGTTTTGGGTCCTGAATTTTAGGATAAGATGGATTGATCAATTAATTAGGTATTTGTATTTATTGAGGGTTTACTATGTGCTGAACGCTGTATTAAGCGCTTGGGAGAGTACATTAGAATAGAGTTGGTAGACATGTTCCCTGCCCACAACAAGCTTACAGTCTAGAGGGGAAGCAGCATGGCCTAGTGGATAGAGCTTGGGAGTCAGAAGAACCTGGGTTCTAATCCCAGCTCTGCCATTTGTCTTCTGAATAATAATAATAATAATAATAATAATAATAATGATAATAATTTGGGTATTTGTTAAGCACTTACTGTGTGCCAAGCACTGTTCTAAGCTCTGGGGGAGATACAACTGTTGGGTAGGGACTGTCTGTATATGTTGCCAATTTGTACTTCCCAAGCGCTTAGTACAGTGCTCTGCGCATAGTAAGCGCTCAATAAATACGATTGATGATGATGATACAAGGTAATCAGGTTGTCCCACATGGGGTTTACAGTCTTAATCCCCATTTTCCAGATGAGGTAACTGAGGCACAGAGAAGTTAAGTGACTTGCCCAAATTCACCCAATTGGTAAGTGGCGGAGCTGGGATTAGAACCCATGACCTCTGACTCCCAAGCCTGTGCTCTTTCACGCTGCGTAACTTTAGGCAAGTCACTTCACTTCTCTGTATTTGTTACCTCATCTGTAAAATGGGGATTAAAACTGTGAGCTGCATGTGGAACAGGGACTGTGTCCAACCTAATTTATCACATATCTACCCCAGCGCTTAGTATAGTGCCTGGCACATAGTAAGGGCTTGACAAATACCACAGTTATTGTTATTATTAGAGAGGGAGATAGACAGTAATATAAATGGAAAAATTAGGGTTATGTGCATAAGTGCTGTGGGGCTGAGGAAGGGGTGAATCAATGAATCAATCATATTTACTGAGTGCTTTCTGTGTGCAGAGCACTGTACTAAGCGCTTGGGAGAGAGTACACTTCATACAATACATTCCCTGCCCACAGTGAGTTTACAGTCTAGAATAAAAGGAGCAAATCTAAAGGCCAGGGTGACCATAAAAGAGAGTGGGAGAAGAGTTGGTCAGTCTTATTTATTTCATGTGTGCAGAGCACTGTACTAAGCACTTGGGAGAGTTCACTACAACAGTAAACAGACACATTCCTTGCCCACATTGAGCTTGTGGTCTAGAGGGGAGACAGGCATAAATATACGTTCAGCTATGTAAGAGGAAATGAGGGCTTTGTCAGGGAGGACCTCTTGGAGGAGATGCACTATCAGTAAGGCTTTGAGTGCTCCTTCTGCTTTTTGGCTTTCATGAACCGCCAGTGTTTTCACAATAGCCCACACTGGCTTTTCCCCTGGCTTTTAGCTGTGGTGCTGCTGCTGGTCTTAGAAGTCTGGCCAGAAGCCTGACCCTGGGCCCGGCCTTGGAGTTTGTCGTGTTGAGTATTTAGAGCTGTGCAGGGCTGTTTCCTTTATCTGCTCAGTGCCCCCTTTTTCCTCAGGCAAGCTCTTCACACTTCCCTTTTGACACTACTATCCCTGTCACGATAGCCCTCACCCCCACCCTCCCTGTGGGCTGCCTTGATCTCTGAAGGACCATTGGGTCCCTAGGGTGGGACCCCCCCATAAAGCTCTTATTGCCAGATTATTCTCCAGTTGTCACCATTTGCCTCAGTGGAGCAGAACCGAGCTTTGATGTGGTCAGCAATGGGGTTGGTCTGGTGCTAATGATCCCTAAGGTGGGTCAGGGAGGAGGAATGGGCCTCTAACACATGCATGTGTAGTTGGTCTCCCCAAGCCAGACCAAAGCCAAAGTGAGAGATCTCAAAGCGCCATGTGGTGTGGCCTAGTGGGAAGAGCTCAGGGCTGGGAATCAGGAAACCTGGGTTCCAAGCCCGCTGTGCCACTTACCTGCCGCCAAGTCCTTTGGCAAGTCATTTTACTTTTCTGTGCCTCGGTTTCCTCATCTGTAAAATGGGATTCAATGTCTGTTCTCCCTCCCCCTTAGACAGTGAGCCCCATGTGGGACAGTGCTTGATTATATAGTATTTTTGTATCCTATCAGTGACAGCTCTTTGTGGGCAAGGAGTGTTTCTACCAACTCTATTACATTATACTCTCCCAAACGCTTACTACAATACTCGGCACATAAGGAAGCGCTCTACAAATATAACTGATGGATTGACTACTGCGATTATTATTATTAGCAATTTATTTATTTATTTTATTGATTTATTTTACTTGTACATATCTATTCTATTTATTTTATTTTGTTAGTATGTTTGGTTTTGTTCTCTGTCTCCCCCTTTTAGACTGTGAGCCCACTGTTGGGTAGGGACTGTCTGTATATGTTGCCAACTTGTACTTCCCAAGCGCTTAGTACAGTGCTCTGCACACAGTAAGCGCTCAATAAATACGATTGATGATGATGATGATGATTAGCAATGGGAGTGAGGGGCACCAAGCGAGGTTGCCGTGGTCAAGGAGAATCCTTAGGTGAAAACCAGAGCTCTGAATCATCCTCAACCTCTAAGCAACAAAAAGCATCTCTTTTTCTAGTGACTGGAGGTTTTAGCTGCAGGAGATATTTCTTTTCAAGTAAGAAAAGACTTACTTTTCAAGTAAGAAAAGTAAGAAAAGAAAAGACTGGAGTCTCAGATTATCAGCCTCCGCTCATCTGAATTGTCTCCAGTCCTTCCCTCTCTGGCCTGTGGGCGAATTGGACAGCCTGCAGGTCTGGGTGTGAATTTTAAAACAGAAAAGGCAGCTTTGTTGCTGCAGACAGCTTGTGAGATGACAGTTCTGTCTGTCACAGAGCCTGCTAAGCCCCCTCTGCAGGTCGGGGGGGGGGGGGGGGGGGGGGGGGCGGCTCTCACCTTCCCAAAGCTCTGGAGGGTCTGCCTTAGCCCGGAGGCCAAATCTGTTTTCCAGACCATGTGCGGCTTCCAAAACAGAGACTTCATCATCATCCATCCGTCCAGCCATCCTTCAATTAATCAGTGCTATTTATTGGGAACTTACTGTGTGCGGAGCACTGTACCAAGTGCTTGGGAGAGTACAATATGGCATCATCATCACCATCAATCGTATTTATTGCGCGCTTACTGTGTGCAGAGCACTGTACTAAGCGCTTGGGAAGTACAAGTTGGCAACATATAGAGACAGTCCCTACCCAACAGTGGGCCCACAGTCTAAAAGGGGGAGACAGAGAACAAAACCAAACGTACTAACAAAATAAAATAAATAGAATAGATATGTACAGGTAAAATAAATAAATAAATAGAGTAATAAATATGTACAAACATATATACATATATACAGGTGCTGTGGGGAAGGGAAGGAGGTAAGATGGGGGGATGGAGAGGGGGAGAGGAAGGAAGGGGCTCAGTCTGGGAAGGCCTCCTGGAGGAGCTGAGCTCTCAGTAGGGCCTTGATGGCAGAGTTGGTAGACACATTCCCTGCCCACAGAGAGCTTACAGTCTTGCCATCCCTAGAGAGAATTTTCCACTTTTCCTAGCCTCTCTGAAGAACCGGGCTCTGCCTCGGACGGGGTTTCCACGCTTTCTCCTTTTCAGTAATTTATGTTCTTTCTACCTTTTGAAGCAGGTGCTGCCGGGGACATTCTTAACCAAGTTCAGTCATTCATTCAGTCGTATTTGTTGAGCGCTTACTGTGTGCAGAGCACTGTACTAAGCACTTGGGACGTACAAGTTGGCAACATATAGAGACGGTCCCTACCCAACAATGGGCTTGCCAGATGTAGGTAAATCATCATTAGGGATGTGCCATTTTTCGCTCAAGTCTCTTTAGCTCCTGTTTTTAGAGAAAGGAACAGAGGCTCAGTGAGCCTAAATGACTTTCTGAGTTCACCCAGCAAAGCAGTGACTGAACCAAAATTATGATAGCAGTGAGTTCAAGTGGACAGAGCCCAGGCCTGAGAGAAGGACTTGGGTTCTAGTCCTGACTCTGCCATTTGTCTGCTGTATGATCTTGGGCAAGCCACTTCACTTCTCTGTGCCTCAGTTACCTCATCTGTAAAATGAGGATTGAAAGACACATGTGGGATATGGATTGTGTCCAACCTGATTACCTTGTATACACTCCAGTGCTTAGTACAGTGCCTGGCACAAAGTAAGTGCTTATCAAATACCACAATTGCTATTATTATTATTATTATTTTGGCTGAACCTCTTGGTCTGTTGGGCTACATATTTTTCTTGATCCCTTATCACGGTGCTTAATCCATTGTAAGTGTAAAACTAATGCCATTATTATTATGATGATGACATGGAAGCAGGTTCCCCCCCCGCCCCCAACCAAATTTCCACAAGACTTTAATTTAGGATGCAAGGAGAATCCTATGTCTAAAAAGGTTCTCTTTTCAGCCACATTTCTAACCCACCCATAAAAGAAGAGATTATGGGTTTGCTTTCATAAATGGCTCCTAAGGATGTGAGTGCAGCATCATGTTAAAATGCCCCTCATGCCCCTGAATAGACCCTTATCCCCTCTTCTCTCATGCCCTTCTGCATCTCCCTTGCACTTGGATTTGCACACTTTATTTGTCCTTTCCTCAGCCCCATAGCACTTGTGTATATATCCAAAATTTATTTATATCGAAGCCTGTCTTCTCCTATGGACTGTAAGCTCAGTGTGTACAGAGACCGTGTCTACCAATCTGTTATACTGTACTCTCCCAAATGCGTAGTATAGAGCTCTGCACACAGTAAGTGCTTAGTCAAAATGGTTGATTGATTGAAGTGTCTATTATCCTATCTGTTATGAAGTGCCCTGTCATTCAGTCATATTTATTGAGCGCTTACTGTGTGCAGAGCACTCCACTAAGTGCTTGGAAAGTAGAATTCAGCAGTAAAGAGAGACAATCCCTGCCCACTCTGGGCTTCCAGTCTCCCACTGATAGATTCCAGTACTGGCACGAAAAGTGACATTAGATTGGGCCCCTTCTCAGTTGGAAAGCTGGGTGCTATTATTGAAATTCCTTGGTGGAAATAGAGAGGGACGGAGGGAAAAAGGGAGAGAGGGAAGGTAACTTCTCCATTATCCAGACTGTAAGCTCGTTGTGGGCAGGGAATGTCTCCCAAAATAGTTGTATTGTACGCTCCCAAGCGTTTAGTACAGTGCTGTTCTCCCAATAAGCGCCCAATAAATAATAGGTGTTTAAAAACCTTGGTCCCCCGGGCTCTGTTTGAAGACTCTCCCATCACAGCCAACGCCATCTTAGTTGGGAGACACATTTGATTTAGTCCCTGGGTGAGAACAAAATTGCTTAAGGAAAGCAACAGGGAGAGGTTTTTTTTTTTTTTCCCTTTCTTTTTTCCTAGGAGAAGATTGAGGGAGAACAGAGGGAGATCTGTTTCCTTCCTTTTGGGAAAAAGGGGCCTTCAAACCGAGATTACTTAGTTCAGCTGTACAGGCCACTTAATACCCATGAACTTGCAATTAAATGCGGAAATGGCAGACAAGAGAGAAGCTAAAAGGGGATATTGTTAGGGGTTGGGGTGTAGAGGAGGCCGGCTGAAACCCTGGGGAAAATGGACAGAGCCCAAGTCATGAATGGGCCCTCAGTTTCCTGGGCTGTTCTGCTGGCAGAGCCCGGGAGGGGAGGCAGGGGCCGAAGCCTTTCTCATTCAGCCCTTTTGTCCCTTCTCTGCGGGATCTGCCTTCAAAGCCAGGCTTGATTCCATTGCAGCCCCCTTTCTGAGAACAGGGGAGAAAAGGGCAGAAGGGACACACCAGAGCTGGCCTCTTGACACCTCATTTGGACTGGAGCTGGACCCTGGCACCCCAACAAGGCCCTCGTGGGTTTCTGAAGCGGACGGCCTTCAGGGAGGTTTGCGGAGGCAGAGATTTTCGGGGTGGGAGAACTGAGAGAAGTAGTGTGGCCTAGTGGCTAGAGTATGGGCCTAGGTGTCAGGAGGACCTGAGTTCTAATCCCAGCTCCTCCGCTCAGCTGCTGGTTGGCCTTGGGCAAGTCACTTCACTTTTCTGTGCCTCAGTTACCCTTTAAACGGGGATTAAAATTGCAAGCCCTGTGTGGGACAGGGGACCGTGTTCAGCCTGATGAGCTTGTATCTACCCCGGTACTTAGAGTGCCTGGCACGTAGTAAGCGCTTAACAAATACCATGAAAGAAGAAAACCACCACCAAAAAAGCAGGAGATTGATTCTGTTGGTATGAAGTGCCTGGGCTTCTTTATTTATTTATTTATTTTACTTGTATATATTTATTACTCTATTTATTTATTTATTTATTTTACTTGTACATATCTATCCTATTTATTTTATTTTGTTGGTATGTTTGGTTTTGTTCTCTGTCTCCCCCTTTTAGACTGTGAGCCCACTGTTGGGTAGGGACTGTCTCTATGTGTTGCCAATTTGTACTTCCCAAGCGCTTAGTACAGTGCTCTGCACATAGTAAGCGCTCAATAAATACGATTGTTGATGATGATGATGGGCTGAAAATCTGGGTCCTTTCCCTGGATGGGCTGAACCCCAGACGTTTTGAGTCCTTCCCTGGTGGTTGGTGTGGGGAAACTGGTACACTGACAGATGCTCTCTCTCCCTGAATTGCTGCACAGGGTCTAATGTGAGGTGGAATGCGTGTTGTGCAGAGAAGGAGCGAGGCCTAATGGGATGAGGACAGGCCGGGGACTCAGAGGACCAGTGTTTGTTCATTCATTCATTCAGTTGTATTTATTGAGCGCTTACACTGTTCTAAGCTCTTGGAAAGTACAATTCGGCAACATATACAGTCCCTACCCAACAACAATAATAATAATAATGATGACATTTGTTAAGCACTTACTATGTGCAAAGCACTGTTCCAAATGCTGGGGGGGATACTAGGTGATCAGGTTGCCTCACGTGGGGCCCGCAGTCTTCATCCCCATTTTACAGATGAGGTAACTGAGGCTCAGAGAAGTTAAGTGACTTGCCCAAGGTCACACAGCAGACACGTGGCGGAGCCGGGATTAGGACCTATGATCTCTGACTCCCGAGACAGGGCTCTATCCATTGAGCCATGATGCTTCTCTAATGGGTTCACAGTCTAGAAGGGGAGACAGACAGCAAAACAGAACAAGTAGACAGGTGTCAGTACCACCAGAATAAATAGAATTCTAGGTATATGCACATCATTAATTAAATCAATAGAGTAATAAATATGTACAAATATACACAAGTGCTGTGGGGAGGAAAAGGGGGTAGGGCCGGGGGGTGATGGGGAGGGGAGGAGGAGAAGAGGACAAGGGGGGGTTCTCAGTCTGGGAAGGTTTCCTGGAGGAGGCGAGCTCTCAGTAGGGCATTCCAGTCCTGCCTTTACCATTTGCCTGCTTGGGACCTTGGTCAAGTTACTTACCTACACCTCATTTTCCTCATCTGTAAAATGGGATGGAATACCTGATCTCCCCACCTTCAGGCTGTGAGCTTCATGTAGGACAGGGACTACATGAATCCTGAATCTCGTTGCAGGCAGGGAATATGTTTGTTATAATGTTGTCTTGTACTCTCCCGAGCACTTAGTACAGCAGACAGTAAGTGCTCAGTAAATATGATTGACTGATGGACTCTACCCCAGTGCACTTAGCTAATAGCACAGTTACTAATTATTGATTGATAGATTGATCCACTGACTGATCAATCTCCCACTCCCTTCTGTGTTGCCCTTACTTGCTCCCGTTATTTATCTCCCTGCCCAGCCCCACAGCACATATATCCGTATCTGTAATTTATTTATATTAATGTCTGTCCCCCCCTGTAGACAGTAAGCTCACTATGGGCAGGGAATGTGTCTGTTTATTGTCACATTGTACTCTCCCAAGCGTTTAGTACAGTGCTCAGTAAATGCAATTGAATGAATAAATCCATTGAATAGGCTCTGGTGTCTCCTGGAAGCCAAGGGTGAATAAGGCAATAATAGGGAAACCCCATCGGGGTTCAATATAGAAATTGAGGAGGATTCCTGGGATGAAATTAACAAACCCCACAATTATTTCAGGTGGTGTTGCCAGGGCCCTCAAGATTACTGGGTGCTGTGATCATTTCTGGTCCCAGGAAGCACAAAAGGAGCAGGGCAACGGGCCACCCTAGGGCAATCCAACCTTTGTGCAGTAGGTTCATTCACTGTCAAATTTATTGAGCGTTTACTGTGTGCAGAGCACTGTACTGAGCGCTTGGGAGGGAAGCAGTGTGGCTCAGTGGAAAGAGCCCAGGCTTGGGAGTCAGAGGTCATGGGTTCTAGTCCTGGCTCCGCCGCTTGTCAGCTGTGTGATTTTGGGCAAGTCACTTAACTTTTCTGTGCCTCGGTTACCTCATCTGTAAAATGGGGATTAAGACTGTGAGCCCCACGTGGGACAACCTGTTGTCGGGTAGGGACCATCTCTATATGTTGACAACTTGTACTTCCCAAGTGCTTAGTACAGTGCTCTGCACACAGTAAGCGCTCAATAAATACGATTGAATGAATGAATGAATATCCTCCCCAGTGCTTAGAAAAGTGCTTTGCACATAGTAAGCGCTTAACAAATGCCATTATTATTATTATTATTGTTATTATTATACAAAAACAGACACATTCCCTAGGTTCTTCAATCAATCAATCGTATTTATTGAGCGCTTACTGTGTGCAGAGCACTGTACTAAGCGCTTGGGAAGTACAAGTTGGCAACATATAGAGACAGTCCCTACCCAACAGTGGGCTCACAGTCTAGAAGAAGGTTCTTCCCAAGCCTAGGCAATGTTCCGTCGACCTGGGATTGAGCAGAAGAGTCCTTCTCTGCTCAGCGTCTCAGTTGTCCACCTCGTCCACTTCCCCAGTTGTTTGGGTCGGCTGGCTGGGCTGGCCTCCCGTGCTGGTTGTCCTCTTGGGGGAGAAGGCTCAGCCGGCCTCCTGCCTGGTGGGGAGAAGCACCTTGGGCGATCACCAGAAGCCAAATATTCCCAGGACCACTTTCTTTCCCCTCTAGCTTCGAGGTTGGGAGCTTTTTTACCCAGACTGGTCGGTCTGGGTCTCCCTCTAGACTGTAAGCTCATAGTCAGGGAATGTGTCTGTTGTTGTATTGTACTCTTCCAAGTGCTTAGTATACAGTAAGCACTCAATAAATATGATAGACTGGCTGACTGTATGGCTGGGATGAACTGGGCAGAGGGAGGGTCCTCAAGAGAAGAAGGGGCTTAAAGAGTAAGGCTCTCTCTTGTTCACTTATCTCTTTAGTTCTTGTGTTTTTGTTTCGGTACGTAATAATACTTGCGGCATTTGTTAAATGTTCACTCTGCGCCAGGCCCTGAAGTAGATATAAGATAATCAGCCCTGACACAATCCCTGCCCGACTTGGGGCTTGCAGTCTGAGAGGGAAGCAGGGATTTGATTCCATTTTACAGATGAGGAAACTGAGGTCCAGAGAAGTTAGGTAACTTGCCCAGGGTCACGCAGCAGGCAAGTAGCGGAGAATCCAAGTCCACCGACTCCCAGGCCCAAGCTCTTTCTGCTAGCCCCAATGCTTCGTTACGTCTTTTTTCTTTTCGGCTAATGCTTTCTCCTTTCTCTTGCGTGCAGTCTCTCTGTGTACATCCACAGAACACTTTCTATATTGAGCACATGACACAGAAGAACATGAGTCCTTTAAATATGCAGTACACAAGTAGAAATTAATAGTTACCAGGGCAGAATATTACTATTTCTGGTTGAAGGCAGATGCTCTGCCCTGTAAAAGTCGGGAGGGATTTTGGTTACTTTTCTTTTTGTTCTAAGAAAGCTCCATCCACTAAAGAAACTATTCAGCAGGACAGAGCGAAGTAGGTCAATGGGTAATCCTTGGAAAAACAGTCCTGGGGCAGCTGAACACTGAAATGTCAGCTCCTTGAGGGTAAGGCTCATCAATCAATCGGTTGATAAGACTGTGAACCCGTTGTTGGGTAAGGACCGTCTCTATATGTTGCTGACTTGTACTTTCCAAGTGCTTAGTACAGTGCTCTGCACACAGTAAGCGCTCAATAAATATGATTGAATGAATGAATGAATATATTGAACGCTTACCATGTGCAGAGCACTGTATTAAGCACTTGGGAGAGTATGCTACAACAGAATTAGCAGACACGTTCCCTGCCTATAATGAGTTTACAGTTTACAGGGGGAGACAGACAGTAATATAGGTAATTTATAACATGTAATATAAAGACACATAAGTGCTCTGTACTCTCCCATCTGCTTAATACGGTGCTCCGCACCCAGAAGTTATTCAGTAAATACTATTGATTGCTCAGTGTGGGACGGGGTCTGCATTAGAGAAGCAGCGTGGCTCAGTGGAAAGAGCCCGGGCTTGGGAGTCAGGGGTCATAGGTTCTAATCCCGGCACGGACACTTATCAGCTGTGTGACCTTGGGCAAGTCACTTCACTTTTCTGTGCCTCAATTCCCTCACCTGTAAAATGGGGATGAAGACTGGGAGCCCCACGTGGGACAACCTCATCACCTTGTTATCCCCCCAGCGCTTAGAACAGTGCTTGAACTGTTAAGCGCTTCACAAATGCCATCATTATTATTATTTGTTCGGATTATTTCGTAATAATCCCAAAGCACGTAATAAACACCATCGTTATTATTATCGAAGTAAAAGAATGTAACAGGACACATAGAGCTTATCACCAAATCTTGACCTAAAACACTGGTGCTCAGCTGAGTGGAAATTCTGAATGGTCCCTGTAGGGTGTTTGTAGGAGGAGGGTGAAACGGTCAGTGCTGAGTCACAAATCTTTTAACTTCTTTGCCCTTTTTTCCCCTTCTGGGAGGGAAACAGGAATGAGGCAAGAGCATCTAACTAGGGAAGACCAAGAAGAAAAGCTGAATTGTCCTTTTAGCTCTTTGGAGCAAAGCAAAAGTTCTAAATCTGCTTTTTTTTTCCCCTTGAAGTTCACTTAACCAATCATAATGACCTTATTTTTTACTCACTTTTTCTTAAGCCTTAATCTCTTCCAAATTGCTTCTCTCTGTTCTCTTTCTGCCTCTTCTACCATCCTTCTGATCTCAAGATCCTCTATGGGCTGGGGAAGCCTATATATGAACAGCTTCTGGAGGACTTTTTTTTAAATACTATTTGTTAAGCACTTACTTTATGTGAAGCACATTTCTGAGCACTGGGGTAGATACACAAGTTAGTCAAGTTGGACACAATTCCTGTCCCACATGGGGCTCACAGGCTTAAGCTGCTTATGAGAAGCAGCGTGGCTCAGTGGAAAGAACCCGGGCTTTGGAGTCACAGGTCACGGGTTCAAATTCCGACTCTGCCAATTGTCAGCTGTGTGACTTTGGGCTAATCACTTAACTTCCCTCATCTGTAAAATGGGGATGAAGACTGTGAACCCCATGTGGGACAACCTGATCACCTTGTAACCTCCCCAGCACTTAGAACAGTGCTTTGCACATAGTAAGCACTTAATAAATGCCATTATTATTATTATTATTATTATTATTAAGTAAGAGAGAGAACAGGTATCAAATCACCATTTTGCAGTTAAGGAAACAGGCACATAATTGTAATATTTACGTGCTGACTACGTGCCAGGCACTGTACTAAGCACTAGGATGGATATATGCAAATCGAGTTGGACACAGTCTCTGTCCCACATGGGGCAACAGAAGCAGCGTGGCTTAGTGGAAAGAGCTCGAGCTTGGGAGTCAGAGGGCGTGGGTTCTAATCCCGGCTCTGCCACTTGTCTGCTGTGTGACCTTGGGCAAGCCACTTAAATTCTCTGTGCCTTAGTTACCTCATCTGTAAAATGGAGATTAAGATGTGACCCCCATGTGGGATAACCTGATTACCTTGTATCTACCCCAGCGCTTAGAACAGTGCTTGGCACATAGTAAGCACTTAAGAAGTAGCATCATCATTATTATTATAAGTGCTTAGTATAGTGCCCTGTACATGGTAAGTGCTCCATAAGTACGATTGAATGAATTGAATGAATAATCCCCATTTTCCAGATGAGGTGACTGAGGCACAGAGAAGTGAAGTGACTTGCTCAAGGTCACACAGCAGATGAGTGGCAGAGTCAGAATTAGAATCCAGATCTTTCTGACTCGCAGCCCCATGCACTATCCCCTAGGCCATGTGGCTTCTCTTACCTAGAAGTAAGAGCTGCATAGAAGCTAAGTGACCCGCCCAAGGTCTCACAGCAGGCAAGCGGCGGAGCCGGCATTAGAACCCAGGTCTTCTGGCTCCCGGGCTGGTGCTCTTTCCATTAGGCCACCCTGCTTCTGTCGCCAGGCAGAGTGGGGCGAGCTTGCCGACAAGGGTCCCGTTCCAGTCCTCCATCTCCAACATCCCCCGACTCTCCAGTGGTCCAAATGCTGCTGCTAAAGTCCCAGGTTCCTTTGTTCTTTCCGCTGGGAGAGGGAAGGAATCACCCCGCCATCCATCGTCCCGCCGCTTTTGCAGCTTCTCTCTTGGAAGTGTTTAAAGTCCTAGGCACCTGGTGGTGGATTTCTCCTGCTGCCAACAGAGCTGAGCGTAGCACTTCTAAAAGCCAGAAAATAGACTGCATCAGCAAGAGTGGGTTCATTTGGCGGCATTGTCACGGACTCCGGAAAGCTGGTGCTCAGCTGGACGGAGCTCTGGAGAGGTCAGGATAGGAGGAGGGTCAAGTGACCAGGAGAAACTCCTGAGCAGCCCTGGTGACCTTTTGCTGTCCTTAGGACCACCCTATCGAGCCAGACGGTTTTGCCCTGCTCTTTCCTCCTTCTCCCCCATCTCTTTCACTTCCCTCTTCTTCGCCACCCACAAACCCTAGCCTCTGTCAGGAGCCAGGGCCCCGAGCTGGCTATCTGCTCCTGGCCATGGTGCCGTTTCCCCTGCCTTCTAGAAGCAGGCAAGCAGGGAGAGGGGAGCCATGACCCCGAGCTTTCAAAAACCCCAACCTCACTTGCGAGGCAACTTTTTACCTGCTGTGTGACTGTGGGTGAGTCACAACTTCTCTGCACCTTGTTTTTCTCATCTATAAAGTGGAGATTCAATATTTGTACCTTAGATTGCGGCCAACCTGATTCTCTCTCATATGCCCTCGTGCTCAGCATGGTGTTGGCATATAGTGGATGCTTAGCAAATACCACAGGTGGTGGTGTTTTTATATTAATGTTTCTGCACCTTCCCTTGTTTCATCTCAGAAAGTCCATGTAGTTGGGCCTGCCCTGCCCTGTTTCCTTCTGCAACAGGTTTGTCTATTTATAGTTCACTGTCATCAGACAGAAGGGAGAATGAAAAAAAAAAAGTGTGAAAGTGAATTAATTGGTGGTTTGACCCCAGTCAAGTCACATGACCCTAGTAGTCTAGTGTGGGCGATGAAGGAGACGGGGTAGCTTTTTCTCCTGGAAGGATTTTGGGGCTGCGGTGTTGACCTCTGCAGCTGGGAAAAGATCTAGGTGATTTGGGGGTGGGTTGTTTGCTCCGTGCCCACTGGGTTCAGTAAAAATCGGTGGGGGATAGGTGGAGAGATAACCTTTGTTCAGATTCTGGCCGCGTTCATCTTGTGGTTTTTCTGTGAATTGGGACAGTCTGGCCCGGGTAGGGGGAGGGATGGAAGGCCCCCTTGACTTCCTCCTTTCTCTGCTGTGGTAAGCGAGAATCTATCGCCTGGCCAAGATGGTCTTGTCAATCAGTTGTATTTATTGAGCGCTTGCTGTGTGCAGAGCACTGGGCTAATCGCTTGGGAGGGTACAATGCAACAGAGTTGGTAAGACACGTTCCCTGCCCGCAACGAGCTTACAATCTAGAGATCGAACTCCCCGATGAGGGTATGTGAGGGGTCAGTGTGGAAGCGTGATGCCTGATGACAGGAGGCAGAGCCTTTCTACTAACTCTACTGGACTCTCCCCAGTGTTTAGTGCAGGGTGCTGCTCAGAGTAAGCGCCCAATAAATACCATTGATTTGTTGCAGCATTTGCTAAATGTTTACTATATACCAAGCCCTGGGGTAGGTACAAGATGATCAGGTTGGAAACCAACCCTTCACTACATGGGGCCTGTAGTCTAAGTGAGTTGGAGAACAGGTATTTAATTCCCATTTGCAGATAAGGAAACTAAGGCCCGGAGGAGTTAGGTGACTTGTGTAAGGTCACGCAATGGGTAAGTGTGTTAGAGCTGGGATTAGAGCGCAAGTCTTCTGCCTCCCAGGCTTGTGCTTTTTCCACTAGGTCATGCTGCTTCCTGATTGATTAATCGATTGATTGATTGCAGTCATCCTGCCATAGGGATGTGTTGGCTGGAAGGGCAGTGGAGTCTCTTGGGATCCCTGCCAGCCGCTATAACGTGCAGGGGGGGACTGGTCACTTCAGAGGTGATTTCCTTTAGTTATAATGATGGCATTTATTAAGAGCTTACTATGTGCAAAGCACTGTTCTAAGCGCTGATAGCTGTGAGGCCTAAGCCTGGCACCCAAGGGATGCTGGACTGTCCCAGTGTTTCCCTTGCCCTCTCATCTCCGTAGTCACCCTGGTGTTTCAGAGTGAAGTTGGGAGACGGCCTGGAGAACCGAGAATAGGGAGCTTCCCACATTCTGTTTCCTGTGTTGGACTGTCTGTCTGTCTGTCTGTCTGCCTGATCACCTGTCTATCCCCCACTATAGGCTGTAAACTGTTTGTGGGCAAGGCAGATGTCTGCCAACTCTATTATATTGTACTCTCCCAAGTTCTCGGTACAGTGCTCTGCACATAGTAAGTGCTCAATAAATACGATTGATTGGTCTGTCTTTCCATCTCTCTCTGCCTGTATGTCTGTGAATGTCCGTAACTTCCCCATCTGTGTCTGTAATTGAGCTGTGAGGAGGGAAATTGCCAAACAGATAGAAAGTGATGATGAATCCTTAGATAAATTCGTTGTTCCCCATCTTCCCAGACCGGGAGCTATCCTTAAATAAAAGGTAAACCTCCCCTCAATCCAACTAATTTACTTTTGTAACCTGTTATTCCTCTGGGGGAGGTTTAGTGAAGAGCAACAGGAGTGATTATGGAGCTTTAGAGACAGATTTATGGGGAAAGATAAAAAAAAACTCCGGAGGCTGAGGCAGAGTTCAGTGACTCTAAGGAGGTCGAGAGTAAGTATCGTGAGGAGAGGGGAATGATTGAGCATGGATATAATTCCATTAATAAGAGTAGTAGTAATGATAATAATCGTGTTATTTGTTAAGTGGTTATTGTGTGCCGAGCACTGTACTAAGCACTGGGGTGGATACTAGCAAATTGGGTTGGACACAGTCCCTGTCCCACATGGATCTCACAGTCTCAATCACCATTTTACAGATGAGGTAACTGAGGCACAGAGAAGTGAAGTGACTTGCCCAAGATCACACAGCAGACAAGTAATAATGGTATTTATTAAGCACAAGGCACTGTTCTGAGCACTTGGAAAGAAAACCCAGTTGGAGTTAGACACGGTCCCTGGCCCTCATGGGGAGTTCCCTCTGCCCATGTGGGCCACAGTCCCTGGGGTGACAGACAAATGAATAATATGGATAACCTCGATTTCCATCAGTCAGTCATATTTATTGAGCACTTACTGTGTGCAGAGCATTGTACTAAGTGCTTGGGAGAGTACAATATAAAAATTGGTCAACACATTCCCTGCCCTCAAGGAGCTCACAGGCCAGAAGGGGAGAGATGCATATTAAAATATCGATACGTACATAAGTGCTGTGTGGCTGGAGCGTGGTGGTGAATGAAGGTAATAGTAATAATAATTTTGGTATTTGTTAAGCGCTTTGTATGTGCAAAGCACTGTTCTAAGCGCTGGGGAGGATACAAGGTGATCAGGTTGTCCCATGTGAGGCTCACAATCTTAATCCCCATTTTACAGATTAGGTAACTGAGGCACGGAGAAGTTAAGTGACTTGCCCAGAGTCACACAGCTGACAAGTGGCGGAGCCGGGATTTGAACCCGCCCTCTGACTTCCAAGACCGGGTTCTTTCCACTACAAATTCAAGTGCAAGGATGACCCAGAAGGGAGAGGGAGTAGAAGTCCCTTTTAGACTGTGTGCTCGTTGTTGAGTAGGGACCGTCTCTATATGTTGCCAGCTTGTACTTCCCAAGCGCTTAGTACAGTGCTCTGCACACCGTAAGCGCTCAATAAATATGAATGAAAGAATGAAAGTCAGGGAGTGAATTTGAGATGGTAACTGGAGAGTCAATCCGGGATTCAGCCTTGCCCTGGATTTGGAGGGGACAGAAAAAGACTTTCCATCACTGATTTCTGTGATTTCGCCTTTCTCCCTCCGTGCTTGTGGGTCCGCGCTAAGGCAAGTGACTCTGGTTTCATGTGAACAGCCAGGTTAATTCCAAAGGCTCAACCCTCTTCAGGGCCAGATTTATTCCTCAGTGACCCTGCACTTCTTCACTCATTCCAGTACCCGGTGCTGAGCATCTACTGAGAGCTTGTTGTGGGTGGAACACTGCACTGGATACCTGGAGATCCATATTACAGAAGCTAGAAAGTTGGTCCCCGCCCTCAAGGAACTTGCAATGGAGTGGGGGAGAAAAGTGGATGTAAATAGTTGAAGGTACAGTAAGTGAAAGGTTAAGGGAAGAGGTGCAGATGGTAAAGAAATAAACAACAAAGACCAGTCAGGGAAGCTTTCTTAGAAGAGGTGATTTTTTTCAGAGAGTCTGAAAGTAACGGAGGGAAGTGGTTTGGCAGAACTGTGATTTTGAATGAGGCCTGGCCAGTGTTGACTCATTTTTCTGTAAAATTTGTATGAATGAACATCTTGAATAAACGTTAGAATGATCATTTTATAAAACAAAAATAGGAATCCCTGGAACAGTAGAATTTTTCATCAAGATGTCTGGGTAGGTCGGAGGTGACTGTGTGCCGAAATTCATTTTACACGTTGTATAGTCCAAAATCCTAGCGTCAGGTAACACTCTTCCTTTTTCACCATCTTTTCTGAGTTTGAGGTTAAGGGGAGTTAATGAAATGATATTTTCTAGTGGCTCCGGCTTTTGGGTTTCCCCATTCTGCAAGTTTCCCTGTGCCCTCCACAATCTAGTAGGTATTCAGGATAGTCTGAGGTTTCAGGTGTGTATCTTGATGTATGGCAATGGATGGTATTTCTTGAGAACTTACCGTGTGTAGAGCACTCTACTAAGAACTTGGGAGAGTCCAATTCAACAGTCAGGAGACACGTTCCCTGCTCAAAATGAGTTTATAGCCTAGAGGGGGAGACAGACATTAATAAAACTCAATAAATTGTGGATCTAATTGATGTCAATTGTTCCTGTATAGAAATCTCTGTGAGACATATTTCATTATTTCAAGAAGAAATTGCAACAGTAAGCGGTGTGGCCTAGTAGAAAGAGCCTGGGCTGGGGAGCTAGGAAACCTAGGTTCTAGTCCCACTGGTCTGCTGTGTGACCGCAGGCATGTCACTTAACCTCTCTTTGTCTCAGTCTCCGCATTCTTAAAATGGGGATCAATCAATCCTATTTATTGAATGTGTGTGGAGCACTTTACTAAGCACTTGAGAGAGGACAGTATATTAGAGTTGGTAGATACGTTCTCTGCCCACAATGAGCTTACAATCTAGATGATAAAATACCAGCCGTGTCCCTCTGTTAGATTCATTCATTCATATTTATTGAGTGCTTACTGTGTGCAGAGCACTGTACTAAGCGCTTGGGAAGTACAAGCTGGCAACATATAGAGACGGTCCCTAGCCAACAGCGGGCTCACAGTCTAGAAGATTGTGAGTCCAATGTTGGGTAGAGATTGTGTCCAGTCTGAGTGTTTTGTTTCTCCATCGCTTATCACAAAGTAAGTACTTAATGCCAAAAGACTGGTAATCCTGACTCATTGGCAATAATAATTGTGGTATTTATTAATCACTTACTATATGCCAGGCACTGTATTAAGCGCTGGGGTAGAAACAAGGTAATTGGGTTGGACAAAATCTCTGTCCCACATAGGGCTCACAGTCTTAATTCCCATCTTACTGATGAGGGACCTGAGGCCCAGGGAAGTGAGGTGACTTGCCCAAGGTCACACAGCAGACAAGTGGCGGAGTGGGATTAGAACCCAGGTCCTTCTGACTCCCAGGGTCATGCTGTACTCACTAGGTCACGCTGCTTCTCAGCATCTTCCTCTGTTGTTCCATGGGTAATCTGGCCTTGACTCTCCACAGAGAGGGAGAGAAGGATGCAGTGATTAAGATCCCAGGGTAATCGGGTGCCTGGTTGGCTCTGAGCCTGGGTTCAATTTCTCTCCTCCAGCAGTTTGCAGGTGTTTCCCTGGGGCATTTGTTGCCCATCCAGCCCTGCCGTATTCACCGATGGGAGCCCAGAGTAGCTCTGGCTTTTAGTGGGCCATACATTTTTTATGAATGGAGTCTTTAATGTTCCACCCCACCTCACCTCGTTTCGGGGTCTCCCAGCAGCGCTGGAAAATGAGAGCAAGACGGATGGAGGCCCTGGCTGTGCTCAGATGGCGCTCGCTGGTTTTCTCCCCGGGAGAGTCGGGGAGGCCGTGTGGGAGGTGCATCCGTGCTGGAGTCCTGTGGCGTAGCAGAACAGCCCGATTCCAGCGGGAATGGCGGTGGGATGGACTTGGGACAGGGGCACAGCCAGATCTCATGGGCATCTGGCAGCTACCCCCCAGAAGGAGCGTGTGTTCCTCCGCTTTGATCTGTTTTGGTAAGTGCGGAGGTTTGTTGGCATGGCATCACTCAGACACCCACAAACTCAACCGTAGTCTGTTGGGACTACTCTAGGCTGGAGGCTGGAATAAGAGCAGCCACTATCCCTCAGGGAGAGATGATTGTTCCACTTTTTTTTTGGGGGGGGGGGGGACTCAGGAAGGACCCCGATGTTCCCTTTTACCTCAGAAAGCTTTTTCCTAAAGCATATAACCAAGCCCAAAGAGAATGGTGGGATCTGGGAGGCTTGTCTTTGGGGCAGAGCTGGCGAGAGCCCAATTTCCTTCTGGTTCTCTTGGGAAGGGGAGGGGTGGGAGTGGGGGTGTTTCTCTAGGACACAGAGAGATTTTCCTGGAAAACTCAAGTCAAGGGAGCTGTTTGTACTGTGGCCGACAGACCCCACTGACAGCTGGGTCCCTTCTGGTCTGGTTCCCGTGCTGGCAGCCTCAACTTCTTACAGCTTTCTGGAAGAGACATAAATCCACAGACTCACTGAACTGGGGCAGGGCTGGGAAGGGGGCGAGGTGGTGAGGGGAGGGCCCAGAAATAGATGGCTACAACTAAAGCCCCACACTGATGCTTGCCATTGAGTGGGGTGGCAGCCTGGCCCTGTGGGCTGAGCCACGTCACACCCTGTTACTCCTGTGGACCACCCTCAGGCTCTAGCTTTTTCGCTGGAGTGAGGGGGCACTTCCTTGGGCGTTGGCGAGCTTTGGGGGGCTGGGAGAGACCTTTCTCAAACTTCCCTCATCCAGGGCCTGTCTTTAGGAAGCAATTGGAAGAGGCTGCACCAGGTGGAATAGCTATTATAGAGATCCCAGACATGGACATGATCCCACCTGCACATCGATTTAATGCCACATCATGGAATTCAAGGGCTGAATGAGGAGGCGGAGGGGAAAACGTTCCTCCCTCCTTCAGGTGCTCCTACCCCCAAATTGTAACTGGGTCAGAGGCCACACAGCCTCTGGGGTGGCAGGGTGGGCTCCTGGGGGCTGGAGGTAGAGTTGGGAAATGGGGGCTTTAGTGAGCCGAGTCTGACAATAGAGAAGCAGTGTGGCTTAATAGACAGAGCACAGGGCTGGGAATCAGAAGGATCTGGGTTCAAATCCCAGCTCCTCCACTTGTCTACTGTGTGATTTTGAGCAAGTCACTTAACTTCTCTGGGCCTCACCTCATCTGTAAAATGGGGATTAAGACTGTGAGCCCCATCTGGGACAGGGACTGGGTCCAACCTGATTAACTTGTATCTACCCCAATGCTTATTAGAACAGTGCTTGAGACATAATAAGTGCTTAACACATACCATAATAATAATAATTACTATTATTAATTAATAATAACAATTATTATTATTACTTACCCTGCTATGGGTTCCTGAGTTGTCTTAGGGAGGCTGGGGATTTCTTTAGGACTCTGCTCCTAAGTGCTAGGGGGAGGCAAAAATGGGATTTTGTTCTACTTCAACAGCAAGAGGATTGGGTGCAGAGACCAGGATATATTTTTTTGAAAGTCAGTCTGGTTTTTCAAGGGAAGTTGGGCAATTTGATTCCCTGAAGATCTTTAATAACCTGGTGATTGTTCCCTGGTAGGGATGGCTTAGGGGGAGGTCTGCTGGAAGGCAGAAGTTGAAGCAGTGATCTCTGGAGGTCAGAGATGAATAATTACTTCATGTCTTAAATAAGTCATGATTTATTTAATGTCCGTCTCCCCCTCTGGGCTGTAAGAACTGTCATTTTTATGGGGCTTAAAGTCTTAATCCCCATTTTACAGTTGATGTAAATGAGGCACAGAGAAGTTAAGTGCTTTGCCCAAGGTCACATAGCAGCCAAGGGGCAGAACTGGGATTAGAATCCAGGACCTTCCAACTCCCAGGCCCGTGCTGTATCCACTAGGCCAAGTGTGGGCAGGGTAGTAGACACCTACTCATATTGTACTCTCCCAAGCACTTAGTATTGTGCCCTGCCCACAGTAAACCCTCAATAAATGCTATTGATTGATTGGCTGATTTAAAGATTCTGTGAAAAATTAATTTTGGTAAAAGGAAGACCTGTATAGTGAGTGGTGAGAAGAAAGGTTCCTCTAGGGAGGCAGTGGGGGCTAATAGAAAGGGCATAACCCTGAGAGTCAGGAAATGGGTGCTCTGATCCTGACTCTGCCACTTCCCTGCAGAATCACTTAATTGCTCTGGGCCTCAGTTTCCTCCTCTGTAAAATGGGAGTTAAATATCTTTTCTCCCTCTCCCTTTAACTGTGGAGCCCCATGTGCGACAGGGACTTGTTTAACCTGATTAGATTGTATCTAACCCAGCCTTTAGAGCAGTGCTTGACACATATTAAGTACTTAACAAATACCACCATTATCATCATCATTATTATTATTATTATGGAGAAGGCAGACTGTCTAGCTGCCTGGTGAGCAATGGAAATAGTGACCAGTGAAGTCAACAAGGTTCTGACAGACAGGGCCCTTTCAAGTGGAGTGGGAGAATGCCATTATGAGGCAGTCCCGAGATTGGCTTGGGTTCGTTGCCCAAACTGCGGCTGAGAGGAATTTTTCTCCTGCGGGCACCTTGATTCTTTACACAGCGAAAGAAAAGCCATCTGAAGTAAAGACAGCCAACTCGCCTGATCCACTATTGTGTGTTTTGCCGGCTCCTGCCATCCTTGGGGCTGTTAGAAAATGTCTGGGCCTCTTGATCATCATCAGTGACATTTATTGAGTGCTTACTGTTTGTCGAGCACTATATTAAGTATTTGGGAGAGTAGGCAACACAGTTGGTATACATATTTCATCTTCCTCTAGACTGTAAGCTCCTAATGGGCAGTGGATATGTCTGTTTATTTTTATATTGTACTCTCCCAAGCGCTTATTACAATGCTCTGTGTATATTAAGCGCTCAGTAAATACGATTGACTGACTGGCCAACTCTTCTTCTGCCTCCAGGAGAAATTCCCCACCACAGGTTTCAAGGTTTTTCACCAGTTTTACCTATCACACTCACCTGCTCTCTCCTCTCCCCAACCCCCCTTCACTCTTCTTTCTGCTCCCACTGTAAATAGTTTTTGTCTGTCACCTCCTTTAGACTGAAGTCAGGGGAGGTGTCTTTGGTTTCTGTTATACTTTCCCAGCACTTAGTGCAGAACAGAAAGCCCTAAATAAGTACCAAGGAAAGACCGGGCCTGGGAATCAGAGGACCTGAGTTTTAATCCTGGCTCCGCCACTTGTCTTCTGTGTTTCCTTGGGCAAATCATTTCTCTGTGCCTCAGTTTCCTCATCTTTAAATTGGGGATTAAATCCTACTCCCTCCCTTCTAGATTGTAAGCCCTATGTGGGTCAGGGACTACATCCTAACTGATAATCTTATATCTACCCCAGCACTTAGGACTGTCCTTGGCATATAGTAAATGCTTAACTATTATTATTGTTATTAAAAATTGCCCTGAAATCAGTAGGGTCTCACCAAATGCACCCCGTTCTCCTAAAATAATAATTGTGGTATTTTTAAAGCGTTTACTATGTGCCTGATGCTGTACTAAACACTGGGGTGGGTACAAGCAAATGAGGTTGGATACAGTCCCTTCCCAAATGGGGCTCACAGTCTTAATCCCCGTTTTACAGATGAGGTAACTGAAGCTAAAGGAAGTGAAGTGATTTGTTCAAGGTCACCCAGCAGACAAGTGGAGGAGCTGGGATTTGAACCTAGGTGCTTCTGACTCCCAAGCCTGTGCTTTATCCACTAGGTCATGCTGCATTTGTTAAGTGTTCACTACTTGCCAAGCACAATTCTAATCACTGGGGTAGATTCAAGTTAATCAGGTTGGGGTGCAGTCCCTGTCTTACAAGGGGCTCACGATAAAGTAAGAGGGAGTTGGATTTAACCCCCTTTTACAAATGAGGATATGGAGGCCCAGAGAAGTCAGTGATTTGCCAAAGGTCCCACAGCAGTCAAGTGGCAGATCTGGGATTAGAACGCAGATCCTCTGACACGCAGGTCCGTGCTTTTTCACTAGGTCACGGCTCTCCTGCCAGCATTTTCCTCGTCCATTGGGGCCTGCCGGCTCATATCCTATTGGAGGTTTAGAACTACAGGGAAAAGATGAGCCTCTTTCTCTCCACAGCCCCCTCCTCTTCCCCCCATTCTCCCTCCCCCACCTAGGTCCATCTGTCATCTGGGTGAGGGGTGATCTCACCAAAACACCCTGGCCTCTAGCAGTCCAGCCAGCGGCTGTGATTTTCCTGCCCCTGAGGACAGCTGAGAGTTCCAGTTGTCAGGGTCAGATTTCCGAAAGCCTGGTCGGTTCTCCCTCTCCCCTCCATCCTCCTCCCCTCGCACACCCTCTCTGGAGAAAGGAAAAGGCAGAGCGTGGTTCAGTTGACGAGTTATTTTCCTCAAAAAGCGGTTGGTTTCAGGCAGCGCCTTTGAATCCTGGATCTCGGTGACTTTGGGGTCAGTTTCTTATCTCGACTTAGAGGAGTTTTGTTTTGAGACCTTCTCTGATTTATCGCTCATCTCACCAACCTGTTTCCTTCCCTATTGCCATTTTTTTTTAATGGTATTAAACACTCACAATGTGTCGAATACTGTTCCGAGTGCAGGGGTAGATAAAAGTTAATCAGGCTGGATACAGTCCCTGTCCCACATGAGCCTCCCAGTCTAAGTAGGAGGGAGAACAGATATTGAATCCCCATTTTTCAGTCGTCCAAACTGAGACAAAGTGAAGTGATTTTGCCCAAGGTCACACGCAGCAGGCAAGTGGCGGAACTGGGATTAGATTCAGCTCCTCTGGTTCCCGGGACACCTCTATGTGTCACTTATATACCCCCTTACACTCCCCTCCACACTTAAGTACATATCTTTAAATTCCCACTTGATGTAATTTATTTTGGTGTCTGTTTTCCCTGCTAGATCAACAACTCCTTGAGAGCAGGGATCATTTCTACTAATTCTATTATAATCTCCTAAATGCTTAGTGCAGTGATCTGCACAGAGTAATGCTCTATCAGCAGTATTGTTTGTTTGTGTAAAAAGGGCAAAGCTATGGCTCGCAGGTCAAATATCATCTCATCATGGGGAATAGGTAGCCAAGAATTACACTGGTCCCAGCTGGCCTTGAGAAGCAGCATGGCCTAGTGGAAAGAGCCTGGTCCAGGGGACCTGGGTTCAAATCTCTGCTCCAGCCCTCTCCTGCTGTGTGACCCGGGGTAATTCACTTAACTGCTCTGTGGTGTGGCCTAGTGGAAAGAGCATGTGCCTGGGAATCAAAGGGGCTGGGTTCTAATCCTGGCTCCATCACTTGTCTGCTCTGTGAACTTGGGCACGTCACTTCTCTGTGCCTCAGTTTCCTCATCTGTAAAATGGAGATTGACTGTGAACCCCATGATAATAATAATAATAATAATAATGATGGTATTTGTTAAGTGCTTATTATGTGGCAAGCACTGTTCTAAGCACTGGGGTAGATACAAGGTAATCAGGTGGTCACATGTTGGGCTCACAGTCTTAATCCCCATGTTATAGATGAGGGAACTGAGGCACATAGAACTTAAGTGATTTGCCCAAGGGTACACAGCAGAGAAGTGGCGGAGATGGGATTAGAACTCATGACCTCCGACTCCCAAGCCCATGCTCTTTCCACTAAGCCACGATGTGGGACAGGGACTGTGTCCAACCTGATTTGCTTGTATCTACCCAGCGCTGGCACAAAGTAAATGCCCAACAAAATACTGTTGTTACTTCCTTCATCTGTAAAATAGAGACTCAATGCCTGTTCTCCTTCCCGCTTGGACTGTGAGCCCCATGTGGGACAGGGACTGTTTCCAACTTGATTAACTCTTAGAATAGCACTTGGCATATAGTAAGGGTTTAACGAATGCCACAATTATTATTATTATTAGCTAGAAAACCCCTTTCTGGCCAGATCTTCCCACATATGCTTCCTGTGCTTTCTGGCTCTGGTGTTAGGGTGGATGGAGGCTGCAGGGGAAAGGAGCCTTGTGATGCGGGGGCTTTCCGCTGCTTCGGCCAAATTCAGGGCGCCACCTGGCCTGTGGTAACCTCATTGTGTAATCCTTTTATCCTCTCTTGGGAACTGGGCGAGCTACGGGTCAGCCCGCTTTAGCACTCCCACTCAGTAGCAGCATCGATAACACAGTCGTAAATTAAACTTGTCTGCAGACCACAAGTGCCATTCGTAGGGCAGGGACTTCTTTTATAAAGTAAGTCTTCTTTTAGAAGAAAGTACATTTTTTTTAAACCATCTGAGGATTATTTAGCCCAATCAGTGGTCATTTCCACCAAGCCCAGCACCATTGAGATTCAGGGACTCTTGGAAGTTGGTATTTAATCCTGGCTTCACCATTTGTCTGCTGTGTGACCTTGGGTAAATCACTTCTCTTCCCTGTGCCTCAGTTACCTCAACTGTGAAAATGGGGATTAAGACTGTGAGCCCCACATGGGGCAGGGACTGTGTTCAACCTGATCAGCTTGTATCTACCCCAGCGCTAAGAACAGTGCTTGACACATAGTAAGTGCTTCACAAATACCATCATCATCGTCATCATTAAAGCAGTCACCTTAACTGGCTCAGGTCTGGGAGATGGTATCTGGATTCTAGTCCCCAACGCTGCCATTTGCTTGCTGTGGAAACTTGGGCAAGTCGCACAATTTCTCTGTGCCTCGGTTTCCTCATTTGTCAGATGAGATGTCTTGTGCTCCCTCCCATGAGTCCGTGGGTTAGACTCACAACCCATGTGGGACAGGAGTCCAAGCTGATGATCTTGTACCCCTCCTCCAGGGCTTTGCACAGTGCTTGAGACCTGGTCCCCTCTTAATAAATACTGTGGTCATTATTATGATTATCTCTGGGAACAAGTGGCCAGTGTCTTTTGCTCTGCTTCTCACTGGGTGAATTTTCTTTAATGTCTTGCATTTTCTTCAGAGCTCTTCTGTGCTTTAAGTTTTTCCCTTTTGAAAGCTGAAAGGGCCCTGCCTTTGCTGGGAGGCATCCAGCTAATTTGGAATTTGTTTGCTCTCATCATTTTTCAAAGCATTTATTAAGCACCCTTGGATGTATAGCAATGTGCTAGCATAATGAGGAGGAAAGTGGAACGTTCTCTGCCCCTAGAAGCCACAACGGGGGGCTGTAGATGGGCCTATAAGAGCCCTAAATACTCTTTCAAATGCTAGGTAAATCTTGCTTATCAGAGCTAAACCCTGCCCCAAGGGGCTCACGATTGAAATGAGAATAGGAAATGAGAATAGATTGCAAGCAGGATATTATTAGCAGCAAGAGAACATTTTAAAATTCCAACTGAAAATGGATTCTGTTAACCAAAAAAAAAAAAAGTAATCAAAGGGTCACTCCTCAGCCTCCTCCTCATTTCAGGCAATCAGTCAGTCGTATTTAATGAGCACTATACTAAGCACTTGCGAGAGTACAATATAACAGAATTGGTAGACACGTTCCCCACCCGCAACTTGCTTAGAGTCTACAGGATGAGGTTACAGTCCTGCAGCATGCCTGGGTATCAGGAGGACCTGGGTTCTAATCCCATCCCTGCCATTTGTCTGCTGTGTGACCTTGGGCAAGTCACTTCACTTCTCTGGGCCTCAGTTTACCTCATCTGTAAAATTAGGATTAAGATAGTGAGCCCCAC
This sequence comes from Tachyglossus aculeatus, assembly GCF_015852505.1. Taxonomy (NCBI): domain Eukaryota; kingdom Metazoa; phylum Chordata; class Mammalia; order Monotremata; family Tachyglossidae; genus Tachyglossus; species Tachyglossus aculeatus. The sequence goes on along the minus strand of NC_052073.1, from coordinate 8,629,638 downwards.
GTGGGGCGTGGACTGTGTGCAACTCGGTGAGCTTGTGTCTGCCACAGCACTTGGTACATTATGCCTGGTAGATAGTAAGTGCTTAACAAATGCCATAAAAAAGGGTCTACCACCTTCCTAACCTTCCTGGCATTTTGAGGTGCCGAGAAAGAGGCTGCCCCAGACATCGGGAAGTGCCTTGTGGTGGTCTTGAAGGAACCGTCCCCCCCCTTCTAGACTGTAAGCTCGTTGTGGGCAGGGAATGTGTCTGTTTATTTTTATAGTGTACTCGCCCAAGTGCTTAGTACAGTGCTCTGCACACAGTAAGTACTCAATAAATATGATTGAATGAATGAATGAAAAGCAAGCCACTGGATTCAGTTTCTGTTCACTCTTCACTTCTGCAGTCATTTGAGTTCCCCTCTCCAGCAGCCAGGGAGGGGAGGCTGCCGCACTTAGGTAAAGACTTGAAGTATTTATTTCCATTGCCTTCCTGCATATTGTGTGATGGTGACTGAACAGGAAACAGGACAATCGTTTGTGTAGGTACATGAAGGCAGGGAGAATTCTTTCGCTTGTCTGGAAAGCCTTTCCGGAAGAGGTGGTATTTCAGGGGCTATTGAAGTGGTAAGTTGGGAGGAGGTTTATGGTCAGATGGCTGACTCATTTCTTCAAGCGTTGGATATGGGGGAGCAGTTTTGGGAAGATGCTTTATAGAGGGGGGTTTACGGGAGTGCATATGTCTGTAGTAGAACAGAGGTAATAATAATAATTGTGGCATTTGTTACGCACTTATTCTGTGCCAGGTACTGTATGAAGTGCTGGGGTGGATACAGTCAAATTGGGTTGGACATAGTCCCCGTCCCACTTGGGGCTCACGGTATTAATCCCCATTTTACAGATGAGGGAACTGAGGCCCAGAAAAGCGAATTGACTTGCCCAAGGTCGCACAGCAGGCAAGCGGCAGAGCCGGGATTAAAGCCCCGGTCCCTCTGATTCCCAGGCCCATGCTTTGTCGACTAGGTCATGCTGCTCACGGACCTGTGTTTTAATCCCGGCACCGCCAATTGCTTGCTGGGTGACTTTGGGCAAATCACTTCACTTCTTTGAGCCTCAGTTTCCTCCAAATGGGGGTTAACTACCTGTCTTCCCTCCAATTTAAACCGTGTATCCCACTGGGACAGGGACTGTTTCCAACCTGATTAACTTGTATTTATCCCAGCACTCAGAACAGTGCTTGATTCAAAGTAAGCACAAAATAAATGCCATTATTATGATTGGTAACGGGGGCTGGGAAGAGAGGATGTATAGAGTGAGCAAACGAGGCTGCCGGGGACAAACTCCAAATGTATTCCTCACCCAGAGTGCTGGCCAGGCCCTCTTCATGCTACTATCATGTAAAAACTGTTGCTTCTGGGTCAGTAGACGTTAATGAGTTTGGCTGATCCCAGGTGGCGAGGCTTCTCTGCCCATGATGGAAGGACTGCATTCCCCCCAACCAGGGCTAGACACCCCCATGAGACAGAGTCCCCCGAGGAGCCCCCATGGCATTGTTCAGCCCGGTGGTTCTGGCAGTCTGTGGTAACTCTGACCATGGGCCCCTCTGGGCACAAGATCTCCTTAGCGATCATCTTGAGGGATGGGACGCGGAGAATTTCAATGGAGCTCCCAGCACAAAGCCCAGCCGCACACCGCTAATGCGATCTCTGCATGGATATTAATGAGTGTGAGGCTTCGGCGGAGGGGGAGGGGAAGGGAGAGAAAGATGCGCTCGCTCCCCATTCTGACCCTTGCGCACTCTCTGCTGCTGCAAAAAAAACACTTCACCGTACTGGGAGCTTTCCTCCCACCCCCTTTCTCTCCATTTCCCTTCCTCTGGGCACGGAAAAGGCCGGTTTCCATGGAGTTGTACTGGTATCTCCGCAGTTGTTGCTAGGCTGGCGTCATGATGACATGGGTGCCTCTTTGGACACCTGAGTAAATCAGTTGCACCCATTTTAATCATATGGTTTCTGCAACATGACCCTCACTGGAGGCCAACCCCCCCCCCCCCCCACACACACACCTTAAAAGTTCTCTGGCTCCCAGGGAAGGGAAGAAATTGGATCCTGAGGAAGAAATGTGGAGTGGAGTACACTAGAAAGGCAGGCCGAGGGCCGAAGGTGATTGGGAGAACAGCAGAGAGGCCCACAGGAGGCAGGCGTGATCCTGCTTTTCTACCTTGAAGTCATCTGGGAGAAAAGGCGGAAAAACCGGTGGTCATAACCACCACACGTTGTTTCTGTTCTCTGTGAAGAGTCCATCTACACAGGTTTATGCCGGTGCATATGTCGTTTTAGGTTCAAAAAAGAGAAAGAAGAGGTAGTCTTCTCCTTTGAGGAGTTATCAGCCAGGGAAAGGTGGGAATGTGGTCAGTTGTAATTCTTCATTAGCCATTCCACCCCGTAGAGCAGGGAGGCTGCTTGGAATAAGTTCCTGTTTTAGAGGTGGAAAATCCAGGCTCCATTGCTGCAGTAAGTTGTCTTTCTTGTTCAGCGTAACACAGTGAGCATATGGCAAAGGTGGGATTAGAATTCTCAGTCTCCTGGCCCCAGTTCCTTCTTCTAGCTGGTTCTTCTGACCTGGTTAGTCTTGAAATACCAGGTTCTTTGGAAATGGACCTTTCTCCCAATCCCAGCACTCGTATACATCTCCTTATCCATATGAATTCTCAGTCTCCTGGCCCCAGTTCCCTCCCCTAGCTGGTTCTTCTGGCCGGGTGGTCTTGAAATGCCAGGTTCTTTGGAAATGGACCTTTCTCCCAATCCCAGCACTCGTATACATCTCCTTATCCATATGAATTCTCAATCTCCTGGCCCCAGTTCCCTCCCCTAGCTGGTGGTTCTGGCCTGAGTGGTCTTGAAATACCAGGTTCTTTGGAAATGGACCTTTCTCCCAATCCCAGCACTCGTATACATCTCCTTATCCATATGAATTCTCAATCTCCTGGCCCCAGTTCCCTCCCCTAGCTGGTGGTTCTGGCCTGAGTGGTCTTGAAATACAAGGTTCTTTGGAAATGGACCTTTCTCCCAATCCCAGCACTCGTATACATCTCCTTATCAGCTTCTATTTCCCCTACCTGTAATTTATTTTAAAGTCTGTCTCCCATTTGGACTGTAAACTCTTCAAGGGCAGGGATTGCGTCTACCACTTCTATTGTAATAAACTTCCCAACTGCTAAATACAGTGCCATGCACACAGTAAGCACTCAATCAAAGGGATGCAGCTGGCCTAGTGAAAAGACCTTGGGCCTGGGATTGAGAGGACCTGAGTTCTGGTATTAGAACTCTGGGATTAAGCACTCAATGAATATCACCGATTAGCTGATTGATACTTCCAGGGATTTGTAAGATGACCTTTCTAGAGCTGGCGACACACTTTCCTCTGTCCATATTTCCAGGGACATCCTTCCGTCATTTTTTCCTTTCTCCACAATCTGACCCAGTGGTTCTCTTAAATTTGTCTTTTTCTTGGAAGTCATGTCTGGTAGAGGGGGATCCTGGGGGTGTCTCCGAAGAATAGCTGCTTCTGCTGTTTCAGGTTCTATTCTAATTGAGCATAGGCAACTTTGTCTGTTATTGCTGATGCTTTGGTTTTTGTTTTCCCTTGGTTTTCGCGATAATCTGGAAAAGACCGCCCCACCACCTTTTTTTTTTAAATTGTTAAGCGCTTACTATGTACTAGGTACTGGGGTAGATACATGCTAATCAGGTTGGACACAGTCCCCATCTCACGTAAGGCTCACAGTCTCAGTCTCCATTTTACAGATGAGGTAACTGAAGCCCAGAGAAGTGAAGTGACTTGCCCAAGGTCACACAGCAGACAAGATTAGAACCCACAACCTTCTGGCTGTCAGGCCTGTGCTCTATCCACTAGGCTTCACTGCTTCTAAGCTTCTTACTAAGCCCTTCAGAATGCTTAAAGATGGTTTACCACACGGGCGAGGGAACAGAGGTGTCTGCTGCTGTTAACGTCTCAGAAGTCAGCATGGCTCAGTGGAAAGAGCCCGGGCTTTGGAGTCAGAGGTCATGGGTTCATATCCCAGCTCCACCAACTGTCAGCTGTGTGACTTTGGGCAAGTCACTTCACTTCTCTGTGCATCAGTTACCTCATCTGTAAAATGGGGATTAAAACTGTGAGCCCCCGGTGGGACAACCTGATCACCTTGTAACCTCCCCAGCGCTTAGAACAATGCTTTGCACATAGTAAGCGCTTAACAGATACCATCATTATTATTATTGTTATTCTGTGACCACAGATTGTGCCTTTCTCCCTATCAATCAATCAATCTGCGGTATTTATCGAGCACTTACTATGTGCAGCACACTCTACTAAGCACTTGGGAGAGTACAATACAACAGAGTTAGGAGACACATTCCTTGCCCACAACGAGCTTACTGTCCATCTGGCGATCTGTGCCATTGGATCCGGGGACCAAGCAAGGAAGTGGGGATGGCTCAGCCCAAACCATCCCCACTACTGCAAAAACAACTCAAGTACCTCCCTGTTCTTAACCACTTAATGTCCACTGGGCTCAATCAATTCACCAATAGAATTTGAGCGCTTCCTCTGCGCAGAGCACCGGACTAAGCTCTTGGGAGGTTACGATAGAATTAGTAGACATGATCCCTGCTCTCAAGGGTATGTGCCAGGCACTGTACTAAGCACTGGGGTAGATACAAGTTAATAATGCTGGGCAAGTCTTTGTCCCACATAGGGTTTACAGTCTTAATCCCCATTTTTCAGATGAGGTAATTGAAGTCCAGAAAAGTGAAGTGACTTGCCCAAGGTCACACAGCAGGCAAGTGGAAGAGCTGGGTGGGCCCTGGGGTCCCTGGCCGGCGGGGGGGACGGGACCGGAGGTGGGAAGGGATTCGAAGATCTCCCCCTTCTAGACTGTGAGCCCGTTGTTGGGCAGGGACCATCTCTATAAGTTGCCAACTTGTACTTCCCAAGCGCTTAGTACAGTGCTCTGCACACAGTAAGCGCTCGATTAATACGATTGAATGAATGAATGAATGAACACAGGTCCTCTGACTCTCAGGCCAAGACTCTTTCCACTAGTCCATGCTGCTTCCCACAGGATGATCAGGCCAAATACTGTACTAATAGGTGGGGTAGATAGAAGATCATTAGGTGTGACACAGCCCCTGTTCCACTGAGGGCTCACAGACCAAGGGGGAGGAAAAACAGGTATTTAATCCTCATTTTACAGATGAGGAAACTGAGGCATAGAGAATTTAAGCCCAAGGTGACACGGCAGGCCGGTGGGGAGCTGGGATTAGAACCCAGACCCCCTCTCTGCCAGGCCTATGCTCTTTCCACTAGGCCACACTGCTTCTCAGCAGCTGTGGGGGGCAGAGGAAAGAAATTACAGCCTCTTAGCCTCCAATGCCAAAGAGAGTTTCTAACAGAGATGAGATTGGGATCAAAGAAAGGAAGTGCTCTGCTTCTCTGTCGCCACAGAAGTCTCAGGAGATGCTCTAACTCTCTTTGTCTTGGAGCAGAGGGGAAAGGGGGAGAGTTTAAAGAATGAAAGTGCTCTCTCTCCCAACCCCCCACCTCCACCATGGTTTCCCATTCATTCATTCATTCATTCATTCAATCGTATTTATTGAGAGCTTACTGTGTGCAGAGCACTGTACTAAGCACTTGGGAAGTACAAGTTGGCAACATATAGAGACAGTCCCTACCCAACAACGGGCTCACAGTCTAGAAGGGGGAGACAGACAACAAAACAAAACATGTAGACAGGTGTCAAGTCGTCAGAACAAATAGAATAAAAGCTAAATGCACATCATTAACAAAATAAATAGAGGTGCTGTGGGGAGGGGAAGGAGGTGGGGGGGGGGGGGAGGAGGAGAGGAAAAAGATCTATCCCATCCAGATCTACCTACTTTATTGTATTGTACTTTCCCAAGTGCTTAGTATGGTGCCCTGCACATAGTAAAGGTCTCAATAAATACCACTGATTTATTTATTAATTGACTCTCTGTGGAGCTGTTACAGGAGCCCTGCCAGTGCCCTGCTGGACAAAGTGACTCTCCTAAGCTGCATTTGAAGTCTTTCCTGCTCCCTGACTGTGGCTTTGAGACCCCCTCCTCCAAAGCGGTGAGGGAGCTGTGACTGCAGCAGAGTATTAGCATGCTGCAGCCTTTGCAGAGAAGGAGTGGGTATTGTGCAGAGACAGTGTTTAATTACCTCTCTCCTCCCTGTCTTCCCCGGACACCCACCCTGTATGGAGAATTACAATGCTATAAAGCCCATTCATTTGACATGGCCTGGAGAAGTTTAGAGAAGCAGTGTGGCCTAGTGATAGAGCAGCAGCCTAATAGTAATATTACTGTTATTATTACAGTGATTTATCCAAGGTCGATTGTGCTGGTCTGCTGTGTGACCTTGGGCAAGTCACTGTAATAATAATTATAATAATAATGATGGCATTTAAGCGCTTACTATGTGTCAAGCACTGTTCTAAGCGCTGGGGTAGATACAGGGTTATCAGGTTGTCCCCCGTGGGGCTCACAGTCTTAATCCCCATTTTTCAGATGAAGTAACTGAGGCACAGAGAAGTGAAGTGACTTGCCCAAAGTCACGTAGATAAGTAGCGGAGGCAGGATTAGAACCTATGACCTCTGACTCCCAAGCCTATGCTCTTTCCACTAAAATATGCTGCTTCTAAGCTAAACTGTACTGTGCTGAGCACTGTACTGAGGGCTTGGGGGAATAAAATGCAACAGAGTCGGTAGGCATGTACCAGGTCTGCAATGAGTTTATGGTTTAGAGGTTTCCTCATCTGTAAAATAGGGATTAAATATCTGTTCTCCCTCCCTGTTGGACTGTGAGCCCTATGCCTCATAGGGTTGAGTCCAGCCTAATCATCCTGTGTCTACACTATGGCTGAGTACAGAACTTGGCATATAGAAAGCAATGAACAAAAGCAATGATAATAATTAAAAAAACTGTCCTAAGGGTTTGGGATAGTGTGCATCAAGTATTTTACAACTCTCAAGGATTTTACAATCAAATGGGAAAGACAAGCAAACGAGCTCACTGTGCGCAGGGAAGTGACGTGGGGAAGAGGATATTAATCTGGGAAAGGCCCCAGGAGGAGGTGAAATTTCAGAAAGAGTTTGAAGGTAGGAATAGTTACTGCCTGACAGATTTGAAGGAGGGAGGGAATTCCAGGTTCAGGAAAGGGCTTGAGGGATGGGTCTGGCAGCAGAAGTCGGAACAAAGGACCAGAAGTAGATTAGCTCGGGAACTGCAAAGAGCACAAACTGGGCTGAAGTGGTTGCAGAGAGCAGATCCGAATGAAGGAGGGAATTATTGTAGAGCCATGAAGCTTGTTGTGGGCAGGAAATGTGTCTGTTCATTGTTACATTTCACTCTCCCAAGTGCTTAATACGGTGCTTTGCACCCAGTAGATTCTCAATAAATATGATTAAATGAAGGAATGAAGTAGTGACCAGCAAGCTGTCGATACAGGGGCAAACAGATAGTCATTGGAGGTGTGTGAGGAAGGCAGAGATGTGTGCCGAATAATGTTTTCGTAAGATGATCCTTCCTTCAAATAGGGTCAGTGCACTACTACAAGCACAAGAGAGCCCAGTCAGGATAAATGAATGCCCTTGGTTTCACCTCTTTGTTCCTGTTGGGAGCAACCAACATAGATGGCAGAAGCTCAGAATGTGAAGAGGAGGGAAAATTTACACCCGGTCTGCTCCTCCTCCTTCCTCTGTCACCCCACCGACTCCCCGCCAACCCCCACCCCTTTCCTCCTGTCTCAGCATCTTTGTCAATGGTATTAATTGAGCGCCTACTGAGTGTGAAGCCCTGTAGTGAGCCTGTTGGGGAATGAGGTAAAAATAAAAGACCTTGTCTCCCCGAAAGGCGTGTACTGTCCAACTCGTTCCTTAAGGCAAGTAAAAAGGATGTTCAGGGTCCATCCCAACCTGGGATTGGGAGGAAGGTTCTCAAAAACTGGGGGACATTTCTGAGCATTTAACAAGTAATCAGAACGCAATTGTGATCCACACGCTGACATCTCAGCTGAGTCGAGGGGTTGGTCATTTTTGTAATAAATGAATAGACGAGAAGCAACATTACCTAGTGGAAAGAATCTGAGCCTGGGAGTCAGAGGACCTGGGTTCTAATCTCAGCTCCCTGTGTGATGTTGGGCAAATCACTTCTTTGTGCTTCAGTTACCTCATCTGTAAAATGGGGATTTAGACTGTAGGCTGTAAACCTGTTATGGGCAGGGATTGTCTTTATTGCTGAATTGTACTTTCCCAGCGTTTAATACAGTGCTCTGCACACAATAAGCACTCAATATGATCGAATGAATGAATGATTGTGAGCTCTATATGGGACAGGGACTGTGTCCACACTGATTATCCTGTATCTACCCCAGTACTTAGAACAGGGCCTGGCATATAGTAAATGCTTAACAAATGCCATTAAAAAATGAAATAAATAGGATTGCCTCCCTGGACAGATGTGTAGGGTTTTCCTACCTCAGCCCCAAGTTTTCCGTCTTGTAACAAGGAAGGGAGTGGCAGAGTGAGGAACATTCCCCAAACCCAGGACCTAATCCACAGCCCCTCTATTTGAAGGCATGGGTGGGGAAAGATTTCTCAGGTGTAGCAAATCAGATCCTGGAGCTGCCCAACACATGCTCACCCCTTTTGTTGATTTGTTTTAAATAGTCAGCCAATCTTATTTTTTGAGCACTTACTATGTGCAGAGCACTGTACAATGCAACAATGTAACAGACACATTCCCTGCCCGCAATGAACTTAGTGTAGAGGGAAATAGAATTAACAGGGCCGCCAACCCAGCTGACACCAACGCCAAGTTGATCACGGTCTTCCCATGCCCCCTCTGGAAGGGGGGCGCAGAGGTGGGTAGATAGTTTATAGGGGGGAGCAGGGGAAAAAGGGGGAGAATTTAAAGAATGGAAGTGCTCTCTCCCCAAGCTCCCCCATGATTTCCCTTCCAGATCTACCATCTTTGTTACATTGTACTTTCCCAAGTGCTCAGTACAGTGCCCTGTACACAGTAAGCACTCAAGTACCATTGGTTTAGTGATCGACTAACTCTCTGTGGAGCTGTTGCAGGAAAAAGATGGTGCTGGAGCTTTGGCTTGCACCCGTGGGAAGTGTAGGCAAATCATTTTCTGCTAGGCTGGTCTGGGAAGCAGAGTGGCCTAGTGGAAGTAGCACAGGCCTGGGAGCCAGAAGATCTTGGTTCTAATTCCGGCTCTGCTCCCTTGCTGGGTGACCTCGGGCAAGTCACTTCATTTCATATAGCAAGCACTAAACAAATACCACAATTATTATAATCAATGCGTTAACTATCTTACCACTTTTACAGTTGAGGAAACTGGGGCACAATGAGATTATAATAATGATAATAATAATAATCACCTCATTGTACTTCAGTTTCCTCAACTGCAAAAGTGAGGATCGTGAACCCTATGTGAGACAAAATCTGTGTCCAGTTCGGCAATCTTGGCAACTCCCCTGTGCATCACCCTTGCACTCGGATCTGTACCGTTTAAGGCCTTGATATTCAAACTACCCTCAGCCCCACAGCACTTAGGTACATGTCTGTAATTTATTTATTTTAAATCTGAATCACCCTCTAGATTGTAAGCTCCTCCTGCGCAGGCCAACAAGTCTACCAATTCTGTTGTATTTTATTCTCCCAAATGCTAATAGTGCTCTGCATACAGTAAGCACTCAGTAAATACCAGTGATTGATTGACCAGATCTAGATATACTTGTCTGGTTAGGCTGTGCCCCAAAACATTCTCTCTCAAACAATCATCGATTGTATGTGCAGGGCACTGTACTAAGCACTTGGGACTGTACAAACAACATCATAACAGCCATGTTACTTGACCACAAGGAGCATGCAGTATAGAGGGACAAGCTTACAATCTAGAGTTGGAAAATGACGATGGTGATGGTGGCATAAAGAGACATTATGGGTGGTATATCCAGGAGGGGGAAAGTTCATTCCTTTGACTTCTGGACAGAGAGGCAAGTAAATCTATTCAAAGGGCTTGTTTGACCTTCAGGCCTGAGAGTCTGTGGGACAGAGAAGGGGAATTTGAGTTGAGAACAATGCATGTTGACACTTGACATCCAAATACAATGCCTTTCAAGTTGTTTTTTTCTCCCAAAGTCCAAGTTTTGATTTTCTTGCTTCCTAAACAATTGCTTCTTCTGCTGAAGAATGAGCAATTCTCCCCAAGCTGGGTCGGCTGGTTTGTTGGAAACAATGTGCAGACCTGAGAGAAGGCAAAAATAGTGGACCCGGGAGAGTCCAAGGGAAAATGGTGGGGAGGAGTGGGGAAACACCTCTGAGGTTTCTTGTGCTGGTCGGTAAAATAATAATAATAATGATGGTATTTGTTAACTGCTTACTATGTGCAATGCACTGTTCTAAGCGCTGGGGAGGTTACAAGGTGATCAGGTTGTCCCATGGGGGGCTCAGTCTTCATCCCCATTTTACAGGTGAGGTAACTGAGGCACAGAGAAGTTGTGACTTGCCCAAAGTCACACAGCTGACAATTGGCGGAGCCGGGATTTGAACCCCTGACCTCTGTGACTCCAAAGCCCATGCTCTTTCCACTGAGCCACGCTGCTTCCCCATGTTCAGGCCCAGAGGAAGGCTTTAAGGTCCAGGGCATATAAAGGGTAGGGGTTGGGGTGGGGAGAGAAGCGCTTAGTAAAGTGCTCTGCACATAGTAAGCGCTCAATAAATACGATTGATGATGATGATGATGAGAGAGAAAGAGAGAGAGAGAGAGAGAGAGAGAGAGAGAGAGAGACACTCTGAAGGGAGAGAGAGAGCACAGGCAGAATGGCCAGTGGAAAGACCACAGTTCTTTTTATGGTATTTAAGTACTTACTACATGCCAGGCACTGTGCTAAGCGCTAGGATAGATCCCAGCTCCCTCACATGTCAGCTGTGTGACTTTGGGCAAGTCACTTCACTTCTCTGTGCCTCAGTTCCTTCATCTGTAAAATGGAGATTAATACTGTGAGCCCCACATGGGACAACCTGATTACCTTGTATTTACCCTAGTGCTTAGAACAGTGCTTGGCACATAGTAAGTGCTTAACAAATACCAGCATTATTATTATTATTATTATACAGGCTCCTTCCCTTGCCTCCCCACCACCCCAACTCACTCCCTTTGCTCTACCCCCCTCCCCGCCCCACAGCACTTGTTTAGATATGTACATATCTATAATTCTATTTATATTAATGCCTGTTTACTTGTTTTGATATGTCTATATCTATAATTCTATTTATTTATATTGATGCTATTGATACTTGTTTACTTGTTTTGATGTCTGTCTCCCCCTTTCTAGGCTGTGAGCCTGTTGTGGGCAGGGATTGTCTCTGTTGCTGAACTGTACTTTCCGAGCGCTTAGTACAGTGCTGTGCACACAGTAAGCACTCAATAAATGCGATTGAATGAATGAATGAATACAGGTAAATCAAGGTTGGATGCAGTCCATGTCCCATATGGTGCTCACAGCCTTAATCCCCATTTTACAGATGAGGAAACTGAGGCACAGAGAAGTTAAGTGACTTGCCCAAGGTCACACAGCAGACACATGGCAGAGCCAAGCGGGGAATGTGTCTTTTAATTCTGTTATATTGGATTCCCCAAGGGCTTAGTACAGTGCTCTGCACCCAGTAAGTGCTCAAATATGTTTGACTGGAGTCAGGAAACCTGAGTTTTGGTGCCACCTTTGCCACTGGCCTGCTGGGTGATCTGGAGCAAGTCACCTGACCAGATAGGAAATGGCAAGGATGGACAATTTTTCCTGTCACAGGGATCCTTTGGACAAATCATCCAGATCCTCTCTCCCCTTGCCATTCAATTGTTAACCTTAAACTTCCTCTACCTTTGCCCCACAGGCAGCATTTTCAGAGTGGAGGAGGGCACAGAGGAAGGCTGGTTTCAGCCTGGTAATCTGTTCCTTAGTGAGGAGGTAGTAGGAAAGAGGAGTCAGTCAACCATCAGGCAGAAACTCCTCACCCTGGGCTTCAAGGCTGTCCATCACCTCACCCCCTCCTACCTCACCTCCCTTCTCTCCTTCTCCAGCCCAGCCCGCACCCTCCGCTCCTCCACCACTAATCTCCTCACCGTACCTCGCTCTCGCCTGTCCCGCCATCGACCCCCAGCCCACGTCATCCCCCGGGCCTGGAATGCCCTCCCTCTGCCCATCCGCCAAGCTAGCTCTCTTCCTCCCTTCACGGCCCTACTGAGAGCTCACCTCCTCCAGGAGGCCTTCCCAGACTGAGCTCCTTCCTTCCTCTCCCCCTCGTCCCCCTTTCCATCCCCCCATCTTACCTCCTTCCCTTCCCCACAGCACCTGTATATATGTATATATGTTTGTACATATTTATTACTCTATTTATCTTGTACATATCTATTCTATTTATTTTATTTTGTTAGTATGTTTGGTTTTGTTCTCTGTCTCCCCCTTCTAGACTGTGAGCCCGCTGTTGGGTAGGGACTGTCTCTATGTGTTGCCGACTTGTACTTCCCGAGCGCTTTGTACAGTGCTCTGCACACAGTAAGTGCTCAATAAATACGATTGATTGATTGATTGAGAGCTTACTGTGTGCAGAGCACTGTACTAAGTGCCTGAGAGAGCCTAGTAGAACAATAAACAGGAGTCACGATGTCTGAGTTGTGCTTTTCATCAGAGCTCTCCCTCTGCTTCTGCAGCATTGAGCTATCCTACCTATCCCTCAGTGGGGTGCCGGGCTAGGAGTGGAGGGGGAGAGGGTTGTGTTGTTCTAGGGCCAAGGGAACAGGAGCTGGGTGGTTGCATGTCAGGACTCACAATGTCTTGGGGTGTGTGCATCACGGGTGGAGGCCTGGAGAGGTCCGAAACCCATAGGCTTCTGGAACCGCCTCAACCACCAGCACATTCTTGCTTTATTTCCTTCCTTCCCTGGTTTGGGGCAGGCTGTTTGCCCCTAGACTGTAAACTTGTTATGGGCAGGGTAAGTGTCTGCAAATTCAGGGGTATTGTGCTCTTCCAAGTGCTTAGTACAGGGCTCTGAGCATAACATGCAATTTTCTACTAAGCACTTACTAACAGAGTTGGTAAATACGTTCCCTGCCCACAGGGAGCTTATAGTCTAATAATAATAATAGTGATAATAATAATGGCATTTATTAAGCGCTTCCTACGTGCAAAGCACTGTTCTAAGCGCTGGGGAGGTTACAAGGTGATCAGGTTGTCCCACAGGGGGCTCACAGTCTTAATCCCCGTTTTACAGATGAGGGAACTGAGGCACAGAGAAGTGAAGTGACCTGCCCAAAGTCACACAGCTGGCAGTTGACAGAGCCGGTATTTGAACCCATGACCTCTGATTCCAAAGCCTGGGCTCTTTCCACTGAGCCAAGCTGCTTCTCTAGAGGGGGAGTTAGACATTAATATGAATATTTAGAGAGCTTCTGGTAATCAATCAATTAATCATATTTATTGAACACTTACAGTGTGCAGAACACTGTACTTAATGCTTGGGAGAGTACAATGTAACAGAGTTGGTAGACATGTTCCCTGCCCACAAGGAGCTTACAGTTGAGAGAAGCAGCTGGCTCAGTATTAAGAGCCCGGGCTTTGGAGTCAGAGGTCATGGGTTCAAATCTTGGCTCTGCCAATTCTCAGCTGTGTGACTTTGGGCAAATCACTTCACTTCTCTGGGCCTCAGTTACCTCATCTGTAAAATGGGGATTAAGACTGGGAGCCCCTCGTGGGACAACCTGATCACTTTGTATCCCCCCAGTGCTTAAAATAGTGCTTTGCACATAGTAAGCGCTTAATAAATGCCATTATTATTATTATTATTGAGAGGAAACCTACTGTAAAGTCTTTTGCCATTTATTACTACTACTAATAATAATCCTTGTGGTATTTGTTGATGGTGATGATGATGGTATTTGTTAAGTGATTACTATGTGCCGGGCACTGTACTAAACGCTGGGGTAGATACTAGCAAATGGGGACAAGGGGAGGAAGAGGAGGGGAAGGAGGTTATCGTTAAGCACTTACTAGGTGCCAGGGACTGTACTAAGCGCTGGGGTGGATACAAGCAAATCAGGTTGGACACAGACCCTGTCCCACATGGGGCTCACAGTCTCAATCCCCATTTTACAGATGAGACAACTGAGGCACAGAGAAGTTAATTGACTTCCCCAGGGTCACATCGCAGGCATGTGGCGGAGCCAGGATTAGAACCCATGCCCTCTGACTCCCAGGCCTGTGCTCTGTTGACTAGGCTATGCTGCTTCCCTGTAGTATTTAAGTGCCACCAAGCATTTAAGTAATAATGATAATAATAATAATAATAATAATAATAATAATGGCATTTATTAAGCACTTACTGTGTGCAAAGCACTGTTCTAAGCGCTGGGGAGGTTACAAGGTGATCAGGTTGTCCCACAGGGGGCTCACAGTCAGTATCCCCATTTTACAGATGAGGTCACTGAGGCCCAGAGAAGTGAGTGACTTGCCCAAAGTCACACAGCTGACAATTGGTGGAGCTGGGATTTGAACCCATGACCTCTGACTCCAAAGCCCGTGCTTTTTGCATTGAGCCACGCTGCTTCTCCGCTGCTTGGTGGATTCTAAGCATTTGGAAGGGGACAGTGCTAGCAGAGATGATAGATACATTTCCTGACCACGTATAGTCTGGTCCATTTTAGGAATAATCTAACTAGGCTCCTGACGCCTCTTCTTTGAACTTTGCAGTGCACAAATAATTATTGTAGCAGATGAAAACAGTTGAGATTGGGGTACTCAGGGGAGAGGTGTGAGAAGGGAAGAAGAGATATGGACAGTGTCCAACCTGATTAGCTTATATCTATCTATTCTCATGCTTAGTACAATGCCTGGCACATAGCAAACATTTAACCAATACCATTAAAAAAAAGTGGGCTTAGAGCTTGCAATTTCTAAATACGCTTCCAGAGCATTTGAATTACTATTAGTGGTTTTTTTGTTTTTGTTTTTTTGCTTTAGTATCAGGATGAATATTGACCTAATTAGCTGTCTGACGCTGCAACTCTCTTGATATATATGAGATCTTGAGGCAGAGAGGCATTATTCATCCTTTAAAATCTCTGGACCTTGAAAAAACTACCCCTTAAGGAGAGTCCTCTGGAATCACTGAATCTGTGTGTGCACCGATTCTCCTCTACTGTCAGCTTCCATTCCAAAGCCACTGTAAGACCTTTAGATTGTAAGCGCCTCAGGGGCAGGGGCGGTGCCTTCTGTTTTTATTGTGTGTCTCCCAAACGCAAGTGCAGGGTGCAACAAGAACTTTCACAATCCAGTGCATCCTTACAAGATGCTAAGGCAGCTGAAGAAGTCGAGATCCCTTTTTCACTATCAGCCAAGCCCAAGAAGCAGCATGGCTCAGTGGAAAGAGCCCGGGCTTTGGAGTCAGTGGTCATGAGTTCAAATCCTGGCTCCACCAATTGTCAGCTGTGTAACTTTGGGCAAGTCACTTAACTTCTGTGTGCCTCAGTTACCTCATCTGTAAAATGGGGATTGACTTGAGCCCTCCACGGGACAACCTGATCACCTTGTATCCCCCCAGTGCTTAGAACAGTGCTTTGCACATAGTAAGCGCTTAATAAATGCCATTATTATTATTATCATTATTATTATTATTATTATCTGAAGCTGGAGTGTTTCTCCAGGGAAACCTCTGATTCTCCTTCCCACCCCTCACCCTCCTCAGCCCCCATTTTCTTTTTAATGGCTTTTGTTAAGTGCTTACTTTGGGCCAGGCCCTGTATTAAGTGCTGGGGTAGAAACAAGCTAATCAGGTTGGACACAATCCCTGTCCCACATGGGGCTCATGGTCTTAATCCCCATTTACAGATGAGGCCTGGAGAAGCGAAGTGACTTGTCCAAGGTCACTGGCAGAGTAGGGAGAAGAGCCCAGGTCCTGTGACTCCTAGGCCTAAGGTCTTTCCACTAGGCCACACTGCTTCCTCCGGAATCTCTGCGGTTTCCTCTCGGGTTTCTGTGAACAGGGGTGCCACTTTCAAGCCGCGGAATTGGGCGTCAGGAGCTGAGATAGTGGCTGCTTAATAATACCAGATATAAAGGCCTTCGGAGACGTATCCGTCCTGGACAGAGGAGGAGGCAGCTGAAATTTGGATCATCCTGGGTAACAGAGGACAAATGACTCCCGCAGGTAGAGAGTAGGACTAGATCCCCAGGTGCCTGGAGCAATCCCTGCCACAAAGACAGGGAATGTTTCTCTGTACAGGGCAATCAATCAATCAATCGTATTTATTGAGCACTTACTGTGTGCAGAGCACTGTACTAAGCGCTTGGGAAGTACAAGTTGGCAACATATGGAGACAGTCCCTACCCAACAGTGGGCTCACAGTCTAAAAGGGGGAGACAGAGAACAAAACCAAACATACTAACAAAATAAAATAAATAGAATAGATATGTACAAGTAAAATAAATAAATAAATGGAGTAATAAATATGTACAAACATATATACATATACAGGTGCTGTCGGGAAGGGAAGGAGGTAAGATGGGGGGATGGAGAGGGGGACGAGGGGGAGAGGAAAGAAGGGGCTCAGTCTGGGAAGGCCTCCTGGAGGAGGTGAGCTCTCAGTAGGGCTTTGAAGGAAGGAAGAGAGCTAGTTTGGCGGATGGGCAGAGGGAGGGCATTCCAGGCCCGGGGAAGGACGTGGGCCGGGGGTCGATGGCGGGACAGGCGAGAACGAGGTACGGTGAGGAGATGAGCGGCAGAGGAGCGGAGGGTGCGGACTGGGCTGTAGAAGGAGAGAAGGGAGGTGAGGTAGGAGGGGGCGAGGTGATGGAGAGCCTTGAAGCCCAGGGTGAGGAGTTTCTGCCTGATGCGCAGATTGATTGGTAGCCACCGGAGATTTTTGAGAAGCAGAGAGGTGAAAAACCAGCCTGTGGGCTGATGGTTTGCAAGGTCAATTGGAGTGAGCCAGTTGACCAGTGCTGTTTCACCAAGCAGTTCTCTGTCGTTTGACTCAGCCGAACGTCCTCGTTTAACTTTAGCTCAACCCCATCTCTGATGGCAGCAGGTTCTTTGAGCCTCCGATCTCAGCGCTGGCCGAAGAATGTGGACAACCCAGATTTTTCTGTCCAGTCTGGGTGGTGAGACCTTCCGGGATTTCGATGCAATCATATGCCCGATGTCAGTTGGCGAGAAAACGGGCTCTTCCTTCCCCTTCTAGTTCACTTCCTTTTTCCTTGCCCAAGCGGAGACAGCTGCCTGAGCCTCTGAAACACAGGGTTCTTCTGGCATGGCCGCCCCTTCCATCGAAGCAGACAAGCAGTGTGGCCTAGTGGAAAGGGCACGGATTTGGGAGTCAGAGGACCTGGGTTCTAAACCCGGTTCTGCTAATTCCTTGCTGTGTGAACTTGGGCAAGTCCCCTCTAAACCATAAACTTGTTAGGGGCAGGGAATGTGTCTGCTAATTCTGTTGTATAATGCTCTCCCAATCGCTTAGTACAGTGCTGTGCACTTTGCAAGTGCTCAATAAATACCACTGATTGATTGATTAAAGTCTCTTAACTTCTCTGTGCCTCGGCTTCCCCTACTGTAAAATGGGGATTAAATAATGTGGCCTATTGGAAAGAATATGAACCTGGGAGTCAGAGGACCTGGGTTGTAATCCCTGCTCCACCTCTTGTCTGCTTTGTGAACTTGGGCAAGTCATTTCACTTCCCTGGGCCTCAGTTACCTCATCTATCATCAATCGTATTTATTGAGCGCTTACTATGTGCAGAGCATATATAATTCTCATCTATAAATGGAATAAAATGGGAATTACGACTGTGAGCCCTCTGTGGGACAGGGAGTGTTTCCAACCCGATTATCTTGTATCTACCCCAGTGCTTAGTACAGTTTTTGGCACATAGTAAGCCCTTACCAAATACCACCATTGTTATTATTATTATTATTACTGTTCTCCTTCCTATTTAAACTGTGAGCCCAATGCATGACAGGGATTGCGGCTGACCTAATTAACTTCTAGCTACCCCAGCACTTAGAGCAGTGCTTGGCTTATAGTAATCAGTTAGCAAATATAATAATAATAATAATAATTATAGTCCAGACCCTGAGAGAGTAGAGGAGGGCTGCTGTAACTCCTTACTACATCAGACACTGCACTGACCCTCTCTGGACATCTCTGTCCTCGTCTGTTCTGTGGATATGGAATTGGTTGGTTTTGGTATATGTTAGTACTTGATATGTGTTGAACACTCAGTCCAGACAAAATCCTTGTCCCACTTGGTATTTTGTGGTATTTATTGAGTGCTTACTGTGTACAGAACACAGCATTGAGCACTTGGGAGAGCACAATAGAGTTAGTAGACATGCTTCCTGCCTTCAGGGAGCTTCCAATCTAGCCAGAAACTGGAATTAGAACCCAGAGCCAGGATTAGAGTACACCGTTAATTCACTATTAATCAAAGGTTGTAAATACCATTGATTACTTGATTGGGTTCTCATCCTGGTTTTGCTGCGTGACTACTGTCTGTGAGACGGGCAAATCACTTAACTTTTCTGTGCCTCAGTTTCCTCATCTGGGACATGGGGTTTAATGATAATAATAATAATAATTATGGTATTTGTTAAGCTCTTACTATGTGCCAGGCACTATTCTAAGTGCTGGGGTAGATACAAGATAGGTTGGACACAGTCCCTTTCCCATGTAGTCTTCATCCCCGTTTTATAGATGAGGGAACTGAGGCCCAGAGAAGTTAAATGACTTGCCCGAAGTCACACAGCAGACAGGTGGCAGAGCTGGGATTAGAGCTCATGACCTTCTGACTTCCAAGATTAAATTCTGTCCTCCCCCCGCCCTTAGACTATGAGCTTCATGTGGGTCAGGGAGTGTGTCCAATCTCAGTACCTTGTATCTAGCCCAGTGCCTTGCCCATTGAGTGACACATAGTAAGCACGTCACAAATACACTATTATTATTATTTGAAACTGCTTTGGTTTCACACAGCTCACCCAGTTCTAAAGGGTTTGTCTCCTTTTTTTTTTTTATTTCCTTTTCTGGTGAGCACCCCTCACCCCACACACGGATGCACACAAACACACACACACACACACACACACACACACACTCACACATAAGCTCTTGCAGAGTTTTCATTCTGCTGCCTTGAGTGAGAAATGGAGCTGTAGGCCTAGGGACTGATGAAGGGGCGGAAGGTGGTCTGGGCAGAGCAGCTTCCCAGGGAGAAAGCCAGCGAAGATGCTTTCAAATGTGAATTTTTCCGAGTCACGTGATGAACTCGAACCGACATGCACAGGGACAAGATAACGGGCAGAGTTGAGGGTGACCTCTGGCCTGGTGATCTGCAGGACAGTCTGGCTTTCGGCTGGCTTCTCCCCTGTCCAGTACAGCTACAACACTCAAGCTTTCCCAAGCGCTAAGTACAGCTCTCTGTGGGCAGGGGAACATGTCTACAAATTCTGTTATATTGTACTCCAGCGCTTAGAACAGTGCTCAGCGCTTAGAACAGTGCTTTGCACATAGTAAGAGCTTAATAAATGCCATCATTATTATTATTATTATTTTACTCTCCCACAGCACTGTTGTATACCCACAGTGCTTATGTCCATATCGATAATTTATTTATATTAACATCTGTCTACCTCTCTAATCAATCAATCAATCAATCGTATTTATTGAGCGCTTACTATGTGCAGAGCACTGTACTAAGCGCTTGGGAAGTACAAATTGGCAACACATAGAGACAGACTGTTAGATCATTGTGGGCAGGGAATGTGTCTGGTGTATCGATATATTGCACTCCCCCAAGAGCTTAGTAGAGTGATCTGCATACAGTAAGCGCTCAATAAATATGATTAACTACTCTTCCAAGAACTTAGCACGGTACTTTGCGCACGGTGTGAGCTCCATAACTATCATTGATTGATTCATTACAGCCAGAGAGCACTCTATAAATACCACCATTACTCTTACAGATGCCTTTATGTCCAGTATTTTTAGCTTCTTCCACCTCTTCGGCTCCTGTCACCAAGTCCCATGGTTCAGAGGCGTTGGCTGGTTTAGAAGTTTGTGGGAGGAATTGTACTTATTGAGCGCTCACTGCATGCAGAGCACCTTAGTAAGCGCTTGGGAGAGTACGATATAACAATATAACTGACACCTTCTCTGCACACAACAAGTTCTGATCAGTGGCATTTGTGGAGTGCTTAATCTGTGTAGAGCACTGTACTAAGCACTCCGGAGAGTACAATATAACAATATAATATTCATTTATTCAGTCATATTTATTGAGTGCTTACTGTGTGCAGAGCACTGTACTAAGCGCTTGGGAAGTACAATTCAGCAACAGAGACAATCCCCGCCCAAAATGGGCTCACAGTCTAGAAAGGCTGGGGAGACAGACATCAAAACAAGAAAACAGGCATCAGTAGCATCATTATAAACAAATAGAATTATAGATATGCATCATTAAAAAATAAATAGAATTATAATTATAAATGTGTACATACATACGCAAGTGCTGTGGGGCGGGGATGGGGTAGAGCAAAGGGAGTGAGTTGCGGCGATGGGGAGGGGAGAAGCACAACAATCACTGATCAATCAGTGGTATTTATGGAGCACTTCTGTGTGCAGAAACTGTACTGAGTGTTTGGGAGAGTACAATTGAACAGGCAGATTCCCTGCCCACAACGAGCTGTGGGGCAAGCAGAGTATTGGTGTTGGAGGTCCACGTGTTTTCCCTGTGCTCTGCTGTCTGCCTGGGGAAATGTGAGCTTGTTGTGGGCAGGGAATGTGATGTGTCTATTGTTATAGTGTACTCAACCAAGCGCTTAGTACGGTGCTTTGCACACAGTAAAAGCTCAATAAATACGAAGTCCCACCCGCCTGGGGTCTGGTGTCCCCCCAGTGTCCTCCCGGCCCGGCTTCAGGCGAGCTTGCGCAGGGGGGTGTGGAGGCGAGGGCAGGTCTCCCCAGAAGCCCCCGAGTGATGCCGTTCCCTGGATCAACTCTTATTCCCCATCCCAGTGGGTTTCTGGGAGCCGGCCTCAGTTTTTTCCCATTAACTTGCACAGCAGGGACTGGGGCCCGGTGGAAGTCTCTGTATAGAAAAATCAATTTCTTGCCCTGCTGGGAAGGAGAGAGAGAGAGCAAGGCAACAATGTGCACCCTGGGTTCTGCTCTTTGGAGGAAAAATGCTCTATGCCCTGTCTGGGCCATTGTAGCCGAACAGAGCTGACTCTGTTGGTGGACATTGCACAGTTTGAGTTCGGGGCTAAGTATTGTCTCACGGCGACCCCTCCCTACCCCCCCCGCCCCGCTCCATTCCTCTTTTGCAGAGGCAGGCCGGAGTCGGGGTTTGCGGCAAGTTGCGTGGCAGCTCGGACGTTCAGCTTCATGTGGTAAACAGGCACAGGAAGTTGGCATCTAGGGCAGTGGAGAGCATTGTACAATTTCCTGCCCCCTCTCAGCTCAGCCTCCAGTTTCTCGGTGTGGCTTGAGGGTTGACTTCCCCGAAGCAGAAGTCCTAAGAGCCTCCTCTCAAGAGTTCTGTCAGCCCTCAGCAGGGAACTCAGGGACTCCAGTATCATCATCCTCACTGGCCCCGGAACTTCATGGCTCGTGGCACCATCCTGGGCTCTGGGGGCAAAATCAGTTTCAGCAAGACACGAATTCTGCCCTCAGGAAGGGAGAGAGCAGGATAAAATGTGTGATAAATCAAAATACAAATTAGGTAGTACTGGGGTTGGCAGCCGCCAGCGAATAATAATAATAATAATGATGGCATTTATTAAGCACTTACTATGTGCAAAGCACTGTTCTAAGCTCTGGGGAGATTACACAGTGATCAGGTTATCCCACGGGGGGCTCACAGTCTTAATCCCCATTTTACAGATGAGGTAACTGAGGCCCAGAGAAGTTAAGTGACTTGCCCCAAGTCACACAGCTGACAATTGGCAGAGCCGGGATTTGAATAAGTGAACGTACCAGAGGGTTGGTTGCATGCCATGTTGTTCTGGCTGGCACCTTTGTCTCTCCGGGCATCAGTGCCCATTTCTTAGGGGTGTGGGGGCTGGGGGACAATGTGGTGTGGGTGCCCCTTTGGGGCCTTTGGCACACCTTCCAGATGGGAGCAGCCAATCTGACAGACAATTACTCTCCCCACCTTCAAAATCTTATTGAAGGCAAGTCTCCTCCAAGAGGCCTTCCCTAAGCCCTCACCTCACCCCCTCAACCCCACAGCACTTATAAACATACCCATAATTTATATTCATGTTTGTCTCCCCCTCTAGACTGTCATCTCATTCTGGGCAGGGAATGTGTCTGCCACCTTCATTATATTGCTTTATTGTACTCTCCCAAGTGCTAAGTACAGTGCTGTGCACACAATGTGATAAATAAATACCATTTTTGAATAATTGATTGGGGGACTGACATCACCTACCTTGCTTCTCTCCCTTCTTGTTCCCGCTTTGGGGAGGCAGTTAGAGCAGCACAGGGGGGTCTTTGGAGGGTCTGCAGCCACTGGGGAGTCAGCAGGACCAGTGGGAATTTCCAGTGTCCCCCGCTCCTTTCTCCCTGGGCAGGGCCACCATTTTGGTTGCTGATACCTCCACAGGACACAAATGCAGTGTTTGCTGTATTCACAGAAAGTGAGGGTAAGTTGAGGGCATTGACAAGATGATAAATGGATTTGGTTAATCAATGATGACATCCTGGAGTAGATGACCCTCTGAGGGGGCCTCCAATTTTCCAGGGTCAGAAAGCACAAACAGGCTCAGTTTTGCTTTTCTTCTGGAACTGCTTGGCTGAAGTAGACAAACTCTTCAGAAGCAGGGATCACACCTCTTGACTCTATTATATTGTACTTTCCTAAGCTCTCAGTACAGTGCTCTGCACAGAGTAAGCGCCAAATAAATTCCATTGCTTCATTGATTGAAGTGTCATCCAGTACTGATTCAAGAACCAACCACTGGGTTTTCATTGTGCCTGGCCTCGGGCGGAACTTGACTTCTCACACAAACCAGTTCTGATGTCCATTATCCGTCATGCCCACATCTTCTTCCATCCCGAAGCACTCTAAGTTGAGGCTGTCAATTCAGTAAAGGCCACAGACCCTGGTTCCCCAGACCTTGCTCCTGGTCGCTGCTTGGTGTTGAGAAACCTTCTGACTGATTCAGAACAGGAGACACAGGGGTGTTCATTCATTCATTCATTCAATTGTATTTATTGAGCGCTTACTGTGTGCAAAGCACTGTACTAAGCGCTTGGGAAGTACAAGCTGGCAACATATAGAGACGGTCCCTAGGCAACAGTGGGCTCACAGTCTAGAAAGGGGAGATAGAGAACAAAACAAAATGTATTAACAAAATAAAATAACTAGAATAAATATGGACAAATAAAATATCTGACCTGTATCTTAGTGATCAAGACCAGTAGCAAGATCCAGGGCAGAGCCTGTGCCCAAAGTTAAGTCCCCTGATGTTGGTGGGTCAGATGGGGTAAGGGTCTGTATTTCTGGAACATCACCTCCCTGGCAGAGTTAACTGGATCAGAAGATGGGTAACCCCTCCCTGTCTACTTGTTTTGTTTTGTTGTCTGTCTCCCCTCTTCTAGACTGTGAGCCCTTTATGGGTAGGGATTGTCTCTATCTGTTGCCGAATTGTACTTTCCAAGCGCTTAGTACAGTGCTCTGCACACAGTAAACGCTCAGTAACTATGATTGAATGAGTGAATGAATGAATGAATTGAGAAGCAACATGACCTAGTGGATAGGGCACGGGCCTGAGAGTCAGAAGGACCTGGGTTCTAATTCTGGCCCATCACTTGTTGTCTGTGTGACCTTGGGCAAGTCACTTCTTTGTGCCTCAGTTACCTCATCTGTAAAATAGGGATTAATACTTGAGCCCCATGTTGAACATGGCTTTTGTCCAACCTGACTCACTTGTATCTATCCCAGTGTTTAGTACAGTTCCTGGCACACAGTAAGTACTTAACAAATACTATTTAAAAAAATAAATCAATCAATGGTATTTATTAAGTGCTCACTATATGCAGAGCATTGTACTAAGCATTTGGGAGAGTACAACACTACAGAGTTATCAGACACTTTCCCTGCCCACTGTGAGCTTACGGTCTAAAGGTGGAGACGGACATTAATATTAGAGAGGCAGCGTAGCTCAGTGGAAAGAGCATGGGCTTTGGAGTCAGAGGTCACGGGTTCAGAGGTCACGGCTCTGCCAATTGTCAGCTCTGTGACTTTGGGCAAGTCACTTCACTTCTCTGGGCCTCAGTTACCTCATCTGGAAAATGGGGATGAAGACTGTGAGCCCACGTGGGACAACCTGATCATCTTGTAACCTCCCCAGAGGTTAGAACAGTGCTTTGCACATAGTAAGCGCTTAATAAATGCCATTATTATTAATTTATAATATATAATTTAAAGATATGTACATAAATGCTGAGGAGTTGAGGGTGGGCAAATATCAAATGCCCAAAGGCCCCAGATTCAAGTGCTAAGTGACACAGAAGGGAAAGGGAGCCAGAGAATGAAAGGGCTTAATTGGGGAAGACGTTTTGGAGGAGATGTGAACTTAATAATGCTCTGAAGGTGGCGAGAATGGAGGATTGGCGTATATGGAGGAGCTATGTTTTCTGCCCCCATCAGTCTTGCAAATTAGCTGTGAATTCCACCTCCAGAGGTCTTCACACCCGCCCAGACACCTGGGTGACTATCTTGTCACCAGAATCTCCCCTGGTACACTCTTCCTCCGAGCCCCTTTTTCTTTTTTCTTAATGGTATTTAAGTGCTTACTATGTGCCAGGCACTGTAGTAAGCTCTGGGGTAGATACAAGCTTGTCATGTTGGACACAGTCCGTGTCCTGCCTGGAGCTCTCTGTCTTAATCCCCATTTTACAGATGAGGTAACTGAGGCACAGAGAAGTAAAGTGAATTGCCCAAGGTCACGAAGCAAGCAAATGGCGGAGCCAGGATGAGAACCCAGGCCCGTGCTCTATCCACTGGGCCACACTGCTTCTTTGAGGTGGGCAGAGGCCATGATGGGAAGGAGGCCCTGATATTCCCCTAGCCCCTAGGCAGGAAGCTCATCTCTAGACTGTAAGCTCATTGAGGGCAGTGAATGTGTCTGTTTATTGTTGTACTGTACTCTCCCAAGTGCTCTGCACATGATAAACGCTCAATAAATGTGACTGAAGAAGAATGTCTCAGCCAGAAAGGGGGAAGTTTCATTTGGAGACAGGAAGCGGTGACCCACTCCTAGTATCCATGTTGTCAAATGATTATTTTGTGGAGCTGAATGAAAGACTGAGTTGCAGTGAGGAGGTTTGCCAACAGTGAATAACCATAATCAGGAGGCTACCCCCTGAAGGTGAAAAGGTCAGGGCTAGATTGGTGATGAAAATAGCAGAAAGAGAACAGGCTTGGGAGCCACTTATTCGGGTTCTGATCCTAGCTCTGTCACTTGTCTGCTGTGTGAACTTGGGTAAGTAGCTTAATTTCTGTATGCCTCAGTCCCCTCATCTGCAAAATGGGGATTAAGACCATGAGCCTTATGTGGGACAGGACTGTCTAACCCAATTATCTTGTGTTTAACCCAGCTTTTAGTACAGAGCTTGGCACATAGTAGGCACTTAACAAATTCTGTTAAAAAAAACAAGTTGAGAGAGAGAGAGGGAGTGAGGGGGAACATTGGAGATCGTCTTCATGTTGGCCAATCTTCTAAAATACTCGGTCCTGAAACAGAGTGATTTCAAAGGAATTAAATCCTTTTAATTAAATCCTTTTACTTCCAGAGGGAAGTAAAAAGAATTTGAGCGAGGCTGGGTTCGTGATGGATGGAGTCCTGGCTCTCTTGTGTCTGCCTTGATCCTTACCCAAGGTCATCTCAGGGGACCACCCAGAGTGAGATGTGGTCAATCCAGGCTGGCGCTCACCTCAGTAGGGCTCTGGGGGAAGAAAAGGCACAGGAAGCCGGTGACTGCTAGTGAGCCACAGAGTTGGCCGTGGACCCATGGGGGAGTTCTTTGGGATGAGATGTGCACTGAATAGAAAGGGGACGACTGTAGAGTTGGAGGGTAGAGTAAGTGACGTAAAGACCAGTGCTACCCAGCCCTTATGGCTGGCACCTGAGCCAGGCAGACCAGGCTGGACTGCAGTAACTGGGAGATGGGTTCTTTCCTTGAATGAAGCCTTCTCAAAGGCTTTTTTTTTAATTATTGTTCACTGCTCACTATGTGCCAGGCACTGTACTAAATGCTAATAATAGATACAAGCTAATGAGATTGGACACAGTCCATGCCCCACATGGATCCCACAGTCTTACTCCCCGTTTTACGGATGAAGTAACCGAGGCACAGAGAAGTAAAGTGACTCGCCCAAGGTCACCCAGCAGATAAGTGGCAGAGTTGGGGCTAGAACCCATGTCCTTCTGACTTCTAGTCCCATGCTCTATCCACTAGGCCACCCTGCTTCTCTACTCTGCAAGCTCTTAGCGATTGTGTCCATCAACTTCTTTGAATTGTAAGATTGAATTGAAGATTGAATTGAAGATTGAATTGGAGATTAAATCCTACTCCCCCCCTACTCCCCCCCTTTTAGACTGTGAGCCCACTTTTGGGTAGGGACTGTCTCTACATGTTGCCAACTTGTACTTCCCAAGCGCTTAGTACAGTGCTCTGCACACAGTAAGCGCTCAATAAATACGATTGATGATGATAATAACAATAATGATTTTTTAATAGTATTTGTTAAGTGTTTATTATGGTCCAGGCACTGTATTAAGTGCTGGGGTAGATAGATGCAAGATAATCTGGTTGGACATAGTCCCTGTCCACATGGGCTCCTAGTCTAAATAGGGGGGAGTAGGATTTAATCTCCATTTCACAGATGAGGAAACAGAGGCACAGAGAAGTGAAGTGACTTGGCCAAGTCATACAGCAGGCAAGTGGTGGAGCTGGGATTCGAACTCCCAGGCTCGTGCTCTTTCCCTTAGGCCATGATGCTTCCCAAGGGCTTAGTACAGTGCTTTGCACACAGTAAGTGCTCAGTAAATACAATTGATTGATTGACTGTTTGATGCACTAACAAAGAAAGGGCAGAGGATTGTCCCGACAGCCTATGTGTATCAGAGGTCCAACTTGGGATACGGAAACTTTGGTTCCCAACAGGAGTTTGTGGGGTATTATTTCACACCAAGTCAAACAGGCTTCCCTACCTTTCTCTTCTAGACTGTAAGCTTATTATGGGCAGAGAGCATGTCTACTAGGCTCACACTCTCCAGAGCGCTTAGTACAGCAATCTGCACACAGTAAGTGTTCAGTAAATACCAACGATTGATAGATTGATTCCTTGGGTCTCAGGCATTGGGCTGGACTCCAAGCCCCGAACCCTAGTCCTGCCCTTCAGATAGCCACATTCTTGTATGTCCAACGCCAGTGATGATAGATGGAAAATCAGTAGTTAAGTGTGCTGGTTTTATTTGCTGTGCACTCTGGAAAGGAAAAGTTAGAACTTGCTTGGGAGGATATTTATGTGGTTGCTTTAGTATGGGACACCTAAGTTCTGGACTAAGTTGGCACATTATACCGAAGTTTGGCTACCCAGGCTTTTTCCTCAGTCTATTAGAAAACTGGGCCTTGGAGTTTCAAATCCAAACAATCAATCAATCAGTGGTATTTATTGAGCACTTACTGTATGCTAAACAGTGTACTAAGTGCTTGGGACAGTACACTAGAACAGAATTGATAGACACGCTCCCTGCCCACAAGGAGCTTACAGTCCAGAGGGTGTAGTTTGTCAGTTTAGAGTCCAAAGCCTTGGGTGAGTGATTAGGGTGGGAAAAAAAGTTGACAAAGAAGCTTTTGGGGTCATAGTGCACCCAGTAAGGGACCCTGGGTGCTGGGGCGCCTTCCCCTTACTTTCTTCTTTTTTTTTTCTTTTTGGAACGATTGCATTGTCCAAGGTTTGGGTTCCCAGAGCGACCTAAATCCAGCTTCTGGTAAATGTGAGGCTTTAAGTCATTCCCTTGGCTTTAGAAAATCAACTTTCAGATTCCAGGGCAAAATAACTGGCTCTTAGCAACCCCTCTGGGCGTCTGCCCTCTAGGAGCTGTTGTTGATATTCAAAAAGACAATTGGAAGCTTGGAACAGATTTGAAAACCTGTCTGGAAGGGTGTCTCACTCTTTCTCTCTCTCTCTTCCTTGCCAATCCCCCTCCTCCCCTCCTGGCCCATTTTCTGCACTTTTTCCCTCTCCCTGCCTCTCTCTTTTGGTGTCCTGCTCCCTTTGTCTCTCAACTCAGTGATCTACCCCGGCAGGCGTCAGGAGAGAAGCTGGTTTTTAAATTAACACTCAGTCTCGCTTTCCAAATTGAATCGCCCGTGCCAGCTAATTTGATTTGTGCCTCTGGCTCCTCGTCCTCTCTCTATTATTAGACCTGACACGACGCGGTGACTGAGACTGTCCACAGCCTCTAATTGCACACATTAATTAATGATCCAATTGGCTTTAAGTGATTGTTGCCAAAAGAAGGGGACACCCCGGTTCGGAAGCCGGAGGAAGTCTATTCCACGCGATCTTCCTGGGAAAGAACCAGTCAGCCCCTGGCCGCCGTCGGGGACTCGGCCCGAGAGAGTTCGGAGGGCGAGGGGCCTGAGGCCTCTTTCCGGGCTGTGGTACAATGGAGGCCTCTGTCAACCAGGAATGCTAAAATTGTGGAAACATCGGGTTAGAAAGGACGCCATCCAGTGAACTTCCTGACCTCTCTCTGCCAGCTGTCAGTCAGTCAATTGTATTTATTGAGCATTTTACTGTATGCAGAGTACTGGACTAAGCGCTTGGGAGATTACATTATAACAGATACGTTCTCTTGCCCACAGCGAGCTTTCAGTCTGTCCAAGCAGATGGGTTTTTATTACCCATCACCTCTCCCCTCCCGGAATCTCAGATTGGGAGTCCCAGAGGGTCTAATTTTCAATTATGTGTGTCTTCCCCAGCACTTAGAACAGTGCTCTGCACAATGAAGAACCTAATAAATACCATTGCTACTACTACAACAAATGAAAATTAGCGTGTCTAATGGTGACAATAATAATAGTATTTGTTAAGTACTTACTATGTGTTCTAAGCGTGGGGGTAGACACAAGCTAACCAGGTTGAATACTTACAAGAATAATAATGATGGTATTTGTTAAGTGCTTGCTAGGTGCCTGGCACTGTACTAAACGGTAGGGTGGGTACAAGCAAATCAGATCGGACACAGTCCCTGTCCCATGTGGGGCTCATCGTCTAAATCCCCATTTTACAGATGAGGTAACTGAGGCACGCAGAAGTGAAATGACTCACGCAAGGTCACACAGCAGACAGGTGGAGTAGCTGGGATTAGAAGCCGTAACCATCTGACTCCCAGGCTCATGGTGTTTCCACTATGCCACGGCTGCTTCTCTATTACTTATTCATTCATTCATTCAGTTGTGTTTATTGAGCGCTTATTGTGTGCAGAGCACTGTACTAAGCGCTTGGAAGGTACTTATTTAAATGCTTTGTCTGCTCTAGGCACTGGAAAAGGCCCTGTCTTGCACGGGGCTTGCAATCTATTGTATTCCATGTTACAGATGAAGGAACTGAGGCCCAGAGAGGTTGAGTGACTCACCCAAGGTCATCCAGCAGGCCAGTGTTCGAGCTGGAACCCCAACCCTGATCAGTTCCAAGCTTTTCCCATGAGAACCTGTGCCTTGCCCGGGGAAGCCCAACCTGGGGTGTTTTCCTTGGGGAAAGAGGACAGTAAACTCATTCCTAAACTTACTCGGGGCAGGGAATGGGTCTACCAACTCTGTTATACTGTTGTATTGTACTCTCCCAAGCGCTTAGCACAGTGTTCTGCCCACAGTAGGAGCTGAATAAATGCAGTTGATTGATTGGTTGACAGGGTGAACATGGGAAAGAAAATTGTCACTCATTTCCTTCATGGCTTGGAGGGTGTGGGGAACTGGAGTAGGGTTTTCAGGCCAGATGTCAACTGAGCTAACATAGTGAGGGGCAGGGGGAGGGAGGTAGTGAAGCTGTGAGGACCACCCTTACCCAGCTTTCTCCTTCCACTCTGTCCACCACCTCATCCTCCACCTTGTCCTTCAATCCCCCTTCCATTCCTTTTTTTTAGGGTATTTGTTAGGCGCTTACCATGTGCCAGGCACTGTACTAAACATCCTCCAACAGTTCCTCTACTCCTTCCTCCCACAACTAAACCTGGTGACTTTAGTCTTCAGGCTCAGCTTTGGTTCTTGGCTTTTACTTCAGCCACTCAGGGGTCAGAGCTAATCCTTAAATTCTTTCAATCTTGAGGCCTGGCTCTCCCTTGGAATACTACTTCTATTACTATTAGATGTTTACCTCATGCCAAGTATTGTACTAAGCACTGTCGATATAAGACAGCCAGGTAGGACACAGTTCCTGCCCCTCATGGGGACTCACAGTCTGAGAAGGGAGAGCAGATATTTTATTGCCATTTTACAGATGAGGAAGGTGAGATCCAGAAAAGTGAAGTAATTTGCCTAAGGTCACACAGCAGGCAAGGAATTAGAACCTGGGTCTTCTGTTTCCCGGTCCTGCGCTCTTTCTCCTAGGCCAAGATCAATCAATCAATCGTATTAATTGAGCGCTTACTGTGTGCAGAGCACTGTACTCAGCGCTTGGCACTGTACTAAGACTGTGAGCCCACTGTTGGGTAGGGACTGTCTCTATGTGTTGCCAACTTGTACTTCCCAAGCGCTTAGTACAGTGCTCTGCACACAGTAAGTGCTCAATAAATACAATTGATGATGATTACCAATTAATTACCAAGATGCTTCATTAATGAGGAGCACGGAACTGGGAGTCTGAGGAACTAGATTCTAATCCCGGTTCTGCCACTGGTATGCTGTGCTTACCGTGGGTAAAACCTTGAGTAAGTGATAACTTCTTCGTACCTCCGTTACCTCAGCTGTAAAAGGGGGATTAAGATAGTGATCCCTATGAGGGACAGGGACTGTGTCCAGCCCAATTATCCTGTATCTATCCCAGTGCTTAGAACAGTGCTTGACACATGGTAAGCACTTTACAAATACCATTAAAAAAAGATGCTGTTTAAGAAAATGTCTCCCATGTGGCATGTCAGTGATACGCTCATGCCAGGTGTCATTCCATTAAGGTGGGAGATAATTAATGCCCGACTTTCGGAGTCCCTGAAGGAAGCAAAGAAGCCCAGAATGTCACAGTGGCAACAACCAGCGTGACTGGGCAAGGAATGGAACTGATTGGGAGAAAAGGTGCGGACTAAATTGCTATAAAATAATAACTTGATGATTAATTCCCATCTCATCTCCTTTCTCACCAGGCATTTCTGCACCGGATCCGACAGAACGTGCTGGACTCAGTTGAGAAATGCATCACGGAGGAGAATGTCAAGGTATCTTTCTGATTCTCCTCTAATAAAGACTTGGGGTGCTGAGGGACAGGCTCCCCCAGATAATAATAATAACAACAATTGTGGCATTTTGTTAAGCACTTACTATGTGTTAAGCACTGTTCTAAGTGCTGGGGTAGATATAAGGTAATCAGGTTGGATATAATCGCCGGCCCACATGGGGCTCACAGTCTTAATCCCCATTTTACAGATGAGGTGACTGAGGCCCAGAGAAGTGAAGTGACTTGACCAAGGTCACACAGCAGACTTGTGGCAGAGCTGGGATTAGAGCCCAGGACCTTCTGACTCCCAGTTCCCCGGACTCTTTCCATTAGTCCACTCTGACGTCATTTATGCTTTTCATGACCCATCTGCAGGGCAGTTCATACAGTATGTCTCTCTCTCTCTCTCTCTCTCCCCCTCCCTCCCTCCCTCTTGGGAAGCAGCATGTAATAGAGCATGGGCTTAGGAGTCAGAGGCCATGGATTCTTGGCTCTGCCACTTACCTCCTGTGTCATCATGGGCAAGTCACTTCACTTCTCTGGGCCTCAGTTCCTTCATCTGCAAAATGAGGATTCAATACCTATTCTCCTTCCTACTTAGACTGTGAGCCCCAGCTGGGACCTGATGGTCTTCCCTCTACCCCAGAACTCAATACAGGGCTTGGCATATAATAAGCCCTCAATAAATACCACAATTATTAAATAGGCTTTGGAGGGAGAGAGAGAGAATCTGTGATTTAAGTAGAGGTGGTATTTGTTGTCGAAGTCATTGTAGTGATAGCAGAAGCAGGACTCTCCTCTGGATTGTAAGCTTGGTGTGGGCAGGGAATGTGTCTGTTTATTTTTATATTGTACTCTCCCACACAGTAAGTGCTCTGCACACAGTAAGCTCTCAATGAATATGATTGAACGGACGAATGAATGATTGACTCAAGTCCCCCAGTTTGAACCGAATATGAGGCCCTTTGGTCTTCTCCCCCTTCTAGACTGTGAGCCCACTGTTGGGTAGGTACAGTCTCTGTATGTTGCCAACTTGTGCTTCCCAAGCACTTAGTACAGTGCTCTGCACACAGTAAGCGCTCAATAAATACGATTGATTGATTGATTATCCCAGCTCCATCACTTGTCTGCTGTATGAACTTGAGCAAGTCACTTAACTTCTCTCTGTCTCAGTTCCCTCATCTATAAAATGGGGGTGAAGACTTTGATTCCTCTGTGGGACAGGGATTGTGTCCAACCTAATTATCTTGTATCTACCCCAGCACTTAAAACAGTGCCTGGCATATAGAATGCGCTTAACAAATACCATTATTATTATTATTATCTGGGAGTGAATTTGTCAATGGACCTGTGATGGGGGAGTCAGGGCCCTAACCAGCCCCTCAATCCTAGGGGACAGAGAAAATGGACAGAGCTCTGGGGAAGCAGGTGGCCTAAGTCTGTGTGAGTGTCCTCCCCTTCCCACCTCTCCGCAGTGTGACTTAGTCTCCTCTTTGAGAGGTGACATCTTTGCCCTTTATTGGTG
Organism: Tachyglossus aculeatus; assembly: GCF_015852505.1. Classification (NCBI taxonomy): domain Eukaryota; kingdom Metazoa; phylum Chordata; class Mammalia; order Monotremata; family Tachyglossidae; genus Tachyglossus; species Tachyglossus aculeatus. The sequence continues at coordinate 8,596,554 of NC_052073.1, read as the reverse complement.
AGCTTTGTGTCACCGAGGATGATGACGGTGCCCCGATCCTCCGTCCAGGTCGTATGACCGGAAACCAAACCCTGCACCCTGCATGCTCCATCTCCCACCTCCGACTCCTCGTTCACGCCACTCCCCCAGCCTGGAACCTCTTCCTCTCCAAACCCATTACCCCACGGCTCTCCCCATCTTCAAAGGCCTCCTAAAATCCAACCCCCACTGGGAAGCCTTCTGTGATTCACCACCTACACATTTTTCCAACCCAACTCGTGCCATTGAGAGGACCTGGGTTCTATTCCTGGCTCTGCCAATTGCCTGCTGTGTAAACTTGAGCAAATCGCTTAACTTCTCTGTGCCTTCGTTGCTTCATCTGTAAAATGGGGACCTGTTCTTCATCTTGCCTGGATGGTGAGCTCCATGTGGGATGGGGACTGCGTCCAACTTGATTAACTGTTACCTTTCCTGACTCTTGGAACAGTGCTTGTCACATCATCATCATCATCATCATCAGTCGTATTTATTGAGCGCTTACTATGTGCAGAGCACTGTACTAAGCGCTTGGGAAGTACAAATTGACAACATATAGAGACAGATCCTACCCAACAGTGGGCTCACAGTCTAAAAGGGGGAGACAGAGACCAAACATACTAACAAAATAAAATAAATAGAATAGATATGTACAAATAAATTAAATAAATAAATAAATAAATAAATAGAGTCAAAAAATATGTACAAACATATATACATATATACAGGTGCTGTGGGGAAGGGAGGGAGGTAAGATGGGGTGATGGAGAGGGGGGCGAGGGGGAGAGGAAGGAAGGGGCTCAGTCTGGGAAGGCCTCCTGGAGGAGGTGAGCTCTCAGTAGGGCCTTGAAGGGAGGAAGAGAGCTAGCTTGGCGGATGGGCAGAGGGAGAGCATTCCAGGCCCGGGGGATGACGTGGGCCGGGGGTCGATGGCGGGACAGGCGAGAGCGAGGTACGGTGAGGAGATCAGTGGTGGAGGAGCGGAGGGTGCGGACTGGGCTGTAGAAGGAGAGAAGGGAGGTGAGGTAGGAGGGGGCGACGTGATGGACAGCCTTGAAGCCCAGGGTGAGGAGTTTCTGCCTGACGCGCAGATTGATTGGTAGCCACTGGAGATTTTTGAGGAGGGGAGTAATATGCCCAGAGCGTTTCTGGACAAAGATAATCCGGGCAGCAGCATGAAGTATGGATTGAAGTGGAGAGAGACACGAGGATGGGAGATCAGAGAGAAGGCTGATGCAGTAGTCCAGACGGGATAGGATGAGAGCTTGAATGAGCAGGGTAGCGGTTGGGATGGAGAGGAAAGGGCGGATCTTGGCAATGTTGTGGAGCTGAGACCGGCAGGTTTTGGTGACGGCTTGGATGTGAGGGGTGAATGAGAGAGCGGAGTCGAGGATGACACCCAGGTTGCGGGCTTGTGAGACGGGAAGGATGGTAGTGCCGTCAACAGAGATGGGAAAGTCAGGGAGAGGGCAAGGTTTGGGAGGGAAGACAAGGAGTTCAGTCTTCGACATGTTGAGCTTTAGGTGGCGGGCAGACATCCAAATGGAGATGTCCTGAAGGCAGGAGGAGATGCGAGCCTGGAGAGAGGGGGAGAGAGCAGGGGCAGAGATGTAGATCTGGGTGTCATCAGCGTAGAGATGATAGTTGAAGCCGTGGGAGCGAATGAGATCACCAAGGGAGTGCGTGTAGATCGAGAACAGAAGGGGACCAAGCACTGAACCTTGGGGAACCCCCACAGTAAGAGAATGGGAGGGGGAGGAGGAGCCTGCAAAAGAGACTGAGAAAGAACGACCGGAGAGGTAAGAGGAGAACCAGGAGTGGACGGAGTCTGTGAAGCCAAGGTCAGATAGCGTGTTGAGAAGAAGGGGGTGGTCCACAGTGTCAAAGGCAGCTGAGAGGTCGAGGAGGATTAGGACAGAGTAGGAGCCGTTAAACACATAGTAAGTGTTTAACAAATATCATAATTAATTAATTAGGTATGTCTTCCTCTCTACGTTACTGAAACCACATATATATTTATTTGTACATTCCATGATTTACTTGTTTGAACATTTCATCTTGCTATAGCTGTATTCCTTCCTGTTTTATACTGGATCTACCTCCTGCTGCTACTATTTATAAATTATTTTTGCCCGCCTCCCCCATTAGACTGCAAGGTCCTTGAGGGGAGGAGCATGTGTTTTGTTCCATTTGTACGGTCCTAGGCACTTAATATGGTGCTTTGTACTCAATAGGTGCTCATTAAATGCCACTGACTGACAGTGGGAGGAAATCTGACCCCCAGGAGGACACACGTGTTTTGTTTTTTAACCATGTCACACTCCCTAGGGCAAGACCAAGTCTTAAAAGCTCTGTTTCTCAAAGGGACAAGGTTCTGCGTCCCATCTTTCCCAGTGCTCAGTACAGTAACCGCTTAATAAATGTTATTGCCGAATTCTGCTACTATTATGGTCCCAAAGTCCTTGAAAACTATAGTTTCTCCCTTAGCGGTAGTACGTGAGATGTGGAGGCAGGAAAGTTAATTCCTCCAGGCTGTGGGGGGGACCACTCAGAACTTTATTTGCATCAGTGGCCTGTTTGACCTACCCTGGTAGCTTAAGAGAGTGTCTAATTTACTGGGGCTCACCAAGAAGGCACTTGGGCCCTGAAGAAAATAGAGCCCATTCGGTCAACCAGCCAATCAGCATGCATCCTTGTCAGTTAGGCTCAGTTGGAAGTCAGTTTGATGATCTCAGCGGCCTGGGAATGAAACCCCAAATCCCCTCCTGCCTCCCCCATAAGTGGTCTCCCTCCCTCTAGTCAGGAAAGCTTTGAGAGGGTTGACACCTCAGCAGATGGGAAATGTCGAGTTTCTCCCCATGTTCCTCCTCCCCTTCCTTCCTCCCTGCAGGGAGACAGGAATTAGGAATCCTAATGTGAAATGTGAAAAAGCCACTAAGTTGGTGTGGGAAGGTTATAAGCTGCCCCTTCCGGGCCTGGGGCCTGATTAAGACCCCTCCCTTTGCCGCCCCCACCCCTTTCCTATCTCTGCTGATGCCTTCAACCTCTCTGGGGCTCGCTGGGGCTCAGGTCCCCCTCCCCAGTGCCCTGACTCCCTCCCTTTCCTGTACCCCCCCGCCGTGCCCCACAGTACTTGTGTATATATGCACATATCTATAAATCTATTTATATTATTGCCCGTTTACTTGTTTTGATGTGTATATATCTATAGTTCTGTTTATATTGGTGCCTGTTTACTTGTTTTGATATCTGTCTCCCCTTCTAGACTGTAAACCCGGTGTGGGCAGGGATTGTCTCGCTATTGCTGAACTGTACTTTCCAATCGCTTAGTACAGTGCTCTGCACACAGTAAGCACTCGATAAATACGATTAAATGAATGAATGAATGAATGAGCCCCCTCCCCCACCGGGGTGAGGTAAGGACAGCTGTGTGGTCGTCCTGGTGTTGTCAGTTCCTTGTCCCACGTCCTTGGCCGGGGATTTTCTGGAAGGAATCAATAACTGTGCAGTGCTTGAGGCAGGGACCTTTGGGCCAGTGTCTTTCCCCTCCCCGCCCCCATCCAGGCTGGAGAGAAGGGTCTGCCACTGGAGGCTGTGCCCCTCTGGCTGGACCCCTCTTTGTTTGCCGGACTCCAGCTGCACAGTCTGACTTCACAGCCGCTGTGGCAGAAAAACAATCCTGAACGCGGATTCCTGCCATGCCCGCTCTTCCCAAGAATCAGGGCTGGAGACTCTCAGGTCCCACGGGGAGGGGCTGCAGGGCCCACCACCCCTATTCCCCAAGCTTATGGCTTCTCCCCCTCTCCCCCTCTTCCCCCTTCCCTCTTCCTCTTTCCCCCCCTCTCCTTCCTTCACCCCCTCCTCCCACCTGCTTCCCTCTCCTTCTCCTTATCCTCCTGCCCTCCCCCCATTCCCCTTGCAGCCCTCCCTTCTCCCTCCCACCGCAATGAGCCCTTCAGAGCTGGAGCTCCAGGCCCTCTGGGATCTTTCCTTTGTGAGGGAGGAACACATCCCCCTGGTCCCGTGGTGGAGGGGGCTGGGGAGTGGGTAGGGAGAGTGGTGGGAGGGAGGGAGGGAGTGTGTTCAGGCAGTCCTTGGGACCACTGCTCTGCCACATACCTTTCCCGGCCTGGCCCAGCCCTTTGGCCGGGCCTGAGGTCGTCTGGAAAACATTGTGTAACCTACGTGTCCCAGCGGAGGCTCAGGCAGAGCCTCCCTGCCTGGCCCTCCCTCCTTCTCTGAGCCTGCCAGCGCTGATATCAATGGCTTGGACGGATGGACCACCTCCTCCTCCTCTGGGCCCGGGATTCCGGCTCTGCCAGCTGGACTGTCCCCTTATTTCCCTCCCTTCTCCCCCTCCCCACCTCCACCGACCGCCCTCCAGAACAGGGCAGTAAAGCCGTTCTGTCTCTTCTTCCCCTAGTCTGTGGAAATGTGTCGCCACGTTGCAAGCTGCTGGCCTGTGGTGGTGAACTGGACTGGGGGGTTGGGGAGTGTGGGTTTTGTTCCTGAGTCCTCAGGCCTCAGTTTTCCCAAACTGTGCAATAGGGAAAAAATTCCCCTTCCTCATAGGAGTGTTGGGAAGATGCTTGAGATGCGGAGCAGCATGGTCTAGTGGGAAGAGCACAGGCTGGAAGTCAGAGGAACTGGTTTCTAATCCTGCTCTGCCATTCATTCATTCAATCATATTTATTGAGAGCTTATTATGTGCAAAGCACTGTGCCACTTATCTGCTGTGTGAATGTGGGCAAGTCACTTAACTTCTCTGTACCTCAGTTCCCTCATCTGTAAAATGGGGATTCAACATCTCTTCTCCCTCCTACTTAGATGGTGAGCCCCATATGGGACCTGATTGTCTTGTATCTACGTTAGCTCTTAGTGCAGTGTTTAGTATATAATAACCCCTTTTTATGGTATTTGTGAAGCACTTACTATATGTCAAACACTATTCTAAGTGCTGTGGTAGATACAAGTTAATTAAGTCCGAAATAGTCCCTCTACTGCATGGGACTCACAGTCTAAGTAGGAGGCAGAATGGCTATCCCCATTTTACAGTCGAGGAAACTGAGGCCCAGAAAAGTTAAGTGACTTGCCCAAGGTCACACAGTAAGCACTGGGCAGAGGCGGAACTCCCAGGCCCATTCCCTCTCCACTAGGCCACACTGCTTCTGACAAATACCACAATTATTATTGAAGATAATAATGATGAGAATGAGGAGGAGTTCCCTTTATTCAGTCCCCCACAGCACTTATGTATATATCTGTAATTTATTTATTTGTATTAATGTCTGTCTCCCCCTCTAGACTGTAAGCTCCTTGTGGACATGGAATGTGTCTGTTGATTGTTATATTGTACTCTCCCAAGTGTTCTGCACACAGTAAGCGCTCAATACGTTCAATTGATTTACCAACTGACCGAAGATACGTGGGAATCGGGCTCCACTGACAGTTTGGGTGGCCAACAACCCTGACTCTGAAATCCAGATTGACCACGCTCACCCCAGCCCCCGGCTCCCACCGGTAACACCAACTCTCCATTTCCCCTCTCACTGCAGATTCTGTTTTCCAACATCGAAGACATCCTGGAGGTCCACAAAGAGTTCTTGGCTGCCCTGGAATGTTGTTTACAACCAGAACCTCAGTCTCACCATGAACTTGGAAATGTTTTCTTAAAGTTTGTGAGTACAATGACTCCCCTGCTATCGGCAAAGGCAGTTTCCTCTCACGTGTGTCTTTGTCGGGCCCCCCACCTCCCCCGGCTTGGTCCATTGGCCGTGAGGCCGGTTCCCCTTATCGCGGAGGCGCGGTAACCATGCTGGGACAACCCTGTCCTGCCCAAAAGGATTGTGCCGGGTGGGAAGGCCTTTATGGATAGGCTGGAACAATGAACGGCTCGTCACAACCAGCCAGACACAGTTGTATTTTTAGAAACCCTTCCTCTTTCTTTCCTCCGGGGCAAAGAGCTTGTTCTTGTTCTCTGGGAAGACTGACTTCCTGATGTGCCCAAAGGCTCCATGTCACTCCCCCAAAGAGATTAAAGACTGGACTTTTAACCAGGTTTTCAACAACTAATGAATTGTTTACGGTACTAGTGAGCGCTTACTCTGGGTCAAACACTGTTCTGAGCTCTGGAGTACATACCAGTTAATCAGGTTGGACAAAATCTAACATTGAGCTCACAGTCTAAGCACGGATCGAACCTATGCAGGGTATCTCTGCTCTGAATTAAGTGCTCTCGGTGGGCGGCTTAGTGAACATTAGGTGTTACCCCGTCCTCATCAATCCTTCAGTTAAGTAGAGTGGGAACAGTCAATCAGTCGGTCACTGTAATAATTGAGCTCTGATTACGTGCAGACCACTGTACTAAACGAGTGGGAGAGTACAATAGAGTAGGTAGACACGATCCTTGCTCTCAAGGTTCTTACAGTCTAGTGGGAGAATCAGATAAGCTCATTGGGGGCAGGAAATATGTCTACTTATTGTTGCATCGTCATTTCCCAATCACTTAGTACAGTACTCTGCACACAGTAAGCACTCAATGAATACGACTGATCGAACATGAAAATAAATTACAGACAGGGGAAGGGGCGGAATATGAGGAGATGTACCTAAATGCCGTGTGGGTTGGGTGAGCAGTCAAGGGCTTAGGGAGCACAGACTTAAATACAGAGGCAAAACAGAAGAGAGGGGGTTGAGAGGTTAAACAGGGTAGGGTGTCACCTGCTTCCTTCAGACTGAGGTGTGAGGCCCTAAGCTTGGAAAGTCAAGGTGACTCATCAGCCCTAATAGTCACTCGAAGGATTTCTTTAGTGCCCCGGATTCTTTCCCAAACTGCTTGTCTCACTAATCATTCTAGGTTAATTGGTTAACCAGAACTGAAGCTCTTACTCTATTGCATTATTTTGAAATTCCGGCCCCTTGATAAGACTCTTTGTGTGAGATTTTGGAAGCAGATTGATCTCAGCCTCTTCTAGGAGTTGTCTTTCCAATTGTCTCTCCAAAGACAGCCCATAATAAGCACCTCTTCCTTCCTGCTCTGGAAGACCGTCCATCTCCGAGCAGGTACGGAATGTTTCTCTGGGCCTGAGTGGGCATTGAGTACCATTAAAAAAAAGTGTTTGTGACTCTGTGCGGCACTGGAGGGGATGAGCATGGCAACGCAAGCTCTTCTAAAGGGGATCTTGCAAGAGCCCATCCAGTCAATCAGTTGATGCTATTTATTGAGTGCTTACTGTGTGCAGAGCACTGTGCTAAGTGCTTGGTCGAGAACAGTACAATCGAGTTGGTAGACATGGGGCCTGACCTCTAGGAGCTTACGGTACTAGTGGGTTGTTCTTCCTGGTTGGAAAATCCATAGAGAAATAGTAATAATAATCATCATCATGACAATAATAATAATATTTGTTAAACACTTATGTGCAAAGCATTGTACTAAGCATTGGGGTAGATAGGAGATAATCCAGTCCCAGATGAGGCTCACAGGGTAAATAGGAGGCACAGAGACGTTAAGTGACTTGCTCAAGGCCACACAGCAGACAAGTGGTGGAGCTGGGATATAAAGGCAGTGTGGCTTAATGGATAGAGCATGGGCCTGGAAATCATAAGGTCTTGGGCTCTTATTCCAGCTCCACTATGTGTCTGCTGTGTGACCTTGGATGAGTCACTTCACTTCTCTTGTCCTCAGATTCCTCATCTGTAAAATGGGGATTAAGGGTGTGAGCCCCATGTGGGACAGGGACTGTGTCCAACCTGATTAACTTGTACCTACCCCAGAGCTTAGAATAGTTCTTGGCACATAGTAAGCGGTTAACAAGTACCATTATTAGAACCTTGTGCTCTTTCCACTAAGCCATGGTGCTTCTCATGTCAGTGAAGCAGTGTTGTGTAGTAGAAAGAGCCTGTATTTGGGAGTTAAAATATGTGAGCGCTCAGCCAATGCTATTATTATTATTATTATTATTTTCACTTTGTGCCACCCTCCATAGTTTGCAACATTTGGGCTGATAGAAGCTTTCCCCAAGCGACAGTGGGGAAAGGGCCTTTAGCTAAAGCCTGGGGAAACAGGGTATGCCTCCCTCCTTCTGTCCTGTTTCCGAGGTTAATGTCAGGAGCGTCTCTGGTCCCAGCTCCAAATTCCACTTCCTGACACCACCCAGATGTGGCTCTCGTATCCTTGTGATCCTGATGGCCGCTGCCAAAGGAAAACATTCTACTGCTGGGGATAAACCCTCTCGGGTCCAGTTTCTACACTGAGGAGCTGCAGTTCTTGAGTGTTTTCTGTCTGCTTTCCATTCAGTCATTTCCTACTTCCCACTGTTTTCCCCAAGTTTTCAGTTGGGGAGACAGTTTCATGCTGACTGTAAGCTCACTGTCAATGGATACAGAGTCCAGCCTGAGACTCCAGGGTCCTTTAACCTCCCCATTCTTTCCAATTGTGCTCTGTCCAGGGGATGACAGGCCATTGCCCAGAATGGTCTCAGCTGGATAGTACAGAGGCACTATCAGCTGACAGGAAGTTTCCCCATGCGGTTTTGAGCAGGAAGTCTGGGAGTGTGGGTTCAGGAACTTAGTTCCCTGTCAGGAACTCAGAACCTCGGTCAAAAGTGCCTTCCTGATAACAATAATCTTTGTGGTATTTGCTAAGTGATTACTATGGGCCAAGCATTGTGCTGTGCACTGGTGTAGAGACAAGACAATCAGATCTGCCACGGTTTCTGTCCCAAATGGGACTCATGGTCCACCCGGAGGGTGAACAGGTATGATAATAATTGTGGTTTTTGTTGCGCTTTTACTATGTGCCAAGCACTGTACTAAGTGCTGTGGATAGGTACAAGTTAGGCCAAATAAAGTCCCTGTCCCACTTGGGGCTCACAGTCTAAGTAGAAGGGAGAATAAGTATCGAATCCCCATTTTCCAGATGGGGGAACTGAGACACAGAGAAGTGAAGCAACTTATCTGAAGTCACACAGCAGGCAAACAGAGAAGCTGGAATTAGAACTCAGGACCTCTGACTTCCAGGCATGGGCTTTTCTACTAGGCCGTTCTGTTTCCCCAGCGCTTAGTATAGTGGTTGGCACATAGTCTGTGCATAGCAAATCTATTAAAAATAAAATATATTCACTAGATTAATTGATCAGGCAATTAACACCTGCTGTTCCCTCCCTCTTCTGGGCATTCTTCCTTCAGTTGGGGGGGCACCTGGAGGACTCAGACTTTCTCTGGAGCAAACATCTGTAATTATGTAACTGCTCATTACCTCCTGGCCCCCCCCCCCCCTTTATGGGAGGAAATTAAACACTTCAGACGTTGAGCCATTTAAAGCATAGCTCTCATATTTGTGGGGGTCCTTGTGCCTGAAAGACCAGCTGGAGACAGTTGATGAAAGAGCAGTGGAATGTGCATATAATTATTGCGTCGAGTTCAGTTTGCAGAAGGATGTTGTCAGCTGCTAAATATAACTTCCTCGAGTCTCCAAAGCACAAAGCGACAGTGGTCTTAGGGGGATGACATTTAATTTGCTACCAGTCAGTTTGGGGTGTGGAGGGGAGCGGATGTCCCCGTGTTTAATGGCGGCTATTTGGAGAAATTCTCCTTTTCCCCCTCCCCGTTCAATTTCATTGGATCACATGCCCCCATAGCTCCTGGGAGAGGGAGGAAGAGGAAGTGGCAGTGACAGCCTTGCAGATGTGTACCAGTGGCATCATATCCTTTGGTTAAGAAGTGGCTGCAGAGGGAGGAGGAGGAAGGAGGCCTCTTGGCCCTGAGGTTGCTCAAGTAACCTTGGAGTTCTCCCATGAAGTATGGTGTAGTAGTGGATGGAGCACGGGCCTAGGAATCAGGAGATCATGTGTTCTAATCCTGGCTCCACCACTTGTGTGCTGTGTGACCTTGGGCAAGTCACTTTACTTCTCTGGGCCTCAGTTACCTCATCTGGAAAATGGGGATTGAGACTGTGAGCCCCGCATGGGACTGGGACTGTGTCCAATCCCATTTGCTTGTATCCACCCCAGCGCTTAGTACAGTGCCTGGCATAGAGGAAGCGCTTAACGAATACCACAGTTATTAATATTATTATTACCACTGGAGTGGGTTTTGTGTGTGTCTCCAACCCATTCTGCTGCTTCCAGCTGTATCACTGACAGTCTCTCTGATGCTGCCCTAGGGGAAGTAGCATTGGTGGCCAAAATCACTGCTCTGCCTCTCCATCAGGTAGAGAAGATTTTGGGATAGAAGGGAACCCCCCCCCCCCCCCCCACTTTGACAGGGGGTGTCTCCTCTCCCGGGGCTTCCTGAATTTTCAAAGCCAAGGGCAAACCCCACCTGCTACAGCCTCTGATAGTCCACCCAGGGTGCTTTGTGATCTAGCCACAGGTTGATCACAGCTTTCACAAGTGAAAGCAGGGTTTCCTGCTGTTTGATGTGGAGAACTTCCTGGCTCTAAGCGGCTTGGTGCTAGTCTGCAGCTGGAAAGCCAGATGCAGTGTGAGGAGTCCTGCAGTTTCTCACCTCCCACTTCCTAGGTGGTTTTATTGTCCTGTTGTGAGACTCATCTCTTTCCTCAGAATTACTGACCCTGCTGGCATGGACACAGCTGTAAATACCAGTGTGTACCTTACTAGATTAAAATAGAAATTTGCAGTGAGATCCCTGGTCCAGCCATTCCAGTGTCCGAATACCGCCGATCGCTGCCGAGACCACTCTGGGAATTGTTGGCCCAATCGGCAACTTCTCCTTGTCCATCAAAAGAATAATAAGAATGATGTTAGTAATAAATGTGCAATTTGTTCAGCACATATTATATGCTGTGCTAAGTGCTGGGGTAGATCCTGTCAGATTAGACTCAGTCCTTATCCCTCACAGGGACTTGTGAGGAGTCGCTAGACTGTAAGCTAATTGTGGGCAGGGAATATGTCTTATGTTGTTATATTGTAATCTCCTAAGCGCTTAGAATAGTACTCTCCCGAGCACACAGTAAGCGCTCAATAAGTATGATTAACTGACTGACCTGAGGGAATTGAGGTACAGAGAAGTTAAGTGACTTGTCTGAGGTCACACAGCAGGTCTCTTGTATGTCAGATGTCAAACACACTGAGCCAGATCAACTCAAAGAGTCTCAGGAGAGCTGGGTCTGAACAATGTGTCCAGCTCAAATATTAGGCCATTAAGCTTCCCTGATTTATTCAGTTGGTCAGTGGTTTTTGAGAAGCAGCATGGCCTAGTGGATAGAGCACAGTCCTGGGAGTCCAAAGGAACTGGGTTTTACCCCTGCTCTGCCAAGTTGCTGGGTGACCTTGGCCAAGTGACTTCACTTTTCTGTGCTTCAGTTACCTCAGCTGTCAAATGGGCATTAAGGTGATGAGTGCCATGTGGGACATGGGTTGGGTCCAACCTGATTAGGTTGGGTCTACCCCAGTGCTTAGTTCAGCTCCTGGCACACAGTAAACATTGAACAAATACCATAAAAACACTCAGGCTGATCTTGGCTTTTCTCTTCTCAGTAGAGGAAAGTAAAGCTCAACTTTTGGTGCATTATCCGAGTGCATATTCCTATCCTTCCTTCTCCCCTTTTGCCCACAACTAGGAGTGTGCAATTGCTGTCAGAGCACGGAAGCTTCAGGGTCCACACACTTTAAGTCCAGATGGGAAAGAGCAGCTATTATTGAGCCGGAGCTGATCTCCTTCATCTTTCTCTGCTCCTTGGTCCTGTTTCTTGGCGTTCTCCTTATTTCTGTCCCTCCCTTGGGCTGCCCAGGCTAGAACGTTTGTTTTTCTCTTGCAGAAGGACAAGTTCTGTGTGTATGAAGAGTACTGCAGCAACCACGAGAAGGCCCTGAGGCTCCTGATGGAGCTGAACAAGATTCCCACAGTGCGAGCTTTCCTCTTGGTAAGTAAGGTTGGCCTTCCCCAGTTTCTGGCTGCTCTTGGAGACTTCTGCTCCCTCTCAATCAGTCAATTAGTTGTATTTATTGAGTGCTTACCATGTGCAGAGCAGTGTACTAAGCGCTTGGGAGAGTGTGAGATAACAGAGTTTGGTGGACATGTTCCCTGCCCACAAAATGTTGATGGTCTAGAGGAGGAAGGGATGGAATGCAAGTCCAATGTGGCAGTCAAAGGATTTGGCCAGCTAGGGTTTTATTTACTCCAGGGACCCCCATTTTAAAGGAGGGTTGAACTGACAAGTAATAAAATCGTGATATTTGGGAGAAGCATTGTGGTCTAGTGGAAAGAGCACGGGCTCGGGAGTCAGAGGACCTAATGTCTAATAGCGGCTCTGACAGCTGCTTGCTGTATGACCTTGGGCAAGTTACTCCAGTTCTCTGTGCCTGTTTCCTCAACTGTAAAATGGGGATTCAGTACCAGTTCTCCCTCCTACATAGGCTGGTGAACCCCAAGTGGACAGGGACTCTCGCACCAAAATGGCCCCAACTGGAAACCTTGTGAGACCCTGCTAGGTACATGCTTGCTTGGAAGAGAGGTGGAGAGATTTGGAGTGGGGATGGGCATTACGGGGAGGGGGTTGTTACACCAGAACTACCATATGCTGAGATCCACTAGCCAGAGAACAGTAGAGCATCCAACAGAATCCAGTGACCCAACAAAACCTGTCCCTTCTCCAAGCTCCAATTCAGACTAGAGTTTCAGCAGTCCTCGGATTCTAGAAAAATTCACCCAGCCAGTCCAGTGCTGATGTAAGCCTTCACTTGGGTTTAATCTTCTTCCCCTGGCTTTGGCAGGCAATCTGGCTAGACTTTGGCTCTCTCTGCCTCGGTTGGGGCCAAAGACTCAGAACTTCTGTCCTCCCTCTTGGTTTCTACATTACTACCGATTTCACAATTCCATCAGTCGAGCGATTCCCTTGGGAGTGTCTTTCTCTCTCCGTACAGACCCTCTCGGGACCAGGTCTAGGTTCTGGCCATGACATTATTTTCCCTGCTGGGTCTCCATCATAAACCCATCTTCACTTTGAGATTAGTTCTGACTCAGAGATTACCTGAGAGCTTTAAAGGGAAAACAACCCCCAAAACAATCACCCTAAAACCCCAGGGCCGACAATGTATGTTGAATGGACATTTTATGGAGATTGCTAATTCTAGAGAAAATCTTTCATAGGTTTAAAAGATAGTCCATTAGTCAGTCCATCAGTCAAATGTATTGAGTGCTTACTGGGTGCAGAGCACTGTCTTAAGTACTTGGGAGAGTATAACAGACATATTCCCTGCCCACAATGACCTTACAGTCTAGAAGACTGGGTCCATCATCCCTCTCTTCTCTTACTCACTTCTCCCCCATCCCCCGAGTTCTCCCATGCCTCTCCCACTTCAGCCAATCATGGGCCTGGGAGCCAGAAGGCCCTGGGTTCTAATTCTGGCTCTGCCACTTGCCTGCTATGTGACCATGGGCAAGTCTGTTTGGGTAGAGGGGGAGGCATACATTAATAGATCTTTTTTAAATCTTTAAATTCTATATTATAAATGACATTAATATCTGTTTCCCCCTCTAGACTGTAAGTTCATTATGGGCATAGAACATGCCTGCTAATTCTGCTGAATAGCAGAAGCACTCCCAAGTGCTTAGTACAGTGCTCTGCACATAGTAAGTGCTCAATAAATATGATGGATTGATTTATATAAAATAAATTACGGATAATATGCGCATGTTGTACATAAATGCTGTACATATGTATATAGGCCTCATGTCAAGTTGCTGGAGATTTGGATAGCTGTGAACTCCCCAAGAAGACAATAATAATAATAATAATAATAACAGTGATATTTATGGTATCTAACTACTTCCTATGCACCAAGCACTGTGATAAGTGCTGCGGTTGACACAAGATAATCTGATCAGATGCAATCCCTGTTCCTCATGGGGCTCCCAGTCTAAGGGGGAGGGAGGACAGAGAAGTTAGGTGACTTGCCCAAGGTCACACAGGCGGGTGATGCCCAGGCCTGGGCTAAGGTGGTAGGACTACTGTACACTGCTGCACTTTGTACCTGATGCAAGCTATGTTTCTGAAGCTCCGTCGTCAAGGCCTCAGAGCCCCTCCCCAAACTGTTTTCGATCTGCCTGGGCATGGGGAGGCATCCCATGTCAAGAACCTGGCCTTAATGTACTTTTTTGGTTTGCTTTCAGAGCTGCATGCTTTTGGGAGGAAGAAAGACAACGGATATCCCCCTGGAGGGTTACCTACTGACTCCCATCCAGCGGATTTGCAAATATCCCCTCCTCCTCAAGGTATCTTTCGGAAACCTTTCCTCCCTGCTGTTTTCGTCTCCCCTCATCCCCTCCCCCAACTGTTTTCGCAAGTTCTCGGTCTCTTCGGCCAAGGGGGTACAGAAGGTGACCCCAGTGAGGAAACCAGTTCACCCAAGGTGATCGGCCTGGGTCTTGCTTTCAGGATTTTTTTTTTAAATGATATTTGTCAAGTGCTTACTACATGCCAAACACTTGTTGGGATAGATGCGAGATTGTTCCCATCCCACATGGATGGGAACCCCCATTTTACTGATGAGGTAACTGAGACACGGAGAAATGAAGTGCTTTGTCCAAGGTCCCAAAGCAGACTGGTGGCAGACCCAGGATTAGAACCCAGCTCCTTCCAACTCTCAGGCCCATGGTCTATCCACTAGGCCACGCTGCTTCTCTACTGTTTTCTCCCAAGCCTTCCTGCTGGTATCTCTTTAGTCCCGTTGGGTAGGGATTGGCGGGGTTGGGAGGGGAGGTTTGACAGCTGTGTGCATCCATGCCATCTGAGCTGGCAGGATCAGTTTTGCTCTTTGCTGGACAGGTGGAGAATGTCTTCCAGTTCCACCAACTCAATGGGCATTATTTGGAATAGGGGCTGGAGCAGGGGGACCCATGTGGCCTTATTTATCCTCTCACCCCTCTGCTGTCAGCAGCTGCAACTCCAACTGTTTGTAAATAACTTGTGTCTCCGGCTGCTGAGCCATGTCTGTTCCTCTATTGTGTCCTCCCAGGCACTTGCTCCAGTGCTCTGCACAAATTAGATGCTCAGTACATATTGAGGACTTCCTTTCTCTCTGGAAGGGACTCTGGAGGCTTCAAGTGTGGCTGGAGAGGGAAGCTTGATGTGGGAAAATTATCAGCACAATTGGACCTAAAGCTTGAGAGAAATGAGACCTGACTTAAAATCAGGCTGTGGACAAAAAAGTGGGTAATATATGCGTTCATTCATTCAATCGTATTTATTGAGCACTTACTGTGTGCAGAGCATGTGGGAGAGTACAATATTCAAACAGACACAGTCCTTGCCCAGAACAAAGCTTTCAGTCTAGACAGGGAAACAGACTTTAATATAAATAAATAAATGACAGATGTGGACGTAAGTGCTGTGGGGCTGGAAGAGGGGATGAGTAAAGGGAGAAAGTCAGGGTGACAGGAGCGAGAGAAGAGGAAAGGAGGGCTTAGGGAAATCCTCTTGGAGGAGATGTGCCTTCTATAAGGCTTTGAAGCAGGGGAGAGCAATTGACTGTCCGATATAAGGTTATAACACCACCTTCCCCACACCCTTCTTGTCCCTAGGAATCATGTCTAGTGACTCTATTGTAATCTCCCAAGAGCTCAGTACAACACTCTGAAATCAATCAGTGGCATTTATTGAATGCTTTGGTGCACATGTTACCTGCCCCAAACCGGCTTTCGGCCTAGAGCACAAAGTAAGTGCTCAATCAGTGTCATGAATTGACTGAGTGACTTTGGGAGGGGGAGGTAATGTGTTATCTGCCTGAAAGAGTAGGGTGAGGATATTTTGGGACAACTCTCACCAAAAGGAGAAGATAGATCTGGGGGCTTAGTTGGGAGTAGAAAACAGAACGGGGGAGAACTCCCTCCCAGCAGCTGATGGACTAAACAGACCACAGGAAATGGGGATTAAGTAGTGCAGCCAAGGTAGTGCAGGCGGTTTGCATTCCTGACAAAGTGTCTCCGCAGTGTTTATGTTTCCCCGTTCCCATTTTGCTGTGGGTTCCTTGATTTGTCAGCCTCCAGCTGGGTTTGTAGCGGATTTGAGAAAAGATGCGGATGGTGGAAATTGAAAGTCAGATCTGACTCGGACTCTTGAAGAGTCCTCAAATAGCCCTTCCAGGGCAGATCAATCAATCAATCGATGGTATTTATTGAGCACTTACTGTGTAAAATCAGTCAATAAGTCAGTGGTATTTATTGCAGGCTTACTCTCTACAGAGCACTGTATGGAGCCCTTGGGAGAATATAATACAACAAAGTTAGCAGACACGTTCCCTGCCCATAATGCGCTTACAATCTAGAGGCAAGGTGTAGCGAATAGAGCACGGGACTGAGAGTCAGAAGGCCATAGGATCTAATCCTGAATCCGCCACTTCTCCTCTGTCTGGCATTGGGCAAGTCACTTCACTTCTCTGTGCCTCAGTTACCTGATCTGTAAAATGGGGATTAAGACTGTGAGCCCTTTGTGTGACAGGGACCGTGTCCAACCTGATTTGCGTGTATCCACCTCAGTGCGTGCTTAACAAATATCATAATAATAATTATTATTATTAGAGGACTACAGATGACTTGAGAGAATTCCCAGTTCTGGGCCACTCCTCGACTCCAGAGCAATATGTGGCCACTTAGAGTGGGAGGTAGGCCAACATTGTAGTAATAATAATAATGATGGCATTTATTAAGTGCTTACTATGTGCAAAGCACTGTTCTAAGTGCTGGGGAGTTTACAAGGTGATCAGGTTGTCCCACAAGGGGCTCACAGTCTTAATCCCCCATTTTACAGATGAGGTAACTGAGGCACAGAGAAGTTAAGTGACTTGCCCTAAGTCACAAAGCTGACAATTGGCAGAGCCGGGATTTGAACCCATAACCTCTGACTCCAAAGCCCGTGCTCTTTCCACTGAGCCATGCTGCTTCTCTCCCAAGTGCTTAGTACAGTGCTTTGTACACAGTAAGCACTCAGTAAATACGATTGACTGAATAACAATAATGATAATTGTGGTATTCCTTAAGTGCTAACTATGGGACAAGCATTGCACTTAGTGCTAGGGTTGATTACGAGGTAATCAGGGCAGACTGAGTACTTATCTCACATGGGGCTCCTGGTCTAACAGGTAGGGAGAATAGGTACTTCAACCCCCATTTTAAGGTGAAGAAACCTAGGCACAAGAGGGTAACTGACTGGCCCAAGGTCACTCGATTGGTAAATGGCAGGATTAGAACCCTGGTTATCTGGCTTCCAGAACTGTGTTCTTTCCACTAGACAGCACAGCTCCTCTGTTCTCTGTTTTTTTTTTATGGTATTTGTTAACCACATACTATGCGCCATATGTTGCCAACTTGTACTACCCAAGCGCTTAGTACAGTGCTCTGCACACAGTAAGTGCTCAATAAATACGATTGAATGAATGAATGTGCCAGGCACTGTACTAAGGGCTGGGGGAGATCCAAGCTAATCAGGTTGGACACGGTCCCTGTCCCACTTGGGGCTCACAGTCTTAATCCCCAATTTACAGAGGAGGGAACTGAGGCACAGAGAAGTGAAATGGCTTGCCTCAGATCATACAGCAGTCAAGTGGCAGAGCCAGGATTAGAACCCAGATCCTTCTGACTCCCTGGACCATATTCTGTCCTCGAGGCCATGCTGCTTCTCAAAGTCATGGCTCAAGGACCGCTACTTTCCCAGCAAAGGTTTCAGGTTGCCTCTCCAACTCCCCTCCGCCCCCGTCCCGTCCCACGACCTTTCTCCAGACCTGTGCGACTCCCTCTCCCTTTTTCTAAAATTTATTTAAAACTTGGCCAGAGAGATCGGAGAAGTGTCTGAGGAGAGGAGCCGCAAAGAAATGTTCATTCAACGATTTCCCAAGAATAGATTGCGTAGCCTGTCAGCTGCTCGAAGCCGCCTGTCAGCAATCTCGCCCGACCTTGACATTTTCTCACTGGAGGGAGCTTTCTAGCTGCTCTGAAGATACCTTTTATCTGATTTGGACACAGACAGCGCAGCCAGTTGGGCAGGGGAGGTTTAGGATGTGCTGGGAAAATTTTGCCCCGAACTCCAGAGGAATGATCCCAGCTTCCCACTGCCCACTGGATTGGTTGGAAGTGCTGGGTCTTCTGTTGAGGGATACATTTAGAAACAACTGACTGATAATAATAATAATAATGATGGTTGTGGTATTTGTTAAGCGCTTACTATGTGCCAAACATTGTACTAAGCGCTGGGGTGGATAAAAGCAAATCGGGTTGGACACAATCTCTGTCCCTCTTGGGGCTCACTGGGAAGTTAAGTGACTTGCACAAGGCCACACAGCAGACAAAGTGGCGGATGCAGGATTAGAACTCGTGATCTTGTGACTCCCAGTCCCGTGCTCTATCCACTATACCATGCTATTTCCCGAGACTCCGCTCTTTCCTTTCTTTGCCCAGAAACTATTCCGGTGCCCAGGTTTGCAGTATCAGTTCAGCTTCTGCTCTTCTACTCCTGCTTTATTGTCTCCTGATGCTGAGTGTACTTGAGTCCGGCCCGGATCGGTTTTCTAAAACATCACACTGCCCGAGTCTCCCCACTCCTCGGAAACCTCCAGTGGTTGCTTATTCCTCTGGGCATCAAGCAGAAATTCCCGACCCTTAGCTTTAAAGCATTCAATCAGTTTATCAGTGGTATTTATTGAGCACCTACTGTGTACAGAGCACTGTACTAAGTGCTTGGGCAAATATAATACAACCAAATTAGCAGTCACGTTCCCTGCCCATGAGGAGTTTTCAGCCCAGAAAGGGAGACAGGCATTAATCTAAATAAATAAGTAACGATACAGGCAGAAGTGCTGTGGGGCGGAGGATAGGCTGGCTCTATTAAACAGCATCAGTCAATCAACTCTCTCTCTCTTTTCCACTCTCCTACTACAGCCAAGCTCACACTTTTTGTTCCTCCCAACCCAACCTACTCACTGTGTCTCCTTGTCTCTCCCATCGCCAACTTCTTGTTCATGCTGTCCCTTCAGGCCAGAACTCTCTCCCCATCCTCAAAGTCCCTCTGAGATCACCTCTCTTCTAGGAGGCATTCCCTGATTCCCATCTCATCCTCTCATCCTATTTACTATTAGCCACTCCGTGCCACCAAAGTGCTACATCCCCGTAACATTTATGTACCTTTCTTGTATATTCTATTTCTCTGTCTATCCGTGGTTTAAGCGACTGTTTCCCCAGCTAGGCTGTAAGCACCGTAAGGACCACGTCTGCTCACTTAACTGGACTTTGTACAGTGCTCTGCACGCAGTAGCGGCCTGGTAAATACTAGTAATTGACTGAAGGAGTGACCTTGGCATCTAGATTTTTCCAGATTTTGCAAGATGAACTAGAGTCCCAAGCCGTACTTTGTGCATCACCACTCCAGGGTGAACCCCAGCAGTTTGCGAACTCATGCGTTGGGGAAATAGGAGAAGAATTTGCAAATATTACTACTGCTACTACTAATAATAAAAAAGCACACACACCGGCGTTTAAAAACCCATCATTGCAGGCCCTGTTTTCAATTTTCCGGCTCATTGATGTGAGCCCTCTCTCAGCATCTCAACTATTTCTCTAATGATTTTCTTTTATTAGTTTCTGTCGGATTCTCCCCCTCACCTGGGTCCTGGTTCTCAGACAGACATGGCTGGGATGAACTCTAAGGCTCGTGATGGGGAAATTTCCCTTGTGGTGTAATGTGGGGCACACCTAAGTTTTGTTGGATCACATTGCACTTAGTACAGTGCTCAGCACACAGTAAGTGTTCAGTAAATTCGATTGATTGATTGATTACATTAAGACCAGTGAGGGGGTGCTAGGGACCCGACGACTCTCAGACCCCCTACTTTATTCTGCTTGGGGACATTGAGGATTGGGGGAGTTTAGAGTTTCTGTTCTTCCCAATTTCCTTCACCTGCCTTCGGGAGGAGGGGCCCCAGTGGAAAGGAAATAAATTGCCGATTAACCTTTTGCTTGGAATCAGCTCAGTCCTAAGTCTGAGAGAGTGGATTGGTGGAAATCAGAAGGACCTGGGTTCTAATCCTCGTTCTGCCACTTGTCTGACGTGTGACCTTAGGCAAGTCACTTCACTTCTCTGATCCTCAGTTCCCTCATCTGTAAAATGGGGATTAAGACGGTGGGCCCCGTGAGGGACAGGGACTGTGCCCAACCTGATTAACTCATATTTACCCCAGTGCTTAGAACAGTGCTTGGCACATAGTAAGTGCGTAACAAGTACTATTATTATTATTATTATTATTAACAAGACTGCGCGTCCCATGTGGGACCTGGACTGTGTCCAATCTGATTAACTTGTATCTACCTTAGCTCTTAGTACAGGACCTGACACATAGTACGCAATTAACAAATACCCTTAAAAATGGAGAGAGAGAAAGGCAGAGAGCGAGAGAGAGAGATTTCTGCCCTTATTTCTCCTCTCATGTTACCCAGGACTGGACCCCCAGTGTCTGAATTTGAGATGTATTGGCCTGCTTCTCAGCACATGACTTGGCTTCCCAGCCTAAGCTGTGTGAACACAAGAAGGTAAAATCAATAAGGTCATCGAGCCAGAGACATCTTTAACGCCGGACAACCGACAGCCCGGGCGCCAAGAATGGCGGATGAACATGAGATTGTAGCACTAGACTAGAAGCTCCTTGAGGTCAGGGATCATGTCTCTCAACTCTATTCAATCAATTGATCATAATTATTGAGCACTTACTGAGTGCAGAGCACTGTCCTAAGCGCTTGGGTGAGAAGCAGCGTGGCTCAGTGGAAAGAGCACGGGCTTTGGAGTCAGAGGTCATGGGTTCAAATCCAGGCTCTGCCACTTGTCAGCTGTGTGACTTTGGGCAAGTCACTTAACTGCTCTGTGCCTCAGTTGCCTCATCTGTAAAATGGGGATTAAGACTGTGAGCCCAACACGGGCCAACCTGATCACCTTGTAACCTCCCCAGTCCTTAGAACAGTGCTTTGCACATAGGAAGCACTTAATAAATGCCATTATTATTATTATTATTATTATTGTTATTATAATGTAACCGAGTTGGTAGACACCATCCCTGCCTGCGAGGAAAATCATTGTGGTAGTGGATAGAGCATAGGCTCGGGAGTCAGAAGGACTTGGGTTTTAATCCTGGCTCTGTCCTTTCTCAGCTGTGTGACCATGGGGAAGTCGCTTCACTTCTCTGTGCCTTGGTTACCTCATCTGTAAAATCAGGATTAAGACCGTGAGCCCCACGTGGGACATGAACTGTGTCCATCCCAATTAGGTTGTATCTTGTATCTATCCCAGTGCTTAGTGCGGTGCCTGGCACATAGTAAGAACTTAACCAATACCATAAAAAAAGGA
Organism: Tachyglossus aculeatus; assembly: GCF_015852505.1. Taxonomy (NCBI): domain Eukaryota; kingdom Metazoa; phylum Chordata; class Mammalia; order Monotremata; family Tachyglossidae; genus Tachyglossus; species Tachyglossus aculeatus. The sequence continues at coordinate 8,575,196 of NC_052073.1, read as the reverse complement.
GCTTACACTCTAGAGTGTTATACTCTCCTTGGAGTTTAGGTATTGTAATCCCCAAGAATTTAGCACAGTGCTCCGTAAACAGAAAGTGTTCAGCAAAATCCATTGATTGATTTATGAGCTCAGGGCATTTATGAGCTCAGTAAGTGCTCAATAAATATGATTGATTAATCAGAGTTGATAGACATGACCCCTGACCTCAAGGAGCTTCTAGTCTGGTGCTACAATCTCATGTTCTTCTGCCATTCTTGAGGCCCTGGGGCTGTCGGTCCTCCAGGGCCAAAGATGTCTCGGGCTCGATGACCTTGGTGATTTTTTTGTTGACCCCTCTGCAGTGACACCCTTTGTTTGAGTGGGAGATGAATGTGGCCATTGCAGTTTAGCTCGTTCCCCGTGCTTAATTTTGTGGTTTGTATTGCAGCTTTGTCTTGCTTCTGGTGTTCAGGCCGTTATGGCTTCTCTGGTGCTACGTTCTGGGGTGGCTTACTGGAGAGTCAGCTGAGCTGTGGCTCAGTCTTGATAATAATGGTAGTGATATCTGTGGTATTTGTTAGTGCTTACTATGTGCTGGGCACTGTACTAGGCGCTAGAGTAGATACAAGGTAATCAGGTTGGACACGGTCCCTGTCCCGCATAGGGCTCACAGTCTTACTCCCCATTTTACAGATGAGGGAACTGAGGCACAGGGAAGTGAAGTCCTCTAGACTGTAAGCTCGTTGTGGGCAGGGAATGCATCTGTCTATTGTTGTGCCGGCCACTGTACTAAGTGCTAGAGTAGATACAAGGTAATTGGGTTGGACACAGTCCCTGTCCCGCATAGGGCTCACAGTCTTACTCCCCATTTTACAGATGAGGGAACTGAGGCACAGAGAAGTGAAGTCCTCTAGACTGTAAGCTCACTGTGGGCAGGGAATGCATCTGTATATTGTTGTGGCTGTATTCTTAATAAATACAATTGACTGAATGACTCCATCATATTTACTGAGTGCTTACGAAGTGCAGAGCAGAACACAGAGAACTGTGTTGGCTCCACCCCTTGCCTGCTGCGTGTCCTTGAGCAAGTCACGGCACTTCTCTGGGTCCGTTTCCTCTTCTGAAAAACGGGCAAGTCACATACCTTCTGTGTGCCTCAGTTTGCTCATCAGTAAAATGGGGATTCACTACCCATTCTCCCTCCTCCTTAGATTGAGCCCCATGTGGGATAGAGACTGTATTCAGTCTGACTACCCCAGTGCCTAGAAAAGTGATTGACAAGTAGTAAGTACTTAAAACGTATCATAGAAAATGTGTATTAAAGACTTGTTTTCCTTCTCCCTTAGACTCGGAGCCCTATGTGGGATAGGGACTGTGTTAGATCTGATGGTATCGAATTGGCCCCACTCCTTAGCACAGTGCTTAGTAAACTCTAAACAGATATCACAGTCATTATTGTTATTATTAAAGGGGTCTGAATGAATGAGAAGCAGTGTGGTCTAATGGATAGAGAGCACATTCCTGGGAGTCACATTTATAAATACATTTATCCTCATCTGTAAAATGAGGATTAAGACTGTGAGCCCCATGTGGGACAGGGACTTTGTCTAACCTGATTAATTTGTGTTCATTCAATCATATTTATTGAGTGCTTACTGTGTATTCATTCATTCAGCGTATTTATTGAGCACTTACTGTATCTATTCCAGCACTTAGAACAGTGCCTGGCACATCGTAAGCACTTAAATACCATTTAAAAAATGAAGATTTCTCACTGGAAGTTCCCCCCCACCTATTGATCAATATGCCGCTTTCTCCTCGGGGCTCCTAGGACTTTGGGTGTCCATCGCCGCTGGGTATACGTGGGGTTAGATCCTTGGACTCCATTTTGTTTTTTCAAATAACCTGAAGAATGGGCACAATTCACAAAATTCTCAGTTTGCTAGCCTTTCCGTCCCCCAAGCCCCACTCCCCGACTCTGCAGGTGAAGATCAGTGATATCAGGAGTCACTGGAAATCTGATATTGCATTTCCTCTCATTGTGACCTAGAAATCTTGGGCTTTGGCACTGTCTCCACATCCTAAACCACAGCTCGGGTGAATTTCTGAGTTTCGCCCACAGTGTTTTGGAGTGAAGCTTCTATTTTGCCGATTCTCCCAAATAGGATTAGTCAGTTATTCAGCAGGTGGGTATATCGAGTGTTCACGGGTGCAGAATTTCGCTGGAGGCCCTGGAGTTGAGAGTTCAGCTAGAAGACTCTCTGTCTCTCTCCACCCTATTCCCCGGTGATTCCATCTCTCTTACCTGTATATATGTATATATGTTTGTACATATTTTTTACTCTATTTATTTATTTATTTTATTTGTACATATCTATTCTATTTATTTTATTTTGTTAGTATGTTTGGTTTTGTTCTCTGTCTTCCCCTTTTAGACTGTGAGCCCACTGTTGGGTAGGGACTGTCTCTATGTGTTGCCAATTTGTACTTCCCAAGCGCTTAGTACAGTGCTCTGCACATAGTAAGCGCTCAATAAATATGATTGATGATGATGATGATGATGATGATGATGATGATGAGGGGCCGGTGAGTTGGAGAATCTGCAGCAGCACTGGAGTATCTATCGCTTAAGCAGGGTGGGAGACCCAGTAGACAAGCAGGTTACCTAATGGATAGAGCACGGGTCCGGGCGTTAGAAGGGCCTGGGTTCTAATCCCGGCTCTGCCGCTTGTCTGCTTTGTGACCTTGGGCAAGTCCCTTCACTTCTCTGGGCCTCAGTTCCCTCATCTGTAAAATGGGGATTAAAACTGTGAAGCCTCATGTAGGATTAGGTTGTAGCTACCCCGGTACTTATTATAGTTCCTGGCACATAGTAAGTGCTTAACAAATAAAGAAAAGTGGAGGAATTCTCATCCTGCTCATGAAACTCTCAGGTTGAGGAACAGCATGGCCTAGTGGATAGAGCACAGGCTTGGGAATCAGAAGGACCTGGGTTCTAGTCCTGGCTCTGCCACTTGTCTGCTGTGTGACCTTGAGCAAGTCACTTCACTTCTCGGTTCCTCAGTTACCTCATCTGTAAAATGGGTTTCGACTGTGAGTCCCATGTGGGACATGGACTGTGGCCAACCTAATTACCTTGTTTCTACACCATTAGTAGACCAGTGCCTGACACACAGTAAGCCCTCAATAAATACCTTTTAAAAAAATAGCCTTTTTTGTTGTTGTTAAAGCGCTATTTTTTCCCAAAAGAACTGTAGTTAGAAGCCAGGTTAGAGAGAGAAGGAAGAAGGGAGCCAGCCATGGGGACTGCTTGGAAAAATTATGCGTTTTCTGGTTTTTTTTTTTGGGTGGGGGGGGGGAGTGAGGGGAGAAAGGGGTGTTTGTTTTTTTGTAAACAGGTGACCACTGAAAATTTCCTGTGGATCACTACCTTTAGGATGGAACTGAGGGCCATGCATGCATTGGTCAATGAACTTGGCATGTTTTGTGTCTGTCTTTGTATTCCAGGCAGTCCATGTTGGAGCGGTCCTAAATCAGGATGGCACAATTGCTTCCCTAAGAATTTTCTCATCTTGATTTTTATCTTTCCTATTTCTGCCTTTGAGGACAAAAGTTAAGAGATTTGTCCAAGGTCACACAGCAGGCAATGGGCAAAGCTATGATCAGAACTCAGGTTTTGGGTTCTGTGTTCCTTCCTGTATCCTGTCCATAGGCCATGCTGCTTCCATCTCTCTTGCCAGCTTCCCCCAACCTGGCCATTTGTTTGAGCCCTCCCCTCCCACCCCACCTCTACCTCTTGGTGGTGACCGAGAAAGAAAAAAAGAAAGAGCCAAACAAGAAAACCTTTGTTTGTTTTTGTTCTAGAGACAATGCCCTCCTGTGCGCTTCCCAATGAGTCTGGCAGCCTATTTTCTTTGAGTGTCTAGGCTCGTGGGTGGCACTGTGCCATGTGCCATGGCTGGCACGCTACAATAAACATTTGTCGGAGGAGAAGAGGGTGTTATGACATCTTGTCAGTCAGTCAGTTTTATTTATTGGGCACTGAACTGAGCGCTTGGGAGAGTACAATGTAACAATATAACAGACATGTTCGCTGCCCACAATGAGCCTCCAGTCTAGAGGGGCTAGGGAAGCTGGTGTGTTTTTGTTTACGACACAGCCACTTCCCTTCTTCCAGGAAACCCTTTACCTCTTGCTCTGAAACCACAAGGACTCAGTCTCTGCAAGCACGACTAGGCAACTGGGGCAGTCGAGGGGCATCTTGGCCCTCTCAGCCTCTCCTCCTCCGCCCACAGGAGTTCACCACAGTCCCTGATGCGGCCTTAAAGCTGCTTCTCTCTGAGGAGTCCCAAGGGAACCCTTTTTGGCCGGCTCTGTTGATATAAATAAACTGTCTCTGTGGAGCTGAGACTCATTCTCTTCTGGGTGGTCAGATCTCGGGCATGGGGCTGGGCAGTATTCTGGGGAGCAACGTGGCCCTCTGGAAAGAGCACGGGTGTGAGAGTCAAGACTGTAAGCTCGTTGTGGACAAGGAACGTGTCAGCCAACCAACTCGGATCTATCAAATTCTCCCAAGCGCTTAGTATGGTGCTTTGCACACAGTAAGTGCTCAATGGATGCGATTGATTGATTGGGACTTGGATTATAATCCTGATTCTGCCCGATGCCTGTTGGGTGGCCTTGGGCAAGGCACTTCTCTGTGCCTCAATTTCCTCATCTGTAAAATGGTGATGCAATCCCTGTTCTCCCTCCCTTGAGCCTCGGTTTCGGTGATGATTTTGTAAAGTTCAAATTGCTTCCCTGAGCATTTTCCCTGCAGAGATTCCCTGGAGAGGGTGGTATTGGGGAATGGACTCTTCACTGAACAAAATCCCTCAGCAGCAACTGTAACTCCAATAATACTACTACTAATTTTTAATAATGGCATTTGTTAAGCGCTTACTATGTGCAAAGCATTGTTCTAAGTAATGAGGGGGATACAAGGTGATCAGGTTGTCTCATGTGGGGCTCACGGTCTTATTCCCTATTTTACAAATGAGGTAACTGAGGCTCAGCGAAGTTAAGTGACTTGCCCAAGGTCACACAGCGAACGTGGCGGAGCTGGGATTCGAACGCCGAGCTCTGACTCCCAAGCCCATGCTCTTTCCACTGAGCCACGCTGCTTCAAATAAATGATGGCCTTTGTTAAGCGCTTACTATGTGCAAAGCACTGATCTAAGCGCTCGGGGAGATACAGGGTGATCAGGTTGTCCCACGTGGGGCTCACAGTCTTAATCCCCATTTTACAGATGAGGTAACTGAGGCACAGAGAAGTGACTTGCCCAAAGTCACACAGCTGACAATTGGCGGAGCCGGGATTTGAACCCATGACCTCTGACTCCCAAGCCCGTGCCTTTTCCACTGAGCCACGCTGCTCTAAGAAAAGCTTCTCCTCTTCCTCCCCATCTCCCTCCAAGTCTGATTCTTCCTGCATGTTTCTTGGATGCCCGCAAAGCACAGCAAACTCTCAGTTACCGATTTAATTATCAACCTGGGGATTATCCCGGGCCAATTTTTTAGGAAAGACTAGTTTGGTCAAAACTCCTTGAAGGCAGGGATCGGGTCTACCAATTCTCTTGCATTGCTCTCTCCCAAGTAGTTAGTACAGTGTTCTGTCTTCCCCTCTTGACTGTAAGTTCGTTGTGGGCAGGGAATGTGTCTATTATATTGTTCTGTCGCACTCTCCCAAGTGCTTAGTACAGTGGTCATATCTGTAATTTATTGATTTATTTGTATTAATGTCTTTCTCCCCCTCTAGACTGTAATCTTGTTGCTGGCAGGGAATGTGCTATTTATTTTACTTGTACATATCTATTCTATTTATTTCATTTTGTTAGTATGTTTGGTTTTGTTCTCTGTCTCCCCCTTTTAGACCGTGAGCCCACTGTTGGGTAGGGACTGTCTCTAGATGTTGCCAATTTGTACTTCCCAAGCGCTTAATACAGTGCTCTGCACACAGTAAGCGCTCAATAAATACGATTGATTGATTGATTACCATATTGTACTCTCCCAAACTCTTAGTGCAGTGCTCATAAGACTGTAAGCTCGTTGTGGGCAGTGAATGTGCCCATTTATTGTTGAACTGAACTCTTCCAAGCACTTAGTACAGTGTTCTGCACACAGTATGTGCTCAATAAATAAATGAATGAATGAAACTGTAATTTATTGATTTATTTATATTAACGTCCGTCTCCCCCTCTAGCCTGTAAGCTCATTGTGGACAGGGAGTGTGTTGATTGTTGTACTCTCTCAAACCTTAATACAGTGCTTTGCATGCAGAAAGTGCTCAATAAATACGATTGACTGACTAACTGGACACCCCAAGCTCTGCTCACCAGTTGAGGGTGTCTCTTGTTCCCTCCAGAGCCTGTTTTCTAAGCTCTTGGCTGGTTTAATGGGCTAGAATGCCACCAGACCGTAAGCTCCTCGAGGGCAGGCAGACCGTAAGCTCTCTGCTGACTCTTTCCGACTCTTCCAGGTGCATAGTGCAGTGCTCTGCACAGAATCAGTGCTCAATAAATATCGTAGATGACTCACACTTTACTCCCCCTGTATTCCCACAGAGGAGACCGGACTGATCCATTTTTAAGTCTCGTTGGCAAGACTGCAGTGCATTTTTCTTAGGGGCAAGAGATATGTCATCCTTGGCAGCTGGATGTGCAACAGTCTTTGAAGAGCGCGCTGTCAGTTGTAGGAGCCGGATCTTTCTCTTTCTGGGCTGACATTCCCGGGTGGAAGTGTTTATTTGGTGGAGGTGTTTATTTGGTGGAGATGTTTATTTGTTGTCGTCTGGCCCTAGCTGAGAATGAACAGGGCATCAGATAATGAGTCAGGCAGAGAGTCGAGGTTAAAGAAACCTCCAGAGAGAAGGGTGGGTTAAGCAGAAATGATTTATCTATGTGACTCAAGCAATCAATCAATGGTTCTTATTGAGCACTTACTGTGTACTGCATTTAGAGCACTGTACTAAGCAGTCAGCGGTGTTTTTTGAGGGCTTACTTGGTGTGCAGAGTGCTTTACTAATCCATCAATGGAATTTATTGAGCTTGCAGAGCACTGTACTAAGCAATCAATCAATGGTATTTATTGAGCACCTACTATGTGCAGAGCACTGTGTTGAGCAACAGTATTTATTGAATGCTTTCTGTGTGCAGAGCACTATACTAAGCATTCGGTCAATCGATGGTATCTATAGAGCACTTCATCATAATCAATCGTATTTATTGAGCGCTTACTGTGTGCAGAGCACTGTACTAAGCGCTTGGGAAGTCCAAGTTGGCAACATATAGAGACAGTCCCTACCCAACAGTGGGCTTACAGTCTAAAACGGGGAGACAGAGAACAAAACCAAACATACTAACAAAATAAAATAAATAGAATAGATACGTACAAATAAAATAAATAAATAAATAGAGTAATAAATATGTACAAGCACTTACTGGCTGCAGAGCACTGTACTAAGCTATCATTCAATCAGTGGTATTTATTGGGCACTTAGTGTGTGCAGCGCACTGTATTAAGCTCTTGGGAGAATGCACTACAACAGACTCGGTCGGCGTGTTCCCACCTTGAAGAGCTTACGGTCTGAAGTGGGGAGACCGACATTCAAATAAATTAAGGAGGCGAGCGTAAGTGCCGTGTGTAGGGTGAATATCAGGTGCCTAAAGAGTGCAGATCCAAGTGCAGAATGGATGCAGAAGGAAGAGAGAGTAGGGCAAATCAGGGCTTAGTCAGGGAAGGCTTCTGGAGGATATTTACCTAGCAAGTCACTTCTACATAACTTAGTGACGTCACTTGTTTTTCAACGGTCAGTGTAAGGAGACGGACTGTAGCTACTTTCCAAATCCACTGAGCAATGAACAAGAGAATCTAGGCTGAAAAGAAAGCAGCTTGGCCTAGTGGAAAAAGTACGGGCCTGGGAATCAGAGGACCTGGGTTCTAATCACAGCTCTGCCAGTTGCCAGCTGTGTGACCTTTAACTTCTCTGTGCCTCAGTTTCCTCATCTATAAAATGGGGATTAAGACTATGAGCTCTATGTGGGACAGGGACCGCGTTCAACCCAATTATTTTCTATCTACCCCAATCCTACCCATAACTCACTATACGTCAATCTCGCCTGTCCTGCCATCGACCCCCAGCCCACGTCCTCCTGCTGGCCTGGAATGGCCTCCCTCCGCACATCCGCCAAGCTAGCTCTCTTCCTGCCTTCAAAGCCCTACTGAGAGCTCACCTCCTCCAGGAGGCCTTCCCACACTGAGCCCCCTTTGTCCTCTCCTCCTCCCCATCCCCCCCACCCTACCGCCTTCCCCTCCCCAGAGCATCTGTATATATGTTTGTACAGGTTTATTACTCTATTTTACTTGTACATATATACTGTTCTATTTATTTTGTTAATGATGTGCATCTAGCTTTATTTCTATTTATTCTGATGACTTGACACCTGTCCACATGTTTTGATTTGTTGTCTGTCTCCCCCTTCTAGACTGTGAGCCCATTGTTCGCTAGGGACCGTCTCTATATGTTGCCAACTTGTACTTCCCAAACACTTAGTAGAGTGCTCTGCACACAGTAAGCGCTCAGTAAATACAATTGAATGAATGAATGAATGAATCTACCCCAGTGCTTAGAACGGTGCCTGGAACATAGTAAGTGCTTACCCTGTATTCTAGTATACCAGTATTATTATTATTATTCCCTGCCCACAAGTAGCTTACAGTGATGTTAGCGTAGATAGCTCCCTGCTCTCTCAGCCATTTGGTTTTTCTTGTAAATAGGAGAAACAGCGTGGCTCAATGGAAAGAGCCCGGGCTTTGGAGTCAGAGGTCATGGGTTCAAATCCAGGCTCTGCCAATTGTCAGCTGTGTGACTTTGGGCAAGTCACTTCACTTCTCTGGGCCTCAGTCACCTCATCTGTAAAATGGGGATTAAGACTGTGAGCCCCTCGTGGGACAACCTGATCACCTTGTATCCTCCCCAAGGACAGTGCTTTGCACATAGTTAGCCCTTAATAAATGCCATCATCATTATTGTTATTATCAGGGAATCGGTTGGGATGGGAGTCATCGGTACATCTCTCCTAGGTTAACTTCTGGCCGTTTTGTCTTGGAAGGAACTGGCCAAGAGGACACCTGGCAAACACCCTGACCATCCAGCGGTCCAGAACGCTCTCCAGGCCATGAAGACGGTTTGCAGCAACATTAATGAGACCAAGCGACAGATGGAGAAGCTGGAAGCGTTGGAGCAGCTCCAGTCCCACATAGAAGGCTGGGAGGTAGGGGTTGAGTCTGTTGACGCAAATCCCCTGTGCACACAGGGCCTGGGGGAGATAAAAGGGGTAGGGGGCACGGACAAGGGGCCAGAGAGTGATGTGGAGAGGCCCGGAACTTTGAAACTAAAGTAGATTTCTTCCAATCATTCATTTATTCATTGAATCATGTTTATTAATAATGATGGCATTTATTAAAGCGCTTACTATGTGCAACACACTGTTCTCCGCACTGGGGAGGTTACAAGATGATCAGGTTGTCCCACGGGGGTCTCACAGTCTTCATCCCCACTTGTTAACTGAGGCCGAGAGAAGTTAAGTGACTTGCCCAAAGTCACACAGCTGACAATTGGCGGAGCCGGAGTTTAAACCCATGACCTCTGACTCCAAAGCTCGGGCTCTTTCCACTGAGCCATGCTGCTTCTCATTCATTTATTGAGCGCTTACTGTATGCAGAGCACTGTACTAAGCGCTGGGGAGAGTACACTACAACAACAAACAGACTTCCAGTCCACCCTGAACCCCACCTTCCAAGACAATTATCATCAATGGGGGATAAGAACACAGATCTGGGACTCAGAAGGACCCGGGTTCTAATCCTGGCCCCACCACTTGTCTGATGGGTGATCTTGGGCTGGTCTCTTCCCCGAGCCTCAGTTACATCATCTGTACAACAGGGATTAAGGCTGGGAGCCCCATTTGGGACATGGACTATGTCCAGCTTGATTAGCTTGTATCTTCCCCAGCGCTTAGTACAGTGCCTGGTATATAGTGAGCGCTTAACAAATATCATTTAAAAAAATCCCGATCCACCCAGAATCACCCATCCATCATCATGGTGCCCTCCATAATCACCCTTGGTATTTATTGAATGCTTTCTGTGTGCCGAGTACTGTACTGAGCACTTGGAAGAGTACAATATAGCTGGTAGTCAAGAACCTGACCCTTGAGGAGCTTGTGTGCAGAGTTGATCAATCAGTGGTATTGATTGAGCACTTTTTAAAAAATCATACTTGGTAAGTGCTTACTAGGAGCACTTACTCTATGCAGAGCACTGTTCTGAGTACTTCAGAGAGTACAATAGAGCTAATAGACAAGATCCTCCAGGGTAATCGATCAATCAGTGGTATTTATTGAGTGCTTACTGTGTGCAGAGCGCTGTACTGAATGCTTGGGAGAGAACAGGAGAATAACTAGACCCGATCCATGCCCTCAAGGAGTTTACGATTAGGCAGAGGGGGAGTAGACTTCTAGACTGTGAGCCCACTGTTGGATAGGGACCATCTCTATATGTTGCCAACTTGTACTTCCCAAGCGCTTAATACAGCGCTCTGCACACAGAAAGCGCTCAATAAATACGATTGAATGAATGAATGAGTAGAGGTGCATGGTGCAGACTTTAAAGAGAGTAAAGATAACTCAGAAAGCTAAGAAATAAAGATAACTGAGGAGCAGAGTAGTCCAATGGAAAGAGCACGGCGCGCTTAGGGATTAATCCCCATTTTACAGATGAGGGAACTGAGGCAAAGAGAAGTGACTCGTCCAAGGTCACCCGGAAGTCAACTGGCGGATCTGGGATTAGAACCCAGGTCTGCACATAGTAAACGGCTCAATGAGTACTATTGATTGATTGATTCATACTCTCCAGCTGGCAACATTGTTTGATTCATCCTCTCCAACTGGCCAAGACATCCTGCTGGGTCCCTCCAGTGAGGGCTTGGGTCCTTTGGGGACCACATTAGCTTAGTACAGTGCTCTGCACACAGTAAGCGCTCAATAAATCTGATTGATTGATTGATTGACAGCAGGAAGTTAGTGGTGCGAACTGGCATTTCCGGGGCCTTGCGCCTGGCAGGGTTGACATCTCAGATCGCCTTCGGCTGAACAAATCCCTCAGCGGAGGACATTGCTCATCGTCCGGGGTGGCGGGGGCAGGCGCGTCAACTTCCTCTTGCTTTGACCTCTGGCCGAGCGCCTGAGTTGGCTCCGACCCCATCCCCGGTTTTATTTTCGTGGCAGTTGATCATTCTTTTTCCCTCAAAGCTGTTTTTGGCCTGTGGCTGGAGACAAGGGAGTGGCCCAGATCCCCAGCTGTGTGGTTCTTGGACCCAGGAAGCTCCTGCCTCCCCTCCCAGAGAGCGCTCAGGACATCCAGTCTCCCAGAAGCAGTTTTCAAAAATCATTTTGGGGTCGGAAGTGAGAAATGGGAGGAAATGATGGTGGGGATTTGGGGGCGGCGGAGGTACAACTAGCAATAGGCGAGTCTTGAACTTTTCACATTTGGTTAGGAGCCTCTCTACACTGGGGTTAGATCATGTAATAATAATAATCATCATCATGATGGTACTTGCTAAGCAGTTACTATGTGCCAGGCACTGTACTAAGCGCTGGGGTGGACACAAGCAAATCAAGTTGGACACAGTCCCTGTCCCATGTGGGGCTCTCAGACTCAATTTCCATTTTACAGATGAGGTAACTGAGGTCCAGAGAAGTGAAGTGCTTTACCCAAGGTCTCACAGCAGACGAGTGACAGAGCCGGGATTAGAACCTAGGTCCTTCCGACTTCCAAGTCCATGTTCTATCCACTATTCATTCATTCATTCATATTTATTGAGCGCCTACTGTGTGCAGAGCACTGTACTAAGCAGCAGGGAGTGTACCATATAACAATAAACAATCATGTTCCCTGCCCACAATGAGCTTACAGTCTAGAGTCTATGGTCTAGAGCTACAGTCTATGCCATGCTGTCTTCTCCCCCTTAGCCTGTGAGCTAATTCTGTTGTATTGTGCTCTCTCAAGCGTTTAGTACAGTGCGCTGCACATAGTAAGCGCTCAGTAAATACCATTGATTGATTGTTTTCTTCCACATCCCAAGCAAAACCTAACCTTATTGAGTGTTTCCTGTGTGCAGAACACTGTACTAAATGCTTGGGAGAATACACTGCAACAGAGTTAGTAGGTATGTAGAGTTGGTAGGTGGAGAAGTAGCGTGGCCTTTTGGAAAGAGCACGGGCTGGGAATCAGAGGATCTGGATTCAAATCCTGCTTCTGCCACTTGGTAAGACACCCAACTTCTCTGGGCCTCGGTTCCCTCATCTTATAATGGGGAGTCAAGTCAGTCGTATTTAATGAGTGCTTTCTGTGTGCAGAGCACTGTACAAAACACTCGGGAGATTACAGTAGAAGAATAGAATGACACATTCCCTGCCCACGAGCTTACAGTCTAGAGGGGAGGAAGATCTACCCCAGCACATGGTACAGCGCATGGCGCATAGTAAGCTTTTTTTTCTGTTGGGTAGGGACTGTCTCTATATGTTGCCAATTTGTACTTCCCAAGCGCTTAGTACAGTGCTCTGCACATAGTAAGCGCTCAATAAATACGATTGATGATGATATACCAGCAGCGTGGCTCAGTGGAAAGAACATGGGCTTGGGAGTCAGAGGTCATGGGTTCAAATGCCGACTCAGCCGCTTGTCAGCTGGGTGACTTTGGGCAAGTCACTTAACTTCTCTGTGCCTCAGTTACCTCATATGTAAAATGGGGATTAATACTGTGAGACCCACGTGGGACAACCTGATCAACTTGTATCCTCCCCAGCGCTTAGAACAGTGCTTTGCACATGGTAAGCACTTAACAAATGCCATTATTATTATTATTATTATTCCTTTAAAAAAAACCCAACCAGTAACGATAGACAAACAATCGGCGTTTTCTATTGAGTTTACTGTGTGCAGAACACTAAGCGCCTGGGAGAGTACAATATAACAGAGTTGGTAGACTCTTGTGATGCCAGAGGTTCAGCAAAGGTTGCTATTGGAAGAGGCGGCCCTGGGAGAAGAGCTAATGTCGGAGTTTTTCTTGCAATCCAAAGTAAGTTCTCTTTTTCAAGAACATGCAAATCAACGGTTCGCCAAACCCGCCGAGAGGACTTCCGCTTCGGGAATGCCAGTCAGGTGGCCGGAGGCCCTCTTTTGCCTCTTTCCGTTCCCCACGTCTGCTCGGTTTGTAAATGGGGAACGAGCGAGCGGCGATAAGGGGAAGAGGCCCCGAGCTATTTGCCCCTCGGGGTGGGGCCTGTAGTTGCCTTGGGCGGATTCAGGGGACGTGGTCATCTCCGTGACCGGCCAGTGAAAACGATACTGAAGAGTGAGGGCTGCACAGGGAAAAGGGGACAGGGCTCACAGAGGGGACCTGAGGCCTCCCACTGCTCTGACTGGGCCATGGAGATTTGATTTTATAATAATAATAATAATAATGATAGCATTTATTAAGCGCTTACTATGTGCAAAGCACTGTTCTAAGCGCTGGGGAGGTTACAAGGTGATCAGGTTGTCCCAAGGTGGGCTCACAGTCTTAATCCCCGTTTTACAGACTTGGGAACTGAGGCCTAGAGAAGTTAAGTAACTTGCCCAAAGTCACACAGCTGACAATTGGAAGAGCTGGGATTTGAACCCATGACCTTTGACTTCAAAGCCCGTGCCCTTTCCGCTGAGCCACGCTGCTTCTCATTTTATCTCATTGGTAATTTGGTGCTCCACTAGTAGAGTGGCCTAGCAGACAGAGCATGAGCCCGGGAGTCAGAGGACCTTGGTTCTGATTCCAGCTCAGCCAATTGGTTGCCGTGTGGCCTTGGAGAAGTCACTTCACTCTCTGGGCCTCAGTTACCTCATCTGTAAAATGAGGATAAGAATGTGAGCCGCAGGTGGGACAGGAACCGATTAACTTGTATCTATCCCAGTGCTTAGAACCGTACTTGGCACATAATAGACTGTGAGCCCACTGTTGGGTAGGGACTGTCTCTATATGTTGCCAACTTGTACTTCCCAAGCGCTTAGTACAGTGCTCTGCACACAGTAAGCGCTAAATAAATACGATTGATGATGATAAGTGCTTAATGACTACCGTTACTATTCAACAAACTATTCCATATTTTTGCCAAGAAAACTCTCTGGATCCTCTATCAGAACGATTGCAGATGGAGAGTAGGGCGTTTTGGGAGAGATGTGTCTTTTGCGTCGCTATGGGTCGGAAACGACTCAGCATAGGACAAGACCACTTACGAATTTATTTATATCTTAGTAAGTACGGTTGAAGGACCACTCAATTTATTGTTTTTGACATTGTGTCTCTTTCCTATTAGAATGAGAAAGGTCCTTATGGGCAGGGGAACATGTTCCTAGATTATTCTATACTTCCCAAGAGCTCAGTGAAGTGCACTACGCTAAGTCGATGCTCAATAAATGCTACTACTGCTACTACTACCAGCGCTTCTGGGGCCATTCATTCATTCAGTTGTATTTATTAAGCACTTACTGTGTGCAGAGCACTGTACTAAGTGCTTGCAAATTGGCAATCTGCCCATCCGCCAAGCTAGCTCTCTTCCTCCCTTCAAGGCCCTACTGAGAGCTCACCTCCTCCAGGAGGCCTTCCCAGACTGAGCCCCTTCCTTCCTCTCCCCCTCGTCCCTCTCTCCATCCCCCCATCTTACCTCCTTTCCTTCCCCACAGCACCTATATATATGTATATATGTTTGTACATATTTATTACTCTATTTATTTATTTATTTTACTTGTACATCTCTATTCTATTTATTTTATTTTGTTAGTATGTTTGGTTTTGTTCTCTGTCTCCCCCTTTTAGACTGTGAGCCCACTGTTGGGTAGGGGCTGTCTCTATATGTTGCCAATTTGTACTTCCCAAGCACTTAGTACAGTGCTCTGCACATAGTAAACGCTCAATAAATACGATTGATGATGCACAGTACAATTCAATAATAATAATAATGGCATTTGTTAAGCGCTTACTATATGCCAAGCACTGTTCTAAGCACTGGGGGTAGATACAAGGCAATCAGGTTGTCCCACGTGGGGCTCACAGTCTTAATCCCCATTTTCCAGATGAGGAAACTGAGGCACAGAGAAGTGAAGTGACTTGCCCAAAGTCACACAGCAGACGAGCGGCAGAGCCGGGATTTGAACCCACGACCTCTGACTCCCAAGCCCGGGCTCTTACAACTGAGCCATGCTGCTTTGGCATCAGACAATCCCTGCCCACACTGGGCTTACAGTCTAGAAGAGGGGAAACAGATATCAAAACAAGTAAACAGGCATCAATATAAATAAATAGAATTATAGACGTATGCACATCAAAACAAGCAAACAGGCAATAATATAGAGTTATAGATATGTACATATTAACACAAGTACTGTGGGATTGGGGATAGAGGAAAGGGAGTGAGTCAGGGTGAAGGGGAGGGGTGGGAGAGCTGAGGAGAAAGGGGAGCCCCAGAGAGGTTGAAGGCACTAGTCATTAGGAAAGCAGTGTGGCTCAGTGGAAAGAGCACGGGCTTTGGAGTCAGAGGTCGTGGGTTCAAATTCTGGCTCCACCACTTGTCAGCTGTGTGACCTTGGGCAAGCCACTTAACTTCTCTGGGCCTCAATTCCCTCATCTGCAAAATGGGGATGAAGACTGTGAGCCCCACATGGGACAACCTGATCATCCTGTATCTACCCCAGCACTTAGAACAGCGCTTGGCACATAGTAAGCGCTTAACAAATACCAACATTATTATTATTAGTCAGAGATAGGACCCACATTGAACTTCAGTTACCCAGTACCATTTTGTCACTGTAATTTATATAATTGTTTATATTAACGTCTGTCTCCCCCTCTAGACTGTAAACTCGTTTTGCGCCGAGAACGTGCCAATTCACTGTTATATTGTACTCTTCCAAGCACTTAATACAGTGCTTTGCACACAGTATGCACTGAATAAATATGACTGACTGAATGAATGAACTGTAGCTGAGAATGCTCTGAAATAACTTCATTTCCAGACTGTCAGAGGATGAGTTTGAGTTTTCACAGAGCGTGGCCTAGTAGAGTCTTCCCCTGGAGGGGAACGTAGTAGACTATCCAAGGAGTCAGTCCTCAGTCTTTGCAGAAGTGATGCCATTTTGATGTGGGAATCCCATGGAATAGTGGAGTGTTGATGGTGAGAAGCAGCATGGCTCAGTGGAAAGAGCATGGGCTTTGGAGTCAGAGGTTATGGGTTCAAATCCTGGCTCCTCCAACTGTCAGCTGTGTGACTTTGGGCAAATCACTTAACTTCTCTGTGCCTCAGTTAACTCATCTGTAAAATGGGGATTTAGACTGTGAGCCCCCACCCCCCCAGCCGTGGGACAACCTGATCACCTTGTAACCTCCCCAGTGCTTAGAACAGTGCTTTGCACATAGTAAGCGCTTAATAAATGCCATTATTATTATTATTATGAGAGGCCAGCTTGGCCTAGTGGATAGAGCCCGGGCCTGGGAACCGGAAGGTCACGGATTCTAATCCCTGCTCTGCCACCTGTCTTCTCTGTGACCTTGGGCGGGTCCCTTAACTTCTCTGTGCCTCAGTTCCCTCATCTATAAAATGGGGATTAAGACTGTAAGCTCTATGTGGGACAGGGACTGTATCCAACCTGATTAGTGCCTGGCACATAGTGCTTAACAAATACCATCATTATTATTATTATTATATCACGTTGCCTCTCCAACCTAGGGCTCCAACCTGACAGACATCTGCACCCAGCTCCTCTTGCAAGGGACCTTACTGAAGATCTCGGCAGGAAACATCCAGGAGAGGACCTTCTTTCTGTTCGACAACCTCCTGGTGTACTGCAAGCGGAAATCCAGGTGAGTGAGGGTGGAATCACTCCCGGGTCACCGGGCACCATGGGAGATGGAGTGACGCTCTCTGATATACCACGTTGCATGCTGAGTAGTGATGGGTGAGGGAGACTGATGTGGACCACCTAACCCACTCCCTTCCTTTGTTCTTCTCTGGACATCGTTCCCCATTGCATAATAATAATTGTGGTATTTGTTAACTGCTTACTATGTGCCAGGCACTGTACTAAGCACTGGGGTAGGTACAAGGTAATCGGGTTGGACACAGCTCCTGTCCCACATAGGGCTCAAGGTCTTAATCCTCATCCAGATGAGGTAACTGAGGCCCGGAAAAGGGAAGCGACTTGCCCAAGGTCACACAGTAGTTGTGTGGCACAGCCTGAATTAGGACCCAGATCCTTCAGATTTCCAGGCCTGTGCTCCATCTGCTAAACCGCACCGTTCCTTATCTTGGTCTTTGAGACTGTTGAAATGACACTGTACAGGACTCTCCTGGTGTGCCGTCCTTCATCAGGAGTCGAATCGCCTGGATTCTGGGGGTTTTTTTGGTCTTTAGGAACTCTAGCGTAGGCTCTTCGTGTGGGCCCAGACTCACTGAACCTTCTAGCTCCTTTTCCTGTTTAATAATTGTGGTATTTAATAAGCACTTGCCATATGTCAAGCACTGTGCTAAGTGCTAGAGTAGTTACAGTCATTCATTCATTTATTCAATTGCATTTATTTAGCGCTTACTGTATGCAGAGCACTGTACTAAGTGCGTGGGAAGTACAATTCAGCAACAAATAGAGACAATCCCTGCCCACAATGGGCTCATAGTCTAGAAGGGGGGGAGACAGACATCAAAACAAGTGAACAGGCATCAGTAGCATCATTATGAATAAAAAGAATTATACGTACATGCACATCATTAATAAAAATAAATAGAATTATTATAAATATGTACATATATACACAAGTGTTGTGGACTCTCCTGGTGTGCCGTCCTTCATCAGGAGTCGAATCGCCTGGATTCTGGGGGTTTTTTTGGTCTTTAGGAACTCTAGCGTAGGCTCTTCATGTGGGCCCAGACTCACTGAACCGTCTAGCTCCTTTTCCTGTTTAATAATTGTGGTATTTAATAAGCGCTTACCATATGTCAAGCACTGTGCTGTTAGAGTAGTTACAGTCATTCATTCATTTATTCAATTGTATTTATTTAGCACTTACTGTATGCAGAGCACTGTACTAAGTGCTTGAGAAGTACAGTTCAGCAACACATAGAGAAAATCCCTGCCCACAGTGGGCTCACAGTCTAGAAGGGGGGGAGACAGACATCAAAACAAGTGAACAGGCATCAGTAGCATCATTATGAATAAAAAGAATTCTGCGTACATGCACATCATTAATAAAAATAAATAGAAGTATTATAAATATGTACATATATACACAAGTGTTGTGGGGCAGGGAGGGAGATAGAGCAAAGAGAGTGAGTTGGGGCGATGGAGAGGGGGAGCAGAGGAAAAGGGGGGCTTAGTCTGCACTAAGTAAGTAGGGCTTTGAAGGGGGGAAGTGTGCTAGAGACTGTCTGACTTAACTTGTACCTACCCCAGCGCTTAGAACAATGTTTGACACATAGTAAGCGCTTAACAAAAAAATCCCAGCCCCGCATCTAATTGATTCTTACCCCCTATTCCTGCTTACTGTGCCCTGCTGCTTTCAGTTGGTGGAGTTCTCCCTAATGTGAGTCCCTTCCTGGGTCAAATCACTCTTTGACCCAATTTCAGGCCCCGCCTCTCTTCGGGGTTGGGGTGATCATCTGCTCCCCTACCCTCTGTTTCACCCCATCCTTGTTTCCTTTCTCTGCCCCAGAGTCAGTGCCGCCTTCTGGGCAGTTTGGAGGCCCTACTGAGAGCTCACCTCCTCCAGGAGGCCTTCCCAGACTGAGACCCTTCCTTCCTCTCTCCCTCATCCCCCTCTTCATCCCCCCCATTTTACCTCCTTCCCTTCCCCACAGCACCTGTATATATGTATATATGTTTGTACATATTTATTACTCTATTTTACTTGTACATATCTATTCTATTTATTTTGTTAGTATGTTTGGTTTTGTTCTCTGTCTCCCCCTTTTAGACTGTGAGCCCACTGTTGGGTAGGGACTGTCTCTATATGTTGCCAACTTGTACTTCCCAAGCGCTTAGTACAGTGCTCTGCACACAGTAAGTGCTCAATAAATACGATTGATTGATTGGAGGGCACAGCTGGTACTCCCTCCCCTTCTCCCTTGTGGAGCAGGGCCTTTTACCAGAAGACTGAAGTTTAGAAAACAGAATGTTCCGTAGCCTGCAGTCGGACCTCTCCCTGCTTGTGCCGGGCAGATAAATCCCGAGTTCCTCTTGGTTTTGGCTGGGAATCAGACTAGTTCTCCAAAGCCTCCGTGTTGCTTAACTTCTCCTATTAGTGCCACACAAATAGATGCTCCGAGACGGCAGAGTCTGCTTTTAATTAAGAGGATGTCTGCTGGGGGTTGTGTGATGTGGAGACAATCTGTAGGGCTGCTTTAGCTGAAGTGATCCATCCCGGTTTGTTTGTCTGGATAGTCTGGCCCAGGGACGGACAGTGATAATAATAATAATTATAATAATCGTATTTGTTAAGCGCTTACTATGTGCCAAGCACAGTTCTAAGCACTGGGGGTAGATACAAGGTCATCAGGTTGGACACAATCCCTGTCCCACATGGGGTTGCCAGTCTTAATCCCCATTTTACAGATGAAGTAACTGAGGCTCAGAGAAGTGAAGTGACTTGCCCAAGGTCACAGAGTAGACAAGTGGTGGAGCTGGGATAGTGGACATGCAAGCCGGCCTCCTGGAATTCTGTGGAGTGAAAGCTTACTGTGGGCAGGGATTGTGTCATTTTATTGTTATATTGTACTCTCAATCAATCAATCAATCGTATTTATTGAGCACTTACTGTGTGCAGAGCACTGTACTAAGCACTTGGGAAGTACAAGTTGGCAACATATAGAGACAGTCCCTACCCAACAGTGGGCTCACAGTCTAAAAGGGGGAGACAGAGAACAGAACCAAACATACTAACAAAATAAAATATATAGAATAGATATGTACAAGTAAAATAAATAGAGCAATAAATATGTACAGACATATATACATATATACAGGTGCTGTGGGGAAGGGAAGGAGGTAAGATGGGGGGATGGCGAGGGGGATGAGGGGGAGAGGAAGGAAGGGGCTCAGTCTGGGAAGGCCTCCTGGAGGAGGTGAGCTCTCAGTAGGGCCTTGAAGGGAGGAAGAGAGCTAGAGTGCTTAGTACCGTGCTGCAGTAAGAGCTCAGCAAATGCAATTGACCTACTGAGTGACCTAGGATAGAAACCCAGGAGGAGTCCTGTGGGGAGAGGCTGGGGCACTGGGAGAATTGGAGAATGGCCTCTGGTGTTGAGTTTATAATTCAGACCTCTCTGGGACCCGCTGGTTCCGACAGGAAGTACGTGGGAAGTTGGCCAGTGCTTGGATCTCTTACTGCTGTTCTGGCTCGAGTCTTGCTGGTTCCAGGCTGATGGAATCAGGGACTCTTGGGACAAATCCCTCCCCAGACTAATGACCTTTGTTCCTGGGAGAAGGAGCTACCTCCTCCTACAGACTGCAGGGCGTTTCTGGTTTGCTTTCGGGCCAACTCAGGCTGCTAGTTGGGTCCAGGCCTGGTGTCAGAATCAATCTGTTCTTGGAGGCAGCTAGCGGCCGAGCGATTTGGCTGGGATTCCAGAAACCGGTGTTCCAGACTTGGCTCTGCTGGGTGACCCTGAGGAAACATTTCAACCTCTCTGTGCCTCGGTTTCACCAATTGAAAATCGGGGGCTTGCGAGGAGGATCTAATATATGGGAATCTTTTTGAGTTCCCTGAAGGAAGGTCATCATCATCATCATCAATCGTATTTATTGAGCGCTTACTATGTGCAGAGCACTGTACTGAGCGCTTGGGAAGTACAAATTGGCAACACATAGAGACAGTCCCTACCCAACAGTGGGCTCACAGTCTAAAAGGGGCGGACAGAGAACAAAACCAAACATACTAACAAAATAAAATAGATAGAATAGATATGTACAAATAAAATAAATAAATAATAGAGTAATAAATCTGTACAAACATATATCCATATATACAGGTGCTGTGGGGAAGGGAAGGAGGTAAGATGGGGGGGATAGGTCCTCTAGATATTCAAGGGATTACTTTCTGAGGCATTGACTGTTGGCTATCATTCATTCAATCATATTTCATTCATGCAGTCATATTTATTGAGCGTTTAGTGGGTGCAGAGCACTGTACTCTCTGCTTGGGAGGTACGATAGAACAATCAATAGACACATTCCCTGTCCACAACAAACTATCAGACTATCTAGTAGACTATCGAGATAACACGGCTGAGGGGGAACAATGGATGTGCCTATTTTTGGTTTCCAGTTGGTCACAGCTGCCCTTGAGATGGTCAAACATTTCCATGAAGGGATCAGGATAAGACTATCAGGAGACCAGGCTCAGGATCCATGCCAACTTTTCAGGTAGCTAATGACCTTTGACTCTGGGGGCAGGAACCTGTCTCCATGTACAGGCCGAAGGTGTCAGTCACAGCCAAGGATGATGCTGGAGGTGAATTCTGGAGACTAGTTGGGGGATTGGCCCATTGGTGTAGTGGGTTGGAGTGTCTGGTTGCCCAGTGGTAGCCACTGGGGCTCTACCAAACCACTCAACCAACTATTGTACTAAGCACCGTACTAATGATGGAGTTAAGTTCAGTGAAAGAATAGTCGCAGCAGTTGCAGCTCTTAGTTTTCCTAGGAAATAATACTAATAATGATAAAAATTATGATAATTATAATGATGATAATTGTGGTATTCGTTAAGCATTTACTCTGTGCCAAGCACTGTACTAAGCTCTGGGGTAGATAGAAGATAATCAGGTCCCACATGTGAGCGGTCTAATTAGGAGGGAAAACAGGTATTGTACCCCTGTTTTGAAGATGAGGGAAATGAGGCGTAGAAAAGTATCTTGGCCAAAGTCACAAAGCAGACAAGTGGCAGAGCCGGGATCAGAACCGAGGTCCTCCGACTCCTAGGCCTGTGCTATTTCCCAGCTCTTAGTACAGTGACTGGCACATAGTAAGCACTTAACAAATACCATAAGTAATTATTATTATTTCCACAGGCCCATGGAGCTGGATTAGCTCATCTAACATTAAAGCTAGCTTGGCCTCAAACCTCACTGAAATGCTCTTCAGGTTTAAACCTGGAGGCCTAGTGGAAGAGAACACAGGCCTGAGAGTCAGAGGACCTGGGTTCTAATCCTGGCTCTATCACATGCCTGCTGTGTGACCTAGGTCAAGTCACATGCCATCTCTGTGCCTCAGTTTCCTCATCTGTGAAATGGAGATCAATATCTGTTCTCCCTCTTACCTAGAAGGTGTGTCCAAATTGACAGTACTTGGCCCAAAGTAAGTGCTTAACAAGTACCATAATTATTATTATTATTATTATTATTATTATTATTACCTAGATTGTGGGGCCCATGAGGGACAGGGACTGTGTCCGACCTGATTATCTCGTATTTACCCCAGTACAAAGTATGGTGCTGGGCACACAGTGATCCAAGTTCCAATGTTATTCTTGTTATTTTAATTATTATTACTATTATCCTTGGTACCATCATTATTATTGCCTTCTCCCCTTGTGGGACTGCTTGCACTGTAGTGTGTTGACAGTTGTCATTGGTGGTTTCCAGTGCTTAGCGAAGTGCTTTCCACACAGTAAGCACTCAAAAATTGCAATTGAATGAATGGTTGGTTTTCCATCTTGACTGTGGGACAAATGAGCCCAATCATGTGAGAAATGAAATAGCTCCCAAACATTTCTAATGACCAATTAGCAGCCCCCTGTTTTCTTATTGGAGGGCAGTAAGAGATGCAGGTTTAGGAAGAGATGCTGACTGTGCTTTGTCTGGGCCATTTCAGAGTCACCGGGAGCAAAAAATCAACCAAACGGACCAAATCCATCAACGGATCCCTTTATATCTTCAGAGGCCGAATCAACACAGAAGTCATGGAGGTAGAGAACGTGGAAGATGGCACAGGTAATCTCCTCAGGGTGGCCAGTTTTCCCCGACTTGCTGCCAGCTGCTTGCCCTCTACCTCCCCCGATAACTTCTCTGACACCTTCTCCTTCACCCATCACGTGCTTCCTTAGAATTAAAACAACAGAGTGTTCATTCATTCATTCATTCAATCATATTTATTGTGCGCTTACTGTGTGCAGAGCACTGTACTAAGCGCTTGGGAAGTACAAGTTGGCAACATATAGAGACGGTCCCTACCCAACAACGGGCTCACTGTCTAGAAGGGGGAGACAGACAACAAAACAAAGCAGGTGGACAGTGGTGGAGGAGATGACTTGTCTTTAATGGAATCCAGGAATGCTGGTGCAAAATTGATTTCTCTTAATGCCTTCCTCCTGGAAAAGAACAAAGTATCTAGGCTCAGGGACCAAGACATACAGCCTTCCTCCGAAGGCTCGGTGAAGACCTCACCATAGGGGTTTGTGTGTTGCTTGGGCTCTGTTGGCAGTCTTGAGGAGATCACCTTTCGAATATCTGGGAGCGGATTGGGTGTTTTGGAGGATCCCCTCTTTTTTTTTTAATGGTATTTGTTAGGTGCTTACTGTGTGCCAGGCACTGTTCTAAACGCTGGGGTAGATACCAGGTAATCAGGTTGGGCACAGTCCATGTTCCACATGAGGCTCACCCTCTTCATCCCCATTTTACAGATGAGGGAACTGAGGCACAGAGAAGTGATTTGCCCAAGGTCGCAAAGCAGACAACTGGGAGAGCCAGGATTAGAGCGGCTTAGTTTTTACCCACAGAGGGCCTGGTTTATTTTTCATCTTCTCCCATTTGATGGCCCCATGCATGACCAGGCCTGCCCTCATTGCCACCGCACAGCAACCAGTTAGTTCCCAGAACCACCTCACCTCACTCCCCATCAGGACCCCTCTAGACTGTAAGCTCACTGTGGGACGGGAACTTGCCTTCCAACTCTGTTATAGTATACTCTCCCAAGCGCTTAGTACAACACTCTGCACACAGTGAATGCTCAGTAAGTACTATTGGTTGATTTCTTGACCCATCCAATCCATCTATCCCCCTTTAGACTGTAAGCTTGTTGGGGGCAGGGAATGTCTGTTTGTTATATTGTATGCTCCCAAGAGCTTAGTACAGTGCTCCTCACACAGTAAGTGATCAATAAATGCCACTAATAGATTGCTTGACCCATCCAACCCTTCTAGACTGTAAGCTCGATGTGGGCTGGGAACTGTTTTTTGTTAAATTGTACTCTCCCAAGTGCTTAGTACAGGGCTCTACACACAGTAAGCACTCAAATAAATATGATTGAATGAACAAATCATTCAATCGTATTTACTGAGCTCTTACTGTGTGGAGAGCCCTGTACTAAGATCTTGGGAGAGTACAACATAACAAATCCAACTGGCCACCGCCAATTTGTACCTGTTCTGTATTTATGGATGATTCTACCATTCATTCATTCAGTAGTAATAATAATAATAATAATAATGATGGCATTTGTTAAGCGCTTACTATGTGCAAAGCACTGTTCTAAGCGCTGGGCGGGGATACAAGGTGATCGGGTTGTCCCACGTGGGGCTCACAGTCTTAATCCCCATTTTACAGATGAGGTAACTGAGGCTCAGAGAAGTTAAGTGACTTGCCCAAGGTCACACAGCAGACATGTGGAGGAGCCGAGATTAGAACCCATGACCTCTGACTCCCAAGCCCGGGCTCTTTCCACTGAGCCACGCTGCTTCTCGTGTATTTATTTATTTTATTTTATCTAGTATTTATTAAGCGCTTACTGTGTGCGGGGCACTGTACTGAGTGCTTGGGAAAGTACAGTACAACAATAAACAGTGACATTCGCTGCCCACAAGGAGCTCATTACCACTTGTCCCTTGATTAAAATGGCTAATTGAGAGTTTTTCTGTCGTCCACATTCCTTTTCCCCACCTTTTGTCCAACGTTCTCCACTCTTCTTTCCTCTCCACTGCTCATCGACTGTGTCCTGCTTCGGGGTCCCCTTGCAGCGGATTACCATAGCAACGGGTACACGGTGACCAACGGCTGGAAGATCCACAACACGGCCAAAAACAAATGGTTCGTCTGCATGGCAAAGACGGCAGAGGACAAACAGAAGTGGCTGGATGCGATCATCAAGGAGCGGGAGCAGAGGGAGAGTAAGTGGCTGAAAAACTCTTCCTCAAGGCTCTACACCCTTGTAACAAGTTCTGTGCAAAACTGTGGCGCAGATACAGTACAACAAGGTTGGCACAGTTCCTGTCCCACGTGGGGCTCACTGTCTCGAGTAATATGAAAGCGTGGAGTAAAAGTGCTTTAATAATAATAATAATGATGATGGTATTTAAGTGCTTACTGTGTGCCAAGCACTGTTCTTGCTTTGTAAACTAGGCACTTGGTTCATTCATTCATCATTCATTAGAGAAGCAGCGTGGCTCAGTGGAAAGAGCCCGGGCTTGGGAGTCAGAGCTCAGGGGTTCTAATCTTTACGCCACATGTCTGCTGTGTGACCTTGGGCAAGTCACTTAACTTCTCTGAGCCTCAGTTACCTCATCTGTAAAATGGGGATTAAGACTCTGAGCCCCACGTGGGATAACCTGATCACTTTATATCCCCCCCTGCACTTAGAACAGTGCTTTGCACATAGTAAGCGCTTAACAAATGCCAACATTATTATTATTATTATTCAATCGTATTTATTGAGCACTTACTGTGTGCAGAGCACTGTACTAAGCGCTTGGGAAGTCCAAGTTGGCAACATATAGAGACGGTCCCTACCCAACGGCGGGCTCACAGTCTAGAAGTCTCACAGTCTTGGTTGGGTCTGTACCCCTTAAACTCGTGGATTCTCTTCCCCCTCCCCCAGCCCCAAAGCCCCCTTAAGCACGTTGATACTTTGCTATGCATCCCACTCCCAGCCCCATAGCACTTACGTGCATGACCTCATGTTCTGCTGTTCCCTCTGTAATTTATTTCAACGTTGGTCTCCCCCACTTCACTGTAAGCTCCTTGAAGTCAAAATCCTGTCAGCCAACTCTGTTGAATTGTACTCTCCTAAGCACTTAGTATGGTGCTTGCTCAGTAAATACCACTGATATAAGCATGGGATAGATACTCTTCTTCATATTTAAGGAAACTCGACCGTCTCCGTTGGGACCTTTTATGAGTAAATAGAGATCTGGGGGCTTTTATCTATTCTAGCACTTAGTACAGTGCTGGCATTCATTCATTCATTCAGTATTAATAATAATAATAATAATGGCATTTATTAAGTGCTTACTATGTGCAAAGCACTGTTCTAAGCGCTGGGGAGGTTACAAGATGATGAGGTTGTCCCACGGGGGGGCTCACAGTCTTAATCCCCATTTTACAGATGAGGTCATTGAGGCCCAGAGAAGTGAAGTGACTTGCCCAAAGTCACACAGCTAATTGGCAGAGCCGGGATTTGAACCCATGAACTCTGACTCCAAAGCCCGGGCTCTTTCCACTGAGCCACACTGCTTATCGAGAGCTTACTGGATGCAAAGCACTGTACTATGTGCTTGGAAAAGTGGCGTGGATTAGTGGCCAGGGCACGGGCTTGGAAGTCAGAGGAGGTGGGTTCTAATCTCAGCTCTGTCGGTTGTCTGCTCTGTGACCTTGGGCAAGCCACCTAACTTCTCTGTGCCTCAGTTACTTCATCTGTAAAATGGGGATTAAGACTGTGAGCCCCCTGGGTGACATCCTGATTACCTCGTATCTACTCCAGCGCTTAGAACAGCGGACTGTTCTAGACTGTGAGCCCGTTGTTGGGTAGGGACCATCTCTATATGTTTCCAACTTGTACTTCCCAAGCCCTTAATACAGTGCTCTGCACACAGTAAGTGCTCAATAAATGCGACTGAATGAATGAACAGCACTTGGGACATGGTAAGCGCTTTAAAAATACCATTGTTATTATTATTATTATTACGATACAATAACAGACACATTTCCTGCCCACCGCGAGCTCACAGTCTAGTAAGCGCTTAACAAATAGCAGGAAAAACTACCTAAGGGAAGAGACTCATGTTCCAAGGAGAGGCAAGAGAGAAGATCAAATACCTGAACCAACCTTTGGGGAAGTGTTAGTGCTTCGTTTGACTCCCTTAGGTACTGAGGGAGCAGGCCAGGGAAAGACACCCTGCTCCCCAAGAGTTTACAGTGTAATAGGGTGGATGAGGCAAACAGCCCCGCAGCTCCATAAATATTTATAAACAGGTACAATATTTACAGCAGCCGCAGGGAAACGTCTGGGACGGTGGAGTGGCGGGGATCATGGGCCATTTTGGGCCACTTCCAGGGTAATCATGACCAGAAGGAGCTCAACACCGCGATCTTTGCCCCTATGAACTTGTCCTTGGGCAAATCCCTTAACTTCTGTCTCAGTTTCTTTATCTGGAAAATGGGGATTCAGTAGGGTTCTCCGTCCCTATTAGACGGTGAGCCCCATGTGGGACAGGGACTACATCCGATCTGATTGCATTATCTGGGTTAGAGTCCCGGCTCGGCCACGTGCCTGTTGTGTGACCTTGGGCAAGTCACTTTACTTCTCTCTGCCTCAGGTACCTCATCGGGAAAGTGGGGATTGAGACTGTGAGCCCCACGTGGGGTAGGTACTGTGTCCAGCCTGCTTTGCATGTATCTCCCCCAGCACTTAGTACAGTGCCTGGCACACAGTAAGTGCTTAACAAATACCATAATTATTATTATTATATTTACCCCAGTGCTTGGCAAAGCATTTAACCAGGACTATAATCATTATTCTTGTAGAAGCACAATTTAGTCAACTTCAGAGGTCCAGAGCCTTTGTAGTGAGAGGTAGGAAGTGGATAAAGGGAGCGGGGAGAGGTTTCTGAAAGCAATCTGTCTGAACCAGGGTTTTCAGAGGCACATGAGATGATATGGAATGACATCTCCAACCCCGCCAGGGGATGGGAGAGCATTAGCCTGGCAGCTGCTTCAAATACAGCTATCTCATTGATCTCAGCAGATCTTCCAGGCTTTCTCCTCTCATCGATTGACTCGAGTCTCATATTTCTCGGGGAATAGTTGAGCAATTTCCTGGTAGATTTTTTTAAAAAATATCTTTACATCTTTCAGGGCTCCGTTTGTACGTCTCCACCGTGGATGTAGTGTATAGCGAATTCTGTCAGGGTCCCAGCTCCAGAAAATGCCCTTTTGTGGCCTTTCAAGGTGTGAGCAGGTGAAGTGGTTAAGTCGATGCGAAGGGAATTCAAGCAAGATCGTCTTTTACCTCCAAGGCCCTGGAGGTTTTCTGTCACACCTCTTTGTCACAGGTCCTCCTAGCAGCATTGTGACTCTTTGCAAGTCTTTGGACACAGTAAGCGCCCAATAAATACGATTGATTTCGGGTTTCTGGTTCAGGCGATTTCAGTTCTGACCTGTTCCCTTCGCTGAGGCCCCACTTCAGTCATGTTTTCAGAGGAACCCCTTCCCTTGACTTGTTGGGCAAAATCTGCCCCTCATGCCAAAGGTTTCCACGCACGTGGAAGCTGTTTGGCTTACTGGAAAGAGCCCAAGCCTGGGAGTTGAAGGACCTGGGTTCCAATCTGGTTTCCCCACTTGGCTGCTGGGTGACCTTGGGCAAATCACTTAATTTCTCTGTGCCTCAAGTTTCCTCAACCGTAAAATGAGGATTTGGTATCGGGTCTCCCTCCTACTTTGACTGTGAGCCCCATGTGTGATGGGGACCGTGTCCAACCTGATTCATTTGTATCTACCCCACTGCTTAGAATAGTGCTTGATGCATCAATTAATCAATCATATTTATTGAGCACTTACTCTCTGCAGAGCACTGTAGTAACTGCTCGGGAGAGCACAATACAACAGAATTAGCAGACAAGTTCCTTGCCCACAATGAGCTTACAGTCTAAGAGGGGGAGACAGACATTAATATGAATAAATAAGTAATTTATAATATATAATTTAAAGATATGTATGTAAGTGCTGTGAGGTTGAGGATGAGGCAAATATCAAATGTCCAAAGGTCACAAATCGAAGTGCATGGATGATGCAGGAGGGAGAGTGAGCGGAGAAAAGAGGGCTTCCATCAGAGAAGGCATCTTGGAGGTGATGTGACCTTAGTAATGCTTTAAAGGTTGAAAGAGGGACATAATAGATGTTTAACAAATACCATTAAAAAAAGATGGACATTGAAATTGTATATTGTTATTTATCTTAACTATTCTATTTGTAAATCTTTGTATGCCTGCATCCCCTTTAGGGCATCAGCGCCTTGTGGTCTTGGAGCCCACCAGCTCTTTGTGTGCTTAGCATGGTGCATTGCATCCACTGAGTGCTCAATAAATACTACTGCCATCACCCATATCCCTTCTTCCCTATGCCAGCTTCTTTTCCTCCTACTCCTCCAAATAAATAGCCTGGGCAGTCTTGCAAGATGAGGCACAAGTTCAGAGGATTTAGTCCTAAAAGTGGTGAAGTTTCTGTTTTTTCACTTGAGTGACTGAATTTCAAACGGGACCAAAGGAAACCTCCCTAGAGACCGGTGGTGACTTCTTCCTGCGGGCAGGGAATGTGTCTGTTACGTCGTAATATTGTACTCTCCCAAGTGCTTGACACAGTGCTCTGCATAATGAAAAGTGCTCAATAAATGCTGATTGACACTCCTCTGGCAGCGGCTCTGTGGGATGCAGACTGGACTGCTGTGAGCATGCACCATCCCGATCTTAACCCTACGGGGTGTTTGGCTTTGTTTTTCAGGTCTGAAGCTGGGGATGGAGAGGGATGCCTACGTCATGATTGCGGAGAAAGGGGAGAAACTTTATCATAAGATGATGAGCAAGAAAGTGAACCTCATCAAAGACAGGAGAAGGAAATTAAGCACGGTTCCCAAGTGCTTTTTGGGCAAGTAAGTGGCTTGGACTCTTTGGAAATCTTCCTTGCTGTCAGTGAGTGGAGGAAGGTTTGTCATAAGGTCCACTGTGGTTCTGGATCAGTTTTGGTTTGATGAACTTAATTAAAAGGCTTTCCCCGCCAGTAGGTTGGTAAGGGGTTGGAATTAATCATTTGCTTCCATTTCCACTCTTGACTGTAAGCTCACCGTAGGCGGGGAACATGTCTGCCACCTCTGTTATATTGTACTCTCTCAAGCGCTTAGGACAGTGCTCTGCACTCAGTAAGCATTCATAATTACCATTGATTGATTAATTCAGTGCCCCAGAGACATCTGGCAGAAGACTATATACATAATATATATACATTTATTTATGTATACATTAGGTTATTTGTTAAGCACTTACTACATGCCAGGCACTGCATTAAGCACTGGGGTAGATACAGACTAATCACTTGCCCCTCATGGGGCTCACAATCTTAATTCCCATTTTAAACATGAGGTAACTGAGGCACAGAGAAATGAAGTGACTGCCCAAGGTCACACAGCACACATGTGGTGGAACTGGGATTAGAACCCAGGGCCTTCTGATTCCCAGGCTCATGCTCTGTCCATTAGGCCACACTGCTTCTCTAGAATCATTCTAGAACAAATTACTGTTGACCCGACAATCAATATATTATGGTGCTTGTTAAGTGCTTACTATGTGCCAAGGACTGTTCTAAGGACTGAGGCAAGGCAGTCAGGTTGAACATAGTCCCTGTCCCACATGAGTAGGATTTAACGATCAACTAATGACCAAGAAAGGACACTGAAGCCAGCCATTTGATACATTTTTAACTTATCAGATGGAATGCCTCTAAACCAATCATCGACAGAACGAGCCAGGAATCAGCCCAGAGCAAGCTGGGCATGGCCTCTCCCTCCTCTTCTCCCAGGGGGTCAGAGGTGGAAGAATAAAAGAGCCCCCCAAGTCTTCCAAAACTGGGCAGGATTCTGCCTCCATGCAGATCAATTGATCAATCAGTCAGTGGTATTTACTGAGTGCCTACAATGTGCAGAGGACTGTACTAAGCTCTTGGGAGAGGATAATACCACAGAATTAGCAGACACATTCCCTGCCCTCAGTGAACTTGCAGTCTAGAGAGATGCGTAGGTTGTCCACATCAGTTCACTCCACCTGGATAGGGACAAGTTCCAAATGAGCAGACCACTTCCAACTGGACCAGGCAACTCTGTTGCAGTGGATATGGTGCCACCCAACCCTGCCCTCCTCTGCCTAGACGGAATATCCCGCTCCGGACCGGATCCTTCAGGAACAACTAATCGAGGTCCAGGTGGATGATTGATTTTTCAGTGGCCAAACGATAATGTCGACACAATCGATAGCTCAAACTGATCGGTGACTGATCATCGGTTTGATTTTTGAACAGGTTGCATTGCATCTGGGTGTCATCTTAATTGGCCAGGAGGGAAATCTTAACCTTAGAGTCTTTTAGGGCAAAGAGATGGCATCTCTCGAGGCTCTTGAGAAGAGTGTGGAGAGGCAGTGGATGAACTGAGAGCGAAAGCAGCAACTTTTCTACATGGGAAAATATGTTTAAGGTTTATCACAGCTACTTTCTCCCCAGCAGTGGGATGAAACAGTTGGAGACAGTAGTTTCTGGATGGAGAAGTTGTGACGCAGAAATTGACTCCCCGAGGGTTGTTAAAAACCAACCCTAAGGTGACACGGCAGACAAGTGGTGGAACCGGGATTAGAACCTGGCTCTTTTGGACTCCCAAGCCTATGCTCTATCCCCTAGGCCATTCTCCTTCCTCTCTCTTTTCACATGACTTTATGAATGAACATTACTAGAGACACCCCACAAACTACCCAGGAGAAACCCCATGCATCTCAGATAGACCCAGTTAAGGAGCTAGGTCCATAATCATCATCATCCTTGTTTTTATAGCTTTTATTAAGAGCTCTGTGCTGTGGTTGATGAATTTTAATCAGATTAGATTCCATCCTTTTTCCACTCAGGGCTCACAATGAAGAAGTAGGGCATGCAGACAGGCTACCCCTATTGTTTAGGTGAGGAAACCAGGGCCCAGAGGGGTTCAGAGACCCACCCAGGGTCACGCAGCAGGTCAGTGGATGGAGCTGGGACTAGAACCCCCGTCTCCCGCCTCCCAGTCCCCTGCTCTGCTCTTTCCGTTCGGCTCCGCTACCTCTGCTGAAGGAGCCTGAATTCACTGAATCGCCTCTCCTCCTTGCGCAAAGTGAAGACAGCCCTTCCTCGAAACTCCTCAAGCCTGTTCCCAGGCATTGACTCATCGGTGGTTCCCTGGCCAGGGTCCAGTTCCTGAAAACACGAAGAAGCTCTGGGTGTTTCTCGTCTCAGGGGGACGATACGCTCCACGTGGAAATAGTTCCCTGCTTTGCGATGATCCCAATTTCACCGGGCTCGTAAAGGGACTTCCTGTTCTTTCTGAATGAAGCCAGACGGACCACGTCAGAGAGGAAGCACTCGTCACGAGGGCCACCCTCAGAGCCAGACAGACACAGCGTTGCCGAACGGCGGGTTAGCACGACATGGAATTCCCGTTTAAGGCGGCTTGTGATTGATCCCTCCTGGGACCAAGGGTGATTGATGGATTCCAGGCGTTGGCACACTTCGGTGCGACATGTGGGCAGCTGGACATTAGGTCTCCTGTCATTGGGCGTGGACCATCTGGTCTCCCACATAACTGTCTGCTCAATCTCTCTCTCTCCCTGCCTTTATGGATCTTTGGAAAAGCTGGGGGGATTGGGTGGGGAGCTGGATGGAGAGGTGATGTGATTTCTCTCACGTTTTCCTGTCGTGTCCAGCGTCTGGGAGCTTCCCCGGGAATTGAATGTCTTTATTTCCCCCCTTCTGTCCAGTTCAAACCAAAACACAAACACTGCCTTCAGATGAGTCAGACTCTGCTCAACGCAACAAGCCTGAAGATAACTATCCAAGCCTGAACTGGAGACAGGAATTCTGGTCTCGATAAGCAGAGAGCCCTTTGTCATTTGGCAGTGGCAGCCAGCTTTTATTGAACCCAGACTTCTTGTACATTGTTCTGCTTTGAAGTGTTTATTTTTGCCCCATCATCTGAAAATAACACGTTTCTGGGTTTTGGCGATGCCAAGCTCTTTTCCCGGCAGGCATTGCTTCTGCCCCCTCCCCCAAAACAGCCTGCTCAGGGGGCAGCCAATCCCCTGATTTCGTTCAGGCAGTGCCTTTCTTTTAAATTAAGCCGAGCACCGGTGCTAGATCCTGAAAGCGATCACCAAATTCATATTTCTAAGTTTCCTTCTCCTTCAGTCAATCATTCATATTTATGGAAAGCTTACGGGGTGCAGAACACTGTACTAAGCACTTGGGTGAGTACAGTATAAGGAAGCTGGTAGACATGATCCCCGCCCACAAAGAGCTCAATTAAGGACCACCAACAGCCTATTTCACATACCGAATCCCAGTACAGAGAGTAATTAGAGAAGCAGCATGGCTCAATGGAAAGAGCACAGGCTTTGGAGTCAGAGGTCATGGGCTCAAATCCCGCCTCTGCCAATTGTCAGCTGTGTGACTTTGGGCAAGTCACTTCACTTCTCTGGGCCTCAGTTCCCTCATCTGTAAAATGGGGATTAAGACTGTGAGCCCCCGTGGGACAACCTGATCACCTTGTAACCTCCCCAGCGCTTAGAACAGTGCTTTGCACATAGTAAGCGCTTAATAAATGCCATTATTATTATTATTATTATTATTATTACAGTAGCATTAGCTGAGAGTCCACCTGTTGGGGTACACGGTACTAGGTACTTAAGAGGTATGGAAAATCGAAGTGACACGTCCCCTGCAAAAAAAGAGCAGACAGAGGGCATGTAACTCATTTCTGGGAATCATCAATTTTTATTCCCTGTGTTTCAGTAAAGATGCAGGGGCGAGTATTGCATCTTTTAACTTGATTATATGGATTTCCCCTAGCTGCCCTTTTTTTTTTGTCTGGTGTTAAATGCTTACTACGGGCCAGGCACTTTACTATGCTGTGGGGTAGATACAAGCTAAACAGGTTGGTCACATTCCATGTCCCACGTGGGCCTCACCATCTCAATCCCCATTTTACAGAGGAGGTAAGAGACAGAAAAGTTAAGTGACTTCCCCAAAGTCACACAGCAGATAGGTGGCAGAGTTGGGATTAGAACCCAGGTCCTTCTGATTCTCAGACCTGTGCTCTGTCCACTAGGCCAGGCTGCTTCCCAACTGCCTAATTCAGTGTTCTTCACGTGGTAGATGTTTCATAAATACTGTTGAGGTTATTTGTGGTAATGATGATGAGGAGGAGGAATGACAGAAAGGAGCAAAAAACCCAAACCTCAGTCACATTCTTTTCTCAACAAAGGTCTCAAGTCCTCATAGCGCATTCCTAACACATAATAATAATAATAATGGCATTTGTTAAGCACTTACTTTGTGCAAAGCACTGTTCTAAGCGCCGGGGGATACAAGGTGATCACGTTGTCCCACGTGGGGCTCACAGTCTTAATCCCTATTTTACAGATGAGGTAACTGAGGCTAAGAGAAGTTAAGGGACTTGCCCAAGGTCACGCAGCAGACGTGTGATGGAGCCAGGATTCGAACCCATGACCTATGACTCCCAAGCCCGGGCTCTTTCCACTGAGCCACGCTGCTTCTCATGGTTATGGCTGCCAGGCGGAAGTTGTTGCTCTTTAGTCAGTTAACCAGGACCAGTGCTCAGAAAAAATGCTGTGGGGACAGAACCCTCTTACAGGTTGCAGGTGCTTTTGGTCTGTTGCCTTGGAAGCGGCTTGAATTGTAAGCTCCTCGTAGGCAGGGATCAAGTCTACCAACTCTATTATATTGCACTCTTTGAGGTGCTTAGGATGGTGCTCCACACATAGCAAGTGCTCAATAAGTACCATTGGTTGATTGTTTGATTGATTGATTCCTGGTTTCTCCGATTCCCTCCCACAGTGAGTTTGTAGCCTGGCTCATAGAGATTGGGGAGATCAGCAAAACAGAGGAAGGGGTCAACTTGGGACAAGCCCTGCTGGAAAATGGGATCATCCACCATGGTGAGTTCTCGCTTATGAGTCAATTTTCATTTTCCCGCTCTGAACCCTTAAATCTATGAGCCCCTCCAGACTTTAAGCTTGTTGTGGGCAGGATACATGTCTATCAACTCTGTTCTTATTGTACTCTCCCAAGGACTTAGTACAGTTCTCTGAACACAGTAAACACCCAATAAATTCAGTTGATTGTTTGACTGATCTGCCTTCCCACACCCCCAGGAGCCGGGGACAAAGAGAGGAAACAGCAGAGCCAGCGATAAGGGTGACCAGTCATCTGGGGTTCAGCTGGTCTGTCCCAGGTCTGGTATGGATTTGGCATTTTTAGAGCTGGCCTTTTCATTTTAAGTGCCCAGTCGCCACCACTCTTACTGCTGAGTTCCACGGTTTGGCAGCAGGGTTTGTGGTCAGAGGGATCTGGGATGCGGTGGATGTGGAGGAAGTAGGGAGCCAGGGTAACCCGAACGTCGCCCACCACAGATCTGAGCGGATTTGACGAGAACAGGGCAGACTTCCGCCAAATTAATCTGCAAGACCGCATCATGTCACTCCTCACACCTCTGTGATGTGTGACTTCCCGTGCATCTCTGGAGGGTTTTTTTTTTTCAGAATGGTATCTCTGAGCACCCCATTGAGGGCAATGGCCCCCAGCCCGACAGAGCCTCTCTGTCCAGTACTTTCCCAAGTGCTTAGTACAGTGCTCCACACACAGTAAGCACTCACGATTGACTGACTGACTGGTCTCATATCCACAGACCGTCTTAGCCTAGGGTCTGCCAGTCTCCCTTCCTCTCCCCTGCTCCTCCTGCTCCAGTCAGGATCAGGTTTCCCTGCTGCGGCCGCTCCAGCTCCCCACTGGCTCAGCCACTTCCTCTTCACTGGCAACAAGCCATATTGCGACTGCACTCGAGACCAGCACTGCCAACTGTTGGCACCAGACTTCCTCCTCCACCATCTGGGCTGCCGCTCCATTCATTCAATCAAATTTATTGAGCGCTTACTGTGTGCAGAGCACTGTACTAAATGCTTGGGAAGTACAAGTTGGCAACATATAGAGACGGTCCCTACCCAACAGTGGGCTCACACGGTCACTGTGCGGTATTCCCCAGCTGCCCTGTGTCGCTGCTGTGTTTGTCCCAGTGAGGCAGCTATGGATTGCTCTGCTCACGCATTGATTATAATAGTCACTCAATCGTCTTTATTGAGCACTTACTGTGTGCAGAGCACTGTACTAAGCGCTTGGGAAGTACAAGTCGGCAACATATAGAGACAGTCCCTACCCAACAACGGGCTCACAGTCTAGAAGGGGGGAGACAGACAATGAAACAAAATATGTCAAAATGGTCAGAACAAATAGAATTAAAGCTATAGGCACATCATTAACAAAATGAACAGAATATTAAATATGTACAAGTAAAATAAATAGAGTAATATAGTATGAGAAGCAGTGTGGCCTAGTGGTTTCTAATAATAATATATAATGAGAAACAGCGGGGCTTAGTGGTTTCTAATAATAATAATATATCATGAGAAGCAGTGTGGTCTTGTGGTTTCTAATAATAATATATAATGAGAAGCAGTGTGGCTTAGTGGTTTCTAATAATTATATCATTAATTCATTCATTCATTCAATCGTATTTATTGAGCGCTTACTGCGTGCAGAGCACTGTACTAAGCGCTTGGGAAGTACAAGTTGGCAACATATAGAGACGGTCCCTACCCAACAGCAGGCTCACCATCTAGAAGAGAAGAGACTGTAATGTTATATCTTGAGAAGCAGTGTGGCCTAGAGGTTTATAATAGTATGTAATGAAAAGCTGCGTAGTCTAGTTATTAGAGCACAGGCCTGGGATTCAGAAGAACCTGGGTTCTAATCCCGGCTCTGCCACTTGTCTGCTTCAAAAAAGTCACCTCACTACTCTGTGCCTCAGTTAGCTCATCTGTAAAATGGGGATTAAGACTGTGAGCCCCATATGGGACAGGGATGGTGTTCAGCCTGATTACTTTCAACATGATTACTTTGCATCTACCCCAGCACTTTGAAAAGTGCTTGACACACAGTAAGCACTTAACAAATACCCCAAAATGAAATTAAATAAGGGATGGGTCTGTCTTTAGCTACGTGCTCATGCTCCAGCTTTCCATTTGATTCTCCTAGAGGCCTCCCGCCTGGAATAATACGAGCAGGGGGTAGGGCCTGGAGTTGAGCTGGCCGGGATTAACCCAGGGCCTATCCTCCTCCTGCGTTTGCCCACGTCTACCCACCGGGAGGAAGCAGACCCAGTTCCCAAGTTTCCTGGTGTATCCCCAGCAGGTGCCCCATTTCCTAGACACCAGGTGGTGGTGACTGGAAACCGACAACAAAGAAACCAGGCCAAGTTCCCCGTCCATTAAGCGGAATCTAAACTGGCACTGGTTTGCCGGCCTCGCCCGGCAATCTCTCTCCACGAATCCAATTTCAAGGGGGAGTTATTTGATTACATTAGCACTGCCTTTCACTGTTAGGGCTTACAAGTGCTGTTGCCAGATGATTATAACAGCATTAGGAAATGGAAACCCTTTATCTTGTGTTCATTAAAGCACAGGATAACCCTTCTGAGTGGAGTGTGGATGTCAGCAGCAAAACTCTGCCAGAAGCTTTCATCTGTCCCAGGCCCACGCTGTCACGCACTTCCTCCGTCTTTACCCCAGGACATGTAGGTTTCCACATAGGAGCATCCACGTGCTGGCCCTGTCTTTGTGCACAGCCTTCCATCTGGGTATTTTCTTCTGTGCATTCATGTTGCCTCTGGGGCTTATTAAAAAGTCAGCGGGAGCAGGGAACGCGCCTACCAATTCTGTTATATTGTACTCTGTATTGTAGAGAAGCAGCATGGCTCAGCAGAAAGAGTATGGGTTTTGGAGTCAGGTCATGGGTTCAAATCCAGGCTCCGCCAATTGTCTGCTGTGTGACTTTTGGCAAGTCACTTAACTTCTCTGTGCCTCAGTTCCCTCATCTGTAAAATGGTGATTAAGACTGTGAGCCCCACATGGGACAACCTGCTCACCTTGAATCCCCCCAGCGCTTAGAACAGTGCTTAGCACATAGTAAGCGCTTAACAAATACCATTATTATTATTATTATTACTCTCCCCACACTTCGTAAAGTGCTCTGCACACAGAAAGTGCTCAATTGTTTGATTTTAAAAATTTACTTATGGTATTTGTTAAGCACTTGCTATGTGCCAGGCACGGTTCTAAGTGCTGGGTTAGATACAAGCTTATCAGGTTGGAAACAGTCCCTGTCCCCCGTGGGGCTAACAGTCTTAATCCCTGTTTTACAGAGGAGGTAACTGAGGCACAGAGAATTTAAGTGACTTGTTGAAGGTCACACAGCGGACAAGGGGCAGAGCCAGGATTAGGACCCAGGTCCTTCTGTCTCCCAAGCTGGGCTCTATCCATTAAGCCATGCTGGCTTCTCTATTGATTGACTGATTGGCAGATTTCTCCAAGAGTGGCAGCAGTTATATACACTCTCGGGTGACCTGTCAGCAGACAGACAACAGGGATTAGCCCATCATGGGTAGGAAAAGTACTCATTCTGTTGTATTGTACTCTCCCAAGCACTTAGTACAGTGGTCTGCACATAGTAAGCGCTCAATAAATACCTGGGTGATGTAGACAGAGAGGGACTGAACTTCAGTAGGACTTGGGACTGAAGACATTGAGGACTGAAATGGTGTGAAGCAGTTGTATTAGGTGAGAAGAGCCCTTTTGAAGAAGTGGTGATGGATCTTCCAACGAGTTCTTTGTTCAGGGAAGAAGAGGAATGTCTGCATCCTTATCTGGCAAGAAAGAAAAAGCCTTAATGGAGACTGACTTGAGGCAACTCAGCTTATCTTTGCTTGCCTTTGGATAAGGTTACTGGCAGGGGGAGAAAAGTGCTGATTTCTTAACTTGTCTGATGTCAGCCTCCGTAGGATGCAGAAACGTATTGGTGTCAGATGGAATGCAGAGGCGGGAAGCTTCCAAATTTCTTGATTTGTGCTTGTCTGTGGAATTTCTTTTTCTTCCAAGAAGCTTTGGCTTCTGGTTATCAGCCATGAGGTCAAGTTGGGACTGCAGAAGGGTCGGGTTGGGTGGGTGGGGGTGGGGGTGGGGGGAGGAGAGAAGAGAGAGAGAGAAAGAGAAAGACTCTCTCTCTCTCTCTCTCTCTCTCTCTCTCTCTCTCTCTCTCAACTCCTGCAGCAGATTATGTGCTGTACTAAGCATTTGGGAGAGTATGCACAGTTAGTGCTCAATAAATACCATTAGCTGATTGAGCACATCAGAGTTCATAGGCATGATCCCTGCCCTCAGAGAGCTGACAATTCTGGGCTGCATTTAAATCATCCCAGGCCCATGGGGTCAACCCAGGTTTTAATGATCTCCAGAGAGGGAGATTCTCCCCCCTCCCCCCCCCCACCTCCTGTCTCCTGTTCTTTGCTTTAACATTTTTTACTGTCAAGATGTTCCCTTATAGTTAACTAAATCCTTAAGCCTGTCACATGTTCTGTCTTTGGTGAGAGGGAGAGTAGCTTGTTAACACCCTGTTTATAATCCCCTTTTCTATCAATTTGCCTTAAAGAGAATTGTCATCTGGGTGTCAGTGTTTTGAGTCTTTCCTCACAGATCCCAGTCCCCTGAATCTCGAGTTATTTTCTTTGTCCAGCCATTGAGTAGTTAAGTGACCAATCAGAGATGGGGGACAAAGTCAAATTAGGGCTTGATGAAGAACTTCGTTGACTTTGGTAACTGTCCTATCAGTTTTGAAGGAAGAGTGATCTGGAGGCAGAGAAATGGTTGAGGAAGATTGGGGCATTTGAGGGCCAAAGCGTCTTAGTGGGATTATATCTGTGACTAGCCCCTTGAAGACTCAGGCCCTAGCCTTTCAGGTATTTCCAACCTCCAGGAAAAGGACTGGGCCTTCTCATCACAGAGAGGTTTCATGTGCCGTGCCTTTTTAGTCAATCAGTCGTATTTATTGAGCACTTACTGTGTGCAGAGCACTGTACTAAGCACTTAGGAAAGTAAAATAGAACAGACACATTCCCTGCCCACAACAACCTTACAGTCTAGAAGGGGAAACAGACATTAATATAAATAAATAAATTACAGATATGGACAGAAGTAATCAGGGACTGGGAGGGGGGAAGAATAAAGGGAGCAAGAATGGTGAAGCAGAAGGGAGTGGGAGAAGAGGAAAAGAGGGCCTAGTCAGGGAAGGCCTCTTGCAGGAGATGTGCCCTCAGTAAGGCTTGGAAGTCGGGGAGAGTCATTGTCTGTTGGATATGAGGAGGCAGAGCATTCCAGGCTAGAGGTCAGATGTGGACGAGAGTTCGGTGGCGAGATAGATGAGATTGGGTACTGTGAAAAGGTTAGCATTAGAGGAGCAAAATGTGTTGGCTGGGTTATATAGGAGAGTAGTGAGGTAGAAGGGGCCAAGATGATTGACTGCTTTAAAGCCAATGTTAAAGCCAGCTGTTTAAAGCCAGTCATAGGGAACTGAGGCCCAAAGATGTGAAGTGACTTCCCCAAGGTCACACAGCAGACAAGTGGTGGAGCCAGGATTAGAACCCAGGTTCTGCTGAGCCCCAGGCCCGGGCTGTATTCATGCTGTTTCGGAATCATTTAATAATAATAATAATAATAATGGCATTTATTAAGCGCTTACTATGTGCAAAGCACTGTTCTAAGCGCTGGGGAGGTTACAAGGTGATCAGGTTGTCCCACGGGGGGGGACTCACAGTCTTAATCCCCATTTTACAGATGAGGGAACTGAGGCACAGAGAAGTGAAGTGACTTGCCCAAGGTCACACAGCAGACATGTGGCGGAGCCGGGATTCGAACCCATGACCTCTGACTCCAAAGCCCGGGCTCTTTCCACTGAGCCACACTGCTTCTCTGATCATTTGTGTTCTCCGCGTTCCAGTTTCAGATAAACACCAGTTTAAGAACGAGCAAGTGATGTACAGGTTCCGATATGATGATGGGACATACAAACCACGCAGTGAGCTGGAGGACATCATGTCCAAGGTATCGTATCTTCTCTACTGACCGGACTTTTCCCACCCCCTCCCTTTGTGATGGGCTGATAGGGAGCTGGGGGATGCTTCCACAAGATGATCCCAAGTGGCTTCTTCTAAGTTACCCCTGGAGTGACCAGCCCCAGTCCAGGACACACTGTTTATTGCTCTGCTGTTAAAACAGAAGTGCTCTGTCTATTAAACTTTCCCCAGCAGGTTTCCTTAACTGGACCTATCTGAGATCATTCATTCATTCAGTCATATTTATTGAGCATTTACTGTGTGCAGAGCACTGTACCAAGAGCTTGGGAGAGTACCAAGATCCATGGCGATCCCCAGGTAGTTTGTGGGGGTGTCTCTGGGTGTCCGTGTTTTGAGTCTTTCCTCAGAGATCCCAGTTCCCGAGCAGTTTGTGGGGTGTCTCTGGCAGTGCTCTTTCAGAGGATCATGTGGAAACGCATAGGAAGCAGAGTGTCTAGTGGATGGAGCCCGGGCCTTAGAGTCGGAAAGACCTGGATCTATTCCCGGCTCCCCCATCTGTCTGCTGTGAGACCTTGGGCAAGTCATTTAACTTCTCTGTGCCTCATTTGTAAAATGGGCATTAAGGCTGTGAGTCAGAGGTCGTGGGTTGTAATCCCGGCTCTTATACTTATCAGCTGTGTGACTTTGGGCAAGTCACTTCACTTTTCTGGGCCTCAGTTATCTCATCTCTAAAATGGAGATTAAGACTGTGAGCCCCACGTGGGTAACTCTGATTAGCTTCTATCTACCTCAGTGCTTAGAACAGTGCTTGGCACATATAAACGACTAACAAATAACATTATTATTAGTAGTATTATTGTTATTATTCCAAGTGGGACAGGGGCGGTGTCCAAACTGATTAGCTTGTATTTACCCCAGTGCTTAGTATGGTATCTGGCATGTAGTAAGTGCTTAGTGAATACTGTTAAAAAAAAAAACAACAAACAAGGAAAAAAACCCAACAGATCATGGCGGGCAATGGCTCATGAGTCTCTGGGGCTGCAGAAATAGAATAGTTGCTGGCCAGATTTCAGAGTGGCAGCATTGACTGGGCTGGGCTATCCACTCCTTGAGAAGCAGCGTGGCTTAGTGGATAGAGCACGGGCCCAGGAGTCAGAAGGACCTGGGTTCTAATCCTGGCTCTGCCACTTGTCTGCTGTGTGACCTTGGGAAAGTCACTTCATTTCTCCAGGCCTCATTTACCTCATCTGGAAAATGAAGATTAAGGCTGTGAGTCCCATGTGAGACAGGGACTGTGTCCAACCCAGTTACCTTGTATCCACCCCAGCGCTTAGTACAGTGCCTGGCATGTAGTAAGCACTTAATGAATGCCACAGTCATCATCAGCATCATCACCTCTCATACAGAGTGTCCAGATTCTAACTTCTCAATCTCCATTTCTCCAATGGCCAAACAGCTGGGACTGTTTAAGATGTTCAGTTGAGAGGTCACTCACAAAACACTGTTCATTCCAGTCCAGGGAGCACTGTTCAGCCATAAAGGGAGCATGAACTGAATGGTGCCGGTTCACTTCTTTTGTAAATTTTATTCCAAAGTATTTATCCATGGGGGAAAAAGTGTTCATCGGAACAATTCCAGACAGCTGGAATCCAGGTCCATGGGTGATTCAGGGCCATGAATCTTATGTCCATGTCCTTATATTCTGCGGCTTCCCCCACCTGTTATTTATTTTTATATCTGTCTCCCCTATTAGATTGCAAGCTCCTTGTAGGCAGGGGTCGAGTCTATCAACTCTGTTGTATTGTACTCTCCCAAACATTTAGTACAGTGCTCTGCACACATTAAGTGCTCAATAAATGCCATTGATCAACCGACTCTCTAGATTGTAGTGAGCAAGGACTGTGTCTACCAACTCGGTTGTATTCTCCCAAGCATTTACTACAATGCTCTGCACACAGCAAGCACTCAATAAGCATCACTGGTTGATCTATAGCCACAGCTTTGTCAAAGCCCCTTTTTGTTTCTCTCTCTCCTTAGGGTGTGAGACTTTACTGCCGGCTGCACAGCCTTTTCACTCCAGTCATCAAGTAAGTCGGGCTTGACTCTGATGGTTTTCTGGGCCGAGAGGGTACCCTTCTCCTTGACCTCTGCTCTTTTCTCCTTAAATGTATGTGGTCAGTGTGGTTAGTACTGCTGAATTTATCCTCCTTTGGGGGATCCCTCCCCTGTCTGGAGTCCAAGGGCCAGCTCCTTGGGCATGAGGGACCTTTGGATGCTCTGTAAAGGTTGAGAAGCAGTGTGGTCTAGTGGGTAGAGGACAAGTCAGGGAGCCAGAAGGACCTGGGTTCTAATCCCGGCTCCGCAGTTTGTCTTCTGTATGGCCTCAGCATTTAGAACAGTGCTTGACACATAGTAAGGGCTTAAAAAAATGCCATTATTATTATTATTAGTGTCCTTCTGTGACAGGATTAAGTTCAGGTTGTTCTGGGAATCAACTCACCCCATAGGATTCAAAAGCAGTGTTCCCTAGTGAAAATGGCACAGGCTTGGGAGTCAGAAGGACCTGGGTTCAAATCCCAGCTCCGCCATTTGTCTGCTGTGTGACCTTGGGCAAATCACGTCACTTCTCTGGGCCTCAGTTATATATGTACAACAGGAAAGGAGACTTCCTCAGACTTCCTCAAGGTGTTCCAGTGACTTCTCCACTTGTGACAGTCAGGAAGTCATTCCTGAAGTCTAGTCTATACTGGAAGCTTGCTGTGGGCAGGCAATGTGTCTATTATTGTATCATACTCTCCCAAATGCTTAATACAGTGCTCTGCACACAGTAAGCCCTCAATAAATATGAATGATTAAACGAATAATCCATGTTCAACTACAATTGACTGTATCTCCCGCGCTGAAATCATTTCATTTGGGGACTCCTACCCAGAAAAGAATACCAATCACTAGTTCCTTTGCTCTCTACAGGCTTGAAGACAGACAGATAAGACCTTTTTATGCTATTTGTTAAGTGTTTACTATGTGTCAGGTACTCTGTTAAGCCCTGGGGTAGGTGCAAGCTAATCAAATTGGACACAGTCCATATCCCACACAGGACTCACAGTCTTAATTCCCCGTTTTACAGATGAGGTAACCTCACAGAGAAATGAAGTGACTTGCCCAAGGTCACACAGCAGATAAGTGGCAGAGCCGGGATTAGACTTCCAGGTCTGTGCTGTATCCACCCAGGTCATGCTGCTTCTCAAGGGACTTGGGTCAGGACTT
This sequence comes from Tachyglossus aculeatus, assembly GCF_015852505.1. Classification (NCBI taxonomy): domain Eukaryota; kingdom Metazoa; phylum Chordata; class Mammalia; order Monotremata; family Tachyglossidae; genus Tachyglossus; species Tachyglossus aculeatus. The sequence goes on along the minus strand of NC_052073.1, from coordinate 8,530,829 downwards.
TGGCAGAAATTCTGCTCTCAACTTTGAGAGCAGTTCCCACTGCCCTGGGGATCCCGAATGCTGTGTATCTATCTCACTGCCCCCCTGCCACCCACTGCTCATAGGAGCTTGGAAAGCCGATGGGCTGCCCTCCCATTTGTCGTGGCCATCTGGTTGGGGATAAATATCTCAACAGCAACCGGGAAAGGGAACACAAATGTGGGTGGACTAGGACACCAGGATTCCATTTGTGTATATCTGAGATGCTGTTATGTAAGAGATGCATCTTGATTTAAAAAACCATATCCTGCACCCTCTTTTAGTTTGGGTTTTTCAAATGGCCAGATTTCATTCACTATGTAGGTGCTATTTTTAAATACGAAATCAGTCAGGTGTGTTGAGCAGGACCCAACCTGAGGCTAGCGGGATTCCTCTGAGCAGCGGAGATGATAAAGACTCCGGTCCCTCACTGACTCTGCAATAATGCATTCTGCATTCTGACCAGGTTTTGGGTCAGGAAGAACATAAGCTCCTACCCCCAATCCCCTCCCCAGTGGCAGAGCTAGAACGGCCAAGCCCTGCTCAGCTCCCTTCCTCCTCTGCCTTCTTTTCTGAGCACCCGGGACCTCAAATTCTCTCTCTTCTCTCCCTTGCAGACTCTCTCCTCTCTTCTCTCTCTCTCTCCCTTCTCCTCTCTCTCCCTCTCCTTCCCCCTTCTCTTTCTTTCCCTCTCCTCTCTCTCTTCTCTCTTTTGTCTCTCCTCTCTCCAATCTTCTCTTCTCTTTTCCCTCTCTCTCCTCTCCTCGCTTTTTCTTTCTCTCTCTCCCCTACCCCCACCCCCAGGACAGCAGAGCCTGCCTTGACCAAGCCGCAGGTGAGAAAACCCCTGCTTCAGGAAAGACACAGGCCCTGGATGAATGAGTGGCCCAGAGGGAGAGTGGAAAGGTCTCTAGTTCCCTGTGGGCAAACAGAAAAATCTTTCTAGTTCTGATACCTGTTTTCTAGCTGGGGAGCCCCCCTGCAGCTGAGCTGGGGGCTTCATGGGCAGCTGAGTTCAAAGCCCTTGTGTAGCTCGGAGTTAGGTCCGTACTCAGCTAGGCGGGTACAGGGAGGATCCCTGTACATCTGGGCGGGGGGCAGTAGAAAACGGCCTCTGGGGAGCATCAGGGGTGGGGCTTCGCAAAGCCGTCTCCATCTCTTCTTCCCCTGGCGATCCTGCTCAGAAACTTTAGCCCCTAAGGAGATATGGCAACTTAATTTATAAAATAGGATTTACATGTTGTAAGAGCTTAATGTAGGAAGCAACTTGGCCTAGAGGAAAAACCCTGGGCCTGGGAGCCAGGGAACCAGCGTTTTAATCCTGACTCTGCCACTTAATAATAATAATAATGATGATGATGGCATTTGTTAAGCACTTACTATGTGCAAAGCACTGTTCTAAGCGCTGGGGGGGGTTACAAGGTGATCAAATTGTCCCACGTGGGGCTCACAGTCTTAATCCCCATTTTACAGATGAGGTAACTGAGCCTGAGAGAAGTTAAGTGACTTGCCCAAGGTCACACAGCAGGCATATGGCTGATTGGGAGTCGAACCCATAATAATAATAATAATGGCATTTATTAAGTGCCTACTATGTGCAAAGCACTGTTCTAAGCGCTGGGGTGGTTACAAGGTGATCAGGTTGTCCCAAGGGGGCTCACAGTCTTAATCCCCATTTTCCAGATGAGGTAACTAAGTCCCAGAGAAGTTAAATGACTTGCCCAAAGTCACACAGCTGACAAGTGGTGGAGGCGGGATTTGAACCCATGACCTCTGACTCCAAAGCCCATGCTCTTTCCCCTGAGCCACGCCTGCTGGGTGACCTTGAACAAGTCACTTAATCATTCAGTGCTATTTATTAAGTGATGACTCCATGCAGAACATTCTCCGTGCTTGGGAGAGTAAAGTACAACTCTGTCTCCCTTCTGGGTTGCACTTACACTTGGAGTTGAACCCTTTATTCACCCCACTCTCAGCTCCACGGCATTTATATATATCCAAATTTATTTTAATGTCCGTTTCCCCCTCTAGGATATATGCTCCTTGTGGCCCCATTGGTTAGTACACTGCTTGGTACATAGTAAGCTCTCAACAAATTCCACAGTGGTTATTGTTATTATTCATGAGATCTGAATGAATGAGAAGCAGTGTGGCCTAGTGGATAGAGCATATGCCTGGGAGTCAGAAGGACCTGAGTCCTAATCAGGGCTTTGCCACTTGTCTGCTGTGTGACCTTGGCTAAGTCACTTCACTTCCCTGTGCCTCAGTTCCCTCATCTGTAAAATGGGGATTAAGACTGGGAGCCCCGTGTGGGACAGGGACTGTGTCCAACCGGATTAACTAGTATCTACCCTAACGCTTAGAAGAGTGCCTGGCACGTAATAAGCGCTTGGGAGAGCACGACACAACAAAACTAGAAGACATGAGAAACAGCATGGCTTAGTGGATAGAGCCAGGCCGGGGGGTCAGTAGGACCTGGGTTCCAATCCCAGCTTTGTCACTTGTCTTCTATGTGACCTTGGGGAAGTCACTTCACTCCTCTGGACCTCAGTTACCTCATCTGTAGTAGTGGAGATTAGTGGTTTATCTCTATGTAACCAACCAGAGTAAGCATTGGTCAGTCAGTTGTATTTATTGAGCGCTTATTGGGTGCAGAATACTGTACTAAGCACTTGGGAGAGTACACTATAACAATAGACACATTCCTTACCCACAGTGAGCTTACAGTCTAGAGGGTTATGGACATACGTGGGTAGGGAGCGTGTCTTCTTCATTCTGTCCTTCCCAAGTGCCTATTACAGTCCATCACAACTAGTGGACACTGGATAAATGCCATTAATGGTACTTCTTTGGCTTTTCCTGTCCCACATGCTACAGCCAACATCCTTTTTATTTTTTTTATTCATTCCTTAACACAGAGACCGAGACTACCACTTGAAGACATACAAGTCGGTGATTCCTGGAAACAAACTGGTCGACTGGCTGATCGCTCAGGTGGGTCTGACCTGACAAACGACTGATTTTTCTCGCTACTCTGGAAGTGTTTGATCCAAGGGCTGGGTCTTCTCGCTGGTTCACATTCCAACCCTGTAGTAGAGAAGCAGGGTGACTTGTGAAAAGAGCACGGGCCTCGGAGTCAGAGGACCTCGGCTCTGCTGTTTGACCTTGGGTGAGCAAGTCACTTCACTGCTCTGTGCCTCAGTTACCTCATTTGAAAAATAAAGATTAAATCTTATTCTCTCTTACCTAGACTGCGAGCCCTATGCGGGACAGAGACTGTGTCCCAACTGATAACCTTGTATCTACTCCAGCACTCAGAATGGGGCTTGGTACATCCTAAATACTTAACAAATACCGTAATTATTATTGTTATTAGTGAGCGGTGATAGTGACATCCCATCCAAACACCATCCGGTCAGTTCCAAACACTATCCTAGGGTACAGCTGCTGTGGCACATTTTTTTTTTTGAGTGATTTATTTTTAGAGAAGAACATTTTCGACCAATTTCACCTCCCATCCACTGCCAGCCACCCGCTGCTTCACTTGAGTGCACTTTCAGATGGTCTTGAATCGAAGCACACCTGCTTCTCTCCGGGCTCATCAAAGGCAGCATGTGTTGCTCAAGTTAAACACCATGTGTCTTCAGCAACTGAGGCTTGTTGGAAAGAGAAAAGGGCATGGGGGAAGAAATCTGTCTTCAAAAATGAGCATTGGCAAATGGGAAATTTGAGGGGCTGGTGTCTAGTAGTAATAGTATTAAGTGCCTATTGTGTGTAGCCACTGTACTAAGCCCTGGGAGAGAATATATGGGTGGAAATTAGTCAACCATATTTCTTGAGCACTTATTCTGTGCAGGGCACAGTTCTAAGCACTTGAGAGAGTACAATATAACAGACACATTCCCTGCCCATAATAAGCTTACAGTCAAGAGGGGGAGGCAGACATTAATAGAAATAAATAAAATAACAGATAGTACATAAGTACTGTGGGGCTGGGAGTGGGGGATGAGTAAAGGGAGCAAATCAGGGTGATGCAGAAGGGAGTGGAAGAAGAGGAAAAGAGGGTTTAGTCGTGGAAGGCCTCTTGGAGGAATTGTGCCTTCAGTAAGGCTTTGAAGTTGGGGAGAGTCATTGTTGGATGCGAAGAGGGATGGCAGGACATGGGTGAGAGGTCAGCAGTGAGATAGACAAGACTGAGGTACAGTGAGAAAGTTAGCATTGGAGGAGCAAAGTGTGAAGGCTGGGTTGTAATAGGAGTTTAGAGAGGTGAGGTAGGAGGAGGCAAGGTGATTCGAGGCTTTAAAGCCAATGGTAAGGAGTTTTTGTTTGATGCGGAGGTGGAGGGGCAACCACTGGAGGTTCTTGAGGAGTTAGACATGGCACTTACAGTTTACAGCCACTGTACTAAGGACTGGGAGACAATTCACGGTCTCTGTCCCTCAGAGGTGTTCACAAGTCAGGTGCTAGCCTCGACTTCTGTTGAGTAGCTCTTTCGGCTGATGCACCAGCCCAGCTCTTGCCTCCGTTGTTCCAAAGGGGCGGCTTGAGCTTTCAGGAAGGGCCCTGGCTGAATCGGAGTTGCCAGCTTATTGCCGGAACACAGTCCAGATGCCCTTACCTCGCGGCAAGGTGCCAATTAGCAAGAGAGATAGTTGAATTGGGGTCTTCCCCGCTCCCATAGGTCCTGGACAAGGGGATTCCGGCTTTTAATTGGAGCCAAGCCAGCAGACTGAGTTTTGATCTCCTCTATCTCACCACCAACCTCTCACCCACAGCCTGCCTCTGGCCTTCCCTCCTCATATCCGACAGACAATGTCTCCCCACGTTCAAAGCCTTATTGAAGGCACAGCTCCAAGAGGCCTTACTGACTAAGCCCTCCTTTCCTTTTCTCTCACCCCATTCTGTGTCACCCTGACTTGCTCCCTTTATCCATTCCCCCTCCCAGCCCCACAGAATTTATGTTCATATCTGTAATTTATTTCTATTAATGTCTGTCTTCCCCTCTAGACTGTAAGTTCATTGTGTGCAGGGAATGTGTCTGTTAGATTGTACTCTCCCAAGCGCTTAGTATAGTGCGCTGCACACAAGAAGTGTTCAATTAATACAGTTGACTGACTGAGTGGCCACTTTCCAGGCAGCTGGAAATGAGGAGGCCAGTTGCGGTGAAGGTTGGGAGAAGTGTTGGGAGTGTTGGAGTACCCCCTGGGCATTTATCCGCCTGCAGCATCTGAGTGAGTCTCAAACAGACTTCATGCTTTTGCTGCCTTTTCAGAGGTTGGAGCAGTTGGGTTTTGTCATCTCTGTGTAAAAACAGTCTTGGAGCAGGAAAGCCAAGACGGAAAAACCTACAAACATTCCAGTAAGTTTGTTTAATTAAAAGGCATTTCTCCCATGTTGATTCTCCAGAAATATTTGTTTAGCTGACAAGGCCAAAGAAATAGGAAAAAAAAAAAACCCAAAATATTTCCTCAGTCACTCTAAACATCGCCTAGGCGTGGGCTTCCCCAACAGGGCAGGAGTTGCTGCAGATACAACTCAGCTCACAACTTTCTGGATCTATGTAATACTTCTGCTACCAGTAATACCACTACCACATATATTTAAATAATTAATTATACATTACATATTCATATTAATATCTGTCCCCGCCCCCGACCGTGCCTCGTTCTCGCCTGTCCCGCCGTCGACCCCAGGCCCACGTCATCCCCCGGGCCTGGAATGCCCTCCCTCTGCCCATCTGCCAAGCTAGCTCCCTTCCTCCCTTCAAGGCCCTACTGAGAGCTCACCTCCTCCAAGAGGCCTTCCCAGACTGAGCCCCTTCCTTCCTCTCCCCCTCGTCCCCCTCTCCATCCCTCCCATCTTACCTCCTTCCCTTCTCCACAGCATCTGTATATATGTATATATGTTTGTACATATTTATTACTCTATTTATTTTACTTGTACGTATCTATTCTGTTTTATTTTGTTAGTATGTTTGGTTTTGTTCTCTGTCTCCCCCTTTTAGACTGTGAGCCCACTGTTGGTTAGGGACTGTCTCTATATGTTGCCAACTTGTACTTCCCAAGCGCCTAGTACAGTGCTCTGCACACAGTAAGCGCTCAATAAATACGATTGATTGATTGATTGTAAGCTCATTATGGGCAGGGAACTTGTCTGCCAATTCTGTTGTATCGTACTCTCCCAAGCACTTAGAACAGTGGTCTGTACATAGGAAATGCTCAATAAATGCCATTGATTGATTGTTATTACTACTAAATAGAGGATAATCAGTCCGGACACAGTCCCTGTCCCACATGGGGCTCACAGACAAAGGTGAAAGAAGAACAAGTTCGTAGTGGATCCTCATTTCACGCTGAGGAAATTGAAACACAGAGAATCAATCAGTCAGTGATATTCACTGCACGCTTAACTGTGTGCAGAGCACTGAACCAGCACTTGGGAGAGCTTGATACCACGGAGTTGGTAAGCCCTCAGGCAGCTACCAAGTTAGCAAGCTTACAGTGTAATGGAGGAGTTAAATGACTTGGCTAAAGTCACAGCAGGCAAGTGTCTGAGCTCTGCTGTGGCGAGGCAAACATTCTTTTCTCTGCAGAGTAGGCAGTTAGGATTAAGAAAAACTCTTGGCTCAGGGGAGGGACAAGAATGTGTCAGGTTCACATGAGGGACTTTTCTAGTCCTGCTGTCGTTTGCTGTTCGAGCTATGTCCGTGTGTCATGGTGCAGTGCTGCCTGGGCCATCTCCCCTCTGCTGTGGTGGGGATCTCAGCCAGCTGCAACTGCACCCTATATTGTTCCTGGTATTTAAGTGCTTACTATGTTCCTGGCACTGTACTAAGCATTGGGGTAGATACAAGATAATCAGGTTGGACACAGTCCCTGCCCCACACGGGGCTCACAGTCCTCCATTTACAGATGTAAAATCCTCACATTTTAAAGATGGGGGAGCTGAGGCCCAGAGAAGTGAAGTGACTTGGCCAAGGTCACGCAGCCGGCAAGTGGGGGAGCAGGGATTGGAACCCATAACCTTCTGAATCGCAGGCCTGTCTCTATCCGCTAGGCGATGATGCTCTCTGGTTGGGTGTAGGCTGGGTCTGTCAGAGTGTGACTGCTGTCCAGGTATGTAGCCGCATCAGTATGACGATTGGAGTTTTAAAGGCCTGTTCTCATTTTCCCATATAAGCCATTACTTTAATGAGTTGCGGGACTGGTGGTCTTCTGGGTTCCTGCCATATCTCTTTCAGTAATAATAATAATAATAATTATGGCATTTGTAAAACACTTACTATGTGCCAGGCACTGTATTATGCGCTGGGGTCGATACGAACAAATCGGGCTTGACACAATCCCTTTCCCACGTGAGGCTCACAGTCTCAATCCCCATTTTACAGATGAGGGTACTGAGGCCCAGAGAAGTAAAGTGACTTGCCCAAGGTCACACACAGCCAAGTGGTGGATTTGGATTAAAACCCATGATCTTCTGACTCCAGGCCCGTGCTCTATCCACTAGGTCATGCTGCTTCTCAGTATTTGCTTCCCTTCATCGCCTGGGCCGGGAACGTGTCTACGAACTCCGTTATATTGTACACTCCCAAGTGCTTAGTACAGTGCACTGCACGCTGTAAGCTTTCAATAAATACCATCGATTGATTTCCCCCACTTTCCACGCCTTCTCCACTTGTCCCATCTCCCCTCATCATCCTCCACCACCACTCTTCCTTCCCTGGATGAGCTCAGCACAACTGCTCCTAAATTTGAAGTGTGTGTATGTGTGTGTGTGTTGTGTTGGGAGAGGGGCAGGTGGAGAGAGGGTGGGGGTTGGCGGTTGTCAAGCCCACCAGCAACAGAGCAGATGGGCTGAGCCTCCTTTTGCCTGAGCAGAGAGAGGGCCGGCCATCCAGAACTAGTTTCCTCCAAGAGCTTTGAAAGCATTTCCCACTATGGGTCACTTGACTCTTAGAGAGCTGCTCCTTGAGCTCTCCGGAGGAGCTGTTACCATGGAAATCCGTGGGCTTGAGGCTGTAAGAGATAAGCAGGAGGAAGATTCTGGCTTCTGCAGGTACCCTCCCTCTCTGTGGAAAGGAAATAATCACTGAAATGACTCTCTGACCCTTCTTGCCTCCTCGACTCTTCCACTGTCCCACTCTGCTCCTCTTCCTCCTTCAATTCGTCCTCCTCCTTTTCCTCCTTCTCCTCTTTCCATCACCTGCAGTGACTTTGCTACTGCTTCTGCTGTCAGTACTTTACCACCCTCCCATGGTGAGCATTCACCCCGTCTCATTATCGAATAATAATAATAATGATAATAATAATGGTATTTGTAAATGCTTACTATGTGCCAAGCACTGTTCTAAGTGCTGGGGTAAATACAGGATAATCGGGTTGTCCCACATGGGGCTCACAGTCTTAATCCCCATTTTACAGATGAGGGAACTGAGGCACAGAGAAGTTAAGTGACTTGCCGAAGGTCACACAGGATGCAAGTGGTGGAGCCAGAGAAGCAGCGTGGCTCAGTGGAAAGACCCTGGGCTTTGGAGTCAGAGGTCATGGGTTCGAATCCTGACTCCGCCACATGTCTGCTGTGTGATCTTGGGCTAGTCACTTAACTTCTCTGGGCCTCAATTCCCTCATCTGTAAAATAGGGATTAAGGCTGTGAGCCCCACGTGGGACAACCTGATCACCCTGTATCCTCCCCAGCACTTAGAACAGTGCTTTGCACATAGTAAGCACTTAACAAATGCCAATTATTATTATTCTTTTAGACTGTGAGCCCACTGTTGGGTAGGGACTGTCTCTATATGTTGCCAATTTGTACTTCCCAAGCACTTAGTACAGTGCTCTGCTCACAGTAAGCGCTCAATAAATACGATTGATGATGATGATGATGACCTCTGACTCCCAAGCCATGCCAAGCCACTCTCTTTCCATTAAGCCATGCTGCTTCTCTGCTATTAATAATAATAATAATAATAACGATAGTAATAGTAATTGTTAAGAACTTACTATGTGCCATGCTGTCAAAGATATAAGCAAATCAGGTTGCCCACAGACCCTGTCCCACATGAGGCTCTCAATCTTAATAATCCCCATTTTACAGATGAGGGAATTGAGACACAGAGAAGTGAAGTGACTTGATTATGAAGACACACAAGATCTTCTGCCAGGCTGAGAGGGAGACAAACTGGACTTTTTGAGGTGGGGGGTGGGCAGGTGTAAGCAGCTTGGCGAAGTCAAGAAATCATCAGTGGTGTGGCAGGGTGAAAATTTTAAACGTTAGAGCTGGAAGGGATCATACTCATGTCACCCATTGGTTCCCAGATCTCAAATCTCCCTGGGTCTCCTTGCCTTTCAATCAATCAGTCCATCAATCAATCAGTTGTATTCATTGAGCACTTACTGTATGCAGAGCACCTTACTAAGATCTTGGGAGAGTAAAATATAGCAGAGCTGGTGGACACAATCCTTGCCTACAATGAGCTTTCACTTTTGACATATTTTATATAGCCTATTACTTAAGCGTTAACTCAAATACGTGTCCTCTTTCCCTTCTTCTCCCATCTACAATTTTAGGGCCTGTCTTCCCCACTTATCTGTATGCGCCTTGAGGGCAGGGATCATGTGTTCTAATTGTGTTGTAGTTTCCCCAGGCTCTTAGTACAGTAGACACTCAGTGTAGACCACACTCAGTAAAGAACCCACTGGATTGTAAGCTCCCTGTGAGCAGGGATTGTATCTACTAAAACTATTGTAACCCTTAAATGCTTAGTACAGAGCTCTGCACAGAGTGAGAGCTTAATATAGTGATTGATTATAGATGGATGGCCCCTTAGAGAATAAAAGAATCAGTGGCCCCGTTGGTATCTCTGGTGCTTATGAAAAACAAGAGCACAGTGTAGAAACTAAATTAACTAGACCTTTGGAAATGACAGGCTATGATGTTTTTCATGTCTCTGCACACAGTAAGTGCTCACTAAGTACGACTGATTGATTTTTGAGAGAGAGAGAGATAGGAGGATGTTCTGGGAATTGTGCCAGAATCATCTAGAGTAGGGATTGAATCCATTTGCCCTAGATGCGGAGAAAGATGGGCATTTCTACATGTGAGTGTGAGTGTTGCAAAGTGGTTCCTGGCTATTTTGAATGATAATAAGTATGGTATTTGTTAAGCACTTACTATGTGCCAAGCACTGGGGTAGATACAAGATAACCAGGTCCCACAAGAGGTTCACAGGTACGTAGGAGAGCGAACGGGCATTGAATCCCCATTTTGCGGATGAGGGAACTGAGGCACAGAGAAATGAAGTGCCTTGCCCAAAGTCACACAGCAGAGAAGTGGCGGAGCTGGGATTAGACTGGAAGCTCGTTGTGGGCAGGGAATGAGTTTGTTTATTGCTACATCATACTCTCCCAAGAGCTTAGTACAGTGCTTTGCACATAGTAAGTGCTCAATAAATACAGTTGAAGGTTCTCTGACCCCCAGGCCTGTGGTCTTTCCACTAGGCCACATGGCTTCCCTAAGCCGCCTCCTTTCGTCTCCCTGGCCCCTCGGGAGGGTGGGAGGAATTGGACGCTTCATATAGAGTTGAATGGGAGCTGGAGAGAAGGAGCACCCCACTTTCCTCGCTGCTATTGTCCTCCAGAGAGCACCTGCTACTTCCAGCCCTGCCCGAGGAGCCATGGAGAGGGGTGATGAGATTTTGTTTAGGGGAGGGTAGTTTTCCGAGGTGACTAACGTTGTCTTTTGGTTGCCAGGGAGACTGCCAGACCCGAGAGGAGGCTGTGGCGCTGGGCGTCGGGCTCTGCAACAATGGCTTCATGCACCACGGTAATTCCATCCCTCTGTTGGCCCCAGGAGGTCGGTTCACCTCCCCCTCACAGATACTCACACCTGCGTACCTACCGTTCAGCTGGTCCTATCTGACATAGCTCCCTAATAGCCGTAATAATGGCTGTGGCATTGTTATGCACTTACTCTGTGCCAAGCACTGTATTGAACAATGGGAACCCACACAATAATCCGGTCAGACACAGCCCTTGTCCAACTTGGGACTTGTAGGTCTAACCAGGTGGAGAACAGGTATTCTATCCCCATTTTTCAGATAAGGGAACTGAGGCACGGGGAAATAGCTGTCCCGAGGTCACACACAGCTGACGGGGCAGAACTGGGGTTAGAATCCAAGTTCCCTGATTCCCAGGCCAGGGCTCTTTCCACTACGCCATACTACTTCTGACTTGCTGTCTGTGCTGTTCATTCCTCTCCCAGATTAGTGCAGTTAAATGTATCAGTTCCCTTTTATTCCCCAGAGTAGTCATGGAGTGGGAAACCAATAAAACCCCCACACTCTTGACTTCAGGCCCAGCAACAGCAGTAATAGAAATAATAGTTGCTTAATAACTTTGAGTGAGCAAGCCGGCAATTTCTCAAGAGAGAGAGAGAGAGTGTGCGTGACCTGGGGCTCTATCTCAGGAGATCTAATTCCCCGCTTTGCCCCTGGACTGCTTGTGTTAGGTCATTCAACCTCTCTGGGTCTCACTTTCCTCTTCTATTAAATCGAGGATAAGATACATATGGAGAATCAGCATGGCCTAGTGGAAAGAGCACAAGCCTGGAAGTCAGAGGACCTGGATTCTAATCCCGGCTCATCTGCTGTGGGACCTTGGCAAGTGACTTCACTTCTCTGTGCCTCAGTTTCCTCATCTGTAAAATGGGGATTCAGTCCTCCTCCCTCTTTCTGAGACTGTGAGCCCCATGGCGGGCAGGGACTTTGTCCAACCTGGTTAACTTGTATCTTCCTCAGTGCTTAGAACGGTGCTTGACACATAGTAAGTGCTTAACAAATACAATAATCATAGTAATAATAAAGATAAAAATAATAATAATATTCTCCCCACCTCATAGATTGTGAGTCCCATGTGGAACAGGGGCTGAGTTTCATTTGATGATTTTTTACTTATTTCAGAGTTTAGTACAGTGCTTGGCAGAGTGAGTTCTTAATGAATTATGTAGTGGGCAGAGACTGTCTCTATTGCTGTATTGTACTTTCCCGAGCACTTAGTACAGTGCTCTGCACACAGTGAGCACTCAATAAATATGATTGAATGAATGAATGTAATTTAATATGAAATGAGGACCCTGCCCCTGTGGGCCTAGTATTCTAAGAACTGGAAAGGGAAGGGGAAGAGAAAAATTGGCAATATTATTATTATTATCATATTAAGCACTTACTATGTGCCGAGCACCATTCTAAGCACTGCAATAGGTACAAGTTAATCAGGTTGGGCACTGTCCCACATGGGGATTACAGGCATTGAATCCCCATTTCACGAATGAGGAAACTGAGGCCCAGAGAAGTGAAGCGACTTGGCCGAGGTCACACAGCAGGCAACTGGCAGAGCTGGGATTAGAACCCAAGTCCTCTGACTCACAGGCCTGTGCCGTCTCCACGGGACCACACTGCTCCTCGTGAAATGTATATGTATAAATCTATTAGCTGTTTACAAGTGGTGACCAGGGCATTAAGCTTTGTTTTTCATTTGGGTTGTGAAGGAAGGGAAGGTCATGATATAGGTCGGTGGATGGGGCCTTCTGGGAAGGGGATATGGCGTAGGGACAGAAAACAGGCCCCTTCCTCCCCAAACCCAAGCTCGGGGCCGTGGGCTACCTGCTCGGTTTCCCTTCTCCTCAGGACCAGATGTTACTGTACTTACCCTCTGTGGAATGTGAAATCGACTTCTCTTAACTGGTTCCAGATCCTCACCTATAGCAGGACTTTTCCCAAAGACCGAGGCAAGCCTTCCCCAGGCCTCCCTCCTCCCCCAGAAACCTCGTTACAAGGCCCAAGAGCCAAGCGCCAGCGGCCCCGTTGTCAGAGGAGGCTTCTGGGAGGTCAGTTCCACCCTGTGTTTTGTGGTTGACCCTGCTCTTTGATTCATCTTTCCCATTTTAGACTGTTTTGGTGCCGGTGGTATCAGTGAACGTGGACCCAGAGCATAGTGAGGCAAGGCCCTTGCACGAGTCCGTGTCCTGCAATTTCTCCCCCTGCTTCAGTGTAATCAGGATGTGGCCTGAGGGGGGAAAACCTCACCGAAATTCACTCCACAGAAATGAAACCCAGAAATAGCAGTTCAGGGCGGTATCCTAATTATCTTCCCTCACAAGCAAAGCTGGGCTGACCTTGGGCGTGAGGGACTGGATTGTGGGTATAGCCGACTAGAATCATGGCTGAGAGGGGAGGATGATTCTGGGACCTACTGGCCAGGAATTTCTGCACCCAGAACAGTGCCTTGAGATGACATTACAGAACATCGCTTTGCCCGTTGACTGAAGTCTTGGCTTCAGGGCAGCCCTCACCCTTTCCAATAATTAATTCAGTCATATTTATTGAGCATTTACTTTGTGCAGAACACTGTACTAAACCCTTGGGAGGGTACAATAAAACAATAAACAGACACAGTCCCTGCCACCACAAGCTTAAAGTCTCGAGGAGGGGATAATAATGGTATTTGTTAAGGGCTTACTATATGCCAGGCACTGTACTGTGAGACCCACGTGAGATAACCTGATTAGCTTGAATCTACCCCAGCGCTTAGAACAGTGCTTGGCACCTAGTAATAATAAGGCGCAGCGTTAGAGGCGCAGCGTGGCTCAGTGGAAAGATCACGGGCTTGGGAGTCGGAGGTCATGGGTTCAAATCCCGGCTCTGCCAGTTAGCTGTGTGACTTTGGGCAGGTCACTTCGCTTCTCTGGGCCTCGGTTGCCTCATCTGTGGGGTGGGGACGGGGGCTGTGGGCCCTGCGTGGGACGATCTGGTCACCTTGTTTCCTCCCCAGCGCTTGGAGCGGTGCTTTGCACATTGTAAGCACTTAACGGATATCATTACTATTATTATACCTCCTTCCTCTCCCCCTCCTCCCCCTCCCCTGCCTTACCTCCTTCTCCTCTCTACAGCACCTGTATGTATGTTTGTACGTATTTATTACTCTATTTTACATGTACATATTTTCTATTCTATTTATTTTATTTTGTTAATATGTTTTGTTTTGTTGTCTGTCTCCCCATTCTAGACTGTGAGCCCGTTGTTGGATAGGGACCGTCTCTTTATGTTGCCAACTTGTACTTCCCAAGCACTTAGTACAGTGCACTGCACACAGTAAGCGCTCAATAAACACCATTGAATGAATGAATGAATGAATACTAAGGGTACATGCAAGCTAAACAGATTGGACACAGTCCCTGTCCCATGTGGGGCTCAACCCCCATTTTACAGATGACACAAGGGAGGCACAGAGAAGTGAAATAAATACAATAAAAACAATGATGGAATTTGTTAAGCACTTACTATGAACCAAGAGTTTTCGCCAAGTGCTGGGCTAATCAGTGTTATTCTTTGAGTGCTTGCTGTGTGCTTTGACACTGTACTAAGAGCTTGGGAGAGTACAATATAATAGAGTTAGTAGACTTATTCCCAGTCCAGAAGGATTTACATTAATTAATTAATTCAATCGTTCATTCAGTCATATTTATTGAGCGCTTACTGTGTGCAGATCACTGTACTAAGTGCTTGAGAGAGTACAGTATAACAGTAAGCAGACACATTCCCTGCCCACACCGAGCTTACAGTCTAGAGGGGGAGACAGACATTAATATAAATGAATAAATTACAGATCTGGACATAAGTGTTATGGGGGTGGGGTGAAAAAGCAAACAAATCTAAGTGCAAGGGCTTTGCAGAATGGAGAAGGAGTAGGAAGAACGAGGGCTTAGTCGGGGAAGGCCTCTTGGAGGAGATGGGATTTTAATGAGAATTTGAAGGTGGGGAGGGGAGATGTAATCTGTCGGATATGAAGAGGGAGTGTGTTCCGGGCCAGAGGCAGGATGTGGGTGAAGGGGTGGTGACTGGGTAGATGAAATTGAGGCACAGTGGATAGGTTGGCATAAGAAAAGCATAGTATAGATATGAGATCATTGTCAGGTCCCATGGGTAGTCTGGGTAAGCCTGGAGTGTCATGGACCCCTTTTACCATCTTAGATGCTGGGCTTCTGGGCTCTGCAGACCCCCAGAAGAAAAGCTGAAATCACGTGACTGATTTCCTGTTGGTTTTTATTGAACGGCTCATTCCCTACTCATCTCAGTGCTTTCTCACAGAGCAAGCATTTGCTACATACTCTAACAATACTGGTGGCTCTGATGCATCTAGAGGAGAAGTCATTTCTTCACTCTGGGCATCCCGTCTCCTCCCAGACAGTGCTATGAGCATGTCGAGAGCATCCCAGACCAGGCCTGCATCATATCTTTTGGTTCCTGGGCTGTAGCTCGTTGCCACCAAATGACAACAATAACATGGGGAGAAGATATATTATTGGCCGTGGGGAGGAGTGGAAGAAAACATGATGATAATAACGCAGTACCTTGATCATAAGAACAGTAATAGTAATGTACCTTGAAATTATAATGTGCTTTAGTATTTCCAAAGGGCTTTCTTTCACCTCAGTAATCTTGTTGCGTCCCCAGGGTGCACTTGTGAGAGAGGAAGGGGAAGGGCTTATAATACTCAGAAGGAAAGAGAAGCACTGACTACTCAAGCAAGATTGCTCAAGGGATTCGCAATTTGGGGCTGAGTTGTTTCTCTCTGGCGTTTCCCCAGCTACTTTTGGGTTTGTGTTTCTTCCTTTTCTTCATACCGCCTCTGATTCTCTGAGGGATTTTCTGCCCTCCGGCAGAAATCAGTGAACACTTACTGTATGCAGAGCATTGTACTAAGCGCTTGGGAGAGTAAAAAACACCCATACCCAACCCAGATTCTTGTTGGGAAATTTGTTTTAGTCAGGACTCAGCAACCCAGGCTGCAGGAAGAAGGGAGAGGTCTTCACAAAGTCCAGCGAGCCCTTCTCTCTCCTTTTTTAAAAGGAGATATTAAGATAAAAGATATTAAGAACTGGGGTAGACACAAGCTAATGGAGTTTGATACAGCCCATATCCCACATAGGGCTCCCAGTCTTAATCCCCATTTTACAGATAAGGTAACTGTGGCACAGAAAAGTGATTTGCCCAAGGTCACAGAGCAGACAAGTGGCAGAGCTAGTTTTAGAACCCTGGTCCTTCTGGTCCATGCTTTATCCACAGGGCCATGCCGCTTCTTTATAAAGGATGTAAAACAGGAGAGAGGCTGCCAGGAGGCCTTGGGAATATGTCCAGGGCCTAACTGAATCTTGGGGTTGGCAGCGGTAGAGGTCCTTCTGAAGTGGTGCCCCTGCCAACCAGATGGTGCCGGAATAATGGGAGCAATGGGTCCTGCAGACCCGGATCACCAGGAGGACAAGAGGGTAATGGACTATCCGTTTGACATCACTTAGGGGTCAGGAGTTCCATCGTGTTTCCTTTTGGGCACCATAGCTTTTAAAGGACAGGAGGGTCATCTAGGAAAGCCAACTCTGCCTCTGATTCAGTGGAAGGGCAGCTTCACTGAGGCATCGTAAAGCACAAGTTCTAATCCAACTCTGTCACCGGTGTGTTGTGAGACTTCAGGAAAGATTTCTTAACCTCTGTGGTCCTCAATTTCCTCACATAAAACACAGTGTGGCCTAGTGGAAAGAGCATGGGCCTGGGAATCATTTTAATCCCAATCTTGCCACTTGTCTGCTGTGTGGCCTTGGGGAAGCCACTTCTCTGTGCCTCAGTTTCCTCATCTGCAAAATGGGGATTCATTCCCTGTTCTCCTTTCGACTTAGACTGTGAGCCCCATATGGGACAGGTGCTGTGTCCAACCTGATTATCTATTATCTATCTTAGCACTAATGAAGTGGCGGAATCGGGATTAGAACCCACAACCTCTGACTCATCATCAGAATTATTATCTCGCACTTTTGGTTATGTCCCAGCAAGGCTTTTGATAGCTCCACTACTTGGAGTTCTCACATTTTCTCAAGTGTTCTCTCATGATTGTCTTGGGGTGGGAGCCAGTGTGGGACACTGGAGGGAGATTAGGGCAGCTTTTCTCCCTCAGAGATCATTTGTGATTCCCTGGAAACTGACCACCGGAGAGACATAAGGTATTCCTAGACAGAGTCATAATTAATAATTTGGTCAGAGCCCGGTTCCAAACAGTGAGTTAGGCAAACTGTAATTAGATTAGACAGTGCTCTGTACACAGTAAGCACTCAATAAATATGATTGAATGAATTAGACACAGACCCTGTTCTACATAAACTATAAGAAGATTAGGCACAAACCCATCCCACATGGGACTCACAGACCAAAAGAGTATCTCTGGAAAGCAAGCAGGCCAATGACGTTGATCTCTGATTCTCCTCAGAGCTGAGGTTCATCGCTGAGTAACTTCCTTCTCCGTTTCTCCCGAGCTTTATGTTTCCCACTTTATGTCAGACTGGGATCGGGCCGTGTCTAAATGCGGATTCCCTGTGTGTTGTGTTTCCTCTGCTTTTCAGTCCTGGAGAAGAGTGAGTTCAAAGATGAATCCCAATATTTCCGCTTCCACGCTGATGAAGAGATGGAGGGGACGAGTTCGAGGAACAAGCAACTCCGCAATGACTTCAAGCTGGTTGAAAACATCATAGCCAAGAGCCTGCTGGTAGGAGCAGTGTACCCCTCCCCAACTCCCTTCTTCCTCCTTGCCTCTCCCTTCCCCCTTACCCACCTGACATTCCTCCTTAAGACCCTAACAATCTTCTCACTGTGATGTCATTCCAAGCCACTACACCTTAATCCCTGGGATTCTATCTTGGGGAGGGGAGTGTTTTACCGCATTTATTTTTTTATGGTATCTGTTAAGTGCTTACTATGTGCCAGGCTTGTACTAAGCAATGGGGCAGATACAAGCTGCCCCAATCCATGTCCCACATGGGGTTTACAGTTTTAATCCCCATTTTACAGATGAGGTAACTGAGGCACAGAGAAGTGAC
This sequence comes from Tachyglossus aculeatus, assembly GCF_015852505.1. NCBI lineage: Eukaryota > Metazoa > Chordata > Mammalia > Monotremata > Tachyglossidae > Tachyglossus > Tachyglossus aculeatus. The sequence continues at coordinate 8,512,894 of NC_052073.1, read as the reverse complement.
TTGCCCAAGGTTGCACAGCGGACAAGTTGGCAGAGTCAGGATTAGAACCCAAGTCCTTCTGACTCCCAGTTCTATGCTCCATCCACTACGCCATGCTGTTTCTCAGTTTGTTGAACTGGGGAGCCAGTGCGGTTCTGTGGAAAGAGCAGGGGATCAAGAAAAAGACTGATCCAGATCCTAGTGCCAGCTCTCCCACTGAACTATTATTTGACCTTAGGTAAGTCACTTAAATTCTCTAGATCTCATTTCCCTCCCCTGTAGGATGGAGATAAATTTGAAGGCGAGCCCTGTGTGGGACAGGGACTGTGCCCAATCTGATAGTCATATAGCTTCCCCAGTGCTTTGAACTTTCCCAAGCACTGTACTGAGCATTTGGGAAAGTGTGATACAGTAGAAGTACAACATCGCAAACGTTCGACAAATGATGTAATTATTGACTCAGGGAGGTAATTGGCAGTGGAGATTCCTACTTTGGTATCTGGGCTGGGGAAGAGGTCTTGTTTTGGTCCTCTTTTGGGAAGGACTAGGAATTGAGCTCTCTCCTGCATGGGGCCTACTGGTCTCTTGCCAGTTCAACCTCCCTTAGACTTCAGGCCTGGGCAGGTGGAAGATGCAGGCAACATTTTCAAGTTGAGGTTGAGAATTCTTCCACCCTCATTGAGTTAGCTATCGGTCTGTCCCGTCGAGATAAGTCCCCAACATCTACCAATCCATCAAAACGTTCCACCTCCCAGAATTCCCAGCCAGCGCTTTGCCAAGAGGAGTCCGTAATTCCTTCCACGACCAACCAGCTGTTGAGTTTTTCCCCACCTGAGGGAAGAAAGAGACTATGGGAAGAGCCCATGCGGAGAGAAGTGAATGGGAGCCCGAGGTGGGTAACTTCTTCTGGTTTGGTTTTCAGATTTCACCTCAGGAAGAGGACTATGGCTTCGACATTGAAGAAAAAAACAAGGCAATCGTGGTGAAGTCTGTCCAGAGAGGGTCTCTCGCTGAGGTGAGTTATTCCTCTCGCATAAGAACCTCTGGATGTCTGGGAGCCAGGCCAAGGAAAGCGGCTTCTGAAATTTACCTTTCTGTCCCTTTCTAGTGATGAGAATAAAGAGGATGATGATGATGGCATTTTTTTTTGATGGCATTTATTAAGCGCTTACTATGTGCAAAGCACTGTTCTAAGCACTGGGGAAGTTACAAGGTGATCAGGTTGTCCCTCAGGGGGCTCACAGTCTTAATCCCCATTTTACAGATGAGGGAACTGAGGCACAGAGAAGTGAAGTGACTTGCCCAAAGTCACACAGCTGACAATTGGCAGAGCCGGGATTTGAACCCATGACCTCTGACTCCAAAGCCCAGGCTCTTTCCACTGAGCCACGCTGCTTCTCTTAACAAGCATTTGTTAAGAGCTTACTATGTGCCAGGCACTGTACTAAGAGCTGGGGTGGATACAAGCAAATTGAGTTGGATAGTCCCTGTCCCATGTGGGGCTTACATTCTCTATCCCCACTTGACAAATGAGGTCACTGAGGCCCAGTGAAGTGACTTGCCTAAGGTCACACAGTTGAGTGAGGTTTCTCATCAGTAAAACCTGTTTCCCCTCCTACTTAGACTGTGAGTCCCATATGGAACAGGGACTAGATCCAACCCTATTATCTTGTATCTACCCGAGTTCTCAGTACAGGGCTTGGCATGTAGTGAGCGCTTAAAATAATAATAATAATAGTAATGATCATTGTTATTATCTGGGGAGAAGCTCAGGCGTGGGGTGCATTTACAGAGACCACGGTTAAGTCTTTCTTTTATCTAAACTGTGATCTTAGTTTTGCTTTGCAAAAGTTATTTAAAGCTCATCTGTTAAGGATATTTAAGGATATGTTAAGGATATTTAACGTTTAAGGGATCCAAAACTTATTTGGGGATCCAAAAGGGCTGGGATCTGTGGAAGCTCAGAGTATGAAGAAGGATGCTTCAGCACTTTGACACTTACCCCAGCCCCGGAGCACTTGCCAGTCAGTCATATTTATTGAGTGGTGACTATGTGAAAAACACTGTGCCATGTGCATGGGAGAGTACAATACAACAGAGTTGGTCGACACTTATGTGAGTATTCATTCGATTGTGTTTATTGAGCGCTTACTATGTGCAGAGCTCTGTAATAAGCACTTATCCTTATACTTCGCTGCTTATCCTATCTGTAATTAATTTTAATATCTGTCTCCCCCTCTAGACTATAAGCTCCTTGTGGGCAGGGATTGTGCCTACCAACTCTATTATGTTGTCCTTTCCCAAGTGCTTAGTACAGTGCTCTGCATAAAGTAAGCACTCATTAAGTATAATTGATGGATGAGTAATGGTAGCACAGTCTAGCAGGATTGGAAGCCGGAGACCCGGGAGCTCTGTCACTGACCTAATGTGCGATAATGGGTAAGTTACTTAACCTCGCTGGGCCTCAGTTCCCTCACCTGCAGTATGGGAATAAGCCACCTGTTCTCCCTACCTCTTCGGTCATGAGCCACTGGTGAGACGGGGACTGGGTCTAATCTGTCTACCTTGGATCTGTCTCAGGGCTTAGCACAGTACTTGGCATGCAGAAAGTACTTCATAAAAACTCTCCCAACTAGAAACTACCAACCTGGTAGCTACAAGCCTCTTGGTTTCCATGCCCTAAGGGTCACTGGAAGGCCAGAAACCAGAGGAGACTATTTCCAGGCAAACAGTGATTCCCCTGATTTCTGAATAGTTTCTTCTCTCGTACCCGGTTGGTCTGGAAGGAGCCGAACGCTCTCCACTTTTCCTCTCGGACAACTATCCTTACCCCGCTATTTCCCCCTTACCCCGCTATTTCCCCGTAATGCATCCCGGGTGGATTCTGTGTGTGGTTTACAGATGGCAGGCCTGCAGGTGGGAAGGAAGATCTACTCCATTAATGAGGACCTGGTGTTCCTGCGCCCCTTCTCAGAGGTGGAGACCCTTTTGAATCAGTCCTTCTGCTCGCGGAGGCCCCTCCGGCTCCTGGTAGCCACCAAAGCGAAAGAGTAAGTATCCAGGGATAGCTGGGAAGGGGCCTGTTGGATTCTGGGAACTGTTGCCCATGACACATGGCAATGATTTGGGTCCATCCCCACTCACTCTGCTTGTCCTGGATGTTGTCCTAACCTTCAGCTTTGAGGCACTAGATCGGCTCTCTCCCTCATGCTCAGCCACTCTCTTCTCCCACCACCCTCCACCTCGTCCTCTTTGTTCTTCTCCAACTAACGTGTTCACTTTGCCTCGTTCTCATCTCCCTCCACAGACCTCTTGCTCACCGTACCTCGTTCTCCTCACTGTACCTCGTTCTCCTCACCCTACCTCGTTCTCCTCACCGTACCTCGTTCTCGCCTGTCCCGCCATCGACCCCCGGCCCACGTCATCCCCCGGGCCTGGAATGCCCTCCCTCTGCCCATCCGCCAAGCTAGCTCTCTTCCTCCCTTCAAGGCCCTGCTGAGAGCTCACCTCCTCCAGGAGGCCTTCCCAGACTGAGCCCCTTCCTTCCTCTCCCCCTCGTCCCCCTCTCCATCCCCCCATCTTACCTCCTTCCCTTCCCCACAGCACCTGTATATATGTATATATGTTTGTACATATTTATTACTGTATTTATTTGTTTATTTATTCTACTTGTACATATCTATTCTATTTATTTTATTTTGTTAGTATGTTTGGTTTTGTTCTCTGTCTCCCCCTTTTAGACTGTGAGCCCACTGTTGGGTAGGGACTGTCTCTATATGTTGCCAATTTGTACTTCCCAAGCGCTTAGTACAGTGCTCTGCACATAGTAAGCGCTCAATAAATACGACTGATGATGATGATCCTCCCCCCACCTGGACCTCCTTCCCCTTTCACATCAGACAGATCACACAGCTCTCCCCATTTTCAAAGCCCTTTTGAAATCACTTCTCCAAGAGGCCTTCCCTGATTAATCTCTCATTTCCCCCACCTTCTATTCCCGCTAACTGCCGCTTCATCTCTGTGTTGCATGATCACTCAAGTACTCGCAACCTCCTGTACCACTTCTGCACACACCTTACCTACTGGAAGGCTTAAACACACCAAACCCTGTGCATATCCCACCTTCTTTTCCTTCTTCCTCCTCCTCTCTGTAGTACAGTGCTGAGCGCTTCGTACAATGCTCTGCATTGTATAATACCACTGATGGATTGTAATTTGCTTTCAAGTCATCCCTGCTATTTAGTGACCTTCTTGAGGGCAGGGATCATGCTTACTAACTCTACTGTGTGTTCCCAGGTGATCAGTACAGTGTTATGCAGATAGCGGCTGCTCAGTAAATACTATCGATTGAGCTTCCAGGAGAGATTGTGGTTTTATGACAGTTTACAAAGGGGAGGCGCACCATCTGTTAACATGTCCCTCTAAGGAGTGTCATTCTCAAGCATGGGGAAGTGCTCCTCTTCGAGTTAATTTCTCCCTCTGTCCTTTTCCTAGGATTATTAAAGTCCCAGACCGGCCCAATCTGCTCTGCTTCCAGATCCGAGGAGAAGCACCACCCTACGTCCGTGCCGTGGGGAGAGGTGAGCTGGGACTAGAAGCAGCAAGGAGCCAGACAAGGGATTAAGACTGGGACCCCCATTTGGAACAGGGATTGTGTCCAACCCCATTACCTCCTACCTACTGTGGCTCTTAGTATAGTGTCTGGCCCATATTAAATGCTTAACAAATACCACAATCATCACAGCTCTGGGCTCCTGGCGGCCCCTTGAGTTTTGGAGTGCTGAGGGGTGAGCACAGTGGGAGAGCAGTAGTCCCTACTCATCCGTACCCCGGAAGAGACGTTTCCGGAGAGGAATTTTTTCCAGCAAAATGCAGTGTGAAGGAAAACGAGAAGCAGAATGGCTTAGTGGATACCACTCCACCGGTTCTAGTCCCGGCTCCACCACTTGTCTGTTGTGTGACCTTGGGTGTGTCACTGCACTGTTTACTACAGTGCCTGGCACGAAGGAAGTGCTTAACAAATACCACAATTATTATTATTATTCTTTGGCCTCAGCTCCCTCATCTGTAAAACGGGCTCCATGTGGGACAGGCTTTGGACGTGGCTCAGTGGAAGGAGCCCAGGCTTTGGAGCCAGAGGTTGTGGGTTCAAATTCCGCCTCCGCCACTTGTCAGCTGTGTGACTTTGGGCAAGTCACTTCACTTCTCTGGGCCTCAGTTCCCTCATCTGTAAAATGGGGGTTAAGATTGTGAGCCCCACATGGGGCAACCTGATCACCCTGTATCTACCCCAGCGCTTAGAGCAGTGCCTTGCACATAGTAAGCGCTTAACAAATACCATTATTATCTTTTAGCCTGTGAGCCCACTGTTGGGTAGGGACTGTCTCTATATGTTGCTAACTTGTACTTCCCAAGCGCTTAGTACAGTGCTCTGCACACAGTAAGCGCTCAATAAATACGATTGATTGATTGATTGATTGATTGACATACACTCTGTCCAGTCCTCTACCTTAGTGCTCAATACAGAGCTGGGCACATAATAAGCGCTTAACAAATATAATTAAAATAATTTTATGAGGTGGGGCAGAACTTCCCAGAGGTCTTTGCTTTTAAAGGGTCTCTTCCTTGTCGATTAATTAAGATCCACCCCTTCCCCTTTCCCCTTTTCCCCTGCCTTGTGGTTCTCCTGAGCTGGTGCACGGCTTTCCTGGCCACAGACTCGCTTTCTATCTGTGTCTCTGTCTCCCCACAGGCTCTGAGGCGGCTGCAGCGGGGCTCCAGTCCGGTCAGTGCATTCTGAAAGTCAATGGCAACAACGTGATGAACGACAGCTACGTGGAGGTTCTGGAGAACTTCCTGGCATTCCGGAGCAAGCAACAAGAAGCACTGGTGAGGTTCTGACTAATATTCTTTAGAGTGGAAGCTCCTTAATAATAATGATAATAATAATGATGGCATTTGTTAAGCGCTTACTATGTACCAAGCACTGTTCTAAGCACGGGGGTAGACACAAGGTTATCAGGTTGTCCCACAGGGGGCTCACGGTCTTAATCCCCATTTTACAGATGAGGGAACTGGGCACAGAGAAGTTAAGTGACTTGCCCAAGGTCACACAGCTGACTCTTGTCACCCACCTTTTCTGTACCTCAGTTACCTCATCTGTAAAATGGGGATTAAAACTATGAGCCCCACATGGGACAACCCGATCACCTTGTAACCTCCTAGCGCTTAGAACAGTGCTTTGCACATAGTGAGCACTTAATAAATGCCATTAAAAAAAATTGGTGGAGCTGGGATTAGAACCCATGTCCTCCAACTCCCAAGCCCTTCAGGGACTGTGGCATTCCATTATTTTGTACTTCCCAAGAGCACAGTATAGTGCATTGCACCAAGTGGCTGCTCAATAAATGTTCTCCTTGTCCCCCTGTGTCTCATCTCTGTTCATGAGCCCCACTTGGGGCAACGACTATGTCCAATCTGATTTGCTTGTATCCACCACAGTGCTTAGTACAGTGCCTGGCACATAGAAAGTGCTAAACAAATACCACAATTATTAGTATTATTATTCAAGTGCTCTGTACAGAATAATATTGAGCAAGGTTGATAGTTTCAGCCAGTAGGGTTCAGTCCATAAGGTAGCAGCTGTGGCTGAGCAATTATAAGATTCTGACAGAGAGAATAACAGGCCACACCTACACCTGCCAAGGAGAGATTTTTACCTCAGTACTTCCATGAAGCGGCAAGGCCAGTGGATAGAGCACGGGCCTGGGATTCAGAAGGACCTAGGTTCTAATCTCGGCTCTGCCACTTGTCTGCCGTGTGACCTTGGGCAAGTTATTTCTTTGTGCCTCAGTCACCTCATCTGTAAGTGGGGATTAAAACTGTGAACCCCATGTGGAACAGGAACTGCGTCCAATTCAGTTTGCTTGTACCCACTCTCAGAGCTTAGTACAGTGCCTGACACATAGTAAGTGCTTAACAAAGGCTAAACTTATTTTTTTTAGTTATTAGTATTATGAAGTCCCCACCAAGTGTAGTAGGAAGAGATCTCCTAGGGAATCTCCCAACTGCGTGGGTCCTCATTCTCTCACCAGGGCCTGTACCAGTGGATCTACAGCACCCAAGAAGATGCGGAGGAGGAGGGGGCATGCCGTTTGGGCCCTGACATGTGCCTCAATGGCAGTCTCTCTGAGACCACCGGTGACGAGTTTGCAGGAGGTGACCATCTTGGATTGGGAGCAATGGAGGAAGGTCAGTGTGACACAGGTGATGCAGAGGGTGTTGGTGGGAGGGAATTTGGTTGATAGGGCTTGCTTCATGGTTCCCGTACCGGGCCAAACCCGATCCGGGCCTTGGAGACGGAGGCTCTGCCAACTTCTGAGAAGTTGGGGGGCACCCTGCCATGTGAAGAGGGGAGAAATGCAGGAGGATTCTTTAGCCCTGTGTCAGTCCTTCTGGAACTGCTCCTCCCAAAGTAGAAGGGCCTTCACAGGGAACACTACTGTGGAGGTGTCGGAAGGAGGTCAGGGTTCAAAGGCCCATTTAAACCTGAAGGGTGTGGAGAGACTTGAAAGGACGCCCCTATTTTCCCAACATGCTAACTCCAGCTCCTTTCCACCAGTGACTCATCGATTCTCCAGTCCTGGGTCAGAACCAGGTTGGGGTACTTGGGGGTTTTGTGGACAAACCCCGTGGGAACCATTCACCCCCAAAGGACTTGGGGCTCTGGTTAGAACCACAGACCAGTGGAATCATCCTGTTGGTCGGTAATGGCGTCCTTCTGAAACCACCGCTTGGCTTAGAGCCGTCTCCTCTTCTCTCTGACTTCCTTGCCCTGTGTGCCCTCCCCTGTCTTCTCCAATGAGAGAGGTGAGCTGGGTCCTTGCGGGACTGGAAATTAAGACCTCGTACTGTCCCGGGGAGCCTCCACCCGTGACCAGAGGCCCCAAATCACAGGATGGGCCAAAGCGATGTGTAAATGAGGGGATGCCGGAGCCAGGGTGATGTGTCTGCTGTGAGAACATCTGGACCCCATTTGACATATATCGGTGCCACTGCCCAAACAGGCAGCAATTTGTCTTTCTCTCCAAGCTAACGATTCATTACCAAGTGGGATAGGGCAGCAAATGTAGACCACCCACACGCTGAGCAAGCAAGCACCTCGTGTGGCACAGACCTCTCTATCCTGTCCCTCAGCTCAGGGTTGCTGTGGGCCTTTGCTTGTCAAGGGCTGGACCAGATCCCAGAGCATTCTGGAAAATAGAAAGTTCTCCCCACCTTGGGTGGGGAAGTCTCCCTTTCCCTGAGATGGAAGGTTATTTCTCAGAAAGAGCACAACTGGGGCCTTTTGAGAGGTGAGGCTCGAAGGGTCCGACGCTGGTGGCAGAGCCTGGATTAGAGCCTAGATCCTCTGACTTTCAGGCCTGTACTCCTTCTCTTTGGTCATTCCAATTTGTCCACCCAAAGTGAATGAAATCAATTTTCTAAATGGCTTCTTCAGCTTGCAGGTGACTCACGCTCAATAATGATAATAATGGTATTTGTTAAGTGCTTACTATGTGCCAAGGAATGTTCTAAGTGCTGGGGTAGATACAAGATAATCAAGTTGCCCCACATGGGGATCACAGTCTTAATCCCCATTTTACAGATGAGGTAACTGAGGCACAGAGAAGTGAAGTGGCTTGCCCAAGGTCACACAGCAGACCCATTGTCCTTTGACTCCCCAGGCCTGTGCTCTTTCCCATAAGCCACACTGCTTCAGCCTCCCATACCGAATGGTTACATCTAAGCCTAATGGAGGAGGAAGTGTTCGGACTTGGCTTCTAGTGGGTGTGTTTGACTTGGGCCAAGTCCCTGAAAATTCCAGCTCCACCCGTGAAATGGGGTTGAGACGTGTGACCTTGGGCAAATCATTTAACTTCTCTGTGCCTCAGTTCCCTCATCTGCAAAATGGGGATTCAATACCTGTTCTCTTCCTACTTAGACTGTGAGCCCCCTGTGGGATCTGATCTTGTCTCTAACTCCAGCACTTGGCACCTAGTAAGCACTCAAGAAATACCACAGTGATAGTCATTAGAGGATGAAAGAAAGAGAAAATGCATTGAATAGGGGTAATTACAGCGGGGAGAAGTTGCGGGGCATAGTGCGTTTGGGCTTTTTGGGTCCCAGTGGTTGTAATAGCTTTATCTTCCCATCCAGACTTTCCCGCGCGGTCCGCGGGGTCCCAGCTGACCATCGGTGAGGACACCCAACTGGTCAGCCTGACGGTGGACAACATCCATCTGGAGCACGGGGTGGTGTACGAATACGTGAGCACCGCGGGGATCAGGTGCTACGTGCTGGAGAAGATCGTGGAGCCCAAAGGCTGTTTTGGCCTGACCGCCAAGGTACAAGGTCTCCCGTGAGGCCATGCTCGCCCTGGGAGTGACATGCCCTTCCATTCAGTTGTATTTATTGAGTGCTTACTCTGTGCAAAGCACTGTACTAAGTGCTTAGGTCCTGGGAGAGACCCAGCGCTCCTCCCCTCTCTGTCCATTCCATGTCTGCAGGTGCCACAGTGTCTTCCCACTGGGGTTCTGGAGTGCTTCATCCTTGACCAAATTGGCAGATGCCTCAAACACCCGTTCTCCCCCGCCCCGGGGAAGGGGTTTGAGTTCGGTGGGAGGTGGAGCCGATCACGCCTACAGGGTCACGCGGTTTCTCGCCCCCTTCCTCGGTTTTCCGGAGGAAGCAGCGTGGCCTGGTGGGAAGAGCCCGGGCTTTGGAGTCAGAGGTCATGGGTTCAAATCCTGGCTCCACCAATCGTCAGTTGTGTGACTTTGGGCAAGTCACTTCACTTCTCTGTGCCTGTTACCTCATCTGTAAAATGGGGATTAAGACTGTGAGCCCCACGTGGGACAACCTGATCACCTTGTAACCTCCCCAGCACTTAGAACAGTGCTTTGCACGTAGTAAGCACTTAATAAATGCCATTATTATTATTATGAGCCCGGGCCTGGGAGTCAGAAGATCTGGGTTCTAATTCCAGCTCTGCCACGTGCATGCTGTGTGACTTGGGGCAAGTCTCTGGGCTTCAGTTGCCCCTTCTGTAAAATGGGATTAAATCCTACTCCCTCCTGCTTAGGCTGTGAGCTCCATGTGGGACAGTGACTGCATCCAACCTGATTAACATATATCTTCCCTAGTGCTTAGAACAGTGCTGGGCACATAGCAAGCACTTAGCAAGCACCATTAAAAAATAAAACAAAACAGACAGCTGAACCATGTTCCCTCCCAAGTCCCCCCCACCCCATTCCCATTTCTCCTGGTCTGCCTGGAGATGGCAATGAGCTCCATGCCCAGGGACTTAAATACCTAGAATGCTAGAATGGGAAGACACTTCAGGAAACTGCAAGGACTCATGCAGGCCATACTGCTTAGCGTTACACCCTTTGGCTCTTCCAAGGGAGAGCCGTGCTGGGTATTCAGATTTGAGGACCCTCCTTTTCAGTCCTTTTCTCCTCTTCACCTGCAAAGGGGGAAAACAGGCTATGAAGATCATGTTCTCAGCATTTTAGTGGCCTCTATCTATGAAATGGGAAGGAAGAGCAGGGGGGAGGTCCTGGCCCCTGGGGAGGGAGCCCCAGGAAAACACTTAAGCTTTGGACTCAATCAGACTCTAGACTCTAGACTTGTAAGTTCACTGTGGGCAGAAAATGTGACCGTTCATTGTTGTATCGGACTCTCCCAAGCTCTTAGTATGGTGCTTTGCCCACAGGAAGAGCTCAATAAATACGATTGAATTGAATTGACTCTAAACTTTAATCTTGTGGGCAGGAAATGTGTCCATTTATTGTTATTTTGGACTCTCCCAAGTGCTAAGTACAGTGCTTTGCGTGCAGTAAGAGCTCAATAAATACGATTGGATCAATGAATGAATGTGACGCCACCGTTTTCTTCCAGATTTTGGAGGCCTTCGCCGCGGAGGACAGACTCTTTGTTGAGAACTGCCAGCGGCTTCTGACGCTGGGCAACGCCGTGGTGACGATGCCCCAGTTTGAGTTTTGGAACATCTGCGATACCAAGCTGGAGAGAACCGACCGTAGAATTTGCAGCTATAAGAAGGTACTGGTGCCCAGCACATGCCCAAGTCCCAGGCCGGCCCTCTCTGTTCTTTGCAGAAGGCTTTGCGTTGGGTCTGGGGCAGAGCAAATAGAGCTGGCAGGAGGCCCCGATTTTCAATTCAGTCATATTTTTTGAGCGTCTACTGTGGGCAAAGCACTAAACTAAACGCTTGGGAGAGTACAATATAACGATAAACAGACACGTTCAGTCATTCGGTCTTATTTATTGAGTGCTTACTGTGTGCAAAGCACTGTATTAAGTGCTTGGGAGAATACAAAATAGCAATAAGCAGACGTGTTCCTTGCCCACAACGATCTTACAGTCTAGAGGGAGATTAGTCTGTTACCGGGCTAACCGACTGGTCAGCGAGGAAGCAGGTGGAACCTCCGAGGCCCGGAAATAATCAAGGACAGCCAGTTAGTGGCGAAAGCAGCATTCGAACTCAGCCCTCCAGGCAGAACTGCTCAGAAGTAGTGAAATTGGCTGGTTTGAGTTGGCTAATCATTTTCAGCTTCTGTGAGAAGAGCTCATGAGCGATGAAATAGTAGTAGCGATTGTATTTTTTGAGGGCCTTTAGGAGTACATGCAGTGTTTTAAGTGCCTGAGAAGTACAAGTGAATCAATCAGTGGTATTTTTTGAGTACCTATTATGTGCAGAGTACTATTCTAAGCCCTTGGGAGAGTACAGAACAAGAGAAATTAGCATACGCTTTCCCTGTCGGTGGTCAGCGGTTTGGATAGGCCCTCCGCTTCTCCAGGGAGAGAGGAGTTTCCCAAACTGGGAACGGGATGAGACTTTCCAACCCGGTGCAGGACCCGGGTCCCGCCACGCTTTGCTTCTCAGTGGCGGAGGGAATCGGGAATCCTTGTCCGTTTCCAGTTTGCAGAGCAACTGAAGGCCAAGGTGAGTCCCCCCTTCAAGCAGACGCCGCTGGAGCCTCACCTCCTCAGCAGCACGGACTTCTACCCCACCAACTGCTACATCAACCTCATGGAGGTGTCGTACCCCAAGAGCACCGCGTCGGTCGGGCGCTCCTTCAGCATCCGGTTTGGACGGAAGCCCTCTCTGATCGGCCTCGACCCGGAACAAGGTGTCTAGCAGCCCTCCGGCATTCAGCGTCTGTGGCGGCATAACTGTGGTGTTCGTTAAGCGCTTACTCTGTGCCAGGCACTGAACTAAGCGCTGGGGTGGATACGAGCAAATCGGGTGGGACCCAGTCCCTGTCCCAGAAGGGGCTCACGGTCTCAATCCCCATTTAGCGGATGAGGGAACTGAGGCCCAGCGAAGTGATTCGACCGAGGTCCCGCAGCAGACAAGTGGCGGAGCCGGGATTAAAACCCATGACCTTCTGACTCCCCATCCTGCCTTCTACCAACTGCACCATGCTGCCCTTTGTGGGGTTGGAGGAGGGGAAGGCTTGGGTCTCGTGGGTGAAATGCAAGGTGGGGCGAGGGCCAGATGTGACTGCCCTTAGCGAAGGTGAGATCTCAGTTCCGAGTTGATCCTGTGTTGACCTTGGAGAGGGTTGAGGCTTTTAGGGAGGGGGGAGGGGTTTTATGGGGATGGGATGTTACCAGCGAAAAATGGCAGCCACTGGATAAATTCTGTGACGTCATCATCATTGTCAACAATGGTCTTGATTTCTTGCCGAATTGTACTCTCCAAGTGCTTCATACAGTGCTCTGCATATGGTAAACACTCAGTAAATACGATTGAATGAATGAATTGATTGAGCACTTATTATGTACAGTGCACTGTACTAAGCACTTAGGAGAGTACAGTACAGTAGAGTTGGTAGACACATTCCTTGCCTACAAAGAGCTGTTCATCATCACCACCAGCATCATCAGGGATATTTATTGTGTGCTTACTGTGTGCAGAGCACACACTTCCCAAGCGCTTAGTACAGTGCTTTGCACACAGTAAGTGCTCAATAAATACGATTGAATGAGTGAATGAATGTACTAAGCGCTTGGGAGAGTACCGCTCAATGGAGTTGGTAGATATGCTCCTTGCCCACAACTCACTCATGATCATCTTCATCAATCCCCTTCTAGACTGTGAGCCCACTGTTGGGTAGGGACCGTCTCTATATGTTGCCAACTTGTGCTTCCCAAGTGCTTAGTACAGTGCTCTGCACACAGTAAGCGCTCAATAAATACGATTGATTGATCAATCAGTTGTTTTTATTGAGCACTTACTAAGCACTGCTTGGGAGAGAGGTGACCCATCACCCATGGGGTTTACCTGGCCTCCCCATGGGGAGCTCTGCCCAGGTGGCCTTCAGCGGATAACAAATGTCTTCCTCGTCCAATAGGTGCCATAAACCCAATGTCCTACGCCCACCACTGCATCACCACCATGGCGGCCCCGTCCTGGAAGTGCCTCCCACAGGGGAATGGAGGGAAACCGCCCCAGGGGAGCGTGACAGACTGCAGCTTGGGCCAACAGAACGGGGGGTCCAACCCCGAGGACCGGGGCCTCAGCTTCCTGCTGAAGCGGGAGGACCGGGAGATCCAGGACGCCTTCCTGCAGTTGTTCAACAAGCTGGACGTGGCCGTCAAGGAGATGAAGCAATATGTCACGCAGATAAACAAGTGAGGATGGGAGGAGCCGAGGATCGTAGATTTGGAAAGTCTCCAGGACTGCCCCATCCAGCCCTTCCTCCTAATCTCGTCTCTCTTTTTTTTCTCCTTTTTTGATGGTATTTGTTAAGTGCTTACTATGTGCCAGGCACTGTACTAAACTCCGGGTTAGATATGAGGTTGTCAGTTTGGACCCAGTCTTTGTCCCGCACTGGGCTCACACTCTTAATCCCCATTTTACAGATGAGGTCACTGAGGCACAGAAAAGTGAAGTGATTTGCCCAAGGTCACACACAGCTGACTTAGCAGCGTGGCGTGGTGGAAAGAGCAAGATCTTGGGAGTCAGACGTTGTGGGTTCTAATCCCGGCTCCTCTACTTATCAGCTGGGTGACTTTGGGCAAGTCATTTAACTTCTTTGTGCCTCAGTGACCTCATCTGTAAAATGGGGATTAAGACTGTGAGCCCCGCATGGGACAACCTGATTACCCTGTATCTACCCCTTCAAGACCCTACTGAGAGCTCACCTCCTCCAAGAGGCCTTCCCAGACTGAGCCCCTTCCTTCCTCTCCCCCTCGTCCCCCTCTCCATCCCCCCATCTTACCTCCTTCCCTTCCCCACAGCACCTGTATATATGTATATATGGTTGTACATATTTATTACTCTATTTATTTATTTATTTATTTTACTTGTACATATCTATTCTGTTTTGTTAGGATGTTTGGTTTTGTTCTCTGTCTCCCCCTTTTAGACTGTGAGCCCACTGTTGGGTAGGGACTGTCTCTATATGTTGCCAACTTGTACTTCCCAAGCGCTTAGTACAGTGCTCTGCACACAGTAAGCGCTCAATAAATATGATTGATGATGATGATGATGATACCCCAGCACTTAGAACAGTGCTTGGCACATAGTAAGCACTTAACAGATACCACCATCGTCATTATTATTACAAGTGGCCCAGACCCCGTACCCACTAGGCCACGCTGCTTCTTCTCTCCTTTTCACACCTCCCTGGACACGACAGTGGCGTCCTAGGAGAGAGAGAGAGCGTGTGAGCGTGGGAGAGAGAGATTGAGATTATGGGCTGATTCTGGCAATTCCCTGGGTCCATCACCAATGATCGAAGGGTCAGATACCGCCATCGGTTTGGGCCCAGAGAGTGGTCCAGGCCCCTCGGGGGGGGTCCTTGGTTCTAAGGTTGCCATGTCTTCACTTTTGCAGACTGCTGTCCACGATCACAGAGCCCACTGGGAACAGAGCCTCTGAGCCCCTCTCTGTGGAGGAGGCACCCCACTCCGCCCTGGGAAGCGAGGAGAGCGAGATGGACAAGGCGGAGCATGGCGGCACCAAGAAAGTGTGCTTCAAAGTGTCCGAGGAGGATCAGGAAGACTCGGGTCATGACACGATGAGCTACCGGGATTCCTACAGGTCAGTCTCCCCGCCACGCTGTATTACTAACCCTGCACTGGTTGTGCGGGTAGACTGGGGCCTGCTTTCTGCCTTGCTGCTGCAGGCCCCCTCTGGACTGTAAGCTCGTTGTGGGCAGGGAATGCACCTGTTTATTGTTCTGTTGTACTCTTCTAAGCGCTTAGTAGAATGCTGTGCACCCAGTAAGCGCTCAGTAAGTACATTTGAATGAACGAATGCGTGAGGAAAATCGAAATAAATTGGGGAAAGAAGCCTATCAGCAGAAGCAGCATGGCTCAGTGGAAAGAGCACAGGTTTTGGAGTCAGAGGTCATGGGTTCAAATCCCAGCTCTGCCAATTGCCAGCTGTGTGACTTTGGGCAAGTCACTTAACTTCTCTGGGCCTCAGTTACCTCATCTGTAAAATGGGGATTAAGACTGTGAGCCCCCCGTGGGACAACCTGATCACTTTGTAACTTCTCCAGTGCTTAGAACAGTGCTTGGCACATAGCGCTTAATAAATGCTATCATTATTATTATTATTATTACTATTATTATCTATGGTGTTTATTACTGCTTACTGTGTGCAGAGCACTCTTCTAAGCACTTGGGAGAGTACAGTGCAAACAGAAATATTACCTGCTGTTCCCTGCCCACAAAGAGCTTGCAGTCTATCGTCTGTTGCTTTATCATTCCTTTTTCTAGCCTTCTGTTTCCCGGATCGTAGGTTCATTCTGGGACTTTGGTTCAGATTTTCAAAGTGGCAGACAAAGGGGGTCGGCTCAACTGTCCCCAGTTCCTTCACACCCACCTGAGTGTCCTGCCCGGAGCAGACTCCTTCCTGCCAATCAAGTAGATATTTTAATAAAACCTTGTAGATAAATTTTATCTGAAGAGACCACCCAAATTTAATCAGCCCACAACATTTTCATCAACCCTGCCCCTTCCCCGTTAATTCTTTCAGTAGTAGCTCTCTCCCATGGCTGTCGTTTTCCCAGGTAAGGAGCAGGGAAGAGTTTCCTGGAAGGGCTACAGCTGAAAGATCCTTAATGTGCACAAGTATGCTTCCTTTCCAAATCTCCTCATTTGTAAAATGGGGATTCCAGAACTTTTCCTCCTCCTCTTTCGGCTGGGAGTCCCATCTGGGACAGAGACAGTGACCCAAACTGACTCTAACAACCCCAGCATTGAGCCCAGGGCTTGGCACAGAGCAAGCATGGAACAAATACCCTTGTTATTATTATTAGAGATGATAAGCGGCAGAAGAAGTCAGGCTTCCAGAGGAATTGGTGGCAGCAGAAGTCCTTGAAGGCCTGGGAGACTGAGGACCTGGGGTCTAATCCCAGGTCTGCCACTTGTCTGCTGTGTGAACTTGGGCAAGTCACTTAATTTCTCTGGGTCTCAGTTTCCTCATCTGTAAAATGGGGATTAAGACCATGACCCTTATAGGGAACAGGGATTGTGCCCAACCTGATTTATGTTCTGTCTACCCCAGTGCTTAGTACAGTGTTTGGCATATAATAAGCACTTAACAAATAATAATAATATTATTATTATTATTATTATTATTAAGGCTGGCTGGGTGAAAGATGGCAATGATGGGGGAATATAGAGATATGAGAATGTGGGCAAGAGCTGAGGCAGGCTTGGAAGTAGCCGTGTGTGTGCAGACCGCCAGCTGGGACGTCCTCGAGGGAATCCCGTGGCCTAAATTCGTGTGAAGCCTCCTCCGCTGTCCTGTGTGCGGAAACACCAAGACAGAGCCATCTCTCTTGATCTCATAATAGCAGCTATTGTAGAACGTGGGGGAGCGATTTTCCACTGAAGCCTGGGAACAATTTTCCCAGAAGCCTAGAGCTTAGGGGGACTGTGGCCTTCTGTGCTCCCTGGGTCTCTGAAAGGACAAATATTTATTCAGGTGTCTAGAAATCAAGTTTTGGGAGACGGAATTGACTTAACACTTTTAGGGTAGCATTCTGCCGCTCCCAGGACTAGCGATGTTTGAACCGCCGGCTTTCTGAACAAAGGAGTTTCAGAAGCTGACTTCAGTAAGATGAAGTGGTGTTACTTCTCTCTCAATTGGTAGCCAAGGATCTGCCAATAGACAGCTAGTTCTCTGAACTCCAGGGGTCACAGCTAGTTTTGATCTTTGCAAGCTTTGGGGGATGAATGAAACTGAACTGTCAAGGTACCCAACTGGGATTAGTACTGCAAGTTTTTCACAGTGATTTGAACCAGCTTGACGAGTACAGTGCTCTGCACACAGTAAGCGCTCAATAAATACGATTGAATGAATGACAAGATGCAGCGTGGTCCTGCGGAAAGAGCCTGGGCCTGGGAATCAGGGGATCTGGGTTCTAACTGCTGGGTGACAGTCCCTGCCCCCTTGGGGCTCCCAGTCTAAACAGGAGGGAGAACAGATATTGAATCCCCATTTTGCAGTTGAGCAACCTGAGGCACAGAGAAGTGAAGTGATATGCCCAAGATCACACAGCAGACAAGTGGGTGGAGCCAGGATCAGAACCCAGCACTTTCTGCTCCCAGACCGTGCTCCTTCCGATGGCCGTTTCCTTAGCCCACCTTCCACTAATCCTCCTGCCTCTGGCCCAACCCCTGTGAACCTCCTGAAAGGCACCCAACAGCTGAAAGGTACATCATCGATCTTCATCTTTCCCAGAGTCTTCTGCTTCAATGGAGGAGCAAAACACGACAACCTCTTTGTATCTCTCACCGCCTCCTTTTTTTCTGCCTTTCCAGTGAGTGCAACAGCAACCGGGACTCAGTGCTGTCCTATACCAGCGTGCGGAGTAACAGCTCCTACCTGGGCAGCGATGAGATGGGGTCCGGTGAGTGGATGCTGACTGTCCTCCCCTTGATCTGGACAGACGGGATCCGGGAGGGAAGGGCAGACTGGGAAATTGGGGAAAACACTGAACTTGACGGAGATGGAGAAACTCTGATTTGGATGGGCCTTTTTGGATGATTTTTGTGCATCTGCTGACAGGGACTCCAGGAAGGCCACAAGCTTTTGGGGTCATTATGAGGTTGGTGGGAGGGATGGCTATTATTAATTATTAATATGGTGTTTGTTAAGTGCTTATTATGTGTCAAGCACCATCTAAGCCCTGGGGGAGAAACTAGGAAATCAGGTTGAACACAGTCCCTGTCCCTGTGCTCATGATCCAAGTAGAAGGGAAGGAGATTTAATCTCCATTTTATATATGGGGTAACTGAGGTACAGAGAAGTTAAGCGGATTGCCCTAGGTCACAAAGCAGACAAGTAGCAGAGCTGGGATTAGAATCCAGGTTCTCCAACTCCCAGGCCTGTGCTCTTTGCATTAAGCCATGCTGCTTCCCAGATAGTCGGAATATGTCTTCCCACTGCTTAGTTTGCAGGAACGAGACAGGGCGATTTGAAAAGCGGAGGGGTGGGCATTAGGGGTCTTCAGTTCTGGGGTCAGTCTTCGTATTCACCCTCTGTTGACCTGGAGTCAGCTACTCTTAATCTCTCTGCCCTTTAGCAACTGCCTCCCTCCCTCCTGCAGGATTGATTGCCGTCAGTGGTTCCTTAAGGAAGGGTCGGCCCTTTTTCCCTAGGAGCTCAATATCCTCTCTCTGATAGGTGATGAGCTACCATGTGACATGCGAATCCCATCTGACAAGCAAGACAAGCTCCATGGCTGTCTGGAACATCTGTTCAACCAGGTATCGTGGCTTGCTTCACTTCCTGTAACGCCCTGCGGAATTGAATCGATCAATTGACGGCGTTTATTGAGCGCCTGCTGTATGCAGAGTAGAATATAACGGAGTTGGTAGACATGTTCCCTTCCCACAATGGGCTTACAGTCTAGAGAAAGAGACAAGGGCAGAATCATCATCGCTAATTGTTACTGAGCGCCCGCTCTGGGCGAAGCACTGCTAAAAGCTGGGGCGAGGACAACAGGGTGGGTAGACATGATCCCTGCCTTCAAAGAGCTTACAGTCTAGCGGGCTACATCTGATGCACTACTAACTTGGAGGAAGTCTAGTTCTAGTGTTCCGGGCTGTATTTTAAATTTCGATTCGAATTCTTATTTGGCCACCGTCTGATTTCTGAGAAGTCCCGAGCTTAACGTTCCCCAAGGGCCCTCTCTAACCAACCGTCCCTTTCGGTCTAGGTGGACGCCATCAATACCCTTCTCAAGGGTGCAGTCATGAGCAAAGCCTTTGAGGAAACCAAGCATTTTCCCATGGACCACAGTTTGCAAGGTAAACAGACACACATTCCTTCACCTCAACGTGAGCCAAGAGATCCTAGTGGGAAACCCTGGGGCTTAGAGGTGGGGACGACTTTTCCAAAGGGCAACACGGAGCAGGAACATCCTGTTTCTGCAGGGGGAAGTTGGGACGGGGACTGAGCTTACTGGTCACTCTGACGGGTTGCCGAAGGAATCCCCCTAGCACAAATCATCCCTTCTGGAGATGGGCGGCTGCCAAAGTCAGATTTTCCTCACATGACAGAGGTTCTCGGCAGCCGCTTCCTCCCTCCCGGGTTGTCCTACTCAGTTATGAAACACAGTCCAAATGAGACGAGTCTTTCTTCCTTCTCCAGAGGGCTCGTGGGACTGGCATCAGGCTGTGGAGGGGAACTGGGCTGAAACGTCTTTCCTTGGAAAGTTCTAAAAACACCAGCAACGCTGCCTGGGTTTGTAGAGAGAGGAACAACCAGCGGGGGAAGTGTGAAAGAGGCGCGTGCTCATACACACATGGACACACTGATCTTTTTCTTTCCCTTGAAATGGGTCTGTAGCCAAGAATTTCATTTGTTACACCATTGTCCTCCATGAAGGAAAAGGCAAATTCTTATCAAAGGCTTAGAAATGGGGACATAGTCAGCCCTCACACATCCATGCCTTTTAGTTTGGATTCAGGTAATGACTCCAACACCAGTCCACACACGGTGGGAGAAGTCTGGGCCTGGGCGCTCTTTGTGTAACTTTCCAGTTCACGCCCTGCCCCTGTACATTCCAAGACTGAGCCCGTGGAAGGGAAAGAGGTGACAGTGTGCTGGTGGTAATGGAGGAGGTGGAGGGGGTGGTGATTGTGATGGAGGTGGTAATTGTGATAGGATGGAGTTGTGGGTGATGGTGTTGGTGATTATGATGATGACGGAGGAGGTGGAGGGGGTGACGGTTATGATGGTAAATGGGACTGTGGAAGTGGTGGATTGTGATACGGTGGAGGCTTTGGCATTTGTGGTGGTGGTGATTATGGAGATGCGGGGGGCGACTGGTGGTTATAGTGATCGTGGTGGTGATAATGATGGTATTTGTTAAGTGCTTACTGTGTGCCGAGCGTTGTTCTGGTGGTGATGGTGTTGATGATGGAGGAGGTGGAGAGGCTGGTGACTGTGATGGGGTGGTGATGTGTTGGAGATGGTGATGGTAGAGGCGGAGGTGGTGACGGCGTTGAGCAGGGAGCATGCGTGAACTCCAGAGAAAGTACAACACTGCCAAACCCCTCTCTTCACTTATTCTCAGAAAATATGAACTCCTGGCTACATGCACGCATCCTCCCCCAATGCGGACACTCCGCGGTGCACGTGATGACTCTTGTGCTCTCCCTGTTTATCCACAAACACAGTTGGATTGGGTGTTACGGCTTTGTGCCTGTCTGGGGAGTTATATCACAAACAGACTCACTTCTGGGGGCCTCTTGTGGCTTCATTTTAGCTCGAGGGGCCTTCGCAGGGAAACCTCACTTGGACTCTCCATTCATGAGGAAAGAGAAGCCAGAGGCTGTTGCTCAGCGGGCATCTTGTTTCCAGATGTCCCCAAGTGGCAAAGGAGAATCTGTGGCCAGCGGGGGATTCCTCTCCGTGCTTTGCAGTCCTCCTCTTGACTGGATAATGATCCTGTTTTTCATTTGGGGGCTTCCCTGATCACAGAGTTGGGTGTGTTCCTGCTACTAGAAGAGTAGATGAAGAGGAGGGTTGATCTTAAGCAAAGCTCTCCCCTTTGCCCTCTCCGTTCAGCCCTCTGTGAAACTACACTCAGGCTACCGTGTAGCGCAGTGGTCCTGAGAGGGGTCTCGGAGACTGACCACGGCATCCTCTTCCGAGCGGCTCCCCTCGAGCAGGGTTAGCCACTCTTCTGTCTCCCAAGACCACCAGGGAGCCTCTCTCATCCAGACCACCGCTCTGGCCCACTCGCTACCTTTTCTTGCAGAATTTAAGCAGAAGGAGGAGTGGACGAGTCATTGCCGACACATGATTCAGATGAGAATCCAGGAGGACCCCTGGAACCTTCCCAACACCATCAAAACCTTGGTGGAAAGCATCCAGAAATACGTGGACGGTCAGTGACGCCTGCTATCGCACAACTGGGTGGAGAGTTCAATGTGGGCCAGAAGGGATGGGATCCACGTTGCAATCTTAGATTTCTCCTAGGGCCCGGCCTAGTGTCTTCTTGGCAAGCATCTGCCAAGTTTCCTGCTTCAAGACCATGATTGGACTACCAAGGGCAGTGGGAGGAGTAATGAAGGCCATCTTGCTTCCTAGGGAGAAGCAGTATGGTGTAGTGGATAGAACACAGGCCCGGGAATCAGAAGGTCATGGGTTCTAATCCTGGTTCCGCCACTTCTCTGCTGTGTGACCTTGACACTTCTCAGTGCCTCAGTTACCTCATCTATAAAATGGGGACTGAGACTGTAAGCTCTAGGTGGGACATGAATTGTGTCCAACCCGACTACCTTGTATCCACCCCAGAGCTTAGTACAGTGCCTGGCACATAGTAAGTGCTTAACAAATGCCACAATTATTATTACTCCTTTTTTTCCAGGAGCATTTGTTCTAAATACTAGGGTAGATCCAGGTTAATCACACTGGACACAGTCCCTGTCCTATGTGGGGCTCACAATCTTAGTAGCAGGGAGGACATACTGTACGTGTTCAACACATACCACTGTGGTTCTTATTGTTTTTCTTCTCTCCCAGATGGGAAGAACCAGCTCCTTCTGGCTCTGCTGAGATGCACAGGTAAGGAGTGTTGGTGTAATGGTCTCTTAGTGTCCAAATGTTTACATGCCCCCAGAAGTCCTGGAACATGAAAGCCTGCCCCTGAGAGCATGTGTGTTTCAAATCCTGTGCCTAGGAGGTGGCCCATCTTTCTCTGCCGTTGAAGGCCTGATGTAGAGAGCAGCATCCTGTCTCTGGCGTTGTCTGAAGAAGAAATGGGCAGAGTCCTCATGGACTCAGTATTTTTTTTATGGCATCTGTTAAACACTTCCTAAGTGCCAGGCACTGTACTAAGCGCTGGGGTAGATACAAGCTAATCAGGTTGGACGCAGACCACATAGAGCTCACAGGCTTAATCCCCATTTAACAGATGAGGGAGCTGAGGAACTGAGAAGTGAAGTGACTTGCCCAAGTTCCCGCAGCAGACAAGTGGCGGAGCCGGGATTAGAACCCAGGTCCTTCTGATTCCCAGGACTGTGCTCTCTACCCACTAGGTCAAGCTGTTGTCCTCAGTTTCCTTGCACTGGAGAATGCGGAAATCCCACCTCCTTCAACTTCCCTGCTCCCCCCTGCTTCTCCCAGCTCCCTTGCAGCTGATGGCTTTCCCGCTGTGGTCCGGATTTCCGGTGGTCGTGAGGGCCTTAGCCCTGCTTCCCCACACATGTGGCTTCTCTCAATCCCAGCGCGGTGCTTTTAAGAGTTGGAGATTGCTGGGAAGGGGCTGGATTCTGCTCTCTTGGGGAGCCTTCTAGAGCTGCCTCGAGGAGCATCTTTCTGCCCCAAAACCTGGAGCAGGCCTCTCCCAGCCCAATCAATCAGTCAATCGTATTTATTGAGCGCTTACTGTGTGCAGAGCACTGTACTAAGCGCTTGGGAAGTACAAGTTGGCAACATATAGAGACAACATATAGTCCCTACCCAACAGTGGGCTCACAGTCTGAAAGCCCAGCCCCCAGCCTCTTTCCACATGGACAGACGCAGGCCTCCCGCTCCGTCCATCCTGTCCGAGGGCCCGGCCTGACGGCTGGGTCCGGGCCCCGCCACCCGGGGAAGCCGGGGCTCGAGTCCGGTCGGAGAGAACTGGGCCTGAGCCCGGCTTCCCCCGGACCCTCTCGCCCCGGGCAGACACGGAGCTGCAGCTGCGGCGGGATGCCATCTTCTGCCAGTCCCTGGTGGCGGCCATCTGCACCCTCTCCGAGCAGCTGCTGGCCGCCCTCAACTACCGCTACAACAACAACGGCGAGTACGAGGAGAGCAGCAGGGATGCCAGCCGCAAGTGGCTGGAACAGATCGCCGCCACCGGGGTCCTGCTCCACTTCCAGTCGCTGCTGTGCCCCGGGGTGGTAAGACTGAGGAACTGGGAGGGAGGAGGCCCGGTTCATTGGAGGAACAGAGCTTGATCCCATGAAGGGGTGGGGTCAAGGGTCAGGGCCTTGCCGAGTTCCCATCCTTCCCTCCATCCCAGCCACCCCTGGGGAGGGCTGCCCAAGAGCATCTAGTAGCAGGTAAGATTTCTGAGCAAGTAAGAGGGAGATTTCCACAGCACCGTTGTACCTACTGGTAATTTATTTCTGTTAATGTCTGTCCTCCCCTCCATTCATTCAGTCGTATTTACTGAGCACTTACTGTGCGCGGAGCACTATACTGAACGCTTGGGAGAGTACAGTGTAACAATAAACAGACACATTCCTGCCCACAGCGAACTCACACTCTAGAGGGGGAGACAGACATAATATAAAAAAAAAAAATGCGCTGTGGGGATGGGAAGGAGGATGAATGAAAGAGCAAGTAAGAGCGGCACTGAAGGAAGTGGGAGGAGAGGAGAGGAAGCCTTAGTCAGGGAAGGCTTCTTGGAGGAGATGTACCTTCAATAAGGCTTTAAAGTGGAGGAGAGCAATTATCTGTCTGATTTGAGGAGGGAGGGTGTTCCAGGCCAGAGGTAGGATGTGGGTGAGAGGTCAACAGTGAAGTAGACGAGATGGAGGTACAGTGAGAAGGTTAGCATTAGAGGAATATAATAATAATAATAATAATAATAATGACATTTATTAAGCGCTTACTATGTGCAAAGCACTGTTCTAAGCGCTGGAATGAAGGAATGGAATGGAATAAGGAATGAAGCTTGCGGGCTGGGTTCTGGTAGGAGAGTAAGCTCTAGACTGTAAGCTCAAAGTGGGCAGGGAATGGGTCTGTGATATTGTTGTATTGTACTCTCCCAAGCGTGTAGTATGTGCTCTGCCCACAGTAAATGCTCAATAAGTACCGCTGATAGAGTGATTGATAGATAGGAACCCCAAGAGCAACCTCAGGCCAAATGAGAGCCCATTGCAGTTTCCTTCACTCCCCTGGAAGAAAAGAGGACAGAGAACAAGATCCCAAGAGAACTCAGTGAGGGGATTTTAGGAGCAGGTAGGAGGGAGTAACAACAGGCTTCTCCGTTGATACTCACCAGCTAGACCTTCTGTCCCTCTGTCTGGCCATCCTTTCCTCCCTCCTTCCCTCAAACCGGCCCCCTCTCCTTCCCTTGTGCTGCCTGCCCAGGCTAGGGCCCAGATTGTGTCATCTAGCTATCAGTTAATCAATCAATCTATGGTATTTATTGAGCCCACACTATGTGCAGATCACTGCACTAAGCACTTGGGAGAATACTGTATGTTGTAGACACGTGCCCTACCCACGAGGAGCTTACAGTCAAGAAGGGAATAAAAATAATAATAATAATAGTTTTGTTAAGTGCTTACTATGTGCCAGGCACTGTACTAAGCGCTGGGATGGATACAGGCAAATCAGGTTGAACACAGTCCCCAGTCCCACATGGGGCTCACAGTCTTGATCCCCATTTTACAGATGAGGTAATTGAGGCCCAGAGAAGTGAAGTGGTCACACCGCAGACAGGTGGCGGAGCTGGGATTAGAACCCATGACCTTCTGATTCCCAGACCCGTGCTCTATCCACTACACCATGCTGAAACATGCGTTAATATTTTTTTTAAAAAATATGGCTATGTACTTAAATGCCGGAGATGGGAGGAGGTGTCGGCTGTGTGACTTTGGGCAAGTCACTTCACTTCTCTGTGCCTCAGTTACCTCATCTGTAAAATGGGGATTGAGATTGTGAGCCCCACGTGGGACAACCTGATCACCTCATATCCCCCAACGCTTAGAACAGTGCTTTACACATAGTAAGTGCTTAACAAATACCATCATCATCATCATCAAGATGATGAGAGCAGCTGTTACTGGCAAAGGCTTCTTTGGTGGGGCTTAAAATGGGCCTTCCCTGCCCTCTGCTGGTCAGTCACTGCTCTGACTTGGGCTGAGCGAAGTATTTAGATATAAATATCTAATTGTATTTAATAATAATAGTAGTAATGGTATTTGTTAAGCGCTTACTATGTGTCAAGCAGTGTTCTAAGCGCTGGGGTAGATACAAGGTAATCAGGTGGTCCCACATGGGGCTCACAGTCTTAATCCCCATTTTACAGATGAGGCAACTGAGGCACAGTGAAGTTCAGTGACTTGCCCAAAGTCACACAGCAGACAAGTGGTGGATGCGGGATTAGAACCCACGACCTCTGACTCCCAAGCCCGGGCTCTTTTCACTGAGCCACGCTGCTTACTGGAGAGAGTCTAAGGTGGAGGATTTAAAGAAATCTTACCCAGCTCATCCCACCTCATCCCGAGACCTCACCCCCTTTTTCATCTCCATGTGCAGAAAGAGGAGCTCACGAGGCTGGAGGATATCCAGGTCACGTTATCGGACCTGGACAACGTCACCATCAACTTTAAGCAGATGGACGAGAACTTTGTAGCCAGTAAGTTTTCCCCAACGGCCGTTTTCCTTATTCGAGGATCTGTGTCTGGCCGGCAGGGAGACCCGTGGGGACTTGGCGAGGGTTGGTTTGTTGGCACAGGGTAAGGGAAGGTCAGCCCAGCTTTTCCCTTGCCTCCAGGCGATGCTGACCCGAGACCACCCAGGTCAATGGGGCTCTGTACTCTTCTTAATATCTCCAGGAAAGAAGAAGGCCCAAACTCCTTCAGGAGTCTGGCCTGATGTCTTACAGCTGTGACGATGGCCCCGGTGTCTAACCTGCATTCAGGACTGGGGAAGCAATCGTAACAAGGCAGTTTCAACTGGGGTCAGGCAGAGGGTCACTAGGTACTGAACACCGACTGGGCACAGACCCTAGAGGATGGAGCTCCTGGACCCCAAACGGTGCCTTTCCTCCAGGCAAAAAGTACCCTCAGTACCCACTGCTGTGACCCATGCCAGGATCACGGGGCAGCTGAAGCCACCTGGTTGCCACTGGAAGGTCTCTCAGCTGAGCCCCTCGTCAGGCTCTGCCCGGCCAGAATCCGCTCTCCATTTCCTCCTCTCTCTTACCCTCCAGACACTCACATCTTCTATCACATAGAAGGCAGCCGGCAGGCCCTGAAGATAATCTTTTACCTGGATAGCTACCACTTCTCCAAGCTGCCCCTGCGGCTGGAAAACGGGGGCAGTTTGAAGCTGCACTCGGTGTTGTTCACCAAAGGTACGGGCGGACCGAGGGGGTGTTGCGCGGCATCGGAGACCCAAACTGGCGGTCTGTGGCTCACGGGCCGGTTGGCGATTTCTCCCCAGCCTTGGAAAACCTGGACGCCCAACCGCACTTGGGGGGTTCTTCCTTGGAGGAACTCCAGCAGGAAATCAACGCCCAGTCCCTGGAGAAGGTGCAGCAGTATTATCGCAAGCTCAGGTGAGAGCCCCACCACCACCCTAGCTTCCACCCACCTGCCCGCCCCGAGCCCACCTTCCGTCCCTAGCCGCCCACGCCGAGCTGCTTCTCGCGCGGATCGGCCCCTCGTTTGAGGCTGGGGGAGAGAACTGAGGAGAGAGGAGAGGACTCTTTTTCACAGAGGACCCTTTCTCACAGAGTTAGGCAGGCCACGTTCTCCAGTGCAAGTTTTTCAGAGATAGTCCGGAGGTTTCACCAATATGTCCGGCAGCAGCGTGCGGCCCCTCGGAGGGTGGAAACGGGGCATTCCTCTTAGTGGAATTCCCCCATCTTACCTCCTTCCCTTCCCCACAGCACCTGTATATATGTATATATGTTTGTACATATTTATTACTCTATTTATTTATTTTACTTGTACATATCTATTCTATTTATTTTATTTTGTTAGTATGTTTGGTTTTGTTCTCTCTCTCCCCCTTTTAGACTGTGAGCCCACTGTTGGGTAGGGACTATATATGTTGCCAACTTGTACTTCCCAAGCGCTTAGTCCAGTGCTCTGCACACAGTAAGCGCTCAATAAATACGATTGATTGATTGGTGGCTGAGGAGGGAGGGTCAGGAAGGGGCCGGGCTTCAGGGAGCCACCATTTTGGGCCTGTCCAGCCCTGACTGGAAGCTCTGAGGCCCAGCCGGAGACTGGGGCCGAGTGGTGCTGGGGGTCGGCTCACCCTGTGGCACGAGCTCGCTCCTCCAGCGGGGAAACCCACCTTAAGCGGGGCCTGGGGGTCGAGGTAATGCTGCATCCCTCAGGAATGGACACTGCCCTGGCTCTTTTGCAGGACGTTCTACCTGGAGAGGTCCACTGATTCCAACACGACCGCCGTGAAGATTGACCAGGTACAGCCCCCGTCTCCTTTCTGGAAGTCAGGCACGGCCCCCTCCTCCTTTCCGGAGGTCAGAGGGAGGCGGGACACTCGCGGAGTGGGAAGGAGAGTGTGAGAAGCAGCATGGCGTAGTGGCTAGAGCGCAGCCCTGGGAGCCGTAAGGTCGCGGGTTCTACTCCCAGCTCCAGCACTTGTCCGCTGTGTGACCTTGGGCAAGTCACTTCACTTCTCTGTGAAGAGAAGCAGCGTGGCTCAGAGGAAAGAGCGCAGGCTTTGGAGTCAGGGGTCAGGGGTTCAAGTCCCGGCTCCGCTAATTGTCAGTTGTGTGACTTTGGGCAAGTCACTTCTCTGGGCCTCAGTTACCTCATCTGTAAAATGGGGAGTTAAGACTGTGGGACAACCTGATCACCTTGTAACCTCCCCAGTGCTCAGAACAGTGCTTTGCACATAGTAAGCACGTAATAAATGCCATTATTATTGTTATTATTATTGTTCTCTGGGCCTCAGTTACCTCAACCGTAAAATGGGGATTGAGACTGTGGGACAGCGACCGTGCCCAATTTGTTTGTATCCACCCCAGCGCTTAGTACAGTGCCTGGCACATAGTAAATGCTTAACAAATACCATCAGTATTATTATTGTCCAGTGCTGCTACTCTGTCCTTGCAGAAAAGAGTGAAAAATTTCCCGTCTTCCTCCCTCCCTCCTTTTTTCCCTTCTTCCCTCCTTTCCTCCTTCCCTTCATTACCAGCTCCCCGTCTGCTCTTCTCAGAAAGTGCAATAAAGACACCGTGCAGGCCGTGTTAGAGCCCTATTGCTTCCGACACAGACACAAGGGACTCATAATCTAAATAGGAGAGAGATCATGTGTTTAATCCCCATTTTACAGAAGAGGAAATGGAGGCCCAGAGAAATTAAATGACTTGTCCAAGATCACGCAGCAGGCAATCGATCAGTCATTCAATCCGTAGTATTTACTGAGTGCTTATTGCATGCCGAGCAAGTGGCGGGGCTGGGACTAGAACCCAGGTGCTCTGAATCCCAGGCCTGGGCTCTCTCTCCTCGCCGTGATGCTTCTCTAAAGACAGGCAGCATCAGAGGTCAGCAATATCTCAGTCTGTTGCTCTAGGAGTTCATTCATTCCTAGAGAAGCAGCTTGGCTCAGTGGAAAAGAGCACGGGCTTTGGAGTCAGAGGTCATGGGTTCAAATCCCAGCCCTGCCAATTGTCAGCTGGGTGACTTTGGGCAAGTCACTTAACTTCTCTGGGCCTCAGTTACCTCATCTGGAAAACGGGGATGAAGACTGTGAGCCCCACGTGGGACAACCTGATCACCTTGTATCCTCCCCAGCGCTTCGAACAGTGCTTTGCACATAGTAAGCGCTTAATAATTGCCATCATCATTCATTCATTCAATCATATTTATTGAGCACTTACTGTGTGCAGAGCACCGTACTAAGCGCTTGGTAAGTACAAGTTGGCAACATGTAGAGACGGTCCCTACCCAACAGCGGGCTCACAGTCTAGACGTTGTCTGGCCCTGCTTAATAAAGGTTTGGAGAAGGCTGGAGAGCTAAAGTGTGTGTGTGTATGCACACGCGTGTGTGTTGTTGTCTTTTTACCCCCACAGCTGATCCGCCCCATCAACGCCCTGGACGAGCTATGTCGGCTGATGAAGTCCTTCATCCACAGCAAGCCCAGCGGCGCGGCAAGCTGCTCCAGCGGCTCCAGCGGGCCCGGGGCGGGGCTGCTGCCCATTTCTTCGGAACTCTGCTACCGACTGGGCGCCTGCCAGCTCACCATGTGTGGCACGGGCATGCAGAGGTGAGAACCTCCCCAGCCTGTCCTCCCGCGCTGGCCCGCACGGTCAGTTCTGTTGGGCCCTGGGCTCAGAGCCACAAAAACGCTAGGGGGTCGACTGACTACTAGCTTCCACTCTGTGCAGAGCACTAAACCGAACACACGGAGTAGCTCGCTAGAGTTAGCAGATGCACTCCCTGCCCTCACGGAACTTAAAATCCATCAGTTGTATTGATGGAATTTATTGATGATATATCTGTTGAGATGTATTTACTATCATCATCATCATCAATCGTATTTATTGAGCGCTTACTATGTGCAGAGCACTGTACTAAGCGTTTGGGAAGTACACATTGGCAACATATAGAAACAGTCCCTACCCAACAGTGGGCTCACAGTCTAAAAGGGGGAGACAGAGAACAAAACCAAACATACTAACAAAATAAAATAAATAGGATAGATATGTACAAGTAAAATAAATAAATAAATAGAGTAATAAATATGTAGAACCATATATACATATATACAGGTGCTGTGGGGAAGGGAAGGAGGTAAGACGGGGGGGATGGAGAGGGGGACGAGGGGGAGAGGAAGGAAGGGTCTCAGTCTGGGAAGGCCTCCTGGAGGAGGTGAGCTCTCATCAGGGCCTTGAAGGGAGGAAGACAGCTAGCTTGGCGGATGGGCAGAGGGAGGGCATTCCAGGCCCAGGGGATGACGTGGGCATCATTTACTACTTATAATCAGTCATTTGTATCGATGGTATTTATTGAGGTGGTATGTATTGAGCGCATACTGTGTGAAGAGCATTGTACTAAGAGCTTAGCACTGTACAATGCAACAATAAACCATATTGTGTGTTTTACTCTGCGCAGAACACAATAAAACAGTTAGTAGACACGTTCCCTGCCCACAATAAGCCGATAGTATAGAGAGAGCTTAGGGCTAGAGGGAGAATTGGTTGTCACATTTCCTGCCCACAGTAAGCTTACAGTTAAGCAGGGGAATCTCTAATCTGCTTCTCATTAGCTCATGGCTGCTAGCTACATCCTGCCTCTGGACTGGAATGCCCTCCCTCCTCATATTGGACAATTACTCTCC
Source organism: Tachyglossus aculeatus (assembly GCF_015852505.1). Lineage (NCBI taxonomy): Eukaryota > Metazoa > Chordata > Mammalia > Monotremata > Tachyglossidae > Tachyglossus > Tachyglossus aculeatus. The sequence goes on along the minus strand of NC_052073.1, from coordinate 8,482,331 downwards.
CTGCCTTCAAAGCCCTGTTTAAGGCCCATCTCCTCCAAGAGGCCTTCCTGACTAAGCCCTCCTTTTCTCTTCTCCCACTCCCTTCAGTGTCACCCTGATTTGCTCCCTTTATTCATCCGCCTTCCCAGCCCCACAGCACTTATGTCTATCTCTGTAATTTATTTACATTAATGTCTGTCTCCCCCTGTAGACCGTAAGCTCATTGTGGGCAGGGAATATGTCTGTTTATTATATTGTCCTCTCCCAAGTGCTTAGTACATTACTCTGCACACAGTAAGAGCTCAATAAATACGATTGACTAACTGACTGACTAGCTTGTGGCCTCCCCCGTCCGGTGTGAGGACTTAGGAGGTGTTTGATTCTGTCGGTGATTGGGACAAAGACAGAGACCCTGTCTCTGGTGGCAGAATGTATTTTTGAAGATCGAGGGAACAAAAGGACCTTTGATGTTGATTTTTTTAAGGTATTCGTTAAGTGCTTACTATCTGCCAAGCACTATTCTAAGCACGGGGGCAGATACAAGTTTATTAGGTTGGGCACAGTCCCTGTCCCACATGGGACTCACAGTCTAAGTCGAAGGGAATTAGGTGCTGGGAATTTGAGACCTGAGATGTCTAGGTCCCTCCCTGGGAAGTTTAATTGAATTAATTGAGTCTAAACTGCTCCACTTGGGAGGAAAACCTGGGTTAAACCCCATGAGATGAGCTGAAAGTCCTGATTGGGCGGGTGGCTTAGGATTCTGCCAGCATCCCAGCCAGTGAGCGGTGAGGGGCGAACATGATGGGTACTCCGTGCTTGGCACATAGTAAGCGCTTAACAAATACCAACATTATTATTATTATTGTTACTCCCTTTTGGGCTGTGCCTTGCCAACTGTCTCCCCCTTCTAGACTGTGAGCCCACTGTTGGGTAGAGACCGTCTCTATATGTTGCCAACTTGGACTTCCCAAGCTCTTAGTACAGTGCTCTATACACAGTAAGCACTCAATAAATACAATTGATTGATTAATTGGATGCAGTAGAAGTGACCACACAAAGCCAGGAGGACAGTGACCAGTGTTACTATAGGAAAGGGAGATAAAAGGTATCAATCTGGATCCGTGGGTAGGATTGGTCCTGCAAAGAGCTTCCTGTTTATTAGTTCTCCCTGTCCCTTCTCCAGGAGCACCCTGAGCGTGTCTCTGGAGCAAGCTGCCATCTTGTCCCGGAGTCACGGGCTACTTCCCAAGTGCATCATGCAGGCCACTGACATCATGAGGAAGCAGGTGAGCGTGAGTCCCCGTGTCCCGTGCCGTGGGGTGTGATGAAGCCTGGGAGTTGATTCCCATTCCTGGACCGAGCTTCCCTTTCCCTCCTCCCTTGGCGAATCCGGCTTTTCCCCTCCCTGACTTCTCTGTCTCCCCAGGGGCCCAGAGTGGAAATCTTGGCAAAAAATCTCAAAGTCATGGATCAGATGCCTCAGAATGCCCCACGGTGAGTCGCCTCTCCTCTGCTGTAGCCCGGTTTGGGAAAACAATTTTTCACAGTCCCTGCTCTGTCATTTTGGGACCCGAGAGGATATTGGCATCTTTCCCCAGGTCGCCAGAGAGCTGAAACTTCCCTGCGCTCTTTTCTTAGGGGATCTAGAATTAGATCCCCAGGAGTGCATCAATCAATCAGTCAGTGCTATTTACTGAGCATTTACTATGTACAGAACACTAAGCACCTGGGAGAGTCTAATACAACAGGAACATGCAGTTTGACCAGACCCTCTCCCTGAATTTCCTATTTGAGCTGCCCAAGCTGATTGTGAACATGCCAAGAGGACTCAGGGCCGGGAGAATTGGGAGGGAAAGTTGGGCTGGGATTCTGGATCCCCATTTAAGGAAAGGATAGATTTGATCAATCGGCCAATCGTATTTATTGAGCTCTTACTGTGTGCAGAGCACTGTACTGAGAGCTTGGGAGAGTACATTATAGCAGACGTGTTCTCGACCCATTTAAGATGGTGGAACTTTGGGAAGAACCATTTGCCGGTGTTCGACTGCCCTCCCTGCCCATCTCCTCTCTCAGCTCCTGTTTTTCGTTGGCTTGGGGCATCAGAGGGCATCCCAAGGTTGGGTGGGATTAAGAGATGGCAGCAGCGGTGGAAATAAAGCTGGAGTTGCCTTAGTAAACCCAGCGCTCTCCCCCTCTCCCCAATATCCCTGTATATATGTATATCCTGTATATATGTATATATGTTTGTACATATTTATTACTCTATTTAGTTATTTAGTTATTTTACTTGTACATATCTATTCTATTTATTTTATTTTGTTAGTATGTTTGGTTTTGTTCTCTTTCTCCCCTTTTAGACTGTGAGCCCACTGTTGGGTAGGGACTGTCTCTAGATGTTGCCAATTTGTACTTCCCAAGCGCTTAGTACAGTGCTCTGCACATAGTAAGCGCTCAATAAATACGATTGATGATGATGAATATCGGCAAAGTAATGCTTCAGCGTTCCCATTGCTAACAGAAGTTAGCAACTTCTGTTGCTAACAGAGAAGCAGCGTGACTCAGTGGAAAGAGCCCGGGCTTTGGAGACAGAGGTCATGGGCTCAAATCCCGGCTCCACCACTCGTCAGCCGTGTGACTTTGGGCAAGTCACTTAACTCCTCTGGGCCTCAGTTACCTCATCTGTAAAATGGGGATGAAGACTGTGAGCCCCACATGGGACAACCTGATCACCTTGTACTTGTACTTCCCAAGCACTTAGTACAGTGCTCTGCACACAGTAAGCGCTCAATAAATACGATTGATTGATTGATTGTAAATTCCCCAGCGCTTAGAACAGTGCTCTGCACTTAATAAATGCCATTATTATTATAAGTTTATTGCGTAGAGCCCCTACCACTGTACCCCGGAGAGAAACAGAGCGGCAGAGTTCCCAGGTGCTTCCAGACTTTGTTCATCCAGCTCCCACCCTTGGGCACGGAGCCCAAATCCCAGTTGATTCCCCACTGACCCCTCCCTCTCTGTGTTCCCTTCCTCAGAATATATAAGCTGTGCCAGCCACCTGTGGACGGAGACTTGTAAATATCCCAGGGAGATCCTTGCCTCATGTTCGGCAGAGAATCCGCCCCGCCCTGTCCCAACAAGATCCCCCGAGAACTAACTCCTTAGGCGGAGCCCAAGCCCAACCCTGGGGCTGGTAGCCGGAAGGAACCGCGTGGAAGCCAGCCCAGCCCGCATCCCCGGAATCACCCCGGCCACCAGAAGCCGTGACTCGTCTGGGGCTGCGCCGGCTAGCTGGGAGGGCTTCTGAAACTGGAATCCAACCGCCCGTCTGGCCGGAGGGAACGGATGGAGCGACTGCCCATCGAGGAACAGCAGCCAGGTTGTCGCGCTGGCTTGTTGTTTTGGATCCTGGGCCGCGAAGCCACGAAGGCCATAAGCGCCCAAGCACGATTTTGCCGACAGCCGCACACCTGGTCTGCATTTAGCCGTCCAGATCATTTCGTCAGTGGCTCGGAGGAGCCAGATTCCTTTCGCCAACACCACTCTTTGAGTCTGTTGACCTGCACTTTTGGAACCGTGAATAGCACAAATGTCTGGTTTCCTTCGAATAGGAGAACGAGTATTTATTCTGGAGCCCTGAAACCGTATCAGAAACCAACACTCTAAATGCTGCCAAGCCAAGAATACATTCCTCAGTAACTGGTCATTACTGTTTTCTTTCGATTTAGCTTTCACGTTTGGGATTAACAGTTTTTTTAAAACTAATGCCGTTGTACGTATTCTGGAAATACAGAGACGTTTAGCGGGAAGGAGTTGACACGATCGTTATTTACGTGAGCTTTGCCGCTTTCCCCAGTGAAGGCAGAAGGAACTATGCCGAATTTATTTATGTGGCGTGAAATGTCTGTTTTTGGATCACAGGATTATATATATGAGATTTAAATTTAAAAAGGTATATTGTTTAACATGGGACCAACGTATTCCCAGCTATTCCTGTTTTTTACTAAAAGCCCCTAAATTATTGATTATTCCAAGGTTATCTGCTCTTTTTTCTCATCAGTAGATATGCGGAGGGTCAAAGAATTGAGTGGTTAATATGGGTTTTGTCTATAACGAATAGTTCGGCCTAAGTATTAGAACGAATAGTTTAAGTTGCTAGATGAAACCGTGATCCCAGTCCGGACTGGGATCGAATCGTGCTTGGTTTGCGAGCTTTAGCAACAGGTGACTTTCTAGCCTCTTCTAAGCCTGCCAGCCCGCGACGTGAACGTGAGGAAAGTGAGTTGAGGAGGCCGACGGTTTTGTTTCTATTTATTTTCAGGTTGTGAACAGGGCATTAACCACCTCCAGTTCTGTCTTAGCCCTCTGCCCCTCCAAGCACACTACCAAGGGCGTGTTCCAAAGCGGGCAGTGGATTCACCATCCTCTCATTTGTCATTCCTCCCCGTGTCCCCTTCAAATCCTCCCTGGGGGTGGTCGGGGAGGGGTATCTTACTCAGAAGCCCCAGTGAGCACCATGGCTGGAAGAGGCATTATTTTTTTGAAGTCCTACTTTATCATTGCGGGCAGTTTTGCATCTTAAGCCGCGTTTTCTGATTTTTCCGATCACAGGCAAAGCTAGCCATCCCTGTGGAGCGTCTGAGCCTCCCGGGCTTGCTCCTGCAGTCAGAGCCTGGCAGAATTTGGAAGCCGCCGGGTCAGAGGTGGCTAAAGCAGCCAAGAGACGTGAAGACGCATTTGTACTGAGAATAAGAAATCCCGCCTGGACTGTGGGAAAAGCGGAGAACCTGATTGGAGGATGGTCGCATTGGGCACTGTACATGTACAGATTATTCTCATTCAGTTCACGATAGATTTTTTTATTAAAAGTCGGTTTATATGACGAGGCCTGAGGACGTGATTGTATCTCTCTTACTTTCAGGGCTCGCTCTCCCCAAGCTCTTTCCAGTCTTATTCATGGATTTCGGTGGCCCCAGGGGGAGATGAAGTAACAGGGAGGGTCATATAATAATAATAATAATTATGGTTTTTGTTAAGTGCTTAACTATGTGCCGGGCACTAGGGACCGTCTCTATATGTTGCCGACTTGTACTTCCCAAGTGCTTAGTACAGTGCTCTGCACACAGTAAGTGCTCAATAAATACGATTGAATGAATGAATGGGGTGGTTACAAGCAAATCATGTTGGACACAGTCACCGTCCTATGTGGGGCTCACAATCTCAATCCCCATTTGGACCATGTCCAACCTGATTATATTGAGCCTACCCCAGTGCTTAGAACAGTGCTTGGTACACAGCAAGTACTGAGAAGCTATCACAGCTACTGTTATTATTGGGAGAGTACGATACGGTTGGTAGATATGACCCAAACTTTGATCTGTATCAGCTCTTTCACTTACTCTTCTGACCAACTGGGCACACCTTAAAGAGTCATAGAGATGGTGTTGCTGCAATTTATAGATCCCTTGTGGCAAGGATCAATCAGTCAATCAGTGGTATTGATAAGTGCATAATCAATCAATCAGTCGTATTTATTGAGCGCTTACTGTGTGCAGAGCACTGTACTAAGCGCTTGGGAAGTACAAGTTGGCAACATATAGAGACAGTCCCTACCCAACAGTGGGCTCACAGTCTAGAAGGGGGGAGACAGAGAACAAAACCAAACATAATAACAAAATAAAATAAATAGAATAGCATAATAGCATAGCATAATGGGTATATAATTCATATAATGAATAGCATAATGGGTGCAGGGCACTGTACTAAGTGCCCAGGATCAATTAATCAGTCATGTGTATTGAGCACTTAGAAGCTTGGGAGAGTGCAATAGAACAGAGTTGGTAGACAACTTCCCTGCCCACCAGGAGTTTACAGTCTAGACAGGGAGACAGACATAAAATAAGTAACGAATATGTACATAAGTGCCGGGGTGCCAAATAAAGGGTACATATCCAAGTGCCAGGGTGTTGCAGAAGAGAGAGGGAGTAGGGGAATGGAGAGCTTAGTCGAGGAAGGGCTCTTGGAGGAGATGTGATTTTAATAAGACTCTGAAGGAGGGGAGAGTGATGGTCTGTCTTATGTGAAGGGGAAGGAGGATTTCCAGGCCAGAGGCAGGACGTGGGCACAGCTGTCGGTTCACACAAGGGGGCTGTTTTGGTAAGTTAAAATGAAGGCTGTGAGACCGAGTGGTTTATCAGGGCATCATTTGTTTATTAGAAATTTGACTTCTTGTCTGGCATCTTGGAAGTGCTCATTATTTATGGGGAAGGGAAGCAGCATGGCCTAGTGGATAGAGCACAGATGTGGGAGTCAAAAGGATCTGGGTTCTAATCCCGGCTCTGCCACTTGTCTGCTCTGTGACCTTGAGCAAGTCACTTCACTTCTCCGGGCCTCAGTTACCTCACCTGGAAAATGGGGATTAAGACTGTGAGCCCCAGGCCGGACAGGGACTTTGTCCAACTTGACAGCCTTGTATCATCATCATCATCAATCGTATTTATTGAGCGCTTACTATGTGCAGAGCACTGTACTAAGTGCTTGGGAAGTACAAATTGGCAACATATAGAGACAGTCCCTACCCAACAGTGGGCTCACAGTCTCTATCCACCCCAGCGCTTAGAACAGTGCTTGGCACATAGTAAGTGCTCAACAAATACTATTATAAGAGAAATGAAGGGCACTGTTGGGTAGGGACTGTCTCTATATGTTGCCAACTTGTGCTTCCCAAGCGCTTAGTACAGTGCTCTGCACACAGTAAGCGCTCAATAAATACGATTGATTGATTGATTGGCAAAGATGATTTCCAGGAGGCCTTTTCTCTTCTATTCAGAAGGTGGCGCTCATCCCTTTCCATAGCTCATATTCCCGTTTGGTGAAGCCCCAAGAATTCCCGCATCCAATCCCTTTAGAGGGTTTAGAGCTACTTTTTAAATCCACTCCTTTCAGCGTGGCTCAGAGGAAAGAGCACGGGCTTGGGAGTCAGAGGTCATGGGTTCTAATTCCAGCTCTGCCACTTCTCTGCTGTGTGACTTTGGGCAAGTCACATAATAATAATAATAATAATAATAATAATAATAATAATAATTAATAATTAATAATTAATAATTAATAACAATAGTTATTATTAATAATAATAATAATAATGATAATAATGGCATTTGTTAAGCACTTATCATGTGCAAAGCACTGTTCTAAGTGCCGGGGTGGATCCGAGGTGATCAGGTTGTCCCACGTGGGGCTCACAGTCTTCATCCCCATTTGACAGATGAGATAACTAAGGTACAGACACGTTAAGTGACTTGCCCAAAGTCACCCAGCTGACAAGTGGCAGAGGCGGGATTTGAACCCATGACCTCTGACTCCCAAGCCTTGCTCTTTCCACTGTGCCACACAGCTTCTCTGAGCCTCAGTTCCCTAATCTGGAAAATGAGGATTAAGGCTGTGAGTCCCACCTGGGACAACCTGATTCCCTTGTAACCCCCCAGCACTTAGAACAGTGCTTGGCACATAGTAAGCGCTTAACAAATGCCATTATTATTATTCAATTGTATTAAGTGCTTACTATGTGCAGAGCACTGTACTAAGCGCTTTCCTACAGTCCCCTCTATGGTACTCCTCCAGCAATCCAAAGAAGAAGAAACTGAGGAGAAACTTCAAATCTTGAGGCTCGAGAACGACAGTAGTAGGCTATATATGAAGAATAGCAGTAAAAGTATAATTATATACTAGGTACTGGTAAAGACTACAAAGATAGTGGATAGGAAATGGCCCTGGGAGTCCCTCTATGGGACTCCTCCAGAGATACAAAGAAGAAGAAACTGAGGAGAAACTTCAAATCTTGAGTCTCGAGAAAGACAAATCTCCAGTGGCTACCAATCAATCTGCGCATCAGGCAGAAACTCCTCACCCTGGGCTTCAAGGCTCTTCATCACCTCATCCCCTTCTACCTCACCTCCCTTCTCTCCTTCTCCAGCCCACCCCGCACCCTCCGCTCCTCTGCCGCTAATCTCCTCACCGTTAGGCCTCGTTCTCGCCCGTCCCGCCATTGACCCCCGGCCCATGTCCTCCCCCGGGCCTGGAATGCCCTCCCTCTGCCCATCCGCCAAGCTAACTCTCTTCCTCCCTTCAAGGCCCTACTGAGAGCTCACCTCCTCCAGGAGGCCTTCCCAGACTGAGCCCCTTCCTTCCTCTCCCCCTCGTCCCCCTCTCCATCCACCCCATCTTACCTCCTTCCCTTCCCCACTGCACCTGTATATATGTATATTTGTTTGTACATATTTGTTACTCTATTTATTTTACTTGTACATATCTATTTTATTTATTTTATTTTGTTAGTATGTTTGGTTTTGTTCTCTGTCTCCCCCTTTTAGACTGTGAGCCCACTGTTGGGTAGGGACTGTCTCTATATGTTGCCAACTTGTACTTCCCAAGCGCTTAGTACAGTGCTCTGCACACAGTAAGCGCTCAATAAATACGATTGGTGATGACAGTAGTAGGCTAAATATGAAGAATAGCAGTAAAAGTATAATTATATATTAAGTACTGGGAAAGACTACAAAGATAGTGGATGGGGAACGGCCCTGGGAGTCAGAAGGACCTGAGTTCTAGTAATAATAATGATTATAATAAGTATGGTATTGGTTAAGCGCTTACTGTGTGCCAAGCACTGTTCTAAGTGCTGGAGTAGATACAAGGTAATGTGGTTGTCCCGCGTGGGGCTCACAGTCTTAACCCCCACTTCACAGATGAGGGAACTGAAGCACAGAGAAGTGAAGTGACTTGCCCAAGGTCACCCAGCAGAGAAGTGGCCGAGCCGGGATTAGAACCCAGATCCTCTGAGTCCCAGGCCCATGCTTTTCCCACTAAGCCATGCTGCTTCTCTAATCCCAGGTCTGTTGCTTGTTTCCTGGGTGACCTTGGGCAAGTCACTTCACTTTGCTGTGCTTCGGTAACCCCATAATAATAATAATGATAGCATTTATTAAGCGCTTACCATGTGCAAAGCACTGTTCTAAGCGCTGGGGAGGTTACAAGGTGATCAGGTTGTCCCACGGGGGGCTCACAGTCTTCACCCCCATTTTACAGATGAGGGAGCTGAGGCCCAGAGAAGTGAAGTGACTTGCCCAAAGTCACACAGCTGACAATTGGCCGAGCTGGAATTTGAACCCATGACCTCTGACTCCAAAGCCTGGGCTCTTTCCACTGAGCCACGCTGCTTCATCTGAAAAATGGGGATGAAGACTGTGAGCCCCATGGGAGACATGGACTGTGTCCAGCCTGAGTAACTTGTATCTACCCTAGTAGTGCTTAGTACAGTGCCTGGCACATAGTAAGTGCTTAACAAATTCCACTAAGTAGGGGGAGGAGATATAAGCTAATCCGATACCCTAGATGGTGCTGTGGGTGCAAGAACCAGGGTGTCCATCATCTGCTTTGGGTCCCTTCTTGCTGTTGCTTCAGTCTGTCAATCATATTTATTGAGCGCTTACTGTGTGCAGAACACTGTCCTAAGCGCTTGGGACAGCAGCATAGCATAGTAGATAGAGCACAGGCCTGGGAATTAGAAGGTCTTGGGTTCACAAGTCAAGCCGACTTGTACTTCCCAAGCGCTTAGTACAGTGATCTGCACACAGTAAGTGCTCAATAAATACGATTGATTGATTGATTGATTGATTCATATCTCAGCTCCGCCAATTGTCAGCTGTGTTACTTTGGGCAAGTCACTTCACTTCCCTGGACCTCAGTGACCTCATCTGGAAAATGGGGATTAAGACTGTGAGCCCCACATGGGACAACCTGATCACCTTGTAACCCCTGCCCCCCAGCGCTTAGAACAGTGCTTTGCATATAGTAAGCACTTAACAAATACCATCATTATTATTATTATTCTAATCCTAGCTCCACCACGTGTCTGTTGTGACCATGGGCAAGTCACTTAACTTCTCTGAGCCTCAGTTACCTCATCTGTAAAATGGGGATTAAGACTGTGAGCCCCACGTGGGATAACCTGATCACCTTGTATCCCCCCCTCAGCGCTTAGAACAGTGCTTTGCACATAGTAAGCACTTAAATGCCATTATTATTATTATTATTATTGTTATGAGCACCACCTTCTAAATATAAGAGGAAAGGCCTCCTGGAAATCATCTCTGCCAGACTAAGCCTTTTATTTCTCCTATAATAATAATCGTGGCATTTGTTAAGCGCTTACTATGTGCTAAGCACTAAGCGCTGGGGTAGATATAAGATAATCAGGATGGACACAGTCTCTGTCCCACATGGGGCTCACAAGTCTCAATTCCCATTTTATGGATGAGGTAACTGAGGCACAGGGAAGTGAAGTGGTTTGCCCAAGGCCACACATCAGACAAGTAGCGGAGAAGGGATTAGAACCCACGACTTTCTGATGTCAGATCTGTGCTCTATCTACTACGCCATGCTGCTGCGTGCAGAGCACTGTACTAAGCACTTGAGAGAATATAATGTAACAATAGAACAGAGTTTGTAGACTTACAAAGAGCTGACAGTCTAGAGGGATTTGGGGTCTAATTCCAGCTCTGCCACTTGCCTGAGCAGACCTTGGGCAAGTCACGTCACTTCTCAGTGCCTCAGTTTCCAAATCTGTAAAACGGGGATCAAGATTGTGAGGTCCACGTGGGGCATGGACTGTGTCCAAACTGTTAAGCTTGTATCTACCTAGTGCTTAGTTCAGCACCTGGCACATAGTGTGTAACAAATACCATTAAAAAATACCTTTTCTCCTTTCCACTTAGATTGTGAGCCCCATGTGGAGCAAGGTCTGTATCTGATATGTTTCTAACTCATCTAACCTAGTACTTAGTACAATGTTTGGCCCCTGGCAAGCACTTCACAAATACTGTTATTGTCATTATTATTATTTTTATCATCCATATTGGAAGGCCTTACCCCACCCCAACGTTGTCTCCAGAGTCAATCAATAGAATTTATTGAGCACTTATTTTGTACTGCGATGGACGTGTCCACTCTGGTCGCTAGTTGATCCGCCTCTCAGTTGCCTTAGAACTTCTTTTTCAGAGAGAAATCTAGACCCGAATTTCTTTTTGTGCTCCAATCCAAGCATTCCTTGCCCGCAACGAGCCATAGTAGCTGGTCTCCCTGTTCCATCAAGTCCGGGATTTGCGACTGACTATTAAGAATAGACGTCTCCTCGTTTTCCTGGCAGTGCCCTCACTTGCCATATTGAGGCGATTAGTGCAGCGTCTATGGCCAAACGTGTGTACCCTCGCCCCGCTGCTGTTTCTGATTAGAGGTTCTCCCACATCCAGGATGTGCCGCCCCACATGGCCCCGATGACGCTTCCATCATTACGCAGAGGAGAATCACGCGGAGCCTTGGAAGTCGGATGATCTCAGAACGGTCGTCTCTGCCCTTCGGAGAGGCTGGCAGAGGGCGGCGGGGAAAGGGAGGCCAGAACATCCATCCTAAACCACCAAGAAACAGCTCATTTTCTAGACTCCCTAGGCTCTGAGCCCTGCCTTTTGGGCTCCGGGGAGAGATTCCAGGGAGGAGTAATAAGACTGCTTATGGTATCTGTTAAGCGCTTACTATATGCCAAGCACTGAATTAAATGCAAGGGCAGATATGAGATCATCAAGAGATGATCTCTTGAGAGAAGCAGCGTGGCTCAGTGGAAAGAGCCCGGGCTTTGGAGTCAGTGGTCGTGGGTTCAAATCCCAGCTCTGCCAATTGTCAGCTGTGTGACCTTGGGCCTCAGTTCCCTCATCTGTAAAATGGGGGTTGACTGTGAGCCCCCCATGGGACAACCTGATCACCTTGTAACCCCCCAGCGCTTAGAACAGTGCTTTGCACATAGTAAGCGCTTCATAAATGCCATCATCATTATTATTATTATCAAGTTGGACACAGTCCCTGTCTCTTATCTCTATGTAAAGAGGAGAACAGGCATTGAATCCCCATTTTACGGATGAGAAAGCTGAGAAATGAAGTGAATTGCCCAAGCTCACACAGCAGGCAATGGGCAGAACGGGGATTTGAACCTAGGTCTTCTGACCCCTGTGCCCGTGCTCTTTCCACGAGGCCACGCTACTTCCAAATGATAGTGGTATTTGCGAAGCTTGTGCTACATGGCAAACACTCTGCTAAACTCAGGGGTATATGATGATGGTGTTTGTTAAGCGCTTACTGTGTGCCAAGCACTACTTTATGCAATCAAAAGCCCGTGGAGCTCATCGCCCAGGTGGGGGAGAGAATGGCAATTTTCTCCCCAGGAATCCCAGGCTCTTGGAACTTGGGGGAGCTGAGGGGATTTAGAGGGGGGCCGGGGGGATGGCATGACTGACAACAGGCCTGCTGGGGAACCCGCAAAGTAGGAAGAGGAAATGGAATGGGGTGGGGGCGGAGTGGTGTGCAGTCCCTTCAGACCCTTGCAGGGAATTGTTTGGCTGACAGGGTTCATGTGAGAAGCGGTGTGGCTCAGTTGAAAGAGTACGGGCTTTGAAATCAGAGGTTCAAATTCCGGCTCCGCCACTAGCCAGCTGTGTGACTTTGGGTAAGTCACTTAACTTCTCTGGGCCTCAGTTACCTCATCTGGAAAATGGGGATTAACATGGGACCACCTGATCACCTTGTAACCTCCACAGCGCTTCTAACAGTGCCTTGCACAGAGTAAGCACTTAATAAATGTCATTATTATTATTATTATCATTATTTTTATTATTATTATTTGGAGGGTTCAGGCCTCTCCGGTTGTGAAGCAGCATGCCTTAGTGGAAAGAACACGGGCTTGGGAGTCAGAGGTCGTGGATTCTAATCCTGGCTCTGCCACTTATCAGCTGTGTGACTTTGGGCAGGTCACTTAACTTCTCTGTGCCTCAGTTACCTCATCTGTAAAATGGGGATGAAGACTGTGAGCCCCATGTGGGACAACCTCATTACCGTGTATCTACCCCAGCAGTTAGAACAGTGTTTGGCACATAGTAAGCACTTAATACCACCATTCTCTGTGCCTCAGTTACCTCATCTGTAAACTGGGGATTGAGACTGGGACAGGGACTGTGTCCAACCTGATTATCTTGTATCCACCTCAGTGCTATAATAATAATAATAATAATAATAATAATAATAATAATAATAATAATCATGGCATTTATTAAGCTCTTACTCTGTGCAAGGCACTGTTCTAAGCACTGGGGAGGTTACAAGGTGATCAGGTTGTCCCAAGGGGGCTCACAGTCTTAATCCCCATTTTACAGATGAGGTAACTGAGGCCCAGAGAAGTGAAGTGACTTGCCCAAAGTCACACAGCTGACAAGTGGCGAAGCCGGGATTTGAACCCATGACCTCTGACTCCAAAGTCCGTGCTCTTTCCATTGATACAAACACCACAGTTGTTATTATTATAAAATCCCGTAATTTCACAATGGCCATTTGTGAGGAAGCCAGCCCTGAGGAGAACTGCCCCCCTTAGCCGGGGATGCCGCTTAAGCGGGGTGGGGATTCATTCCTTCATTCATGTTTATTGAGCACTTACTGTGTGTGGAACACTGTACTAAGCGCTTGGGAGAGTACAATAGTAGCTTTTGTATTGATATCTGTCTCCCCAACTCTAAACTGTGAGCTCGTTGTGAGCAGGAACTGTCACTGTTTATTGTTGTATTTTTCCAAGTGCTTAGTACTGTGCTCTGCACACAGTAAGAGCTCAAGAAATACAATTGAATGAATGAGTGAATAAACAGATTCCCTGCCCACACCGAGCTTGCAGTCTAGAAATTGCAAGTCACTTTAGTTGATTTTGCAGTTCTTCAAACTCCATTCTTCTTCTCTCTGGTGTTGAGGACTAGACTTTAAAGCGTGTGTCACAAACACATCCTGCCCCTTCTCCCCACAAAGAGGACAGGATGATTAATTTCTTTAGCAATAGTCTGTAGCGTGGTAAAGTAAAGGCAGATGTGACCTCCAACTCCAGTGAAAAACCACGGGGGCCGTTTCCAAAGAAGGGCTCACTCTTCTAGAACCTTGGTGGTTCCCCTGAAATTAATGGACCTATTCACAACAGCGATTTCTTTCCATTTTAATTCCCCTGAAGTTCACACGCCTAGTTCCCCTCAGTTTTACATCTGCTAGAATGGGGCGCATTCCATGTCTGGGGTGTGTGCACAGAGACCAGGGAAGACTGAGAACTTTCACTTGATCTCCTGAAGAAGGGGATATTGTGTGGTAATTTGGATATTGTGTGGTAATTCCAGATTCTGAATGGTGAACATTTGAATACTGAAATCTCTCTCATACTGAGCTTACATCATTAGTGAGCTTGTTTGTAAATGTTTCTATGCTTGTCTCCCACTGAGCTACTTGTGGGCAGGGAACATATCATGGTTTTTTCTTGTCCTTTGCAAGTGCTTACTACAGTGAGTGCTCAGTGAGTGCTCAATAAATACCTACTACTATCATTTCTATTACTACTGTTAGCACTATTGCTGCTATATTGCTTCTGTTACAACTGCTGCTACTACTTCTGCTACAACTGCTACTACTATCATAGTGCTACTACTATTTAATCAATCAGTGGTACTTATTGAACACTTACTGTGTGCAGAGGTTTTTTTCTTTTCATGGTTTCTGTTAACACTTACTATCTGCCAGGCACTGTGCTAAGTGCTGGGGTAGATACAATATAATAATAATAATAATTGTGGTTTTTTAAGTGCTTACTATGGGCTAAGCACTGGGGTGGATACAAAAAAATCAGGTTGGACACAGTCCCTGTCCCAGATGGGGCTCACAGTCTCAATCCCCATTTTACAGATGAGGTAACCGAGGCCCAGAGAAGTGAACTGACTTCCCCAAGGTCACACACCAGACAAGTCATGGAGCCCGGTATTAAAACCCATGACCTTCTGACTCCCAGGCGTGTGCTCTATCCACTAGGCCTTGCTGCTTCTCCAAGTTGGGGGTGGAGAGACTCAGTGAGAGGGGCCCTCTAGGATAGCCTGGAATTGGCTCCACAAAATTGGTAATGGCAGCCCTGACACCATCTTGTTGTAGTGTGAGATTGACCTTGTGTGTGACATCTCTTGGGTACCAAGAGGGTGCTCAGGAACTCTTCTTCTGAGCATCCTCATGGCCCTGAGGGGGGCAGTGAGGAGGAGGGACCCCCAGCCCAGCAGGACAGACCCCCCTCACCCTCCCACACTGAACTGAGTCTGCAAGACGGAAGAGGAGGATGGGGGGAGTTGTAAGAGGGAGCCAGGGGTGGGGGAGAGAGAGCCAGATCCCAGCAGGAGCTCTGAAGAGAGCTTCTCTGAGAGCTTCTGTGTGCTCCGTGTTTCCAACTCAATGGAGCTAATTTGGCCCGGTCGCTCCAGAGATAAATAGTCTCTCTTTGCTCCCGCTTTATGGGACGGAAAGCACTGGTGAGTTTGCCAGCTCTGCCGGGCTCCCACTCTCTGCCCGCACCCTGTGCCAAGGGGAAAAAGGAGGTCAGTGCCAGCGGAGAGAGAGGGCATTGAGGGCTCCGGCTGCCTGTCTGGAAACAGGAGAGGGCAGTGTGCAGTTCTTAGTCAATTATATTTACTGAGCGCTTACTGTGTGCTCAGCACCTTACTAAGCCCTTGAGGGAGTATAGTATCACCACTGCCCTTCTCTCCTGTCCAGCCCAGCCCACACCCTCCACTCCTCTGCTCACCACCTCACTGGGCCTCCTTCTCGCCTGTCCCGCTGTCCACCCCTGGCCCACATCCTTCCCCTGGCCTGGAATGCCCTCCCTCCGCACATCCACTGACCACCCCCCCTTTCCTCTGCTCCTCCTCCCCACAGCACTTGTGTATAGTTGTACATGTTTATTACTCTATTAATTTTATTAATGATGTGTATGTAGCTATAATTCTATTTATTCTGACGGTTTTGACACCTGTCTACGTGTTTTGTGTTGTCGTCTGTCTCCCCCTTCGAGACTGTGAGCCCGTTGTTGGGGAGGGACCGTCTCTAGATGTTGCTGATCTGTACTTCCCAAGCGCTTAGTACAGTGCCCTGCACACGGTAAGCGCTCAATAAATACGATTGAATGAATGAATGAATGAACAATTTAACAGACACGTTCCCTGCTCACAGCGAGTTTACTGGCCTACTGTCTAGAGGGCTATAAGAAGCAAAGCCTGCCTTCAGGGCTGCAGCCCATCTGCCACCTGATGTCAGCCTGCCCCTCTAGACTGCAAGCTCCTTTATTGTTACCTTGTCCTCTCCCAAGCGCTTAGCAGACTTCTTTGCACCCAGTAAGCACTCAATAAATACGATTGACTGACTGGCTCCTTATGGGCAGGGATCCCGTCTACCAACTCTTATTGCATTGTCCTCTCCCAGGCGCTTAGTACAGTGCTCTGCCCTTAAAGCACTTAACTATGTGGCCAGCAGCGTGAGGAGCAGTGTGGCCTAGAGGATGGAGCATGGCCTTGGGAGTCAGAAGGATCTGGATTCTAATCCCAGTTCCTCCACTTGTCAGCTGTGTGACCGTGGGCAAGTCGTTTCACTTCTCTGAGCCTTTTTCCTCATTTGCAAAATGGGGTTTCAGTATATGTTCTACCGCCTACTTAGATTGTAAGCCCACTGTAGGACTGGGACTGTATCTGACCCGATAATATTTTATCTACCCCAGAGTATGGCACAGAGTAAGTGCTTAACAAATGCCACAATTATTATTATTATTCCCAAATCAGGGGCCTTCAAGGCAGTGATTGTGTCATATAATAGTAATGATGATGACTACTAAAAATAGTAATGGTTATGGTATTTGTTAAGCACTTACTATGTGCAAAGCACTGTTCTAAGCACTGGGGGGATACAAGGTGATCAGGTTGCCCCATGTGGGGCTCACAGTCTTAATCCCCATTTTTTTTTTACAGATGAGGGAACTGAGGCACAGAGAAGTTAAGTGATTTGCCCAAAGTCACACAGCTGACAATTGGCAGAGCTGGGATTTGAACCCCTAACCTCTGACTCCAAAGCCCGTGCTCTTTCCACTGAGCCACGCTGCTAGTAGTATTTGTTAAGTGCTTATTATGCACATGCATTGTGCTAAGAGCTGTGTAGATAAAATACAATCAGATCAAACCCAATCCCTGGCTCACACGGGGCTCACAGTCTTAAGGAGGGTGAACAGGTATTTTGCCCCTATTTTATAGAGGAGGAAACTGAGGCTGAGAGAAGTTTAAGCATCTTGCCCAAAGTCACACAGTAGGCAAGTGTTTAGAGGAAAGCCAGCTATGGGTGCCAATTTTCTAAATTGGGCCTGGGGACAAGTGTGGAGACTGAGGGTGAGAGGATGAGGGAAGTCAGCTGCCACTTCAGGATGAAAATAACCCGTCACCCTCCTGCCGGCTCCTTGCAAGATTTACCGCAGTCCAGCCGGTCCCTGTGCCCCCGTGCCCACCTTGGCACGGCTTCAGTGCTGGCACAGACACTGGGTATCTGGGGGCTCCTAAAGTGCATTCTTGGGGTCTTGGAAGTCTGGACCCACTGCCTTAGAGGAGGACTCTGCAGCATGGCCTAATGGAGAAAGCACAAATCTGGGAGTCAGAAGGACCTGGGTTCCAATACGGGCTCTGCCACTTGTCTGCTGTGTGATCTTGGGCAAGCCGCATACCTTCTCTGTGCCTCAGTTAATGGGGATTAAAACTGTGAGCCCCTCATGGGATAACCTGATTACACTCTATCTACCCCAGCGCTTAGAGCAGTGCTTGGCATATAGAAATATTATTATTATTGTTTGCTGTGTGACCTTGGGCAAGTCATTTCAGTTCCCCTGTACCTCATTTATCTCACCTGTGAAATCAATCAATCAATCGTATTTATTGAGCGCTTACTGTGTGCAGAGCACTGTACTAAGCGCTTGGGAAGTACAAGTTGGCAACATATAGAGACAGTCCCTACCCAACAGTGGGCTCACAGTCTAAAAGGGGGAGACAGAGAACAAAACCAAACATACTAACAAAATAAAATAAATAGAATAGATATGTACAAGTAAAATGAATAAATAGAGTAATAAATATGTACAAACATATATACATATATACAGGTGCTGTGGGGAAGAGAAGGAGGTAAGATGGGGGGGATGGAGAGGGGTTATTAAATGGGGGTTAAGACTGTGAACTCCAAGTGGGGCGGGGGCTGTGTCCAACCTGATTTACTTATATCCATCCCCAGTGCTTAGTACAATGCCTGGCACATAGTAAGCACTTGACAAATACCACAATTATTATTATTGCTATTATTATTATTACATTCAGTCAGTATACCCAAGGTATCCTGGGCCAAACTTTTCTTCTTGCAGTCTTACCATAAGGCTCATGCTCTATGGGGCTTTGTCTTTTTGGCAGAGGAGTGAGAAAGAAGCAGAGGGCTCAATGAAGAGCCAGTAGGAATAAAAAAAACCCCAAACATTTTAAAGAAATTTATTAGAAGGATGTTTTCAAGAATCAAAACTTGGGATTTATTATTATTAATAATAATAATTATGGCATTTGTTAAGCACTTACTATGTGCCAAGCGTTGTTCCAAACACTGGGGTAGATACAAGGCAATCAGATTGTGCCACTTGGGACTCACAGTCTTAATCCCCATTTTCCAGATGAGGTAATCGAGGCACAGAGAAGTTGTGACTTGCCCAAAGTCACACAGCTGACAAGTGGCGGAGCTGGGATTAAAACCCACATCCTCTGATTCCCAAGCCCGTGCTCTTTCCACTGAGCCACACTGCTTCTCGATTTAGGACGGGGTGGGGGTGGGGGGGCTGATCCAGCCAATCCAGTCAAACCAGAGAACCCTTGGTTTAGTTCATTCATTCATTCATTCAATCATATTTATTGAGCCCCCTTTTAGACTGTGAGCCCACTGTTGGGTAGGGACCGTCTCTATATGTTGCCAATTTGTACTTCCCAAGCGCTTAGTACAGTGCTCTGCACACAGTAAGCACTCAATAAATACGATTGATGATGATGATGATTGAGCGCTTACTGTGTGCAGAGCACAGAACTAAACTTGGGAGAGTAAAACATAACAATAAACAAGCTTACAGTCTAGAGAGGGAGACAAACATTAATATAAATAAATAAATTATGGATAGAAAAAATACAGATGGAAATAAATTACAGATAGTCTGTATCTGAGGTTATTGTGTGCCCTGCTTTCCCTCTGGAGACACAGAAGCAGCTGGGGAAGAACCCATTTTGTTTGAACAATGTAGCACAGGTGATGAGCAATGGCGCATTTTACTGGAAGTTGTCCGGATTGTCCCAGCATCCTAGCTCCCGGGGGGCCTGCGTTAGCAACTCGTTGCCACCATGTTGAATCACGGGTCCTTCCCCTGAAGTCCCAGTCATCACTCCAGAGAGGTTTTCAAAACAATGGATTCAGGGTGCCACTCACAGAAGCTATTGCCATTATTTCTGTAACAATGAGTTATCGTTCGGTAGCAGTGGAGCTTTGGATATCTACTTGTTCATCAAGTGAAATATGACAAGACCAAAAAAAAAAAAAAAGAACAACCCAACAAAATTCCATTTCCTTGCCATGTTGGAAGGGCTCTCGAGAACAGAAAAATCAGACTAAATGATCGGCTGCCACGCTGGCTTCCTTCACTCCAGATTCCCCAGGCTCAGTTTCACACGAACTTCTCTGTCCTCCATCTTCAAGAGGGAGAGAATGAGGGGAAATGGACTTCAACAGTATCAGGAGGGATTGTGAGGTTTGAGGAAGATTGTGTGGCATCATGGAATGAGCACAGGGGACGTGGATTCTAATCCCAGCTCCACCACTTTCCTGCTGATTGGCCTTGGGCAGGTCACTTAACTTTGCCGGGTCTGTTCCCTCCTTTGTGAAATGGGAAAAAATACCTGTATCCCTCATGAGGACAGATAATTTGTCCAATCTGATTACGTTGCATGCACCCTAGCACTTTAACACATAGCGCTTAGGAAGCAAGAGTTTAGCAAATAGTAAAATTATTATTTAGGTTAGATAGCTAGCTCCCTTCCTCCCTTCAAGGCCCTACTGAGAGCTCACCTCCTCCAGGATGCCTTCCCAGACTGAGCCCCTTCCTTCCTCTCCCCCTCGTCCCTCTCTCCATCCCCCCATCTTACCTCCTTCCCTTCCCCACAGCACCTGTATATGTGTATGTATGTTTGTACATATTTATTACTCTATTTATTTATTTATTTATTTTACTTGTACATATCTATTCTATTTATTTTATTTTGTTAGTATGTTTGGTTTTGTTCTCTGTCTCCCCCTTTTAGACTGTGAGCCCACTGTTGGGTAGGGACTGTCTCTATATGTTGCCAACTTGTACTTCCCAAGCGCTTAGTACAGTGTTCTGCACACAGTAAGCACTCAATAAATACGATTGATGATGATGACGATGATGATAGAAGGAAGAACTGTCTGGTAGAGTCAGACATGTCAGAGCCAGGATTAGATACCGGTTCCTTCTGAATCCCAGGCCCATGCTCCAACCATTAGGCCACACTGCTTCACATGGAGGGTGGACTGCCTTGTGTCTGGGTAAGCTCCCCCTCTAGGCTGTAAACCCATTGTGGGCAGGAAATGTAGCTGTTTATTGTCGTGAACTCTCCCAAGGGCTTAGTCCAGTGCCTTGCACACAGTAAGCGCTCAATAAATACGATTGAATGAATGGATGAATTCTGCTGCAGCAGCCTAATGGGACTGACAGGTCTCTTGCTGGTCCTGATTTGCCTAATGCAAATCAGGAGGTAGCAGCAATCAGACGCTCTTCCCCAAGGTAGTCATTATCCCGGGACCTGGATTAGTGCGACACTTAATCAAAAGAAGCAGTGACTGATCCTCTGTCACTCTGGGTCCTTAATCAGTGTAGCTTTCCTCCAGCTCTCAGCCAAGAAATAGCCTCATTTATCTGATTCCTTTTGGACCTGGGTCTCTGAAGAAATAGAAGAGCGAGGGAAGGTTCCTCTGTAGAATCGGAGAGAGGAAACTCAGAAATAAAGATTCCGGGCAGTCTTTCCCAATAAATTCCCAGCACCCCGAGTTCTAGCCACCTACATCTACCCCACCACTTTGGTATTTATATCCAGCTCAGCCCACATGTTTTTTTCCATCATCTACTTGTTATTAGTTCTGATTTATTTGCTCTATTACCTATCATTCCTTCTTCTTCCTCCTGATTCTCTGTAAATACTCCTGTGTATCTCCCCCGTTAGACTGTACTCTCCTTGTGGACAGGAAAGGTGTGTTTTGCTTCTCCTGAACTATCCCAAGTGTCTAATACAACGCAGTGTACTCAGTAGGTTTTTGGTAAATACTACTACTAATACTGTGAATCAATTATGTTTATAATAATTGTGTTTATTAAGCACTTACTATGTGCCAAGCACTGTTCTAAGTGCTGGGGGAGATACAAGGTAATCAGGTTGTCCCACGTGGGGGCTCACAGGCTTAATCCCCATTTTGCAGATGAGGGAACTGAGGCACAGAGAAGTTAAGTGACTTGCCCAAAGTCACACAGCTGGTAAGTGGCGGAGCCGGGATTAGAACCCATGACCTCTGACTCTCAAGCAGCCACGCTGCTTCCCATTAAGCTATTAAAATCAATAAAGAATAAAGGAAATAACAGCACAGAAGAATATTTACATAAGCACGGTGGGGTTGGGGTGAATAGCAGCATAGCCTAGTGGAAAGAGCACAGGCATGGGAGGTCAGAGGACCTGGGTTCTAATCTGGATTCCTCCATGTGCCTGCTGTGGCACCTTTTGGGCAAGTTGCCTAACTTCTCTGGGCCTCAGTTACCTCATCTGCAAAATGGGGATTCAATACCTTTTCTCCCTCCCACTTAGTCTGTGAACCTTGTGTGGGACGGGGATTGTGTCAGACCTGATTATCTTTTGTCTAGCCTTGCGCTTAGGACAGCACTTGACACAAAGTAAGAGCTTAGCAAATCCTATTATTATTCTCATTATTATTATTATTATCAATATATAGTATTCACATTAGAAGATACCACTGAGGATGAAGTTCCTCTCTGAGGATGTGTGTAGCTGGAAAGGCCAATGTAGAAAGCACAGTCCCAGTTACACCGTGCACCCAAAAAGACTGTCCGTTGTGTCGTTATGTTTAATGTTTGCAGTGCCTGACTCTGTCTTCTGTTTGGGCTTTTTGTCTCTCACTCTAAAAGAAGATTTTGCTTGAATAATAATAATAATAATAATGGTATTTGTTAAGCGCTTACTATGTGCAAAGCACTGTTCTAAGCACTGGGGAGGTTACAAGGTGTTCAGGTTGTCCCACGGGGGGCTCACAGTTTTAATCCCCATTTTACAGATGAGGTGCCTGAGGCCCAGAGAAGTGAAGTGACTCGCCCAAAGTCACACAGCTGACAGTTGGCAGAGCTGGGATTTGAACCCATGACCTCTGACTCCAAAGCCCAGGCTCTTTCCATTGAGCCACGCTGCTTGAAGAGAACCACTCCTTTCTTCCTGGCAATGCACCGGGAGGGCTATCCTCAGCAAATTGCTTCTAGTTTTAGGCCAGGATGCGCTATTGTCTGAGCCTACTATTCGTTCATATGAAAAGCAGTGTGGCTTAGTGGAAAGAGAGTGAGAGGATGTGAGTTCTAATCCAGATCCTCCACTTATCTGCTGTGTGACCTTGGGCAAGCCACTTAACTTCTCTGTGCTTCAGTTACCTCATCTGTAAAATGGGGATTAAGACTGTGAGCTCCATGTGGGACAAAGTCATTACCTTGTATCTACCCCAGTGCTTAGAACAGTGCTTGGCACATAGTAAGCGCTTAAGCATGGCTCAGTGGAAAGAGCCCGGGCTTTGGAGTCAGAGGTCAGGGGTTCAAATCCTGGCTCCGCCAATTGTCAGCTGTGTGACTTTGGGTAAGTCACTTCGCTTCTCTGTGCCTCAGTTCCCTCATCTGTAAAATGGGGATGAAGACTGTGAGCCCCATGTGGGACAACCTGAGCACCTTGTATTCCCCCAGTGCTTAGAACAGTGCTTTGCACATAGTAAGCGCTTAACAAATACCATCAAAAATAAAACAAACAACAAAAAGCAAATACCACAATAATCATTCATTCCTTCAGTTGTATTTATTGAGCGCTTACTGTACGCAGAGCACTGTACTAAGAGCTTGGAAAGTACAATACAGCAATAAAGAGAGACAATCCCTGCCGACAGCGGGCTTAATACTGCTACTAATAAGAATTGTGGTATTTGTCAAGTGCTTACTACGTGCCAAGCACAGTACTAAGTGCTGGGGTGGATAAAAGATAATCAGGTCCCACATGGGGCTCACATTCTAAGTAAGAGGGAGCACATGAGGGAATTCTGCATATGAGGGAATTGAGGCACAGAGAAATGAAGTGACTTGCCCAGGTCGCCCCGGAGACCAATGGGGGAGCTGAGATAGACTCCCAGACGTGTGCTCTTTGCCACATCCCAGTGCAGAAGATTCAGAAAAGCCACTGAAGAACAAGCCAACTTAATATCCCTCATCATGGCTAAGGAATTATCTTCTAATATCCTCAACTACTCATTTCTAAAAACAAATCATAGACCTCTCATCCGTGGCTTTATTTAAACCCTTCCTGAACCTTCGACCCACTATAAACCTGCCGTGCATGAATTCATCCCAAATCCTCTTGAACCTATTGATATTTTCTGCCTGAACAATTTCTGGTGGTAGCAAATTCCACGTACTTATCACCTGTTTGGTGGAGGAGGATCTTAAAAAGGTCATTTGGGCCAGGCCCCTGCCTCCAGGAACATGAAGGAATACGCCACCAACAACAGATTATACTATGAATTACTGATGATACTAAGGACCCAGTAGAAGTGAGTTGACTCAGAGGTTTTTTATTATAATTATTATTACCATTATTGCATTTGTTAAGCTCTTTCTACATGTCACTGAAACAGCGTGGATTAGTACTGAAGCAGCGTGGCTTAATGGAAAGAGCATGGGTTTAGGAGTCAGAGGTTGTGGGTTCTAACGGTGCTTCCATCACCTGTCAGCTGTGTGACTTTGAGCAAGTCATTTAACTTCTCGGTGCCTCAGTTACCTCATCTGTAAAATGGGGATTAAGACTGTGAGAGCCCCAAATGGGATAACCTGATTACCCTGTATCTACCCCAGTGCTTGGAACAGTGCTCGACATATAGCGCTTAACAAATACCAATGTTATTATTATTATTATTATGTCAAGCACTGTTCTAACTCTTCCCTAAGCCCTCTTTTCCCTTTCTTCAATTTCTTCTGCATTGCCCTGACTTGCTCCCTATATTCGTCCCCCATCCCAGCCATACAGCACTTATGTACATATCTGTAATTTATTTATATTAATTTTTATATTTATATTAATGCTCCACACACAGTAAGTGCTCAATGAATACGATTGAATGAATAATGTCTCTCTCCCTCTCTAGACTGTAAGCTCGTTGTGGACAGGGAATGTGTCTGTTACACTGTAATATTGTACTCTCCCAAGCTCTTGGTAAAATGCTCTATACACAGTAAACATTCAATAAATATGATCGACTGACTTTTAAGAGCTGGGTTAGATATAAGCCAGTAGGATCAGACTTCATCCCTGCCCCACATGGAGCTCACAGTCTAAGTAGAGAGGGAGAACAGACATTGAATCCCCATTTTACAGATGAGGAAACTGAGGCCCAGAGAAGTGAAGTGGCTTGTCCAAGGTCACACAGCAGGCAAGAGGCAGAGTCTGGATTAAAGCCCAGCTTCTTGAACACTTACTCTGTGCAGAGGAGACATAATCTCTGCCTCC
This sequence comes from Tachyglossus aculeatus, assembly GCF_015852505.1. Taxonomy (NCBI): domain Eukaryota; kingdom Metazoa; phylum Chordata; class Mammalia; order Monotremata; family Tachyglossidae; genus Tachyglossus; species Tachyglossus aculeatus. The sequence goes on along the minus strand of NC_052073.1, from coordinate 8,457,534 downwards.
AAGGATCTTACAGTCTAGTGGGAGAGGCAGACATTAAAATCATTAGATGTGAAACCTGGTTCCTCTGAGTCCCAGATCTGTCTTCCCCATTCCTGGCTCAAAAAGGTCCGTACATCCTTTAAGAAAGCATTTCTAGAACATGCAGATCTTGCCCCCTTGCCACTTTTTCCAGGGCTTATGATGAATAACAGCAAGCGCCAACCTTAAATTGGATTGTCAGGTAGGAGGAGTGATGACTAAAGCAAAGTCTGCTCCTCCGTGGTGATGCATGGAGAGTCTGGAAACATGGAGCGGTTAGCCTCAAGTAGGGGCTGCTAGGGTGACAGAATTGAGATTTCTCAATAAGAGAAATTGAAATAAAAATGAATTAACTAGAAGCCACTGAAACTAAGCTGAGCTCCTTCTTCTCCCTCCCCACGCAGCCAATTCACCCTCTCCCTAATCCCCTTGCGTAGTTCTGTTATGGATGGGCAGAAAGGTGAGCTTAGGAAAATGCTGGAAATGAATGCTCTCTCGTTGGCTGTCTGCAAGTTTACCAGGTGAGAAATATGGTGGTAATAATAATTGTGGTATTTAATGATAATAATAATAATAATGGCATTTATTAAGCACTTACTATGTGCAAAGCACTGTTCTAAGCGCTGGGGAGGTGTCCCACGGGGGCTCACAGTCTTAATGCCCATTTTACAGATGAGGTCACTGTGGCCCAGAGAAGTGAAGTGACTTGCCCAAAGTCACACAGCTGACGAGTTAAGGAGCCAGGATTTGAACCCATGACCTCTGACTCCAAAGCCCAGGCTCTTTCCACTGAGCCATGCTGCTTCTCCATTTCTCCATAACATTTATTTGTTATGTGCTTATTACATGCCAGGCGCTGTATTAAGTGCTGGGGTGGGTATGAGCAAATCAGGTTGGATGCAGTCCCTGTCCTGCACAGAGCTCACAGTCTTCATCCCTCTTTTACAGGTGAGGAAACTGAGGCCTAGGGAAGTGAAGTGACTTGACCAAGACCACATAGAAGACAAGTGGCGGAGCCAGGATTAGAGCCCAAGACCTTCTGACTTTCAGGCCTGTGTTCTATCCACTAGGCCATGAAATGTAAAGGGAAAAATGAACGATCCTGACAGGGAAAGCATTCCAAGGCCCTGGGAGGCCTGACAAAGCTTGCTCAGATTTGAGCCAGCTTGGGTGCTCAGCTTGGGTCTTCTTTTGGGTGGGAGGGTGGGCCTCAGTTTTGCTGCTTGGCTGGGGAATCTTTTCTTCCCTTCATACTTCAGTTAATTAGTGGTATTTACTGAGCCCTTAATGAGTGTGGAGCACTGTTCTAAAGCACTTAGGAGAGTACATTACAACAGGGGTGGTAGCCATGTTCCCTATCATTCATTCAATCTTATTTATTGAATGCTTACTGTGTGGAGATCACTGTACTAAGTGCTTGGGAGAGTACAGTACAACAACAGACACATTCCCTGCCCACAACGAGCTTACAGTCTATAGGACTCTACAGTCTGGAGAAGCAGTGTGGCTCAGTGAAACGAGCATGGGCTTGGGAGTCGGAGGTTAAGGGTTCAAATCCCTGCTCCGCCAACTGTCAGCTGTGTGACTTTGGGCAAGTCACTTAACTTCTCTGTGCCTCAGTTCCCTCATCTGTAATATGGGGATGAAGACTGTGAGCCCCAAGTGGGACAACCTGATCACCTTGTATCCTTCCCAGCACTTAGAACGTGCTTTGCACATAGTAATCACTTAACAAATGCTATTATTATTATAGAAGGGGAGACAGACATTCATTTAAATAAACCAATGACAGATATGTACATAACTGCTGTGGAACTGGGATAATAATGATGGCATGGGGGATTGTCCCATCCAAAGGAGTAAGTCAGGGAGAGGCAGAAGGGAGTGGAAGGAGAGGAAAGGGGGGCTTAGTCAGGGAAGGCCTCTTGGAGGAGATGGGCCTTCAATAAGGCTTTGAAGTGAGGGAGAGTAATCATCTGTTGGATTTGAGGAAGGAGGGCTTTCCAGGACAGAAGGAGGATGTGGGTGAGGGGTTGGCATTGAGATAGATGAGAATGAGGTACAGTGAGAAGGTTAGCATTAGAGGAGCAAAGTATACAGGCTGGGTTGTAGTAGGAGAGTAGAGAGATGAGGTAAGAGGGGGCAAGGTGATTGAGGGCTTTAAAGTAAATGGTGAGGAGTTTTTGTTTGATACTGAGGTGGCTGGGCAACCACTGGAGTTTTTTGAAGAGTGGGAAAACATGTCCTGAACGTTTTTGCAAAAAAAATGATCCGGCCAGCAGAGCGAAGTGAACTGGAGTGGGGAGAGACAGGAGGCTGGGAGATCAGCAAGGAGACTGATGGAGCAATCCAGGTGGGATGCGATGAGTGATTGTATTAACGTGGCAGCAGTTTGAATGGAGAGGAGAGGGTGGATTTTAGCGTTGTTGTGAAGCTCCTCAAGTACCTTCCAATCTAGAGGGGGAAATAGACATCAATAAATAAATCACAGATACGTAAGTGTTGTAGGGTTGAGGGAAAGGTGAATAAAAAAGCAGCATGGCCAAATGGAAAGAGCCCATGGCCTGGAAGACAGAAGACCTGGATTCTAATCCTGCTCCACCACTTACCAGCTTGGGTAAGTCACTTAACTTCTCTATGCCCTCATCTGCAAAATGGGAATTCAATTCCTCTTCTACCCCACGTCGGACCTCACTTATCTCTACCCGATTGCTTAGTACAGTGCCTGACACACAGTAAATGCTTAACAAACATGATTGTTATTATTGTTATGGTAAAGCAAGGGTGATCCAGAAAGGAGGGATGGATGTGTGAGGATTTGAGCTCCCTCAGAGGGAGTCATGAATCTTCCCTTCCAAGCCAACGTGAGGTTTCTCCGCCTAGATTCTTCCGGCCCGTTTAGGAGGCCCTAATGTCTTTATCTGGGGAGACGCTAGACAGTTTGCAACCGTGTGCTCCATGCTCACGGTGGACCAATTAGAACCAGAGCAGCAAAAGGAGGGACCTGGTGGGGGGGTGCTCAGGACCCTCATTAAGGAAGCCCTGACCTCCCACTCTGGCAATCAGATGAAGTCACCTGCGTCTTAGATGGAACGTGCCTGCCGAAGGGGCTGGCTGATATGGGGAGCAGAGGGGCCCTGCTGTCAGGAAGAGAACCGAGCTTGTGAGATGCTGTCAGCTCACTAGACATGGCAGCAGCTTGCGATGGGGGCTTTGGGGGGGTCTTGCCAGGAGAGATATTTAAACCTGGAGGTGCCTCTTGGCCCTGGGAGTAACAAATTGCGAGTTCAGATTCCTAGACTATATAGATTAGGACATCTTTGTTATTATTATTCATACAAATAATTTGTTGTTAATAATAATGATGATTATGGTATTTGTTAGGCGCTTACTTTGTTCCAAGCACTGTTTTAAGCACTGGGGTAGATACAAGGTAATGAGGTTGTCCCATGTGGGGCTCATAGTCTTAATCTCCATTTTACAGATGAGGAAACTGAAGCACAGAGAAGCAGTTTGCCCAAGATCACACAGCAGACAAATGACAGAACCAGGATTAGAACCCCCGTACTCTGACTCCCAAGCCCCTGTTCTTCCCACTGAGCCACGCTGCTTCTCTATTAATAATAACAATGATAATAATAGTACTTGTAAAATGCTTACAATGAGCCAAGCACTGTATTGAGCACTGGGGCGTGGCTCAGTGGAAAGAGCCCAGGTTGGGAGTCAGAGGTCATGGGTTCTAATCCCGGCTCTGCCTCATCAACTGTGTGACTTTGGGCAAGTCACTTAACTTCTCTGAGCCTCAGTTCCCTCATCTGGAAAATGAGGATTAAGACTGTGAGCCCCACGTGGGACAACCTGATCACCTTGAATCCCCCCAGCGCTTAAAACAGTGCTTCACACATAGTAAGTGCTTAACCTATGCCATTATTATTATTATTATTATTATTATTACATGTAGATTGAACATCATCCCTGCCCTACAGGGCTCTATGTGGGAAGGAGAACAGTTATTTAATCCTCAATTTGCAGATGAAGAAGTTAAATCACAGAGAAGTCAAGTTCCATAATAATAATAATAATAATAATAATAATAATAATGTTTTGGCATTTGTTAAGCATTACTATGTGCCAGCTACTGTACTAAATGCTGGAGTGGATATAAGCAAATTGGATTGGATGTAGTCCCCGTCCCAGAAGGGGCTCACAGTCTTAATTCCCATTTTACAGATGAGGTCACTGAGGCACAGAGAAGTTAAATGACTTGTCTGAGGTCACACAGCAGACAAGTGGAGGAGCTGGGGTTAGAACCCAGGTCCTTTTGACTCCTAGGCCACTCCCATTTGCCTGCTTTGTGACCTTGGGCAAGTCACTTCATTTCTCTGGGCCTCAGTTCCCTCATCTGTAAAATGGGCATTGAGACTGTGAGCCCCACGTGGGACAAAGACTGTGTCCAACCCAATTTGCTTGTATCTACCCCAGCGATTAGTACAGTGCCTGGTACATAGTTTGCGCTTAACAAATGCCATTATTATTATTATTATTACTGGGGGAGATGGAAGATAATCAGGTGGGACGTGGTCCCTGTCCCACATGCAGCTCATGTGCTAAGAGGAAACTGCAGCATCTGCAAATGTCGTACTGCAGTGTCTCCAGCAGATAATCTGTCTGCACAAATAACTGAAAAATAAATTCCTTCATGTTAATAAATACAATGATGGCAAGAATAAGTTTGAAAAAGGAAAGGGATGGCGAAGAGTGCATCAATTTATCCTAATGGTGAAGACAGAGAGGATGTACTGAGTCTTTGAACCGATCAGTCAGTTGTATTTATTGAGCACTTACTGTGTGCAGGGCACTGTATTAAGCACTTGGGAGAGTACAGTGTAACAACATAACAGAGCCGGTATTTGAAATTTCAGGAGACGCCCCTCAGAATCCCTGCGTTTGAGAAGTAGAGGCAGTGTGGTCTAGTGGAAAGAGCATGGGGCTGAGAGTCAGAGGATCTAACCCTGGCTCTGCCATTGGCCTTCTGTGTGACCTTGGGCAAATCACTGAACTTTCTGGGTCCCAGTTTCCTTAGCTAAAATGGGGATTGAGCATCTGCTCCCTGTTCTTTGTAGGCTGGGAGCCTCATGTGGGCAGGAGCCTAGGATCTTGGGGATGCAAGATATTCACATCTTGTATCCACCTCAGTGCTTATCACAGAGCAAGTGCTTAACATATACCACAAATATGAGAAGCAACATGGCCTAGTAGAAAGATCAAGAGGAAGAGGCTGGGAGTCAGAAGGACCTGGGTTCTAATCCCAGGTCTTCCACATGTCTGCTTTGTGACCTTGGGCAAGTCACTTCACTTCTCTGGGCCTCAGTTCCCTCATCTGTAAAGTGGGGATTAATAATTACAATAATAATAATGGTATTTAAGTGCTTTTTATGTGCCAAGCATTGTTCTAAATGCTGGGGTAGATACATGGTAATCAGGTTGTCCCACATTGGGCTCACAGTCAATCCTCATTTTACAGATGAGGTAACAGGCACAGAGAAGTTAAGTGACTTGCCCAAAGCCACACAGCTGACAAGTGGTGCAGCCAGGATTAGAACTCATGACCTCTGACTTCCAAGGCCCTGCTCTTCCCGCTAAGCCATGCTGATTAAGAGTGTGAACCCATTGTGGGACAGGGACTGTGTCCAATCTGATTAACTAGTATCTGCCCCAGCACTTAGAACAGTGCTTGGCACACAGTATTTGCTTAATAAGTACCATAATTATTATATACCACAGTTGTATCTTTCCCTTCTCCTACCTGCCATTGTCTCCACTTCTCTGGAAAGTGTTGAGTTATTTCTCCATTCTCAACACTACCAGTCCTCTTCATCTCTTTTAAGAAAAGTCTTAGAAAAGTTGTTAGAACTCATAAGGGGAGGGCTGCTTGTTTTTCTTCAGGGGATGGTGTAATGTGCAGTTAAAAATAGCATTAGCAAGATTTTCCTTCTTGTTCATGAGATTTTGGCTCCAAATGCTTTTGGCCCCAATTTCTGGGGTTCCTTTCTCCATGGCTGTCGTCTGCACTTATGAATTCCCTGCAAAATGTCCTTGTGGAAGACCAAAGATCCTTTTCATCACATAGCCACACTCCACATGACGTTGAGCAGGTCTCAAACACAGGATCAGCGGAATTTGGTGAGGAGACATAATTGGGATTTTAGCAAATTAATTTCATTGTCATTATAAAGCACTTAGGAGCTTGTTTCTGCCCATTGTCTCAGCACTTTGTTATATAAGATTTCTCAACTGTGCTTATAGTCGTTCATTCCCAAGTGCTTGGTACAGTGCTCTGCACACAGTAAGCGCTCAATAAATACCAACGAATGAATGAATGAATATAGTCTTTATTTTTACTACTCTGTAAATATTTTTACATTTATCTTCTCTGCTAGAGGGTAAGCTCCTTGTGGGCAGGGAATGAGCCACTTATTTTCTTTTGTCCTCCTCCAGTGCTTAGTACAGTGCACCACCCCCAGTGGATGTTCTATAAATGTTATTGCTTTTGTCACTGTTGTGGCTACTACTAATAATAATGATGGCATTTGTTAAGCGCTTACTACGTGCAGAGCACTGTTCTAAGCGCTGGACTGAGCAGTAGCAAAGTGGTCCAGTGGTTAGAGCAAGGGCCTGGGAGTGAGAGGACCTGAGTTCTAATCCCAGCTCTTCCACCTGTCTGCTGTATGACCTTGGGCAAGTCCCTTCACTTCTCTGGGCCTCAGTTCCCTCATCTTTAAAATGAGGATAAAGACTGTGAGCCTCATATGGAACAGAGACTGTGTCCAACCTGATTTGCTGGTATCCACTCCAGAGCTTAATACAGTAATAATAATAGTAATAATAATGATATTTATTAAGCACTTATTATGTGCAAAGCACCGTTCTAAGTGCTGGGGGGGATACAAGGTCATCAGATTGTCCCACGTGGGGCTCACAGTCTTCATCCCCATTTTATAGATGAGGTAACTGGGGCCCAGAGAAGTTAAGTGACTTGCCCAAAGTCACTCAGCTGACAATTGGTGGAGCCGGGATTTGAACCCATGACCTCAGACTCCCAAGCCCAGGCTCTTTCCACTGAGCCACTCTGCTTCTTTAAGTACCTAAGTACAGTACCTGCCACACCGTAAGTGTTTAACAAATACCACAGTGATTATTATCATCATCTGTAAAATGGGGATTAATCAATCAATCAATCAATCAATTGTATTTATTGAGCGCTTACTGTGTGCAGAGCACTGTACTAAGTGCTTGGGAAGTGCAAGCTGGCAACATATAGAGACAGTCCCTACCCAACAGTGGGCTCACAGTCTAGAAGATTAAGGCTGTGAGCTGCCTGTGGGACAGGGACTGTGACCAATCTAATTAGCCTGCATCTCCCCCAGCACTTAGAACAGTGTTTGACACATAGTAAGTGCTTAACAAATACCATCATCATTATTATTATTATTATTAGTCCACGTTGCTTCTCTTCAAGCTGGCTGTCTTGTCGAACTCAAGGCAGGACTCTCCTGTTCTTTCCTCAGACTCCTTAGGCACCGTGCCCTGGCACGTTAACTGGTTGCTTTGTCTACAGCCTCCGCCTGCAGCAGGCATAGCCATGGCACTCCTGGGTAGCGGGGTCAGTGACTCCTTGGACGGCACCAGAAAATGCCCCTTTGAGGATAGAGGGTTTCCATGGTCACCCTGCGTGTTTGTGTGTGCACGCATTTTCCATACAGGCACTTTCTGTGAAAAAGATCTGCCCTGGGGCAGACTCCAGAGAAGAAAGTTAGCGTTGGCCAGAAAATGTCATTTACTCTAGTCCTCTCCCCTCCCCGCTGGCTGCCACTAGTGGTACTGTTATTACTTCTATCTGGGCAAGAATCAAGTTTCCTACCTTCCCCTTGGGCCCGATCCCACCATTAGCCATTCAGAGTGGCTCAGGGATATTGCTGTTGGATGCTCAGGGCCTCAGCGGCCATCAGCTCTGGGCACGGCGACAACTGGCATATCACAGGACTGACTTAGAGCTAAAGGTTAGGGTGGGTATGTAGGGGGTGAGCCCTTGGAGCTCTGGCTTTGGAGTCAGAGAGCCTGAGTTATATTCCGGGCCCTGCCGATTGCCGGCTGTGTGACTTTGGACAAATCACTTCTCTTTGCCTCAGTTTCCGCCTCTGTAAAGATGGGGGGAAATGTCTGTTTTTTTGATTTTTTTTATTGGCATTTGTTAAGCGCTTACTATGTGCCAGGCACTGTACTAAATGCTGAGGTGGATACAGGGAAATCGGGCTGGACACAGTCCCCGTCCTACATGGAACTCATAGTCATTAATTCATTCAGTCATATTTATTGAGAGCTTACCATGTGCGGAGCACTGTACTAAGTGCTTGGGAAAGTACAATACCACAATAAACAGTGACATTCCCTACCCACAATAACCTTACAGTTTAGAGGAGGGGAGACAGACATCAGTAAAAATAAATAAAATGACAGCTATGTACATAAGTGCTGTGGGACTGGAAGGGGAGGGAGAGAGGAAAGGGAGAAAGTCAGGGCAATGCAGAAGGGAGTGGGAAATGAGGAAAAGTGGGACTTAGTCTGGGAAGACCTCTTGGAGGAGTGTGGCTTCAATAAGGCTTTGAATGGGGGGAAAGTAATTGTCTGTCAGTCTTAATTCCCATTTTACAGAGGAGGGAACTGAGGCAAATAGAAGTGAAGTGACTTGCCCAAAGTTCCTCTGCAGACAAATGGTAGAGCTGGGATTAGCAGCCAGGTCCTTCTGACTCCCATGGGTGGGATCTGTCAGGTGAAAGAAAATCGAACCAATCTGGGGGTGAGGAGCAAGAGTGAGGAGGGAATGAATTTGTGCAGGCGGTTTGCGCATTCCCCTGGCTGGTAATAAATTTCCTGGGATTAAAAGGGGTCAATGTTCATGAAGAAGGAAGTGCAGAAAGCAATCAAAGTTAAGAAAGAGGCTTATGGGAGGAATAAGACATCGCACCCGGAGGAGGCCAGGAGAGATGACAGAAGGGAGAAGAGAGAGGCTGAGCCGGATTGGCTAAGAAGGAGCATTAAAAGAAATATCACCCAGGCACTGAAAGATAAAGAATAGGACCCCTTATGAGAACCAGGATAAAAATCAGAAAGGGTAAGGGATAAAAGCAAAGGGTTTATTTGTCATAATGGTGATAGTATATATTAATTGTATATTATATATTGTGCACTTTTGTACAGAAGTGTAATTTATTTATATTAATGTCTGTCTCCCCCTCAAGATTGTAAGCTCACTGTGGGCAGGGAATGTGTCTGTTTATTACTATATTGTACCCTCTCATGTGCTTGGTACAGTGCCCTGCACCCTGTAAGCACTCAATAAATCTGATTGATTGATTGATTGGGAAAGCATTGCTCTATAAACATCACTGCTATCCCTGAAGTGGCCTCTTCATTATCAGGAAAGAGAACATCTCACTTCATTAGGTCTGTGGGAATGAATTCCCTTTGCTGCCCAATATTAGAAAATGATTAGTTCTGAATGCACTAGAAGTGGTAATCAGTGAAAGAGGAGAACAGCTAGGAAGTTATGACTTAATTAAAGCTAATCAAGCTATGCATTTTCCCAGAAGGAAGCTCACGTCCGACAGATCTCTCGATGCTTGATGGCTCGATTTGGGATGTCTGTGAGGCCTGAGGCTTGCCTTTTTGGACACTGCTTGTGGCCTCTGAGTTAGTGATTTAGCACCTCGGGTGACAGGTTTAAATATTCTCCAACCGTTTGGTTAGGGTGGATTTAAGCAGTACTGAATGACGAAGCCCCCCTGCATTTCCTCCTCTCCCACTCCCTTCCGTGTCACCCTGACTTGCTTCCTTTGTTCATCCCCCCCTCCCAGCACTTATGCACATGTCTGAAATTATATTAATGTCTATCTCCCCCTTCTAGACTGTAAGTTCGTTGTGGGCAGGGACTGTGTTTATTGTTGCATTATACTCTCCCAAGTGTTTAGTATAGTGCTCTGCACACAGTAAGTGCTCAATAAATGCAATTGAATGAATGAATGGAAACTGAAGAGTGGCAAATAACAATGAAAAGTGATTAAAATAAGCATTGCAATTAGTATTGGGAAGATAGTGCATCTTAGTGGAAAGAAAACTGGATTAGGAGTCAGGAGAGCTGGATTTGAATCCCGGCTCTGCCACTGGCCCATTGTGTGACCTATTATTTTCACTGTACCCCTCTGGGTCTCAGTTTCTTCCTCTGCAGTATGGGGGTAAGATACTTGTTCTCCCTCCCTCTTACACAGTGAGTCTGTGAGGGACAAGAACCGTGTTCCATCTTATAACCTTACATCTACTCCAGAGCTTAGCCTATAATAAGCAATTCATAGATGCCATGATAATAATAGTAATTATTATTATACTATCTAGCATTTTCAAAGTTCATTTCTCCCAAAGAATCCCAGGAACCCTACAAAGGTCTTGACTATCCACAGATTTTCTTGGGAAGCATTTATGTGCATATCCTTATTCTCTCTCATTTCCTCTATCTGTAATTTATTTTAATAGCTATCTCCCCCATGCTCTTTCCACTAGGCAATGCTGCTTCTTTATTTGGATTACTCTGCATCCCCCATTAGAGTGTCTTTCCCATTAGAGTGTAAGCTCTTCAAGGGCAGGAAATATATCACTTGCATAATAATAATGATGATGGTATTTGTTAAGTGCTTACTATGTGCAAAGCACTGTTTTCTACTCTCCAAGTGGTTAATACAATCTATCAATGGGATTTGTTGAGCATTTACCTTGTACAGAGCTCTCTACTAAGTGCTAATAGAGGTGGAAGACAAGATCCTTGCTCTCAAGGATCTTATAGTGGTAATAATTAATAATAATAATTATGGTATTTGTTAAGCACTTATTACGTGCCAAGCACTGTTCTAAGCTCTGGGGTAGATATAAGGTAATCGGGTGGTCCCACATGGGACTCACAAGTCTTAATCTCCATTTTACAGATGAGGTAACTGAGGCCCAGAGAAGTGAAGTGACTTGCTCAAGGTCACACAGCAGATGAGGGGCAGAGCTGGGATTAGAACCCACGTCCTCGGACTCCCAAAGCCCGGGCTCTTGCCACTAGGCCATGCTGCTTCCCAGCTTAATCTAGTGGACTGAATCTAGTAGGTATCCAATACAACAACTAGTACTACTCCTACTGTCACTCTTGCTGCTACTACTATCTACTCTTACTGCTGCTACTACTACTACTACTATGGTAAGAGCAAACTGTCCACCTTTCCAATGTGGTAATCCTAATACTATCTCTCCCCCAGTGTGGAGGCAGAAAACTTGGAATCCAGAAAATAAATACGGCAGCTTGTGTCTAACACTGCTGACCCTCTAACATTCCTTCATGAAGATAGGCCAGTTTTTCCCGTTGGAGATGACTTTTGGGGACAGTGGAAAATGCGGTAAGTCAAGCAATCAGTTGATGATATTCATGGGAAAGCAGCCTGGTACAATGAATAGAGCATGGGTTTGGAAGTCAGAAGGTCATGGGTTCTAATTCCACCACTTGTCTGCAATGTGGTCTTGGGCAAGCCACTTCACTTCTCTGGGCCTCAGTTAACCTCATCTGTAAAATGGGGATTGAGGACCAGTGCTTAGAACAGTGCTTTGCACATAGTAAGTGCTTAATAAATGCCATTATGTATATATATGTATATATATAGTGAACTCCACACGGGAGAGGGACTGTGTCCAACCCGATTTGCTTGTATAATAATAATAATAATAATATTAATGGCATTTATTAAGCGCTTAGTATGTGCAATCCATCCCAGTGTTTAGTACAGTGCCTGGTACATAGTAAACACTTAATATATACTACAATTATTAAGAGAATTAATTAAGAGAAGCAGCGTGGCTCAGTGGAAAGAGCATGGGCTTTGGAGCCAGAGGTCATGGGTTCAAATCCCAGCTCTGCCACTTGTCAGCTGTGTGACTTTGGGCAAGTCACTTAACTTCTCTGGGCCTCAGTTCCCTCATCTGTGAAATATGGGTTAAGACTGTGAGCCCCCTGTGAGACAACCTCATTACCTTGTGACCTCCCCAGCACTTAGAACAGTGCTTTGCACAAAGTAAGCGCTTAATAAATGCTATCATAAATTATTATTTTTATTCATTTGTGAGCCCCCCAAGGGAGAAGGATATGTCTAATTCCCAATTGTGCATTTCTTTCCTAGTGATTAGTACAGTACTCTGCACACAGTAACTGTTTAGTAGATACTACTGTTATTACTACATTGAGCACTTACTGCGTGCAGTATGCTGTATAAATGGTGATGGGAGGAAATAACTGTCCTCTTCATTGTCATCTACAGAAGGCACTGGTCAGCTATTCTTCGCCTCAACTGAAATTATGCAGCCCAGAAAGAAGAATACAGGACTGGGAGTCAGAAGTCCTGAGTTCTAATCCCCGCTCTGCCACTTGTCTGCTGTGTGACCTTGGGTAAGTCATGTAAATTTTCTGTGCCTCACTCATCTCATCTGTAAAATGGGGCTTAAGACCCTGAGACCTAGGTAGAGTAAGGACTGTGTCCATCCTTATTATGTTGTATCTATCCCAGTGCTTAGTACAGTTCCTGTTACATAGTAAGTGCTTAATAAATACTATTAAAACAAATCAAAAGAAAAAACTGAAGTTGGAGTAGCCAAGCTTAGGACACAGGTCCTTATGACTCTAACGTCTGGGCTCTGTCCGTTGGGCCACTCTGATTCAGTGAGATTTTCAGGAGATGAGATTCCACTTTCTCCTCAGTAACCGCTTCCAGTACAAAGCAGTTTAGCCCTGCCAAGAAGTTCTTTCTGACATCTGGAAGCAGTGCGGCCTAGTGAAAGGAGCACAAGCCTGAGAATCAGAGTACCTAGCTTCTAATCCTCCCAGTACCTGATGTATGACCTTGGGTAAATCACTTAATTTCTCTATACCTCAGTTACCTCATCTGTAAAGTGGTGATTAAGACTGTGAGCCCTGCGTGGGACAGGGACTGTCTCCAATCCTATTTGCTTGTCTCTACCTCGGTGCTTAGTATCATGCCTGGCAAGTGCTTAGCAAATACCACACACATACAAAAATCAAATAATAATCCCCATGAAGCAGAATGCACAATGCATAATGAATGAAGGGAGGCTGAGGGGAGAGTCCCACTTGAACTCTAGGGAATGGATGATTTGGGGGAAGGAATGCTTGGCTTAACCTAGGAGATTTCTTTTCTAATATAGAAGCAATCCATCAAGCAATTAATCATATTTATTGAACAATAGTGAACAACACTGTACTAAGCACTTGGGAGAGTACACTATAACAATCATTGGGGGCAGGGAATGTGTCTCCTTATTGTTGTATTGTACTCTCCCAAGGACTTAGTACAGTGCTCTGCACACAGTAAGCGCTCAATAAATATTCATTCATTCATTCAATCATATTTATTGAGCGCTTACTGTGTGCAGAGCACTGTATTAAGCACTTGGGAAGTACTAGTTGGCAACATGTAGAGACGGTCCCTACCCAACAGTGATTGAGTTCATTCATTCAGTTGTATTTATTGAGTGCTTACTCTGTGCAAAGCACTGTACCAAGCACTTGATTTGGTGGACACGTTCTCTGCCCACAATGAGCTTACAGCGTTGAGGGGGAGACAGACATTAATATAAATAAAAATAAATTATGGACACATATGTAAATCCAATGTGGAACAGTGACCTGGGCCGGGGGTGGGGGTGTGAGGCAGTTCCCTTTAGCCTGTCAAGCCCCCGTGAAGCCCCTCTGATCTGTTTCTCCCTTCCTCGGCATCTGCAGGTAGTTCAGCAGAGCCATGACCCCTGTAGTTTTTAAGGGCATCCCCAGTGACCTGATTATTTTCCAGGAGGACTAATAAGTCTCTGGAACCCCTGCCATTTCCTCTCGTGTTGGCAGCTGATTTGAAAAGCTCATCCCTCCCTCTCCATCACCTTCACCCCCTCCCCAGGATGGAAGCTGCAGGGGGCACCCAGAAGGAAAGGAGAAAGGAAGGACACCTCACAGGAAACACCAGATAGGGAGAGGCTGGCAGAGAAATCCCGTCAGAGGGGTTGACAGGTGGATGAGATGACCCTGTGTTCCATTAGATTGGAAGCTCTTTGAGGGCAGGGATCTCCTCGTCCATTTCGATGCTATGCTCCCAAGCAGCTAGTACAGTACTCTGCGCTCGGTGCTCAGTAGTGATGATGACAATGATATCCCACGGAGAAAGAGCTGTAGCCAAAGGTCCTTCAGCAGGCCGGGAGTTGCAGACAAGCTAGTGTTACCCCAACTGGGAATCTCATCTTGCCTTCCTTGGAAAGTCGTCTCCAAGACACAGCCCGGGCCTGAGAGTCAGGAGGGCCCGGGTTCTAATCTCGGCTCTGCTACTTGTCTGCTGTGTGACCTTGGGCAAGACACTTCACTTCTCTGTGTCTATGTACATATTTATAATTCGATTTATTTTATTAATGATGTATATATATAATTCGATTTATTCTATCAATGATTAATAAATGATCATATTATATTATATATTATGATATATAATCATATAATTATAATTATATAATCATATATAATTATATATAATATAACTATATTATATATAATTATAATGCCACAATTATATAATTATAATATATTAATCATACAATTATTAATTAATCAAATAAATAAATAATGAAGCATTATTTTATTAACGATTAATGATTAATATATATATATATATAGCCCACTGTTGGGTGGGGACCATCTCTATATGTTACCAACTTGTACTTCCCAAGCACTTAGTACAGTGCTCTGCACACAGTAAGCGCTCAATAAATACAATTGAATGAATGAATGAATATAATTATATTTGCTTATATTGATGCTATTGATACCTGCTCACTTGTTTTGTTGTCTGTCTTCCCCCTTCTAGACTGTGAGTCCATTTTGGGTAGGGATTGTCTCTATTTGCTGCTGAACTGTACTTTCCAAGCGCTTAGTACCGTGCTCTGCACCCAGTAAGTGCTGAATAAATATGATTGAATGAATGTACCTCAGTTACCTCATCGGTAAAATGGGGATTAGACCGTGAGTCCCACATGAGCCATGGAGTGTGTCCAACCTGATTAGCTTGTATCGACCACAGTGCTTAGAACAGGGCCCGGCACATAGTAAGCACTTAACAAATACCATTGGAAAAAACGTCCAAGGCTCAGACCTAGAGAAACTGAGTCATTTAAGCATCCCGTGGGGGTCTGTTGATTCTGCCCTGGACCTAAGATGGGGTTTCAGTGTGTGGTCAGAGGTAGGTAACAGGATCAACACCCTAAAGTCTTGAGGACCTGGTCAGGGTCCCTAGTAATAATAATCATAATAATAATGATAATGAGGTATTTGTTAAGCACTTACTATGTGCCAAACACTGTTCTAAGTGCCAGGGTAGATATGAGCTAATCAGGTTGGACACAGACCCGTGACTTGCCCAAGGTCACACAGCAGACAAGTGGCGGAGTGAGGATTAGAACCCAGGTCCTTCGGACTCCCAAGCCTATACTCCATCCAGTAGGCTATCCTGCTTCCCGTACCAGAGCTAGGCCTCGAGTTCCTGAAACCGGGGCCAGAAGTGTTCTTTTTCCCTCCTCTTCCTGCTCTTTTCCCACCTCTTCCTCCCATTTAGTCTCTGCCACTCTGTCTCTGCCTCTGTTTCTGTCAGGGTGACGCAAGAGGGAGTGGGAGAAGAGGAAAGGAGGGCTTAGTCAAGGAAGGCCTCGTGGAGGAGATTGGCCTTCAATAAGGCTTTGAAGGGAAGAAGAGAAATTGTCTATCAGATATGAGGAGGGAGGACGCTCCAAGCCAGAGGCTGGATGTGGGCGAGGGGTCGGCGGTAAAATAGATGAAATTGAAGTACAGCGTGAATGTTAGAATTAGCAGAATGAAAGTTTGCCCTCACAACTTAGTATGGGGAGGAGGGCATTTAGGACCTGCCTTCTCAAACCTTGCTTTCCTCAACTAAGAAGGTAACCAAGATAACCTAAATAACGAGTCTGAAATGTATTAAGCTGTTATTCTGTGCTGAGCACTGCGGTAGATACAAGGTTAGGAGATCAGACATGGTCTGTGTCCAACACAGGGTTCACAATCTATCTTACCCTCATTTGACTGATGAGGAAATTAAGGCCAGGCAGAACTGGGACGAGAACCCGGGTTTTCCTAAAGCCCAGCTCCCTACCTCTTCAGGGGGTCAGTTGTCCTCTCCATCTCTCCATCTCTGGAGCAGCTTCCTTACCCTGTTTGTCTTTGATGGGAAAAAGGGAGAGCCTAGTAATTCTACCCGAAGTGGGGAGGAAGGCCTGGGGCCAATTAGCGACGCCATAGCCTTTGGACATTCCTGGTGGATTCGTGGCTTCTGGAAGGGTAAAGTCCATGAAAAATGAATGGGATCCGTGGCAAAGTCAGGGATGAGGAAGCCTTGAAGCAGCCCAAGAGCCAGTTTGTATCCGTTGGTTACAGGCCAATGAGGCTTTCCCAGATAGCTCTGCGAAGACTCCAGAGCAACTGAACATGCTGGTGGGGACCTGGGATTTGGCAGGGAGAGGAGGGGCTGCAGGGTATGTGCCACGTCGGCTCCCTAAGTAGCACGTATGGATTCACCCCTGAGACTGAATAGTTAAAACCCGAGGACTAGGGCTAAGAAATTCAGGCCATAAATCAATGGGGTGTAATGAACACTCTCCCTTTGACTGTACTTTTCATTTGCCCCTTCATAAAGCTAATTTATTATCCCAGGCAGAATGTTCGAATATGCTTTTAAAAAGCACACACACATGTACGCACACACAAACACCCACCCACATGCACAGAGAGACCTATCCACACACAAACACACAGAAAACACACCCATATGTATGCACAGTCACAAGCACACACAATCATACAAATGCACCCACACGTACCCAGCCATTCGCAGGTACAAACATACATGCACGTGTGCACACATGCACATTCACACAAGTGTACCAGACTCTGGAGGTGGGACTGACGGAGTGGCTTGAAGCTGAGGCCTGAAATAATAGCAGCTGGCTTCTGCAGCCTCTACCTCCCGCCAGAGATGAGGTCACCCTGCGTTTGGACCCTGGGGGCCTGGACACTGACCAGAAATTTATGAATCTGGCACAGACTGGATGGAGCTGGATCCAGAGTGGGCAGCCTGCAGCGCTTGGGGAATCCCAGGAGAGAACTTGAGAGCAAAGAAGGAAATAAACCAAGATGTGGAGAAGCCCCCAGTGTCCCACGTAGACATGGTCTCCATTGATTCAATGACAGATATGAGGTTCTATATGTGCTGGTGTCTTGGGCTGTGAATTCATACTGAAAAAATGAGCTGATTATTTCAGCCACGCTGGCCAGATGACCTGTTGCTCATCAATACATCTGAAGGGATTTTCCCGAAAGTGATTTAGATTGAGTTTCTGCCCAGTATTTCGAAGCCGTACATTCGCGTCCCGGTTCTTAGGTCACACCCAAGAGGGTCCAAGAAGCTGGCAGTTGGCGATGTCCCTCGATCTTGGCGTGGAAGCGACCCAAACTGGCTCTTCTAGGAGTCGTATTTGTAAAAGTTGGCACTGGTGGGTGGGAAAGCCAGAGGGCAGAGGCTTACTCAGTCGGCCTATTTTCAGGGTATGGATGGCAGAAGTCAACTCCATCTCTCCTGCCCTGAAGCCTAGGTGGCTTTGGCACCCTGAACCTCAGGGTGATCTGGGCTACGTCTTACCAAACCCTCCAAGCTTAGTCTTTCTATGGTGGTACAAGGCCAGTTTCCCTCTCAGGATGGCACCCGGAGAGTTCATCTGTAAAATGGGGACTAAGACTGTGATCCCCCTGTGGGACAACCTGATCACCTTGTACCCTCCCCAGCACTTAGAACAGTGCTTTGCACATAGTAAGCACTTAATAAATGTCATTATTATTATTATCATTATTATTATAATTCCAAGACTCTACCAGTCTCGAATACAGGGTGGAGAGTCAAGCAGAGACCTATCCATTCCATTCCTAGCTTGGGCAGGGGCTAGTGAATGTCAGGCAGTCTCTTACAAGTCAAAACTTGCCTGTGCTGGGCAGCAGCAGCATGGGAGAGAGTCAAGGGAGAGACTCAACCTTACTGCGCAGAAGAAGACAATGGTCAACCACTTCTGGATTTTTACTAAGAAAACTATGGGTACACTACCAGAACGATTGCAGGTGGAGAATCGGGCATTCTGAGAGAGATGTGTCCTTGGAGATGCTATTGGTCGGAGAGGCCTCAACAACCTAAGGTCAGGGGCTGTTTTCACAGAATGTTTCTCCCTTGAGACCTTTTGACTGAGACTCAAACTAAAGGAACTCAGGTCATCCTTGGGAAAAATGAATTCTTGTCCCCACTTTGCAAATGGGGAAACTGAGGCCTAGAGAGATTTGGGTTAGTGTGGAAAGTACACAGAACAGGGAGTCAGGTGAACTGGTTCTAATTTCTGCTCTGCCACTTGCTTGCTTTGGGAACTAGGGCAAGTCACTGCACTTCTTTTTGTCTTGTTTCCTCAGTTGTACAGTGATAATTAAATACCTCTCCTTACTCCCCCTAGAACTATGACTACGTCAGATGTGATTCTACTGAATATTAACAGTGGTGCTGGTGGTAACAATAATAATAATAATGCTATTTTTTTCAAGGGTTTAGTATTGCCAAAGCACTGTACTAAGTTCTGGGGTAAGTACAGAGTCCCTGTCCCACATGGGGCTCATAGTCAAAGTAAGAGGGAGAACAGTATCAAATCCCCACTTTATGATGAGGAAACTGAGGCCCAGAGAAATAAAGTGACTTTCCCAAGGTACACAGCAGACAAATGATGGAGTTAGAATTAGAACCCAGGACTCCTGGCTCTGGGCTTTTTCTTCTCACCCACAAAGCTTCTCAGCACTTAACGCACAGTAAGCATTTCTTGTTTAAAAAAAGGTGCAATTATTTATTTAACTGTTCAAGGCCACAGTGAGTCAGGGGAGGAACAGATATGAGAAAATGCCTGTCCTGAGTCTCAGCATTGGGTTCACTTCTCTGGCAGGGAAGGAGGAAGGTAAACTGACCTTTGTGCTGGCAATGGGAAACAGAGAAGCAGCGTGGCTCAGTGGAAAGAGCCCTAGCTTGGAGTCAGAGGTCATGGATTCAAATCCCTGCTCTGCCAATTGTCAGCTGTGTGACTTTGGGCAAGTCACTTAACTTCTCTGTGCCTCAGTTACCTCATCTGTACAATGGGGATTAAGAATGTGAACCCCCCCGTGGGGCAACCTCATCACCTTGTAACCTCCCCAGCACTTAGAACAGTGCTCTGCGCATAGTAAGTGCTTCATAAATGCCATTATTATTATTATTATTGTTATTATTATTCTTAGATAAGAGCAGCATTACGTAGTGGATAAAGTACAGGCCCGGGAGTCTGAAGGACCTGAATGCTAATACTGGTTCCGCCGCTTGTCTGCTGTGTGATCTTGGTTAATTCACTTAACTTTTCAGGGCTTCAGTGCCCTCATCTGTAAAATGGGGAATAAGACTGTGAGCCCTTTGAGGGACAGGGACTGTGTCCAACCTGATTAGCTTGCATCTACCCCAGTGCTTACTACAGTGCCTGGCACATAGTAAGCGCTTAACAAATACCACAGTTCTCATGGGAAGACAATACCCTCCTCAGTTCCTGAGGCTCCTGAACCATCCGGGCCTGCTGCTGCTCCACTCTGGGCCTTGATGCCTCCGAGCTGGCAACATGTGACCCTGTGCCTTGCCATTGGGGGCCCAAGGTCTGAGGAAAAAGAGAAACAGATTGAATTTCCAGCCAGCAACACATCGTGCCTTGGGCAGGGCTGCAGACAAGAGCGAACGGAGGAGGCTGATTCTGAGTTTGACCCTGCGGTCTGCCCTTCTGCCTGTGCTACATATGGGTCAGCAGGTCAGAGGACGGAGCAACTGTGTCCTCTCCCGCCTCCACTGTGACCTTTGCACTACTCAGCCCAGGCTGACATTCTTTGGGGCAGCAAAGCCGAAGGAAGAAGTGATGACTCTTTGACTCGAGTATTAGTTCCATTTCACTGGTTATCGAATCTTCGACTCTCAACCTTGGGTGGTGCAATGATCTTTGAACAGGCCTCTCAGCTGCCCGGCACGCTGAGCTGGGCAGAGGCTTGGATATGGTCCCAGAGGGGCGTTCAGTAACCTCCGAGATGACAGCCTCCATCCTCCCTGGTAAATGAACTGCTGGGGGCATGACTGACTCCATCATCTTCCCACCCTCAACCTGAGCCCTGCTCTCTCATGTCTTCATCAAGGCTGCTTCTCCGAGGTTCCTAGTGCAACCATGAAAACAACCCCCATGCCTCAAGAGGGGCCCTTAAAAAGTGGTTTCTTCTTTATTTGGGGAAGGATTAGAGCCCAGTTCCAAAAGATCATCATCAATCATATTTATTGAGCGCTTACTATGTGCAGAGCACTGTACTAAGCGCTTAAAAGATTCAGTTCCAGCTCCATGTCCTGGAGACCCAGCCACCTGCTCCTCACCCCTGTTATTCACGGCTCCTCAGAGTCTTCTTTCTAATAATGATGGTATTTGTTAACAGCTTATTATGTACCAGGCACTGTACTAAGCTCTGGGGTAGATACAAGCAAATCGAGTAGGACATAGTCCCTGTCCCATGTGGGGCTCACTGTCTCAATCCCCATTTTATAGATGAGGTAACTGAGATCCAGAGAAATGAAGTGACTTGCTCAAGGTCACACAGCGGACAAGTGGCAGAGCTGGGATTAGAATCCATGACCAGGCTCGTGATCCTACTCTCTTCGGTGTCTCACTTTCACTTGGATTTGCTCCTTTCATTCAGTCCTCTCTCTGTGCCACAGCACTTATGTGGGGAAGCAGCCTGGCATAATGGACATAATGGAAGGTCATGGCTTCTAATCCCGGCTCCATCACTTGTCTGCTATGTGGCCTTGGGCAAGTCACTTCACTTCTCTGGGCCTCAGTTAACTCATCTGTAAAGTGGGGATTAAGACTGTCAGCCGCACATGGGACAGGCACTGTGTCCAACCCGATTTGCTTGTATCCACCCTAGTGCTTAGTACAGCACCTAGCACATAGTAAGTGCTTAATGAATACCATAATTATTGTTACTATTATTTACATGCCTGTTATTTATTTATATCAGTGCTTAGAACAGTGTGTGGCACATAGTAAGTGCTTAACAAATACCATCATTATTATTACTATATTAATGTCTGTCTCCCCCTCTATTCTGTAAGCCCATTGTGGGCAGGGAACATGTCTACCAACTCTATTATATTGTTATATTGTACTCTCCCAAGCGCTTAGGACAGTGTTCTGCACACAGTAAATGCTCAATAAATGTTATTGATTGACCATTAAAAAAAGAGAAAGAGAGAGAGTGAAAAGGAGAGAGAGAAAGAGGGAGGGAGAGAAAGATTGCTTTGCAAAAGGTGCACTAAAAATCTTCTGTGAGATTCATTTTGCATTTTGCTCTTCTAAAAGGGCAAGTGGAAAATTAATGGGAGCAGAGAGACAAGAGGGCAGTGATGCAGACAGAGGGTTCAGAGGTGGCTCTTGGGGTCACTGCTGCCTCCCTGAAACACAGAAGAGAATGTCAACATTGGCGTCTCTAATGGGGAGAGTCGCTGATGCATCCATTTCCCTGTGTGTGTGTGGAGAGAGGGGGTGAATCCCCTTCTGAAAAACTGACACAGGATGCGTGTCTCATCTTGGATTCTAGTGGCTCAGGCTCCTCTGGGGGCAGGCGAAGCACAACAACAGAAATCAAAACAACGTAAGCCGAGTTTACGCCATTGTTACCAGCCCATTAAGTCTGGTTCTACCTGCAACAAGCAATTGTGTCTGAATGACTTTTGTGTATCTGTGCAATTTGCCTCTTCCATCAGAGTTCGGCAATAAAACAGCCGATGGGTAGGCATAAAGGTGATCTATCCATGCAACATAAGCTTCTTCTCTCTTCATTCCTGAGCATGCGTGCACACAAACACAAGCATAATCACGCACGCTCTCACACACGCACGCACTCACACACGCACGCACTCACACACACTCACCCGCATTAATTCTGCATTCGAGTTTACCATACCTCTGACCCTTCCCACAACTTGTGGTCTCCACCCAAGCAGGAACAAATCGATTTCCTCAGGATGCTCCATCTGCTGAAGACACGTCAGGATTTTAATCCTCAGTCCCTCTGTTCTGGACCACGGCAATAAGGACACCCTTGCTATGTGAAAATGAGACCGCTCTTCAATGAACTTCCATCTCCATCAGCTGCTCTACAAAGTATTCATTCATTCAATCATATTTATTGAGCGCTTACTGTGTGAAGAGCACTGTACTAAGCGCTTGGAAAGTACAACTCGGCAACAGATAGAGATACTCCCTACCCAATAATGGGCTCACGGTCTAGAAGAACTAGCTGCCCTTGGAAATGCTCAGGATTTAACATGCAATCTGAAATAGGACTTAGTGTCTGAGGAAGCAGCATAGCCTAGTGAAAAGAGCCCAGTTCTGGGAGTCAGAGGACCTGGGTTCTAATCCTGACTCCACCACTTGTCTACCTTGAGCAAGTCACTTCACTTCTCTGTGCCTCAGTTACCTCATCTGTAATGGGGTTACAATGTCTTGTCTTAGGCCATTGCCATAGCGACACCGTGGACCCATCTCTTCCAGAACACCCCACCTCCATCTTCAATTGTTCTGGTAGTGCATCCATGGAGTTTTTTTGGTTAAACTATGGAAGTGGTTTACCACTGCCTCCTTCCATGCATAAACATGAGTCTATGCCCTCGACTCTCTCCTGTGCCGCTGCTGCCCAGCACAGGTGAGTTTTGACTTGTAACAGATTGCCTGCCACTTGCTAGCCACAGCCCAAGCTAGGAAAGGAGTGGGTATGCCTCTGCTTCACTCTCCCTTCCGTAGGTGAGACTGGTAGAGTACTGGAAACTCTCCAGGTGTGACCCTGGGGTTGGGAAGAAGCAATACCTGTTCTAATAATAATTATCATTATTGTGTTATTTGTTAAATGCTTACTATGTACCAGGCACTGTACTAAGCACTGTTGTGGATACAAGAAAATCAAGTTAGACACAGTCCCTGTTCCATGTGGGGCTCACAGTCTCAATCCCCGTTTTACAGATGAGGCTGCTGAGGCCCACAGAAGTGAGGTGACTAGCCCAAGGTCACACAGCAGACATTTGGCAGAGTCAGGATTAGAACCCATGACCATCTGACTCCCAGGGCTGTGGCGTAGCCACTATGCAATGCCGTTCTCCCCACTACTTAGGCTGAGCTCCCTGTGGTTCAGGGACTGTGTTCAACTTACCTCAGCACTTAGAACAGTGCTTGGCACATAGTATGTGCTTAACAAATATAATTAATTAGTTAATTAAAATGAGTATTGTATCCCTCCAATCTCCCCACATAGGCTTCCCAACTCCCTGTGCAAATAGGCAGCTCCCAGAGACCTGACCTAAACCACCTTGCAAACCCTCTGGAAACCCAAGCTAGGATTCAGTTTCAAGGCCATAGCAGTTGATCTCTCAATGGTATGTGCTGAACACCTAACGACCGACTCAATCAATCACTAGTATTTATTGAGCACCTGCCATTGCAGATCAATCATATTTATCCATCGTATTTATTGAGCCCTTACTTAGCACTTGCAAGAACAATATAACTGAGTTGATAGTCACGTTCCCTGCCCACAATGATATTACAGCCTAGAGAATGAGCAGAGCACTGTACTAAGCGTTTGGAAGAGGACAATTTAACGGAGTTGGCAGGCACCTATCCTGCCCACGATGAATTTACATCCCTCCCCTTCACAACCAGGGATCTGCGACTCAGGTTTTCTCTAGTAAAAATGGAGTTGGGTTGTTTATTTTCCATTTTGTCATTTTGCAAGATGGCAAATCAAGGCACTTAATTTTCCAGTTCAAACCCAATTAATTTGGAAGTGTTCTGCCCAGGGTCATCTAGAAAGGACAATGATTTGTAACAATTAACAGAAGTAAACATATGTTTAATGGCCCTCCAAAGACCTTTGGAAGAGTGTGCTGTCTAGGAAGCCTATTCTAACTGGGATAATGATCATCATTAATGGTATTTATTAAGGGCTTACTATGTGCAGAGCACAGTACTAAGCGCATGGGAGAGAACGACACAACGCAGTTGGCAGATGTGTTCCCTGGCCATGGTAAGCTTACAGCCTAGAAGGGGAGACAGATCCCTGAAGCCAGGGGAGACAGATGTTAAAATCGATTAGTGATGGGGGAATGAGGGTGCATAGGGTTAGGTCCTCAAGAGTTGTGGGTTGGGAAGTAAGATGAATATCAGATTCTTTGCAGGCTCCTTGGGGGCGGGAGACATTCATAATAATGTCTATCTGCATCCCCTTCTAGACTGTAAGCTTGTCATGAGCAGGAAACATGTCTACTAATTCTCTTTATTGTCCTTTCTCAAGCACTTAGTAGAGTGACTGGCACATAGTGAGTGCTTAACAAATATCACAATTATTATTACAATTATTATTATGAGAGGATGCAACTAAATGCTGTGGGGGTGGGGAGGGGTGGGTCTGCCAAGGCTTAGGGGATGAATAGGCAACACAGAAGGGAGGGAGAAAAGTGGATTTAACTGCCTCAGTCGCTGCTCTGTTATCTGTCCATATAGCTTCCTGGTAGGCTCCCTGGGAAGGGAAATTGGACTGATAATCCTTAGATCCACAGAGATTCGACAACTGTGCCTGCCTGAAGGAATATAATTGCTTTAAATCCCTCAAGTTAAATGAGTGCTGTGGTCGATTCGGGGGTGGGCATTGGCTGAGAAAAGTAGGAGAAGCTCAAACTTCCCAATTTCTCTGTGCCTCAGTTATGTTATCTGTAAAATGGAGATTAAGACTGAGAGTCCCATGTGGGACAGGGACTGTGCAGGAAGTGGAAAGAGCCTGGGCTTGGGAGTCAGAGGTCATGGGTTCTAATCCCTGCTCCACCATTGATCAGCTGTGTGACTTTGGGCAAGTCACTTAACTTCTCTGGGCCACAGTTACCTCATCTGTACAATGGGGATTAAAACTGTGAGCCCCACGTGGGACAACCTGATTACCTTGTATCTACCCCAGTATTTAGAAGAGTGCTTGGCACATAGTAAGCGCTTAACATCATCACTATTATTATTATTATTCACTGGTGCATGAGAGTTTTCAGTCACTTGGTCAATCAGTGGTATTTATCAAGTGCTTACTGCGTGCAGAGCACTGTACTAAGCGCTTGGGAGAGTACAGTACAACAGAGTTGGTAGTCACGTTTCCTGCCCACAAGGAGACATGCACACAGTAAGTGCTCTATAAATACCATTGAATGATTGAATAATAATAATAATTGTGGTCTTTGTTAAGCACTTGCATGTGCCAGGCAGTGTCCTAAGCTCTGGGTAGAGATGAGCAAAGCGGGTTGAACGCAGTCCCTGTCCCACGTAGGGTTCACAGTCTCGATCCCCATTCTACAGATGAGGTAAGTGAGGCAAAGAGAGGTGAAGTGACTTGCCCAAGGGCACTCAGAATGAAGGTCTAGCTTCCATTTTGCAGCTAGAGAATTCTCCACTCCTGGCCAGATGGTTCTACCTAAACCCTGCTAGCCATTACCCTTTGTATCAATCAATCAATCATATTTATTGAGCGCCTATTGTGTGCAGAGCACTGTTCTGAGCATTTGGGAGAGTACAGTAGAACAATATAACAGACACATTCCCTGCCCACAAGGAGCTTACAGCCTCTCTAGGCCCTGGACATGGCTGGCCCTTCATGCATCAGCCTGAGAGACAGTACAAAGCTCTTTTCGAATATCACACCTATCAGCAGTTGTTGGCTGAAAATGTAAAAGATAATGAGACGGCCAGTGAACGCAGCAACAGTGGATTTAAAGTCACATGCTTCTCCTAAGCCAGAAATGGGAAATAACCTTGGCTGTTTGACCTCCTAAACTTCCTTGTTTTGGGGGATTGATCAAGACGATTAATGAGCAGGGTCAAGAGATGAAGCACGCTAAGTGCTTCTTAAGAAAGCACGGTTGACTTTCCCTCTGACCTGCATCCAATCATTTTCTCTGGGAGGCAGCGATCTTTTCAAGACGAGCTTTCTAACATGCAAATTGAATGTTAATCGGACCTAGGGGCGATTAGGTCGTGTTGGACGCCCAGTTATTCTTGCAGAGCAATTTAAGATTTCCTGGAGATGTCCGGAGAGGCAAAGCTATTGGAGAACCATCCAGCCCAAGTTGATGGTATCTAAGATGCAGCCTAACGTGGTGAAGTTTACCCTGATTTATTCCAGGTTTGACTGGCCTTATTCATTCAATTTTTGTCCAGAAACGCTCTGGACATATCACTCCCCTCCTCAAAAACCTCCAATGGCTACCGATCAATCTGCGCATCAGGCAGAAACTCCTCACCCTGGGCTTCAAGGCTCTCCATCACCTCGCCCCCTCCTACCTCACCTCCCTTCTCTCCTTCTACTGCCCAGCCCGCACCCTCCGCTCCTCCACCACTAATCTCCTCACTGTACCTCGCTCTCGCCTGTCCCGCCATCGACTCCCGGCCCACGTCATCCCCCGGGCCTGGAATGCCCTCCCTCTGCCCATCCGCCAACCTAGCTCTCTTCCTCCCTTCAAGGCCCTGCTGAGAGCTCACCTCCTCCAGGAGGCCTTCCCAGATTGAGCCCCTTCTTTCCTCTCCCCCTCGTCCCCCTCTCCATCCCCCCGCCTGACCGCCTTCCCCTCCCCACAGCACCTGTATATATGTATATATGGTCGTATTTATTGAGCACAAGCAAATCACTGTACTAAGCACTTCTGCGTGTGTGAGTCCCAAAATGAAAGTGTAAAAAATACTTGTATTTGTTTAGCACTTATTATGTGCCCAGCATGCTATTAGCATCTATTAACGTGAATTAAGAACCACCACAAAGCAGCATGGCAAAGTAGATACAGCATGGGCCTGGAAATTAGAAGGTCATGGGTTCTGATCCCAGCTCTGCCACTTGTCTGCTGTGTGACCTTGGGCAAGTCATTTCACTTCTTTGGGCCTCAGTTCCCTCATCTGTAAAATGGGGATTAAGACTGTGAGCCCCGTGTAGGACAGAGACTATGTCCAACCCAATTTGATTATGTCCACTGCAATGCTTAGTATAGTGCCTGGAGCATAGCGCTGAACAAATACCGTTAAAAAAAACCCAACAACAACCTAGCTTATTAGATTTGGGAGTGGATGGTCCTGGGAGTCTGACATCCTCTTTAGGACTGTGACCTGTTAGAGGGCTGTTTCTCCTAAAATAACTAAGGTATTTGTTAAGCTCTTACTATGTGCCAAGCACTGTACTAAGAACTGGGTAGATACAAGGTAAATGAATTGGACACAGCCCTTGTCCTATGTGGTGTTCACAGTCTTAAACCTCATTTTACAGATGAGGTAACTGAGGCCCAGATAAGTTAATTGACTTGCCCAGGTTCACACAGCAGACAAGCTCTATCCACTAGACCACACTGTTTCTCTGAAGATATGAGGAATGGGGTGCTTCCTGAGAGCTAGCCGGGGCTAGGAGATGTCTCTCTCTCTCTCTCTGAGGACACTATTTCATTCCTGGGTAGGGGCGTGGGGAGGAAGCGAGAGACAGAGATAGACACACACACTACTTTCATGGCTGGGACGAAAATAGAATCTGTGGCTTTGACACAATTTTCCCCTCTGACTGGCAGAGCACCAGAGACGGAAGGAAACTGGTGTATGTGCGTATGTGTGCTCCAAAAATGAAACACACTCCGCCAGTGCAACCCTCCAGTTTCTGAGTCCCAAAATAAGGTTGGTCAAAGAAAAATGATATTTTCATTATTATCCAGCTCAGCAGACCCAGAAAACTCTCTCTTCTCTATGACGACAGGGTAGAGGACTTGGGGAAAACCCTGGTGTGGTGACCAAGGGGCTGTCATTTTTTCCCTTTGTGACCCCTAGCTCCCCCAAATTGGCCTGATTTCTCTGTTTCTTTCAATCAGAGAGGGACCCCCCTTATGTTGGTGGGGGCTCTGGTGGGAAGAGGCACCCTAGGCCTTGTTGGGAGGTAGAGAAGCAGCGTGGCTTAGTGGAAAGCACAGGCTTGGGAGTCAGAGGTTGTGTGTTCTAATTCCAGCTCCTCCACTGATCAGATGTGTGACTCTGGGCAAGTCACTTGACTTCTCTGTGCCTCAGCTACCTCAACTGTAAAATGAGGATTAAGACTATGAGTCCCATGTGGGACATGGACTGTGTCCTAAGTAATTAGCTGATGTCTACCCCAGTGCTTAGTAGAGTGTCTGGCACATAGTAAGCACTTCACAAATACCATAAAAAAAGGTTAAGTGTCTTACCTGCTGTAAGTGAGTAACCATGGGGATAAAAGGGTTACTAGTAAGGTCAGCCTGAAGAAAGAACTCTAATTCTATAACTGGAAAAATAAAGTATCTATCCATCTGAGAAATTTCACTTTAGCTGTCTGGCGTGCGGCCATTGAAGTTTTCAATAAATAATTCAAAATAGTGCTTTAGACTGATGTTGCCACAAATCTAACTCCTGCATAACCGCTCTCTCAGATTCAATTTATGGTGAAAAGGAGAGGGTTCCATCAGAACCAGAGCGGAATTTATGTGGGCAAGACCATCTTGTTTCCTGTAAGGGATGGAGGAAGACATCCTGGTTCAATCTTATTTTTCTTCCTTCAGTGATATTTATTCAGTGCTTACTATTTGCATGATAAAACAGAATTAGCAGACATGTTCCCTGCCCATAACGAGATTATAGTCTAGAGGGGGATAGAAATATTTATATAAATAAATCATTAGAAAGCTTCTGGTAATCAATCAATAATAATGATGTCATTTATTATGCACTTACTATGTGCAGAGCACTGTTCTAAGCACTGGGGAGGTTATAAGGTGATGAGGTTGTCCCACCGGGTGCTCACAGTCTTAATCCCCATTTTACAGATGAGGGAACTGAGGCACAGAGAAGTTAAGTGACTTGCCCAAAGTCACATAGCTGACAATTGGCAGAGCTGGGATTTGAACCCATGACTTCTGACTCCAAAGCCCGTGCTCTTTCCACTAAGCCAAGCTGCTTCTCTATATTGATATTCTGATTGATATTGATATTCTGATATTCATTGAGCGCTTACTGTGTATGGAGCATTATACTAAGCGCTTGGGAGAGTACAATGCAACAGAATTAGCAGATGCATTTCCTACCCATAATGAGCTTACAGTCTAGAGAGGGAGACAGACATTAACATAATAATAATAATGATGATGGCATTTGTTATGCACTTACTATGTGCCAAGCACTGTTCAAAGCACTGGGCGGGGGGGATGCAAGGTGAGCAGGTTGTCCCACATGGGGCTCACAGTCTTAGTCCCCATTTTACAGATGAGGTAACTGAGGCTCAGAGATCAATCAATCAATCAATCAATCAATCGTATTTATTGAGCGCTTACTATGTGCAGAGCACTGTACTAAGCGCTTGGGAAGTACATGAGTGACTTGCCCAAGGTCACACAACAGACATGTGGTGGAGCCGGGATTAGAACCCATGACCTCTGACTCCCAAGCCCGTGCTCTTTCCACTGAGCCATGCTGCTTCACATGAATAAATCATTAGAGAGCTTCTGGTAACCAATCAATCAATGGTATTCTTTGAGCACTTACTGTGTTCAGAGCACTATTTTAAGCGCTTGGGTGAGGACAAATGTAGCAGAATTAGCAGACATCTTCCCAGCTCATGGTGAAACTTACAGTCTAGGGGGGGAGAGAGACATTAATATAAATGAGTAATTTATAAGATCTAATTAAAGATATGCACATAAGCATTTTGGGTTTGTGGGTGGGGCGAATATCAAAGACCCAAAGTTTACAGATCCAAGTGCAGAGACGATGTAGAAGGGAGAGTGAGCTGGGGAAGAGAGGGTTTCATCAAGGAAAGCTTCTTGGAGGAGACTTGACCCTAATAATGCTTCTAAGGTGGGGAGAGTGGTGGTCTGGCGTATATAGAGGGGGCTCAAGGAATCAGAATTTTCTGAAGGGGGAGGACAAAATGGACTTTTCTTTCCCTGAGTCCCTCTCCTTCTCTCTTAGTTCCGCACAACCTCTCAGAGGTTCTTTTCCTGAAAACATCTCCAGAATAAACTTTTTTCTATGTTTATAAGCTACCAGAGAAACATCATGGCCTGGGAGTCGGGAGACTTGGGTTCTAATTCCAGCTCCCCCACTTGCTTTGTGACCTTAGACAAGTCACTTTACTTCTCTGGGACTCAGTTTTCGCAGCCATCAAATGGGGATTAAATATCTATTGTCTGTCCCCTTTGAATTGTGAGCCCCAGGAGGGATAGGGATTGTGTCCAATCTGATTATCTTGTCTCTACCAGTGCTTGGCATAATGTTTAGTCCATAGTAAGAGCTTATCGCATCCCACAACTACTTGCATACAGGTGCGACCCTGGTTAGGTGGATTATGGGAGGTCCTCAAAGGGCGTAGCATGCCATAGTGGAAAGAGCCCAAGCCTGGGAGACAGAGGACCTGAGTTCTAATCCCTGCTCTGCCAATTGCTTATTGGGTGACCTTGGGTAAGTCACTTAACTTGTCTGTTTGTCTCAGTTCTCCTGTTCTCCCACCTATTTAGACTTGGAAGCCCCAGGAGGGACAGGGACTATGTCCAACCTAATTCACTTGTACTTACCTCAGCATATAGAATACTGTTTGACATAGAATAAGTGCTTAACAAATACCATTTTTTGTTTTAAAAAAAGGGCCGAAGAAAGAATCTCCAGTGACTTGCCATTGTGAAAGTCTCCCGAGCCCAAGCAGTTAAGTACTCAATCCCCTGCTGTCTGTAGCATCACTAAATTTGGTTTGGTCCCCATGCCCACTTGTTGTCAAGCGCTTAGTACAGTGGTCTGCACACAGTAAGCGCTCAAGAAATACGATTGAATGAATGAATGTTGTCAGTGGAAATGATCTCTGTCTCTGTTTCTCTCTCTCTCTCACACACACACACACACACACACACTCTGACAGGATACAGGGTTTGAGGCTTTGACAGGGTAAATAGGGCTAGCAGTGGGAATTCTTTTCTTTGGGAAGGTGGTCGTTTCTCCCCTACCTGTAATTTATTTTGATATCTGTCTTCCCCTCTAGACTCGAGGACAGGGAGTGTGTCTGCCGACTTGGTCTCATCTTACTCCCCCAAGCTCTCAATCAGTCATATCTGCTGACTCGATCGCACAGTAAGCACTCAATCAATACCTTCGATGGATGGATTGAAGAACCGGGAAGGTTTCTTCCACCATGCTTCTTGGGAAGCAGGGGGCCAGGCGCACATTTGGAAAAAACACCTTCTAAATTGGGAAGAAAGAGAATCATCATTTGTTCTGAACTTACTCCATTTTATGAAGTTTTCCCCTGTAAGTTTTCTCCCTCCTGTCCTCTGGAATATGCATGTGGAAGACTTACTGGGCAGTGGGCAGTTGAGAAAGCAGTGGATTTGCATTTTCAGATGAGCAGATATGATCAGGATTAGTAAACCGTCATCAAGGAATAGAGATTAATTTCCCATCATCACAATCGTTATCATCAGAAGTGATATTGATTGATTAATTGATCACACACCTACTGCATGCAATGCACCACACTAAATGCCTTTGGAATGCA
Organism: Tachyglossus aculeatus; assembly: GCF_015852505.1. Taxonomy (NCBI): domain Eukaryota; kingdom Metazoa; phylum Chordata; class Mammalia; order Monotremata; family Tachyglossidae; genus Tachyglossus; species Tachyglossus aculeatus. The sequence continues at coordinate 8,425,637 of NC_052073.1, read as the reverse complement.
GAACACTGAATAATAATAGAGAAGCAGCATGCTCAGTGAAAAGAGCACAGGCTTTGGAGTCAGAGGTCATGGGTTCGAATCCCAGCCCTGCCAGTTGTCAGCTGTGTGACCTTGGGCAGTCACTTAACTTCTCTGGGCCTCAGTTCCCTCATTTGTAAAATGGTGATTAAGACCGTGAGCCTCCTGTGGGACAACCTGATCACCTTGTAATTTCCCCAGCACTTAGAACAGTGCTTGGCACATAGTAAGTACTTAATAAATGCCATTATTATTATTATTATTAATAATAATGATATTCATTAAGCACTTACTGTGTGCCAGGCACTGTACTAAGTGCTGGAATGGATACAAGCAAATAAGTTGTCCCACATGGGGATAACGGTCTTAATCACCATTTTACAGATGAGGTCATTGAGGCATAGAGAAGTGAAGTGACTGCCCAAGGTCATGCAGCAGAAAAGTGGCAAAGCTAGGATTAGAACCCAGGTCCTTCTGAATTCCAGGCCTATGCTCTATCCACTGGGCCACTCCTCTTCTCTGGAACAAAACAAATTGCCCACTGTGCCAAATACTTATTAAAAACCTACTGTGTGAAGAGCTTCGAACTAATGAACTAAACACCAACTGTGTGCAGAACACTATACCAGGTTCTTGGGAAGGCTCAGTTAAAGGAATAAACTTTATTACGAACATTCAAAATCAATTGATGGCTCTCAAGTGCCTAGTTCAGAAGAAAAAGCACTGGTGACAATAATGACGATACTAAATAAGCATTTACTTAATTTACCCCTTTAGACAGTAATCTAGCTGTAGGCAGGGAACCTGTCTGCTAGTTCTGTTGTATTATGATCTTCCAAGTGCTTAATACAGTGCTCTGTACATAGTAAGTGCTAGATAAATATCACTGATTGATTAAGGGGTACAGATCCACTTGCATGAGTAACACAAGATAGAGTGAGAATAGAGAAGCAGCGTGGCTCAGTAGAAAGAGCATGGGCTTTGGAGTCAGAGGTCACGGGTTCAAATCCTGGCTCTGCCAATTGTCAGCTGTGTGACTTTGGGCAAGTCACTTCATGTCTCTGTGCCTCAGTTACCTCATCTGTAAATTGGGGATTAAGCCTGTGAGCCCCCTGTGGGACAACCTGAATGCCTTGTAACCTGCCCAGCACTTAGAACAGTGGTTTGCACATAGTAAGCGCTTAATAAATGCCATCATTATTATATAACAGACACATTCTTTGCTCACGATGAGAAGCAGCGTGGTTCAGTGGAAAGAGCCCGGGCTTTGGAGTCAGAGGTAATGGGTTCAAATCCCTGCTCTGCCAATTGTCAGCTGTGTGACTTTGGGCAAGTCACTTCACTTCTCTGTGCCTCAGTGACCTCATCTGGAAAATGGGGATTAAAACTGTGAGCCCCCCCCCGTGGGACAACTCGGTCACCTTGTAACCTCCCCAGTGCTTAAAACAGTGCTTTGCACATAGTAAGCACTTAATAAAATCCATCATTATTATTATTAATAGAGGAAATGAGGGTTTAGTCAGGGAAGGCTTCTTGAAGGAGATGTGATTTTTAGGTGATTTGAAGGTGGGGAGAGGGAAGGTCTGGTGTATATGAAGAGGGAGGGAGTTTCAGGCCAGAGGGAGAACCTGAGCAAGGGGTTCAGAGAGTCGGTTGCCAGGGAATGGGTCTGCCCGCTCTGTTGTGTTGTACTCTCTCACCCGCTTAGTACAGTGCTCTCTGCACTTGTTGTGTGCTTGATAAATACCATTGATTGATTGATTGAACAGCTGATTCCAGGATTACTGCTCACAGCTCAGGATATGTAGAGACCTCCTACCAATGTGGCCTAGTGGAAAGAGCATGAGCCTGAGAGTCAGGGGCCCAAGGTTCCAATCAGCATGGCTAAGTGGACAGAGCATGGGCTTTGGAGTCAGAGGTCATGGGTTCAAATCCCGGCTCTGCCAATTGTCAGCTGTGTGACTTCGGGCAAGTCACTTCACTTCTCTGGGCCTCAGTTACCTCATCTGTAAAATGGGGATTAAGACTGTGAGCCCCACGTGGAACAACCTGATCACCTTGTATCCTCCCCAAGAACAGTGCTTTGCACATAGTAAGTGCTTAGTAAATGCCATTATTATTATTATTATTATTATTATTATTATTATTATTATTATTAATCCCCCGCTCTGCCACTTGCCTACTGTGTGACCTTGAACAAGTCACTTCTCTGGGCCTCGGTTTTCTCATCTGTAAAATGGCGATTCAAATCTGGTCTCCCTCCTCCTCCAACTTTGAGCTCCATGTGGGATAGGGACTGTGTCTGACCTGATTATCTTATGCTTGGCACACAGATGAGCTTAACGAATGCCACCACCCAGGACAATGGCATTTCCCTGGGCCTGAGAGTGTGACGTTAGATGCCTTGAGCCTGTAACAGTTGAAGTGTGCCATTTTTTGTTTCATCCAGAAAGATGGAGGGTTCAATCCAGCTGGGTGGCTCTTCAGGGCAGCTCCTTTGGAACAACTTCAGAAGAAGAAACTGGTTGGGAGGTTATTTTACCAACTTCTGGACATCAGACTGTTTCAACTCGAGGGACCAGTGGCCTAGGATATTTTGCAGATACCCAATAAGTCTCGAGATCCCTAGATTGACAATCGGATCAATACACCTGTCTACTGAAGCTTACTGGCAATGGTCAATGTTTCCTAGAAAAGGATCTTTAAAACACATGTTGTTCTCATCAGAGAGACACAGTGGCACAGTTTTTATCTTGGCTCACAGCAATCCTTGCTATTGATTGCATTTAAGCACCCTAATGGAGCATGTGAAAATAGTCTTATAAATAAAGATCCAAAGAGCTTTTAATAGACCCAGGAGATATGCAGAGCTGGACTGCTGTGCGCAGAGCAAATGGTTTCTGTCCTGGGCTCCTTCCTTGGTACAGACGAGAAACCCAGAAATTGGGAGTTCTAATTTTAGCCCTTCTCCCATTGAGCAATGTGGCACTGGAGAAATTACTGAAACTTTTCTGGGCCTCAGTGACCTAATCTGCAAAATGGGCACAGGAAAGCAACAGCTAGTGAAAGGGATCATAGGACACACCTGAGTTTTAATGATAACAATAATAATAATGATGATGCTATTTATTAAGCGCTCACTATGTGCCAAGCACTGTTCTAAGCGCTGGGGGAGATACCATGTAATCAGGTTGTCCCACATGGGGCTCACAGTCTTAATCCCTATTTTACAGATGAGGGGAACTGAGGCTCAGAGAAGTGAAGTGACTTGCCCAGAGTCACACAGCTGACAAGCGGCGGAGCCGGGATTAGAACCCACGACCTCTGACTCCCAAGCTCGGGCTTTTTCCACTAAGGCACGCTGCTTCTTGTGTTTGACCCATGGTACGTTAGAATGACTAATCTGGGCTAACGGAGCTGACGGAAGCCAAGGTTATGGTGGGGCTGTGTAGTGGATGCCTCAGACATGGCTCCTGTGGTCCAGAGAACATTGTCTAAATTGTGGGGAGGTTGGGGGGTTGCTAAAAAGCCTTTGTCATAGTCAGGGATTTGCAGGCTTGGCTTCTCTTCCTCCACAACTTAGACATTGTTTGTTACTTTGGGATCATTAAATCCTTGCTATTTCTTTTCCTGGTTCTATCTCCTTTATTGGCCCATTTGCATTTCTGCACTCTCTGTTCCATGTTTTTCAATTAGATTTCTCTCCGCTAAACTATTTCTGCCTGGTATTTCTTCTCGGTGAGTTATCTGGATGGATTATGCTCTTACCGAGAGAGTTCCCTCTCATCTAGAAGTGTTTTTAATTAGGAGAAAAGAACCAAAATTTATTTTCTCCTATGCTCATTATTTTCAAAGACATATTTATTTAGAAGGTACCACAGAAGGAGAAGAAGCCAGAATGAAGGAGCTAAGATATCTTAATGTAGTAGCATTAGTAATATTGAGAAAAAAACCCTGCCAGTCAACCCTGATAAGGCAATTTTGAGACTAAAATCAATACCAAGGGACCCAGATCTACTCACCGGCATTTCATTTAGAAGATTTATGGGCAGGTCTATGCTCAGATCCATTGTGAGACTCTGGATTGGGATAAATTTCCCATTACTAGATATTGCTTTAGTCCCACTATAACGCATAAGTAAAGGCAGAGCTATCCTGACACTGTGGCCTAGCCAGAAGAGCACAGGCCTGGGAGTAGAGGCTCTAATCCAAGTTCACTCGCTTGCCTGCTGTGTGACTTTGAGAAAGTCACTTCAGTTCTCTATGCCTTGGTTCTCTTATCTGTATGGAGAGTAAATATCTGTTCTCACCCTGAAACTGTGAGCCTCACGTGGGATAAGGATTGTGCCCAGTGCTTATTGCAATGCCTTCATAAATAAAAATAATAATAATAATAATAATAATAATAATAAGATGGCATTTATTAAGTGCTTACTATATGCAAAGCACTGTTCTAAGCACTGGGGAGGTTACAAGGTGATCAGGTTGTCCCATGGGGGGCTAACTGTCTTAATCCTCATTTTACAGATGAGGTAACTGAGGCACAGAGAAGTGACTTGCCCAAAGTCACACACCTGACAATTGGCGGAGCCAGGACTTGAAACCATGACCTCTGACTCCAAAGCCCCTGCTCTTTTCATTGAGTCACGCTGTTTCTCAATTAATGTAATTGATTACATTACTCATTAATGTAAGCACTCCCCCCTCCCCTAGATTGTGAGCCCATTGTGGGCAGGGATTGCCTCTCTTTGTTGTCGTATTGTACTTTCCAAGTGCTTGGTACAGTGCTCTTCACCCAGTAAGTGCTCAATAAATACAATTGAATGAATGAATGAACAAATACCATTATTATTATTAGTAGTAATGATGGTATTTATTAAATGCTTACTTTGTGCCAAGTGTTGGGGTCAAAATAAAATAATCAGATAATCAATCAATCATATTTATTGAGCACTTACTTTGTGCAGTTCACTTAACTAAGCGCTTGGGAAAGTACCACACAACAATATAACGAATAAATATATCCGTCCCTATCCCAAACAGACTGTAAGATTCTTGTGGGCAGGGATCCTGTCTATTACCTCCATAGTATTGTACTCTCCCAAGCACTTAGCACAGTGCCCTGCACACAGAAAGCATTCAATAAATACCATCGATTGAATGGTACTGCCGGTCGAAGAGCTCGGCATAATTTTTCTCCACCTTTCCCCTCCCTGCTCGGTCTTTAAATTAGAAAAAGACGGACCACTGTAAAGTAGTTAGAGTCATTTAAATATTCATTTCTATATCTAAATTTTGCTGGATAATGAAACGACTTCCGTAATTACGATCATCGCCTGGATGGATCCAGTCGGGAGAGGGAGGTGGGAGAACGATGGGAGAAAGGAAACGAAGCCAGAAAATTGGACAAATGCCAGGCCTGAAATTTCCCATTTAGTTCCCATTACATTTTAATCAATATGTGCTGGACTGTGAGGGGAACTGCATTAACATTCCGCTACTTTGTCATGTAAGAAGACAGCGCTGGGCGACTCAGGTTACTTCAAGCCCAGCTTGTCAGAAAATCCCCCCGCAGATGTTTTGACTGGTTCCGGTTCATTTGTGCAGCTGTTCAAATCCATATTTCCTGCACCAGACTCTCCCCCACGCTCCCCTTTCTCCCTTCCCTCTCCTCACAGTGTGGAGTGACCCTGAGAAGGAAAAGTCAGAAATGCCAAGTCTAAATTTGAGAAAAAAAATTGAAGCCGTAACAGTGGCTTTTGGTCGGGTACTTCACGGCCTCTGTTAAATCAACCCAGAACTCAAGAACTACAATGGAGCATGTTCAGTAAAGCATCAAAATCATCCCCTTGCTAAGTGGCTTGATGAAATCAGCAGAGAATTCACAGAACAGAAGGACTCAGCAGAAAGAAGCGATCCCTTTAATTTAAGCCTGATAATCTGACACCATCTACCCAAGACCATCTGGCAAAATGAGTGACTCTCATCCCCTCCCCTCTGGCTCCTCAACTACAACTGAGAGAAACTTTGGCCTCCTCCTTGGCTCCAACTCGGGGCTTCTTTCAAAGATCGACTTGCAACAGTTTGAGGAAGAGTCATTCAATGCATCAGTGGTATTTATTGAGCACTTACTGTGCTCAGTGCACTGCACTAATCACTCGGAGAATATAATATGAGTTGGAGGACACAATTGCTGCCTTCAAGGAGCTCACAAACTAATAGAAGCAGCATGGCCTAGTGGAAAGAGCCTGAGCCTGGGAGTTAGGGGATCTGGGTTCTACTCCTGGCCCTGCCACTTGTCTGCTGTGAGGCTTCTGTAACAGGGCTACAGGAATCCACCAGAACAAGTTAAAAAAATTATTTTTGGAGATAATTTCCACCCTGAAGGCAGTTATCTGTGCCTCAGTTACCTCATCTGTAAAATGGAGATTAAGCCTGTAAACCCCATGTGGGACAATCTGATAACCTTGCATCTACCTCAGGGCTTAGAACAGTGCTTGGCACATAGTAAGCACTTAACAAATACATTAAAATACCATATTACTATTATTATTATTTTTACCTTTGGCTCTGAAGACATTTTGGCTCTACCAAGTAAACCTTCCTGAACATCCAGGAGCGAGTTAATCCAGGATGTTCCTGGGTTGTGATTATATATGTATGTCCATAAGCCTGTGTGCATATATTCGCTCCCCTGCTTTAGTAATAGGAGTAGCATAATTTATTGATTCATTTAAATGTCCATCTCCCCCTTTGGACTGTTAGCTCACTGTGGGCAGGGAACTTGTTTGTTATATGTGTGAGTTATATGTGTTATATGTGTGTTATGTGAGTGTGTTACTCTCCCAAGCATTTTGTACAATTCCCTGAATATAACAGACACATTCCCTGACAACAGTGAGCTTACAGTCTAGAGGGGGAAACAGACATTAATACAAATAAATAAATTACAGATATGTACGTAAGTGCTGTGGGGCTGGGAGGGGGGATGAATAAAAGAGAGCAAGTCAGGGTAACACAGTACGGAGTGGAAGAAAAAGGAAAGAGGGATTAATCTGGGAAGGCCTCTTGAAGGAGATGTGCCTTCAGTAAGGTTTGGAAGGTGGGAAAAGTAATTGTTTGTCCGATATGGAAAGGGAAGGCATTTCAGGCTGGAGGCAGGACATGGGTCAGAGGTTTGTGGCGAGATAGATAAGATTGAGGTAAAGTGAGAAGGTTAGCATTAGAGGAGTATTAGACCATTGTATTAAGTGCTTGGGAGAGGACAACAAAACAGCATTCCCTGCCCACGATGAGCTCACAGTCTACAGGGAACCCTCATCAATCAATCAATCAATTGCATGTACTGAGAGCATGCTGTGTGCAGAGCACTGTACTAAGCACTTGGGAGAGTACAACAGAGTGGTAATAATAATAATAATAATGATGGCATTTATTAAGTGCTTACTATGTGCAAAGCACTGTTCTAAGTGCTGGAGAGGTTACAAAGTGATCAGGTTGTCCCACGTGGGGCTCACAGTCTTTATCCCCATTTTACAGATGAGGTAACTGCGGCACAGAGAAGTGAAGTGACTTGCCCAAAGTCACACAGCTGACAATTGGCGGAGCCGGGATTTGAACCCATGACCTCTGACTCCAAAGCCCGGGCTCTTTCCACTGAGCCACGCTGCTTCTCTTGGTAGACACATTCCCTGCCCAGAGTGAGTTCACAGTCTAGGGCATGGAAACAGACATTAGTATAAATAAATAAAGTACAGATATGGACATAAGTGCTGTGGGACTGAGGGAGGGGCAAATAAAGGGAGCAAATCACAGCAACGCAGAAGGGAATGGGAGAAGAGAAAATGGGGTCTAAGTCAGGGAAGGCCTCCTAGAGGAGATGTACCTTCAAGAAGACTTCAAAGGTGAGGAGCGTAATCATCTGTTGGTTTTGAGGAGGGAGGGCGTTCCAGGCCAGAGGTAGGATGTGGGCTAGAGTTTGGCAGCCAGAAAAATAACAATAATGATAAGGATAATAATAATAGTTGTTGTATTGGTTACGCACTTACTATATACCAGGCACTGTTCTAAGCACTGGGATGGATACAAGTGAAATGGTTTGGATACAGTCCCTGTCCCACATGGAGCTCACAGTCTCAATCCCCATTTTACAGATGAGGCAATTGAGGCACAGAGAAGTGAAGTGACTTGCCCACGGCTGTGTAGCAGACAAGTGGTGGAGCCGTGATTAAAACCCATGACCTTCCGACTGCCGGGCCCATGCAAATTACGAGACTGAGGTAAGACGGGGAGTCAGAAGATTTTATCCACGCTGGGAGCTGCGGGTGAAGAGGGTGTCTGCAAGGATACATAAGCCTAGTGCACAGATGGCTTCAACTGTGGAAAAACAAGTCCCATCGGGAAGAAAACAAAACAAAAACGACTTCCCTGAACAGAGAAATCAGAAGCTGCTGCCTTAGGTTTCTCAGTCAGTGAAAGCCACCTTCTGTTGTTTTTCCCATTTCTACTTGACCTCTTCCTCTGAACTGGCCTCAGCACACCATTGTAGGAGCGGGATATGCAATTGTCAACACAATGCTCAGCGCCCTGGAGCAGATGGTGACCTCCACAGTGAATCTCGGGCCTCCGAGATCCGTACAGCCTGCTGGCACGTGAAAATTGAATGGAGATGACCGGACAGATGTATCCTAAAGTGGTTTCCAAACAGGCTCAAAGCAAGCAAGACCGCTTCCAGACCGGGTCGTTGGAAATCTGTAAAATGAACCACTCCTGGCTCGCTCTACCTTGCTCTCCTGTTGGCTTGTCAAGACGGAAAAAAAAAGAATTCCCTCTGGCAGCTTAATCTATGCGCTGTCACCTCAGCTAGATTCTTCATTTATAAAAAAAATCACATTCCCCCCCCCCAACCCCCTTACTCAATCACAGCCTTCTGATGATTGCATTACAAAAACACATCTTTAGTGAGCCCACTGGAGTTTCTGAACACCGAACATCTCAAATGGGTTCCTCAAATTCATTTGGAAGTTGCAAACTTGCCTGGCAAATGCAATCCTGAAACAGGATGCCTTCAGGGAGGGTGAACAGTCTATTTTATAAGGAGTAGTGGTGTACTGGCTTTGTCTTCCCTATTAAACTGTAAAGCCCCTTGAGGACGGGGAATGGGACAGGTAACAAAACCCTAGTATTATTAGTATTATTATTGTATTTATTGAGTGCTTACTATGCGAAAAGCCCTGTACTAAGCACTTGGGAGAGTGCAATATAACAATACAGTCATTTCTACCATAACATGGTTCTTCTGCTGTTCTTGAAGAACTTCGTGGTATAGCAAAATTGCCTATAGTAACTACTGATTCAGTGGGAATGAATGAGTTGTACTGGGTAATTGGTTTAAAGATACCATGATGGCTGACACTCGGACAAAAATTCCTATATTATTGTAATGCTCTTTTCAACCTTTTCACTTGCTGTTATTTCTTTTCCCATTTTAAATAATAATAATAATAATAATGATGATATCATTTGTTAAGCGCTTACTATTTGCAGAGCACTGTTCTAAGTGCTGGGGGGGATACAAGGTGATCAAGTTGCCCCACGTGGGGCTCACAATCAATCCCCATTTTACAGATGAGGGAACTGAGGCACAGAGAAGTGAAGTGACTTGCCCAAAGTCACACGGCTGACAATTGGCAGAGCCGGAATTCGAACCCACGACCTCTGACTCCAAAGCCCGGGCTCTTTCCACTGAGCCACGCTGCTTCTCAAATCCCCCCAAACCCACCCAAACTTTGTGTTTTGTGAAAATCCGAAGAAACTCCAGGCATACATAATATCTCTAGGATATTGTACCCTCCTAAGCACTTAGTCCAGTGTTCTGCACACAGTAAACGCTCAGTAAAGACCATTGAATGGTTTGTGTTTGCTCCCCATTAGAGTGAAAGCTCCTTGTGGGCGGGGAGTACGTCTATCAGGAAAGCAGAGAAGCAGCGTGGTCTTGGGTAAAGAGCACAGGCCTGGGAGTTGGAAGACATGGGTTCTATTCCCATTTCTGCCAATTGCCTCACTGGGGTAGATACAAGCGAATCAGATTGGACACAGTCTCTGTCCCAAATGGGGTGCACAGTCCTAATCCCCATTTCCAGATGAGGTAACTGAGGCACAGAGAAGTTAATTGACTTGCCCAAGGTCACCCAGCAGACAAGTGGAGGAGCAGGGATTAGAATCCATGTAATGACCCCAGACCCATGTTCTTTTCACTAGGCCACACTGCTTTTCCTCCTCTTTGCTACCGTCATTAACATTTAATTGTGATTGAGCATTCCCTATGTTGAATACTATAGTATTCAACTATACTATATTATTCTATAAGAAGCAGCATGGCCTAGTCGAAAGACTGTGGGCTTGGGTTTCGAGGACCTGTGTTCTAATTCTGACTCTGCCACTTACCTGCTGTGTGACCTTGGGAAAATCACTTAACTTCTCTGTGCCTCAGTTCCTCATCTGTAAAATGAGGATTTAGACTGTGAGTCCCATGTGGGATAGAGACCATATCCAACCTGATTAACTCGCATCTACCCCAGTGCTTAGAGCAATGCTTGGCACATAATAAGCGCTTCTAGACTGTGAGCCCGTTGTTGGTTAGGGATTGTCTCTATTTGTTGACAAATTGTACTTTCCAAGCTCTTAGTACAGTGCTCTGCACACAGTAAGCGTTCAATAGATACGATTGAATGAATGTATGAACTTAACAAATAACATAATTATTATTAATGCCATTGTTATTATTAGGGGTTGCTAGGTAGCCAGGACTGGGAGTGAGGAACCCAGCTGACCTTTGCCACCTACATGCTAAGTGCCCCAAACCATGCCTCAGTTTCCTCACTTGTAAAATTGGGCTAAAATACCTGTTTGTTTTCCCTCCCTCTTAGACGGTGAAGTTTGTGTTGGAAGAGGACTGTGTCCGACCTTACTATCCTGGATCTACCCCACCGCTTGACGCGTGTTAAGTGCTTAATAAATCCCATCATCTGGGATTTGCTAACTCTGAATTTCACACGTGCCTTCTATTCATCACCATCAGATAGAAAGCTCCATTCTCTTCCCGGTGAATAAGCTGGTGGCCCCTTGTCAGGGCGGCCTAAAAATTCCGGCCTGTTCTGGTCAGCTGCCCTGATCTTCCCTAAGGGATACAGAGACTTGACCCTTAGAAGGCCACTCTGCAGTTGGGAGCCAAACCGTTTATTTGAATGTTTTTGTAATTAACAGTGACCCAGGGAACAGGAGGAGCAGAAAGATTGCAGCTGCCAGCTTGCTGATTGAAGTCATTAACATGTGAAAAGGGCACAAATTCAAGTTAATTATAGTGGAGTCCCCAGCTCAAGGTATGGATATTCATTTCTCATTAACGGGGTTTAGTTTCCTTCACTCCCCTGGGAATTAAGAGACCAGCTCGCTTAGACACACAGATAAAAGCCTCCCAAACCCCCCACCTCAACGCTGTTCTGGGTCTGACATATGGATTCCATTTTTCCAAATGTCTTCCTCCCTCCAAGGTGACTAGATGACGTTGATTCTATTTTTCTCCAGGCTCCATGCTATTTATTGGGCTTCACTAGACACTGGACCGAAGGTCATGGGTTCTAATCCCGGCTCCACTCTTTGTCTGCTGTGTGACCTTGGGTGAGTCACTTCACTTCTCGGTGCCTCAGTTACTTCATCTGTAAAATGGGGATTGAGACTGTGAGCCCTACATGGGACAGGGACTGTATCCAACCCGATTTGCTTGTACCCACCCCAGTGCTGAGTAGAGTGCCTGGCGGACAGTAAGCGCTTAACGAATACCACAGTTATAATTATTATACAATTCACAGAGTTCCTCTCTTTTTTTTTGATGGTATTTGTTAAATGTTTACTATGTGCCAAGCACTGTACTAAGCACTAGGGTAGATACAAGATAATCAGTCTGGACACAGTTCATGTCCTACATGAGGCTCACAGTCTTAATCTCCATGTTACAGATGAGGTAACTAAGGCCCAGAGAAGTGAAGTGACTGGCCCAAGGTCATACAGCAGACAAGTGGCAGAGCTGGGATTAGAACCCAGATCCTCTGACCCCCAGGTCTGTGCTCTTTCCACTAGGCCACACTGCTTTTCTTTCCTCCCTTTTTTATGGTATTTGTTAAGAACTTTCTGTATGTCAAACACTTTGAGCCCACTGTTGGGTAGGGACTGTCTCTATATGTTGCCAACTTGTACTTCCCAAGCGCTTAGTACAGTGCTCTGCACACAGTAAGTGCTCAATAAATACGATTGATTGATTGATGATTCTAAGCACTGTGGTAAGTACAAGTTAATTAGGTCAGACACTGTCCCTGTCCCAAATGGGGCTCACAGTCTAAGTAGGAGGGAGAACAGGTATTTAATCTCCATTTTACAGTTGAGGAAATTGAGGCACAGATTAGTTAAGTGACTTGCCCAAGGTCACACAGTAAGTAATTGTCAAAGCTGGGATTAGAACCCAGGTCCTTTGACTCCTAGGTCTATACACTTTCCACTAGGCCAGACTACTTCTCACATCCATTGTGGCCCAAAGAATAAGCCAAAAATGAGCTCATAATCTCATCGATTAATTCTCCTGCCATGTTGATAAGTGCAAATTGTCCTGTTAAGTGGGCTGTGCTAATCCTTGACTCGTGGAAATTTTATCAATTGTATTTATTCAGCACTTACTGTGTGGAGAGCACTGTACTAAGTGCTTGGAAAGTACAATTCATCAACAGAGACAATCCTTGCCCACAACGGGCTCACAGTCTAGAATGGGGAGACAGACAACAAAACGAAACAAGTAGACAGGCATCAATAGCATCAAAATTTTAGCCACAATCCTCTAGCACCTCAACAGTATTTTAAAGGTTTACTCAAACAGGTAATTTGTACCACATGAGGCTCACCGTCAAAATGGGAGGGAGTAGAAGTTAAACCCCATTTTACAGTAGAGGAAACCGAGGCCCAGAGATGTTCAGTGACTTGCACAAGGTCACATAACAGGTAAGTGAAGTACCATGACCTAGTGGATAGACTGGAAGTCAGAAGGATCTAATCCTGGTTCCACCACTTGTCTGCTGTTTGACCTTGGGCAAGTGACCTCACTTCTCTATGCCTCAGTTCCCTCATCTGTAAAATGGGGATTGAAACTGTGAGCCCCATATGGGGCAGGGACTGTGTCCAAACTGATTGACCCCATTGCTTTGAACAGTGCTTGAGGCATAGTAAGTGCTTAACAAATACCATTATTATTATTAGTGAGGCAGAACCAACATTACAATCAGCCAGTGGTATTTATTGAGTGCTTACTGTGTGCAGAGCACTGTACTAAGCACTTGGGAGAGTATGATATAAGAGATGGTACAGAAGCAGTGTTGTTCAGTGGAAAGAGCATGGGATTGGGAGTCAGAGGTCATGGATTCTAATCCTGGCTCCACCGCTTGTCAGCTGTGTGACTTTGGGCAAGTCACTTAACTTCTCTGTGCCTCAGTTACTTCATCTGTAAAATGGGGATTAAGACTGCGAGCCCTGCATGGGACAACCGGATCACCTTGTATCCACCCCAGCGCTTAGAACAGTGCTTTGCACAAAGTAAGCGCTTAGCAAATGCCATTATTATTATTATCTGGTAGACATGTTCCCTGCCCACAAGGAATTTACAGTCTAGAGGGGAAGAAGTTAGGGCCTGTAGTTCTCAGACATGTGTTCTTCCCACCGGGCTATGCTGCCTACAGGCTTGACTGTGAATCTCCTCACTTCTAGTCCTGTGCTCTTTCCAACAACTTTGATCCACTCCTCTGCCACTAACCCTCACACTGTGTCTCGTTCTCACCTGTCCCGCTGTTGACCCCTGGCCCACGTCCTACCCCAGCCTGGAGTGCCCTCCCTCCTCAAATCCGCCAAACTAGCCTCCTTCCCCCCCTTCAAAGCCCTACTGAAAGCTCACCTCCTCCAGGTGGCCTTCCCAGACTGAGTCCCCCTTTCCTCTGCTCCCCCTCCCCTCCACATCGCCCCGACTTCCTCCCTCTTCTCTACCCCCCACCCCACAGCACTTGTGTATATATGTACATATTTATAATTCTATTTATTTTTATTAATGGTGTATATGTCTATAATTCTATGTATAACGATGCTACTGATGCCTGTTTACTTGTTTTGATGTCTGTCTCCCCTCTTCTAGACTGTGAGCCCATTGTGGACAGGTATTGTCTCTGTTGCTGAATTGTACTCTTCAGAGTGCTTAGTACAGTGCTCTGCACACTGTAAGCGCTCAATAATGAATGAATGTTCACCCCAGCCTCACAGCATTTATGCAGTTATTCTTATGCTCCACTACTTTCCCCAGCTGTACCTTATTTTAGTATCTGTCTCCCTCTGTTGACTGTAATCAATTTATTGGTATCTACCAATTCCATCATATTATTCATTCAATTGTATTGAGTGCTTACTGTGTGCAGAGCACTGTACTAAGCACTTGGAAAGTACAATACAGCAATAAAGAGAGACAATCCCTGCCCACAGTGGGCTCACAGTCTAGGTGGGGAGACAGACATCAATACAAGTAAAAAGGCATCAATATTACACTTTCCCAAGAGCTTAGTAGTGTTCTGCCCACCAAAAGTGCTCAATAAGTACCACTGATTGATTGATTGCTATTGTATTGTACTCCCCCAAGTGCTTAGTACATTGGTCTGCACACACTGAGCACTTCCTAAGCACGATTGATTATTGAACTCTACTGTGTTGTACTCTCCAAAGTGATTAGTACAGTGCTGAGCTCATAGTATGCACTCTGCCCATTTTATCTGCCCATTTTATTACCCGTCTGTTTGGACAACAGATAATTATCTCCCAGAAAGGCAGTAGTCTCTTTAAAGTGAAGAATCAAATACCCAAAGAGCTGAGAAAAAAGTGGCACGGCTTAGTTGCTAAAGCACCGTCCTGGGAGCCGAAAGGACCTGGGTTCTCCGCCATTTGTCTGCTTTGTGACCCTGGGCAAGTCACTTCACTTTTCTGTACCTCAGTTATCTCATCTGTAAAATGGGGATTAAGGCTGTGAATCCCATGTGGGACAAGGACTGTGTCCAATCCGATTAACTTGCATCTACCCCTGTGCTTATAACAGTGCTTGGCACATAGTATCTGCTTAACAAGTACCATTATTATTACTATTACCTGGCACATTAGTAAGTGCTTAAAAAATAGCATTAAAAAATAAAAACAACAAAAAAAATTCCGACTGCCCCCCACTACTCTCCCCAACCCAACAGCTCTTTTTCCAATCTCCAGCTTCAGGTGAGGGGAAGCATTGATTAAGTTCACACAATACTGGAAATGGTTTCCCCAAGGCTGGAGCCTATCTGAGCTTCGATCTTTTTCCTTTTCAGGCCCTTGGAACTCACGCTGTCTGGCAATACTTCGCCGGCAATTAATTCAATGTTTTATTCATCCTAGAATTCTTTAAAGCTGCAAATCAAAATGTCACCCTGTGTACTGCTAACCACATTACCGAGCTCCTGTATTGCAAATAACTCTGCTTTTTGCATACCAAGCAGACCCTCTCTTTTCATGGAAAATGAATTTCTCCCAGTATTTATCACACTAATTGCATTCATCTTGTTGCAGACAAAATATCTTCTACTTCAGATTTACATTATGCAAAAGCCTAATCTCTGAAAGTTACTAAAGCCAAGTGAGTGATTCCCTGCCTCCCGAGACCAGGAAATGCATTGTTTGAATTGTCAATCCATATAAATTAGATTTGGGTAGGGAGAGCTTAGATACTATAAACTATCAGAGAATAATAACCCCAGAGCATGTGTGGGTCATAAATTCCCTACTTAGGAGAAAAATGGACAGCTGATTGTGCACATGTTGCTGATTTTATAACTTTGCTTCAATTAGCAGAATGAAGAAGGAGGGAGGTCTCTTTCAGGAGCACCTGTTTTCAGCTGCACGCAGTGACAAGCGTCTTGTTTTTTTATGGTATTTGTTAAGTGCTTACTATATGTCAAACATTCTTCTAAGCATTGGGGTAGATACAAGTAAATTAGGCTGGGCACAGTCCCTGTCCTACATGGGGATCACAGTCTAAGTAAGAGGGAGAACAGGAGAACTGAGGCACAGAGAAGTGAAACGACTTGCCAAAGGTCACACAACAAGCAATTGACAGAGCAGGGATTAGAACTCAGGTCCTTTGACTCCCAAGCCCATGCTCTATTCACTAGGCCATACTGCTTCATGACATCTCCCCGTGGACAGGGAATGTTTCTACCAACTCTGTTGGACTGTACTCTCCCAAGAGCTTAGTACAGTGCTCTGCACATGGTAGATACAAGATCATTAGGATGGACACAGTTTTGTCTCATATGGAGCTCACCGGCCAAGGGGGAGGAGGAACATTTCATCCCCATCTTATAGATGAGGATACCAAGGCACCAAAAAGTGAAGTGACCTGCCCAAAAGTCACACAGCAGACAATTTGTGGAGCTGGGGTTAGAATCCAGGTCCCCTGGCCCCTTAACCCATGTTCTATCCACTAAGCCACACTGCTTCCCTGCCTCCTTCTCGCCTCTCCAGTCCATTTTCTTGCTGATTGGATCATACTTATAAACTGTTCTGCACCCATTCTTCACTCTTCAAAAACCTCTAAGAGTTATTCATTCCTCTCATCAAGCAGAACTTGCTGACCACTAGTTTTAAAGCACTCCGTCAGCTTAATTCTCCCCTGAGTGTTCTTTCCCAGAGCTCAGTACAGTGCTCTACCTTTCTTCCTGCCATATTATGAATGCCCCAAGATAAAGATTCCTTTTTGGCCGTGTCTGAAGGAAGCAGGACAGGCTATTCACTCATTCATTCGATTGTATTTATTGAGCGCTTACCGTGTGCAATGCTTACTGTGTGCAAATCACTGTATTAAGTGCTTGAGAGAGTACGACAGAACAATAAACAGACATTCCCTGCCCACAACGAGCTCACAGTCTAGGGGGGGAGACAGACATTGATATGCATAAATAAATACATAAATTACAGATATGTATATATCTCTCTTCGGAGAAAGGTCTCCCAGTATCAGCTGGGAGTGGGGAGAGGTTTTTCAGGCTTTGGTAGAATGACACATTCCTTCCATCTTACGCCACAGCACTGCTTGTTGAGATGATGCAGATAAGAGACTCCTCATTCCCACCAGAAAACCAGAGAGGATGATGCACTGTGGTTTTTTTTTCTAGACCCAAATTAATGTGGTTATAAAGTTTTTGTTGTTTCTTGGATCTCGGCTCCGACTTGTCGGTGTTTGGAGATGAATACGTGTCTCGACACAATCCCCTCTTATCTAAATCCACATCTTCTGCCTTCTCCCTCCCTGTCAGGGAGTTTCGGGGGGAGCCGGGTGCCTTACGTCAGCTGTGGCCCACTTATTCAGGTCTTTTTCCATCATGAGGGGAAGCTTCTCACAACAAAGTCTAGGAGTGTGACAGCAGCAGAGTGGCAGGCATAAATGATGGCATTTGTGAGGTGCTTACTGGGTGCCAAGTGTGGGGTTGAGATACGAGATCATCTGTTTATTCCTGGTCCCTGTCCCACCCCTGGCTCAAGAGTCTAAGGGGAAAGGTAAATTCAAAGTAATGACCATTTACCAAGTTGTGAGAAACAGCGTGGTCTTGTGGGTAGAACACGAGCCTGGGAGCAAGAAGGATCTGGGTTTTAATCCCGGCTCTGCTACTTGTTTGTGATGTGATCTTGGGCAAGTCATTTCACTTTTCTGTGCCTCAGTTCCCTCATCCATAAAATGGGAATTAAGACTGTGAGCCCCATGTGGGACTTGGACTGTGTCCAAACTGATTAACTTGTATCTACTCCAGCACGTAGATAGTTCCTGGCACATAGTACGTGCTTAACAGATACCGCAATTATTATTATTATTTTTATTGCTGTGAGCCCCATGTGGGACATGGGCTGGGTCTAACCTGATTATCATCTATCTACTCCAGCACTTAGTATAGTGACTGGCACATAGTAAGTGTTTAACATATACCACTTTACTTCTGAGGGATGCAGAGGTTGAATGACTTGCCCTACTGCTGGAAAGTAGCAGAACCCAGGCCCCATGACTCCTAGGCCCTTTCTCTTTCCCCTAATAATAATAATAATAATAATAATAATAATAATAATAATAATGGCATTTATTAAGCACTTACTGTGTGCAAAGCACTGTTCTAAGTGCTGGGGAGGTTACAAGGTGATCAGGTTGTCCCAAGGGGGGCTCACAGTCTTAATCCCCATTTTGCAGGTAAAGTAACTGAGGCACAGAGAAGTTAAGTAACTTGCCCAAGGTCACACAGCTGACAATTGGAGGAGCCAGGATTTGAACCCATGACCTCTGACTCCAAAGCCCGTGCTCTTTCCACTGAGCCTTGCTGCTTCTCTAAGCCATGCTGCTTCTCTCAGCTTGGTAAAACATCAGCCATGAGATTTTCCCTTGCATAATTGCTTGCCTTTATAGCAATAACTGATTATTATCAATAAATCATATTTAATTGAGCACTTACTGTGTGTAGAACACTGAACTGAGGTTTTGGGAGAGTATACAATATAACAGAGTTGGTAGACATGTTCCCTGCCCACAATGAATCCATTGCCTAGACGGGGAAGCTGACATTAATATAAATAAATTATGGATATGTACATAAATGCTGTGGGGCTGAGGGAGAGGTGAATTGAAAGGTGCAAATTGAAGAGCAAGGGCTATGCAGAAGGGGGTGGGATTATTAGGGGATCTGTGAGATGAAGATAGAAAGTAATCAGAGTATACAGAGTATATAGTTAGTCAAGATGAGAAAACAGAGACGTGCAATGATTTTCCCAAGGTCACACAGCAGGTCATTGGCAGAACTGGGATCGGAACCAGAGACTCAATCAATCAATGGTATTTATTGAGTGCTTACTGTGTGGGGAGCACTGTATTAAGGATTTGGGACGAGTACAACACAATAGTAGACATTATCCATGCCCTGCAGAGGGGCATGTCTGTCACCCCAACCAAACTTGGGGAGACAGGCATTAAAATACATTATAGGTAGAGGAAGACTCCTGATATCTGGATCTTTCCATTAGGTCACTCTGGTTGTCTGTTTGTGTCACTTGCGTTTTCTCTAAGCTCCCTGGAACAGAGAAGCCACCATTTTCTCCCCTACAATACATTTTATGTTCTGCTCCTTACCACTGGCTTTAAAGCACTCAATCCCCTCGCCCCCTCTTATTTTACCTCACTGACTTCCTACTTCAGCCCAACCCACCTACTTCACGCCTCTAGCGCCAAACTATTCACTGTTCCTTGATCTCATCTTTCTCAACTCTGACCCTTCACTCACATCCGGTCTGAGGCCTGGAACTGCCTTCCCCTACATAACCAGTGCACAATCACTTGTCCCTCATTCAAAATATTATAAAAATCACATCTCTGAGCGGCCTTCCCTAAGCTCTCATTTCCCCTACTCCCTTTCCCTTCAGCAACACCCTTACACTTGGATTTGTACCTGTGGTTCACCGAACCCTCAACCCCACAGCACTTACGTCCATATCCATGATTTCATTTGATGTCTGTCTTCTGCTCTAGATTGCAACCTCCTTGCACTCAGGGAACAT
This sequence comes from Tachyglossus aculeatus, assembly GCF_015852505.1. Taxonomy (NCBI): domain Eukaryota; kingdom Metazoa; phylum Chordata; class Mammalia; order Monotremata; family Tachyglossidae; genus Tachyglossus; species Tachyglossus aculeatus. The sequence continues at coordinate 8,405,930 of NC_052073.1, read as the reverse complement.
GTCTACCAACTCTGTTATATTGTACTCTCCCAAGAGCCTAGGTACATTGCTCTGAACAAAGTAAGCACTCAATAAATACCATTGATTGATTGATTGATTGCTGTCGACCCACCGACAGTGAACTTCACAAGAACTCTTAGTCCAAGATATCCCATAATTAAAAAGTGTTTAGGGATAGGCCAGTTTGCTGGGTCAATACATCAGCTTATTTTTCATTCAGAAAAGTGTGTTTTTCATCTCTGTGTAATCTTCTTACAGCACACACTCTCTTTTGAGTAACGACTAATTTTGCACAATTATCTTCCCAAATGAAATCCCAGATACCTTGAGCAAGGGCTATTAGTAAGGCTATGCCTGTTTGCAGGGTTCAGCGTCCCCGACATACATACAGGAACTTTGTAAAATAATGGGCAACATTCTTTCCTAGACAAAAGTGACACCTTAAATCAGCCAGGACACATGCCTTAGGGAAAACACATCACCTAAAGGACAGAAGGATGCTTCTGGTTGGGAAATCATTGCTCCCCTTCTTGCTGCCCATTGTGGGGGAATACACCCCAGCCAATCACTCCTGGATCCGGGGCCATCACCTCACCTCCCTTCCTCTCCACTTCCCCTCTTTCTTGTCTCCCTGCCTCCCCATCTCCCAGCCTTCCCTCCTTTTGACCTCCCCACTTCCCCCTCTTCTCTCCACCTGCCTGCCTCACCACCTCATCTCCTCACCTCCCCAACTTCCTACCTTCTCACCTCCTCCTCCTCTTCTTCATTTCCTTATTTCCTCACCTCCCCACAGCCCTGCCTCATCACCTCCTCAACTTCTCACCTCTCCATTTCACACCTCCTCACCTCCGCACCTCCTCACCTCCCACCTCCCCATCTCACCTCCTCATCGACTCACCCCTCCACCTCCCTCCTCATTTCCCCACCTCCCCATCTTCCCTCCTTCCCACTAACCTAACCCCTTCTTTTTCATTTGAACCACATCAGATAGCATGAGAAAATCTCAATTTGTGCTCAAAATGAAGTCATCGTTACTGGGAATCCATTTTGTTTTAATAAAAATCCCTATCATCCAAGTGAGATTTCATCAACTCCCTTTAATTAAAAAACAAACACCAATCACACATCCCTGGAACAGACAGAATGAAGGCACATCCATAGCGGAGCTTAGTTAGAGTTTGTGACTAAAATTGCAGCTTTTACACCGGAGCTGTGAAGCACCTTTCTCAAGTTAGAACTTGCATTTGAAAACCCCAAGACTTGGATGAGACAAGGCTGCACTGAGCTTCCAGGGCCAGACAGGCGATCCCAAATTAAATCTCCATTTTGCACAACATGACTTTTTTTAAAGTGCCTGTGCTGCAAAGAAATCACATTTGCCACCCCATCCCGATGTAAACAACCTAACCTTTCCCACCAAGAGATAATTAAAGAAACAATCTAAACCTCTGCAAGGCTCTCCTGCAATTTGCTTTCAATCATTTCATCAATCAATGGCATTTATTGAGGGCTTACTATGTGCAGAGCACTATACTGAACGCTTGGGAGAGTACAGTACCACAGAATTAGCAGACGTGTTCCCTGCCCACAACGAGTTTACAGTTTAGAGGAATGAATGGTCCTCTGATGAATGGGCAAGGAAGGCTCTCTCGGTAAAGGTGACATGGACAAGAAGGAGCATTACTGTGAATGTAGGAAGGGGAGGTAAGTTGGTCTAGTGGAAAAACTATAGAACTGGTAGTTTGGAAGCCTGGGTTCTAATTCCAGCTCAGCTACTGACCCGCTGTGTGCCCTTGGGGAAGTCATTTAACTTCACCGTGTCTCCTTTTCCTCATTATTATTCTAATCATCATTATTATTCTATTTGTTAATCACTTACTATGTGTTAGACACTGTAAGGGCTGGGATAGATTCAAGTTTCCAGGTTGGACACAGTCCATGTTCCACAGCCCCATCTGTATTCATTCATTCAATCGTATTTATTGAGCGCTTACTGTGTGCAGAGCACTGTACTAAGCACTTGGGAAGTACAAGTTGGCAACATATAGAGATGGTCCCTACCCAACAGTGGGTGACACCCATTCTCTCTTCTCCTGAGACTGTGAGCCACATGTGGGAAAGTGACTGTGTCCAATCTGCTTATGAGGTAGCTACTCCAGTGCTTTGCCTTTGTGTTTGCCTCATGATAACTGCTCAACAAATAACACCGTTATTGTAATTATTACTGAATATATATGCTCCTATTAATATCATGATTTGAGGAATAAACTCAGCCGTAGTACAGAATAAACCCAATCGTGATATTAATAGATGGCACGTGATTAACAGTTAACAGATTAATGGAGCACAACAGCATTAATAACAATAACAATGATAATGATGATTATAATAATAATAGCTACAACAATAATGATAATGACAAGGCTTGCTATATGACACCCTGTCTATATAAGATGCATGAGTTGTATTTATCCTGTCAATAGTGCCAATTTCTCTGCCACACTTTGTATCTTGTAGGCACTCTATAGTATGGAAACAGCCAATCACTGAAAGCAAAGACAACCAAAGGGTGACAAGAGGGTGGAATAAGGGATGAACTTGATTCCCTTTTCCAGGCAAACAGCAACTAGAAGCTTGAGGGAATTTCCATTCATATGGAAGTCACAAGGACCTGCTTGGTACAAAGCTAATGGACCATATAAGAGGAGAAAAAATTCCCCCCAAGCCCTCCGGTGGGATTCAGTCAGGAGAATCTCCAGTGCCCAAATCTTGGGGAAAAGGCTCGTAGCTTCAAGCATCAGTAACTCTTGGACTTCTTGTGAGGAGCTTAGCTTCCTTTAAGGAGTCAATCAATTGGTGCTATTTATTGAGTGCTTACTGAGTGTAGAGCACTGTACTAAGTGCTTGTGAGAGTACAACAGAGTTGATAGGCACATTTCCTTCCCACAGTCTAGAGGGAGCTTAAGTCCAGTTGTATTATCTTTCCTTGGCTCTTTCAGCCTGTCAGCTCGGGTGGGCATTTTCTCCACCAGATGTTGTCAGTCAGTCAGTCGTTGGTATTTACTGAACACTTACTGTGTGCAGAGCACTGTACTAAATGCTTGGGAGAGTACAATGTAATAATAAATAGACACATTCCTTCCCCACAGGGAGCTTACAATCTAGAGGGGGAGACAGACATGGTTTGCGATGTCTCCCTGTCACTGCCTGACCACAGCTCACCGGGGATTTGGGATAAAGGCCACATCCCCCCCGCTCCCTTCAATGCCCCCAGCACCCCAAGGAAGCCTACTGCAGTGATCCAGCACCCCCAGATGAGTCTGGGATCCCAGAATATGCCACCACGCCCTTGTCTGCCAGTGCTCAGGGAGGGCAGAAGCTCTTGTAATGTGTCCCTGGTTAACCAAGTCGAGGGGCCCTGGGAGGAAAAACAGAGTTCCTGGAAAGTGAAGAATGAGCAATTAATCACCGAGGGTTCCATACAATTAAAGTTGAAATGGAAAGAGGGAGCTGGGGGAGAGGGAGGGAGAGGCTGGGGGGACGGGTGGAATGAGAAGAGCTGTCACAACTGTGGGATCACAGATAGAAAATTATGAGCTTTACAAAACGGCTAAATTAAATTAGCTTAAACACTTCTTGCTAGTGTGTCAGCGGCTTTGTGGGAGCTATTCTTCTCCAACGAGATGGCCCATTTATTTAACACCTGCGGAGCCTAAGCGGTGAGCACTCCGAGAGATGAGCAGGGGACAACTAGGCTTGGGGAGAAGCACCTTTAGAGGTTGAATTTCAAGTGGCTGGAGCCCGGGCCGGGGAGCCAGAAGGACCTGGGTTCAAATCCTGGCTCCTGGCTCTGGTGTGTGAACTTGGCAAGTCACTTCACTTCTCTGGTCCTCAGTTACCTCATCTGGAAAATGGGGATTAAGAGTGAGAGCCCCTTGTGGGACGGGACTGTGTCCAACCTGACTAACTTGGATCTACTCCAGTGCTCAGAACAGTCCCATAATTATTATTAAAATGATTAACAAGTGTGTATGTGAATGTAGGGGTGTACAGGGGCTGGGAGTGGGGGTTGATGGAGAGCAGGTGAGGAGGTAACCTCAGGCAACCCCTCTGGTTGGATATCCTGTGTCCCGCTGTAGGGAACAGTCAGTCACAGGAGAAGGCGGCATGTACAGATAACATCAGGACCCATCAACCCTCTGATGGCATTTGTTGAGCATGTACTGTGCCCAGAACACTGTAGAGAAGCAGCGTGGCTCAGTGGAAAGAGAACGGGCTTTGGAGTTAGAGGTCATGGGTTCAAATCCCGGCTCCGCCACTTGTCAGCTGTATGACTTTGGGCAACTCACTTAACTTCTCTGGGCCTCAGTTCCCTCATCTGTAAAATGAAGATTAAGACTGTGAGCTCCACATGGGACAACCTGATCACATTGTAACCTCCCCAGCATTTAGAATAGTGTTTTGCACATAGTAAGCGCTTAATAAATGCCATCATTATTATTATTATTACTAAACACTGGGGAGAGGACAATACAATAGAGAGTGTAGACGAGATCCCTGTCCACAAGGAGTTTACAGTATAGTGGGGGAGATAGACATTAAAATCAATTGCAAATGGGAGAAGAGATGAGTATAAGGATACTGATGTTGAGCATTATGAGCAAAAGGTTCATTCATTCATTCAGTTGTATTTACTGAGCACTTACCGTATGCAGAGTACTGTACTAAACACTTGGAAAGTACAATTCAACAATGAAGAGAGACAATCTCTGTCCACACTGGGCTTACAGTCTAGAAGGGGGGAGACATTCATTCATTCATTCAGTTGTATTTACTGAGCGCTTACTGTGTGCAGAGCATTGTATTAAGTGCTTGGAAAGTACAATTCGGCAACAAATAGAGACAATCCCTACCCTACAATGGGCTCACAGTCTAGAAGTGGGGAGACAGACAACAAAACAAAACAAAACAAAACAAGTAGACAGGCATCAATAGCATTAATATAAATAAATAGAATTTTAGATACATACATGTCATTAATAAAATAAATAGAATAATAAATATGTACATATATATGCAAGTGCTGTGGGGACTACAGCTCCAGATCCTGAGCTAAGGAGGGTCTTGGCCCCTGAAAAATCAACCCATAATTATTTTCACAAATATGTAATGTATGATCTATGATTTGGGTAGTACAAATCCATTTCACCAGCATATCTTATTAAAATAACTTTCTGATTGTAATTATCATAGGTACAGTAAGTGCTCAATAAATACGATTGAATAAATGAATGAATTCATGTACCATTTCCTAGACTAAAATGTGGCTGTGAAATGGCCTTATGCTAATCAAAAAGCAAGTTTAAGTATAGCATTAATAGTGTCGATGCCAGGAGTGTAATAATTTTGTTTTGAATTAGGAAGAAGCAGGAACTCCACAAATAATAATGATGGCATTTATTAAGAGCTTACTATATGCCAAGCACTGTTGCCAAACACCAACAGCCCTCGTTCCTCATGGGAAGCTAACCTGGCCCTAAGTTACTCTTGTTTCTTTCACCACATCTTTGACTCCTCTCTTCCTTTCACCTCTCTCCCATCCAGTCTACCTCTAACTCCTGCTGGTTTTTCCTCCACAGATTCTGGAGTCTGCCCTCTCTGATCGACGTTTACAGCCTCCTCCCTTGTCGATAGTCCTCTCTGTAGCAGGCTCCTCATGTAGCCCCCTTGCCTCCCGCCTCTCCCCTCTTCTGTCTTTCCTATACCCTGCTGCTTGCATTATCTTCCTGAATCTACCTTCAGAAGCAAAAGCTGCATGGTTTAGTGAAAAAAGCATGGGCCTGGGAGTTGGAGGAGCTGAGTTCTAATCCCAGCTTTGCCATTTACTTTCTGCATGACCTTGGGCAAGTCACTTCTTTGGGACTCAGTTTCCTCATTTGTAAAATGGGGATTAAATCCAACTCCTTCTTATTTAGACAATGACCCCACATACAGGACAGGGACTGTGTGTCCCACTCGCTATCCTTTATCTACCCCAGAGGTTAGTTTGTTACATGGACCATAATAAGTGATTAATTGATACCATAATTATTATTATTATTAGGAAGACATCGCTATGCTTCTCCAAGGCAAGCAGTCTGCCTGCATCAATCAGAAACTCCTGACCACTGGGATCTAAACTCTCCAGCAGCTGTCTCCCCTCAAATGCCTGCTCTCTTCTCCTGTTCTTCCCAAAACACACTCCACACTACTCTTTACCTTCCCATCTTTCCAGAGACTCTCCCATTGCTGACCTATGGGGCATGCCTTACTTCCTGCACGGACCTCCCTCTCCTCCCAAATCCACCTTGCATCTTTTTGATTTTGGTGTTCACCGCTGATGACCCATATTTTATTACCTTTCGTTTGTCCAGGGTGAGAAGCAGTGTGGCGTAGTGGATAGTCTGTGAGCCTGGGAGTCAGAAGGTCATGGATTCTAATCATGGCTCTGACAGCTGTCTGCTGTGTGACCTTGAGCAAGTCACTTCACTTCCTCTCTGCCTCAGTTACCTCATCTGTAAAATGGGTAATGAGAACGTGAGCCCCATGTGGGACAGGGACAGTGTCCAACCTGATTTTCTTGTATCCACCCCCGAGCTTAGTACAGTGCTTGGCACATAGTAAGTGTATAACAAATACCATAGTTGTTATTAGTAGTAGTAGTGAGAATGTGGTGGCTGGAACCTGGGAAAATAATTCTCCTTACTGAACCATCCAAATGTCCAGACATGTCAGACTCCTCTTCAAGAGAAATAATCAATCAATCAATCAATCATATTTATTGAGCACTTACTGTGTGCAGAGCACTGTACTAAGTGCTTGGGAAGTACAAGTTGGCAACATATAGAGACAGTCTCTACCCAACAGTGGGCTCACAGTCTGATAAACTCCCTCTAGACTGGAAGCTTGTTGTGGGCAGGGAATATGCCTACCAACTCTGTTATATGGTTATATTGTGCTCTCCAAAGCATTTACTATAGTGCTCTGCACACAGTAAGCACTCAATAAGAGCACTCACGAGAAGCAGCACGTTCTAGTGGATGGCGCATGGGCCAGGGGTTGGAAGGACCTGAGTTCTAGTCCCAGTTCTGCCATTTGTCTGCTGTGTGCCCTTGGGTGAGTCACTTCACTTTTCCCTCATTTGTAAAATGGGGATCAAGACTGTGAGCCCCTTGTAGGACAGGGACTGTGTCCAACCTGATCATCTTGTATCTACCCCAGTGCTTAGAACAGCGCCTGGTAGATGGTCAGTACTTAAAAACACCATGAAAAAAATAAATATAGTTGATTGACTGATTCCTCCAGATAGCATCCTGGTCATATCAGACCATTTGGCTGGCTGTTCAGGTCAGATAATGAGTACTAGGTACAGTGCTCTGCACACAGTAAGCGCTCAAGAAATTCGATTGAATGAATGAATGGTAAGGGCAGGGATAGTGTCTACCCACTCAATCAATCAATCAATATCAGTTTTTGAGTGCTTACTGTGTGCAGAGCACTGTACTAAACACTTTGGAGAGTACAACAGAGTTGGTAGACATGTTCCCTGCCCTCAGGGAGCTTACAATCTAATACAATTCTACAGTATTATACTATCCCAACCACTCAGTGCTCTGCACCCTGTAAATGCTCAATAAATACCATGGGCTGATTGCTCAGATGTGCTCTGCACAGCACAAGCACTCAATATGTACAATGAATTGATTGATTACCCACTGGTTAGGTGGGTCTGCTTGGTTCTCTTCATTGAGCACCATTGAGGAAATCGCTGTGGTAAGCACTGGATTGCAAGCCCAATGGAATCTCCACACCCCCGTCCATCTTTTTAGTGTCCTTTGTGGGCACCAAATACAGAGAGGAGAGAAAATGGGGGCTGTGTCCTCTCTGGTACTAAATCTGTTTTCCTTATTAACCTTTCCCCAGCGAGGCGAGACAGCTGATAAACGGACTTTCAGTTCTTCGAAGCATAGAAAACCTTTCAGTCTCAACCGGGGTGGAAAAAAAAATTGAGCAGAACATTTCTGCAAATTCCTGCATTTCAGAAGAGGCTGCCCACTTCCCAAGGTACCGGAAATCCCGCGCGACACATTCCGTCCGCTGTTGGGAAGATGAGGGTGAGCTCTTCAGAGCTCAGGGCTGCCGGGGACTGAGGAGTGTGTGTGCCGGTGGAATTCTACAGTCGTGTTTCTCGGTTTTTTGTGGTGTGTCTTCTCGGTTCTGAGCATCTGTCATTGAAGTTTTATGTCTCTAATCTTGTCCTGCCTTTCCCACTCAAAAGTGTCAGTTACTGCTCCTTTGCAGCTCGCTTCAGTGTTCAATTCAGCCTGCAATAATAATGATAATAATAATAATAATAATAATAATAATAACTGCAGTATTGGTTAAGCGCTTACTGTGTGCCAGGCACTGTACTAAGCACTGGGGTGGATACAAGCAAATCGGGTTGGACACAGCCCCCGTCCCACACGGGGCTCCCAGTTTCAATCACCATTTTACAGATGAAGTAATTGGGGCACAGAGAAGTGAAGTGACTTGCCCAAAGTCAAACAGCAAAGTGGCGGAGCCAGGATTAGAACCCACGACCTTTTGACTCCCAGGCCCGTGGCATGCCACCTGGAATCAATCAATCAATCAATCAGTCGTATTTATTGAGCGCTTACTGTGTGCAGAGCACTGCCCTAAGCGCTTGGGAAGTACAAGTTGGCAACATATAGAGACAGTCCCTACCCAACAGTGGGCTCACAGTCTAAAAGGGGGAGACGGAGAACAAAACCAAACATACTAACAAAATAAAACAAATAGAATAGATATGTACAAGTAAAATAAATAAATAGAGTGATAAATATGTACAAACATATATACATATATACAGGTGCTGTGGGGAAGGGAAGGAGGTAAGATGGGGGAGATGGAGAGGGGGACGAGGGGGAGAGGAAGGAAGGGGCTCAGTCTGGGAAGGCCTCCTGGAGGAGGTGAGCTCTCAGTAGGGCCTTGAAGGGAGGAAGAGAGCTAGCTTGGCAGATGGGCAGAGGGAGGGCAAACCAGGCCCGGGGGATGACAGCTTGGGTTCTGTTTACTTTGAGCTTGTTACGAGGAGAGAGCTTCTCTTCTAATTTTGTTGTGCTGTTCTCTCCCAAGAGCTTAGTATAGTGTTCTGCACATAGTAAGCGCTTAACAACTGTCATTGATTGATTGATTGATTGCTGACCAATTGATTGTCAGATGAGCTGATGTGTGGGGAAGGACAACTCGTTGTAGGCAGGGAATGTGTCTGTTTATTGTTCTATTGTACTCTCCCCAATGCTTAGTACAGTGTTCTGTACAGAGTAAGCGCTCAATAAATTTCTAGACTCCTCCTCCTCCAGGAGGCCTTCCCAGACTGAACCCCCTCCTGCCTCTTCCCCTCATCCCCCTCTCCATCCCCTCGTCTTACCTCCTTCCTTTCCCCACAGCACCTGTATATATGTATATATGTTTGCACATATTTCTCTATTTATTTATTTATTTATTTATTTATTTATTTATTTATTTATTTATTTATTTTACTTGTACATATCTATTCTATTTATTTTACTTTGTTATTATGTTGGTTTTGTTCTCTGTCTCCCCCTTCTAGACTATGAGCCCACTGTTGGGTAGGGACTGTCTCTATGTGTTGCCAACTTGTACTTCCCAAGCACTTAGTACAGTGCTCTGCACACAGTAAGTGCTCAATAAATACGATTGATTGATTGATTGATAGATAGACTGTGAGCCTGTTGTTGGGTAGGGATCGTCTCTATATGTTGATGATTTGTACTTCCCAAGCTCTTAGTACAGTGCTCAGCACACAGTAAGCGCTCAATAAATACGATTGAATGAATGAATACAATTGAATGAATGCATGAATGACCAGGGAACCCCCGAGCTTGTGACTAGTTTTATGGATAGTGAGTCAGCTTGGCCTCGTTGAAAGAGCACAGACTCGAGAGTCAGAGGACCTGGGTTCTAATCCTGACCCTGCCACTTCCCTGCTGTGTCACCTTGGACAACTCACTTCTCTTTGTCACACCTCAATTTCTTCATCTTTAAAATGGGGATAAAATACCTGCTCTTCTTCCATCTTAGGGTGTGATCTCCACATGGGACAAGGACTGTGTCCATTGTGCTTATCCTATACCCGGGCACTTAGTACAGTGCTTGGAACTTAATAAGCATTGAACAAACTATCACATTTATTATTGCTGTTATTATCAAAGAGTTTGATTTCTCTGCAGAAATCCATGGGGTCCCATAAAACCAGTCCCTGCCCCCTTCTGGGGAAGATAAATGTCCTAGAATAAAGCCATAATGCTGCTGGTCTTAGTGAATTGAGCATAGGCTTGGGAGTCAGAACGTCATGGGTTCTAATTCTGGCTCTGCCACTCATCTATTGTGTGATCATGAGCAAGTCACTTTACTTTTCTGGGCCTCAGTTCCCCCATCTGTAAAATGGGGATTAAGATTGTGAGCCTGATGTGGGACAGGGATTGTAACCAACCCAATTATCTTTTATCTACCCCAGCGCTTAGAACAGTGCCTGGCACATAGAAAGCACTTAACAAATCCCATAATCAGTATTATTAATTATTTTTCCATTTTAAATTAAATTCACGCTTGACCACATTCAGGTCCAGCCTAACTCCTCACTGGTTTGGGGACTGGGATCCCATAGAGATCGCATAGCTGAGCTAAAGCCTAGTTGGACATCAAGTCTACATTTGTTTTTCATAATAATAATAATAATAATAATAATAATAATGGCATTTTTTAAGTGCTTACTATGTGCAAAACACTGTTCTAAGCACTGGGGGGGATACAAGGTGATCAGGTTGTCCCAAGTGGGGCTCACAGTCTTAATCCCCATTTTACAGATGAGGGAACTGAGGCTCAGAGAAACTGACTTTCCCAAGGTCATACAGCAGGCATGTGGTGGAGCGGGGATTCGAACCCATGACCCCTGACTCTTTTCCCTGAGCCACGCTGCTTCTCATCACCATTACTAGCTCTGTCTACCCCATTAGACTGTAACCTCTTTGTGGGCAGGGAAAATGTCACTTGTTTTGCACTTCTCAAATGCTAAGTACAGTGTATTGCACTGAGTAGACATGTAGTGATAGTAGTGGTGGTAATAATAGTAATAATAGTAGTAGTAGCAATAATAGAAGTAGTAGTAGAAGCAACGTGGCTTAGTGGAAAGAGCACGGGCCTGGGAGTTAGAGGTCGTGGGTTCTAATCCCCGCTCCACCACTTGTCAGCTGTGTGACTTTGGGCAAGTCACTTAACTTCTCTGTGCCTCAGTTCCCTCATCGGTAAAATGGGGATTAAGACTGTGAGCCCCACGTGGGACCACCTGATAGCCTTGTATCTATCCCAGTGTTTAGAACAGTACTTGGCACATAATAAGCGCTTAATAAATATCATTATTATTAGTAGTAGTAGTAGAGGAGGAGGAGGGCAACTAGTAAGAGGAGGAGTAATGGAGTAATAGGAGTGGTAGAAGTAGAAGTCCTCTAGACTGTAAGCTTGTTGTGGGCAGGGAAGTGCCCACCATCTCTGTTATAGTGTACTTTCCCAAGTGCTTCGTCCAGGGCTCAGCACACAGTAAGCACTCAATAAATACGATTGATTTGAAGTAGGAGGAGGAGCAAGAAGAAGAAGAGTAGTAGCCGCAGCAGCAGCAGTAGTAGCAGAGAAGCAGCATGGCCTAGTGGAAAGAGCACGGGCCTGGGGTCAGAGGACCTGGGTTCTAATCCCAGTTCTACCGGTTGCTTGCTATATGACCTTGGGCAAGTCACTTAGTTTCTAGATGCTTCGGTTTCCTCAACTTCTAAAATGTAGATTAAATCCTACTCCCTCCAATTTAGATTGTGAGCTCCATGTGGGACAGGGACTGTGTCCAACCTGAGAAACTTGTATCTACCCTGGCTCTTAGAACAGTGCTTGACACATAGTACCATAAAGAACCCCTAAATGTTGACAATTAGTGTGGTCAAAAGAAAGAGCAGTTTACATATTTTTATATGTGTAATAATAGTAATAATAATGATGGCATTTGTTAAGCACTTACTATGTGCAAAGCACTGTTCTAAGTGCTGGGGGGGATACAAGGTGATCAGGTTGTCCCAGGCGGGGCTCACAGTCTTAATCCCCATTTTACAGATGAGGTAACTGAAGCTCAGAGAAGTTAAGTGACTTGCTCAAGGTTACACAGCAGACATGTGGCGGAGCTGGGATTCAAACCCACAACCTCTGTCTCCAAAGCCCGTGCTCTTTCCACTGAGCCATGCTGCTTCTCTAAGAAAGTGTACTAAGGAAGGAATAAATTCTCCTCCTGCTCCTCTTCCTTTTTCTTTCTCTTCCTCCTCTTCCTCCTTCTCTTCCTCCCCATTATTTCCTCCTCCTTAACTTTGTCCTCTATTCCTCCTCCTCTTCCTCCCCCTTCTTCTCCTTTTCTCTCTACTCTTCTTCAAAATCCACTGTAGCCCCAGGGCCCGAGTTAAGCAGCTGAGCACATGTGATTGGGTTGACAGGGGTGGATGGGTGGGTAAACTGCAGTTTATTACTTGTTTTGTGAACTTGGGCAAGTCATTTCACTTCTCTGGGCCCCAGTTACCTCATCTATAAAACGAGGATTGAAACTGGGAACCCCACGTAGGACAAGGGCTGTGTTGAGCCCCATTTGCTCATCTCTACCCTAGTGCTTAGTACAGTGCCTGGCAAATGGTAAGCACTTAACAAATACCTTAATAAATAAATAACCCTTTCCCGGGCTTTCCTTCAGAGCTGGTGGCAGCAGTCCAGGTACACAGCAAAGATGGAGGCCGAGCCTCCAATCTTCCCACCCCGTCTGTACTTCAATCTTGATGTGTTGAGCTCCACTCTTCCCAGCTGCAGGGATAAAGAAAGCAGAAATCTTCTAGGCATTCCCCGATCCCTTTTCATCCCACCACTGCTCTGGGCTAAGTACTTTAATTCCTTGTCCATCCAGGATGGCTTTATGGGAAAACTCAAAATTGGAAATTGAAGCTTGGAGGCCATAAACAAAGAGATTAGTAGAATGAGCTCTGGGAGTTTGTCAGCAGGATGGGGGCGGCGGGGAGTCGTGGGATGTGGGGGAACAATACAATATAAAAAGGGGCTGGGGAATCCTGTGGAATCATAAATCTCTTGCCGACCAAACTTTAGACTCCAGAAGAGACGAGAGCAGGGACGGATCTCTGCCAGATGTCGAAGGGGATTCTCAGAAACACTTTAGCCCAGGAACCGTGTGCAGAAAGTCTGTTTTTCAGTGACCAGAGAAGCTGGAGCAGTTTTAATAGCAGATTTTCCAGACGGGAGGAGACCTCTCTGACCTGCTCCTGGGAATACCAACCTCTGACTTGGGAAACTCTTGGGCCTGAGTCAGACCCCTCCAAATCAAGGCCATATCTGCCTCCTGCATCTCCCCTCCGTCCTCTGGGTTTTCTGGTCCCTGCAGCCCTCTGGACGGTACTGGGGAGAATAATCTTTGGAGCCATGACTTGTGCCTCCCATTTCCTCTTCTGCACATGCCCTCTTCCTTTCATTCATTCATTCATTCAGTTGTATTTATTGAGCGCTTACTGTTTACTTGGGAAGTACAAGTTGGCAACATAATAGAGATGGTCCCTACGCAACAGCAGGTTCACAGTCTAGAAGGGGGAGACAGACAACAAAACAAAACATATTAACAAAATAAAATAAATAGAATAAATATGTACAAGTAAAACAAATAGAGTAATAAATATTTACAAACATATTTCCTTCCCCCGACTTCCCAGCCACCACTCAGCTTCTGGGAACAAGAGATGAAGGTGCTTGCAGAAACCATGGGGCTGCCTCTTTGGCATCTCACATGAGGTGGGAAGGTCAAGACTTCAAAGGTTCCATCCCACCCACAGAAGAACCTTTTGAGGGACCCAGTAGGGTCTTGCTTTCATCTGGGGTTGGGGAGGGGACCCACAGCTATGGCAGTGATGGTCTGGTCTGGCCCAGTGGCAGGGAAATGGAGAAGTAGAGACACTGATCAGTATCTTCCTCCTCTTCCTCTTTTTCCCAGCTGCAGCAGCCACTACTATCATCATGTGAAGTGTCCGGCCTTTTTCAGGGTGGTGATCCCATTGTTTTCTGGTCATGTTGGATTACTGCAGAACATTAACAGAGGCTTCTGGGTAAATGCTGCACGTGTGTGTGTGTGTGTGTGTGTGTGTGTGTGTGTGTGTGTGTTATTTGTTAAGCGCTTTCTATTTGTCAAACACTGTTCTAAGTGCTGGGGTAGATACAAGGTAATTAGGTTTTGTGTATGTTTGTCACCTTGTTCATTCATTCATTCAATCGTATTTATTGAGCACTTATTGTGTGCAGAGCACTGTACTAAGCACTTGGGAAGTACAAGTTGGCAACATATAGAGACGGTCCCTACCCAACAACGGGCTGACAGTCTAGAAGGGGGAGACAGACAACAAAACAAAACATGTGGACAGGTGTCAAGTCATCAGAACAAATAGAATTAAAGCTACGTTGTGGTCACTTCACCCATTTTGAATTCCCTATACTATTATGGGGAATTTCCCATGCCTCTAGACTGCAAGCTCTATTTTTTTTAATGGTATTTGTTAAGCATTTACTATGTGTCAGGCACTGTTCTAAGCGCTGGGGTAGATATAAGCTAATCAGCTGGACACAGTCCATGTCCCTCAGGGGGCTCAGAGTTTTAATCCACATTTTGCAGATGTGGTAACTGAAGCTCAGAGAAGTGAAGTGATTTGCCCAAGGTCACACAGCAGACAGGTGGCAGAGCCGGAACTAGGATCTAGGTCCTTCAGACTCCCAGGCCTGGGCTCTAGCCACTAGGCTAGGCTGCTTCTCACTGTGGGCAGGAAACTCTATTATATTATACTCTCCCCAGAGATTAGTTCAGTGCTCTGCACACAGTAAATGTTCAATAAATATCCCTGACTCATATTAATAATATGTGTTGATATTCATAATTAATATAACAATGCAATTATTATATTAATAATAGTTGTGGTATTTGTTAAGCACTTCCTATATGCCAAGGGCTCTACTAAGCTTTGGGGATAAATAAAAGACAATAAGATTAATCACATTCCCTGTCCCACAAGGGGCTCCAACTCTAAGGGGAAGAGAGAACAGGTGTTGAATCTCCACTGTGCAGATGAGAAAACTTGGACACAGAGAAGTCACTTGACTTGCCCAAGGTCAAATAGCAGGCAAGTGGCAGAACTGGAATTGGAACCCAGGTCTCCTGACCTTCAGTCCTGTGCTCTGTTTACTAGGCCATGATTTCTCAGGCATCCTGCTCTCCTCGGGGCAGGGGCAGGATTTCCAACCTCCAAAGGAAGTACAACCTGTGGCAGGAATCCCATTTGCCCCCTCCTCACCCCACCTTGGCCTGACCATGCTCATTGGCTTCCCATAGCCCAGTCTAGCCGGCAGCCCTGTTTGTGTCATCCGACATCCCTCACCCCCACTGCTTGGTTGGTTGGTTCTTTTTCGGGGGAGTTTATTTTATTCTACATTCTCATGTCTGTTCCACATTAAGCATGCCCTCCCTCACCATTTGGTTTGTGTTAGGCACTTAAAAGGGGCAAGCCGTGTTTACAGTGTAGTTGAGGAGTGAGAAATGGAATCAACTAAAATGGAATTATTCTGTCATTCTTCAGGGGCACAGCTGTAAACACTTTTCAGCCAGGAGTAATCCAAATTCTTCTCAGCTGCTGGGGGAGCTGCCAGTGATCCAGTACTGGCCAGTGGAAAAGGCCAAGTCTGGCTATTTTTTAAGGTGGGAGGGGGACAGGATCACCTCTCCACCCCCTACATGTCATCTTGGGTCTACTGACTCATGTTCTTTCACCATCCTACTTGATGAGAAGATGCTGCAGTTGAATTTGATCAGAGACCAAAATGCCTCGTGGGAAGGCTAATGAGGTCCTCAGCCTACCTCTCCTTGCTACTCTCTTACTACAGCTCAGCCCACACACTTCGTTTCTTCATTGCTACCTCGATCTCATCTATCTTGCCGCCAACCCCTTGCCCGCGTCCTGCCTCATCTGTAAAATGGGGATGAAGATTGTGAGCCCTATGAGAGACAGGGACTGTGTCCAACCCAATTATCTTGTAACGACCCTAGTGCTTAGAACGGTGCCTGATACACAGTGAGCACTTGACAGATACCATAATTATTATTTTTATTATGGGGCTCAGAGCCTAAAAGGGAAGAACAAGGATTGGATCCCCATTTTACAGATGAGGAAACAGCCAGAGAAGTGAAATGACTTGCCCAGAGTCACACAGCAGGAAAGTAGCAGAACAGGGATTGGAACCCAGGATCACTTTCTTCACGGCCCATGCTCTGTCTGCTAGGCCTTCAGCCCCTCAATCAAGCAATCATTCAGTGATATTTATTGAGCTCTTATTGTATGCAGAGCACTGTACTAATAGCTTGGGAGAGTACAGTACAACAGAGTTGGTAGACACAAATAGTCTAGACTGTGAGCTCAATGTGGGCAGGGATTGTCTCTATTGCCATATTGTACTTTCTGAGCATTTAGTACAGTGCTGTGCACATGGTAAGCACTCAATAAATATGATTGAATGAATAGAATGAATGAATAGATCCCTGCCCACAATGAGTTTACAGTCTAGAAGGAACAAGTTAGTATTGTTGACAAACCATGATTGGCCAGTTTAAATCCCCTCATTTTCCCACTGCCTCCATCTCCAAATCACCCTACTCTTCATTCCACTTATGGAAAAAAAATGGGGGCGAGTGTCTACTCCATGCTCAGGGATACCTGATTCAGCATATAGGAGAAGGAGAAGTCCTGAGGGAGAATTTGAGGTGCCACTGAAATGAAGGTAACTGGAATGAGTTAATGATAATAAGGACTCTGCAAACATACTCGACTGAGTAGAAGGTTAATGGAGTCACTCATCTTGCTTGAGGATTCAAACTCTTCAGGCGTCCTTTTGCTAGGTAATCAATCAATCATTCAGTAGCATTTATTGAGTGCCTAACTGAGCCCAGCTCGTGGGAGAGCACCATAGTCATGACCCTGATAATCTGCTTCTTGCGGGTAACAATGTTCCCACACTTCCAAGGGACCAAATACCTAGTAAGTAGCTGGAAGAGAAGCAGCATGTCCTAGTGGATAGAGCACAGGCCTGGGAGTTGGAGGACCCAGGTTCTAATCCCAGCTCTGCCACTTGTCTGCTGTGTGACCTTGGGCAAGTCACTTTACTTTTCTGTGCTTCAGTTGTCTCATATGTAAAATGGGCATTAAAACCATGAATCCGATGTAGGACAGGGACTGTGTCCAACCTGATTAGTTTGTATCTACCCCAGTGTTTAGTACAGTGCCTGGCGCATAGTAAGTGCTTAACAAATGTCATTGAAAAAAATAAAGAAAGGCATCATGGGACTGCCAGGTTGGTCCTCCACTCAATCAATAAATTATTTGTATTTATGAGTGTTTACTCTGTGCAGAGCACTGTACTAAGCACTTGGGGGAATACAATATAACAGAATTGGTAGATATGTTCCTTGTCCACATGAAGGTTACAGCCTAGAAAGGGACCCTGCCCATAGTTGAGGGCATAAAGGAAGCTGGGCTTAATTGCTGCCTAATTACACCCAAATTGTTCTGTTCTTTCTTTCGATTGAAGGATTTGAGCACAAGTCTGCTTCAGATCAGATCTTTACAAATATTGCTTCAACATCCTCCGTGGCTATTTCTCATAAGTCAATACCTGTCACAAGAGAAATGAACAAAACCTTCTTCAGGGAAAGCATTCTCCATTAAAAAATCTTTTCTGTTTTGAGTTTTTTTAATGGTATTTGTTAAGTGCTTACTAGGTGCCAGGCACTCTGTAAGTGCTGGGGTAGATTACAGCTGATTAGGTAAGACACAGTCCATCTCCCACATCAGGCTCACAGTCTTAACCCCATTTTGCAGAGGAGGTACCTGACTTACAGGGAAGTGAAGTGACTTGCCCACGGTCACACAGAGGCAAGTGGCAGAGCTGGGATTAGAACCCAGGTCCTCTGACTTCCAGATCTGTGTTCTTTCCATTAGGCCAGGCTGTTTTCCAAGGTTCAACTCTTAGTGATTTTAGAAAAAGATGCATCATGGAATATTCCATCAATCAATCAATTGTATTTATTGAGCGCTCACTGTGTGCAGAGGACTGTACTAAGCGCTTGGGAAGTACAAGCTGGCAACATAAGACCCATCCAGACCTTTCCCTGAAACAAGAATAATGCGAGTGGGGCATCACGGGATGTTCCAGCCAGCTTTCCTAAGTAGACACATGCAATGAATAATCATTTGGTTTTCCAAGTTACTAAGGACAAGATGGCCCCAAATGAAGAGGAGTAATTAAATACATTTTAATGTGCATACAGGCAGATAGAAATCAGAAACGTGATGCTATCGCTGAGGAGACTGCATTCCTCAGTAGGGAGCTAATGTGAAAAGCTGCTTCTACTGTGTCTTGCTTTAGTCAATTAGTCCAATGTCTTTAGCCTCTGTGTTCTCTGATTTAAATTTGATTTCTTCAGAGAGAAAAATCCACAACATCTGCTTTATTATTATTATTATTGTGGTATTTGATAGGTACTCATTATGTGTTAAGTACTTTTCTAAGCACTGGGGTAGATACAACTTAAACTGGTTGGACACAGTCCCTATGCCACATGGGGTTTACAGTCTAAGTAGGAGGGAGAATCGGTATTGAATCCTCCTTTTACAGTGGAGGAAACTGAAGCACAGAGAAGTGAAGTAACTTGCTCAAGGTCTCACAGAGCTAGCTTTCTAAACTAGATCCAAAGAGGCACGTGATCCCCTGAAACTCCACAGTTCATGTGTTTATGGAGAGGAGGCTGGAGAGAGAAAGGGAAGGCAAACCTGAGGACTGAGATCTTTCAGTATGGTGTCATTCCTTCCTTCCCGAATGAGGATGGTAAAGAAATACCGGGGGGATATAACTCAGGATGTTACATTTCTCTGATTGCTTGTTGCTGCTTTCTATTCTCACAGAGGAGCATCTACGAGGTTGGAAACCGAGGCTTTGGAAGGCAGGGCACACTGGCTTCTGTGGGATTGTGTGAATATACTTGTGATTGTGGAGTGTTTGAATGTGTGAGTGTGGGTGGGACTCTAGACCGTAAGCTCACTGTGGGCAGGGAGTGTGTCTGTTTATTGTTATAATGTACTCTATGTAGTGCTTAGTCCCCTCTTAGGGTCGCACCTGGAGGGTTTCCAGGACTCTACCAGTCTTGGCTACAGGAGGGAGAGTCAAGCAGAGACCTACTCATTCTATTCCTAGTTGGGCAGTGGAAGTGGAAGGCCATCTGCTACAAGTCAAAACTCACCCATGCTGGGCAGCAGTGGCATGGGTGTGAGTTGAGGGAGGAGATTCAAGTTTACTGTGTGGAAGGAGGAAATGGTAAACCACTTTCAGATTTTTACCAAGAAAACTCTGTGGATACACAACCAGAACTATTGCAGATGGAGAGCAGAGCATTCTGGGAGAGATGTGTCTGTGATATTGCTATGGGTCCGAAACGACTTGATGGCATAACAGTGCTTTGCACATAGTAAGCGCTTAATAAATGCCATCATTATTATTATAAGACAAGTGCTTAGTACTGCTCTGCTCACAATAAGTGCTCAATAAATGCGATTGACTGAGTGCATGAACGCAAGACTGCATGTGTGTAGGTGAAGTATGTGAATGTGCCTATGTACGTGCACATGGGAGTGTGTTTGAATGCATGTGTGCATATGGGAGTGTGTGAACATGTGTGGGCATGTGGGAGGGCATGTGGAGTTTGTGAACATGTCGGGGCTTGGGGGAGTGTGTCAACTTACGGATGTGTGCATGTGCATTTTGAAGGGGTGAACATGTGTGCATGTGGGAGCGTGTAAGCGCACGTGGAGGGCGTGAACGCACATGTGCATGCGGAATGGGTGAATGTGCAGGCGTGGGGGGGAATGGCTGAACATGTGTGTACACATGTGAGTGCATGTGGCAGTCCAGTGTCTAGGCTGGACCTGACCTCTATGCTAACACTGGCCATCTTGTCTCTGTTAATCTGGGTACATTGGCTAAATACATATTCCATCCCCGAATTACATTTTTGGCTTCAGCTCTTCCTTCAGCATCAACATATTAGCTCCCTAATGTTTATTTAACAGCTTGAAGACTCTGTAGGTGTAAAGTTGGAATTTGGCCAAGCAAAATTTTCTGTTTCTTCCTGAACATAAACAGTGGCTTTGAAGTGCTCCGGGTTTTTTGAATGAACAAATGAACTTGTTTATGTAAAATATCTAGCGAAAATTTCCACTGCACTTCAAGCATAATTGCCGTTTGTTTGCAGCCGGTCTAGTACATCAGGATGATTGTTTTAGCAGGCTAAGATGCCATCGTCAATCCGATTGCTTAATTACCACTCTCAAAACAGCGTTTTTTCGAAGGCATGGTGGCAGGTTTGGGGAAGATGTGAGGTTTGGGGGAGATGTGCTCTCTGCGATGATCAATTTCACATTACTGATCTTTAATGCCAGATATTCGTTGCCAGTATGCTAAAAAGGGAAAAGAAGTCGATGCTAAAGTCATTTGTTGTGTACAGGCCAAGCTTTGCTTGAGCCATCTGTATAATGGGGGATATTGATCTAAAGGGGTTTCGACCACAGAGGCTCTGCATCGTTTATAAATTCACACCGTCCTCTCTTATTCAGTGGCTCCACTGCTTGATGTTACAGGTTCTGTTTAACCCAGTGGCGAGCATTATTTTAACCTTAGCTGATGACTGAGGAAGTAGTTTACCCAGTGGAAAAAGTATAGGCTCAGAAGTCAGAGGACCTGGGTTCTGTGTGACCTTGGGCAAGGCACTTAACTTCTCTATGCTTCAGTTACCTCATATGCAAAATGGGGATTCAATATCTGCTTTCCCTGTGAGCCCCATGTGGGATCTGATTATCTTGTCTCTATCCTGTTACAGTGCTTGACACATAGTAAGCACTTAATAAATACCACAATTATTATTAATTATTAATCCTGATGTGAGAGGCAAATAGATGGGCTCAGAGATCTCTGCCAAGCAGGGCCAGGAGCAAGGCCAAGACACTCTCCCTCTTCATCTTTTTTTTAAACTGGTATTTTTTAAGTGTTTACTTTGTTCCAAGCACTGTACTTAATAAGCACTGAGGTAGATACAAGATAAGCAGGTTGGACACAGTCCCTGCCCCACATGGGGCTCACAGTCTTTATCCCCATTTTACAGATGAGGTAACTGAGGTCCAGAGAAGTGAACAGACTTGCCCAAGGTCACACAGCAGACAAATGTCAGAGCCTGGATTAGAAACCCAGGTCCTCTGATTCTCAGGACCGGGCTCTATCCTCTAGATTAGGTTGTTTCTCTTGTATCATCAGGATGGGATGGGAGGTGAAAGCTACCCTGGACAGTGAGCAACTTCATAAACAGTGTTTTTGACCAAGGGGCCTGTGCATTTTATTGCCCGAGGGAAAAAGAGAGAATGCTTTGTCTCAGACAGGATGCTTTGTCTTAGCCCAGTGTTGCCATTTCCCCTCAGACCCATTTCACAGGTTGCCAAGGAGACCCTGACCTTCAGAAAGCCTTTCTGGGATGGAGATCAGAGTTTATCCTGTGGCACAAACCCTGGTGAAGCTGGACTACAGCTGCCTCACAAGTGAAATGAACCAACACTCCTGCTTGGCTGTGAGGGCAGGGTGGAAGTTCGGAAGCAGGGAAAGGAGAGAGAGTCTTCCACGGGGAGCATGAAACATCAGAGAGCTAAAGCCTTCAAGAAGGGTAGGAAAGAAGGAGGCAGGTGATGAGAAAGGACCCATGGAGCTCTGAGGGATTGAAGAGGAGAACAGAACTAGGAGTGACCTCTCCAGGGGCTCTCTCTGGAGCCAATCAACAGAGGAGACGCATGCCCAAAATGCCCACACTCTCTTAGTGAGGACCATGCCCTTTCTCTGCTCCCGTTCTCTCTTTTCCCTTAGAGCGGATTCTCCAGAAGAGCCATTCTCACCTCAAAGGGGGCTTGGTTTGTCATGGCAACCACTTCTTGTACTTGAGCTTTCCTTCCCAGAAATCAGCATTCTCCCCGATTGACCTTTGGGGGGAGAATCCAGCCTCAGCCATGTCTCAGTGCCTGTTGGACTTCATGCCCTCACCCCCACCCGCCCACCAAAAGGAAGCCTCCCAGATGCCAACATCCAGAAGTTGCCAACTTGTACTTCCCAAGCGCTTAGTACAGTGCTCTGCACACAGTAAGCGCTCAATAAATACGATTGATGATGATGATGGCCTCCTGAACCGTGAGCACCACAAAATGGCACCCTGTCCTCCGAGGCCCCTCACCTCAGCCGAGGGCGCTGCCTCAGTCCGTCAGGCCTGCCAGGTGGATCGGAGTCTGGGGATGGGACAGAATGTGCCATCTTGCCCTGCTATTGAGGGTCAGACTGAGGTCTGGAAACTCAGTTCAAATCCCAGGCCCAGGCAGCCTTCTCTTTATTGGCAATGATCTTTACCGTCCTCTCCAAATGGCCTCTCATCCCTCACTTGCTCCCTGAGAACGTCCTGTTTTACAAGCCTACTTCTGGCTTAGACCTTCCCTGTAATGTTGGAAGGCCATCACAGGCAGCCTTAGAGAGGGACCTTTGACCCCTTCCAGGCAGCCTGAGGAGAGTGGGACGGGCCAGTGGGCTTGACAGATGTTATGGCATCCTGTCCCTCTTGTCGTGGAGCCCCATCAGATGCTTGCTTAGTTGAGGGGCAGCAGGACCTACTTGGAAAAGCACGGAACTGAAAGTCAGAATGCCTGGGTTCTAATCCCTGCCCAACTACCTGCTGACTGTGTGACCTTGGGCAAGTCTTTTAACTTCTCTGTGCTTCAATTTCCTTCTCTGTAAAATGGGGATCAAATACCTATTCTCCCTCTGATTTAAACTGGCAACCCCATGTGGGACAGAGACTATGTCTGACCTAATGATCTTGCATCTACCCCAGGGCTTAGTACAGTGCTTGGCACATAGTAAATGCTTAACCATTCTGTGCCTCAGCTTCCTTGTCTGTAAAATGGGGATTCACTAACTGTTTTGTCTCTCTCCTCTGATAGCGAACCCCTTAGACAGTGAGTCCAGATAGGGCGATGTCTGACCTGATTATCAATCAATCATTCAATTGTATTTATTGAATGCTTACTGTGTGCAGGGCTCTGTACTAAGCACTTGGGAGTGTACAATGTAACAACATAATAGACACATTCCCTGCCCACAGCAAGCTCCAACATTTAGTACTGTGCTTGGCACATAGTAAGCGCTTAACAAATATAACAATTTTTATTCAGGGAGCACTTGTGTGTTGTGAAGAGTTTTAGTCAGTCAGTTGCATTTGTCAGTCAATTGTATTTATTGAGCACTTACAGCAAAGGGGATCGAGAAGCAGCCTTGAACCAAAATGCTAACTGTCAGTCAATACATCAATCGGTCAGTCAGTCGTATTAATTGAGTGCTTCCTGTGTGCAGAGCACTGTACTAAGCACATGGGAGAGCACGACAGAACAGCAGATGGTGTTGGTCAATGTTTGCAGATGGCCGGACTTAGGACCTGGGTTTCCTGACTCCCTGTCTCATGTTGCCTTTCCTAATAAATTGGAAGATGGTCAGAAAAGGGGTGGAAGGAGAAGAAGAGAAACTTGGGCTTGTAGAAGCCGCAAAATGGATTAAGAAAATTGAAGTCTTAATTGAGGTGTTCTGTTAATTCTTTAAAAATTAGTTTTATGTAAAGGAACTAATGCATAGATATAAATATATAAGTATATCTACACATATGCACACACATAAAATTACATATAAATGTGAGTGATAGGTAACTATAGATATATAACCCATATAGGGATATAAATTCATTTCTCTGGCTCATTGCTTTTTGGGTGAAATGTATTTTTATATACATTCCAGTTGATAAATATGTATAGTTCTATATTTCATCCCTATCTGTACATAGCTGTAACAGATACTTCATCTTCATATATACGTACATTCATATATATGCATATAAACACACACACACACACAAACAAACCCCAAAAATAGAAGAATCTTTATCCCCATGGAAATTTCTCTGTGCAGGGGTAAACATGAATTATTCCAACAACCCGAAACGCCAATATCATCCACGGAGCCTGTTCCATTCATCAGCCTAAATGGTCGATCTGTGTGGAATGCCTCTGAACCCTGCTCGTTTTATGGGATGGAATAACTGCTTAGCTCTCCCCTTCTGGATTTGCTCCATCCAAATATTTGCTTTTAAATGGGTTAATTGTTGCCCCCCCCCGACCACAGTGAAGCTGGCACTGGAGGGACATTCGGTGAATCTCACCGCACATTTTCCCGGGGAAACAAGCCATTTATCATAGCGAGAAACTGGGCCGATTTGAGAAGAGGCATTAATGTCTTGCCAGCACCAGGTCAAGCTCCCAGCCTGCCAAGGGGACCTGTATATTCCCAGCCCTCAGGTCTCTGGTTATGTTAAGAGCTCAGCCTACAAGAAACCGATTGCCACTGGGATCCGGAAATACGTTGTCGGGTCCTGGGGCCTGGTTCTAGAAAAGAAAATAAATGATGGTATTTGTTAAGCCCTTACTACATGTCAAACACTGTTTTAAGTGCTGGGGTAGAGCCAAGCTAATCAGGTTGGACGCAGTCCCTGTCCCACATGGGGCTGGCTCACCGTCTTAATCTTCATTTTAGATGAGGGAACTGAGGCACAGATAAGTGAAGCAACAGCTGACATATGGTGGAGTCAGGATTAGAACCCAGGTTCTCTGACTCCAACGCTTGTGCTCTGTCCATCAGGCCGCGCTGCTTCCTGGGTTGACTCCGCCCCCAGCTTGACCTCGGCCAAGCCAATTTAGAAGCAGTGTGGCGTAGTGGATAGAGCCGGCGCTGGGGGTCAAAAGGACCTGGGTTCTAATCCTGGCTCTTCCACTTGTCTGCTGTGTGACCTCAGATGAGTCATTTACCTCAGTGACCTCAGCTGTAAAATGGGGATTAAGACCGTGAGTCCCACGTGGGACTTGGACTAGGTCCAACTTGATTAGCAGGTCCAACTTGAGAAGCAGCGTGGCTTGTTGGAAAAAGAGCCCGGGCTTTGGAGTCAGAGGTCATGGGTTCAAATCCCGGCTCCGCCAATTGTCAGCTGTGTGACTTTGGGCAAGTCGCTTAACTTCTCTGTGCCTCAGTTCCCTCATCTGTAAAATGGGGATGAAGACTGTGAGCCCCCTGTGGGACAATCTTATCACCTTGTAACCTCCCCAGTGCTTAGAACAGTGCTTTGCACATAGTAAGTGCTTAATAAATGCCATCATCATCATCATCATTAGCTTGTAATCTACCCCAGGGCCTAGAATAGTGACTGGCACATGGTAAGTGATTAACAAATACCGTTAAAAAAAAATCAGTCTTTGTGTCAGCAATTGTTCATGGAGCCCCCAAAGGGTGCAGAGCCCTGGCTAAGGTATCTTAAGTGTACGTGAAGAAAAGGTGTAGTCCCTGACCTCAATGAGCTTTCAGTCTAATAGGAAGACAATGCAGATAGCACTGCAACCATGCGAAACCTAGGTATATTCAATGCTGGGATTTGAAAAGCAGCGTGACCTTGTGGAAAGAACACAGACCTTTGAGTCCAAGGATCTGTGCTCTATTCCCAGCTCTGCCACTTGCCTGCTGTGTGACTTTGGGCAAGTCACTTCACTTCTCGGGGTCTTAGTTTCCTTATCTGAGAAAAGGAGGATATGATACCTGCTCTCCACCCTCTTTAGACGATAAGCCCCATATAGGACAGGGATTGGGGTTCCAGCCTGATGATCTAGGTCCTTCTGACTCCAAGGCCTATGCTTATTCAACAGGCCACGCTAATATCTCCTCCAGCACTTAGTACAGTGCCTCGCCAATAGTAAGTGCTGAATGAATACCATAAACAAAAACAGAAACAAAAAATAAAAACAGAAACAAAAAAAACCTATTGTGTTCTGGGGTTTGGGAAGGAGTCCTGATGGGGTTTGGCTTCCAATGATTTGATTCTCTAGGAGGATGTATTTTCCATCCATCAGGCAGGGAACGTGTCTGCTAATTCTGTTGCGCTGTGCTCTCCCAAGAGCTTAGTACAGTGCTCTGCACATAGTAAGCGCTTGATAAATACTATTGATTGATTGATTAATCAATCACTGTGTCACCCTTGTCAACTATGCATGCTGAGGTGCCTGGGCTGCAAGAGCCAGTCATTATTATTTTCAACTCTGCCAAGCCTCTGGATGCCATCTGTGACTCTCACACTGCACATCTTCCTCCAACCATCCATCAACCTCCCATGTCCCTGGCATTTTCCAGCTCTGGAAAGCGCCCAAACAGTAGGTCAAGGCTGGATTTCTCCTGGGACTCCTTGACTTCATCCACAGATTCACGGTGGACAGCTTGTCTCTCTGCTCACCTTGTAACCTCCCCAGCACTTAGAACAGTGCTTTGCACATAGTAAGAGCTTAATAAATGCCATTATTATTATCACTGGTTCCCAGCACACCGTGGTGGGAGGAAGTTGGGGGTGGTGTTGGAAGGGTGGACCTCACATCCAACCCTTTAGCACCAGGTCTTAAAGGAAACCCATCTGGAAAGGATTAGAGATTCTTGGGGACAATAGAGCCATTCGCTTGCTTCGTTTTGATGGCTCCCCACAATCTGGGAGAGATGGACCAGGCGTCAGTCCAAGTCAACTTACTCTCCCCTTCTTCCAGTCTAGTGCCTGAGAACTTGTGAGTCTATAATATGTTGATTATTTTTGCCCTTGTGGTTTCCCTTTCCTCTCTGGTAGTGGTGAAGCGAAGGGAAAGTGTAAAGAAAAATGATATTGGAGAAAGGCTGACAAATGCTGGCATTGGCTTTTTCCTCTCTTTATTTTCCTCTTCCTTTCTTTTTTTAATGGTATTTGTTAAGCGCTCCTGTGTGTCAGGTACTGCACTACGCTCTGGGGTCAGTATAAGCTAAACAGGTTGGACACAAGTCCATGTCCCACATGTGGGCTTACACTTTTAATCTCAATTTTACAAATGAGACAACTGAGGCACAGAGAAATGAAGTGAATTGCTCAAGGTCACACAGCAGAGAAGTGGTGGAGCTGGAACTAGAACCCGAGGTCCTTCTGACACCCACTGTTCCAGGCCACTTTATAATAATAATAATAATAATAATAGCATTTATTAAGCACTTACTATGTGCAAAGCACTGCTCTAAGTGCTGGGGAGGTTACAAGGTGATCAGGTTGTCCCACGGGGGGCTCACAGTCTTAATCCCCATTTTACAGATGAGGTAACTGAGGCACAGAGAAGTGAAGTGACTTGCCCAAAGTCACACAGCTGACAAGTGGCAGAGCCGGGATTTGAACCCATGACCTCTGACTCCAAAGCCCGGGCTCTATCCACTGAGCCACACTGCTTCTCTATTGTTTCTCTTTCCTCTTTTTAGCCATAACTCCTTATTCCCACGATTCTCCATCTCTTCCCAGCCATCTTTTCTGCAGATAGTGGTCTCCTGCTTCATTTCCCTCTCCTCTCTCTCCTTCACCAGCACATCAATGTTCTCCTGGGCAGAGGTCTTGGGTTCTAATTCTGGCCCTTGCCTGCCGTGTGAACTCAGGCAAGTCACCTCACTTCTTTGGGCCTCAGTTTCCACCTCAGTAAAACGGGGATTCAATGCTACATCTTTCCCTGCCTTTAGTCTGTGAGCCAGAGACTGTTGCTGACCCAATTATCTTGTATCTACCCTTGTACTTAGTGCAGTGTTTGTCACATAATAATCGCTTAACCAATGCTACAGTCATTATTAATATTAGGCATCCGGACCCAGGATTTAGTGACTACTTGGAATAAGATATCCTTGAATGATTGATTGAATGATGGGTGGATAAAAATGAACCCACCCTACCCAATAGCCTTTTCAGGACTACCTCCCCAGTGAGCTTCTTGGCATTTCTCTGGTTTACTTAGTCCAATGAGGTAAACCACCTCGTATTCTTATGTGGCTTCTCATTTCCACCAGAGAGGGTGTTCTGGAATCTAAAAACAGCTCCAAGTACAGAATTAATCAAATTATCATAGTTATTGAGGGTTTTATGTGTGCTTGGCACACAGTAAGCACTTAACAAATATCATCATTATTATAGAGCACTATACTTCAGCGCTTGGGAGAGTACAATGTAATGGAGTTGGTAGACTCGTGGCTCAGAGGAAAGAGCATGGGGAGTCAGAGGTCATGGGTTCTAATCCCGGCTCCACCACTTGTCAGCTGTGTGACCTTGGGCAAGTCACTTAACTTCTTTGAGCCTCAGTTACCTCATCTGTAAAATGGGAATTAAGACTGTGAGCCCCACGTGGGACAACCTGATCACCTTGTATCCCCCCCAGCGCTTAGAACAGTGCTCAGCACATAGTAAGCGCTTAACAAATACTAACATTATTATTATTATTAGACATGTTTCCTGCCCACAGTGAGCTTACAGTCTAAAAAACTGGAGGTGAGATTTTTGTCCTACCCCTTGACTACATCTGTAGCTCTTCTTTGGTCAAGTCTGTTAGATCCATGGAGCCTCAGTTTACTTACCTTTAAAAATGGACTTAATGTTTTCAACGGGCTGTTCAGAAGGGGAATGCTCGTTGAGGTTATGGAATTGATAGTGACAGTTTCTGGCTGAAGAACCACTAAGGATGCCTTTATCATCATCAGCAGCAGCATCACATTTATTAAGCACTTACTATGTATCGATCACTGTGTTAATCAATCAATCAATCGTATTTATTGAGTGCTTACTATGTGCAGAGCACTGTACTAAGCGCTTATGTGTTAAGCGTCGTCTCCTCTTCTATCTACTTATGGGCAGGGAACATGTCTGCTAATTCTCTCTCTTCAGCGCTTAGTACAGTGCTTTGCACACTAAGAGCTCAATAAATACCATTGATTGATTCTAACTAAGGTGATGATCCCCATGTGGGACAAGGACTGTGTCCAACCTGATTATTTTGTTTCTATCCCTGTGCTTAGAACAGTGTTTGGCAGCAAGTACGTGCTTAACAAATATCATTAAAAAAGAGAGAAAGAAAAGATCTTTAATCTCCATTTTACAGATGAGGGAACTGGAGCACAGAGAAGACTTGCCCAAAGCCACAGAGCAAACAAGTGGCAGAGCTGGAATTAGAAACTGGGTTTTCCCTGGGTTCTTTCCATCTCTAGACTGTAAACACATTGTGGGTAGGGACTGTATCTGCCAAGTCTCTGGTCTTCTACTCTCCCAAGCATTTACAGTACTCTGCACATAGTAAGAGCTCCACAAATACCATCAATAATGATTAGTAAATGGGCCCAAAGCCACATCATGTAGTGGAAAGAGCGTTGGCCCAGGAGTCAAAAGGTCATGGGTTTTAATCCTGGCTCAGCCACTTGTCTGCTGTGGGACCTTGGACAAGTCACTTCACTTTTTGGTGCCTCAGTTTCCTCATCTGTAAAATGAAGATTTGAGACTGTGAGCCCTATGTGGAACAGGAACTATGTCCAACATGATTCACTTGTATCCACCCCAGTACTTAGTACTCAGTTCTTGACACATAAGAAGCACTTAACAAATACCATAATTATTATTATTATTACTATTATTATTATTATTATTATTATTGCTACTATTAAGCCAAGGGACAGGCCATTCACTCACTCAATTGTATTTATTGAGCGCTTACTGTGTGCAGAGCATTCCCAGAGGCCATGAGGGAGCTTGGAAAGTGAGCACTTCCACTGAAATGAATCCATCAGTGGTATTTATTGAGCACTTACTGTATGCAGAGCACTGTACTAAGAGCTTGGGAGAGGATGATATAACAGAGATAATAACAATAATAATAATTATAGTATTTGTTAAGCACTATGTGCCAGGCACTGTACTAAGCACTGGGGTGAATATAAGCAAACTGGGTTGCACACAGTCCCTGTCCCACATGGGGCTCAGTCTCGATCCCCATTTTACAGATGAGGTAAATGCGGCCCAGAGAAGTGAAGTGACTTGTCCAAGGTCACACAGCAGACAAGTGGCAGAGCCAGGATTAGAACCCATGACCTTCTGACTCCCAGGCCTGTGGTCCGTCCACTTTACCAGAGATGGTAGACATGTTCCCTGCCCAGGAAGAGAATAACCTCTGCCTTCTTTCTGAAGGTTTCAGTCGATTGCTCTGAATGCTGCAGTAAATAAAGAAGCTAGGGCATTAATGTCTCCATGGCTTTATCTCTCCATCTGTCTTTTTCATCATCACTGTCTCTGCCTCTCTGAGCCTCCATTGTTTTTGTCTGCCTAGGCCCTTTTGCCTCTCTGTCTCCTTATCTCTCTCCTCCTATGTTCATCAGGTGCAGATCTCCAGAGTACGGAAGAAGGAAAACAAATGGACTTAGGCGTCAGGAAGAAATTTTTGATGAGAACGGTTGTCAGGGCTGGAATAGAGGTTGTAGGCTCTCGTCTCAAGATTAATTTGTCAAGATTTAAGTACGTTACTCGGAGGTGGGGGAATCAACCAATGGACCCCATAGCCCTTATTCTCCCCTTTTCCAACTCTCATTCATTCAGCGACAACGAGCTCACTCCAAAACCCCACACTCACAGCCTGTGTTATCGGCTCTCCCAAACTCGCCTCTGTTTCTTTCTTCTCTCTGGAAACCGTTTTCAAAATAACAGGGTTTGTTTGGGTGCAAATGTAATTAATACTAATTCAGTAAACACCTTATGTCACAAATTGTAATAACCCTTTTGCGGTGATAGGATACAGATGGCTTCTGTATGCCAAACATTTATGAATCATTTTCCAGCAGCATATGGCCACAGGCGCAAGAGAGACTTTGATTTAGGGGGAGGTACTTCCCCAAATAGGCTGGTCTGGGCTCTCTGGCTGAGAATCTCATTTTCATCAGTATCTCCTGTTCAGAGGGTCCAAGGTGGATACTTCCTTGCGTCTGAGAGGCTGTGGGAAGAACAGTGTGAGGGTGATTGTTAAGAGAAGCAGCATGGCCTAGTGTTTAGAACCTGGTCCTGGGAGTCAGAAGGACCTGTTTCTAATCCTGGCTTTGCCACTTGTCAGCTGTGTGACCTTGGGCCAGTCACTTAACTTCCCTGTGCCTCGGTTAGTTCATCTGTAAAGTGAAGATTAAGACCGTGAGTCCCACGTGGGACAGGGACTGGGTTAACCGTATTTATCGCCACCTGAATTTTTAGTACAGTGCTTGGCACCATAGTAAATGCTTAACAAATACCACAATTACTATTATGAGAGGCGGAATCAGGAATAAGGCTTCTGTGACCTGAGTGTTGGAATTTCTGGCACTCTAGTCCCATCTGCCCAGGGCAGGGTATGCCTTTTTTTAAAAAAAAAAATGAATTTGTTAAAGCGCTTACTATGTGCCAGGCACCATACTAAACACTGGGGTGTGTACAAGCTAATTAGGTTGAACACAGGCCATGTCCCACATGTGGCTTACTCTCCATTTTATAAGTGAAGTAACTGAGGCACAGAAAAGTTAGGTGATTTGCCCAAGGCCACATAGCAGACAACTGAAAGAGTGAGAAATAGAACCCAGGTCCTCTGACTCTCAGGCCGGTGCTCTTTCCACTGGGCCACGCTGCTTCTCACTAAAGCCTGGTTCCCTTCAAATCCCCTAAAATCACTCTTCCCTTTCCACATCCACCCTCACAATGAATGAATGAATCAATCAGTGGCATTTATTGAATGAGTGCAAAGCACGGTTCCAAGCATTTTGGAGAGTGCAATACAACAGAGTTGGTAGACATGATCCCTTCCCACAACGAGCTTACAATTTAGAAGGGGAGACAGAGATTAATATAAATAAATAAATCACGGATATGTACATCAGTGTTTTAAGGCAGAGGGTGGGGTGAATGCTATGTACCCAAAGGGCACAGAAACAAGGGCAAATGAAAAACCACCTCCAAAAATGGAAGACATTCATCAATATGTACTCAGGGCCTACTGTGTGCAGAACACTGTACTGGACGTTAGGGAGAGTACCATACCAGCACTACTGTGAGGAATTCTCTCTGCCCTTGAGGAATTTACAATCTTAACTCTGGAGAGCTTAAGGGAGCTACCCCATTTTCCACAGGGTTTTCCACAGAGTTTCCACCATGCCGATGACTAAAAGCATCGCAAAATTTCCAACTTCCCCAAGCACTGAAAGTCAATCCAGGAACTGTGACCTTGTAAATTTCTTCCTGAATCCTAAGTGGTCCCTGGTGAATGACACATTCAAATAATCATAATTATAATTGCAGTATTTGTTGAGTGCTTACTATGTATTAGGCACTGTACTGAGCACTGGCATAGATACCAGCTAATTAGGTTGGACACAGTCCATATCTCACATGGGCCTCTCAGTCTTACTCCCCATCTTACATACGTAGTACCTGAGGCACAGAGAAGGAACTTGCCCAAGGTCACACAGGTCTTCCAGGGTGGATGTGCCATGCTCTTTTTTAAACTGGCAAAGATGATGCTAGACAGCCTAGAGAACATTTCGCTCCCCCACCCCAGACAGGGGTGTCCAGAGAGGTCCAGTAGGAACCAAGAAAACGAGTCTGCCTGTTGCTGGATTGTGGATGATTTCCAGGAGTCGGGTCTGCTGCAATTCATTTCAGATCTTAAATATTTTATGAAGAGAAAGCTTCTCCTTTCTCTGACAGAGATTAAAATGGGAGGCTTTTCTGAAGATGCTTCAGTTCGTGCTGGTGCATAACTGAAAGGAAAGCAAGATGAATGGGTGAGAGGCCAAGCTCCCAGTGAGAAGAACCCTCACTCTGTGTGTTTAAGATGATGGTATTATCTATCATCTTGGGCTCTTAGGAGATGATGCTTGTCCTTATGACTCTCCCAGGGGGAAAAGTGCAGTGATCAATCAGTCAATCAATCAATGAGAAGCAGTGTGGCCTAGTGGATTGAGAAGCAGCGTGGCTCAGTAGGAAAGAGCCCGGGCTTTGGAGTCAGAGGTCATGGTTTCAAATCCCTGCTCCGCCAATTGTCAGCTGTATGACTTTGGGCAAGTCACTTAATTTCTCTGTGCCTCAGTTACCTCATTTGTAAAATGGGGATTGAGACTGTGAGCCTCACGAGGGACAACCTGATAATCTTGTAACCTCCCCAGCACTTAGAACAGTGCTTTGCACATATTAAGCGCTTAATAAATGCCATCATTATTATTGTTATTACAGCCCTGGGAGTCAGAAGAACCTGGGTTCTAATCCTGGCTTGGCCACTTGTCTGCTTGGGCCAGACACTTCACTTCTCTGTGCCTCAGTTCCCTCATTTGGGAAATGGGGATTAAGATTGGGAGCCCCATGTGGGACGGGAACTCTGTCCAATCCAATTTTCTTGTATCCACCCAGAGTTTAGTATGGTGCATGGCCCATAGTAAGTTATTAACAAATTCCACAGTTGTAATTATTGTTATTAATAATGGTATTTATTGACAATTTACTGTGTGCGGAACACTGTACTGAATGCTTAGAAGAGTATACTACAACAGAGTTGGTAGCCAAGTTCCCTGCCCACAACAAACTTACAATCTACATCAGGGAGCAGAGTTGCTGCTCTGCCATTTTCCGGCCTTCTCATGCCGCTGCAGACGGTTATTTTCCACAGCGTCCTCACTTCACCCTGAAGTTTCCTCAGGATCGGCTTCATTAGCAGAGGTTTCTGTCAGCTCCCTGGAGCTGTGACCGGCAACACTAGCCCTGGGTGAAAACAAGATGTCAGTTGATCTAAACACTCTCCAGTCACAGGGATGTGTGAGCCTGACTCCATTTGAAGAAAATCAAAGCCCTTCTGGGTCTAAAGCAAAGCCAGTCATTTCCCTGAAGCAGTGTGATTTTGGAGTCCCGGGCTTGAGAGTCAGAGGTCATGGGTTCAAATTCCGGCTCCACCAATTGTCAGCTGTGTGACTTTGGGCAAGTCGCTTAACTTCTCTGGGCCTCAGTTACCTCATCTGCAAAATGGGGATTAAGACTGTGGGCCCCCTGTGGGACAACCTGATCATCGTGTAACCTCCCCAGTGCTTAGAACAGTGCTTTGCACAAAGTAAGCGCTTAGTAAATGCCATTATTATTATTATTATTATTGTTATGTAAGTGGGGACTCAGGATGAGAAGGAGATGCAGTTTCTTGACCCCCCATCTCTTTTGAGCGCATCCATAATAGGTATCTCCAAGTAAGGAAGACACTTGGTCTTCTTAGGCAGGGAAAGCTGCTTTGATGATTTGGAACTCAGAGTTCCTTATTAGTGATAATATCAATAAAAATGGTATTTATTAAGTACTTACTATGTGTCAGGGATTGTTTAAAGTACCAGGGGCGATGTATGATAATCAGGTTGGTCAGAGTTCTTGTCCCACATGGGACTCACAGTCTAAGTAGAAGGGAGACTAGGTATTGAACCCCCATTTACAGATGAGAAAACTGAGGCAAAGAGAAGTTAAGTGATTTGTCCAAGGCCATATACAGCAAGTAAGTGGCAGAGCCAGGATGAAAATTCAGGCCCTCTGACTCCCAAGCTCAGGCTCTTTCCACTAGGCCATGCTGCTCTCTGGACTGTAAGCTTGCTGTGGTCAGGGAATGTTTCTGTTACATTGTTATATTGTGCTCTTCCAAATGCTTATTCCCCCCTCAAGGTTGCACCTGAAGAGTTTCCAGTTCTCTCCCAGTGTCGACTACGGGAGGGAGAGTCAAGCAGAGGTCTATTCATTCCATTCCTAGCCTGGGCAGTGGCTAGCGAGTGGTGGGTGATCTGCTACAAGTCAAACCTCCCCTGTGCTAGGCAGCAGCCATCCGGGAGAGAGTAGAGAGTGCAGACTCAAGTTGACTGCATGGGAGGAGGCAATTGTAAACCACTTTCAGATTTTTACCAGGAAAAATCTATGGATACACTACCAGAACGATTTCAGATAGAGGTGGGGCATTCTGGAAGCGATGTGTCCATGGCGTCGCTACGAGTCGGAGACAACTTGACAGCATAAGACAGGTAAAGCTTAGTATGGTGCTCTGCACACAGTAAGCTCTCAATAAGTACGCTTGATTGATCACCATGGTATTTGTTAATCAATCAATGGTATCTATTGAGAGCTTACTGTGTGCAGAGCACTGTACTAAGCTCTTGGGAGACTGCAACAGAATTAACAGACATATTCCCTGCCAGTAACGAGTTTACAGTCTAGCGACTGTTAAACACTATGTGCTAAGTGCTAAGTAGATGCCACATAATCAGGTCAGACTCAGATTCTGTTCCTCATGATGTCTACAGTCTATAACTGGAAACCAGTTGGCTCTAATAGTCTCTTCCGGTCTATGATGAGAGCACTCCAGACATTAGTACCGTTCCCTACACGCAGTAAGCATTCAATAAATATGATTGAATGAATGAATAAATGCTGATTTCCTGGCAGTGCCTGCCATCGAAGCAGGGGTGGATCTGTAGAGGCAAAGAGCGTCGTGGAGACCGCTTCACTTCTCCATTGCCAACCTACTCACCATAACTCGATCTGACGTATCTTGCCGCTGACCCCTCACCCAAGTCTTGCCTCTAGCCCGGAACTCCCTTCCTCTCCAAATCCCGTCGACGATCACTCTCCCCACCTTCAAAGCTTTATTACAGTCACATCTCCTCCAAGAAGGCTTTCCTGACTAAGCCCTCATTTCCTCTCCTCCCACTCCCTTTTGCATCACTATTGTACTTGGACTTGGACCCTATATTCACCCCATCCTCAGTTCCACAGGACTCACATATATCCATAATTTATTTATATTAATGTATGCCTCTGCCTTTGTCAATCAATTAATAGTATTTATTGAGCTCTTACTATGAGCTGGGCACTGTTCTAAGTGCTTGGGAGAGTAAGATACTATAAACTGTAAGCTTCTTATGGGCAAGGAACACATCTACAGACTGTTATATTTTACTCCCAAATAGTAAAGTGCTCTGCATACAGTAATCACTAAATAAATATGATTGATCCATTGATAGATTGATAGTATTTCTGCTTCTAGAGCCAGTAGGCACTCTGGGAGTTAAAGAGGAAGAAAAAGATAGTGTCTCTGCCCTTGCATACTGTTTGAATAAAACTCAGGGGAGTCAGAATGACCTCGGTTTTAATTCCTGCTCCTCCACTTGTCCACTGTGTGACCTTGGGCCAGTCACTTCACTTCTCTGGGCCTCAGTTCCCCCATCTGTAAATGGGGATTAAGGTTGTGATCCCCATGTGGGACAGGGACTGTGCCCAAACTGATTAGCTTGCATTTACCCCAGTGCTTAGTACGGTGCCTGGCACATATTAAGCATTTGACTAATTCCATAAAAAAAAGAAATGCCAATGAAAGAGTCTCCTAAGCAGCATCCAGATGGCAGGAACATCTAGATATGTCTTGGTCACAGAGAAAGTCAAATGCAGGGCACTGAGGTGATGGAAGTTATAAGGGACCCAGGTGGGTTTAATCAGAAAAGCCATTGCCCCCTCTCTTTTTTATGGTCTTTGTTAAGTGCTCACTATGTGTCACGCACTGTTCTAAGCTCTGGGGTAGATATACTCAGGTCAGACATAGTCGCTGTCTCACATGGGGCCCACAGTATCAGTAGCGGGGAGAACAGGTATTGGATCCCCATTTAACAGTTGAGGAAACCTAGGCATAGAGAAGTTAAGTGACTTATCCAAGGTCACTTATCCAAGCAGTCCAGTGGCAGAGTCGGCATTAAAACACAGGACCGCTGACTCTCAGGCCCCTGTTCTTTCCACTCTCTTGGTTCTGGAGCCCCTCTTTCATCCTTTTTTTTTCTCTTTTTTTTCCTGGCCTTACAGTTTCCAAACTGACTCAAACTCTGGAATAGTTTTGTGACTCATTTGGGAGCAGCTGGAAGGACTGAGTCTACCCAATGAGAAGTGATCCCCAGAAATGCACTCCAAGCTTTTGTGGGATGTGTCAAAACAAGTCCACTGCCATGTTCATTATTTTCACTTTCCAAGATCTCCCTTTCTCCCTCCACCTTTGCCTCTCTCTCTCTTTCTTTATCTCTGTCCCTATGTCCCTGTCTCTGCCTCCATTTCTCTACTGCTTCCTGTTTTTATTTCTGTCTGCTTCTATTTCTCTGCCATTCTGTTTTTATCTCATTTTGCTTCTGCTTGTGATTAAGTCCCCTCTGTCTTTATCTCATTCTGTCTCTCTGATTCTTCTCCTCGCTCTCTCTGTTTCATGTATTTCTGTCTCCATTTCTCTCTCTCCCCTTCATCCTCACTCTTTTTGCCCTTGCTGTCATTATTCATGTCTGATTCTAGCATTTAAGTTCAGGCATTAAGTAACAACCGTTCTCCCTCTCCCTGCTACAGCCCCCGAGTAGAAAATGAGCCAGAACATACTATATCTGATACCAATTATTCTGTGATACTATTGAAAGTGGTTTCCTCTTCCTCTTTTCTTTTGATGGAACAGGTTCATCCCATAGACTTCAACAGCCACAGTCATTAGTCTTTTTCCAGACAATATCCCCAGCCGATCACATTTTCATGGGAGAGAACAATAGAAAGAAACAATCCCCTCGTGTCCCCAAATCTATGGTTAAGTGATATAAATATGTACCCTTTGAGCAATGGAACATTCCCCTATTTAAGGGGAACCCTCCCGCCCACAAAGGAATCCAACTTCAAACTCTAATGATCCAGTACTGAGACCCTTCGCACGAGGATAGTGTCTGACCTGATTATCCTGTAGATATAGTAGATACTCCAGTGCTTGGTACAGTGTTTTGCACATAAGCACTTCACAAATACCACAACTTTTTGTTCGTTTCCTCACCTGTAAAATGGGGACTCAAATACCTCGTCTTCCTCCTCCTTAGATTGTGAGCCCCATGTGGGACAGGGACTGTGTTCAACCCGATTATCTCATATCTGACCCAATACTTATTTGTTAAGCACTTCTATTTATTTATCTTGATGCCTGCTTACTTGTTTTGATGCCTGTCTCCCCTGCCTTCTAGACTGTAAGCTGGGTGTGGGCAGGGATTGTCTCTCTCTATTGCTGAATTGTACTTTTCAAGCTCTTAGTAGAGTGCTCTGCACACAGTAAGTGCTCAGTAAATATGATTGAATGAATGAATGAATGAAAGCACGTAACAAATAACAGTATCATGATTGCTATTAACTATAATATTAATATATTGTTATTAATATGTCTACAATTTATTTTCTTTCTTTCTCCCTTGCTAGACTGTAAGCTTCTCGAGAACTAGAACTGTGCCTACTAATTCTATTGTACTTTCCTAAGCATGTAGTACAATAATCTGCAAAATGTAAGTGCTTCATAATACTGAATGATTGATTACTGACTATCCTGTGTATGCTCTATTAGAATTAATCAATAGTATTTATTGAGTGTTCTTAGTGTAGGCAGAGAACTGTAATAAGAGCTGGAGAGAGATTTGAGTTAAAAGACATGATTCCTCTCCTCAAGGAGCTTGTAATCTAGGAGGTTGAGATAAACACAAAATAAATTACAGATAGAAGGAAGAATACAAAGGTATGGTGGATATATGGATGAGTAAATGCTAGAGTGCTTACATATCAATAGGTACAGAATTGGTATGGATGCTCTGAGGAGTGTTTTTTTTAATGATATTTGTTAAATGCTTATTATGTGTGAGGAACTGTGCTAAGCACTGAGGTAGATACAAGCTAATCAGGTTAGATGGATTCTATGTCCCACATTGGACAGTCTTTATAATAATAATTTTGGTATTAATTAAGTACTTACTATGTGCCAGGCACTGTACTAAGTGCTTTCATAGATATAAGCAAATTGGGTTCCCTGTCCCTTGTGGGGCTCACAGTCTTAATCCCCATTTTTCAGATAAGGTAAATGAGGCCCAGAGAAGTGAAATGACTTGCTCAAGGTCACACAGCAGACAAGT
This sequence comes from Tachyglossus aculeatus, assembly GCF_015852505.1. Taxonomy (NCBI): domain Eukaryota; kingdom Metazoa; phylum Chordata; class Mammalia; order Monotremata; family Tachyglossidae; genus Tachyglossus; species Tachyglossus aculeatus. Next base: position 8,366,753 of record NC_052073.1, on the reverse strand, counting down.
GGTGGAGCTGGGTTTAGAATCCACAACCTTCTGATTTCCACGCCCATGCTCTATCCACTATGCTATGCTGCCATTTTGCAGATGAGGTAACTGAAACCCAGAGAAGTGAAGTGACTTGCCCAAGGCCACACAACAGACAAGCGGTGGAGTCAGAATTGGCACCCAAGTCCTTCTGACTTCCAGGCTTGTGTTCTATCTACTAGACCACGCTGCTTCTAAGTGGCAGTTGGGAGATGCAGTCAGGGCAAAAGAGAAACAAATTGGAGAGGTGGGGTTTCTGAAGGGCTTTGAAGATGGGGAAAACTAATAATAATAATAATAATAATAATAATAATGACATTTATTAAGTGCTTACTATGTGCAAAGCACTGTTCTAAGCACTGGGGAGGTTACAAGGTGATCAGATTGTCCCTCACAGTCTTAATCCCCATTTTACAGATGAGGTAACTGAGGCACAGAAAAGTTAAGTGACTTGCCCAACTATCAATCAATCGTATTTACTGAGCGCTTACTGTGTGCAGAGCACTGTCCTAAGCACTTGGGAAGTACAAGTTGACAATATGTAGAGACAGTCCCTACCCAACAGTGGGCTCACAGTCTAGAAATTGGGCTCACAGTCTAGTCTGGCAGATTTAACGGAGAGGGCGTGAACAAGGAGTAAGAGGCAGGAGAGACAAGAAGGAGGCCCAGAGAGTAAGTTAGTTTGAGGGAAATAATGGAGAGGGTGTGAACAAGGGGTAAGAGGCAGGAGAGACAAGAAGGAGGCCCAGGGAGTAAGTTAGCTTGAGGGAAAACGAAAAAGGTTGATGCTCACGGAAGACTTCCATCTGCTGAACCTACCTATTGCTCTGGACTCTAGGCTCCCTGCCTCAGTGTTCCCCACCATGGCTTGAGGCCAGCCTTGTTGGTGAGGAAATCCTGCCCAATTCCACACCACCAGAATCCCATCAGCCCCTGGTCCAGCAAGAAAGGGTGACCCGAAAAGAGGGGCCTCTCTTTTAGAATGATGAGAAGGGGTGTGTGTGTTTGTGTTATGCAGTTATGACAGTTATGACCGTTGAACTGAGCTGCAAGCAGCCTAAACACTTTGCTCCTCTCCGCTCGGTGCCCTACTAGGTCTCTCGTCTGTTCTGATCACGTCCTCGTCTCTTCTGCGATTTCCTCTTTCTTTTGGGGTCTCTTTCCTACCCACCCTCTCCCTTATTCTCAGATTGTGAGCCCCGTGGTGGCCAGGACCAAATCTTGAATTCTCGTCCGAGTATTTTTCTCCGGGGCTTAGTACAGTACATTGCCCATAGTAGGGGCTTAATAAATACTACTACCAGTGGAAAGCTGAAGGTCAGAGGACTGGGACTCTAATCTCAGCCCCACTGCTTGCTTGCTGTAAGACCTTGAGCAAGTCATTTAACTTATCTATGCCTCAGTTTCCTCATCTGTAAAATGGGGATTCAATACTCGTTTGCCCTCCTGATTAAACTGTCAGGGACCGTGTGTGACATAATTATCTTGTACTTACCTCAGCGCTTAGTACAGTGCTTGGCACATAGTGAATGCTTGATATACATGACAATTATTATTACTACTAGTACAACTATGATGATGACTTCGCGGGCCCAGAGAAACTCCCACAGGCTGTTCAGTTTGTCTGATATGGGAGAGTAGGCCATGTCTTTACTCCCCCAAATATCCCCTGCCTCCATTCTCTTTCCCCACTGACCTGGGTTCTGCTCCTATCCACTCTCACTCCACTTCCACAGAGGCCTAGAAACCCTAAAAAATTTTTTTTTGAGTGGCAAGAAATAAGTGGAAATAAAAGGCCAAAGTCAACATTCCAGCCTTTGTTGGTCCTCTTCTGAGGAGAACTTATGTCAGTATTTACATGCAGGTATGCCAAGCAGAAGGGCAGAGGGGCCAGGACAGGAGAAGCCAAGGACTGAAGATGAGGCAGAGTGCCAATTTCACCATCTTTTAGCTTGGTTTCTCTTTTCAGTTTCCAGGGGTGCTCTTTGCCCAGGGGCAGAGGCAAAGCTGAACCACACTTTTCCCCTCAGGCCTGTCTCTTTTCAGCAGTCAGGACTGATTCATTCAACTTCCCCACTGAGGGGGCAGGGAGAGGGGAGGTGAGATTATTTGCGCAAGTAGATGCTCCTTATCTGGGTTGGGGGAAAATATGTCCTCAGTGATGCTCTGAATGATCCCAGGTCATCTTCAGACTCTCCCACTCTTGAGGGAAGAAGTTTTCCAAGAGGATTTTCCCCTAGAAAATGAATCCCCAGGGCATAGAGCTCCTAGAAAGCCAATTGGTCCAGAATGGCTTTCGCTCCAGAAACTTATAGGATCTCCCAGATCTTGGCATCTATCAGGAGAGTGGTTTTTCCAAAAGGTTTTGGGAAGGATTGCAAGTGGCCACTAGTATCTCAGCTCCCTCCTTGCAAGGTGAATCAGCATTCAGCTACACAGGTTAAGGGCTTTGATAGAGCTCTCCTTTGGTTGGGAGAAGACGCTTCTGTCGGTGAGATACAGATCCATGCAGAGAGATTAGCTCTTGACAGTTTGCACACCATGTCCTTGAAATGAATGGAGTTCTCAGTAGAGAGCATTTCTCCCAGAGTTTGGCTCAATAATTAGTATAATTTTATGCTAGTATTAGGGCACATTTTCTGTCAGGAAATGGAGTGTCTCTCTGCTACTCAGAGGCAGCACCAGAACTGTAATCCATTTTGTAGACCAGTTTTGTGCTTTGTACTTAGATTGGCTTATCGTGGAGGAAATGCCAAGAGAAGACACATTCCCCCAGAGGCAATCAGTCAATCAATCAATCAATGATATTGAGTGCTTCAGGAGCCCACACTGAAAGGTTCAGTTCTCAGGTCTGGTGTAAGCAGTGAGGTGTCAGACCTTGATTGTTTAAGCAGAGACACCAGCAGTATAGACTCCCTGCTTGAGGGAATCACCAGTCTATTTCCCAGTCTTCCAAGATATCTATCCTGAAGCTGCTCAGTGAATGTTTCTAAGGAAATAGAAAGGAGACGGGGCATTTTCTGGATCTCCACATACAACAGAGAAGACTAGATACAGGGGAAGAAAGTATAGCCATTGAGCACAATTGATTTTTTGAAAAAGAAGCTACTTATCTGATCCTTACTGAGTCTGGAGAAGCAGTGTGGCTTAATGGAAAGAGCCGGGGCTTGGGTGTTAGAGGTCATGGGTTCTAATTCCGGCTCTCCTACTTGTCAGCTGTGTGATTTGGGGCAAGGCACTTCACTTCTCTGTGCCCCAGTTACCTCATCTGTAAAATGGGGCACATTTATCTACCCCAGTGTTCAGAACAATGCTTGTCACATAGTAAGCGCTTAACAAATACCATTATCATTATTGATCCTCTCATGCTAATTGCCTGTAAATCCTGAGAGTCATGTAAGGAGCAACAGTCTCCCAAATTAAATCAAATCTTCCTGCTCTAATCACGATTCCCCTGCTCTCAGTAGGAACAGAGGTAAACAGGAGTGGGAAAGAAAGCGGCGAGAAGGGTTATTTCTTGGGAGTCTGTGATGTGAGTTTGCTTGGATTGGGTTGCCAGTCTTCAGGAACAGGCCACTTAGTGCCTGGGGGAGTTGTTATAAATGGTTTGGCAACACTGAATGGAGACACAGTCTGTTCTCAGGAGAAGGAACTGTTACTCGGAGTCCTAGATGCTCCAGGGCTTTCCTTTGAGTGTAATGAGTTACGTAGGCATTAAAAAATCTGCTTAGATGGAATTTTGCTGTTTTGAGGAAAGAAGTCAGGTGCATACTCCAAAGATATTGCGAATGCTGAGGGGGTCTTATTGGTTTACCTCCTATCAAGCCCAGAGCTGAGCACAGTCCTTAGCTTGGAGTAAACACTTAAAAAATATTATCAGTATTATTATTTGGATTTAAAGAGCTAGTTTAGACTTGAAAAGGTTCTCCCCATCTCTCTTTCTGGGGATTCTATTAGGTCTGTCTACTCTCCAGTCTGGAAGTCCCTCCCTTCAGTTAATCTGAAAGACCAGAGTGCTCTCATCCCTCAAGTCTTTCCTGATTAACTACCACCATCCGAAGTCACATCAAACCCTCCACCCTTTACTGACATTATGCATTTATTTATACCTTCCTACCTAGGCAAATCTCTCCCATCACAGTGCACACAGTAAACGCTTAATAAATACTCTTACTATGTTATCCTCCCATTTATGGATGATTAGTTGTACAGTCAATTGATTTATTCTGACTACCCCATTAAGAAATATTTCTATGTCTGCCTTTCTTCCCTGAGAGCATGTAAGCTCCCTGTGGGTGGGGAACATGTCTCCATGTTTTTGTTGTACACTTCCAAGCAGGTACTGCTTAGGCACTTAGTACAGAGAAGCAGCATGGCTCAGTGGAAACAGCATGGGCTTGGGAGTCAGAGGTCATGGGTTCAAATCCCCGCTCTGCTGCTTGTCAGCTGTGTGACTTTGGGCAAGTCACTTCATTTCTCTGGGCCTCAGTTACCTCATCTGTAAAATGGGGGTTAAGATTGTGAGCTCCACATGGGACAACCTGATCACCTTGTATCCCCCCAGCGCTTAGAACAGTGCTTGGCACATAGTAAGCACTTAACAAATACCATCATCATTATTATTACTAAAGTGCTTTGCATGCAAATAAATACAATCAAATGAATGTAGTGCAGTACCTTATAGCCAGCGGATACTCAATAAAATACCAGGTAGTGTGACCTAGTGGAAAGAGCATGGGCCTGGGAAGCAGGAGACCTGGGTTCTAATTCTGCTTCAGTATTTTCCTGCTTTGTGTGACCTTGGACAAATCACTTAACTTCTCTGGGCCCCAATTACCTCATCTGTACCTCAATTACCTCATGAGAGAAGGGACTATGTCTCAAGTGATTATACTGTATCTACCCTAGTGCTCAGCACGTAGTGCTTAAAATACAACAATGATTGTTCTCTGTGCCTCAGTTTCCTCATCTTTAATAAGATACCAGTTTTTCTGCCACTTTAGAGCTTGAGCCCCTTGTGGGAGAGGGACTGTGTCTGATCTGCTTATCAACAACATGCAATTAGATTGAACATCTTCCTTGTCCCACGTAGGGCTTTCAAGTGAAGAGGTAGGGAGAATGAGAATCTTAGACTGATTTTACAAGTGAGGAAACCAAGGCCTAGAGCAGATAAATGGATGCTCCAAAGTCATGCGGCAGTCCGAAAGGAGAGTTGGAATTGGAATGGGGCCTTCTGACTTTTGAAAAGCATATTTTTTCCATTAGACCATACTACCTCCCTCACACATCAGCGAAGTTAATAGTTGGAAACTGGCAGGAACTCTTACCCATTCTGGAAGGGATCCCATCTTTGAAGAAAGGTGCAACTACTATCAATGGGGCAGGAAGCTCAGTTATGCCCGTTAACATGTCCATATCCGTAATTTTTCTATATTAATGTCTGCCTCCCCCTCTAGACTAAGCTCACTGTGGGCAGGGAATGTGTCTGTTATATTATTGTTTGAACTCTCCCAAACAGTGCAGTGCCCTGCACACAGTAAGTGCTCAATCAATATGGTTGATTGTTTGGTTGACTTAGACTGTGTTTCAAGGCGCAAATATGTTTAGTCAGAAATGATGCTAAAAAAGTTGATAGAGTTGTTTCTCAGCCTTTAATTCTCCTGGAGCCAGGACAGAGGAAGGATAGAAAGGTGAGCAGACAGAGAGGAAAGAGAGAGAAGAGTCGATGTTAGGACTTGAGTGAAAACAATGTCTCTTGTATCTTTCTCCCAGTATCTTCCTTGTATCTTTCTCCCAATATCACAACTTGGCTTTTTCTTTGGATACCACTGGGAAGGAGCACAGTCCAATGGTAGCCAAGTTTTGTGACACATGATTACTCACACATCTCATCCTGACTTGGAGGAGCTACCGCATGATAATTTGTATTTGGATTTTACCCTGTATTTACCCTATCCTCAGCCCCACAGCACTTATGAACACATCCGTAATTTATGTTAATGTCTGTCTCCCCCTCTAGGCTGTAAGATCCCTGTGGGAATATGTCTACCAACTCTGTTACACTGTACTTTCTCCCAAGCTCTTAGTACACTGCTCTGCATACAATAATCACTCAAAAAATATGATGGGTTGTTTGATCAACTCTGTAGCAGAGTGTGTTTCCCCACTCTTTAGGAGGGTGTCAGGGAAAGCTAATGATTGTGAGTTCTCAGAGGGATGGGGCCTCTGTCTAATTCCCACCTGTGCTTTACTCCCAATAAGCACTTCATAAATACTATTACTCCTACTGCTACTGCTAAAAGGTGCTGAGAGAGCTCCTCAGGCCCAACCCAAGGAAACCAATGCCATCCAGATAAGGGAAGCTTTTGACACCTCTGGATCAGAGCGAATGGTGAGACTATGAAATGAGTTCTGAGGGTGTTTGGGGGTAGAGAAGAACCCTGCCTCTCCCCACCCTTCCAGGACTGGGTTTTATGGCATGGAATTCCACGTGGGCCCCTTTATTGGTCTGGACGGAAGCTACAGTATCGTGGAGAAATTTCCAGTTGATTATATGAGCCTCTCTGCCCCACGCCTGATTGTATCTCTAATTACAACATGTTTTTCCATTGGCTTCATGTTTCTGAAACAAAGCAATAGAGGAAAAAATAATGAATGTGGCCACCAAAGAGAAATATCAGAAACTCGGTCAAAGAGAAGAAAGACTACCAGAAGTTATTTACATTGTGTCTGCATACCAACCTCTCTTTTGAAGGAGCATGGGCAGGGATTGTCTCTCTTTATTGCTGCATTGTACTTTCCCAAGTGCTTAGTATAGTGCTGTACACACAGTAAGTCGCTCAATAAATATGATTGAATGGATGGATGAATGAATGAAAGAAGAGAGTTAGTCCAAACATAGGCAGAAGCAATGATGGTGAAAATCAGGTCTAAACCATAAACCATCGACAGACCACTAAAAAGAAATGATTTTGTAAAATGGGTTTTGAAGCTAGAGACACAGAGAACCTTCTCTGAGGATCAGAGAAGGTTTACCTCTGCCCCTGACTCAATGAAGGTCAAAAAGCTTTCAGCATCCCCAGAACCACAGAGGTGCTTCAAGTTTGTCTTCGTGGCGAGAGACTGATCTCCAAAAAGCTTCTGGATGATGCCTCGTTTCCTTGAACTGCCTGCCATTTTCAGGCGGCCGAGGGGTGACTCGGAGTAAAGAAGAAAGGCTGCTGGAGCTGAGAGAAATGGACTTTCATGGCAGCATCAGGGAGTTGAGTCGCAAAAAGAAGGACCATTGGCTCTAAGGGAGTCGATCTGCCTTCTTCCCACTAGCTATCCTCACTCCTCTTCCAGTAGAACCCAGCTCACCCGCTTAGTTCCCCTAATACCAATCTATTCACCTCATCCCTCTCAACGACGACACTTTACTCAGCCCTTCCTTGCTGCTTGGCTCTCCTTCGCCCTTCACATACAGGCCAGCACTCTCCCCATCTTCAAATCTCTACTAAAATGTAACCTTCACCCAGGAAAATCTCCTTCACCCTATATTCCCTCCCTACAGCACTTGAGTCTGTAACCCCTAAGCACTTAGGCACTAACCCCACTCTCTGTCCCATAGCGCTTAGGCCAGATCCTCACACTCTGTTGTAAGATCACAGAAGCCAGGGATTGTGTGTACTTATTTTACTGTATTCTTCTAAGCACTTAGTCCCCTCTCAGGGTCACACCTGGAGAGTTTCCAGTCGTCTACTAGTCTTGACTATGGAGGAAGAGTCAAGCAGAGGCCTATCCATTCCACTCCTAGCTTAGGCAGTGGCTAGCGAATGGAAGGCAATCTGCTACAAGTCAAAACTCCCCTGTGCTGGGCCGTGGCAGCATGGGAGAGAATCGAGGGTGGATAATCCAGTTTACTGCTCAGAAAGAGGCAGTGGTAAAACACTTCTGTACTTTTACCAAGAAAATTCTATGGATGCACTACCAGAATGAATGCAGATGGAAGTGGGGTGTTCTGGGAGGGATATGTCCAGGTTATGGCTATGGGTCAGAGATGACTAGATGGCAGAAGACAAGACAAACACTTAGTACAGTGCTCTCTGCGCACAGTAAGCGCTTGACAAATACCACTGATGAATTGATCCTGACCACCAAGGGCACTAAACAACCCTGAAGTGGAAGACTGAAGGGAGATTTTCCCATTTCTATCTCCAGAAATCTTTAAGGAAAGACTAGAGACATCCATCTTTCCTGAATGTGGAGGCAGAGACAGGAGACCGGACTAGATGACCCTTGAGGAGGACCCTTCTGGGTCTTGGTTTTTCTGACTCTTGTTCTCTGACCCAGTTTTGGATCTGGACAAGAGAAAATGGTTTTGATAGACAAAAGTCTTCTTTTGGTAGGAGGAGAGTGTATCCTTAAAATAAATAGATGTGTTGCATCTTTAAATATATTGAATCTCCTGGGATGTCAGATGGAGACTCCTGGGGTCATTCTGGGGACAGACTTGCCAGCAGGACAAAGCAACTGGCCAGGGTTGGGGATCTGGTAGCCTGTTTTACATCTGGGAGAGGCCTGAGTCCACTCCTCCCTCAACTCCCCTCTCCCCCTCTCCCCCCAGCTGCTTCTTGGACCTCTTGAAAGGGAAGGGCCCCAGGGTATTGATCTATTTGAATTTGACCCCATCCCAGGCTGCTACCCTGTTGGCTAGGATGTTTTCTTAGAAATAAATCCATCCCAGCTGTCAATAACAGCACAGGTGCCCCAACCACCCCTACCTCTGCCCGAGTCCAGAACAGTGCCTCCTTTGACTGAACATTTAATAGAGTGAGAGGGATGGGGGAAAGAGGAGGGGGGAAGCCCACCTGCTTGGCCAGCTTTGGCTGCTCAGTCGGTCTCGTTACAAGATGCTTCCCCCAACCCCTCATATTTCACCCTGCACTGCCCAACGTCTTCCCTTTCCACTTGTCTCCCAGGTGCTGTGAAATGATCATTTCAGGGAGAGAAAATGCAGATGTATTCACCTCGTAATGCCATCTCCCCTCAAGCCCCCCACTTCCCCAGGCCTGGCCTGGGCGTCCACAACAATCCAGCGCAGCTCTGCTTGGGGCGGAAGTGGCTTGGGGAAAGCATTTCTGGCTTTTGTCAAAGTGTCATTTGGTTATAAAAACACTTACCTCACTTCCTTGGCCTGCCCTTTAGCACCTGAGCTTGACATTCAGCGCACGAGGGAAGAGGCCCAGCCCCCAACCAAAATTAACTTTTCCAAAGTTTCCCTTCCAGACAGGCCTGGGGTTTTAGTTATTTTGTGTGTTGAGTTTTTTTTATTGTTATTTTTTTTCTACTTAACCTTAAAAAATTCATTTTTTATTGACCTTGGAAACACCAGCTCCCCCACACCCATGGGATTGGGGAACAGAAAGTGGAATGGAAGCTGGAAACTTGACTCCTTAAAAACCTTGTTCCCATTCCACTGGCAGACCTGATCTGAGCCCCTATAAAAGACAAACAAATGCTTAGGAAAGATGACTGCAGACGTGGCTAGCAGAGTGGGCTTGTGTCTAGTGGAATGGGCTTACTGATTCAGGGAGCAGAGCTGGGTGTTTCAGCAGTCTGGCCCAGAAGTATGCTTAGGCAACCTGGAGGAGGGAAAGAAAGTGAAAATGGGTTTTCTATGAGTCAACAATTTCAGAGAGTTTGTAAAACCAACTAGGAAACTGCCATCACGTAATAACAATAATCACAATTGCGGTATTTGTTAAGCACTGGGCTAAACACTTGTGTAGAAACAGCATCATCAGATCAAACTCCAAGCATCCAGGAGGTGCTTGGCTTAGAATTCTGACACTAGGCAGTTGTGTCACTTGGTCTTGCAGATAAGTGTGTGCAAATCCATACAGATTGGATAGGTAATGCTTTTTACAGTCTCTCCTCTGCTCCTGGGTTAGGTTGTATATTTCCTGGAGGCTCCTGGGTTTTTCGCCATCATCCCTCTCGGTATAAATGTCAAAAGTAGGTGGGATTGATGATTAAATGAGGTTATTGCTTCAGAACTGCTAAGGGAAATTCCTAGCTGCAGAGTGATCTGAAAGGGGAGGTGGGAGGAGAACCAAGGGAGGCTGGGGTTGGATTTCCAGTCCCTTGGAGTCTGAGGTTCCCTGAAGCACTGGAGCCATAATATTCAGGAACAGTTCAGAGAGATTGGAAGCTCCCCATAATCCGGGGTTAAGGGTCTGCAGCTTGTTACGGGATGGTTTTGAGGAGACGAGACCAGACAGGGTGGAAATTCTAAATCTGAGATGGGAACTGACAGGAAGGATTTTGCAGTGAGAGTTAGTGGAGAGAGAAGACCTCGAAGAGGACAGGGGAGTCTTCAGTGGAGGAGGTCGAGAGACTGGTGGAGCTAGAGAATTGGCAGAGCATTTACTCACTTGTTTGTTCGGTAGTATTTATGGAGCGCTTCCTGTATGTGGAGGCTGCTCTGTACTAAGTGCTTGGAAGAGTACGATACAACAATAAACGGACACATTCCCTGCCCGAGCTTACGGTCTAGTCTAGAGGGTTCTGAGGATGTAGGTTCTCCCCAGTTTTCCAGATGGAAAAGTAGAGTCCCTGGGCTGGTGAAGAGACGGGCACGGTGTATACGGTCATTTAGACGAGGGTGGATGTGGAGCTAGACCAGCGGGCTATTTCTGTCTTCAGCTAGAGTCTACCACGCAACTCTGAGGCTCCTCACTGGGCCTTGATGGGTCAAAGCCTTTCTCGCTTTAGGATAGCCAAGTCCTGTAAAGCCAGTTCAGGAACTGATCCCAACGGCAGCAGCAGCAAACTCTGCATTTCTCAATTATTTGGGAATTCTGAAGAAATACCTTGCTGCCTACCATTTTCCAAAATGATACTGCGGTTCCATGCACACGGGTAGGTTGTGAGGACCACTGCAGGATCGACACTCTCTTCTGCATTGAGGGCGTGCAAAGATAGATCCTTGCATTGTGCACATGCAAAGAGGGATCCTTGCTGCCTCAATGAGTTTGGCCCATCTAGGGCTGGTCTCTGTTTTCGAGCCAGCTGCTTGGTAAACCGACTTTCACAAAGTCTTTGCTCAAGTAGAGTAACTTCTCTATGGACTGTTGACCTTGGGCAAGTCACTTAGCTTCTTTCTGGGGAAGGAGAATGGTCTAGGGAAGAGAGCACGGATCTGGGAGTTGGAAGACGCTGGGTTAATAATCCCAGCTCCACCACTTGTCTGCTGGGTGACCTTGGGCAAGTCACTTAGCTTCTCCTCACCTGTAAAATGGAGATTAAGACTGTGATCCCCACGTGGGACAGGGACTATGTCCAACCCAATTAGCTTTTATCTACCTCAGTGCTTAAAACAGTGCTCTTTTACTAACCTGACATCAATTTTGAGTCCTATCCAAGAACAGACATGAGGCTTACCTCAGTGCTGGTATAGAGTATACAAACAACAGTGCTGTAAAGAAAATGTTGGGCAGATAAAAGAGGACTGCAGTTTGGGAGCATAATGGGAAGAAAACAATTACCTTGTCTCTAATAACCTAGCGCTTGGTCAGTGCAAGGACTATAACAAGTACTTAATAAATACCAACATTATTATTGTTACTGTCATCGTGAAACAGTAAAGAATGACCCCTACAAAAAACTTTCTAGCAGAACAACAGTTCAGCCAAGCACCCCCATTCTGTAATCCTGGTAATGTTTGGAACATTTCCTCCTATACCAGACTTGTGCCTTTTAATGCATAAAGCTTGGGAAGGAGCCCTGATCCCACAGGACAGTGGATTTAAGGGAAAAAGAAAAGAAAGCAGAAAGAACGGGTGTGGGATTGCCCAGTGCGTTGTATGTCTGGGAAGCCCCGTTCCAAAGACATGTCCTCTCTCCATAGGCTGGGTATCGATAGTACAAGAGATCCATCAGCACAGCAGCCTTTTTGATTTTCTTGTGCATTCCCAGACCATGGACCCTGCTCCTGGCTATAGACGGCTCAAGAACCAGTGGTCCAGGGAGCTCGAATCACCTCAACTCCCCAGGACTCTCGTCAATAAGATCCCATACCTGTGTAGTTCTACTAGACTGTGTTAGGTGCAGCAGAGATAGCTAACTGTAGGGTCTGCTTTGCAGGACTTCCTGCTCCTCTGGAAACCCCACACCCCCACCCTGGGTCCTGTTTCACTACGGGGGCTGTGGGTTAGATTTTTTTCCCCTAACAAGCAGCCCTGAAATTAACAAATACAGTGGAACAGCTACATAGTTGAGCCAAGAAGGACAACTAGCATTCACAGCTAAAGATAAGAAAAACCACCTAAGGTACAAGCAACTACAAGTAACCTTAGTACCATTTAGGGGTGGGGAAACTATCTTAAATGGCTGGATGCCGATATGATTGGAGCCAGGGTGCTTCAGTGAATGATAACTGCTTAAACCCAGGGACCCCGAGTCTTCTTTGACTCAACATCGAGTCAGATTGGTTAGGCCAGACAAGCCCATTTTTGTAAGAAGTGAGGTGGCTCAGACACTTCCAAGTGATTTTTTTATTGATGTCAAACCCCTGGGGTGGACGAAGCCTCATTATTAGCTGATGGTCTTGGGGGTAGATCATCCAGGAAAGGTACATGGGGAGAAAGGGTTGAGGAGCCGCAAGAGGCACAAGGTTAAAGGATGGTGGGGCAAGTGGCCAACGGGCAAGGAGGGTGAAGGGGAATTGCATTTTGTTAATGGGTTAAAAGGGCAAAGGCTGGCAGTGGTGGCCTGGATAAACCTTCATGGCTTATCTTCCCAATAACAGGTGGGTTAACAATCTTTCAGCCAGTTCAGTGGCTGTAGGTTACAATAGGTTAGATGCTCTGTTTTTCCTCCCATGACCTAATAGTAATAACTGTGATTATTTGCTCAGTTGTTACTGGGTGCTCAGAATTCTACTAAAATTTAGGGTGGGGTGCCCCTTTTGGGACAGGGACTGTGTTGGTCCTGATTCTCTGGTTTGAGTCCCAGAACTTAATCCAGCTCTTGGCACATAGTAAAGAGCTTAACAAATGCCACAATTATGACTAGGCGCCAGATCAATCCATCGATCATATTTATTGAGCACTTACTGTGTGCAGAGTTCAGAATTAAGGACTTGGGAGAGTATTGCATAGTGGCTAGAACACAGGCCTGGGAGCCAGAAGGCTGTGGTTTCTAATCCCAGCTTCACTGCTCATCTGCTGTGGGACCTTGGACAAGTCACTTCACTTCTCTGGGTCTTAGTTACCACATCCATAACACCCCTGGGAGCCCCATGTGGGACAGGGACTCTGTCCAACCCGATTTGCTTTTATCCACCCCAGCACTTAGCACAGTGCCTGGCACATAGTAAGCACTACTGTTATGGTACAATGGAGTTGGTAAACCCATTCACTGTCCACAACGAGGTCACAATCTAGAGGGGAAGACAGATGTTAATACAAATAAATAAATTACCGATATGGATATAAGTGCTGTGGGGATGCACAGACACAGGAAAACCATCACGCTGGCTATTAAAGAAGGCTCTCGTGACACGTTTCTCCAGGCCTTCTGGAGGTGCCATTGATGATGGACTCCTGGGGTTGGCTGAAGGCTCGGTCAGGTTTGCACCCCAGCTGCAGATAAGCTCCAGCTCGTGGGAAGAAACCCGTAACTGAATGGGACACCGAAGGTTGGAGACATGAGGGAGGCAGGAATGTAGCCAGCCCAGAGTGGAGGAGATGGCACCTGCATAGCTCCCCACATCGGGGCTAATGGGGATGAGAAAGTGGGCTTCAAAAGCCTTGGGAGCACCCTGTCTTCAGGGGCTCAGTTGCCTGATTCCATGGGAAGTGCTTTCTCTTGGTCCAGACCCATTCTCCCATCATAGAAGCCTTAAACTCAGCCCGAATGATGGGCCATCCAAACCCATGTCACTTCAATCTCCTTTCCACCCAATGCCCCCTGCCTTTCAATGTGCTCAAGACTCCCTTCGAAAAAGACAAAAAATTCCTCCGACTCCTCATGGATTAGTTGTTGCCTAAAGTGTACTGATGACAAGGTATTTGGCTCCAAGCTAGCGACAAAGTGTTTTAAAATCGCCTCTAGCTGGGGTGCTGGTCAATTTAATAAAAAGGCAAAAATCTTAACCCCCCACGGAGCTCTCAGAAGGGTCTGCCAGACATCTGTCATTGAATTCAGGCTCCTTTTTCAAGGTGGGTACAAAGCTTCCGAGACTGAAAAAGAGACAGGGAAAAGTGCCTCTCTCCAACATCCCCTCCCCTCCGGCACCCCAGCTGGCTGATTGGCTTCCCGTATTTCTCTTCCAAGTCTCCTCTTGGAAGACAAAGGGATGTAGCAGCCCTAGGATTTTGGAGTGTCCGGCATCCTGGACCTCAGGTCTCCATGGCGACAGGGCAAACACATCTGTTTTCTTTCTCATGGTGGGGAAATCGTCCTGCCTAGAATCCACAATTGCTGGAGAATGAAAGCATGATTTCCATCCTGGATCTTTTCAGGGGCAGACGTCATAAATGGAGGGAATGTCTCTCCTGTGAAGGAAACCCCTCCAACTTCAGCTCTTCTCAGTGATCGATGGCAGCCGAGGAAAGGAGGCTGGGCGTCGGATCCCAAAGGCATTGCTCGACCTGTCGTTTTTGGTCTGCGTGAGAGGGTCTTTGAGTTTCCTCTTGGATAATGCATGATCCCATGGTGCGGGGAGAGGGTCTCTCGTGGAGGAAATTAAAAATGCAAAAGAACACAGACACAGATCTTCCCAAGCTCCTTTGCTGGTAGCCCGGCATCCCTCCGTGAGATTTCTGAGCAGGGTGGGGGCGCTTTATATTTATTCTGAATTTTCTGGTTGGTTTGAAAGCCATGTGGCCCAACCAAGGGCATGTCAATATGGCTTCCTCTGGAACTCCTGAATGAGTACAGACCTCAACCGGGATCCTTGGCTCAGCCCAGGGCTAGACTGGGGCAAAGAAGAGAATGGCAGAGAAGATTACTGCAGACCCCTAGGTGAATCCCAAGACTATATGCTTCCAGAAATCCCAGAGGACCCTCCTTCTGGAGATTGGGAGTGGGCTGAAGCCCAGATTACTTGCTGCTGGGCCAGCTGACCAAAGCTATGGAGAGAGCATGAGCCTGGGGGTCAGAAGAAGTCTAACCCCAGCTCTGCCTCTTGTCTTCTGGGTGATCTTGGGCAAGTCACTTCAATTCTCAGTGTTTCAGTTCCCTCATCTGTAAAGTGGAGATTTAGACTGTGAGCCCTATGTGTGTCCAATCTTGTATCTTCCCCAGTGCTTAGTACAGTGCCTGGCACGTAGTCCTGAAAAAAATACCATAAAAAAAGAAACTACTCTCATCATCTCCTTCCAGCTTTTTCTCGGCAATTTTGTGCCTATGTTTTTTTTTTCCGGCTAATTTGACCCTTTAATTATTCCTCCACTTCATTTGTACATAATTTTTATCTACCTGACTCTCTCCCAATAGAACATGAGGTCCTGGAGGATTGGGAACAAGTGTCTTGCTTCTATTGTACTCTCCCAAGGTCTTAGTACAGCACTTAGCACTCAGTAGGTGCTCAATAAATACCCTCATTGAGTCACACCTGTCTGGGAAGAAAGGGCAGAAGGGACCTGAGGGGAGACTTTCAGGGGATCCTGGGTTCAAATGGATCAGGACCAAAACAACAAAGTACTTCCAAATCCTTTTTCAACTAAGTAACCCCTAGCACGATGTAGAGAACTCCCACAGCAGGGAAGGTCAACGAGTAGCTAAACGGTGGACGTGGAAAATCCCCGTGATATACCGCTAACGTCGCCAAGCTGGTAAGGGCTGAAAATGGGACAGTGTCAATGAGCAATGAGGGGAATTGAGGAAATCCATCTCTGAAGCTTCAAGGATTGGCCAGTGGAGGAAAGTCCCAAAGGCTGCCCTCCTCCTTATTACTTAAACAGTAGGATTAATGTTTATTATGAAGCACTAAGTCCTGCCAAGATCTCCCGTTTCCTTCTTCCACTTACGAATAAATTCCTTTTGTGACTGTTTCCCCCACAAGACTCCTTGAGGGCAGGGATATTATCGTCATCATACTCTCCCAGGTGCTTAGTCCAGGGTGGTACATCTGCTATATTGGTATAGTGTGTACCCTCCCAAGCACATAGTATAGCACACTGCACACAGTAAGCACTCGATATATTCAATTGATTGATTGGTTCACATGGTACAGGCTCAATCAATACTAATGCTTGATTCTCCCTGGGCAGATGCAGGCCTGGTCTTCTTGCCGGGAAGTTCTAGGGTTGCCAAATGGAATTTCAAGTTGTAAAGGTGAGTGATTCTGAGAGGGTTTAGTGTGACAGGCCAGGGTTTCAGAGAGTAAAGAGTGAAGGCAGATGGAGCGCCTTCTGCCCGCTTCTTCTGTCCCTTGCCAACAGGTGAACACTGATTCCATCTCCCTGGCTCTCAGCTGGTCTATGAGCAAATGGGATAAAATCCAGGTTCCTGGGGGTCAGAACCTCATCACAAGATAATAATACCCTTCAGGCTTGGAAGGCCCACAAGGGACAGGGACCTTGTCTGAACTGCTGACCTTCTACCTCAGGGCTTAGCTCAGTCTTCCGGCATATAATATAGTAAGTGCTCAACCAAAGCAGTGTGGCTTAGTGGATAGAGCATAGGCCTTGGGAGTCAGAAGGACGTGGGCTTTGCCATTTGTCTGCTGTGTGACCTTGGGCAACTCATTTCACTTCTGTGTCTCAGGTACCTCATCTGTATAATAGGGATTAAGGCTGTGAGCACCACATGGGAGAAGGACCTCATCTGATCTAATTATAGTGTGTTGACCCCAGTGTTCACCAATCAATCATATTTACTGAGAGCTTGCTGTGTGCAGAGCCCATACTAAGTGCTTGGCACAGAGTAAGCACTTAACGAGTGCCTCAATTATTATTATTGTCTCACCCTGCCACCTCTTCTCTCTCATTCATTCATTCATTCAATCGTATTTATTGAGCGCTTACTGTGTGCAGAGCACTGTACTAAGCACTTGGGAAGTACAAGTTGGCAACATATAGGGACAGTCCCTACCCAACAACGGGCTCACAGTCTAGAAGGGGGAGACAGACAACAAAGCAAAACATGTGAAAAGGTGTCAAGTCATCGGAATAAATGGAAGTAAAGCTAGGTGCACATCATTAACAAAATAAAATAAATAGACTAGTAAATATGTACAAGTAAAATAAATAGAGTAATAAATCTGAACAAGCATATATACAGGTGATGTGGGGAGGGGAAAGAGGTAGGGTTGGGGAGATGGGAAGGGGGAGAGGAAGGAGGGGGCTCAGTCTGGGAAGGCCTTCTGGAGGAGGTGAGCTCTCAGTAGGGCCTTGAAGGGAGGAAGAGAGCTAGCTTGGCGGATGTGTGGAGGGAGGGCATTCCAGGCCAGGGGAAGGACGTGGGCCAGGGGTTGATGGTGGGACAGGCAAGAACAAGGGACTGTGAGGAGGTTAGCGGCAGAGGAGCAGAGGGTGTGGGCTGGGTTGTAGAAGGAGAGAAGGGAGGTGAGGTAGGAGGGGGCAAGGTGATGGAGAGCCTTGAAGCCAAGAGTGAGGAGTTTTTGCCTGATGCATAGGTTGATTGGTAGCCCCTGGAGATTTTTGAGGACCGACAGCTCTCGACCGACGGCTCTGCTCCTCACTTTAGCTGGACATTCCTGAGGCAGAGTTGGGATATTGTACTCCCCCAACCGCTTAGTACAGTGCTCTGCACACAATAAATGCTCAATAAATAACTTGAATGAATGGTTCGTTGAGACAAGAGAAGCTCAGCAGTTGGCTTGAATGGTTGAGGCCAAGGGCCCGTTGTGGGGGAGTTTTAAAATGTTTCCTCATTGCTCCTGGGTATTTTTGGGTCACTGGCCACGCCCCTCACCTGACACCCCCAAACCTCAGAGCATTGCTCTTGTAGGCCTTCCTGGCACCAACCACTCCTCTGATTTGCAAATCTCTCACTTTGCCCTCATTCTAGAACATCTCTGTGAAGCCAGATAAATCAGTAAGAGCAGCAAAACGCTCCTCTTTTTGCCACTCCTCACCTTGCCTATGTCATGCAATTACAGTAGTAGGACCTGTTATCTTGACACAGTCAATCCCGGAGGAAACAGAGCTGAATTTTCCTTGAATGCTTTCCTTTTTTTTGGCTGCTCCATTCCACCCTCTTCTCTCCATCTTCCATATTCTCCGCTGCTCTTCTCTGCAAAATGCATTTATTCAACCATGCGGCCGGCGATGTATACCCGGCTTCATTTGTAGTCATTGGATTGCCGCCTATATGTCATCCTTCTAGTGGTGAATTGCTCCTTGACCCCTTACCCCCCACTCTCCTCTTTCTCCAACCCTGTCTCCCTAACCCCTGATGTTTATGGCGGAACTATCACCTCGATGGATTTAAATGGACCTAGAAGGTTGGAGGTCCTGGACTGAAAGGAGGAGATGGCAGAATGTGACAACCTCTGCAGCTTGGTTTGGAAGAACTGGATAAGTCTTAAAAGGTTGTGAATGTACAAGACTCCTCATTATCCCAGAATACACTGAGCTCTCGTGGACCCTGTCGACCTAGTGACCCGGGACAGTAGGAGCTGGGCTTCCTCTAATGTGCCAACCATTCCCAAATCTAGGTACTTATTTATAGCCATCCTCAGCACTTTGGCACTTAACGTACATAGGTTTATTCAACTGCATACCCTACAGTGCTTGGGTCTCTCTAATTGTAGATGGTTTTATGTCTGTTTCCCTCCTCTGCCCCCAGCCTGTGTTGAAGGGTACAGAGTAATGCTAAATAAAAAACAAGTTATACTTCTGGCTGCCCAACCTGGAGAACCTAGATGGAACTGTGGGATCAGTCCTGTTTCAGTATTTGGAGGCTGGTTCTTAACATCAAAGTGTGTTTGGGGGGTGGGGGAGAGAGGGGCGGGAGGGAGGGAGGGAGACCAGGGTATGGAATCTCAGCTGTCATTTCATATCTGCCATTCGTGAAGGAAATATTTCCAGGCTCACAGAAGACTAAGGACTCTTGTGGTGAAATTTGAGCACTCAGAGGTCATCCCTGTCTGATGCAGTAGGGTTTAAATCTAGGGAAGGAGGGTGACAGATTTTCAGTAGAGCTGTTTTTTGTTCTTTCAAGCACAGACTCCAACATTCAACCATGTTTCATTAGGGAATGATTTTATTGTTAGAAGACGACATACATTCTGTATATCAGCATTAAACATTCCTATTCTGAAATGAAATTTCCTTCCCGGTTATCACAGATATTTCCAGCTCTACTGCTTTAAGAATGTAACTGGGATGGCGGGACCTGGGACCAGAGAGGAAGGTCACCCTTCACTCTTTCCACCACTGTTCCGGCCTTTTGGAAAGCAAGACTCAGCGACAGGCTAATCCTGAGCATGAAAAAGGCCTGGACCCACAAAAGAAGGCCTTGGATTTTAGCAAGTTGGCTGGATATCTGCTGTGAATAATGCATCAGAAAGTGCTGGCTAGACGAAACTCAGAGTCTCCGGATGAAACACAGTGAAGGGTGAGGGGCTCGTTATTGGGAGTCAAAGAGTCAAGGATTTGAGACTGAATTGTTCCAGTCCAACTGTGGTAATCTTACAGGCAAACCCCGGCCATCCCTTGTCCATTTCTTCTACTGCCACTTTGGAGGTCATGGATGCTATGCTATGTTCTGATCAGTGTCCCAAGCGGCACTCTGAGATACAGTGATCCCAGCCTCAGAGAGCAGCGAGAGAACTGTTATCCGGAAACCATTACTGTGGGAAGAGCTGAGAAGTGGGGGGTAGGGAGGATGGGGAATGACCTCTCCTCGTGTATTCTAAAAGAGGAAGGGCTTTGCCTAAGTTTCTCCCTCCCACTGGCCTTGGGGCCCGACAGCTGACTAAAGTCACTTGTGCGAAGGGGCTTCTGGCTTGTGCAGTTCGGCCTGGGGCTCCCCTGTAGGGGATGTCTCAGAGTGAGCATGGTGGCCATCCCTTCCTGCACTCCCAGCAGCCCCACTGGATTGCTGAGGCCTTACTCTTCCCCATCACTTTCTTGCCCTGAGAAGAATTCACCCTTCACTCCCACTCAGTGGGTATCTGGAGCCAATGACTTCCAGTGGCTTCTGAATTTCTTTGCCTCTTTCTTCTTTGGGACTGGCAACAACTACTCTCTGAGAAGGAGATGAAGGGCCACCTGCCGTGGACATGGATGAGGTATTTGCTACTTCATCTCGAGACCACTAAGCCGAAGGAAATGGAAGGGTCTTCTACAACAATGACCACCTCGTTTTAACAGCAGAAGGGCAATCTTTTTGGGGATGAGGGTTCTCAAATAGGCCTTAAACACTTTCGCTGCTGTGATCTGCCTGGGTCAGAACCATTATTAAAGTTCTGGTCATTCTCCTTCTAGAGAAACAGCAAAAACAGGGAGGTGGGATGGAGAGCTAGTGGGGCCATGGGGGCTGAGTCCAGTGAGGTAGCTCAGACACTCACTTTTCCAGTGCTCACAGGGATTAGGGCAAGATTATTGCCAGAGTTTCATATGGTGTTGTCTTCTGGGACCCGTGTTCTTCACCAGCAGGGCTCCGGGGCCCAACAAACCAGAGGAATTCCCCCTCCCCACCAAGCCACCCAGGAGGTATTCCCTGCCCTTCTGAGTGGGAAGGAGAAACTGAGGCACCCAAGACAAACATTGGGAATGACCGGGAGGTGGTCACCTCTGTGCCAAACAACCACCGTCGACCAACCAACCAATCAAGAGCCTGTATCAGGTGGGCCAACTCTCTTGGACTAAGTGCTCACGACACTGCGATGGAATTTAGGAGACGTGCCGCCATGGTTGAAGAGCCGGTGAGCATTCAGAGCATCGAGCTCCATGCCACGTGGAAGGGCCATTAAGCAGTCGTGACTTCTGGCCTCATTTAAGACAGCAAGCTAGGGATTAAGACATTGAGCCCCATGTGGAACAGGGACTGGGTCCAACCTGATTAGCTTGTATCTACCCTGTGCTTAGAGCAGTGGATAATGGGTTTTCTCCTGGAGGAGAAGACTCTTGAAGACCACAGAAGCAAGAAGCAGGTTGGAAAACAGACAGACGTACATCATAGCAGCCAGATTCAGTAGTCTAGCAAATAGAGTGCACCTGTCTTTAAGCGATAACTACACGGAAGGGTGAGTTGGTCATAAATAACAATAATAATAATGATGATAATAGTATTAGTATAATAATATCTGTTATGTGGATCCTTTCAACCGTACTTTCATGTGTGGCTTAGTGGAAAGAGCGCGGACTTGGGAGTCAGAGGTCGTGGGTTCTAATCCCGTCTCTGTCACTTGTCAGCTGTGTGACCTTGGGCAAGTCACTGTGCCTCAGTGGCCTCATCTGTAAAATGGGGATGAAGACTGTGAGCCCCATGTAGGACAAGCTGATTACCTTGAATCTACCCTAGCGCTTAGAACAGTGCTTGGAACATAGTAAGCGCTTAACAAATACCAACATTATTATGCATGGATGAGGCCTTGCCAGCAATAGCATCATCTCCAACAACAGATGGAATATCATCTCCCTTCCTATCTCTTCCTATATTGTATCTACCCCAGCTCTTAGAACAGTGTCAGGCACATAATAAGCACTTAATTAATACCATAATTATTTATTATCTGACAGACGATTACTCTCCCCACCCTCAAATGCTTATTAAAGGCTCTTGTCCTCCGAGAAGTCTTCCCTGACTAGGTCATCATTTCCTTTTCTACCACTCCCTTCTGTGTCGCCCTGACACCTTGTATCAACTCAGTGTTTAGGGCAGTACATAATAAGCCCTAGCACATACCACAGTTATTATTAGGGTCCCAAAGAAGACTCATATCTTTGTCTCCCTTGGAACTGAGGGAGGAGTCCAAACTGACAACTTTGGAAGTCAGTGCCGATTCAGACCCCCAAACCCTGGCTGGAAGTGTGGAATCCTGGCCGCGATGGGATAGTGCCACCCTGGTTTAGTCCAGGGGCAGTGGTAGACCTGTCTCTCCCTCTGTGCTTTCCTCCCTTCCATGCAGTTCCCAAGCCAATCCCGGCCTTTGATTCCAAATCCTCTTGGCCTGGAAGCCAAGCCTCATTCACATGAAGTATGGGAAGATGGATTTGTCCCCGGAGTGCCCCGTAATCCAACGTCAACCAGGAGCCGGAGCAGTGGGAGCCTCTGAACCATGCCAGCGGACCAGCCACAGAGCTGGGTGTGAGGGACAGATGGGGAGCCAGCGGAATGAGGAAAGCTTCCACAGGGATCCCATCTGGAGTGTCTGTGATGCAAGCCACAGAGTGTCACCCTTATTGCCGGCTGCCGAGACTGGTTAGAACTGGAGAACACCCAAGAAACATTTCCAAAAGGGGATGGATGCCCAGGTACACATCCTTCCAAGAGCCCTAAAGTTTGTTGGGGGTAGAGGAGTGAGAGGGGCTCAAATTAGTTTAGCTGCCATAGAGAAACAGTATGGCATAGTAGATAAAGCCCTGGCCTGGGAGTCAGATGGTCATGGGTTCTAATCCTGACTCTGCCACTTGTCTGCTATGTGACCTTGGGCAAGTCACTTCACTTCTCTGAGCCTCAGTTCTCTCATCTGTAAAATGGGGATTGAGACTGGAAACCCCCCATGGGACAGGGACTGTGTCCAGCCTGATTTGCTGATGTCCACCCTAGCACTTAGTACAGTGCCTGGCACATAGTAAGTGCTTAACCAGTACCATCATTATTACTAACCACAGAGTTGGAGCCAAGATAATCAGGCCAGACATAATTCCTGTCTGTCCCACAGTCTAAGAAAGAGGGAGAACAAATATTGAAACCCCATTTAGTAGATGTTATTACATGGCCCAGGCTCTCAACCCCAGGTCATAAGCAGACAGGGGCTTCTCCACCAATGCCATTGCCCCCAGCGTTCTTGGGACAAGTGGTCCTGTTCCAGAACTCTTCACATCCTGTGCCATGCTTCCCAACTTCTGTGGGAGAGGTGGACCTGGTCCGCAACTCAGCCGTGGATTTTGGGGGCCTGCTTCCTTTCCCCGCCCAGCCTTTACCTGTGACCCACTCACATACAGATCTCTAAACTCTGCTGTTTCTTGCTGCTTGTAATTTATTTTAGTCTCTGATTCCCCCCACCAGGTTGTGATATCCTGGAGGGGAGGAGGGTTTCTTCTCCATTGAGAAGCAGCATAGCCTAGTTACTAGAGCACAGCCCTGGGAGCTAGGACCTGGGTTCTAATCGCAGCTCCTCCACATGTCTGCTGTGTGACCTTGGACAAGTCACCTCACTTCTCTGTGCCTCAATTACCTCATCTGTAAAATGGGGATTAAAATTGTGAGCCCCATGTGGGATATGGACTGTGTCCAACCTGATTATCTTGTACCTACCTGTGTCCAACCTGATTATCTTGTACCTACCTCAGCGTTTGGTACAGTGCCTAACATGGTAAGCACTTAATAAATATTGTAAAAAAAAAAGAGTCTTGCTCACCTGAGTATTCTTTCCCAAGTTCTCTGCTCAGAGTAGCGTTTGATAAATTCTCTGGATTGATCGAGACAGATTCCCTCTATTGGCTGGTCCCAGACTGGCCTGTCTGGGTTTCTACATCATGGAATGGGTTTTATTCGAATTCAGGCGAATTCAGTCAAGCATCATTCGCCGAGGTGGTTTGTCGTACAGTCGTACCCTTCTGTAGACCGTAAACTTCCTGTGGACAGAGAATGTGTCTACAAGTTCTGCTATATTATACTCTCCCTAGCGCTTAGTACAGTGCTCTGCATCTGGTAAGTGCTCAGTAAATATCAATCAATCAATTGCATTTACTGAGAGCTTTCTGAGTGCATCTGTTTGGTGAGGAGGTGGATGGACAAAACCACTGGAAGTTCTTGAGGAGGGGGGAAACATGGACTGAACTATCAATTGAGTTGTTTAAACCTACTTGTTTAAAAGGGCTTTTCCCACATCCTTTCTCTCTGACTCCATGAGACTACCATTTTTAGTTTAAAAGATACACCAAAGGCAGACAAGGCGTCCCCTGGGAATGTCTGTAAGCAACACGGATTTGACGGTAGGCAGAGCCAAAGGGACTTGGCTTGAAATCCAGTGGTCCACTTAGGGTTATTCACCTTGTTCATAGAAAAGTTCCCTGTATTTTCCCTGCACCAAGGAGATTTTTTCATCTTTTGAGGGAGACTTCTCTCCTTCCACGACTCTGTCTCGGTTTCTCTATTAGGAACCAGAGAAGGATCAGCTGGGGATTGTCTTGGCATCGATCTGAATGAAATTCAGGGAGCAGGAGTGGAAGTCATAACCCTGACCTGGGCCCGAAGGAGCCCCCTCAAGCCCTGGAGGTGATGACAAGGACCTCAATCCCATTTTTATGATTCCTGTAGAGGCACTCATTTTTTGCTAAACAGCACTGAGTGATATGAAGTGATTTTATAAGTCTCAGGTAGGGATTAAGGAGCTGAAGTGAAACTCATTTTCCTGGGAGCCCTGGTATCGGTCCCAAACCACGGTCCATGGACTGTGCTGATAAAAAGCAAATGATTTCATTCAGCTCACATTAAATTCCAACTCTGGGCCCAAGAGGCCTGAAGAAATAGCGTATTAACACTTATCTTATATTGCTGAATTCTTCTAGGAACGGTAATCCTTCGACAGATGGAGGGGAGAAAATTTTCAGATGGGTAAATCCATTTTCTTTTTTCTTTTTTTTTTTTTTGAGGAGTTAGGCATTGTCTTGAAGTGAGTATTAAGTCAGAGTAAATTGAAAGCCTCCTGGCCGGTGGCTTCCATTACTCTTCCCTCTTTCAAAACCTTATTGAAGGCCCATCTCCTCCAAGAGGTCTTCCCTGACTAACCCCCCCTTTCCTCTTCTCACACTCCCTTCTGCATTGTCTT
Organism: Tachyglossus aculeatus; assembly: GCF_015852505.1. Taxonomy (NCBI): domain Eukaryota; kingdom Metazoa; phylum Chordata; class Mammalia; order Monotremata; family Tachyglossidae; genus Tachyglossus; species Tachyglossus aculeatus. The sequence continues at coordinate 8,341,774 of NC_052073.1, read as the reverse complement.
GATTTGTTCCCTTTATTAATCCCCACCTCCCAGCCCACAGCACTTGTATACATATCTGAAATTTATTTATTTATATTAGTGGCTGCCTTCCCCTCTGGACTGTGAGCTCATTGTAGGTGGGGAATGTGTCTATTTATTGTTATATTGTACTCTTCCAAGTGCTTACTACAGGGCTCTGCACATAGTAAACACTCAATGAATATGATTGAATGAATGATTGAATAAATTAGCATTAGGGGGCCTGGAGGCTTAGTCGCTTGTTGGGGTTCATGGGTCCCCACAGCAGGCACCTCTCCAGAAGGAAGTAGAATGAACTCTTTGCCCTCTTCTTTCTCTCCCACTGGCTTGGGCTGGTATGCCTTCATCAGTTAATCAAGTGCTTAGTACAGTGCTCTGCACACAGTAAGTGCTCAATAAATACGATGGAATAAATTAATCTATCAGTGATATTTATTGAACTTTACTGTGTACAGAGCACCATACTGAGCACTTGGGAGAATACAGTAGAGGTGGAAGACATGATTTCTGCCGACAAGGAACTTATATTCTACTGTGTGTAGAGAACTGTTCTTTGAGTTTGGGAGGCTGCAACAAAATTAATAGATGGAATCACTGCTTTTAAGCAATTTACAGTCTACTGCATGCAGAGCACTGTATTTAATATCTTTTTAGAGCAGAATAAATAGTCAGGGAATGTGTCTGTTTATTGTTGAAGTGTACTCTCCCAAGTGCTTAGTACAGTGCACTGCACACAGTATACTCTCAATAAATACGATTGAATGATGAATGATCCTTGTTGCCACTGTGTGCAGAGCACTGTTTTTATTGTTTGGGAGAGCCCTAAATCCAGAAACGGGTGAGAATTTAACCAATTTCTCTCTCTCCCTCTCTCTCAATATTATGTATATGTGCACATCTTCCGCAAACACGTCCCTTCAATGGCCCCTGTGCAAAGTGTGCCCCAGACCAAATGCATTAATCCTAGGCTCCTGGTCAGCCCGGAGCCAGATGGTTTGGAAAAATGTGTCGGTCCTCTGGGGTCGGAGGCCGAGTCTTTCCACTGTCTGTGTCACGGACCCCAGAGCTGCCTTATCAGTGGGTCGAGAAGCATCTTAGCAAGATGTTAGAAGAGGATGGAGGGCAAAGACCCACTGAAACCCACCCCCAAGGGCAAGTTCAGTAGTCATATCTCTGGGAGTCATGAGCACAGCCACACATGTTATTTGCCAAGGGTGGGGGAAGAGGTTAAGTGACTTGCTCAAGGTCACGTAATGTCTCCTGAATTCCAGGCCCAAGCTGTTTCCACTTGCACTGCTCTGACCATCCTTTCTCAGTGAATCTCCTCCCAAGTGCTTAATACAGTTCTTTACATATAGTGAACATTCAAGAAATACTGTTGATGATGATTGATGATACCCCATCAGTTTCCTTCCACCTTCATCTACCTCCCCATACCTCCTCTGAGTCAAGGCCCTTCACCTCCAATCCACAATCCAAATGACTTTTCTCAGAGAAGGCCCCAGGGACAAGGTGAGGAGATATTTTGACCCAATCCTACATGGCATTTAGATTAGGAATCTGTGGCTTTTTAACCTTTGTCATAAAAGAGGGAAAAAAACTAAATTGCTGTCGCTATATGTCCTTTTTCCTGACTCAGAGGAGTCTAAAAATTAGATAAATGCCTTTCAAAAATTCTTCCATTTTCTCTCCATTTTCAGTGGGTTTCCTAAACGCTATTTCTGGAAATGAAACGATGCTTTTCTGGAAGCAAACAAAATCGAGTGAAAGTCAGTCGAATCAATTCCTTGAGCAGCCTGCACGCGAACACAATAGGCTGGGTTACAGGTGACCCAGGAAAGCACACGCTATCCTTCTAAATCACTGCTGTTCAATACCCATGGCATCTCTAAGGATTCAGAGAACAGCCAGGATTGCACATGCTAACGAACACTTGTCAGGATGCTCTGTCCCCATAGCAAACTGTCGGGAGATGAGAAAGTCAGATTATCAACGAATATTTAAACTATGTAATAATAATATTAACGATAACATTTACTGAGGGCTATATGTGCTGAGCCAGTTACTGGGATAGATAATAATAATCAGGTCAGACACAGTCCCTGTCCCACATGGTGCTCACAGTCTCAGAAGGAGGGAGCAAAAGAGTTTGTCAAACAAGAGTTTGACGAAAGTTCCCAAAGGCGGTACAGCAGTCAGTGATGAGCCTAAGGCATCGAGACACGAGAAACTTCCTGTCAAAGGAAGCTGATCTGTTCCGTCAGCTTGGGCTCAAATGAACCAAACTCAAACTAGCACCCATTTGGCTTGTGCCAGAGGGGTGCACTCCCTTGAATGTTACAAATGTTTATGAATACGAATCCCCCATTTGTTCCCAGAGAGCTGTAAATCAGTTAATTAAGAACCTGTCATCGTGTTTACATTGTCTAAAAAAGAACTACCAGTGGCAGCTGCTCATGAAATTAAACCAGCAGTTAGTGGACGATCACCATTTTGAGGTAAATTACCCAGCCCACTTGCATTAGAGCCTCCTCAGAATGTAGAGAGGCTGATATTTTTCTTCCCATCCCCAGTTTTAATCAAGTAAATGATTACAAGAGGGGAATATGGCACTGGGGCTCAGATTGCCCCTTCGCTGATACGGGAGATAAATCGAAGACCACCGATAAATTAGCTGCAATCTTAAATCTGAAGGGGAAAAGAAATTACGTATAAATCAATACCTTACAGACAAATAATCAAGGCTCCTATAACACAGACCCCACAGGCTGCATCTATCTTGCTAATTGTTTCTCATCACGTATCCTGCATTCATTTATCCTTCCATTCATTGGATCAATAATATCGACTGAACCTGTCCTGCCTTCAGAGGTCTCCACTAAATACTTGGGAGAATTCAACCGAAGCAAAAGACACAGCGCTCCATAAATAGCACTGATTGATCGATTGAATGATTGGCACGTTTCCCCCACCTCAAGGAGTTTCCAGTCAAATCAGGGAGGCAGTAATGAATGAATTATTTACAAATGATGGAGAGCATCTTTGCCTTTGGTTTCATTGCTGGGTGCGATTAGCATAGAGGGGTGGAAAGTGAGGTTCGATGCAAGTAGTACAAGCCTGGCACAAATCTAGCATAGAAGTAGTGTGGCCTAGTGAAAGGAGCAAGGGCCTGAGAGTCAAAGGACCTGGGTTGTGTGACCTAGTGGAAAGAGCATGGGCTTAGGGGTCAGAGGATGTGGGTTCTAATCTCAGCTCCATTGCATGTCTGCTGTGTGACCTTGGGCAAGTGATAACTTCTCTGTACGTCAGTTCCCCCTTCAGTAAAATGGGGATTAAGACTATGAGCCCCGTGTGGGGCAGGGACTGTGTCCATACTGTACCTACCCCAGTGCTTAGATAGTGCTTGGCACATAGTAAGCACTTAACAAATGCCACGATTATTATTTTCATTATTATTATTATTATCCTAGCTCCACCACTTGCCTGCTGTGTGACCTTGGGCAAGTCACTTCACTTCCCTGCACCTCCATTCCCTCAGATGCAAAATGGGGATTAAGACCGTGAGCCCCAGGTGGGACAGGGACTATGTCCACACTGTTTTGTTTGTATCTGTTCTAGTGTTTAGACATAATAAGTGCTTAACAAATACTATTATTATTTAGACTGTGATCCCTGTGTGGGACAGGGACCTTGTCGGCCCAGGTTATCATTATTCTGACTGTGAACCCATCTAAATCACCATTCAAACTCATGCCCGACAGTAGAGGAAATCCTCTAAAATAACTTTCACCACTGATGAACAAGCAGCAAATGGGCATGTCCTGATAGGGGCCCCAGTGGAACGCACCCTAAAGGAGCCACTGGATCATGGATGTTAACAACCCTTTCCTTGGGCTGGAGGCCATCAAATCTCTCTGTGATCACTCAACCCTGAGATGATGTGTCCATTATGGCCTAATTGATGGGAGAACAGGCAGTCTCCAGCATGTCGGGAAACTGCTTCGAAGAATTTGTACTGAGCTTATGGTTCTGACCTCCCACGTCTCCCTCTAGCAGTTTTCTCTGCCTCGCAATGACATGGTGCTGTGTGTTTAGTGTATGTGTGTGTATATGCATATGGGTGTAGGGGGAACAGGGAGTTTAGGCAACTGAGGGAAAATAAAATCTCTGGCCAACCTAATGGGTTATAAATGAATTCCTCAAACCCAATGTTCAATCCCTTTTCAAACCCTGTCCTTCTTTCTCTTCCATCCTTTTCTCTGGCTCTCCCCTTTCCTTCTACTATTTTTTCTCTCCTCTCTCTTCCTCTCCCTCTCTCTCCCTCTCTCTTCCTTCTATCTTTTTCTCACCTTCTCTTCATTTTCTTTTATTCCTCTTTCTCTTCTCTTTTTCTCTCCCTCTCTCTTATTTTTTCTTCCTCTCTCTCCCTCTCTCTTTTGTCTCTTTCTCTCTGCCCCCTCTTTTATCTTTTTCTCTCCCTCTTTTCTTCTTTTTCTCCTCTTGTTTTTATTCTTCTCTCTCTTTTCTTTTCTCTTCTTTTCTCTTTTTTCCTCTTTCTCTCTCCCTATCTTCTCTTTTCCCTCTTTCTTTATCTTCTTTTTCTCTTCCCCCTCTTTCTTCAAACTTTCTCTCCCTCTATCCCTCTTTCTCTCCTCTCTTCTTTTTCTCTTTTATTCCTCTCTTTCTCCCTCTTCTCCTTTCCCTCTTGCTTTCTCTTTTTTCTCTTTTCCTTTCTTTTCCCTCTCTTTTTATGCTCTTTTTCTCCCCCATCTCTTCATTTTTTCTTCCCCCTTTTTCAATCTTTCCTTCTCCCCTCTTTCTCTCCCTCTCTTCTCTTTCTCTCCCTCTCCCCTCTTTCCCTCTCCCCTCTTTCTCTCCCTCTCTCTTTCCTTTCTCTCCGTTCTTTTTCTCACTTTTCCTCTCTCTCTCTCACATCATTTTCTCTCCCCTCTTCCCCTCTCCTTCTCTCCTCTCTTACTCTTTCTCTCCTCTCTTCTATCTTCTTTTCTCCCCCTCTCTTTCTCTCTTCCCTCTCTTCCACTCTTTTCTTTCCTCTCCCTTTATTCCTCTCTTCTCCACTCTTTTTCCTTCCCCCTTTCTCCCTTGCTCTCTTTCTCTCCCCCATCTTTTTCCTTTTCTCCGACCTGATAAACTCTTATCTACCCCAGTGCTTAGAACAGGGCTCGACAAATAGTCTACCACCATTGTCTGAGAAAATGGCACACCAGCCATCTGGCTTCTCCTTAAGCCTCCAACCCCCAGACTACTTAGGGAGTGGGGAACCACCCTCCTCCCTCATGTTTCACCCTGGAAGGCCACATCCATTGCAGGAAGGAAGGAAGGATCATCCAGAGTCCTCCTGCCACATCTTCAGCCTCACTGGTCACAGAGACACAGGAGTGGTCTCTGACAGGAAACAACCTGCTTGAGGCCTCCATCTTTCGGGAAGCCAAGGGGAAGGAGGAAGTGTAAGACTGCTGTTTAGACGGGGACCACAGCTAGCTGACATTCTGACACTTAAATTGATGCTTGTAGGACAGGCAGTGCTTTAGCAAGCCCAGGTGATAAGCAAGGAAATGATAGCTGTGGAATACCTGGAGCTATCACCTGGATGATAAAAAAAGAAATAGGAGAAGCATAAAACAGAAATAGGGCCCTGCTCTGGGCTTTTTAAAGGAAAAATCAAGTAGAAAGAAAACCATCGTCTTCCATGGCAGGGGACCATCCTTTGGGAAATTGATGGCCAAAAGAATTGAGGTTCCTGTATCACCCCTAAGGTGCTCCCCAGATATTCATGTTACTGGGGACCTCTTGCAGAGGACTGAGAGGGACATCAACTGTGAGCATTGTTTCTTCTCCTCTATAAATTTACTGGATGAGTTTTCTCAGGCCTCCCCCCTTTTACCCTGCCCACTTCCTCCTCTTACTTCCCAATTTCCTTTCCCATTTCCTCCTTTCTTCCCCCTTTTCCTTCCACCTTTCTTTCCCATTTCCTCTTCATTTCATTCCCCATCCCGGTTAACAATGGGAATACAGCGGAAAAGCTAAGAACTTTCTTCCTCTTATGGCACGGATTCCACATGATTAGAGAAGCAGCGTGGCTCAGTGGAAAGAGCATGGACTTTGGAGTCAGAGGTCATGGGTTCAATTCTAGGCTCAACCAATAGTCAGCTGTGTGACTTTGGGCGAGTCACTTAATTTCTCTGTGCCTCAGATACCTCATCTATAAAATGGGGATTAAAACTGTTAGCCCCCCCGGGACAACCTGATCACCTTGTAACCTCCCCAGTGCTTAGAACAGTTCTTTGCACATAGTAAGTGCTTAATAAATGCCACTATTATTATTATTATTATTATTATTATTCCTGGTTTGCCAAACCTAGATCAGTCAGGATCTGACTGAATTTGAACAAACCTCAGAGCCTGCAGTCTCCTCCTCAGCTCTCTTCTATTATTTCTTTATGGTATTTTTTAAATGCTTACTATGTGCCAGGCTATTCACTAAACTCTGGGGTAGATACAAGCTAATCAGGTTGGACATAGTCCATGTCCCACATGGAGCTCACGGTCTTAATCCCCATTTTCTGGATGAGGTAACTGAGACATAGAGGAGTGAAGTGACCTGCCCAAGGTCACATAGCAGACAAGTCAGAAATCTGGGATTAGAATCCAAGTCCTGGATTAGAACCCAGATTTTCCTACTTCTCCCCCATCCTGCTCTTTCTCCCTCCCATTTGGCTGGGGAGACCCTCCATGAATAAGCCACTACTTCTGATATTCCCTGTCCCACACATATTAGGTGATCGACAATGTTTTCCTCAGGGAAGGCTCAAACAGCAAAGCAGCCTGACAAGGACACTGATTTGCCATTCTTCAGGATCAATTAATGGTATTTTGGGGGCACTTAATATGTTCAGAGCTCTGTACTAAACACTTAAGGATAATACAATACAGCAGTGTTTGTAGACTTGACCTCTGTCCACAAAGAGTTTAAAGTTTAGGGGGAAGATGGACATTAAAATCAATTTCAGTAGGAGAAGCTGTGGAAGCAAATGAATATGCAACCCAAGAATGTCTTCCTCTGTCATTGCTCTTCAGCATTGGCTTGAAGTCTTCCATTTGCCTGCAGTGAATAAATCTTCAATAGGGTGATTCATTCATTCATTCAATTGTATTTATTGAGTGCTTACTGTGTGCAGAGCACTGTATTAAATGCTTGGGAAGTACAAGTTGGCAACATATAGAGACAGTCCCTACCCAACAACGGGCTCACAATCCAGAAAGGGGAGACAGACAACAAAATAAAACATGTGGTCAGGTGTCAAGTCATCAGAATAAATAGAAGTAAAGCTAGATGCACATCATTGACAAAATAAATAGAATAGTAAATATGTATAAGTAAAATAAATAGAGTAATAAATCTGTACAAACATATATACAGGTGCTGTGGGGAGGGGAAGGAGGTAGGGCTGGGGGGAGCGGGGGGGATGAAAAAGGGGGCTTAGTCTGGGAAGGACTCCTGGAGGAGGTGAGCTCTCAGTAGGGCTTTGAAGGGAGGAAGAGAGCTAGCTTGGCGGATGTGCGGAGGGAGGGCATTCCAGGCCAGGGGGAGGACGTGGGCCGGGGGTCAATGGCGGGACACGTGAGAACGAGGCCCAATGAGGAGGTTAGTGGCAGAGGAGCGGAGGGTGCGGGCTGGGCTGGAGAAGGAGAGAAGGGAGGTGAGGTAGGAGGGGGCGAGGGGATGGACAGCCTTGAAGCTGAGAGTGAGGAGTTTTTGCTTGATGCGTAGGTTGACTGGTAGCCACTGGAGAGTTTTGAGGAGGGAAGTAACATGCCCAGAGCGTTTCTGCACAAAGATGATCTGGGCAGCAGCATGAAGTATAGACTGAAGTGGGGATGGGAGATCAGAGAGGAGGCTGTTGCAGTATGTTCTCCCCTGCTGAGAGTGAAAATCAAACATTAGCCAGTTTAAGTAGGAATTTAAGCAGTTCTCACCCTCGTACCTTACGCTGCCCTATTACAACCCAGCCCACACACTTTACTTCTCCAAGGTCAACCTTCTTTACTGTTCCTCTATCTTGTCCATCTTGCTGCCAACCCCTTGCCCACATTTTTCCTCTGGCTTGGAACTCCCTCCCCCTTCCTATATGATAGACACCACTTTCCCCACCTTCTAAGTCTAAATAATCTATTTTAATGTCCACCTATCCTCTCTAGACTATAAACTCCTTATGGACAGGGTGCTCATCTATCTGTTCTATTATATTTTCCCAAGCACTTTGTTCAGTGCTGTGCATTCAGTGAGCACTCAGTAAGTACTACTGATGGATTAATTGATAAAAGAAGATTATGAGAAGCAGCGTGGCTCAGTGGAAAGAGCACGGGCTTTGGAGTCAGAGGTCACGGGTTCAAATCCCAGCTCCGTCAAGTGTTAGCTGTGTGACTTTGGGCAAGCCACTTAACTTCTCTGGGCCTCAGTTACCTCATCTGTAAAATGGGGATTAAAACTGTGAGCCCCCTGTGGGACAACCTGATCACCTTGTAACCACCCTAGCGCTTAAAACAGTGCTTTGCACATAGTAAGTGCTTAACAAATGCCATCATCATTATTATTATTATTATTATTATTATTATTATTATTAAAATCATATCTCCTCCAAGAGGTTTTCCCTGACTGAATCCTCACTTCCCCAACTAAACACTCTTTTCTCTCATTCAGTCATATTTATTGAGCACTTACTGTGTGCAGAGCCCTGTACTAAGTGCTTGGAAAGTACAATTCAGCAATAAAGAGAGACAATCCCTGCCCATATTGGGCTTACAGTCTAGAAGGCAGGAGACAGACATCAAAAGAAGTAAGCAGGCATCAATATAAATAAATAGAATTACAGATAAGTACATATATACACAAGGGCTGTGGGGTGGGGAGAGCAGATTAGAGTGAAGGGAGTGAGCCGGCGATGCGGAGGGGAGGGAGAACTGAGGATAAGGGGGGGGCTTGTCTGGGAAGGCCTCTTGGAGGAGGTGAGCCTTCAGTAGGGCTTTGAAAGGGGGAGGTGTAATTGTCTGGCAAATTTGAGGAGGGAGGGCGTTCCAGGATAGAGGTAGGATGTGGGCCGGTGTCAACGGCGGGACATGTGAGAATGAGGCATAGTGAGAATGATAGCACCAGAGGAGCAGAGTGTGTGGGCTGGGATGGAGAAGGAGAAGGGAGGTCAGGTAAGAAGGGGAAAGGTGATAGACAGCTTTGAAGCCAATAGTGAGGAGTTTTTGTTCGGCCTTCTGTATGACCTTCATACTTGTGTTTATACCCATTAAGCACTTGGATTTTCATCCCACAGTAGGTATGTGCATTTCTAATTTCTAATTTTTTCTCAAAGTCTGTCTTTCCCTCTGTTTTTCAAGGTCCCTGTGGGCAGGGATCACGTCTACCAACTTGATTGTATTGTATTTTCCCAAGTGCTTAGTACAGTGCTCTGCACACAGTAAGCACTCAGTAAATACCATTGACTGATTGCTTGCTGAACTGCAGGGAGCAAACTGCTCTGCCTTAACTTCTTCCACCAATTTCTCCAAAAGGAAATTTGGAAACATTAGAAATATAATAAGACCCAGATTATCTGACTCAAACAATGAGTGGCAGGATGAGGTCAGTATTCCCTGAGATCATTTTGCTTCTCTTTGGGGTTTGCAATATATTAAATCCAGAACTGATAAAATGAGTCAGTTTAAAAACTAGCTAGGGAATTTCGGAAGGTACCTCTCCCTTCTTAGAAATGGAAACATTGTCATTAGTTTTACAGCACCAACTCCTCTAAAAGGTAACTTAAGCAGCATTTAATAATACACATTTTATGGGGTACATGGCTCAAGTGGGGAAGGGGAAGGAGAGTGGAGAGGAGAAAGGGCAGTTCACCTTCAGTTCACCACGTTTTCAGAAGATTTTCGCCTGGAAATTTGGTCAGGACGAAGGTGCGATTGTCTGCTTTAGGGTAAAGGGTAAGGCAACTAGGACTTACTCACTTGACTGTAAGTTCCTTGAAGGCAGGAATCATATCACCCAAGTCTGTTGTATGTACTCTCCCAAGTGCTTAGTACAGCGTTCTTCACACAGTAAGCATTCAATAAATACCATTGATTGATTGATTGATTGATTGTCTTAGAGGGGAGCTGAAGTTTCCCAAGAGATTCTGAAGGCCCTGTTGGGTGTGTTGCGGGGGAGTACACATTTTATCAGTTCTGGATTTAATATATTGCAAACCCCAAAGAGAAGCAAAATGATCTCAGCGGATCTTATGTCCACAAGGATCTTATTGTCTGGAAGGAACTTACAGTCTAGAGTAATTCTATCATCTGGCCTCTTCCGTAAAGGGCTACATGTACCAAAACAGGAAGAGATAACGTCAATTCTCCCTTCTGAATTCTTCTTCCACTCCACCAATGCTGTCCAGGATGAGGAACCGATGAGGAGCAAAGGAGGCGTGTTGAACCACCGCTACTAAACTGGCTGAAGCAAACTAAAGAGGTTGCTTTTGACAGACACGTAAATGTTTATTTTGTTTTAAGTCTTCTGGCTAGTGCCAAGGATTGCAATGCGCCTGCCAGGTAGTGGTGGCCTTGTGCGATCAGTGCACCTCTCTTCTGGAGAAAGTTTATCCACCTATAAACTCTGCAGAACTGCAGGCCTCCAAGACACTGGGCTGGAGGAAGGAGAGAGCCTATCTTTAAGGGAAAACAGAGTGCTGATGCTGTCAGAGTCTTGCCCATTGAAAAGTGTATTTCTTAAATGGTGGCCTAGTGGAAAGAACACAGGCCCAGGAGTCAGAGGACCTGGGTTCTAATCCTAGCTTCTCCACTTATTTGCTGTGTGATCTTGGACGAGTCACGTCATTCCTCTGCTCTTCAGTTACCTTGTCTGTAAACTGCGGATTAAGATAGTGAGTCCCAGGTGGGATATGCAGTGTGGCTCAGTGGAAAGAGCACGGGCTTGGGAGTCAGAGGTCATGGGTTCAAATCCCGGCTCCACCACTTGTCAGCTGTGTGACTTTGGGCAACTCACTTAACTTCTCTGTGCCTCAGTTCCCTCATCTGTAAAATGGGGATTAAGACTGTGAGCCCCACGTGGGACAACAGTGCTTTGCACATAGTAAGTGCTTAACAAATACCATTATTATTATTATTATTATATGGACTGTGTCCATTCTGATTAGCTTGCATCTATCTCAGCACTCAGTACAGTCCCTGCCATGTAATAAATGCTTAACAAATATCATTTTTAAAAAGTACTATTTCTTTGAGAAAGGAGTGCTCACCTCTAGAATGCTTGTGGAGTTTAGACTCCAGGACTGGAAAGGACATACTGTTTATTCTGCTAGGAGGATTCTTGCCTCTGAAATTAAATTCTTTTGTCTGCTCCATCAGGGACATTATTCCTCCTCCTGTTAATTACTAGACTCACTTTCAGACATTTCCCTTTCTCATGAAACTCCACACTTTGCCTTATTAATAATTATTGAACTTGTAAAGTGCTCACTATGTACTGAGCACTGCACTAAGCTCTGGAGTAGATACCAGATACCAGAGAAGAGTTATGGCATGCCCAAGGTTATATCCAGCTGGTGAACGGCAGAGTTGGGATTAAAACCCGGTTCACATGACTACCAGATACCAGTGTCCCTGCCACTTTCTATTTTCCTGGCTTGTTGTACAACGAGTTAATTCTACGCCCCTAAACATTCTCAAGCATCTTGGGATTTCTGGTAGACAAATTCCCACTGAATGCAAAGGTTTGTTAATAGCGCTGTTTTTATTTTTCTTAGACTTCGGTGCTGGATCTCTTGCATGTGGGACACAGAGAAAAAGTAAACTCTGTTGGCAGCTGGCAATTTTATACCCTCCAAAATTCACCCCTGTTTCAAGAGGAATAAAGAGTCCCCTTTGAATCTCACAGACATGTTATATAAAGGATTTTGAAATAGAAATTCATTTTTCAACACCAAGAAGAGAAAATCAATACCGGTGTCTTGCTAAGAGCAGATTTCCTATTTTCATGAGCTTCTTTTGTCATATTCTTTTATCGGGAAGGGATTTAAGACTCCACTGGAGCCAGCAGAATCCTTCATCAATACACATCCCCCAGGCTTGGCTGAGAAGTAAGAAATATAGTCATTAATATCGGTGATTATTTCTCAATTAATTGAACACTTGCAAGACTTTTATCTCAGGTGATGTGTGCACCAAGTTCAGTTATTCCCAGTGGGAATAGAGGTAGACTTCTAATATACCAAGTTCTAGGCCCAGAGATCCAAGAAGCAAACTAATGTGGTAAAAGGAAGGAGGAAAAGAATGTTTCCTCTGTAGCTTTCTAGGGTTTAGTGTCCCTGTTAGCCTCTCTTTAGAGACAAACATTATGGGTAGGGCCTAGCATGAGGCCATTCTCCTGGCAAATGGGGATAATCTGCATCGCCCTTGCACTTGAATTTGCTCCTTTTATTCACCCCTCCCTCAGCCCACGGTACTTACGTACCTATTTGTAATTTATTTATTTACATTAATATCTGTCTCCTCCTCTAGACTGTAAGCTCATTGTGGGCAGACATGTCTACCAACTCTTTCATAGGGAAAGCAGTGTGGTTCAGTGGAAAGAGCCCGGGCTTGGAAGTCAGAGGTCATGGGTTCTAATCCCGGCTCTGCCACTTGTCAGCTGTATGACTTTGGGCAAGTCACTTCACTTCTCTGTGCCTCAGTTCCCTCACTTGTAAAATGGGGATTAAGATTGTGAGCCCCACATGTATCCCCCCCGCCAGCACTTAGAACAGTGTTTGGCCAAGATCACACAGCAGGCACGTGACAGAGGTCGGATCCAGAGAAACTGAATTTCCAATAAGTTCCAGAGGTAGCTATTAAAAACCACCTCATAGAACTTTAATTCATTTCAGAATTATCCAGGGTTATTCTCTCTAGGATAATATCCCACTGGGCTTTGTCCCTTAACCTTTATTTTCTCTTTTGATTATGGAAATGTCTACTATAAAAAAGATGAACACCATCTCCAAGTTCAGCCTCTGTATGCTGGGGTTCAGCTGCTGTAGCTTAGCAACCATTCTCCAAGTAGACCTTGTTTAGTTTTCATTGTTGCTGTTCATTTATCAGCTGCTGACCATTTTCCCCTGCTCCATCCGTTTATTTATTCAGCCTCTGCTCTATCCACCATCTTACAACTCTGGTCGGCAGGGTTTCTCTCTCCTCCTTTCCTCCTTTCTTACTTTCGATTTCCTTTTCCAGAGATGCCTCCTCCTCCCACCCTTACATCTCCTCAAAACTGAATGTTTAGCCTCATGGGGAACTGGATTTAGTAATAATAATAATAATAATGGTATTTGCTAAGTGCTTACTATGTGCAAAGCACTGTTCTAAGTGCTGGGGGGGGATTACAAGGTGATCAGGTTGTCCCACGTGGGGCTCGCAGTATTAATCCCCATTTTACAGATGAGGTAACTGAGGCTCAGAGAAGTTCAGTGACTTGCCCAAGGTCACACAGGAGACATGTGGCAGAGCTGGAATTCAAACCCATGACCTCTGACTCCAAAGCCCATGCTCTGAGTAGTAGTAGTATTTATTGACTATGTACTTGGTTCAGTAGGCTGAACTAGGTGTATGAGAAATACAGAATAAAGAAGTGACATGTTCCCTGACACAGGAGACAAACATAAAGTTGCTTCAACTAGAGGTGTCCAAATAAAGAATCGAATGCATAGAAAACCATTTATAACTATGATAATAATAAAATACTTGTGCTATTTGTTAAGCACTTACTATGTGCCAGGCACTGTACTGAGCAATGGGATAGATACAAGCAAATTGGGTTGGATGCAGTCCCTGTTCCGCGTGGGGCTCACAGTCTCCATCCCCATTTTATAGATGAGTTAACTGAAGCACAGAGAAGTGAAGTGACTTACCCAAGGTCACAGAGCAGACAAGTGGTGGAGACGGGATTAGAACCCATGACTTTCTGACTCCCAGGCCCGTAGGAGCAAGGTGTAAAGATATTTGTAAATGCTAGAGTTGGCTAGAGGGTGCTGGGAGATTAATCAATCAATGGTATTTACTGAGTGCTTACTATGTGCAGAGCACTATACTAAGCAATTGGAAAGGTACAGTATAACAGAATTAGCAGACACGTTCCCCTTCCCATAATGAGTTTAGAATAATTAGGGAAAACTTGTTGGAGGTGGGATTTTAGAAGTGCTTTGAATGAGGGGAGAGCTCTGTGTTGGGTTTTTTTTTTATTAAGCACTTACTATGTGCCAGGTACTGTACTAAGTGCTGGGGTGGAGACAAGTTAATTAGGTTTGACATAGTCCCTGTCCCACATACAGTTCACAGTCTTAATGCCCATTTTTCAGATGAGTTCCTGAGGCACAGAGAAGTGAAGTGATATAACCAAATTCACACAGCAAACAAGTGGCAGAGCAGGGATTAAAACCCTGGTCCTCTGATTCCCAGGCCTGTGCTCTATCCACTAGACAACGCTGTTTTTTTTTTTTTTGATGGCATGTATTAAGCGCTTTCTATGTGCAAAGCACTGTTCTAAGTGCTGGGGAGGTTACAAGGTGATCAAGTTGTCCAACGTGGGGCTCACAGTCTTAATCCCCATTTTACAGATGAGGGAACTGAGGCACAGAGAAGTTAAGTGACTTGCTCCAAGTCACACAGCTGACTTGAACCCCTGACCTCTGACTCCAAAGCCCATGCTCTTTCCACTGTGCCACGCAGCTGTTTCCCATCACATCTGGTCTGTCTGATGTGGGAAGGGAGGGAGTTCCAAGATGGACATTAGGGGACAAAATTCTGTCTTGGAGTAAGGAATTAAAGGATAATGAATCAGTGTAGTTTAGTGGAAAGAGCAAGGACTGATAGTCAGAAAATTTGAATTCTAGTTCCAGCTCTGCCACTGGCCTGCTGGTTGACTTTGGGCAAATCAGTTAACTTCTCAGGGCCTCAGATTTTTTATCTGTAAAACAGGAATGAGCAACCTGTTCTCCCTATTTCTTAGATTGTGAGCCTCATGTAAAACAGAGGTCCTGTCTGATCTGATTACCTTGTATCAATCAGTCACACTGATTAATCACTACTGTGATACAGAGCATTGAACTTTCGTTTTATGCTGTCGAGTAGTGTCCGACCCATAATGATGCCATGGACACAGCTCTCCCAGAACGCCCCACTTCCATCTGCAATCATTCTGGTAGTGGATCCATAGTTTTCTTGGTAAAAATCTGGAAATGGTTTACCATTGCCTCCTTCTGTGCAGTAAACCTGAGTCTCCACCCTCGACCCTCTCCCGGGCCGCTGCTGCCCAACGCAGGTGAGTTTTGACTTGTAGCAGATTGCCTTCCACTCACTGGCCACTGCCCAAGCTAGGAATGGAATGGGTAGGCATCTGCTTGACTCTCCCTCATATAGCCAAGTCTGGTAGAGTACTGGAAACTCTCCAGGTATGACCCTGAGAGGTGAGCACTGAGCTAAGCACTTGGAAAAGACAATAAAATTAGTGAACTTGATTGTTGCCTGTCCTAAAGGGGCCTCCAAACTAGCAGACTAGGGTATAATTCAACATGCCTTTCCTCTCTCAATTAATCCCAATTTTGGCCACTTGGCATCAGTACAAAATTTTCCCATTATTGCTTCCATTTCACTCTTTTTCATGTTTCAAACCTACAATCACTTAAGCATCAGGGCTCTTGGTGTTTCACTGAGTCGTTCTTCAGGGAAGCAGTGAGCAAGAAATTTAATTTATAGAGAAGGCAAGTAACTTTCCCCATGTCACACGGCAGGCAGATGACAGAGTCTTTCCACTAGGTCATGCTGCTTTTCAAACCAATCTCTGGCTGCCTGATTTCTTTTAGGCCTAGCCAATTTTCTTTGGGGTCCCTCCACCTATGGAAACAGGTTAATCTCATAGCTGGATTACAACACTGCTAATTTTTACATCTTTTCAAACCTAGAATTTTATCATTGAATATACATCCCGTTCAGCAAAAATAACGCACATCAAACATTTTAAAGGCTAGTAAAAAGACAGGCCTCCTTAAGTTCCAGCAGTTGATTTAGTCGGATTGCTAATTGAGGTATTCTTTCAGTTGTTGCCAAACAAGCCAAGCAAGTGCCGAGTAAAGGTAAATAGACATTTTAAAATGCAAGGATGTATTTACCAGCCTCTATTTAGGATTCATTTATAAGCACTCAGCCATGTGTGAGACACTGTAGATTGCCAGATTTCACAGTCTTTTTGATCGACGCCTTCAACTGAAGTCTGTTCCTTCCCATCTGAGAAATGCAAAAAGAAGTGACAACATTCATGATTTTCCTTACACCATTGTGCTTGAGACAAAATGACCCAGAAAAGTGGACTGCTGAGTTCAACACACACATGCCTGAATTATCATATTTTTATATGGTATTTATTAACCATGCGCTACGTGCCAGGGACTGTACTAAGCGCTTGGGTAGATAAGAGCTGGGTAGATAAGACCCCATCCATGTCCCACATGGGGCTAACAGTCTTAATCATTCATTCATTCATTCAATCATATTTTTTGAGTGCTTACTGTGTACAGAGCATTGTACTAAGCACTTGGGAAGTACAAGTTGGCAACATATAGAGACGGTCCCTACCCAACAACAGGCTCAGAGTCTAGAAGGGGGAGACAGACAACAAAACAAAACATGTGAACAGGTGTCAAGTCATCAGAATAAATAGAAGTAAAGCTAGATGCACATCATTAACAAAATAAAATAAATAGAATGGTAAATATGTACAAGTAAAATAAATAGAGTAATAAATCTGTACAAACATATATACAGATGAGATGGGGAGGGGAAGGAGGTAGGGCAGGGGGGATGGAGAGTGGGAGAGGAAGGAGGGGGCTCAGTCTGGGAAGGCCTCCTGGAGGAGGTGAGCTCTCAGTAGGGCTTTGAAGGGAGGAAGAGAGCTAGCTTGGTGGATGTGTGGAGGGAGGGCATTCCAGGCCAGGGGGAGGACATGGGCCGGAGGTCAAAGGTGGGACAGGTGAGAATGAGGCCCAGTGAGGAGGTTAGCGGCTGAGGAGCAGAGGGTGCATGCTGGGCTGGAGAGGAAAGAAGGGAGGTGAGAAAAGAGGGGACGAGGTGATGTAGAGCCTTGAAGCCCACAGTAAGGAGTTTTTGCCTGAAGCGTAGGTTGACTGGTAGCCACTGGAGATTTTTGAGGAGGGGAGTAATATGCCTAAAGCGTTTCTGCACAAAGATGATCCAGGCAGCAGCATGAAGTATAGACTGAAGTGGGGAGAGACAGGAGGATGGGAGATCAGAGAGGAGGCTGATGCAGTAATCCAGTCGGGATAGGATGAGAGATTGAATGAGCCAGGTAGCAGTTTGGATGGAGAGGAAAGGGTGGATCTTGGCGATGTTGCAGAGGTGAGACTGGCAGGTTTTGGAGACGGACTGGTTGTGAGGGGTGAACGAGAGAGCAGAGTCGAGGATGAAACCAAGGTTGCGGGCTTGTGAGATGGGAAGGATGGTAGTGCTGTCTACAGTGTTGGGAAAGTCAGGGAGAGGGCAGGGTTTGGGAGGGAAGATAAGGAGCTCAGTCTTGGACATATTGAGTTTTTGATGACGGGCAGACATCCAGATGGAGATGTCCTGAAGGCAGGAGGAGACACGAGCCTGAAGGGAGGGAGAGAGAGCAGGGGCAGAGATGTAGATTGGGTGTCATCAGCATAGAGATGAAAGTTGAAGCAGTGGGAGTGAATGAGTTCACCAAGGGAGTGAGTGTAGATAGAGAACAGAAGGGGACCAAGAACTGACCCTTGAGGAACCCCTACAGTAGGTGGATGGGAGGGAGCGGAGGAGCCCGCAAAGGAGACTGAGAATGAATGGTCGGAGAGATACGAGGAGAACCAGGAGAGGATGGAGCCTGTGAAGCCAAGGTTGGATAGCGTGTTGAGGAAAAGGGGGTGGTCCACAGTGTCGAAGGCAGCTGAGAGGTCGAGGAGGATTAGGATAGAGTAGGAGTTGTTGGATTTGGCAAGCAGGAGATCATTGGTGACCTTTGAGAGGGCAGTTTTGGTGGAATGTAGGGGACAGAAGCCAGATTGGAGGGGGTCGAGGAGAGAGTTGGCATTGAGGAATTCGAGGCAGGGGGTGTAGATGACTTGTTCAAGGAGTTTGGAAAGGAATGGTAGGAAGGAGATAGGGCGATAATCCCCACTTTATGGATGAGGCACAGAGAAGTGAAGTGACTTGGCCAAGGTCACACAGCAGACAGGGGACGGAGCCAGGATTAGAATTCATTCATTTATTCATTCAATCGTATTAATTGAGCACTTACTGTGTGCAGAGCACTGGACTAGAGAAGCAGCATGGCCTAGTGGATAGAGCACAGGCCTGGGAGTCAAAAGGTCATGGGTTCTTATCCCGGCTCTGCCACTTGTCTGCTGTGTGATCTTGGACAAGTCATTTCACTTTTCTGTGTCTCAGTTCCCTTGTCTGTAAAATGGGGATTATGTCTGTGAGCCCTATATGGGACAGGGACTGTGTCCAACCAATTATCTTGTATCTACCCCAGCTCTTAAAACAGTGCCTGGCACATAGTAAGTGCTTATCAAATACCATAATTATCATTATCATTATTATTAGTAAGCACTTGGGAAAGTACAACATAGTAATAAAAAGACACATTCCCCGCCTACGACGAGCTTATCGTCCAGAGAGGGAGACAGATATTAATATAAATAAATAAATTACATAAATAAATTAAGTCCTTCTTACTCCCAGGCTTGTACTCTTTCCACTAGGCCACGCTGCTTCTCTGTCAACAGAGAAGTGATGACACTATTTGTCACCAGGTAGTGATGGATAATAAGAAGAACTCTAGAGAGACCAAACCAACATCGCAGTTAACCCAAGGAACCCGTTTTCGGGAAAAAAGGATATGAATTCAGGGTCATCTTTAGAGAATCCACTGAAATCCCCAGGCTTGTGCTGAACCTAGTAACGCCAGCCTCTAGAATCTAACTTTAACCGAGGCTTCAAGGAGATATTTCCATAGAAACTTCTATATATCCCCGTGTCCTTTGTATTTGAAAGAGGTGCTACTGATGGTGAAATTCTCTTGCAGGTGTGTGAGAGGAGGATAAGACCATGCTGTGCACACACAAAGACAGTCTCTTGTTATATTGTTCTTTCATTGCTTGCCCCCCTTGGCTCCATTTTTGCCTTTGCCTCCTCTCGCTAGAGTGTCTCCTTGAAGAATTACTGCTTTCTGAATTATAATGCACTATAATAATTCTAATATTTGTTAAGGGCTTACTATGTGCCAGGCACTGTTCTAAGCACTGGGGTGGATACGATATAATCGGGTTGGACACAGTTCCTGTCCCACATAGAACTCACAGTCTTAATCCCCATTTTACAGATGAGGAAACTGAGGCCCAGAGAAGTGAAGTGACATGCCCAAGATCACACAGCAGACAATTGATGGAGGCAGAATTAGAATGCATGACCTTCTGATTCCCAGGCCCGTGCTTTATCCGCTAGGCCATGCTGCTTGTGACCATGTCGGTCTGTCTTCAGCAAATGACTCCCAGTTTTCTCATTGTGGGCAGTCAGTCAGTCATATTTATTGAGTGCTTACTATTTGCAGGGCACTGTACTAAGTGCTTGGAGGAGTACAATGTAACAATAAACCAACACATTCCCTGCCCACAGTGAGCTTACAGTCTAGAGGGTTTCTTCACTGAAAAAAAATTGTATTTTAGTAAACATCCTACAGCAATACCCTAGCTTTCTATTATTGTCTTTTTTCTGGGAAGGAAAACAAGGATTCAGAAAGCTAAACATGAACCTGGCTAGTGGAAAGAACAGAAGCCTGGGAGTCAGAAGACCTGGGTTCTAATCCTAGCTTCACCACTAGCTAGCTCTGTGACCTTGGACAAGTCACTTAACATTTGCAAGCCTCAGTTACCTTGTCTGTAAAATTGAGATTCAATGCCTGTTCTCTCTCCTACTCAAACCATGAGCCCCATGCAGGATATGGACTGTGTCCAACCTGATTAACTTGCATCTACCCCAGAGCTTAATACAATGCCTGGGACATAATAAGTGCTCAACAAATACAATAAAATAAATTTTTAAAAAGCCAGACACAGCTCCAAATCATGGAAAATTCCCTGTTTTTTCCAAGCACTGGTGAATATCAAGCCTTCTAAATAAGGCCTTCTCTACAGAACTTCTAAGATTTATTTCCTTATCAGCACCCAACGTAGTTCAGAGCAAGGTTTTGGAGATGAAGGAATAGTTCTTCCCAGAAAAAAAAAAAAGAAGTCCCTCAACGGGTTGGGAAGAAACTCCCTTTCATGGAGAAAGTTTACTTTTCTGACACTACTTCTATCAACTGCGACAGGACTTGGATCAAGAAAGCCAGAACTGTAGGCAGCGGAATGTGCCAGAAACCAAGATGTGTTTTTAGCCGCAAAATACTGTTCAAAGGCCTGCTTGAAAGAGTAGTGAAACGAGGGCCCAGGGGACTTTATTCTGCCAAAATATTTTGTCTGAAGATATGCCCTGTGCAAAGAGAATCACCCTACTAACCAGAAAAAAAGCTCAGTTCACTACCAAGGGGAAGTATGTGGCATGTAAGAATTTATTTATGATATTAGTTAAGCACTTTCTGTGTGTCAAACACTATATTACTACTACTACTACTAACAGTAATAATAATAATTGTGTTAGCTGTTAAGCACTTACTATAAGCCAGGCACTACACTAAGCGCTGAGAAGGATACAAGTCTTAATCTCTACTTTACAGATGAGGTGACTGAGGCACAGAGAAGTTAAGTGACTTGCCCAAGGGCACACAGTTTCGGGGTCTTGATGGCGTCTCCATCCCACTCCCTCAATTTTGGGGTGGTGGAAACATCCAACATAGGGCTGTTTCTCAGTGAACTCCCCCTCTGTAGCTCACTTTGGACTGGAGTAACAGGAGGTTTGTTTCCAACAGGGATGCTGAGTTGTTGTCCCAGAGGTGTTTATCAATCCATCAACCAATTGTATTTTGAGTGCTTACTATATGCACAGCACTGAACTAAGCGCTTGGGAGAATACAAGCAACAGAGTTAGTGGACATGTTTCTGGACGACAATTCTTTTTATGGGTGAGGAAACTGTAAACTCACCGTGGGCAGGGCATGTGTCTGTTATATTTTTACATTGTACTCTCTCAAGTGCTTAGTACAGTGCTCTGCATACGGTAAGTGCTCAATAAATAGGATTAACTGACTGAATGACTGACCAAGACCCAGAGAATTTGACTAATCCAAGGTCATTAGAAGGCAAATGTCATAACTGGGATGGGGAACCCAGGTCTCCTGGTTCCCATCATCATCATCATCATCATCATCATCAATCATATTTATTGAGCGCTTACTGTGTGCAGAGCACTGTACTAAGCACTTGGGAAGTACAAATTAGCAACATATACAGACAGTCCCTACCCAACAGTGGGCTCACAGTCTAAAAGGGGGAGACAGAGAACAAAACCAAACATACTAACAAAATAAAATAAATAGCCAGCCAGTTCTCTTAACCAACTCAATTCTGCCATGACATTTCCATGGAATTTGAGGATGTTTTTAGGGAAGTAGGGATCCTTTGTCAGGCACATTGCATCTATTTAGGTGCAAAATGCTGCAATAGAGAAAGAAATGTGCCCTAGTGGATAGGGCCTGGGCTTCGGAGTCAGAAGGACCTGGGTTCTAATCCTGTTTTGCCACTGTATACTGTGTGACCTTGGGCAAGTCACTTAACTTCTCTGTGCCTCAGTTACCTCATCAGTAAAATAGGGATTAAGACTGCGAGCCCCATGTGGGATGAGGATTGGGTCCAACCTGATTAGCTTGGATCTACCCCAGTGCTTAGTACAGTGCCTGACACATAGTAAGTGCTTAACCAATACCAGGTAAAAAAAAAAAGGTTTGAGCACTTCAATCAATCAATCAATAGTATTTGTGGAGCACTTACTATGAGCAAAGCACTAAGCTCTTGGGAGAGTATGATATAGCAGAATAATCGAGCTTACAGTCTAGAGGGATGCCTTTATGCCCTGGACATGAGCAAAAGTAGATAGGAGTGCTTGGCTCCTCATGCATCAAGTCATTCAGTCATGTTTATTGAGCACTCACTGTGTGCACAGCACTGTACTAAGCACTTGGGAGAATATGATGCAACATTATAACAGACATATTCCTTGCCCGCAACAAGGCACGGGTGCTTAGTATAAGTCAGGGTAAACAATGCAAGCTGAGCTGGGTTCTTTTTTGCAAGAATTCAACCCTCTCATCTAAGGAGAACTGGGTGTGTGCTAATTACTTTTAAATGAAGGAAAATATGGCACAACCAGCCGCAGTAAGCTGATGATACGTCGATTTACAGTCCACAGTTTGTTCCATTTCCTCATATTCATTTTCCTCCCTCCAAATTACCTCCAGGCAAGTCCACCTGAAAGTAATAGCCAATAACCACACACACACACACACACACACACACACACACACACACACACACACACACACATCAACTGAGAGATGGCAGCAGGTGGTTTGGTTTTGGGTCCGATTTCCCGAGTTTTTAAGAACATGAGACATTAATTCAAAAGTATTGCTCCCAGCTGGATGAACCCTTGAAATGCCAATCTGCTGCTTAGTTTCCAAAGTCATCCTTATTTTCCTTTGGCCTTTTTTTTTCATCTATATAACTCTACTGGGAAATATAACTGAAGCAATAAACCATCCTGCCTTCAGTGTGCTAAGTGAATGCACTTCATTCTTCCAGAGGATGCTGGATTTCTTTGCTGAAGAGGATGAGAGAGAGGAAATGAAATCAGCAATTAAGTTTACTGTAAGCTTCCTAATCCCGGCCTGTGGCTAAGAGATGTTATTGAAAATGCAATGCCAGTTTGGGTGAACCAGGAAAGAAAAGTTGCTTGGTTTGGAGTAGAAGAGCAGGGAAGATGGTAGAGAAAAGTACTGTTTGGAACAGAAAGACCCCCCCAAAGAAGGTTCGAACTGGCAAGGACTGCAAGGTACTTATGTATTCTTCTTCTTATTATTATTATTAATAATAATAGTATTTAAATGCTTTCTATGTATCAAGGACTGTCCCAAGTACTAGGGCAGAATCAAATGAATCAATTTTGATACAGCCCCTGTCAAACACGAGACTCAGTCTAAATAGGAGGGAGAAAATGCATTTCATTTCCATTTTACACATGTGGAAACTGAGGCACCAATAAGTTATTTGCCCAAGGTCACGCAGCAGGTAATTGTCAGGTCTGGGATTAGAACCCAGGTCCTGTGATGCATAGGCCTGTGACCTTTCCAATAGGCCTTCCTGCTTCTCACTGTAAGCTGCTTGTTATAAGGCAATTAATCCATCAGATGATGGTATTTGAGTGGTTACTCTTTTTCTGAGAACTGTACCAAGTGCTTGGAAGAGTACAGTATGAAGGAAAAGGTATAAATGATCTCTGTCCCTAAGGAATTTATAGACTTGAGAGGGAGACAGACAAAATAATTTACAAAAGGGTATGTATTTAAATGATGGGGGGTTAGATATAAGATGTTCAGGTTGGACACAGTCCTGGTATCACATAGCATTCACAGTCTAGATAATAACAGTTGTGTTAAGTGTTTACTAAGTGCTTTATTTAAAAATCTGTCTCCCCCTTCAGACTGTAAGCTCACTGTGGGCAGGGAATGTGTCTACCAATTCTGTCATTTTTTTTTGTATTCTCCCAAGTACTTAGTACAAGGCTCTACACACAGTAAGTGCTCATAAATATGACTGATTGAAAAAGCATTTTCAGTGACAATCAGTACCTCTTGTGCAGTTGAAAACTACATCCTCCCCCAGGAAGACCCCCAGAATATCTAGAACAGCCCAATCAAATTACTCATCAAGGAATCTCCAATCAGTCAATGGTATTAATTGATTACTGACTGTGTGCAGAGAACTGTTAAGACTTGGGAGAGTATACTTCAACGGAGTTGGTAAACACAGTCCTCAAAGGACTCCTTTGGGATCTGGTGTGTCACACATTGGGACAACAATTTGGGGGCTCAACCCAGCTCCCTCCTCAACCCTAGAAGATCAATCAGTAATACTTATTGCATGCTTACTCTGTGCAAAGCACTGAGGAAAGTGCTTCTGGAATGAGCAAAGTCTGGAAGAAGAACTCCAAGCCTTTTTGTAAGTATTGGAGTGAGAGAGGAGATTATTATTATTATTGTTATTATTATTATTATTATTGTGTTGTAGAGTCATTTCTGATTCACAGCGACTCCACGGATATACTTTCTCCAGAATGTCCTGTTCTCTGTCATAACCTGCAGCCTTTCTAATGGTTCTTCTATAATCGTTGCTATGGTCTCTATCCATCTAGCTGACGGTCTGCCTCTTCCATGTTTTCCTTGGACGTTTCCTAGCGTTAGTATCAGAGAATTAATCCTCCTGATTATGTGTCTGAAATATGCTCATCTAAGTCGAGTTGAGAGAGGAAAACCTATAAAATATTTGCCCATGGAGGAGAAAATAGTCAAATCACAGCTGTTTTGGGCAGTGGTAACTTGTGAACAATGCAGGAGAGTCAGGGGTGCCTACCGAGGCCTTTGTGAAGTCCCCGGCAGTGGGATGTATTCAGGCATGGACAATGGCCCTCGCTGGTTTATTGTCAAACTGTCCCTTGCTGTCAACTGCTCCATTTGCAATGGTCTATGCACTGGCTCCTCTGAAGACTGACCCATTATGTCAGGGGGACTCTACCCTAGGAGAATAACAAGAGCTGCTGGAGCCTACACTTCCGAGCTCTGAGCGAAGTAAAACAATGGATTCAGAGCAGAAGTAATGTGGCCAACAGAAGCCTTAGCTGGGCTTTGGAGCTGCTATGAGCTTGCTGGGGTTTGAGGAAAACCAGGATTCCACCGAGGGCCTGTAAAACCTTTGCTGCTGTGTGAAAAGAGAGAAAAGGAGGCAAAATAGAAAACAGCACAGGTGTTGTGAACATTAGACATAGAAATACAAGAAGGGACCCCCTTTTCAGCCACCAGAACTCAAAGTGAATTTCATCATCTGTGGTGTCTTCTTTGACCATGAGGGAAAAGCAGATGTTTATATTATATATTCCAATTATCCCCCCTCCCCCTCATATTCTCCTACGTGCATTCTTGGTAAATAATTTTGGACTGTCTCTTCCTTTAGATCGTGAGCTCCTTGAAGAGCAGCCTGGCCTAGTGGAAAGACCCTGAGTGTCAGAGGACCTGGGTTCTAATTCTGGCTTTGCCCCCTTGCTTGCTATGTGTGACCCTGGACAAGTCACTTAACTTGTTGGGACTTCAATTTCCTCATCTACAAAACAGTTTCAATATTTATTCTTCCTCCTTCTTAAATGATGGGTCAGGCAGGGATTGTATCTGGCCTATCTCGTAGCTAGTGGTTGTACTCTGTAGCTAGTACAGCGCTTGGCATATCATACTCAAACATTATCGTTCTTATTAATTATTATTACTACTATTATTCTGTTGGCCTCTTCACAATCAGTTGGGGATCAAAAATCATCTGCAGGATTGAAATTAAGCTCAGGCTATTACCATCTTCCCAGGTATCCAGTGGAAGATAATCATAATTGCCTGGACTTAAAAGTGTCAGATCTCAAAGAGTTTCCACAGTTTATCTCCCAACATGAATAGTTGAGAGAAATAGATCAATGAGAGAACAGATGACAAATGTGGGAAAGATGTGAACGAACTTGAATGTAACTCTTTTATTACTATCACAAAGTGGAACCATGATTTGGAAGAGCCCCTGCTGAATATCCCTCAATCTGGTGAGGATGAGGGTTTAAATGAAAATGGGGCTGATTGTGAATGTCAGTCAACGGGCAGAGCACTGTGGCAAGGTCTTGGGAGAATACACTTCGACAGAGTCAGTTAACACGATCCTTCCCTCCCTCTAGTTTGTGAGCTTGATGTGGGCAGGGAATATGTGTTTATTGTTATATTGTACTCTCCCAAGCGCTTAGTACAGTGCTTTGCATGCAAAAAAGCACTCAATAAATATGACTGAATGAAGGGATTCCAGTTAAGCCCTCTTTTCCCATCTCCCTTCTGTGTCATTCATCTGCTTGGATCTGTGACCTTTGGGCATTTGACATTCACCTCAGCTCCACAGCACTTATGTGCATATTTTTAAATTATATATTATACATTATTTATACATTTATATTAATGTTTACCTTCCCCTCTAATCTGTAAACTCTCTGTGGGCAGGGAATGTGTCTGCCAACTATGTTCAGTTGTACTCTCCCAAGTGCTTAGTACAGTGCTCTGCACATAGCAACTGTTCAATAAATACCAAATGATAGATAATACCAATTGATTGATTACAATACAATAGAGTTAGAAGGAATTTTGCCTTATTGAACATAGCAAGTGTTCAATAAATACCGAATGATTGATAATACCAATTGATTGATTACAGTGCAATAGAGTTAGAAGACATGATCCTTGTCCACGAGAAGCTTACAGTCTTATAAATTCCTCCAGCATCTGCCTGAAACTTTCTGGGGATTATGAGAAGGTTTCCAGAGGAGCTAATGGATTACTCCAGGGTCAAAGGGCAAAGAGCGAGCCAAGAGACACTAGGTGGTCCAGTCCGTGCAACATGCATTCAGCATATATTTAACTCTGATTTAAACTTAAAACTGCCACTGTTACAATTGCCTGAGAACCACTATCTTTTTTTTTACAAGTTATTGTAGATCAGTCACAGAGTTTGCTGTAATAAAGTAATCTCAACAGGTCGTCTGGTGGGTATTAATCTAGGCTGACAACTGAAGCTGGGAAGATGAAGAAGCGAGATAGACTCCCCGCCTCTGGGCCTGATTAGCTTTAGCAGAATGAGGAACCTGTTCCAAGGTTCTGCTTCAGGCTGGTCAACTCTCCATTCATCATGCCAAACTCCTGTCCTACGGTTCACTGCTTTGGTTGATGCCTTTGGATCATAAACTCTCCCCCAAAGGATTGTCTACTGTAGTTTCCTTGAGGACAGGGACTCTAGGTTTGACTTCCCAGTCTTCTTCGAATCAAGTCAATGCTCTTAGCCACTACCTGTCAGCCACTACCTGTGGGGCCTTGGCCCCACAAATTAACCACTCTCTTCTCTCACTATACTCCAGCTCGCTCCCTTGGCTCCTCTCTAGCTGACTTATAAAACATGCTTCTTTTTCATCTTTCCTCCCACCTATCTCTTGCTCACCATCTCCCTCTCATCTGGAAGTCCCTCCCCCTTTACATCTGGCAGACTTCTAGTCTCCCTTCTATCAAACTAGGTTCCTGTGCTCATCAATCGATCAATCCGGTATTCACTGGGTGCTTACTGTGTGCAGAGAACTGAACCAAGTATTTGGGAGAGTACCGTACAACAGAATTGAAGCTACATCTCCACTAGGCAGTCTTTCCTGATTCATATCTCATCTACTTTATTTATTTATTTATTATTATTATTATTATTATTATTATTTTATTCTGATGACCTGACACCTGTCCACATGTTTTGTTGTCTGTCTCCCCCTTCTAGACTGTGAGCCCATTTTTGGGTAGGGACCGCCTCTATATGTTGCCAACTTGTACTTCCCAAGTGCTTAGTACAGTGCTCTGCACACAGTAAGCACTCAATAAATACGATTGAATGAATGAATCTACTCACCCTATTTCACCCTCAACTGCCACTTCAGCACTTCTTTGTCAACAAGCACTTGGATACTCACACACCCCTTTGCACTTATTTTTTTAATGGTATTTATTAAGCATTTACTATGTGCCAGGCACTGAACCAAGTGGTTATGAACATATCTCTATTCTCTATTGCTCCCACTTAACTGTAAGCAATCAATCGTACTTATGAAGTGCTTACTTTGTGCAGAGCACTGTCCACTACAGCAGATTTAGCAGAAATGTTCTCCTGCCCATAACAAGCTTACAATCTAGAGAGGGGTGTTAAGTGGGAGAGAATATATTTCTTGCTTCTATTGTACTTTCCCAAATAATCAGTACTGCACTGAGTTTATACCATGACTTTTGCTTACTCTGCTTAAATGCCTTGCAAATTGTTAAATTGAATTCTTTTATTGTTTTGTACTCTCCCAAGTGTTTAGCACAGTGGTCTGCCTACCACTGATTGGTTGTTAACAAATACCGCAATTACTTTTGTAATAGCAATCCCGGATTCACCACATGTCTGCTGTGTGACCTTCGTCAAGTCACTTCACTTCTCTGGGCCTCAGTTCCCTCATCTGTAAAATGGGGATTAAGAATGTGAGCCCCATGTGGGACAGGGACTGTGTCCAACCTGATTCATTTGTTAAATATTTCATAATTGTGATGGCTTTAAAACTCTTAATTTTTAGTATTTAAAGAGGCAGTGTGAGCCAATGGAAAGAATGCAGAACTGGAAGTCCGAAGGGCCTGGGTTCTAATCCCAGCTCTGTCACTTCCCTGCTGGGTAACCTTAGGCAAATCTTCATTTACTAAACGCCTACTCTATGCCAAGCACTGTGCTAAACTGGAGAATAGCTACAAACATAATGGATCGGTCATAAGGGTCTCACAGGCTAAGTAGGGATAGAAAGATAAAGACACTGATAAAAATGGATCGCGAATAACAAGCCATCCAGTCAACAACCAACACCACAACTTCAAGATGAGTAAAGAGATCTGGAAGTGGAGCCTTTGGACTCCTCTTTGCTCCAGATAAACAGTGCATAAGAGAAGGGAAATGTTCAGTGTTTGGATGCAACCTACCTAAAACACTCAGACTCCAGCTGATGAATGAACCTGAATGAAACTTTCTTTTAAATCATCCATCTGCTTGGGACTTTCCATCGGGCTGTCTCAAAAAATCCAGTCAGATCAATCAATCAGTCCATCAGTCAATGAATGGTATTTATTGAGCACTTACTGCATTCAGAGCACTGTACTAAGTGCTTGGGAATGTACAATATAGCAGAGTTGGTTATACAATGAGTTCTCTCTCTCTTTTTATCTCACTCTCATTCAGATTTATTGAGCACTTACTGTGTGCAGTGCTCTGTACTAAGCACTTGGGAGAGTACAATATAACAGAGTTGGTAGTCATGTTCCCTGCTCACAATGAGCTTACTTGCTCTTTTTCTCTCTTTCTATTTCTCTCTCTCTCCCTCCCCCCCCCCCACCCCCGCCTTATATTTATTAAGCAGCATGGCATAGTGGATATAGCACAGGCTTGGTAGTCAGAAGGATCTGGGTTCTAATCTTGCCTTCACTTGTTCTGCTTTGTGACCTCGAATAAGTCACTTCACTTCTCTATGCCTCAGTTGTCTTACCTGTAATACGGAGATTAAGAATTTGAGCCCCACATGAGACAGGGACAGCGCCCAACCCAATTTGCTTGCATCCACCCCTGTGCTTAGTACAGTGCCTGGCACATAGCACTTAACAAATACCACAATTATCATTATTACTGTGTGCAGAGCACTGTACCAAGGTCTTGGAGAGTACAATATTACAGACCAGGTAGATACTTTTGAATTCTTTCTTATGGACAAATGGATCTGTATCTACCACTTTAAGATGAGTAATCCAGTCCAGCTAGTAGAAGGGAAACTTAAGACGGAAAGACCTTGGGAAACTGTGAATTTTAAACCAACAGGGACAATGGAGGTTGTATTTGAATTTACATCAGAGTTAGCTTCTGGTACTGGGCTGAACACGAAGCTGCTATTACAGTGGCCAGTGTTTTAATTATCTCAGATATTTAGTGGAAGGAAAACAATTAACCACCACACTGTAGCTAGCAGCTGCTCCTGTATCAAATACCTGAGAAGCATGTTTGTTGATTCGTATTACACTTAGTCTCAACGACCTAAAACTTGACAATACGTGTTGGGCTGTTTGAAGGAAGAAATAAATAAGCACATTAAATTTGTAATACTGTTTCTTCCCTCAAGCCACCAATATTTCTTAGTTTTACCCTGAAATTATTTTCCCTTAGTTTCTCTACACTGTTCCTTTCCAAGTCAAACTTGTTACTGTGTTTCCTTGGGGCAATTTTTCTTTCTGCTTTTCTTTTTTCTCTCATCCATGGTTAAATAAACTATTGATTTTTTCAAGGTAATTTAAGGTGGTAATACAGTTCCAATTTGATAACTACCAGCTTAATGTGCTCTGAGTAAACAAATTTTATGGTTTCAATTTGTTATTTTTGTCATCAAGATCGACCAAGCAATGAGTAGCGACCATGTGCGTGGGTATATGTTAGAAGCCAAGAGAAACACTCAGATATATTAATAATTCAGAGATGTTTTACTGAAGGCTAAATCATTATCAGAGATTGGGCAAGATGTTCCGTAGATTTCCGTGATTTGGGCTATTAAGTGACCCTCTAAAAGGGAAACTCAGTGGTTTTCGGTCAAAATTAAAAGCAGCGCTATTTTGAGAAAGCTGAGACATCTTAATATAGAACAACCTATGCAAATAACAGAAAAGGAACATCATTTCAAAACAAGATCACTGAGTTGTTTTTATCTTGGGAAACAATAAACAGTGATCTAGTTGGAGCAGATTGTTTAGGTTGCTATTTTATTAAAAGCTTTTTCTCACACTCTAACAAGAAAACCACATTCTTTATTTGGAGATTATTATAATCACCAAATTGAGAAGCAGCTTGGCCTAGTGGAAAGAGCACAGGCCTTGGAGTCAGAGGACATGGGTTCTAATCCCTGTTCTGCCACGTGTCTGCTGTCTGACCTTGGGCAAGTCACCACTTCTTTGTGCTTTGTTCCTTCATCTGTAAGAGAGGGATCGAGACTGTGAGTCCCACGTGGGACAGAGACTGTGTTCAACCCTATTTGCTTGGCTCTACCCCAGAGTGCAGAACAGTGCTTCACACATAGTAGACACTTAACAGATACCACAATTATTATCATTACAGTTGAAAGGTAACATTTCGGTCAAAGTAACTGCAGCGAAATAAACACAGTGGAGAGAGTTTTAGGCTAAGCAACCCTCAGACCATCATAAGGAGAAAAAAATTCAGGGTCAATCAGTCGCACTTATTCAGCACTTACTGTGTGCTGGGTGCTGTACTAAGCGCTTGGGAGAGTACATAACAAAATAATAATAATAATGGTATTTGTTAAGCACTTCCTATGTGCCAAGCACTGTTCTAAGTGCTGGTAGAAACAAGATAATCAGGTTGGACCTAATCAGTTCCAGTGGGGGAAAGTAAAGGTGGGAGGCAAGCTGAGCCAATGAACAGAGAGCTTGGATGTGTGAGTCCATATACCTTAATTCTAACCCCAGCTCTGCCACTCCCCTACTGTGTAACCTTCACCAAGTTGCTTTATCTGTCAGTGCCTCAGTTTACTCATTTGGGGAAGCATTGTGGCCTAGTGAATAGATGACGGGGTCTAGAAGTCCGAAGGACCTGGATTCTAATCCCACCTCTGCCACTTCTCTGCTGTGTGATGATGGGCAAGTCATTTCACTTCACTGTGCCTCAGTGACCTCGTCTGTAAAGTAGGGATTAAGACTGTGAGCCCCATGTGGGACAGAGACCGTTTCCAACCTGATTATCTTGCATCTACCCCAGTGCTTAGAACACTGCTTGACACATAATAAGCGCTTAAGAATTACCATCATCATCATAATCATCATTTGTAATAAAGGTATAATAGGTGCCTCTCCCTCCCCTGCAGGGACTTTGTGATATTAAGGTGAGATAATTGGTTTGAAAATGCCTTGGCAAATGAAAAGGGTATAAAAATACAAACCCACTATTTCCAGGTCTATTTATCTTGGTAACTCGAAACACTGTTAAACTTGTCCTGCATGAGAAAAATAGCCAGATAATTCAGCTTGTGAATATTCACTTCTGCCACTAGCCTTCTGGTTGACTTTAGGCAAGGCATTTAAGCTCAATGCTTCAATTTTCTCATCTGTAAAAAGAGGATAAAAACCTGTTCTCTCACCCTCTTGGTCTGGGATCCCAGGTATTTCATGTGATTATTGTGTATCTATTCCAGTGCTTAGTATAATCACTCAATCATTTATTGAGCGTTTACTATGTTCAGAGCACTGTCCTAAGCACTTGGAAGAATACAATACTGAGTTGGTAGACATTTTCCCTGTGTGTAATAAATACCATATATATCACTATTAATTTTCCAATTATTTCAAGCAAAATAAAATTGAGAGAAGCAGCGTGGCCTAGCGGAAAGAGCACGGGCCTGGGAGTCAGAGGACCTGGATTCTAATCCTGCCCCTGCAAGTTGCTTGCTGTGTGGCCTTAGGGCTCATACCTCAGTGCCTCAGTTTTCTCATCTGTTTCCAACCCTATTAACTTGTATCTATCCCAATGCATAGAACAGCGCTTGACACAAGGCAAGTGCTTACAAAATACAATAATAATAATAATAATAATAATAATGTTAAAAGAAGCAACGTGGCTCAGCGGAAAGAGCACGGGCTTTGGAGTCAGAGGTCATGGGTTCAAATCCAGGCTCCACCACCTGTTAGCTGTGTGACTTTGGACAAGTCACTTAACTTCTCTGTGCCTCCGTTACTTCATCTGTAAACTGGGGATTAAGACTGTGAGCCCCCCGTGGGACAACCTGATCACCTTGTAACCTCCCCAGCGCTTAGAACAGTGCTTTGCACATAGTAAGCACTTAATAAATGCCATCATCATTATTATTATAAAATATCTGCAAAAATGAGGCCATTATGTAGGGAGGGGTGAATTGTCTGGATAATTATCTTGGGGCGATCTTGTCTTCCTAGGAATTTAAGACTCCAGTGTATTCATGCTCTTTGGGTGGGGGATGGGGGGGCACTATGAGCTAGACTGTGAGCTTGTTGTGGGCAGGGATTATCTCTCCTTATGTACTTTCGCAAGTGCTCAGTACAGTGCTCTGCACAGAGTAAGTGATCAATAAATACAATCAAGTGAATGAATGAGAGGGGCTTTCTGCCTGTTTCCAAGACACTGAGGTGGAGTTTAGGTTAGAATCATGCTATGCCATACACTACATTAACTTGCAGAGAAGAAGGGACAATTTGCCAAACTAAAAGGGATCATTTTCCTAATTTCTGCAGCCGTCTTCTCACCAAGAAGCAAGAGACAATGACAAGACTTACCCTTTCAAATCTGATACTCCATATAGGAGTCTGCAGAAGATAACACAGATAATTAGGAATCAGATAACATTCAGAGTTAATGACAGAAACCCAGCCCAAAGAGGTTGCTAAGTAAATCAGAGGCAGCAAAAATAATAATGATCATCAAATCAGAAGCTTTCACTGCAAGTCAGCAGCGTGGCTTAGTGGAAAAAGCATAGGCTTGGGAGTCAAAGGGTGTGGGTTCTAATCCTGGCTCTGCCACTTGTCAGCTGTGTGACTTTGGGCAAGTCGCTTAACTTCTCTGTGCCTCAGTTACCTCATCTGCAATAATAATAATAATAATAATAATAATAATAATGGTATTTGTTAAGCGTTTACTATCTGCAAAGCACTGCTCTAAGTGCTGGGGGTGGGTACAAGGTGGTCAGGTTGTCCCACATGGGGCTCACAGTCTTAATCCCCATTTTACAGATGAGGTAACTGAGGCCCAGAGAAGTTAAGTGACTTGCCCAAAGTCATACAGCTGACACATGGCAGAGTCGGGATTAGAACCCATGACCCCTGGCTCCCAAGCCCATGCTCTTTCCCCGAACAATGCTGCTTCTCTGTAAAATGGGGATTAAGACT
The DNA here is from genome assembly GCF_015852505.1 of Tachyglossus aculeatus. NCBI lineage: Eukaryota > Metazoa > Chordata > Mammalia > Monotremata > Tachyglossidae > Tachyglossus > Tachyglossus aculeatus. The sequence continues at coordinate 8,307,879 of NC_052073.1, read as the reverse complement.
GTGAGCCACATGTGGGATAACCTAATTATCTTGTATCTACTCCAGTGCTTTAAACAGTGCTTGGCACATAGCAGCGCTGAACAAATACCATTATTATTATTATTTATTATTACACTGTGTCAACACAGTATAGAAGAGCTACAGTTGAGATCACCTTAGACACTCCAGCAAGCTTTTAAGAGAATTCAGGGCTTGGGTTGACTAATCAAAGAATTTCCACAGGGAAGAATTTATTTATGATACTCTTCAGCCAGAAAAGAGAAGTCAAACATTTATCAACCATAGAACACCTTAAAGGTCAAATAGTTGAGTAATGATTGAGATTAGAACGTTGCTTATCTGAAAGGTTCCCCTGGCACCAAACTCTGCCACTTGTCTGCAGTGTGACTTGGAACAAATTGCTTAACTTCTTTGTGCCTCAGTTTTCTCATCTGTAAAATGAGGATTCCTTACCTGTTCTCCCTCTCTCTTTGACTGTGACCAACTTGGGACACAGAGACTGTATCTATTCAGTCGATGCTATTTATTGATTGTGACAAGAGCCGGGTGGCTCCTCACAGAAACACGTACCCCAAGCCTTGGTCCTAACTGTGGAAAAGTGAAGAAAAATCAATGTTTTCTTTTGAATCTTTATTTGCTCTCAGTCAGTCCTTCAGTCAATCGTATTTATTGAACGCTTACTGTGTGCAGATCACTGTACTAAGCACTTGGGAGGGTACAGTATAGCAATATAGCAGACACATTCCTTGCCCACAATAAGTTTACAGTCAAGAGGGAATTTATAATCTAGAGTGGCCTACCTGAGTTTACACACACACTGCTCCAATGAATTTAAAGACAGGCAGACCCAAATTTGACAAATTTGTAATTGGCTTCTTTTTCTAGTTGTTCTTTTTAACTGTCATCTATCTGTTTAAGCTGGCTATTTTTTGAGTTACCTCTAATGCCTGCCAAGACATTTCCTTAAGCATTCTCCAACTAAGGTTTCCCAACATGAAAGACTTCTTTTTCAAGGTCCTAACCAGAGGTGTATAATAATTAGAGTACTGGTTAAACGGTTACTATGTGCTTAGCACTGGGGGAGAAACAGCGTGGCTCAGTGGAAAGAGCACAGGCTTTGGAGTCAGAGGTCGTGGGTTCAAACCCTGACACCGCCAATTGCCAGCTGTGTGACTTTGGGCAAGTCACTTAACTTCTCTGTGCCTCAGTTACCTCATCTGTAAAATGGGGATGAAGACTGTGAGAGCCCAGGGGACAACCTGATCATCTAGTAACCTCCCCAGCATTTAGAACAGTGCTTTGCACATAGTAAATGCTTACTAAATGCCATTATTATTATTATTATTATCATTATTAGATTGGATACATTCCCTGTACCACATAGGGCTCACAGTCTTAATCCCCATTTTACAGATGAGGTAACCGAGACTGGGAGAATTGAAGTGATTTGTCCAAGATCATACAGCAGGCATGCGGCAGAGTTGGGATTAGAACATGGCTGAACCTTTAGCCTGTTGGGTATGACAAGTATGCGAGGAAAAATTCACTTTCCCCACCCATAATCCTTAAAGACCAAATGAAGGCCAAAGAAATGTAATTTAGAAGGCCGACTTTATGTGGCAGAAGGCAAGGTGGAGATAAGAGAGGGCAGGGTGGAGGAATTCATTCATTCATTCAATCGTATTTATTGAGCGCTTACTGTGTGCAGAGCACTGTACTAAGTGCTTGGGAAGTCCAAGTTGGCAACATATACAGTCATCATCATCAATTGTATTTATTGAGCGCTTACTGTGTGCAGAGCACTGTACTAAGTGCTTGGGATGTACAAATTGACAACACACAGAGACAGTCCCTATCCAACAGTGGGCTCACAGTCTAGAAGGGGGAATGGAGGGGTAGCTGAACCAAAAAGAAAGAAATCGAATGATGATGAACTTGTTGAGTCTAGGAAGTCTGGTTGTAACATTTTATTGTAAATGATCCCAAAGCAGAAGCTCCATCTAGTGGCTTAGCAAAATTGCTGTGGGCCCTGGAAACATGGGGCAACTAGCTTTTGGGGGACTCAAAGTGGGGTGGAAAATATGGGACGCAGCGTGGCCTAATGGAAAGAGCATGGGGTGGGGAGTCAGAGGATGTGGGTTCTAATCCCAACTCTTCCACACATAATAATAATAATAATAACGGCATTTATTAAGCGCTTACTATATGCAAAGCACTGTTCTGAGCGTTGGGGAGGTTACAAGGTGATCAGGTTGTCCCACAGGGGGCTCACAGTCTTAATCCCCATTTTACAGGTGAGGGAACTGAGGCGCAGAGAAGTTAAGTGATTTGCCCAAAGTCACACAGCTGACGATTGGCAGAGCCGGGATTTGAACCCATGACCTCTGACTCCAAAGCCTGTGCTCTTTTCACTGAGCCACGCTGCTTCTGCACATCTGTTGCGTGATCTTGGGTAAGTCACTTCACTTCTCTGAGGGACAGGGACTGTGTCCAACCCCATTTGCTAGTATCCGGTATCTTAGAACAGTGCTCTGCACATAGTAAGCGCTTAACAAATGCCATTATTATTATTATTATTATTATTATTATTATTATTATTATTATCCACCCCAGCACTTAGTACGGTGTTTGGCACATAGTAAGCCCTTAACAAATACCACAATTATTATTATTATTCTCTGTACCTCAGGTACCTCATCTATAAAATGGGGAATAAGACTGTGAGCCCCATGTGGAACAGGGACTGTGTCCAACCCGATTACCTTGTATTTGCCCCACTGCTTAGAACAGTGCTTGGCACATAGTAAGCGCTTGACAAATACCACAATTATTGTAATTATTATAAACTAGAGGCAGGGGGGTCAGAGAGGAGGCTGAAGCCATGGAGGAGGTTGGTGAGAGGGTCAGATGTTAGCAGCCTACCAATCACTTGACTACACCAAAAGTGTCCTTTCTTGGTAGGGGCTTGGTGTTTCTGGCATAGGTAGATGTGTTCCTGCATTTGAGGAAATTACCAATCCTGGCCCAAAAAGACTGGTTTGGTCACACACAGTTGATGAAGGTGTATGCTGCTGACACAGAGGAAGAATAACAGTAATAATTGAGGTATTTGCTAACCATCTACTAAGTGCCAAGCACTGTAATAAGCACTGGGGTAGGGTCCTGGAAATCAGGTCAGCCACAATCCCTGTCCCACATGGGACTCCCAGTTTAAAGAGGAGTGAGCACAGGAATTTAATCCCCATTTTACAGATGAGCAAACTGAAGCACAGAGAACTTATGTGACTTTTATTCTATTTATTTTATTAATGATGTGCATATAGCTATAATTCTATTTATTCTATTTATTTTATTAATGATGTGCATATAGTTATAATTCTATTTATTCTGACGGTTTTGACACCTGTCTACATGTTTTGTTTTGTTGTCTGTCTCCCCCTTCTAGGCTGTGAGCCTGTTATTGGGTAGGGACCGTCTCTATATGTGGCCGACTTGTGCTTCCCAAGCGCTTAGTCCAGTGCTCTGCACACAGTAAGCACTCAATAAATACGGTTGAATGAATGAATGAATGACTTGCCAAAGATCCCCTTAAGAGGCAAGAGGTAGAGTCAGGATTAGAACCCAGGTTTCTTGACTTACAAACCTGGGCTTTATCCATTAGGCCACACTGCTATCTTCTTTTTCTTTGTCTTTCTCAGTGGCGACAACACTGTGTCATGGCTGAGGGGTTCTGCCCCACGATCATGGCCCAAACCAGCCTCCTCCATGACTCCCCTGACGGCCTGCTGAACTGTGGGGCAGACACCTCCAAAGTGTGACCATCCTGACCATTTTTTTTAAATGGTATTTGTTAAGCACTTACTATGTGCCAGGCACTGTTCTAAGTGCTGGGGTGGATACAAACAAATCCCATTGGACACGGTCCCTGTCCCCCATTGGGCTCACAGTCTCCATACCCATTTTATAGATACGGTAAGTGAGGCACAGAGAAGTTAAATAACTTGCCTAAATTTGCACAGCAGACAAGTTGTGGGGGTGGGATTAGAACCCAGGTCCTTCTGACTTCCATGCTGCTTCTCTCTGCAGGACTCCTGCTGACCAGATCTTCATCTGGCCTCTGAAAAGGTGATTACCCTCATGTCTCCTCATGTCATCAACAAATCCTATTTCTCATTTGGACAGAAAGCTAAGCAAAATTAACTTGGTTACCTCGGATCATTTAAATATGCCTACATAGATATTTTCAAACAGAAATAGGAGGTGATGTTGATGAGGTAGAAATGATTCAGTAAGCAATTAGCACAGTTCTCAAGCCTTACTATGGTGTTCTACACATTGTACACGCTCCATAAATACCACTGATTGATTAGATAGAAAGTCAGTGAGTCTTATTAGTTAGAGAAGACAGGGAGAGACCAGAAATTCAAATAATCTGAAACAGACGAAGAAAGAAATTGAGTGAGAGAGAATTGTTCCAGTTTTTCTCTTGCCCCGGTGGCTTCTGCTATTTTTTCTTGGTTGGATCTAGTTAAAGATGGGTGAGTGGATCTTTTTTTCCTATGGTATCTATTACATGCTTACTATGTGTTGGGCACCAAGTCTTAATCCCCACAGTCTCTTCTAGACTGTGAGCCCGTTGTTGGGCAGGGACCATCTCTACATGTTGCTGACTTGTACTTCCCAAGTGCTTAGTACAGTGCTTTGCACACAGTAAGCGCTCAATAAATGTGATTGAATGAATGATTGAATTTTACAGATGAGGTAACTGAAGCACAGAATGTTAAGTGAGTTGCCTAAGATCATAGAGCAGACAAGTGGCAGAGCTGGAATTAGAATCCAGGTTCTCTGATTCCCAGACCAGTACACTATCCACTAGGGCATTCTGCTTCTCTGTCTTTCTTGCCAAAGTATAGTAGCCACTACTGAAGCCTGAGAAGACATCAGGAAAAAAATCAATCAATGGTATTCATTGAGTGCTTACTCTGTGCAGAGCACTAGGGAGAGTATGATACAACAGAGTTGGTAAACATGCTCCCTGCCCAGGAGCTTACAGTCTAGAGGGGGAGACAGACGTGAATATAAATACATAATTTTTAATATATAATTTATGAGAGCTGGAGAAAAACTTCAGTGGCCCGACTCCACCTCCTGAGCCAAGATTTTGAGGGGTTACCTCATGAATGTTCCACATTCACTACTCTCCACAGTCTGCTTTTATTCTGTCTTGCTGCAATAACCCTAATCCCTTTCATGCAAGCTGCATAGTTTTGCCTATAATAACCTTGCTCAGGGGTATTGAACCAAGAGTTTATCGAGGATTTATCCCCTGCTTGGAGCCCCGAACACTCTGATTCAATTCCCAGAACCCCCTCCCATAGTGAGAATGCTCTAAGGGAGAGGGAAGAGAGCCAGTAAAGGAGTTGAGGGGAGAGAAGTGTAAATAAGAATTATCCCATAATTTTCTACTCTCACTCAGGCTGTCCTGCAACAGGTAGGAGGTGTAGCATGGCCTAGTTGATAGAGCTCAGCTCTGGGAGTCAGAAGGACCTGGGCTCTTATCCCGGCTTCATACTTGTCTGCTGTGTGACTTTGGGCAACTCCTCTCTGTTATTCAATCCATCACTAAATCCTATCGTTCCCACCTTCACAACATAGCTAAAATCCACCCATTCCTCTCCATCCAAATTGCTGCCACGTTAATACAATCACTCATCCTATCTCCCCTGGATTACTGCATCAGCCTCCTTGCTGACCTCCCAGCCTCCTGTCTCTCCCGAACTCCAGTCCATACTTCACTCTGCTCCCCAGATCATTTTTCTACAAAAACATCCAGTGCTTAGAACAGTGCCCAGTGCTTAGAACAGTGCCCAGTGCTTAGAACAGTGCTCTGCACATAGTAAGCGCTTAATAAATGCCATTATTATTATTATTCACTCCTCAAAAAACTCCAGTGGTTGCCCATCCAACTCCGCACTAAATAAAAACTCCTCAGCATTGGCTTTAAAGCACTCCACCACCTTATCCCTTTCTACCTTGCTTCACTTCTCTCCTACAACCCAGCCCTCACACTTCACTCCTTTAGCGTTAACCTTCTCACCGGACTTCCAACTCACCTATCTCACTGCCGATCCCTAACCCTTGTCCTGCCTCTGGCCTGGAACACCCTCCTTCCTCAAATCTGACAGACGATTACTCTGCCCCCCTTCAAAGCCTTATTGAAGGCATATCTCCTCCATGAGACATTTCCAAATTAAGCCCCACCTTTTCTCATGTCCCACTCCCTTCTGCATCTCCCTTTGTTCTTCCCCCTTCCCAGCCCCACATATCTGTAACATTTATTTGTATTGATGTCTGTCTCCCCGCTTCTAGACTGTCAGCTTGTATGGGCAGGGAATATGTCTGTTTGGTATAGTACTGTACTCTCCCAAGTGCTTAGTACAGTGCTCTGCACACAGTAAGCACCTAATAAATATGACTGAATAAATGAATGACCTTAACTACTCTGTTCTTCAGTTACCTCATATGTAAAATGGAGATTAAGACTGTGAGTACTGTGTGACACAGGGATTATATCCAACCTCATTAACTTCATTTATTCATTCATTCAATTGTAATAATAATAATAATAATGGCATTTATTAAGCACTTACTATGTGCAAAGCACTGTTCTAAGCTCTGGGAGGTTACAAGGTGATCAGGTTGTCCCTTGGAGGGCTCACAGTCTTAATCCCCATTTTACAGAAGAGGTAACTGAGGCACAGAGAAGTGAAGTGACTTGCCCAAAGTCACACAGCTGACAAGCGGCAGAGCCAGAGTTTGAACCCATGACCTCTGACTCCAAAGCCCATGCTCTTTCCACTGAGCCACACTGCTTCTCTAATAATTGTATTTACTGAGCGCTTACTGAGTGCAGAGCACTGTACTAAGCGCTTGGGAAGTATAATATGGCAATAAAGAGAGATGATTCCTTCCCCCAGAAGACAACTTGTATCTGCCCTAGTGCCTGGTACATTGTAAGCACCTAACAAATACCATTAAAAAACCCAGATAATTTGAAGTCAGTGCTCTTGAATTTCCCTAAAGTGGCTTCTCTCTTCACCAAGTCTGTCCAGCAACTGAGGAAGGCCGTAGCTGAGGGGGTTGGAGGTCCATTTTGGTTTCACTGTTTCCTTTCTGGCTATACTGTTAAAAAATAGACATTCCTCCCTGATAACTCTTCCCACTTGCAATCATGTGTTTATTGATCATCAGTCAGAACTGGAAAACAAAATCCAGGCACCGTGCCTACCCTACAGTAACCTGGAAATGCTCCAGCTGTGCTGAACCAATAGATCAGTTGTCAAGAGCTGATTGAACATGCTACCCGATGTGGAATAACCTATAATCCTTCGCTGACCTTCCCCTGGCCCCCCAGAGTGGAAGAGGATTGCGGAGCAGGAGATGAAACCCAGGTCTGAGAGTTGAAAGTCTGATTCTATTTTGGTTTCTGTCACTGTCTTGCTTTAGAAGCTTGGATCGATCAAGTGAGTGATTTCCATCTGGAAACTTGAGACAATTCAAATCACCTACTCTCAAGGCAGGTTGGGAGGCCTGACTAATAAACAGTGGAAAGGTCTTCCTAAGATTGCAGTGCTCTGTAATAGACAATAAGGGATCCAAAGTCACAGAAGATCCAAATCAAATCTATGGCAGGGGAAGAAATCAGCTTCAGTTAGAAAAATTGACACTAAAATTCCCAGTTTAAAGTGTGTCTAATAGTTGTCTTAGTTTTTTTTAATCTTTGTTCCTATCTTTCATTTCTTCTTTTGATTATAAAGTTGTTGAGGGGACAATAGAGGTGGAGAAGAGTGAACTGGGAATCTCCAAAACTTTTACTCAAACTTAAAAGTAGCAACAAGCAGTGTTGCCTAGTGGAAAGAGTGCAAGCCCAGGTATCAGGGGACCAAGGTTCTAATCCCCGCTCTGCTGTGTGACCTTGGGCAAATCACTTAATTTCTCTGGCCTCATTTTCTTCAGATGTAAAATGAGGATTAAATGCCTGTTCTCCTTCCCCCACAAGACTGTGAGCTCCATGTGGGACAGGTACCCTGATTAATGGCACTGACTTTTGGTTCTTCATCCCGGTTATTACTCAAATAGCATCTCTGAGAGCAGACCCTCAAAACAGCCTAGTTTAATTAAATCCAGCTGGTGCTATCCTTGGCTGCCTCAGTAATTCCTGACGGCTATCTTGGAGGCCATGACGACAGAGGAAATTGGCAGTGAAGGAAAACCTCTTGGTCTAGAGCCCAGACATGAAAGCTAATGCTTTCATGATGGCAAAAATAGGATTAAGTGGAGGTAGAGACTACATTACACCAACCCAACATAGCGTGTCTCTGTAACTATCAAGAACTGCTAAGTAATTCAGTGCCATGGGGTTAAAAAAGAAGAGTCAGATGTGATAAGGGGTTCTTTTCTGGGAAATCAGTATTTATTGAGTGACCTATGAAGTGTAGAACTCTGTACAGGGGACTGATAATTTACAAGGAAAGAAAAAGGCAAAAATCTCTCCTTAAGTAATTTACAATATACCTGTAGATCAATCCAAGTACAAGCTAATCAGGTTTCTCACATGGGGTTCCCCGCCTCAATCCCCATTTTACAGATTAGGTAACTGAGGCCCAGAGAAGTTAAGTGACTTGCACAAGTTGATACAGTGGACAAGTGGAGGAGCAAGGGTTAGAACCCAGGCTATTCTGACTCTCAGCCCTGTGCTCTATTCATTGGCCCAAGCTGCTTCTCAAGTGACTCATTTTCTCCCCAAAAGGAACTTCCTCTCTAATGACTGTAGTTGAAACCCCTATTCCACCTTTCCTGCCTCCAAAATATGATCCAGATGAAAAAATAATTTTTCATAGCAAAATAGTCCACATTTAATACAAGTTTAATCTTCGACACTATTTTGTGAATTACTAATCATAAAATTTCATCTCAAATTTTACAGCCCATCATGTCAGCATCATCTCTAGACTGTAAGCTCGTTGTGGGCAGGGAATGTCACTGTTTTTGAACCGTACTTTCCCAAGTGCTTAGTACAGTTCTCTGCACACAGTAAGCACTCAATAAATATGAATGAATGAATGATTAAAGGTGGGGAAGGCTTCCTGGAAGAGGTGGGATTTCTGGAGAATTTTGAAGGTCGAGAGAACTGTGATCTGGTGGATTTTTTTATGGTATTTGTTAAGCACTTATTATGTCAAAGACTGTTCTAAGTGCTGGGCTAGATACAAGTTAATAAGTTTGGACACAGTCCCTCCTGCACTGAGCTTGCAGTCTAAGTAGGAGGGAGAACAGATATCCCCATTTTTTACAGTTGAGGAAACTGAGACACAGAGAAATTAAATGACTTGCCCAAGGTCACACAGTGAGCAATTGATAGAGCCGGGATTAGAACCCATGCCCTTCTGACTGCTAGGCCCATGCTCTTTCCATGGCCATGAGATTACATATCTAAGCTACCCTTCCACATGCTTTCATATGGGTGTGCCTATGTGTGTGTACACATTATAGTTTTTCATTTTCAAAGATATCACCACAATGTATTGACTTCTAAAAAGGTCATTTCCTCCCTTAAAATGTCATTTAAAATGGAAGATGAGCTGAAATTCTGGGTTCCCAAGTTAGAGAAAAACCCAGCACTGCTCCAGTGAGACTGCCAGGGATTCCAGAAGGAAAAATGGTAAAATGGCCCCACGGGCTCTTGGGGTGGACACTTTAATGTCTGTGGCAGTTAAGATTGGCATCTGGATCCAAACACAACTCCTTTCAGGTTTGAATTTCAGAGTGAGCGAGGTGAGGGAGTCTATCAATGGAGAAGCAGCCTTACCTAGTGGATAGAGCATGGGCCTTGGACCTGTTTTCTAATCCTGGCTCTGCCAATTGCTTGCTTTGTGACTATGGACACGGCACTTGACTTCTCTGGGCCTCAGTTTCCTCCACTGTAAAATAGGGATTCAATACTGTTCTCCCTCCTACTTAGACTGTGAGCTCCATGCGGGACAGGGACTATGTCCGACCTAATTAACCTGCACTTATCCCAGCACTTAGAGCAGTGTTTGACATATAGTAAACACTTAACAAATGCCATTTAAAACAAAAAAAGCTCTTGGGAGCAGGGGCGAGAGTCACAATGGCAAGTATTAGAGGAGAATAATGGCTCCTGTTCCCACTCCAGTTCACGTTTTCAATTCATTTGGGAGAGGTGGGAAATGAGAAAAACCTCACAGTTCTCCACAGGACGCTGTGTGATATATCAGTAATGTTAACCACCAAGAAAAAGAACCCAGATCAATTTTTTTTTCATTTTGTGAAGAATAGCCAGTGGACTAGAATGAAGCAAGTGTTAAGCACTGACAGCAATTTTAAAATAGGGAAAAAAAAGGGGATCAGATAAGCTGAAGGATCGTGGCTTCATTTGCACTCTTATCATTCTCCCTTGGAGAACAGCTGGAGACATTTTACAAGTGAAGAGAAGAGAATGTGAGGAAGCAGAGTCTAACAAGAAGCAGAGTCAGGGTGATGATTTGGCATATGTTCGCCATAGCCCTCCTGAAAGGGTCCTACTTGGAAAAGTGGAAAGGCACTGCATTAATCAATGAATCAATCAATTGTATTTATTGAGGGCATACGGTGGGCAGAACACTGTACTAAATGGTCAGGGGAGTCTGGTACAACAGAGTTGGTAGACATGTTCCCTGCTCACACGGAGCTTACAATCTTGAGGGGGAGCTTACAGTCTAATACTACTATATTAGTAAAAGTGAAACAATGTGGCCTAGTGGAAAAAACATGAGATGTTATCATGTTTTGTTAGAGAGCTGTGGTCTGGTTGATTTGAAGGAGGCAAAGGCAGTTCAGGGATTGCATAACTAATCTACCTTTCCACAAACTTCCTTATCCATCGGTGTGTGTGTGTGTGTGTGTGTGTGTGTGTGTGTGTATGTCCACACATTACATTGCTTCATTTTCAAAGATCCACCACAATCTATTGACTTCTAAAAAGGTCACTTCCTCCTCTAAAAATGTCAGTTAAAATTGAAGATGGGCTGAAATTCTGTGTTCTCGCGGTAGAGGATATGGGGGTTCAAAGCCAAAGCGTAAAGGAAAGGAAAAATTGAACTGATTAGACATCAGGAAGTAAAATGGTTTTATTTCCCCCTCCTCAGAATTCACATGGATCACACCCAATGCCATTCTCTATTTGATCTATGCATTAGTGGGATGTTTGGGGTAGTTGCCTATCTAGCCACAGGTTTGCTCATCATCTTTGGCTGATTTGCGTTGACTGTCGGGCGTTCTGGGAGAGATGTGTCCATGACATTGCTGTGGGTCGGAGATGACTCAACAGCATAAGACGACAAGAATTAGCTATGTTACCAGTTACAGAATATTCACTATTATTTTAAACGGTATTTGTTAGATGCTTTTATTTCATATGTAAAATGGGGATTAAGACTGTGGACCCCATGTGGGACAGGGACTGTGTCCAACCTGATTAGCTTGTATCTACACTGGCGCTTAGAACAGTGCCTGGCACATAGTAAGCACTTAACAACTATCATTACAAAAGGCATTTATTATGTGTCAAGCACTGTTCTAAGAGCAGGGTTAGATACAGCTTAATCAGCTTAGTCACAGTCCCTATACCACATGGGTCTCACAGTTTAAGTAGGGGAGAGAAAAGGTATTTTGAAATTTTTTTGGCAGGGGGTGTGGTTTTGAATCTCCATTTCACAGGTGAGGAAACTGAGGCACAGAGGAATGAAGTGAGTTGCCCAAGGTCACACAGCAGAGACTAGAGGAGGAGGAGCCGGGATTAGAACACAGGTCCTATGACTCATTATTATTATCATTACTATGTGCCCTCCTCCCTCTCCCCATCCCCCCGCCTTACCTCCTTCTCCTCCCCACAGCACCTGTATATATGTATATATGTTTGTACATATTTATTACTCTACTTATTTTACTTGTACATATTTATTCTATTTATTTTATTTTGTTAATTTGTTTTGTTGTCTGTCTCCCCCTTCTAGACTGTGAGCCCGCTGTTGGGTAGGGACCATCTCTATATGTTGCCAACTTGTTCTTCCCAAGCCCTTAGTACAGTGCTCTGCACACAGTAAGCGCTCAATAAATACGATTGAATGAATGAATGACTCCCAGATCTGTGTTCTACCCACTAGGCCATGCTGCTTTCCACCCCATTCATTCATTACAAACATCCAGGGAATATGCCAATCAATCAATCAATAGAATTTATCGTTTAAATATGTTCATCTTATTATGCAGCTGGGGTAGTCTTTACACTTAAATCCTTGATATTTCCAGTACTTTTCCACTGATGCGGACCATATCAAGTTACAAATGGATTGTTTTTCATTACATCATATGAACAAATCCCTTTCCATAGTTGTTATGGAGAAAGATCATCTCAGGTGGAATTTCTTAATCATCAAATTTTGGAGGATTGTTTCAAATTTGCTACCCCTGCTGGTATGCCAGGTGGAGCCTGTGCTAATCTCTTGGATTTGTTGTTATGTCACAGAGATTGATACAAATCAGCTTCTATGGCTGCATCTGTTTTGAAGCATCACACTTCAAATCAATATCCCCGTTCCTGATTTGAGCCAGAGGTCACAGAAATTGGAGGAAGTGAAGAATGGTATTGTCTGGGCTGGGCCTCACCTCTGCCTCTAAAATACTGTGGCTTTAGGTACTCACCGATCTGGCCTGTTGCCTCAGTTTCCTCATCTGTGAAATGGGGATACTCTCTTTACAGAGATTTGGGAAGGTAGATAAAATTTTTACCTTTGCTAGCACTTAGAATTTTTCAACTTCTCTGAGCCTCAGTTACCTCATCTGTAAAATGGGGATTAAGATTGTGAGCCCCACGTGGGACAACCTGATCACCTTGTATCCCCCCCCAGCACTTAGAACAGTGTTTTGTACACAGTAAGTGCTTAACAAATGCCATCGTTATTATTATTATTATTATTATTATTATTGAGCACTTACTGTATGCAGAGCTTTGTACTAAGCTTTTGGGAGAGCACAAAATAACAGAGTTGGTAGACACATTCTTTGCCCACAGTGAGCTTACACTCTAGAGGGGGAATTTATATGTGCCAGTCAGAGGAATGGCATATATAAACCTAAGCAATGGGTAGATGTGAAAAATATTTTTCAAAAAAGTGAGGGAAATATCATTTTTTGGCATTCCTCCAGAGACTTCCAGCTTTCAGGTGTTAGAGACTGCATGGAGGTTTTCATCCCCTCTAGCTGCGTCTACAGGTCTGTCTGATTGCAATTCTGCTCCTCCCTCCCACCCCTCATCACCTGTTCACTGGCACCATGGGAAATTCTATCATCCTTTTCAGTATCAGTAATTGTTCATCTACTGGGGAACTGAGCCGGGGTTGCCAAAGCGAAGAGCCAATCTGAATTACCCCCTAAAAGGATTTAATGAACCGTGAACTCACCTTCCTGCATGTCAAAAAGGTTCCTTGATCTTTAGGTTTGTTGAATATTCAAAATATCCCCCTAATTCTGTACTTTCTCATCGAAGCTTAAAGGCAACCAGGCAACCATAGAGAACAAGCCCTAGCCTCGCCTCTGAAGCCTCCTACTAGGGCTGACCTTCAGACTGGCTTGAATAGGTTGAGCAAATTTCGAAGATTTCTTTCTTTAGCACGCTGCTTGAGGTCACATCTCCTTCAAGAGGCCTGCCCCAATTAAACCCCCTTTTCCCCGGCTTTCTCTCGTTTCTGAGTCATCTAACTATTTGAATCTAAGACCTTTGTGCATTTGGTATTCACCTCACCCTCAAACACACAGCACTTGCGTACTTATCTATAAGTTCTATATTATAAATTATTTATTTTTATTCATAGCTGTCTCCCCCTCTGGACTATGTGTTCATTGTGGGTAGGGATCGTATCTGTTTTATTGCACTCTTCCAAGACTTAGCACGGTGCTCTGTATGCCATAAGTGCTCAATAAAAGTGATTGATTGACTGATTGAGATGGGAGAGTGGTCTGAGCCTAGAACTGGGTTCAGGATCTTTGGGTTCTGATTGGACAGCAGCACCTGACCTGTCATGTGCTAAATATTAATTCAAATTTACTTAGTTATTAAGAATTAAATATTCACCATTCATTTGATCCTATTTATTGAGTGCTTACTGTGTGTACTGTGTACTAGGTATCAAGCACAGTGCTATGCTCTGAGGTAGATAAAAATATAATCAGGCTGGATGGATTTAGAATTGAGGAGGGAAGGAAAGTAGGAATCTCATTTCCATTTTACGGATGAGAAAACAGGCACAGAGAGGTTAAGTGACTTGCCCGCTCTCACCCAGCCGCTGCCCAGGTGGGATTAAAACCTGGATGTCCTCATTCCTTTTTCCACATTTTCCTTGTGAGGACACGCCAACTCACTGCTGTCTGTCCTCTTCCTGCCTCACTCCCAAAATAGGATCCCAAACTATGACTTCACCCTCATTACGAGAAAGGAAAATGCACCACTGAAGAAGATTCTTATCTGAAGTGGACCCAATCTCTTGCACTTTGGTAGGCATTCACTACCAGTTCCAAAAATAGAGACCATCTTCTCCAGAAAATTATAACTCTTAGGCAGTTTTTTTCAAGGAGAAGACGAGTGGCCTAGTGGAAAGAGCACAAACCTGGGAGTCAGAGGACCTGGGTTCTAAATTTGATTCCGCCACTTGTCTGTTGTGTGACCTTAGGCAAGTCACTTCACTTCTCTGGGTCTCAGTTACCTCATCTGTGAAATGGGGATTAAGACTGTGAACCCCATATGGGACAGGGACTGTGTCCAACCTGATTAGTTTGTATCTACCCCAGCGCTTAGAACGGCATTTGATACTTAGTAAGCGCTTAACGAACACCATCATTATCATTATTACTTAACATCTCTGTGCCTTAGTTTTCTCATCTGTGAAATGAAGATTCATTACCTGTTCTCCCTCCTACTTAAACATTGAGCCGTATGTGGGACAGGGACTGGGCTGATCTAATTATCTTGTATCCACCCCAGTGCTTAGTACAAAGCTTGGCACATAATAAACACTTGGCAAATGTCACACTGTTATCGATCAACCAATCAGTGGTATTTATTGACTGTTTACTGTGTGCAAAGCACTGTACTAAGCACTTAGGGGAGTACAATAAGATGGAGTTGGTCAATACATTCCCTCCCCACAAATAGCAGTGTGAGAAGCAGCGGAACTTCATGGAAAGGCCTTGGGATTGGGAGTCAGAAGGACCTGGGTTCTAATCCCAGCTCTGCCACTTGTCTGTAGCATGAACCCAGGTCCTTCTGACTCCCAGGGGAAAATGAAGAAAAAGCAGAAAATCCATGGAATTTTTTAACGGTATTTGTTGAGCACTTATTCTGTGCCAGTCGCTGTACTAAGCACTAGGGTAGATATAAGCTAATCATATTGACATAGTCCATGTCCCACATGGGCATCACAATATTAATCCTTATTTTACAGATGAGGTAACTGAGGCACAGAGAAATGATGTGACCTGTCCAAGGTCACACAGCTGACAAATGGAGGAGCCAGGATTAGAGCCCAGGTCTTTCTGATTTTCAGGCCCATACTCTATCCACCAATCCCAGCTGCTTCTCTTTTGCAACCACTCTTCCAAAGGGATACGTCCTCCAAATGGGGAAAGTCTGGCTAGGGCTCAGAAGTGGAAAAAAAAAACCAAACCAGACTCGATTTATGCTAAAACGACATTGTGTTTGGGATTTGCTGCCTATATTTTATACTCTGGGCACTATGACAGGCATACCCATTTTCATGTCATTTTCCGAAAGGCTTATAAGAGAAATCTCGGATATATTTTGCCTTGTCTTTCTAAGCGATCGAAGCAATGTGTCATGTTACCCAGTGGGTTTGATGAAGTGTGATATAGCTTGTCAACTCAGAGTTACTGCACTTGTTTCTCTTCCTCTGTGTTAATGGGGGCCTCTTTGGATTTCATACTGATAACGTCAACCCCAGAAAGACTCACACCTAATAGCTAATTCCATCTCAACAGATGTTTCTACTTAGTTTCTGCAACCTTTTTGCTCCATCTGATACAGCAGGGCTTTCTACAGCAAAACATGTTTAATAAGACTCATTTGTCTTTCCCCCCTTGCAAAAAAAAAGCTATAAAAGCGAGCCAATCACTTGACTATTTGTACCCTTTCCACAGACTTGTAAAAACTAATTCTTACCCCTGACAGTAATTTGAAACGTGGAGTAATTACTGGTTAAAAGTAAAAACTGCCTTGATTTATTTCTGGGTCTTTTGTGTAATGCAAAAGCTGAAAGATTATATCTGAGCATTTAAGGCTTTGGGAGCATCTTAGAATGTCAAGAAACTTTTTAAGGAAGTCCCAAACTAAGTGAGGCTTGTTTTATTTAAACTCTAAACTTGGGCCTGATTTATTGCAAATTCAGGGCCCTGTTGGTGGATTAGAATCAAGTTGCAAAGTTTCAGGAAAAACCCAGATCAACTTAGAGTTTGAGGGTGAATCCAGGACAGCTAGATGGTGACTTGAAGAAACCCCAAATTGCGAAACAAAACAGGACATTTGAACCCTAATAATAAGTGCCTGGCGCATAGTAAGTGCTTAACAAATGCACTAATAACAACAATGATGATAATCTGTGGTATTTGTTAAGTGCTTAATAAAGCCCACAAACTAGGGTTGGGGTAGATATAAGATAACCAGGTTGGACACAGCCCTTTATCCTACATGGAACTCCCCAGTCTTAGGAAGAGAACAGGTATCGAGTCTCCATTTCACTGAAGAGGAAACCGAAGCCCAGAGAAGTTAAGTGACTTGCCCAAGATGCCAAAAGTCAGGATTAGAACCCAGACCCCCGACTCTCTGGCCCATAGGCTCAAAACACTTAACCATCAAACTCCATCCAACTTTTCTTGGATTTGAGTCTCTTAGAATGGGAGGGAGTGTCATACAGGCAATGAGGTAAAAATGTAGTTTCAGTCTTGGGGGCATTATGTTTAATAAACTTTTCTTTACCGGTTTAATAGTCACTGAAGCTCCTTAATCTTCCCGACTACAGTCGTTTATATAGTAATTTGCCCTTTGGAAAAAGCTGAAGCGGACTCAAAATTTGTTGCTGTTGTCAGTCAAAGCCAAGAAAAGCAGTGCCAAATGTCAGGCAAACACGGTATCTGTTTAATAAGGGGCTGTTCTGTCAAACGCTTTGCATAATTGGAAAGCGCGATGAAGGGCAATAAGGAAAATTAACTTAGGCTTCCCCAAGTTTATGAAACAGCCTCTGAACAAGTATAGAGGGTCTCGGTTTCCCTCTCGGGACTTCTTTAATGTTTTCTGGTGGGGTGTGTTTATGCCTGGGGAGAGCTGTTCCCTTGGGGGGCTGTTGCCTTCTTATGCAGACTGAAAACATCTTTTCTGTGGTTGTCAGTCTTCAAAACTTGTTTCCCATTGTGGGATTCTGGGGTTGGTGGGGAGGCTGAGGTAAGCGCTGCCACGATTTGGAGGAGGAACAGAGATTTGTTCCTTTTATGAAATCTGGGCTGTCTCTAAGGCATTCCACCTGGTTCAATTGAACGAGCACTGCCCTTGGGGGAAGTAGCATGGTGTAGTGGATAGAGCACAGCAGACAGATGGCGGAGCCAGAGTTAGAACCCAGGTCCTTCTGATTTCCAGGCCCTTGATCTATCCTCTAGGACACAATCCCGTCCCTCTATCAAGCTGCCACGGGTCACATTATCCGTTATTAAAAACAAGCCAGGACCTGTTGTAATGAGCATGGAGCTGAAGACTAGCTCTAGTTCAGTCTCTAGTAGTAGTAGTAATACTAGAATGTTGACTCTAAATTCTACAACTTCACCTGTCAGCCTCAGTTTCCTCCCCTGTAAAATGGAAATAGTATCCCCCATTCCCTTTATTAAAGCTTTTGGAAACAATAAATGCACTATATAGATCTAGGGTATAATAATAATAATGATGATGGCATTTATTAAGCACTTACTATGTGCAAAGCACTGTTCTAAGTGCTGGGGGGGGGGGGTACAAGGTAATCAGTTGTCCCATGGGGGGCTTACAGGGTTCATCCCCATTTTGCAGATGAGGAAACTGAGGTCCGGAGAAGTGAGGTGACTTGCCCAAAGTCACACGGTTGGCAATTGGCGGAGCCAGGATTTGAACCCATGATCTATGACTCCAAAGCCTGGGCTCTTTTATACCTCACCTCAACTCTCAGCATGGCACCGATCTAAACAGTGAGAAATCCCACCCCACCCACTTCTACCAATGACATCAAAGGAAGTTTGAGATAGCCTAAATTTATCAGGACCTGACTTCAGTTTCAGATTATATCATACAGATCCTCTGCCCAGTTAGAACATGGAAACTCTGACCTGCCTCGGTGGGATTTTATTAGTCTATATATTTCCTTTATTCGTGTTTATTTAACTGTAGAATTTTCAGCTGTTTTCAATTACAGGCCTACGTTGCCCTCCCGTCTCCCCGAGACGCCCCATAGAGGGGGTCTCCTTGCATTCAAAATGACAGAACATGGGGCCAGCGCTCCGCATGACATCATCTGTACCAAAGACTTCAATCTAGCCTGACCTGGAGTTTCCGAGACTAACAAGAGCACTTAATGCTTTTCCCTCCTTCCCCATACCCAGGACATCAGTTACCTTTCCCCAGCCTCCATTTCCCCGACCTGCGAAATGGTTTGAGAATGCTCCAAAACTATAAGGAATAACCTGTTACAGCTCCTTCCACTAAACAGACAAAAATTGCCCTACAGATTTGTTTTTAGAGTAGGAAATGAAAAACTAAGCACTGTGTGCATCCCTCAACAATTATCCTGAAGCAACGGACAATTTTCATTGCCAATAAATACTTAATGAAACCCTCCCCACCCCCCACTGGGAGCAGGACATTATGGGTTCAAGCAGAGGAATTTTATAGTATAAATTATTTGTTTATATTAATGTCTGTCTCCCCCTCTAGACTGCAAGGTTGCTGTGGGCAGGGAACTTGTGCGCTAACTCTGTTATAGTGTACTCTCCCAAGCTTTAGTACAGTGCTCTGAAAGCATTCGATAAATATGATTAATTGATTTATTGTTAGGAAGCCAAACTAGCAGATCCTAGGAGCTCCAGAAAATCTGATTCAGAAATTTGAGAATCTTGGAGAATCTCTGCACACAGTAAGCGCTCAATAAAGATGATTGAATGAATAAAATTGGAATACCAAAGCTGAGAGGCCACCCTGAGTGCTGGAGCTGGAAGCACATAGTGTTTTTGTTGTTTAATGCTCTTTCTTCAGCTGAGGGTGCATTTTGGCATTTTGATTTGAGGCATTTTGGCCATACTGAGGTGGGGAAAAAACACATATTAATAACAGTATTCATGGAAAGCTGGCTGTGTGCAAAGCATTGTACTAAAGAGTATTCATACACCTTGGTGCTAAGCCAAAATCATTTTAGTATTGAAAGACACGTTCTCCAGTCTTCCCTTTGTATTCTTGCATGGGTGCTAGTGCCTGCATGAGGTGCCAAGACTTGCGTTTTCATTCTGCTTCATTTACTCTTCCAGAGAAAATATTACACCACTGCTCGGTGTCAATGAAATTTGTCCAACTCCCATAGCCCTAGCATAATTCCTGTTATACAACTGCCCCATTTGGATTCCTGCGTAATCTCCTCCACTTTTATTTTCTCCTAGGAACCGGAGGTGGAGATCAAGCAGGGTTTATGGACTCAGCAGGAATCTGTCAGTTGGAATGCTTCAGGCTGAACCCTTTTGGGCCCCTTGGTCCACAAAGGTTGATAATAGCACTCTGGTCACAGCGTTGACCGTTCCTTGTGCTCTGACATCAACAGATCAATAAACAAGAAGGGCACTGGGGCATTTCAGCCCAATCTGTCCACAGGCCATTCTCCACACCAACTGCCAAGTAATGTCGAGGGGATGAAAATCTAAACTCCACAGACACCGCTGCTTTTCTGGAACATAAAGACATCAAGTCTTCCTGCTCTGTCTGGTTGCTCCAAAGCCACTAATGCTCCCCTAGGAAAAGAAAGCAAGATCGGGTGGATTCCATTTTGGAGGCAGAAATAGAACCCCTGAAAGGAAAAGTAGAGCAATTATCATCCTCCGTGGTGACGACCACATCTCCAGAGGGTGGAAAACAAGGCCTTTAAATGCATCCTTGTGCCATTTGTTTAGGACCAAAATTTGGCAAATGGCTTGGCCAGTCAAGGCCGGGCCTCATGGACTCCAGCTTAAGTGGTAATCATTTCCAATGGGAGAATTCTGGGGGGGGGGGGAAAGGGCTATTGGCAGTCTACTGAGAGTGGAAAAGAGTTCCTTAGATTTCTTTGACTGGAGGCCACCCGGAAAGAAATGACCCCACTTAACAGAGGTTGTAAATACATTTATTCAGTCGGTCAGTTGGATGTTAGTATTTATTGAAATTTACCTTCCCTATCAGTGCTGAGGATTTGATCTTTCACCTCGAAGGATCACAGAATGCAGATAGAGCTCACAGGAAATGCAATCATTTGATTGACCTCGCTTTTCTTAAACTCAGGATTGGGACCACCCTCTTTATTTGATCATTCTGAATCCTTTAGGAATGTTATCCAGGCATGTCTACATGATCAGCCAATCAATCCATCAGTGGCATTTGAGTGTTTACTGTGTGCAGAGCACTGTACTAAGAGCTTAGGAGAGTACAGTGCAATTCAATAGAGTTGTACAAGGAGTTTACAATCTAGGGAAGGAAAATGGCATCAGAAAAAAATGTGATAGGTGAAGATGAGGGCAAGGAGTTGCTCTTATTGTCCATCAGGGATCTTGTCTACCAACTCTGTTATACTATACTCTCCAAACATGCTTAGTACAGTGCTCTGCACACAGTAAGCTCTCAATAAATATCTTTGATTGATTGATTTATCGTCCCATATCGTCCCATATCCCTCCTACCATTCCTTTCCAAACTCCTTGAACGAGTTGTCTACATGCGCTGCCTAGAATTCCTCAACAACAACTCTCTCCTCGACCCCCTCCAGTCTGGCTTCCGTCCCCTTCATTCCACGGAAACTGCGCTCTCAAAGGTCACCAATGACCTCCTGCTTGCCAAATCCAATGGCTCATACTCTGTCCTAATCCTCCTCGACCTCTCAGCTGCCTTTGACACTGTGGACCACCCCCTTCTCCTCAACACGTTATATGACCTTGGCTTCACAGACTCCGTCCTCTCCTGGTTCTCCTCTTATCTCTCCGGTCGTTCTTTCTCAGTCTCTTTTGCAGGCTCCTCCTCCCCCTCCCATCCTCTTACTGGGGGGGTTCCCCAAGGTTCAGTGCTTGGTCCCCTTCTGTTCTCAATCTACACTCACTCCCTTGGTGACCTCATTCGCTCCCACGGCTTCAACTATCATCTCTACGCTGATGACACCCAGGTCTACATCTCTGCCCCTGCTCTCTCCCCCTCCCTCCAGGCTCGCATCTCCTCCTGCCTTCAGGACATCTCCATCTGGATGTCCGCCCGCCACCTAAAGCTCAACATGTCGAAGACTGAGCTCCTTGTCTTCCCTCCCAAACTTTGTCCTCTCCCTGACTTTCCCATCTCTGTTGACGGCACTACCATCCTTCCCGTCTCACAAGCCCGCAACCTTGGTGTCATCCTCGACTCCGCTCTCTCATTCACCCCTCACATCCAAGCCGTCACCAAAACCTGCCGGTCTCAGCTCCGCAACATTGCCAAGATCCGCCCTTTCCTCTCCATCCAAACTGCTACCCTGCTCATTCAAGCTCTCATCCTATCCCGTCTGGACTACTGCACTAGCCTTCTCTCTGATCTCCCATCCTCGTGTCTCTCTCCACTTCAATCCATACTTCATGCTGCTGCCCGGATTATCTTTGTCCAGAAACGCTCTGGACATATTACTCCCCTCCTCAAAAACCTCCAATGGCTACCGATCAATCTGCGCATCAGGCAGAAACTCCTCACCCTGGGCTTCAAGGCTGTCCATCACCTCGCCCCCTCCTACCTCACCTCCCTTCTCTCCTTCTACTGCCCAGCCCGCACCCTCCGCTCCTCCACCACTAATCTCCTCACCGTACCTTGCTCTCGCCTGTCCCGCCGTCGACCCCCGGCCCATGTCATCCCCCAGGCCTGGAATGCCCTCCCTCTGCCCATCCGCCAAGCTAGCTCTCTTCCTCCCTTCAAGGCCCTGCTGAGAGCTCACCTCCTCCAGGAGGCCTTCCCAGACTGAGCCCCTTCTTTCCTCTCCCCCTCGTCCCCCTCTCCATCCCCCCGTCTTACCTCCTTCCCTTCCCCACAGCACCTGTATATATGTATATATGGTTGTACATATTTATTACTCTATTTATTTATTTATTTATTTATTTTACTTGTACATTTCTATCCTACTTATTTTATTTTGTTGGTATGTTTGGTTCTGTTCTCTGTCTCCCCCTTTTAGACTGTGAGCCCACTGTTGGGTAGGGACTGTCTCTATGTGATGCCAATTTGTACTTCCCAAGCGCTTAGTACAGTGCTCTGCACATAGTAAGCGCTCAATAAATACGATTGATTGATTGATTGATTGATTTGTCATTGTCCTTGCCTTTTACGTTATTTGTGTTACTATTTCATCTTTCTGTGTCTGTCTTTAACCTTCTCAATCCATTTAATTCTTAAGATGGTGAGTCCCTTGTGGGCTAGAATCATGGTTAATTCTCATCTGTAGATTCCTTCTCAGAGCGTTACACCCAGAGGATGCTTACTAATATCTTTACTACTACTGCTACTATGAATCTGGAATTGGGAATAAGGGATTGGAAAGAGGATGGCTTACATAAGGCAAGCTGTCAGAACAGTTTGGGTCTGGCACATGTCAAGATTTCTTCAGCAACCAAGAAGTATGAAGCAGTGTGACCCAGTGGAAAGAGCACAGGCCTGTGAATCAGAAGAGCTGGCTTCTTACCCCAGCTCAGCCACTTGCCTGCTGTGTGACCTTGGCCAAGTCATTTCATTTCTCTGTGTCTGAGTTTCCTGATCTATAAAATGGGATGAAATACCCGTTCTCCCTCTCTTTAAGACCATAACTGCTTGTGGGATGGGGACAGTATCTAACCTGGTTATCATCTTGAATTTACTCCAGCCTTTAGCATAGTTCTTAGCATGTAGTAAGCACTTAACAAATACCACCACTCTACACAGAGCACTGTGCAAGGCATCACAGAGAAAACTCAGGGAGAGACACCTCTGGATAGAACAGGAATGTAAGATCCAGTTGTCTAATTATTATCAGATGGTAAGCTTATTGAGGGCAGGGATCATTTCTTCCATCTCTACTCTTCCAGGTGCTTAGTGCAGTGCTCAGCACATACAGTAGGTGCTCAATAAATAGTGTTGATTAACTGATGCATATTAAAACCCCAGAAAAATGATAACCATACAAAGGCACTCGGAAGTTACTTGACAGTGAAGAAGTTTTTTTGGCTGAATCACAGAAATGAGACTCCAGAAAAAGTAACTTGTTTAGGTGCCAACTCGACTATTCAGAAATGTCTGAGGATTAGAGACACGAACGTAGTAAACAGAGCCAGGTAAAGGAATGCCAGGAAAAACACAGCCGAGCTTATCCAATAAGGTAGCAGAGTCACGTCTGAACGCTTGGAAAAAGCTCTAGTGGAGCCCTGAATCCTTCATAAAGACTCTACTGTCCTTAATCATACAGGCATTGCTCCCAAGACTGTGGAAAAGCCAAACAGAATGGTTCAGGCTGAGAGCACAATTCCTTCCCTCTAAGAGAGACCACGAGAAGCTATGGACTTTGTACCTGAATCTCTCAGTCCAGCTGGGCAGTTCAATGGCCTTTGAAGCAGAGCCAGCAGCTAAGAGATTTTCAAACACAAACCAACAGGGCTGGTCAGCAGGAGAACTGGCTCGGCCGAACCTTCAGCTTGTTTATCAAATCTTTATTTTACTTTATGGTTTGGAAGGAAGGAAAACACGCCAGTGGGAGAAGACAGAATCCCTTGGCTTTTGGTTCCCAGTGACAACCTCAGAAATTTATTTTTTTTGGTATGATATTTAAGTGCTTACTATATGGGTAGGCTCTGTACTAAACTCTAGAGTAGATAGAAGCTAACGTTGGATACAGTCCATGCCCAACAGGGGGACACAATCTTAGTCTCCATTTTATAGATGAGGTAACTGAAGTATTAAATGAAATTTAATTAAAAACACGGAGAAATTAAATGGCTTGGCCAAGGTTGCACAGCAGAATCCCTGGCATGAGCTCTTTCCACAGGGTCGCACTGCTTTTCATCCTCCGCCATCAACCATCCTGGGCATAGGACATTGGTTGTCACCTGTTGTGGATACGGGCTTCTGCATACTTGTAGCATTCCTCTCTGAGGGACTGGCACATTCTGTTTAGATTCTTTCAGTAAGTATCAAAGCAGCTACATATGGCTTTCCCTTTTCCTTTGTCAATGGCATCGAACGTTTGTGCCCTTTAAAAAAGGCGTGTCAAGCAGGATTTTGAAAGCCATACGATTTCGAAAGACCTGATTCTGTTTCTCATCTTCTCAGAAAGAACCGGTCCCAGACTTGTCTATCTGCTGCTTCCCTCTCCCAAGATTTAACTGGATTTGTCACCCACAGATTCCACCTCTGGACTGGTAGGATCTGAAAGAATCGGAGGAAGGATTTTTGGTTCATGCTAGCCAAGTCACCTGCAAGGAGGAAAATTTTCCTCCCAGTTGTTGCAATCGCCACTGTCGGGTAATCTAATCCACTTGGTTGCTCAGTCGGTTGATGGTAATGATGATTGAACTCATTTCTGTGACTCTGATCCTGATGATTCAAGAGTCTCTCACAACCGTTTGACTTGGTTCCAGGATTCGGTTTGCTGATAATTCTGTCTTGTTCCTTCATGTTGAGTAGAGCCTTGATGGAACTGCTTAAGAAGCCAGATGTGGAGTGTCTAGTGGATTTAAGTGCCTCAGTTCAATCAATCGTATTTAATAATAATAATAATTATTATTATTCATTCATTCATTCAATCATATTTATTGAGTGTTTGCTATGTGCAGAGCACTGTACTAAGCGCTTGGGAAGTACAAATTGGCAACATAAAGAGACGGTCCCTACCCAACAATGAGCTCACAGTCTTGAAGGGAGAGACAGACAACAAAACAAAACACGTGGACAGGTGTCAAGTCATCAGAACAAACAAAATTAAAGCTGGATGCACATTATTAACAAAATAAATAGAATAGTAAATATGTACAAGTAAAATAAATAGAGTAATAAATCTGCACAAACATATATACAGGTGCTGTGGGGAGGGGAAGGAGGTAGAGCGGGGTATAGATTGCTGAAACACGGTAATGGAGAGCAGAAGGGAAGCAGTGGGGCTTAATGGAAAGAGTAAGAGCCTGGGAGTTGCAGGTTCAAATCCCAGCTCTGAAACTTGTCCATTCGCCTGCTAGGCAACCTTGGGCAACTCATGTAAATTTTCTGTGCCTCAGTCTCCTCATCTGTAAAATAACTGTGGTTATTTGTTAAACGCTTACTTTGTGCCAAGTACTGAGAAGCAGCGTGGCTCAGTGGAAACAGCCCGGGCTTTGGAGTCAGAAGTCATGGGTTCAAATGCCCACTCCGCCAATTATCATCATCATCATCATCAATCGTATTTATTGAGCACTTACTATGTGCAGAGCACTGTACTAAGCGCTTGGGAAGTACAAATTGGCAACATATAGAGACAGTCCCTACCCAACAGTGGGCTCACAGTCTAAAAGGGGGAGACAGAGAACAAAACCAAACATACTAACAAAATAAAATAAATAGAATAGATATGTACAAGTAAAATAAATAAATAAAAAATAGAGTAATAAATATGTACAAACAAATTACATATATACAGGTGCTGTGGGGAAGGGAAGGAGGTAAGATGGGGGGGATGGAGAGGGGGACGAGGGGGAGAGGAAGGAAGGGGCTCAGTCTGGGGCTATGTGACTATCAGTCTGGGGCTATTATCAGCTATGTGACTTTGGGCAAGTCACTTAACTTCTCTGTGCCTCAGTTACCTCATCTGTAAAATGGGGATTAAGACTGTGAGCCCCCCATGGGACAACCTGATCACCTTGTAACCTCCCCTACGCTTAGCATAGTATGCGCTTAAAAAATGCCATCATCATTATTATTATTATTATCATTATTATTATTATTATTATAAATGCAAGATAATCAAGTCCCTAGTGGGGGTTCACAGTCTAAGTAGGAGGAAGAACAGGTATTGAATCCCTATTTATCAGATGAGGGAAGTGAGACTCTGAAGAGTTAAATGACTTATCCAAGGTCACAAAGCAGGTACGTGGTGGAAAATGGGGATACAGCAGTCTCCCTCCCTTGTAGACTGCGAACCCCATGTGGGAAAAGGACCTGTGTCTGGTCTTATTATCTCCTATACATCAAAGTGCTTGGAACATAGTAAGCACTTAAATAATCAGTCATTATTATCACAGTTATGGTTAGAAGGGCAGTTGAAACATTTTAGCATTTATGCCAGATTTTTAAGGTCCTTGAGGGCAGGGATCATGTTTACTCACTCTGTTGTACACTCCCAGGTGCTTAGCACAGTAAATTGATTGTAAAGTTCACCACAGACAATATGACATTACAGTTGAATGTTGGTTGGTAATGGAAGTAATAGGCCAGTCAGATTTTTTGCAGTCAAGAAAGGAGTGGTTCTTTTTGAGTAAAGCTTTGCTGGGATTATACAATTTAGACAAAACAGAAAATAGACCCAGATGCTGCAAATAGAAAATAATAATAATAATAATTGTGGTATTTGTTAAGAACTTACTATGTGCCAAGCAGTATTCTGTGGTAGGTACAGGTTATGCAGGCTGGACACAGTCCCTGTCCCACATGAGGCTCACATCTAACAGATGAGGGAACTGAGGCTCAAAGACGTTACGTGACTTGCCCAAGGTCACACAAGAGGCAAGTGGAAGAGCAGAGATTAGAACTCAGCTCCTCTGACTCCCAGGCCTGGCTCTTTCCACTGGATTTGACTATCATCACTGTCCCACTTTCACTTTTTCAGCCACCTCTGCACCCGTGGGGAAATTTCCCGGCCAATGGCATCGGCTTTGTGTATGAAGGACTGCCGCCAATGGGACACTAAGCGTTTGAGAGGGAGAATGAAAGTCATCAACCCTTGGACTCGATACTCCTTGAGTCAACATTAACAATAAATTGTCCCCTTAGGAAAAGTTCAGCTATGCACAAAATCATCAACCCGATAACTTGAAGATGAATGGCCCCATCTATAAAACTGGGCTTCAGGGCTTCGTCAGCTGGCCATCCAACCTTCTCGCAGTGCAGGGCTAGATTGAGGTTATGGTCAGTTGTGAGAAGAGGAAGCTCACTGTGTCTTCCCCAGCCTCAGGTCAGAATTCACCCCGACCTCTGCCTCTGAAAAGCGCATAATCCCCTGCCACTGAACGCAGGCACGTCTCCTTCAAATTGATCGATCAATTAATCGCATTTATTGAGCACTTATTGTGTCAGAAAAGACTGTACTAAGCACTTGGGAGAGTACAGTATAACAGAGTTTGTAGACACCTTCCCTGGCCACAAAGAGCTTACAGTCTAGAGGGGGAGACAGACATTAATATAAATAAGTTTTGGATTATGTACATAAGTGAATCAAAGTTAAGTGACTTGCCCAAGGTTACCCAACAGACCACTGGTGAAATCAGTTTTAGAACCCAAGTCCTTCTGCCTCTCAGGACCATGTTCTTTCTGCTAGGCCACGCTGCTTCTCAACTCTGTTGTGTTGAACTCTCCCAAATGTTTAGCACAGGGGCGTGCATCTGATAAGCACTCAGTAAATGCCGTTGATTGCCTGATGAATTAAAACCAAAAGGAGAAGTCACAGCTCCAAAACTATCATACCCGTTGTGGTTCCTCTGGATCCATTTGTTTCTTTGGGTTTTGGAATAGTTGTGTGGCCTGCTTTGCCTGGGTTCCCACCTTGTCTGGAGTTCTAGATGCCTAATTTTGGTTTTTCTTTGTGTGATTTGAATTATGCATCCACATAATAATCATATAATAATTTTGGTATTCGTTAAGTGCTTACTATGTGCCAAGCACTGTTCTAAGTGCTAGGCAGATACGAGGTCATCAGATTGTCCCATGTGAAGCTTGAAGTTTTAGTCCCCATTTTACAGATGAGGTAACTGAGGCCCAGAGAAGTTAAGTGACTTGCCCAAAGTCACATAGCTGACAAGTGACAGAGCCAGGATTAGAACCCACAACCTCTGACTCCTAAGCCCAGGCTCTTTCCAGTAAGCCACGTCACTTCTCAAAATAATGGTATTTGTTAAGCGCTTACTATGTGCCAAGCACTGTTCTAAGCATGGAGGGGGATACAAGGTAATCAGGTTGTTCCACATGGGGCTTACGGTCTTCATTTCCTCATCTCTATTTTCCAGATGAGGGAACTGAGGCACACAGAAGTGAAGTGACTTGCCCAAAGTCACACAGCCGACAAGTGGCAGAGTTGGGATTAGAACCCATGACCTCTGACTCTCAGGCTCTTGCCACTAGGCTACACTGATTGCCACTAGACCACATGGGCCATTTCAGTCATGCTATAATGATAATGATGATGGTATTTGTTAAGTGCTTACTATGTGCAAAGCACTGTTCTAAGCGCTGGGGGGGGGATACAAGGTGATCAGGTTGTCCCACGGGGGGCTCACAGTTTTAATCCCCATTTTACAGATGAGGGAACTGAGGCCCAGAGAAGTGAAATGACTTGCCCAAAGTCACACA
The DNA here is from genome assembly GCF_015852505.1 of Tachyglossus aculeatus. Classification (NCBI taxonomy): domain Eukaryota; kingdom Metazoa; phylum Chordata; class Mammalia; order Monotremata; family Tachyglossidae; genus Tachyglossus; species Tachyglossus aculeatus. The sequence goes on along the minus strand of NC_052073.1, from coordinate 8,278,943 downwards.
GCTGACAATTGGCAGAGCTGGGATTTGAACCCCTGACCTCTGACTCCAAAGCCCATGCTCTTTCCACTGAGCCATGCTGCTTCTCTGCTTCACTGCTATCAGAAGCAGTGAGGCCTAGTGGAAAGAGCACTGGCCTGGGATTCGGAAGGACCTGGGTTCTAGTTCCGACTCTGCTACTTGTCTGCTGTGTGATCTTGGGTGAGTCACTTCTACTTCTCTGGGCCTCAGTTCCCTCACCTGAAAAATGGGGACTAAGACTCAGAGCCCCGGTTGTGACATGGACTGTGTCCAACCTTATTAGCTTGTATCTACCCTAGCAGTTAGTACAGTGCCTGGCACATAGTAAGTGCTTAACAAATACCAGATATATACTCAGTGTCATGGGCAGGCTCTCCTTGTACCTGGAATCATTTTCAAAGGCAGAGGACAGCTCTGTCTTCTCTCCTTCTTTAGGTCTCTCACTCTCTCCAGACAGACAGGTAAATAGATACAGTGCCCATCTGCTAAGCCTCGGGGTTGATTTCAAAGGTAGGCAAGCAGGCTGGTGGAATCCCTAGTCCGATGAGATAATGCAGTAATTGTCATGTCTTGCAGAGAATATGTTGGGAAGGTCAGGCTCATTAGCAGAGCTCCTTATGGTCTCTCTGCAAGTGGAAAGAGATTTAGCAATGGATCGTCGCTCATCTAAATTTTTAATAACACAGTGATCTTAAGACCATCTTTGTTAATCAGCACAGAATTAGCTAGGCTCTTGAAAATGCAGAATAATAAGGGGAAAAACATAGCTCTCTGTCTTTAATGAAAATTTCATGGGAGCAGAGTTTCTATGTGGGCTTTATTAAAGACCCTGTGCTTTGAAGTAGGATTGAAGATAAACAGACATTGATTTTTTTTTATAGTATTTGTTAAGCACCTGCTGTGTGCCAGGCACTGTACTAAGTGCTGGAATAGATACAAATTAATCATATTGTACACAGTCTCTGTCTCACACAGGGCTCAAAGCCATAACTCCTATTTTACAGATGAGGTAACTGAGGCCCAGAAAAGTTAAGTGACTTGTCCAAGGTCACACAGCAGACAAGTGGTATATCCGGGATTAGAATCCGGGTCCTCTGACTCCTAAGCCCGGGGTCTATCCACTAGGCCATGCTACTTTTTCACCCTTGAAAAGCTATGTCCAGTGCTTAGAACAGTGCTTGGCACATAGTAAGTGCTTAATAAATGCCATTATTATTATTATGTGTCAGCCGTGTGTGATAGTTCAACAATTACCATTAACCAAGACTGGGATACATCTCATCTGTCACACTGTAGTTTGGGAATGATGGAATACATGACCCACTGCATATTAAAATAATGATGATATAAATAATGATAATGTTTAGTAAGCATACCAATCAAGGGCATTACTGAGCACTTACTGTGTGAAAGAGCACTGTACTAAGCACTTGGGAGAGTAAAATACAACAGAGTTTGTAGACATATCCCCTGTCCACAGTGAATTTACAGTCTAGAGGGGACACAAGCATTAATATAAATAAATGATTTATGGTTATGTACAGAAGCACTGTACTAAGTGCTGGGGTAGATACAAGCTAGTTGGATATAGTCCCTAACCCACATGGGGCTTACAGTCTATTTTGTCTACACTTTAGAGTGTGGCTCAGTGCGGAGCATGGGCCAGAGAGTCAGAGGACCTGGGTTCTAATCCCGGCTCTACTACTTTCCTGCTATGTGATTTTGGGCAAGTCACTTCACTTCTCTGTGCCTCAGTTTCCTCATCTGTAAAATGGCTGTTCAATACCTATGGCCTTGACTGACCACATTAATATGGTCATATTTATGAGCTTTGACTGCATATTTATATGCTTAGACTGACCCCCTTGTAAGTGTGGGGCTGTGTCTGACCTGATTATCTTGTATCTATCCCAGCACTTAAGACAGTGCTTGGCACGTAGTAAGCATTTAACAAATACCACAATTATTAAGGGCATAGGGAAGCTAAGTGACTTGCCCAAGGTTAAACAGCAGGTAAGTGGTGGAAGCGAGGCTAGGGTCTAGGTCACCTGATCTCAAGTTCTATGCTCCTTCCACAACTTTGCCAAGTTGCTTTATATTGCTATAAAATATGAACTCCACCTTTCTGAATTCCAAAAGCAAAATGGCAAAGCAAGGAAAGAAAATTGAGATCATGGGTCAGGTCACCATGATTTTTATTAATTTCCCTCTGGAGTATTTTGGCCCTTGTGGTAACGATTGTTCCAGAGAAACAAGATGGTTTTAAAGACCCAGTTGGGGCCTCCAGAGCCTCTCAAGAAAAACAGAGCCGTTGCCATCCCAAAGCAACAGCGTCCTGCCTTCCTCCCTTCTAGCTGATGCTCTCAAAGGGCACTGCGGATGGTGGTTAACTAGGCTTTACATCTGCCCTTGAGGAAAATCTCTCTCCCACTCCTCTTCACAGCCGGGTAAACAGAGGACAGCAAAACTAAGTGGTTTCCACAAGGAAACTTAATGCATGAGCTGGGATCAGAGTTGTTAAGTCATGACTCCCAGCCCTTGTGGTGTCAACCAGTCGGGAGAGAAAATAAGTAAAAGTCACGGTGGAATAAGGCAGTGGTGAAATAAAAATACAGAACAGGACTGAGGCTTGTCTACCATTCTTGCTGCAAGGCTCCATTGGGATCATCATTCTCCTTATTAGAGAAGCTAAATGGCCTCGTGGAATGCACCAGGCTTGGGAGTCTGAGGGACCTGGGTTCTAATCCCGCCTCCAACATGTACCTGTTGGGTGCCTTTGGGCCAGTCACTTAACTTCTCCTTGCCTCCGTTCCCTCATCTTCAAAAGGGAAACTCAATCCCTGTTCGCCTTCCCATTTTGATTATGAGTCCCATGTGGGACATAATAATCTTGTAATTACCCCAGCACTTAGTACAGTGTTTGGCACACAATAAGCACTTAGCAAATACCACAATTATGATTATATTGGTATTACTATTTTCATTGTCATTATTAGTATTATTAGTGGGAGGGCTAGTATCATCATCATCATCGTTGTACTCTCCATCAGCATTCTTCAGTCCCTGAGCTTTTCATCAAGTCATTCTTTTTGGCTTCTTTTACACGTCCACATTCATTCATTCATTAATCATCTTTATTGAGCGTTTACTGCATGCAAAGCACTGTACTAAGCGCTTGGGAGAGGGCAGTACAACAACAAACAGACACAGTCCCTTCCCATGGTGTTGTAGGTGAAGTATGACACAGGACATAGCTGGCTTCTACCCCCTTCTACCTCCTCCAAGGGTTAACTTCCAACCCCCACCTTCAGGCAGTTTTTTTATGGTATTTCTAAGGCGCTTACTATTTGTCATACATATTTGTCTAAACACTGGGGTAGATACGAGTGAATTACATTGGACACGGAGCAGGTAGAGAAGCAGCGTGGCCTAGTGGATAGAGCAGGGGCCTGGGAAGCAGAAGTATTTGCATTCTAATCTTTGCCCCACCACTAGTCTGCTGTGGGACCTTGGGTAAGTCATTTCACTTTCCTGTGCCTCAGTTACCTCATCTGTAAAATGGGGATTAAGACGGAAGCCCCATGCGGTACAGGCAATTTGCTTGTATGTACCCCAGCCCTTAGAACAGTGTCTGGCATATAATAAGTGCTTAACAAATGCCACCGTTTATTATTATTATTATTACTATTAATAATAATAATAATAATAATAACAAACCCTAAACAGCCCTCAAAAAGCTAGAAAGTCTGAGACCCTTCTTCATGGAAGATGGCTTGTTTGGAACAACGAGGAACTGAAGAACTATCTATGGCTGGTCTTGTGTAACTTACATGTTTTCCTGTTGCTTTTTCTGATAGCTGAATTTTAGTCTGATTTTCATGTTTGGATTGGATTCTCTTTCACTACGGGTCTGCCCCTGGAGGGCCAGAAATTGTGTCTTAATTGATTTCTGTGTAATTACTCCAGTGCTTTGCACATTGTAAGCATTTAAAATGATTCAAGTTACAACTGCATTTTGATGGGCTCAGCGCCACTGGTCTCGACTCAGGAAAGATAGCAGAGTGATCAGTTGTTGTTCTCTTCAGGCCTCAGTCCCATGGGTGGCAGCAGCCAGAAAAGGCAAACAAACGCTGGCTATCATCGGAAAGAGAGAAGTCAAGGGCAATTTTGCCACTGTAAGTATAGTTTCCCAATATCATTTATTCAATCATATTTATTGAATGCTTACTGTGAGCAGAGCACTTTACTATAAACGCTTGGGAGAGTACAACACAACAGACACATTCCCTGACCACAACAAGCTTATAGTCTAGGGGGATAATAATAATTGTGATACTTATTACTTTTGTTCTGGGGTAGATACAAGCAAACCAGGCCAGACACAGTCGCTGTCCCACATAGGGCACACAGCCTTAATCCCCATTTTAAAGATGAGAAAAATGAGGCCAAGAGAAGTTAAGTGACTTGCCCGAGGTCACACAGCAGACAAGAGGTGGAGCAGTGTTTAGAACCCAGGTCCTCTGATCCTCTAAACCCTGTGCTTTCCACCAGGCAATGCTGAATCTCAATAATGGTACATGTCTGCCAATTCTGTTGTATGCTTCCAAGTGATTAATGCAGTGCTCTGTCCATAATAAGTGTTCAATAAATACTGTTGACTGACTGAGAAGAACTGCTTGCCAGACTTTTGTAGTAGCAGTGGCATTAATGACCACACCCTTTATTTTAATGGTATTTATTAGGAATTTACTATGTACCAGGCACTGTACTTAATGCTGGGGTGGATACAAGCTAAGCACAGTCCCGTGTGGGGCTCACAGTCTTAATCCCCATTTTACAGATGAGGTAACTGAGGCACAGAGAAGTTAAGTGACTTGCCCAAGGCCATACAGCAGACAAGTGATGGAGCTGGGATTAGAACCCAGGTCCTTTGAATCCCAGGCCTGTGCTCTATCTATTAGGCCACACAGCTTTCCCCTTACACAGGCTATCAAGGATCCCTCATAGATTATTTTTGTTTACTGGGGTTGATGGATTGAAATCAGAGGCATTTACTGTACTAAGCAGTTGGGAAAGTACAGTAGAGTAAGTAGACCCAATCCCTGCCCTCCAGGAGTTTGTAATCTAGTTGGGGAGACAAGACACTGAATTAAAGTTTGCTTCTGGGCGGACCCTCATAGGAGAAGGCTAGGACTTAGTCTCTAGATTGTAAGCTCCTTGAAGCCAGCATGGTCTAATGGAAGTAACATGGGCCTTGGTGTCAGAGGACTTGAGTTCATTCATGCATGCATTCATTCATTCATTCAATCATTCAATTATATTTGTTGAGCACTTACTGTGTGCGAAGCATTGTACTAAATGCTTGGAAGAGTACAATGAAACAATAAACAGACACATTCCCTGCCCACAACAAGATACAGTCTAGTGTTGGGGAGACAGACATCAATAACTATAAATAAATTACAGATATGTATGTACGTAAGTGATGTCGGGCTGGGAGGGGGAAGAACAAAGGAAGCAAGTCAGAGCGACACAGAATGGAGTGGGAGATGAGGAAAAGGGAGCTTAGTCTGGGAAGACCTCTTGGAGGAGGTGTGGCTTCAATTAGGCTTAGAAGCAGGGGAGAGTAATTGTCTGTCAGATTTGAGGAGGAAGGGCATTCTAGGCCAGAGGTGGAACCTGGGTGAGGAGCTGGTGGTGAGGTAGGCAAGATAAAGTGCTCTGCACATAGTAAGCGCTCAATAAATACGATTGATGGTAAAGGCCCAGTGACAAGGTTAGTACGAGAGGAATGAAGTGCGTGGACTGGATTGTAGAAGAAGAGAAGCAAGGTGAGGTAGGAGGGGGCGAGGTGGTAGAGTGCTTTAAAGCCAGTGGCGTGGAAGCATTTACAAGGCAGTCAGTCAAATTTATTGAGCGCTTACTGTATGCATAGCACTGTACTAAGTGCTTGGGAGAGCACAATAAAACAGACGCATTCCCTGCCCACAACGAGCCTACAGTCTAGAATCTACAATCTATTGCCTAGAACCCCCAGGAATCACACTCTCAGTAGGGTCGGACTCATATTGACTTTGGCAGGACGGTGCATACAACAGCATAACCACGCTTTAATAATAATAATAATGATGGCATTTATTGAGCGTTTACTATGTGCAAAGCACTTTTCTAAGCACTGGGGAGGTTACAAGGTGATCAGGTTGTCACATGGGGGGGCTCACAGTCTTAATCCCCATTTTACAAATGAGGGAACTGAGGCCCAGAGAAGTGAAGTGACTTGCCCCAGGTCACACAGCTGACAATTGGCAGAGCCAGGATTTGAACCCATGACCTCTGACTCCAAAGCCCGGGCTCTTTCCACTGAGCCTTGCTGCTTCTCAGTTCCAATGTACTTCTGATTGACACAAGCCAATCAGTCAGTTAACCATATTTATTAAGCACTCGCTGTGTGCAGAGCACTGTACTAAGTGCTTGGAAGGGATCTGCTCTCACCTATATGATATCATGTGCACCTGGAGGCCCGGTATCTGTTGGTCAGAGGCCAGGCGAGGTCAAATTGGAGGCCGTGTGGTCTAGTGAGAAGAGCACAGGGCTAAAAGCCAAAGGACCCGGCTTCCAATCTTGGTTCCTCCACTTGTCTGTTGCGTGTCCTTGGACAAGTCATTTAAGCTTTCAGGTTCTTCATCAAGAAAATGGGGTTAAAATACCTGTTCTCCCTCCCTCTTAGACCATGAGTCCATGAGGGACAGGGACTATGTCTGTTTTCATTCTGATTATCTTGTAGCTATCCCAGCTGTTAGCAGAGTGCTTAAACTATAATAATAATTTTTTAAAGTCCATTTATGGACAGCTTCAATAATGAATCCTCAAGGACCCTAAATATAAAACATAAGAATATTACAAGAAGTATTTCTTAGGACAAAGACAAAAAAAGAAAGCCTAAGACAATCATATCTTCCTGTTCAGGGGTTTTCATGGGCCAAAGATTACAAAAACCAGGATTACAACATTCCAGTGGGAGACAGATACAGAACAGGGCCTTGGCAAGAGATGGTAAAATAACTACTTAATTGTTGCTGAAATTTTGCTTATAGTGAAAAATACCAGTCACTGTCTTGTGTAACTGCATATGAGTATTTAAAATAACAGTCAGATCAGTCTGCCTCAGTCTTAATTGTTTCTGGTCTGGGAAAGAGAAAAGAAAGAGAAACAAATGATCTTTGCCAAAACAGCCTTCTATTCATGAAGGATTTTTTTTTAGTTTATTAGGATTGAGTCTAAAAACAAGTTCAGGATTTTTAAATATTAAAAGGAGAATGCTGCTAAGGTTACTTTTGATAGTACAAGGCATTCTTCCTTAAACACAATAGTCTACCAGGTCTGTTGTAATGCCCTCTCCCAAGCACAGTGTTCTGCAAACAGTAAGCACTCAGTAAATACTACTGATGATTATTATGGTACTTGTTAAGCATTTACTATGTGTCAAACATTGTTCTAAGTGCTGAGGTTGATAGAAATTAATCAGGTCAGACACAGTCCTTGTCCCACATAGGGCTCACAGTCTGAGGGAAAGCAGATTTTGAATCTCCATTTTACAGATTTGGAAAGTGAGGCACAGAGAAGTTAAGTGAGTTGTCCAAGGTTGCTCAGGAAGCAAGTGGCAGCACAGGGATTAGAACACAGGTCCTCTGACTCTCAGGTTTGGACTCTTACCATTAGGCCATGCTGCTATTTTTTACAGGGGGAGTCAACTTGGCCTAGTGGAGAGATCAAAATAACTGAGGGTCTGATGACCTGGGTTCAAATACTAGATCTGCAGCAGCCTTGCTTGGTGACATCAGACAAGTCACTTAACCTCTCTGTGTCCCAGTTCCCTCACCTGTAAAACAAAGATAAAATGCCTCCTTTCCCTTAATTTTAAACTGTAAGCCCCATGTGGGACACCATAACCTGGTAGCTACCACAGTTCATAGCACACAGTAAACACTTAATATATGCCATGGTCTTATTTAGGAATTAAATACTGTGAAGTTACAAAGACATCAAGAAACACAAGATATGACCCAGTATAGTGAGGGTCGGCAGAGTTTGGGAATTACAGCAGCACCACACTTCCATCAATAGTAGAACATCTGAAGATGATCAAATCTATCTGTTCCATTTTGTGGGTTGGGTTTTACCAGAACAAACCCATGTTTGGGGAAGAACACTCCTTAGTTCCCCCATAAGGTTCTATCCAATGTAATAGAAACATTTTTTTTAACTGGTATTTTGTTAAGTGCAAATCAGTTTGGGCGCAGTCCATGTCCCACATGGGGCTCACAATCTTCATCCCCATTTTACAGATGGGTTAACTGAGGACCAGAGAAGTGAGGTGAATTGCCCAGGGTCACACAGTAGACAAGTGGCAGAGTCAGGATTAGAACCCAGGCCCTTCTGATTCCCATACCCATGCTCTGTCCGCTAGACCACACTATTTCTAATGTGATGCGATGTGCTGTGAGTTGCTGACCTAAATGGCACAGATGCTGTAGGAACTTGCAGAAAGCATGACAGTCTTGGGAAAGCTTTGCAGGAAAAGTGAGCTTTAGAGGAATTTGAAGGAGGCCTTACAGAACTAACAATGGGAAATTGGAGTAATGAGAATGCTCAGAAGCAGAGTGAGGGGAATAGAGAGAATTTCAGGGAAGTTTTGAGAGGGATCACAGGAGGAGGTCCTGACTTTCAGCCACAGGGCTCTGATCTTGGACTCAGAAAAAAAACCCTCCAAAATGTTAAGGGCAAAGAGGTTCCCTGACTCACCAGTAAGCTCCCTCCTTTCCTTCCTGATCGTGTTCCAAGAGACAAAAAACTAACTCAAAAACAGTGATAATCAGCCACAATGAGCAGAAAACAGGCACAGCGATAGTCTGAGAAAGGAATAACCTGAGTAACCCAACCTTTTCCTGATTAGCTCAGTCTGAAATCTTGATGTTTTCTAGTTGGATTTATTGCCCAGTTTATAGCTTGGATCAGAGAGAAGAACGGGCCTGACAAAGTTACGCTTTTCAAATCTAAACGGTAATACTGAAATATTCCGTTTAAAAGTCATCGAACCGTGCTTCATCTTGAAGCTTAATGGGTCAAGAAGGACTGTGACAAGTGGAATGATCTTTGAAAGATTGCATAATCCCCCCCAACTTTCCACTATAAATCTTAGGAATTCCATTCTTACAGCCACTTTACCACATTCTAGACCTTTAGTTTGTAAACTCGCTTTGGGCATTGAACGTGCCTGCTAATTCTGTTGTCGTGTACTCTCCCAAGAGCTTAGTACAGCGCTCTGCACATACTATAGAGAAGCAGCATGGCTCAGTGGAAAGAGCCTGGGCTTTGGAGTCAGAGGTCATGGGTTCAAATCCCAGCTCTGCCAATTGTCAGCTGTGTGACTCTGGGCAAGTCACTTCACTTCTCTGTGCCTCAGTTACCTCATCTGTCAAATGGGGATTAAGACTGTGAGCCCCCGTGGGACAACCTGATCGCCTTGTAACCTCCCCAGTGCTTAGAACAGTGCTTTGCAAATAGTAAGCGCTTAATAAATGCCATCATTATTATTATTATAATAAGTGCTCAATAAATACTAGTGATTAATTGAATGATGTGGGATGGAGTCCCAGATTAATCACTGGCCTGCTGCGTGACCTCAGTCAAGTTACTAAACCTCTCTGGGCCTCAGTGTTCCCATTGTAAAATGGTGTAAGATAGATTGTGAATCATGTGTGGGGCCGGGACTGTGTCCAGTCAACCTTTCATGCTTTCAATCATAATAATTGAGTGCTCACTATGTGCAAAGCACTGTACTAAGAGCTTGGGAGAGTACAATATAACAACAGACACATTCCTGTCTGCAATGAGCTCACAGTCTAGAGACTATCTATCTATGTACCCCATATCCTAACAAAGAGTAAGTGCTCAATAAGTGTTCTAATGAGAAAAATGAACAGTTTTCCTAGAAGTCTATTGGCTCTCTTAGTTCGCTCTTCTTTCTCCATTTTAGGGAGGGCTACAATCTTATTTTTATGGTATCTGTGGGACAGGGATTATGTCCAATCCAATTTCCTTGTATCCACCCCAGTGCTTAGTACAGTGACTGGCACATGGTAAGCATTTAACAAATAACATTATCATTATTATTATGTTCTAGGCACTGTACTAAGCCCTGGGGTAGTTACAACATAGGCTGCAAAGATGGCAGAAGCATCATGGCCTCCCAGATAGAGCACAGGTATGTGAGTCAGAGGACCTGGCTTCTATACCTGGCTCTGCTACTTGGGCAATTCACTTCAGTTCTCTGTGCCTCAGTTACCTCATTTATAAAATGGGATTAAAACTGTAAGCTCCACATGGGACAGGGACTGTGTCCACCCTGATTAACTTATATCTACCCCAGCGCTTAGTACAGTGCCTGACACATAGTAAGCAGTTAAGAAAATACCATTTAAAAAAAACAAACAAAAACGTGTATCTACCCCTGCTCTTATAACAGTGTAGTAAACCCATAGTAAAGCTTAAAAAATAAAACAGAGAAGCAGCATGGCCTAGTGGCTAGAGCACGTGTTTGGGTTCTAATCCCAGCTCCGCCACTTGTCTGCTGTGTGACATTGGACAAGTCACTTAAGTTCTCTGTGCCTCAGTTACCTCATTTGTAACAAGGGAATTAAGTCTGTGAGCCCCAGTTGGGACAACCTGATTACCTCGTATCTACCCCAGTGCTTAGAACAGTGCTTAGCACAAAGTAAGCGCTTAACAAATACCGTAATTATTAAATACCATAAAAAAGCTCTGTACAAGAATTAATGTTTAAGCATTAGGGTATGTGAGCTATGAACTTAAGCTGTATGGGAGTTGGCCGATATAAAAGCACTCGGCACAGAAGTGCTGAAGTGGCGGTTGGGAAGATGAGAGGTTACCAGGGGACGGCCTCCTGAGGGAGATTTGATTTCAGGGGGGCTTTGAAGTTGTGAAGAGCTGTAATCTGTTGGACATGAAGGGGGAGGGGGCTCCAAGCAGAGGCAGGCAACTCTGAGGGCTTGTTGGGGAAGTGGGAGGGGCTCGGAGGAAGGGAGGCTGTACTATCTGCAAGCCCAATTTACCAGCCTACTAGTTTCTAGGCAATCTCCTCCCCCACGGATGGCCAGTTGCCCCTGTGATGTCCTGAAATGGAGCTGGGAGGAATCTGGGCCCAGCTTTCCATGCCCCATCCATCTTCGGAAGGGAGAGGCAGATCACAGACTTGTGCCTCTTCTTGTCCTTTCGTTGGGTTTGCTGTGCCACAAAACAGCTCAGTTGAGACCACAAACCCATCTCCCATGAACAATGAATAGCCATCGGATGACTTATTATTGAGCCGGTTGACCTCAAATGGAGGAGATAATGAAGAAATGCATTCTTGCTTGGTCTCCCTCCCCCCCATATCCTCACTCGAAGCCAGCCAAAGTCCCCGTCCTCTGCTTTATTTATTTATTTATTTTTAAAGGACAGCTTACCCTGTGCAGCTGAGATAACATGGCAACATTTCAAGAGAAGTGGGCAGAAACGAATCCGATATCAATCCAAGCATATTCACAGCACTGTTTCCATCTTCTGTTACAAACTAATTTTAGTCATATGACTCTCCTACCATGCCAGCGAAAAGCTAAACTGAAGCATGTCAGCTGGTATCAAAAGGATTCCCCAAAATAACGCCTCAGAGAATAGATCCTTTGTTGAAAGAAAAAAATTCCTCAAGAGTTTCAAGCTTACAGAATGCTTTTTATCTGGAAACATTTCTCTAAGCAACCTGCAACTTTGCAACTATGGTTTATATTCCAATGGGTGTCTTGTTGCAAAATGTGCTTACTGCTTACCTTTCCTCTCAGCTGAATTGTCTGTTTTGCATTTTGCAGTTAATTTTAAACCTCAGATTGATGACTTCCATAGTGCTGAGTCACTAAAAGGAGAATGACCCAATTTTCTACAGACAGGGTGGCTACCGGGTCTGGAATTGTAAGCAAAAGATCCCCAGGTGACCTATTTCCCTCTTAGACTGCGAGCCCCATGTGGAACAGGGACCGTGTCCAACATGATAAAACTTGTACCTACCACAGTACTTAGAACAGTGCTTGACACATAGTAAGAGCTTAATTCATTCATTCAATCATATTTATTGAGTACTTACTGTGTGCAGAGCACTGTTCTAAGTGCTTGGGAAGTATCATATATTTTGAAAAAAAGATTCAGAAATTAACATCTCAGAGAAATAAACCTTCCATCTACTGAAGGACAGCCTGAGCTTGTAAGGATAGTGAAATGTTTTTCTCTCCATTTATTTTCCCAGCTATAGTGGGCCACTTTCCAACTGACTTAAGCTGTTCTTGTCAACAGAATTATGTCACCTTCCTGTGAAAGCCACGGACCACGCACACACTCATATCAGTCAAGTGCCACCTACTTAGATGACGTTGGTGTCAAAAGCCGTTCGTTGACAAAGCCATGGGGAGATTTGGTCGTAAACAAAAATGTTATATCACATGCCTAAAGCAGCAAATCTTTCCCATGAATGTTTAATGAGATACCCCTGAAAAGCAACCAAACAGATAATAATGCTAAGTAGCAGCACAGAAAATTCAACTGGATAGAATGTAAGCTCGTTGTGGGCAGGGAATGTGTCTGTTATGTTGTTCTCTCCCAAGCCCTTATCACAGTTCCCCCGCTCTCAGTAAATGCTGAATAAATATGACTGACTGACTGGCATGGTATTGTCTCTCCCAGAGAACCCAACCTCATTCTTCACTCACTGTCAGAGGAGGTGACAGAAGAACCTGACTGATCACGTCCGTGAGCGTGACAGCTCTCTTTTGACTTTCTTTCTCTCCTCAGAGAAAGCTCAGTGCGGCACAAAAAGAACTTCCATGCTCTGAATATTTGGGTTGAAGTCACTAATCAGAGGCCGTCATGGGGAACGGAGAGTGCGAGAAGGAATAGGAGGTGGGAAACCAAAGGAGAAAGGAAGGTGAAGGTATGCACTGGAACTGAGTAGCCTGAACATCACTACTAGAAAAAGCTGTGTCCAATCTTAGCTCTCTTCTCCAAGGCTGCAGAGTCCTTGGAGGTTCTCTAGGGAGGGAGAGTCAGTTGGTGAAAGACATCCTTTTACCTCAACTTTTGTCCTGCCTGTCTTTATCTATTTATTAATTAATTTATTTATGTATGTTAATGTTTCTCTCCCCCTCTAGACTGTGAGCTCCTTGTGAGCAGGAAATGTGTCTAGTTGTTGTTACATGGTACTGGCCCAAGAGCTTAGTACAGTGCTTTGCACACAGTAAGCACTCAATGAGTATGACTGAATGAATGAGTGCACTTAGAGGAAGAGGTGAGAGTTATTTCAACTGCTACAATAGAGGCCAAGTTGGTCATGCCTTGGCAGTCAGTTATTGAGTGCCCATTGTGTGCAGAGTGCTTGGGAGAGCCCAGTATAAAAATAAACAGACACATTCCCTGCCCATGAGGAGCTTACAGTATAGCATTCTCCCAGGTAATTCTTTTTCTTGTAAGCGCTTTGTGGGTAGGGATTGTGTCCAATCCTTATATTCCAATCTCACATTTTTTTAATGGCAGTTGTTAAGTGCTATGTGCCAAAAACTATATAAGCACTGATTGGACACAGTCCCTGTGCCACATAAGGCTCACAGGGAGCCTGTAAAATCCCCATTTCACAGATAAGGTAACTGAGGCACAGAGAAGTGAAGTTACTTACATAAGGTCACACAGCAGACAAGTGGTGGAGCCAGGATTAGCCCCCAAGTCTTCCTACTCCCTGGCTCTTGTTCTACCTACTAGACAGAGTATAAATAATACTTATTTATTCATATTAATGTCTGTATCCCCCTCTAGACCGTAAGATCGTTACAGGCAGGAAACATACCTGTTAATTCTAAGCCCAAGCACTTAGTACAGTGCTCTGTGCCCAGTAAGCACTCAGTAAATGCCATGGATTGATTCTGACTCCTGTCAATCACAACAGGGGCATGGAATCTCCTTCCTCGGAGCTCCGAAGGTATCCGAAGTGGGTTGGATGATCGAGCAAGGAGGATGGCCTAGATGAGAAGAAGCACAATGTGAAAAGCATCAAGGTGTAGTGGGTAGAGCAAGGTTCTGAGAGTCAGAAGGTCATGGGTTCTAATCCCAGCTCCCCCACTTATCTGCTGTGTACCTTGGGTAAGTCACTTTACTTCTCTATGCCTCAGTTACCTCATCTGCAAAATGGGGTTTGAGACTGTGAGTTCTATGTGGGACAGGGACTGTGTCCAACCTGATTTGCTTGTATTCACTCCAGCACTTAGTACAGTGCCTGGCACATAGTAAGTGCTTAACAAATACCGTTATCATTATTATTATGATGATGAACTCGGAAATCTCATACCAGCCAGAGGACAGTATTAGCCCAAAGACCACTGAGACAAATAGAAAGCAGAGAGGTGTGGAATCTCAGCACTGAATCATCCCAGGTTCCAGCAAGCACTGAACCAGGGTGTTCCAATCCACGGATTGGTTTCTTGGCCAATTCAAACTCTGGCTTCTCCTCAAAACCCGCTAATGATAGTGTCGGCTTTGATCTAGAAATCTGTCCCTTTGGGCTGGAACTAGGATTTTCCAGCTCATTTCACTGGCCATCACCCAGCCAAGTGACTAGAGCAATGAAAATCCTGTCCCTTAGGCCCGAGATTCCTCATTATTGGCTAGAGCTGGGGTCAGTCCCCTCCAAATCCCAGGCCCTTCCTCTGAGAAACTTGGCTGCCTGGGTCGCCTTGGGCATCTGGGCTCTGAGCAGTTAGACTTCAAGTAGAGTTGGACTATTCTACTCCTACCCTGACTGCTCAGCTCCTTTCATCTTAATAGACATTCATTCATTCATTCAGTTGTATTTATTGAGCACCTACTGTGTGTAGAGCACTGTACTAAGTGCTTGGGAGAGTCCAGTACAACAATAAACTGTCACATTCCCTGCCCACAATGAGCTTACAGTCTACAGCAGGGGAGACCATCATCAATACAAATAAATAAAATTACAGATATGTACTGGCTGTAAGGCCAGAGTTGTCTGCCTCCTCCTTAAGGTCCTGAAGCAAACACAAAACATAGAAACTGAGTGTGGATGAATGGAACAGGGACTTCTATTTTTTTATGATATTCAAGGGCTTAATATGTGCTATACGAAGCACTGGGGTGGATTTGAGCTAATCAAGTTGGACACAGTCCCTCTCTCACTTGATCACAGTCTTAATCCTGTTTTTACAGATGAGGTAACTGAGGTACAGAGAAATGAAGGGATTGGCCCAAGGTCACACTTCAGACAAGTGGTGGAGGTGGGATTAGAACCCAGGTCCTTCTGATTCTCAGGCCTGTGCTCTACCCAAGAGGCTTTCCCAACTTTTTCAATTAATCAACAATATTTATTGAGTACTTACTATGTGTAGAGCACTGTACTAATTGCTTAAGACAGTACAAAATGACAGAATTAGCAGACAACTCTCTCATTTCCCCTACTCCCTCCCCCTTCTGCTTCTCCCTTGCACTTGGATTTGTAGACTTTAAGCACCTGATATTCACATACACTTACATACATACAGCACTTACATACATAATTTATTTAGATGTCTATCTCCTCCTCTTGACTGTAAGCTCCTTGTAGGCAGGAAACATGTCTACCGACTCTGTTATACTGTACTCTCCCAAGTGTTTCTTTCAGTCCTCTGTTCACAGTAGGCGTTCAATAAATGTGATTGATGGATTGATTCTTGCCTTTCACTTAGGATGGGAGAATTTTCATCTGAAAGGTGATGGTAATACGTAGTTCAAGTAATATTGGTGGTATTTGTGGAAATGACAGGTGATCTGACCAACTAGAAAACATTTTTATCTATAGTTATTTTTCTTGTTCAGGAGAGAAGCGAGTTATGCACAGACCTATTCTATTGGGGCAGAGAGGAAAATCGCTTTATACTTAGTGGCATCAGCAGATCTTGATTTGTTTAATATGAGATGATTGTGCCCATGAGATGAAAATACAAAGATTTCTAAAAATCTGTAGACCATATTTTATTGAAAAAGAAAAAAAATTATATTTGGGAATCTTGACTGAATTTCTCTCCTTCTAGACTATAAACTCAGTTTCAGAAGGGAACAGTATCTGATAATTCTGTTGTATTGGACTGTCCCAAGTGCTTGGTACAGTGCCTTGCACGTCAGCACATCGATTGACTGATTTCTCCTTTAATCCTTAAACAATCAATAGTATTGACTGAGCTCTTTCTCGGGTGCCAAGGAGTGTACTGAGAGCTTAAGGATATGATGGAGTTAATAGACATGACCCTGCCCTCAAGGATTTTACAGTGTAGGAGGGCGGAGGGCGGTTGGTGATGATTTCTCCAACCACTTCAACATTCATTATTAATAATAGTGAAATTTAAATGCTTACAGTGTGCAAGCACCAGAGGAGGTACAACACAATCAGGTGGGACACAATCCCCATCCCACATGGGGCTCACTGTTTAGGTAAGAGGTATATCAATGCCCTCTCCATACTTACACACTCATGCGCTTCCTAGCTTTTCTGTGAATCAGCAATTTACATAATCAATTATTTAAGCACATACTCATCTCTATATGTTGCCAACCTGTACTTCCCAAGCACTTAGTACAGTGCTCTACACACAGTAAGCGCTCAATAAACACGATTGAATGAATGAGTGAATACATCCACCTTTCCATTTTCTTCTTCTTCCTATGTGTAATTTATTTTGTATCTTGTCTCCCCACAGTAAATTGTAAGCCTTTTGAGAGCTGGGAAGAAGAGCAATGAATTTGGGAAACAGCGTGGCCTAGTGGATAGAATATGGGCCTGGGAGCCAGAAGGACCTGGGTTCTAATCCTGCCTCTGCCACTGATCTTACTATATGACCTCGGGTGAGTTATTTCACTTCTCTGGACCTCTGTTCCCTCATCTGTAAAATGGGGATTACGACTGTGAGCCCAGTGTGGGACAGGGACTTTGTCCAATCCAATTACCTTGAATCTACCCCAGTGCTTAGAACAGTGCTTGGCACATAGTAAGTGCTTAACAAATCCACAGTTATTATTATTATTTAAGTGTTTGGGAAGGTACATTGGAATAGGTAGGTCTGGTTCCTGCCCTCAAGGAATTAATGGAGACTTTAACAAGACTGCAGTTCAGGAGGCTCCCAAACTGCTATGGTTGGGATGTATCTTTCATTCATCCACAAAATTGGAAGTGGAAAACTGGCCCATTAGATAAAGTCACATTTTAACTGCACCCTTATTGTTCAATGTTATTTTAGTGTCTGGTAATAAAGACATAATGAGCCCATCTTTTGAGGGCCAGGTCAATTTATATCTGTAGGATTTGGGGGGGGCAAGGGGGTGTAAATATATGCAAATCAGCCCTTTGGTCATATCACTATCTCTTCACCTTATTCCCATGAGCCTGAGAATAGACATCTTTGAAAATAGGGGAGTAGCCTATAAAACATGAACTTCCTCTAGTGGAGATTCTCTGGCCAGATGAAACTGGGACAAGTAGCACTTGGAAGGGGAAACCAGTAAAATTGTGGTGGTGTCCATTAAAAGATTAAGGAAGCTTAAACTGAGCGACCCAATAGATAAGTCTGGAAAGCAGCATTTCTGAGTTCCAATCGCAGCTCTGATCTGACTCTCCGGGTGACCAGGGGGTAATCGCTAAATAGCTCTGTACACTTACGTTCCCCTCCTGGAAGCCAGAAAAGTTGGCTCTGACATGTCTCCTTGGGATTCTGTGTTGATAAACTGGGTGGCGAAAGGTAAATGCTGAATTTTTCTTATTATTCAGGGAGGAAAAGGCCCCACCTGGCAACAATTACTCATACAGGTTTGCCAAGATTGGTCATAGAAAGCAATTTTAGGGACTAGGCATTCAAAGTACTGAACACTGTTCCAGATTCAGTAGTCTTAGCAAAAGTATTTGGCTTTTCTTAAAACATGAACTTGCTGATAGCTGGGACTTGAAATTAAATGCATTCCTCTAAGACTCACTCTTTTCTCTAGCTAGCCTTCAGTGGCTCAATTTAGCCCGTTGAGAATATCCTTTAAAATGTAGTCACCAACTGAGGACCACGATGCATAGCCTTCTACAGTAACAACTGAGTTCTTTAGGTAACAGAAAAATAATTGAAACCTTGGGTTCTCTCTGCTTTTACCCCCTCTAAATACTGAGGAGAAGAGTGGTTCAAGATGAAATTACATTGTGTGTGTGTATCACTGGTAACATCATCTTCGAATATATATATATTCAATTTTATAACAATCCTTTCTATTCAGAGGTGATAAAAGAGATGATTAGGTTTCATCCTTGGGAGTGTGATCAGAAAGACAATTTTTTCCTCAAAACCTCACTATTTTCCCTTTAACTGAGACATTTATTGAGTGCTTACTGTGTGCAGAGCAGAGTACCAAGCACTTAGGAAAGAACTGTCATATTGTTGGTAAATGCATTCCCCCCACCCCCTGCCCCTTAAGGATTGTGCCACTTGTCTGCTGAATGACCGTGGGCAAGTCACTTAATTTTTCTGTGCCTCAGTTACCTCATCAGTAAGACTGTGAGTCCCATATTGGACATGGGCTGCATGAAACTTGATTAGCCTGTATCTACCCCAGTGATTAGTACAGTGTCTGAAATATAGTAAGCACTTAATGAATACCATAATAAAAATGAGCTAATAGTCTTCAGCAGCCAAGCTGTTTGCCTCCATGGACTTTATTTTCAGCCTGAGGGGGAAGGGTGTTGGGAGAAGGGCTATCTTACTGTCAGCAGGCCATGAACTTGATTTGTTTGGTCCTGTATTTTTACCCCAGTAGTGGTGATGAGTGACACTGAATCATCCACACTTCCCCCTCATCCCCATGTGCCCAGTGACATGAACTATGTATTGGCAGGCGGGGAAACAGGAGAAGTCTGCGGTTGTGGAATCTTTGGGGTCTCAGCAGTAAACCCTGTTGGGTCCACTTCTCTATTTCAGTTGCTGAAAAGAGTGGCACGCGTCTAGGCTGTCTTGAGGATTGGGGACTTGACTTCTTGCTAAAACTATAGACAAGGATCCTGGAAACAAACCAGGCAAATTTGTCATGATATTGCATGTTGGATAAGTGTGATTGAAATGAACAATATGATACACCAAGAAGCTCACCCAAAAAGGGCAGAATAGGGTTCTGTGCATGGTTACATAATTGTAATTGTTAAGTGCTTCCTATGTGGCGAATACTGTACCAAACATTGGGGTAGATACAAGATCTAGGTGAGGAACAGTCCCTGTCCCACATGGGGCTCATTCATTCATTCAGTTACATTCATTGGACACTTACTGTACTAAGCGCTTGGGAGAATACAGTATAACAATAAACAGACACATTCCCTGCTCACAATGAACTTACAGTCCAGAGGGGGAGACTGACATCAATATAAATAAATAAATTACCTTCTGAGTCACCTATGCACTTGGATCTGTACCTCTTAAGCATTTGATATTCACCCCACCCATGGCACTTATATAGGTATCCTTATACTGCACCATTTCCTCTATCTATAATTTCTTTTCATGTTTGTCTCTCACTCTACACTATAAGCTTGTTGTGGAGAGGGAACGCATCTACTAACTCTATCATACTGTACTCTCCCAAGCACCAGTGCTCTGCACACAGTAAGCACTCTGGTTTCTAATCCCAGCTCCACCACTTGACTGCTATGTGACCATAGGCAAGCCATTGAACTTCTCTGGGCCTCAGTTTTCTCATCTGTAAAATGGGGATTATATCCTACACCCTCTTACTTAGACTGGGATTCACCATGTGGGACCGGGATTGAGTCCAACCTGATTTTCTTACATCTACCCCACCGTTTAGTACATTCATTCATTCATTCACTCACTCAATTGTATTTATTGAGTGCTTACTGTATGCAGAGCACTGTACTAAGCACTTGGAAACTACAGTTCAGCAATAGCGAGGCAATCCCTGCCCACACTGGACTTACAGTGCTTGGCACATAGTAACTGCTTGACAAATACCATAATTATTATTATTACCCAAATGATCTGATTCAATTATCAACTGGCTAAATTATCTGATGCCCTTGATACTCTATAGCTCGGCATTTTGAAAGTGAGATTTTTTTTTTCTTTACCACTTAAAAATGGATTCAAATTGGTAGTAGGGTACATCCAAAGCTCTTTGGCATGTAAGCTGGAGAAATTGGCCTGTTGAGGGCTGGAGAAATTGACCTGTTGAGGACCCTCAAGCAGATATGCGTGCAGATTCACTGACATTGTAATGAAAGTATTTCCTTGAGGCTCCAGATTCCACTCTACCTGTTGCATCCAAATCCCTTTGTTTAGCTGGTCAATCGTATTTACTGAGCACTTACTGTGTTCAGAGCACTGTAAAGTGCTTGAAGGGGCCCAATATAACAAAATATCAGACACCTTCCCTGAACACGAGCACAAATTAATCATGGTATTTATTGAGCATTTACTATGTGCAGAGCACTGTACCAAGCAACTGGAAGAGTACAATATAACTGACACATTCCCTGCCCACAACGAACTTCGGACAAGGACTGCAATAGCGCAGTTGCCTCGACTCAAGAGCGGATCTGAAAAGCCCCGGGCAAAGAGTACGGGGTCTGCACTTTCCAAATACATCATAGTGGTGTTCACAATAGCAACAGTAACAGTGAAAACAGCAATAACATCAACAGTGCCTTGTAAATCACAGGATGCAGTGCTAGAAAGGTAGAGGTCCACACTACGAGAATGAAAGTAAATTTATGGCTTTTTTGACTTGTGCTCTGTGTAGTCATGCATGTTCCAATCACTCCATGTGCTCACCGTTAGTGCCTGCCACAAAGGACCATCTCCACATAGTCCGTATGTCAAGCACATGGGTTTAGGGCTAGCCCTCTGTTGAATGATGACTGTGTAGCTCTGATGAAATCAGAAAGCATCATTAGAAAGAAGACAGAGGGCACTGGCTGGTTTTTAGGCCTTTAGAGGGTCATGGAAGCTGTAATAAATTCCACCTTGCCATCTTTAAGGGAGAATCCAAACACTTTAATACAGTAATATTGAGTATTGCCTTGGCTTCCTCTTCTCCCTGGCTGGAAAGTCAACGAGGGAGTGTTTTTCTGGCGGGCGATCAGCCAGCAATTTCCCAGTAAATAAGACGAACCCTGTTCTGACCGGAACGTGGCCGTTCATGCCTGCTGAAAACGCTCAGGCCCGCTCCTGATGCTGAAGGAACCCTCTTGCTTAGCAAATGTGTCTAGAGAGGTTTCCATGTCAACTGCTTTGGCTGAGGTTTCTAAACCACATAAAGTTCTCCTTTTTCTCCAGGTGACTACCTAAGCTATCCCATCTTTGCTTAGTCTCTTTGGATGTTTTTCCCTTCTCTATTTACCCTGAACCAAACCAAGAGGAGAGTGTCTATTGCAACTCAGCGAGAGAGAGAGGTTTTCTAACAGGCCCCTGTCAGCCCAGGTTTCCAAACCTGAGTGCCATGAGTGCCAGCTCTACGGAGTGATATTCCCCCTACAGATGTATGAACTTGATTCCTAAAACTTATTAGTAATAATAATAATAACGGTGATAATAATCATTGTATTCTTCTTTGTCCCCATTTTACAGAAGAGGTAACAGGCACAGAGAAGTGAAGTGACTTGCCCAAAGTTACACAGCAGACGCATGACAGAGCCTTGTTAGAACCCAGGTCCTTCTGATTCCCAGGCCTGTGCTCTATCCACTAGGCCATGCTGCTTCTTGATCCCCACTCTCTGACAAGACATAATAATAACTCTGGTATTTGTTAAGTGCATACTAATGCCAAGCATAGAGGTAGTTATGTGATAATCTGGTTGGACACACTCCCTGTCCCACGTGGAGCTCACAATCTAAGGTGGGAGGGAGAAGAGGTATTGAATCCCCATTTTAGAGATGAGAAAACTGAAGGCCAGAGAAGTGGCAGAAGCTGGATTAGGCCCAGGTCCCCTGAATCCCAGCCCCATTCTATTCCCACTAAGCTACACTTCTTCCTGACCTCAGGGTTTCCAGTCAGGGATAAAAAATTTCAAAATGGTAGCCCTCCGGCCTATTGGCTTTTTGAAGCTGTTCCCTCTTCCCACCCCTTTCTGTCTCCACCCTCAGAGTATGAAAAGTGGGGAATCTATGCTGGAACCCCAAGCTTTGATGAGAGACTGTAGCACTCTGGTAAGGACCCTAAGGAGTAGGATAACTGAATCCACTTTCAATTAATAGCAGTTCTCAAAGCTGAAGGTCACCATTATCTGGTCAATTTGGTGCAGTCTGGGTAACAAATCTGAATAATTTAGGTAAACTCCCTTGGAACCTCATAGCACTTAAAGAAAGGCAAAGCAAGCAGAAGGTGCCTAATACCTGCT
Organism: Tachyglossus aculeatus; assembly: GCF_015852505.1. NCBI lineage: Eukaryota > Metazoa > Chordata > Mammalia > Monotremata > Tachyglossidae > Tachyglossus > Tachyglossus aculeatus. The sequence continues at coordinate 8,256,409 of NC_052073.1, read as the reverse complement.
TTAAAGACTGCTGACAAGCTTTTTTTTTCCTCACTGAGACAATCCAGATACAGTAGATTAAGCAAAAGCGCCAGGGTTTCAAAGCCCAGTGTGTCTCAGATTCCCTGGTTAATTGAGAAGCCCCCTTAGCTTCTTTACCTGAAGAAACCTCAGAAAGCCCATTGCTGAGGCCACGAGGGCCTGGTTTTAAGTGACTTTCAGATTTTCCATTTACATAGCTCTCATTTCCCCCAAAGTGATTTACAGTGGTGCCACTATTAGCTATGAGGATGAGCAGTGGCTAAAAGCCCTAAATCCTTGCTAAGATGGGAAGATCTGATTTGTTGCCTTCACTCATACCTCCCTCAGACTCACAGCACTTAAACATCTGAATTTACTTATAAATGTAAGTAACGTAAGGCATGATGTAGTGGATAGAGCACAGACCTGGGTTCTAATCCCGCCTCCACCGCTTGTCTGCTCTGTGACCCTGGGCAAGTCACTTCACTTCTCTGGACCTCAGTTACCTCATATGTAAAATGGGGATTGAGACTGTGAGCCTTACGTGGGACAGGGACTGTGTCCAACCCAATGTCTTTGTATCCACCCCAGTGCTTAGTACAGTGTCTGGCACATAGTAAGAACTTAACAAATACCATAATTATTACTAATATTATTATCTGTATTAATGTCTAGAATGTGAGCTCATTGTGGGCAGGGAATGTGTCTGCCAACTCTGTCATTTTGTACACTCCTAAGTGCTTAGTATAGTGCTCTGCTCACAGTAAGCGCTCAATAAATATGATCAAGTGATTGACTGAGTGAGGACTTCTTGAGCAGCTCCACAGGATAGGACTGGAGTCATTTATGGCAAACACAATTGATTACTTCATTAGAGAATCTTGTGTATTTCACAGCTGATTTAATTGGAAAGGTTCCCTACCAGTTCCCAGTGCCTGGGGCGGGGGGCGGGGGTTATCTTGAAGTCTAGAATAATGATAACTGTGGTATTTGTTAAGTGTTTATAACATGACAAGCACCATACTGAGTGCTGGGGTAGATAGAAGATAATCAGGTCCCTCATGGGGCTCACAGTAGAGGGGAGAACAGGTATTGAATCCCTATTTTTCAGAAGAGGGAACCGAGGCCCATAGATGCGAAGTCACTTACCCAAGGTCACACAACAAGTATGTGGCGGTGGCAGAATTAGAACCCAGGTTCTCTGACTGCCCGGCCCACGATCTTCTCACTATACTTTGCAGCCCCCGGAAGGCAGCCATCTTCTCTCCTCAGGCCAGAGGACCACCTGATCCTCAATGTCTTCTGACACATTTGCTGTCAATGGAGAGAGTTGTCCATTGCCAGAAAATTAGGAACTCAGCACTTTTCTTATCTCTTGTCAATTTGCAGAGGTCGGCACCATTTATCAAGAAGATTCTCACTCATCTCGTGGTCCTGTTGGCTTCTTAAGCTGCTTTTGCTTTATAGCGTTTTCCCTGAAACCGATTTGACTTGTCCCTACTACATCAACCAAATCCCACTCTGGCTACCCATTCGAAGGGCCGTGGATGTCCTTAGCTGGTGCTCAGACATAATGATCAAGGTTACACTTCTATAGTATCCTCATTTCAAGAGACATCATGGGCATTGAAAATCAGTGAACGTCTTGCTTCTAGGATATACAAACAGTTTTGGGGTGCAATCAATCGATGGTATTTATTGAGTGCTTGCTGTGTGCAGAGCACTGTCCTGGGGAAACAGCATGGCCATTGGATAGAACACGAGCCTGGAACACAGAAAGACCTGGGTTATTATGGGTTATTATTAGGCACTGTTCTAGGTGCTGATGTAGATACAAGTTAATCATGTTGGACATAGTTCCTGTCCCACATAAAGCTCATGGTCTTAATCCCCAATTTACTGATGTGGGTAACTGAGGCCCAGAGAAGTGAAGTGAATTCCCCAACATCACAGAGCAGACAAGTGGCAGAGCTGGGATTAGAATCCAGGTCCTTCTGACCCCCAGGCCTGGGATCTTTCCATTAGGCCACACTGAAGCATAAAGCCACATCATTGGAAAGCTGTGTAGCCTAGTTGCAAGAGCACAGGCCTGGAAATCAGGGCACCTGCGTTCTAATCCAGGTTCCACCACATACCTGCTGTGTGACCTTGGACAAGTCACTTAATTTCTATGTGCTTCTGTTTCCTCATCTGAAAAACAGGGATTCAATACCTGTTCTTCGTCCCCCTTAGATTTTGAGCTCCTCGTGGGACAGGGACTGTGTCTGATCTGATAATCTTGTATCTGCCCCACGTACCTCAGCACATAATAAATACTTAACAAATCGCAAAATTATAATAGCAAAATGTTCCAGCTTTCAAGATTTCCAGCAATGGCACTTCCACAATCTCCGTAACGATCCGTTCAAATGTTCAATAACTCTCAGTCTCAGGAAGTTCTTAAAACCAAGTATTTTAAGATGCAATTTAATTCTTCTCCCTATTCTCCTTCACCTTCTCTTCTTTATTCTTCTCTGCTGTCTCCTTCACTCCCCTTTCTTCCTTACCTCTCCTCCTCTACCTTGACATCATTGTAGTGGTATTTACTGAGTTCTACTGAATCCAACAGACTGTTCTAAGCACTTGGAAAAGAACAACAGAATGAAATGATACCTTCTCTGCCTGTAATAACTGTGATAATAGTTGTGGTATTTGGAAAGTACTTACTATGTACCAAGCACTGAACTAAGAGCGGAGGTAGATATGATAAAATCAGTCAGGATACAGCCTCTGCTCCACCCAAGGCACCCAGTCTGAGGAGGGAAAGCAAGCATTTTAGCTCCAATTTTCCTGGATTCCCACCAATTTCTCCACTTCCCTCCTAAAATAGAGGGGTGCAATTCGGACACAATGAGCACGGCTCATCAGGGAACTGCTGTTTCAACCAAGAATCCTGACAGAATTATTTCTCTCTTCACAGGCTGGTGAAGGTTTCTCAATTCATGTTGTTAGAGGCATTTATTTGACATTGCAAAAGCCACTCATTTTAACTTAAAGCTCCCTAAACTTACCAGGAAAAGAAACAGAGTTATTGTCTTAGCACATCTCCCTGCAAGCTCAAGACTCCTTTGCCCCTGTAAACTCCTTTGAAAGGTGAAACCTACTAAGGCACACTTAAAGAAATGGCTGAAAAAGAATCAAGGACAGGGGTCTAAGTGAAAATCTCCTTAAAGGCTTAGTTCTTTGCTCCTCTGAATTATTTATAGAGTCCTAACATTGCAAATGGTGGCACAGAGAAACCTGGTCCCTATCCTACCCTAGGGGCTGTCAGGGGAAGGGAGACGAACAATTCAGATTGAACAGTGGCTCGGAGTTTCCTGAGCTTGAGTTTGATTTTTAATTCATGAAGGTGGAGTGGGAAAGTGACCTCCTGTAGGGAACAAAAATGGGAATTTTCCCTGCAGCTGTGTCCTTGGCGTTGATTGAAGATGATTCCCAAGGAGGGGGTGAGACAGGCCCCCCGATAAGACTGCCCAAAGATTCAAATGGCTGCAACTTTAAGTTGGTTTGCCTTTGTGTTTCCCCTTAGTGTTACTCCTTGAGTACAGTTTCATTTTTTTTATTTTTTTGAGGGGGTGATGGTCATCCAAAAACAGCTAATTCTGGGGTTGACTTTTTCAGCACATTTAGACTTTGCTAGTCATTTGCTATCCATTATTTATATTAATGCCTGTCTCCCCCTCTAGACCGTGAGATTGTTGTGAGCAGGGAATGTGTCAGTTAAAATTGTTATGTTGTACTCTCCCAAGTGAAGCAGCATGGTGTGGCCGATAGAGCACGGGCCTGGGACTCACAAGGTCACGGTCTCTATTTAATCCCAGCTCCACAGTACGTCTGCTGTGTGACCTTGGGCAAGTCACTTCATTTTTCTGGGCCTCAGTTACCTCATCTGTAAAATGGGGATTGAGACTGTGAGCCCCACCTGGGACAGGGATTGTGTCCAACTTGATTTGCTTGTATCCACCTCAGTGCTTAGTATAGTGCCTAGCACACAGTAAACACTTAACAAATATCATCATCGTCATCATTATCATCATTATTATTACAGTGCTCTGTGCCCAATAAACTCTCAATAAACACAACTGACTGCTATGCACAGAGTAAGTGCTCAATAAATAAGATTGACTGACAATAGAAAGCAGCATGGCCTAGTGGAAAGAACACAGCCGTGGGAGTCAGATAACTTGGGATCTAGTCCACCACTTGTCTGCTGTGTGACCTTGTGCTGTGTCACTTCACTTCTCTATCATTATTATTCTTTGTGCCTCAGTTTCCTTAACTGTAAAATGGGGGTTGAGGATGCTGAGAGCAGCTGATTTTCTTTTATCTACCACAGTACTTAGTTCAGTGGCTGGCACGTGGTAAACAAATGCCATTTTTTTAAAAAAGTGCAATCAATCAATCATATTTATTGAGTGCTTGCTGTGTACAGAGCACTGTACTAAGCACTTGGGAGAGTAAAATATAACAGAGTTGGTAGGCACGTTCCACTCCCAAAAAGAGCTTACAGTCTAGAGGGGGAGGCAGATATTAATACAAATAAATTAATTATGGCTATGAACATAAGAATGGCAGGTCTGAGAAAGGGGGTGAATGAAGGGTGGAAATCCAAGTGAAAGGGAGATGCAGAAGAAAGTGGAGGAAGAAGAAATGAGAGCTTAATCAATGGAGGCTTCTTGAAGGAGATGTGCTTTTGAAGGTGGGTAGAGTGTTTCAAGTGACTACAGCCGATTTGCTTTGTTCTGCAGATCGTCTTCTGCCTTTGGTTTTTCTAGTTCAGTGGGAGAAAATGCTGATGAATAACTTTCATAGAGCAACCTTCTGGCTTCTGGGAATACAGAGGTGACTGAGAGAGGTTTCTCAAGGGGGCTGCTTTCCTACCTCCTTCCTTCATTCTTCTTGAGAGGAGGCAGTGGGGGCCTGAGAAATAGGAAAGAAGAATCTTCTCTCAAAAATTGTGGTTTAGGCTGAAAAATTCCATCTTCTGTCAAGGGATTTGGGAAAGGAATTCTGTCCTGGGAAATCTGAGAATGGGCCCACTCCATCCAAGGAAATGTCCCACTGGAAAAAAAGCAGCAGCTCGTTCTAATGAAAAGTGAATTTTCCACTTTATTGTGGCCGCCCACACTGGATTTCTTTGTGGTGAGCTCCTCCAACCATAATGCTATATTGAAATAGTCAAATATAATTAAATAGCTAATGCAATGAAGACAATCTCGTCAAAGGAAGGAGGGCCCATCCCTACTTGCTTTGGGTGCTTTAACATGCATTCCCATTCTTGCCCGGAGAACCGACATTAATCTCTCTTTTCCTGAGCCAGACGACTCAAACTTGTAATTAAAGTGTCTCAACCAAGCCCATTCCAAAGGGCCAGATTAAGGGCTGCTAGGGGCCTGGAGCAGGACTTGGGGGGTTGGTCAGATGAGTAGGGTGGAGACTGGTTCAAAGAGCAGAATTTCTTTTGTTCCCACCATGCCAACTGGCTCCGAAGCAAAGCAGCTCTCTGAGCTGGTAGGCCTGAGGCCAGGTAGAGTGGCATCACTTTGGCACAGAGTCAGGTTAGGAGAGTGGCGGCATGTTGGAGGCCCAGGGAATTCTGGAAGTCACTCAGTCTGGCCCACATCTGCATTATCAAGGAACTGCCCCTAGAGAGATGGGCCCCTGGATAGTTAGCACCAACCGTCCACAGTTATCCGGCCCTGAGGACACAAGGCACATTATGGGTGGGGAATGCGTCTGGTATATTGTTATACTGTACTATCCCAAGCACTTAGTACAGTCTCTGCACACAGTAAGTGCTCAATAAATATGGCTGAATGACTGACTGAAAAGGCCTCCAGGACAAAGAAATCTGCCTTTACCCTGACTAAGTAAGTGCTCAATAAATATGACTGACTGACTGACCGACTGACTGAAAAGGCCTCCAGGACAAAGAAACCTGCCTTTATCCTGACTTAGTCGGTTTTTCCACCACCCTGGGGCATAAAAGATTCATTAATTTCCATCAGAATCCAGGTGGTATCCCTGAAAGACCTGGATGGGATAATCATAGCCTGGGAGAGGGAAGACAGAAGGAGGAAAGGGCAGATTTAAAGGAGAAGGAAGAGGAGATGATGTGGTGTTAAGTGGAAGAAAGAAGTGAGAAGCAACATGGCCTAATGGGAAGAGTGTGGATCTGGGAAGCATAGAACTACTACTAATAATAATAACGATAATAAAGTGTGGCATTTGTTAGGCAATATGTGACCAGCACTGTCCTAAGTGCTGGGGCAGATTTAGTCTATGAATAGAGTGCAACATAGAATTGGTAGACATGTTCCCAGCCCACAAATGAGCTTACAGTCTTGAGGACTACAGTTTCAAGCTGAGTAGCAAACATTACTTATGATGGTAAGAAGGATGATGGCAAGATATTGCTGAGAAGAAAGCATGGCATAGTAGATAGTGCATTGGCCTGGGATTCAGAAGGGAAGTCCTTGTCCCCTCAAGGTGATCACAGTCTCAATCCCCATTTTACAGATCAGGTAACTGAGGTACAGAGAAGCAAAGTGACTTGCCCAAGGTCACACAGCCGACAAATGCCTTCAAAGCCCTACTGAGAGCTCACCTTCTCCAGGAGGCCTTCCCATACTGAGCCCCCTCCCTCCTCTCCCCCTCCTCTCCCTCCCCATCCCCCCCCGCCTTACCTCCTTCCCCTCCCCACAGCACCTGTATATATGTATATATGTTTGCACATATTTATTACTCTATGTATTTATTTATTTATTTTACTTGTACATATTTAATCTATTTATTTTATTTTGTTAATATGTTTTGCTTTGTTGTCTGTCTCCCTCTTCTAGACTGTGAGCCTGCTGTTGGGTAGGGACCGTCTCTATATGTTGCCAACTTGTACTTCCCAAATGCTTAGTACAGTGCTCTGCACACAGTAGCACTTAATAAATGCGATTGAATGAATTAATGAAAGTGGCAGAGCCAGGATTAGAACCCACATGCTTCTGACTCCCACTATCCACTAAGCCATGCTGCTTCTCTGCTGCTGCTAAACTACATTATCAGTCCAGAGCTGCCGCCGCCCCCACCACCGCCACCGGCTGGAGGAGCCCCCAGCCCGGAGGAGGAGCCCCCAGCCCGGAGTCGACATGGCCACCGTCCCCGCCGATGAGGTAACTGAGGCACTGTACCAAATATTGGGGTAGATAGAGGCAGACCAAGCTACCCTCGACGCCAGTCAGTCGACCCGTCTGTGTTCGAGATCCCCGAATACTATCACATCCAAGACAATGGTAGAAATATTCACCTGCAAGATGAGGATTATGAAATCATGCAGTTTGCCATTCAGCAGAGCCTGTTGGAGTCCAATAGGAGACAACCCAGCCTGCACCCTCCACTCCTCTACCACTAACCTCCTCACTGTGCCTCGTTCTGACCTCTCCCGTCATCGACCCCCAGCCCATGTCCTCCTCCTGGCCTGGAATGCCCTCCCTCCGCACATCGGCCAAGTTAGCTCTCTTCCTCCCTTCAAAGCCCTACTGAGAGCTCACCTCCTCCAGGAGGCCTTCCCAGACTGAGCCCCCTCCTTTCTCTCCCCCTCCCCATCCCCCCAGCCCTACCTCCTTCCCCTCCCCACAGCACCTGTATATATGTTTGTAAGATTTATTACTCTATTTATTTTACTTCTACGTATTTACTGTTCTATTTATTTTATTTTGTTAATATGTTTTGTTTTGTTGTCTGTCTCTTCCTTCTTGACTGTGAGCCCATTGTTGGGTAGGGACCATCTCTATATGTTGCCAACTTGTACTTCCCAAGCGATTAGTACAGTGCTCTGCACACAGTAAGCGCACAATAAATATGAATGAATGAATGAATGAATGATTTGGTGAAACAGTCACTTGTATTGAATAGATCAAAACAATGTTTATTAGTTGGTATTTTTGATTAGTTATCAGCACGTCTGGATTTTGCTGTTCAGTTACTAAGTAGAGAATGGGGGAGTGTGGGGAAGACCTGTAGAGAAGCAGTGTGGCCTAGTGTATATTCATTCATTCAATCGTATTTATTGAGCGCTTACTGTGTGCAGAGCACTGTACTAAGTACTCGGGAAGTAAAAGTTGGCAACATATAGAGACGGTCCCTACCCAACAGTGGGCTCACAGTCTAGAAGAGTGGTCTCACAGTATAGACCACAGGCCTGGGAGTCAAGAGTCAAAGGTTCTAATCCCGGCTACACCACTGGCCTGCTGTGTGACCTTGGGCAAGTCGCTTCACTTCGCTGGGCCTCAGCGACCTCATCTATGAAATGGGGATTGAGACTGTGAGCCCTATGTGAGACAGAGACTGTGTCCAACCCGATTTCGTTGTATCCACCCCTGTGCTTAGTACAGTGCCTGGCAACAGAGTAAGTGCTTAATAAATACCATTATTATTATTATTATTATTATTATTATCATCATCATTATTATTAAGAAATAATTTTAGAGGTCTCCTTTCATACAATGGATAAGACATTTCTGGGTGGGGAAAGGAGAGATTTAAAGAACAATTTATAAGCCAGCTTTTACTTTAAAAAAAATTGACTTTCTTGGAAGGTAATGTGGAATAAACTTTAGTCCTGAAGTTGTGACTCATTTCTACGCACTGATATAACTTGCTTAACTTAACATGCTCAACTATGCCTCTCATCACCATTTTCCACCAACAACGTCTGCAGATATCGATGCTGAAATAGCAACACTGATTTCCCTTTGCATAGCAATAAAAGCTCCCTTTTTATAATAGCTTCACATACTAGAGATTTTCATTATCATTTGCTAAGGAAAAGATTGGGAGGAGACCCCATTTCATATATGAATATTTCAAAGATTCCAAGAAACTTTGGTGTTAACTTTGAATCTTTATTGTAGCATGGTTAATAATAATAATTATTACTATTATGGTTTTTGACAAGCATTTACTAGGTGCCAGGCACTGTTCTAACTCTGGGGAGGATACAAGGTAATCAGGTTATCCCACATGGGTCTCACAACCTTAATCCCCATTTTACAGATGAGGTAACTGAGGCACAGAGAAGTTAAGTGACTTGCCCCAAGTTACACAGCTGATAAGTGGTGGAGCCGGGATTAGAACCCATGACTCTGACTCCCAACCCCGGGCTCTTTCCACTGAACCACACTGCTTCTCTGGATCCCAGGTCTGGCTTCTCAATTTGCAAATTCTGCTTTCTAATCCCCAAATTTCAGAGACACAGGACTGGAGGTGTAAACTAACTGGGGTTAGTTGGGGGCACAGGTGACCCATGGGGGATACACATCCAGTCTGACCCTGTGAGGCAAGTAATGGCACTCAGTTCTTCACACTTATCCTAATTCTCTCCTTCAAGCTACAAGGTCAAAATAAGGAAAAAAAATCTCTCCCTCTCTCTCTTTCTTCCACTCTCTCCCTCTGTTTCCCTCTCCCTCTCTCTCATTTTCTCTCCCTCTGTCTCACCCTCTCTCCCTGTCTCTCTCCCTCCCTCTCCCTTCCCATCTCCCCTCTCTCCCCCATCTCCCTACCATCTCTCTCCTCTCTCTCATCCCCCTTCCGCCTCTCTCCCATCTCTCCCCATCTCTCTGCTTTCTCCCCCTTCACCTTCCTCTCTCTCCACCCTCTTTCCCTCTCTCCTCCTCTTTCTCCCCTCTCTCTCTCCCTCTCCCATCTCCCTCTTCCTCCTCTCCTCCTCTCTCTCCCTCTCTCCCTTTCTCTCCCCTCCTCTTTCTCTCTTCTCTCTCTCCCCCCCTTTCTTCTCCCCTTCCCCCCCCATCTTCCCCTCTCTCTTCTTGCTCCCCCTCTCTTTCCCTCACTCTCTCCCTTCCCTCTCTCCCCATATCTCTATCTACCTCTTGCCCCATCTCTCCCAAACTCTGTTTCCATCCTCCCCCAACAAACCCTCTCCCCTTCCAGATCTTCTGACATAATTACTCTTAGGCCTAGACACCCCAGAAAAATGGCACTGTCCCAACAGTAGTGAAAGAAAAAGGTAAAACCTGCCTGTGGATTAAATTACCTGGATAATGAATCTATTATGCAGCTGAAATTATAAGGGTACTTGGTGTGCGTGGTCAGTACAAATAGCAGATAGCAAATATAAGTTTCCCAGATAATTGCCTCTTCTCCACTCTAAAGAGAAATGGCCTCAGGGCCTAGTCTACATTGAATTTGTTGTTTAAAAATTGTATTGCCGTTGCCATTATGGTTCTCTGCTTTCCATCTTCTGTGGTGCTTGCACAAATGTCTTTATCTTTGCACTTGTTAGAGGGAAAAATGTTTCAGAAATGTATCCTAGGAAGTGTTCATAACTTCAGTTTATAACATTGAATATTACAAGTCTGTTACCTTATTGCTGGTTGGCCTTCCATCTTTGATATCCTCCCAGCTAGCTCAAACCTGGCAAAAATTCAAGACAGACCCTCACTTTTCCTGGTTACATTGGTGGTGAGAGATAAATTGGGAAGGGTGGGAGGGGAGGAGGGGCCACAGTTGGTAAACTTACTTTACCAAAAGTTTACCAAAATGCAGACGGACTTGATGACCATTCTATCGGAAAAATGTTCATCAGTACTGGAATTTTAAATCTTCTTACTGCTATAGATAGTAATAATAACAATAATAGTATTTGCTAAGTGCTTTCTATGTTCCAGGCACTGTATTAAGCACTGAGGTGGATACAAGCAAATCAGGTTGGACACAGTCCCCGTCCCTATGTGGGACTCACAGTATCAATCTCCATTTTACAGATAAGGTAACAGAGGCCCAGAGAAGTGAAGTGACTTGCCTAGGGTCACACAGCAGACAAGTGGCATAGCCAGAATTAGAATCCATGACCTTCTGACTCCTAGGCCCATGCTGTATCCACTAGGCCACACTGATTCTCTTCAGATGAGGAATTTTGAGAGTTCCTTCATTTGTCACTGGGAGAGAAATGAACTGATTTCCAGAGACCAACATAGGAGGAATTAAATTCTACATATCAGCTGGAAGAAAGGAGAGGAAAAGACAAAGACTAATTTGAATTGATTACCCAGAGGGGCCTGTATTTCCTCTGACTATATCTACACTGACAGGCAGAGCAAAATTCCAAACTAACAAAATTTCTGATTTGTAGTCCTAGCAGCCGAAGAATAGATTTTGAAGTAAAAGTTTATTGTGTGGACAAATGTTTTCCAACAGAATTGTTTGGGTGAAATGCTAAGGCAAAGCAAATGTTTATGGATTTTTTCATTAGTTAAAAATGAAAAAAACTCTTGCCATATTTTCAGCCCCAGCTTGCCATATTTTCATTTCCCCACCCCTTCTACTTTACTATTCTCCAAGAAAAGCATAAAAATAGGTCCAGATGCTAATTTGGCCGTAGTCACTCATCAAAAGAATCTCGATTCATTTTTCAGATCCAAATGTAAATCCACTTTAAAAATCCATACTTTAATGGCTCTGAGCTTGCATTTTTTTAAAAAAAAGCACCCAAATCCTAAATACTTCTGAAATAGCCAGTGCTTCAGGGTATTTAAAGTAATTTGGAGCATTTATAAATCATCTGAATTGTTTGTGTGGTTAGATCATGTTGTCTGGATTATTTTCTGTGGTTTAGAAAGTGTGGTCCAGATTATTTGTGTGGCTTTAGGTAGGTTGGTCTGGATTATTTGTGTAGGTTAGATAGTTTGGTCAGGAGTGTTTGTGTGGTTCTATCATATAGTCTGGATTATTTTTTGTGGTTTAAACAGTTTGACCTGGATTATTTGTGTGATTTATACTAGAGTAGGCAATGTTTCACAGCCCTTTTTGAAGAAGTTCCGTACCTGGAACTAAGTGAAAACCATGGAGTCCCAAAGTGGGAGTGAAAAGGGGGCCATAGCCCTCTGTGATTTTATTTTAATCAAGTTAAATTGTCTTTTTAGCTATTTCCCCATAGGAACAGCATTAACTTTGACAAGAACATAGTTTAAAGGGCCTACCCTCTTCTCTTCTTGCTCTCCTGGGACAGTGGAGTAGATGTGTTTGTCTCCCAGAGACCTTCAGGATGGGAACAGCTGATAAACCAAAGCCTGAAGAGAGAAAGAAAACAACTCTCACAGGGGCACTTTAAAAGGAAAACAAGAGCTGTAACTGTAAAAGTTACCTAACCTTAGTAAAAGTAAACTGACTATCTGGAGGATCTTCAATTAAGCCACCCCAGCTGGGCTGTTAAGTGTCACTGAAAGTCACTGGTCTGGGATGTTGAACAGTTGCATTGAGAGCATGGGAGCCGATGCCCCAGCCCCCCTTAGCCCAAAGGGAACAGGAGAAGGGGCAGCTGCCCATTGTGGTGGACAGCCAATCTGGATCATTCAAACCCCAAAGTGGATCATTTTTTTCTAGCATTCACTGAATTGGCTGTTTACAGAGCCTCCCCTCACTCAGAACTTGCTCTCCTGGGAGAGGCCAGATTGGAGGGGAGCAGACTGCAATGGTAGATGAAGAAATTCTACTTTTTCTCATACTCCTCCACCACCTCTTTTCCTCCTCTTCCTTCTCCTCTTGCTCTTTTTCCTCCTCTTCCTTCCTCTCCTCCCTTCCTCTCTTTCCTCCTCTTCCTTTTCTTCCTCTTCCTCCTCCTCATCCTTCTCTGCCTCTCTTCATCCCCCTTATCCTTTTCCTCTTCTTCCTCCTTCCCTGCCTCTTCTTCCTCCTCCTCTTCCTTCTCCTCTTTCTCCTCCCTCTCCTCCACACCCTCTCCTCATCCTTCTCTTCCTCCTCTTCCTCCTCCTGCTCCATCATCTCTCTTCCTCCTCCTTCCCCTTCTCTTACTCTTCCTTATCCTCTTCCTCTTCTTCCTCCTCCTCCTTTCTCTTCCTCCTCCTCTTTCCCTTCCTCTTCCTCTTCTTCCTCCTCCTCCTCCTCCTCCTTCTCTACTCTGCTTCTACCCAATCCACCAGAGTCCCTGATTCTGCAACCCAAGAAAGCAGTGGCCTCCAGGGATGGGAGAGGACAGGGAAATGGAAGTAACGGCAACAGCAAGGAGGCCCATTGCATCGAAGCCGTAAAAAAAATAAATCATTCAATGAATAGTTTAAATTGAGCGTTTACTATCTGAATTTTTTTTTTCAGTAAAAATATGGAAGTGGCTTACCATTGCCATTGCCACAGAGAAGCAGTGTGGCTCAATGGAAAGAGTATGGGCTTTGGAGTCAGAGGTCGTGGGTTCAAATCCTGACTCTGTCACTTGTCAGCTGTGTGACTTTGGGCAAGTCACATAACTTATCTGGGCCTCAGTTACCTCATCTGCATAATGGGGATTAAGACTGTGAGCCCCCAGTGGGACAACCTGATCACCTTGTAACCTCCCCAGCACTTAGAACAGTGCTTTGCACCTAGTAAGCACTTAATAAATGCCATTATTATTATTATTATTATTGCCTCCTTCCACACAGTAAACTTGAGTTTCTGCCCTCGACTCTTCCATGCCACTGCTGCCCAGCACAGGTGAGTTTTGACTTGTAGCGATCGCTTTCCACTCGCTAGCCACTGCCCAAGCTAGGAATGGAATGGATATGCTTCTGTTTGACTCTCCCTCTCATAGTCGAGACCGGTAGAGTACAGGAAACTCTCCATATGCAATTCTGAGTGGGGGATAAGGCACTATATATATAAATTTTAATGAAATTTCTTAGGGACTTGCTATGTGCCAGGCACTGCACTACGTTCTGGGGTAGTCAAAAGACAATCAGGTTGGATACATTGGGTTCATAGTCTTAATCCCCACTTTATAGATAAGTTAACTGAAGCACAGTGAAATTAAATGATTTGCCCAGGGTCACACAAAAGACAAGTGGCAGAGCTGGGATTAGAACCTAGGCTCTCTGATGCCCAGGCCTGTGCTCTTTGTTCAAAATAGATTGAGGCTATTTCAGTAAGTACACAATATGCAGTTTAAATCTCAGCTGTGACTAATTATCGATTCGTATTGTTGCAAGAGTTTTTTCTCTTTCTCTTTTTATAGTTCCTGTTTCCAATAACCAGCAAATAGAGCTGAACTCCTATGACATTAAAAAAATGCATTCTCTATGTGCAGCTCATTTTTTTAAAAAATTAGCCCGACCCAAAGAATTTTAATTTTATTTTCAGCGGGTTTTGTTCACTAAATAATGAATCCTTTCACTCAGACCCCAGCCTGGGTAGCGTTAGAACATGGGGGTGGTACAGACTCTTAGTTTTTCGACATGTCCTTTTGTTTCAGGAAAGAAACAGTGCAATAATTCACAGGCTTTTAGAAAGCTTATTGTGGTAGTTCCTTGCATCGCCTAAATTCCAATACTATTCTGAAATTGCTGGTGGCTTAATAATCAGAACGGTGACCGTTTTGTGACAGGGTGAGAGATTAGAAAATATGAGTTCAATCAATTAGCCAATCAATCATATTTACTGGGGGCTTATTGTGTGTACAGCACTGAACTAATCACTTGGAAGAATACAATATAACAGACACATCCCCTGCCCACAATGAGTTTACAGTCTAGAGGGACAAAAGAACAAGTTGGAAACTGAAAGTGATTTGTCCAGATTCCTTTCTGCTGACAGATATCCCGCAAGCCTCGGCAGAGAACTTTGTAAACTTTAAATAATAATAATAGCATTTATTAAGTGCTTACTATATGCAAAACACTGTTCTAACAGCTGGAGAGGTTACAAGGGCTCACAGTCTTCATCCCCATGTTACAGATGAGGTAACTGAGGCACAGAGAAGTGAAGTGACTTGCCCAAAGTCACACAGCTGACAATTGGCAGAGCAGGATTTGAACCCATGACCTCTGACTCCAAAGCCCGGGCTCTTTCCACTGAGCCACACTGCTTCCTATGTTGGGTCGGAGACATTGGGTGAGAGAGTCCTAATAAGAGATTCCTAGAAAATAAGATGTACCAAGGGATAATAACAACATTGATTATGTACAATACCAGGAATAAGCCACTAGCAATTAGATTTCATCTTAATTGATTACCTTAATTGTCACCTTGAGGTGACAGACCAGATCTGACATCCAACACCCCTTCTCATCTTCTTTAAAACTCATTTGCAGGAGATCGTCTTGGTGATTTTATATTTGGGTAGGTCTTTGCTGGAAAATAAATCTGCAAATTCCAGAGATCCGTTATGATATGGGAAACTGTGAAGTCTTTGTGTAAGGATGTTGGCAGGGTGACATTAATGGTACTAAATTAGCAGCCTCAACAATATTAACTAATTTCCTTGTTGAGACTGTGACATTTGTTTGGTAAAAAGGATCATTAAACAAATGCAAACATTCCATGTGCTATGTAAGTTCTCTGGGCCCTGACACATGAAAAATGAGAAAATTACAGGTTGTAGGAAAATGTAAATATCATTCTTTATAAATCTGTCCCTGAGTAAGAGAGAAATGTTCCCTTCCAAGCAATGAGGCATTCATTATATTCTTTTCACCTCAGTGGAGAATGTCTGGGCTATTTTACATACTTATACATATCTTGATTTGTCTTTCACTTTGTTTTCGGTCTTTGCTGTACTGGATTTTCTTAGTTGCATTAAGCCAGGAGCCTCAGCACTGCCTGACCTTCAGTGAACTCCTTTTTTTCACCTGCCGGACAATCCCAAATCCGGATCCTCACATTTTTCCGATTAGCAGGCCTGCGTTGTTCGTCCACACAAGTTTTTAAATTGCCCCTTAGTGCCTGAGTGGTAAGCTTGTGTTCTGGCTAATGATGCCTCTGCTGACTGTTTGACATCTTCAGTTTCCAAGCCAACGGGTTTCTGTCAGGAAAGTCCTACTGTACCGATGGTCTTGAGGCAAAGGACTCTGGATGCATTGGGTAAAATTTAGCTCCACTGAACCCTGGGGAAAAGGAGGTAATGAGAGGCTGAATGCTTTCTCCTTGTAGCCAATGGCCCTGCTAGCTTAACCCAGCAACATTTTCCCATAAGTAGAGAGGCTTCAGCTTGCAGATAAATATCTATTTTTGAATTCTAATATCTCAGCAGCTTAAAAATAGCTGGGTCAGAAACTTTTCCTACAGATTCTTATTCTGATGAGGATTTATAATGAAATAGATTCATTTAGAGAGAAGGAAGAACAATTTTAGATGATTTCAAATTTTTTTTTCTCTCCTCTAGGAAAATAATGTTTTGTGGTCTCCTAAGGATATTTTGCAGACAGTAAAAATACAACTAGGATTATTTTTAGAAACCTAATTGAAATTGATATTTTAAACGGTCATTATTAATTAAAGTTTTCGGGGTAGGTGTTTTTTTTACCCCATAAAATGCAGTGGAGCAGTTCAATGTTGAACCAAGTTAACAGGTGCGTGGAATACTCAACAGTTCTTTGAAACTTTTATTTTATGACCAGAAGCTTCTTTCACGGTGGTAATTAAGCACTGGACCAACCACAGAGAAAAAATATACAAATAACAATTAAATACAGTAGTTCCTGGTCCCCAAGGGGCTTACAGTATAAAAATACAAGAGGGGAGGGAGGACTGGTGACAGACATTTGAGGAAAGATAAAACAATAAAAACTCTTGAAATGTTTTCTTATTTTATGTTGTATTGCATAAAAGACAAGGAAAACATGGATATGGAAAAATAAAAATCAAAGTAGGGCTAAGGAACTGAGGCCAGAGGAGCACAGTTTCTGGCTCTTCATGGCTCAGAGTCCAAAAATCACAAGAGCCACGGCCCCAACAAACCATCCTCAACTCCCCGACACTTGACAATGTGTGGATCCCTCCCCAACATCTAAACTTTAGTAAAAGCACATCTCTTCCAAGAGGCCTTCCCTGACTAAGTCCTCATTTCCTCTTCTCTCACTCCTTTCTGCATTGCCCTCACACTTCTCACTCATAAAAGACACTCACGCATCTTTTATTCACCTCTCTCACAGTCCCACAACACTTATGTCCATATCCAAATTTTATTTATTAATATTATTGTCTATCTCCCCCCAGGCCATAAGCTCACTGAAGGCAGTGAATGTATCGTTCAACTCTGCTACACTGTCTTCTCCCAAGTGCTTAGTACAGTGTTCTGCACACGGTAAATAAATCAGTCAATAAATACAGTTGACTGATAGACTGAACGAAGACTTCTTTTGAATGACGTCATGTTCACAGACCAGTATTATTTTTTCCTCTCCTCCTTAAGTTAAAAGGGTCACAGCCTGAAGAAATAGCCACATGTGTTTTTGAGACTCTTGAGAGAAAAGCAATTTACCTTTCTTTTTCCCCTCCAGTTCTGTCAGGTGATTCAATTGCTCTTGTGGCCTAAAGCATTCCACCAGACAAAGAAAAAGTACATACATATCAGAGTGAAAAGATGGCTAACAACAAAAGGAAGAAGAATAGTATTTGTTAAGTGTTTTCTATGCATCCAGCATTGTACTGAGCACTGGGGTAGATCCAACATAATTAAGTTGGACACAGTCCCTGTTCCATATGGGGCTAATAGTTTAAAGAGGAAAGAGAACAGGTATTTAATTCCCATAAAACATTGCCTTTCCTATGTCTTCAAATCTGCCTTTCTTGCCAATGGCCAAATAGAGTTCCAAAGTGTAATAGAGATGATGTTTGTATACTGACCAAAAAATGATGAAAGTTTTTAACCTCCTGTCTCCTGTGGCCTTCACTAAAAAAGTAGGATATGAGGTCAGTCCACAGCCATTAGCACAAGAACAATTGAAGCAAAACGCCCAGAATTAAAATGGCCTGGGAACAGAACCAAGACAGAAGGAGAAACAAGATAAATGCCAGAAGCCAGTACTGAGGGCAAAGACCCAGAGGAAGACTAATACGACATTCAAATATCAGGCAGAAAGTTTAGGAAGGAAGAGAAGAAAGAGTAATCAAGAGGGGTGAGTGATTTTCCAAAGATACGAAAAATTGGAGGGGTTGGTTTGAGGGATCATATCAATTGGATTGTCCTCTCCCAAGACTTAATGTAGTGCTCTGCCACACTAGACACTCACTTATGTCCAGTTTTGAGACTGAGACCACAAAGGCAATGTCAAAACTAGATGTAAGAGATGAGGGCAGTTTTAACCACACCTTTATGAGAACTGCTGCATCATCACTCCCACGGAAAATCTACTTAACCACTTTTTTATGGTATTTGTTATGCACTTACTATGTGCCAGACACTGTACATTAGGGTAGATACAAGCTAGTCAGGTTGAGCACATTTCATGTCTCGCATGGGGCTCACAGTCTTCATCCACATTTTACAGATGACGAAACAGAGACACAGAGAAGTGAAGTGACTTGTCTATTTATGAACTGAAGGTCTGTAAATGTTGTGAATTCATGTGTGACTTTCCAAAGACACCTTTCAGATGACCAGTGCTAAATAATTGCAAAACACAGTTTAGGAGTTCAAAACTACTTTAACCAAGATTAATGAATTCTGTTTTGCAACACCCTTTTTTGAAAGGCATTTATTAAGCACTTACTATAATAATAATATTAATGATGGCATTTATTAAGCACTTACTGTGTGCAAAGCACTGTTCTAAGTGCTGGAGAGTTTACAAGGTGATCAGGTTGTCCCACGGGGGGACTCACAGTCTTAATCCCCATTTTACAGATGAGGTAACTGAGGCCCAGAGAAGTGAAGTGACTTGCCCAAAGTCACACAGCTGACAATTGGTGGAGCCGGGATTTGAACCCACGACCTCTGACTCCAAAGCCCATGCTCTTTCCACTGTGCCACACTGCTTCTCTGTGCAGCTACTATGTGCCAGGCACAGTTCTAAACGCTGGAGTAAACACAAAGTAATGTTTCAATACAGTCCTGGTCCCATATGAGGCTCACAGTCTTAATCCCCTGTTTTACAGATGAGGTAACTGAGCCATAGAGAAGTTAAGTGACTTGCTCAAGGTCACACAGCAGGTAAGTGGCAGAGCTGGGATTAGAACTCATCTGTGAATTTATTCCTAACCCTCTTGAACCTATTGAACCATATCATCCCTTCAGCCAACTCTAGCACTAACTTATTTATAAATTAAGCTAAGAGAAGCAGCATGGCTCAGTGGAAAGAGCCCAGGCTTGGGAGTCAGAGGTTGAGGGTTCAAATCCTGGCTCTGCCACTTGCCAGCTGTGTGACTTTGGGCGTCACTTCACTTCTCTGTGCCTCAGTTCCCTCATCCGGAAAATGGGGATGAAGACTGTGAGCCCCCCGTGGGACAACCTGATCACCTTGTATCCTCCCCAGCACTTAGAACAGTGCTTTGCACGTAGTAAGCACTTAACAAATGCCATTATTATTATTATTATTATACCCTCCTCAGCTCTCATGAGTTAAAACTGTGAGCTCAGTTATTTATGTTGTGAATATTTTTCTGTCTACGCCCTCCATTAAATGGGATTTTAATCAATGGTGTACTCAGTATGTGACGAGTATTAGGCCACACTTCTTCCTCAAAATGCATAGTAAGGTGCATTTTGAGATTATGGTGAAATAGGTCCTAGGTCCAACTCCAACTCACTAGTGAAGAGTACATCTTTCAGGCTCTTCCTCCCTCTCCTTATTTTGATATCAAAATTTCCAATCCAAATTCTTGAGAGACCTCGTCCTATCAAAATCCAGCTTCTCCTCTTCATAGCTTTCTTCCCGTGGAAGGTATTAGTATTCTGCTTTGTGGCATTTAATCAATTGTCTTTTCAGGCAGGGCTCAGGAAAATTGCTGCTGGAATGAGAATCCAATGTGCAGCTGCCGGAGGTGATGATGTGCTCTGGAGCCCGTCTGCCCAACCCAACAGGTAATATGGCCACACTCAGCTTTCTTCCGTCCAACGTGATCAATGACCCAAGCCACCCTGTCTCCCTTGTTCCTCTCTGATCAATGAAAACCCTGATTGTGGTCTTCAGGAGCTCCTCCATCTGGCTTCCCCTTAAGAACACGTGGCCTTAAGCAGTGCTGTTTCTGGATGAGATGGATGGTGATAACAATAATTACTAATAATAATTCTGGTATTTGTTCAGCACTTGCTATGTGCTAGACACTGTACTGAACACTGGAGTGGATACAAACAAATAGGGTTGGACACGGTCCCTGTCCCATGTGGGGTTCACAGTCTTTAGCCCCATTTTACAGATGAGGGAATTGAGGCCCAGAGACGTGAAGTCACTCTCCCAAGGTCACACAGGAGACGTTTGTTGTTTTTTGGTTTTGCATGGTATTTGTTAAGTGCTTACTATGTGCCAGACAGCACTAGGGTTGGTATGAGATAATCAAGTTGGATACTATCACTGTCCCATGTGGGTTTTCACAAAATCAAGTTGGGCACCATCCCTGTCCCATCTGGGTTTTCACACTCTTAATCCCCATTTTACAGAAGAGGTAACTGAGGCACAGAGAAATGATGTAACTGGCCCAAGGTCACACAGAAGACAAGAAGTGAAGCCAGGATTAGTATCCAGGTCCTTCTGACTCCCAGGCTTGTGCTCTATCAGGCCACACTGTTTTGTAGGAAGAATACAGGCCTCAGTTTCCTCATCTGTAAAATGGGGGTTTAATACCTGATCTTCCTCCTGCTTAGACTGTCAGCCCCATGTGATAAGTGAAAGAGCCAGGATAAGACTCTAACAAACTTGCCTTTACTCCTGACGTCACGGCTGGGTTGTCAGTTCTGCATCCATCTTTTTCATTACACTAGCAAGCACCAGTAGGATTTCACCACCAGCCAAGTCATTGTCGAAAACGAAGGATGCCTCTCAGCCTGTTAATCTTTCCGTCTCTCAGTGTCTCTGCTTCTGTCACTCTTTGTCACTGTCTCTTAGTGTCCCTGTCTCTCCCTATTTCTGTCTTACTGAGTCTCTGCCTTTGCCTCTGTTTATCTGCCTCTGTCTCTCTGTGTCTGTCTTTCTGCGTCTCTGTCTCTCTGTATTTCTATCTCTGTGTCACTGCCTCTGCCTCTGTTTGCCTGTCTGCAGAGTAGGTAGACAACATCCCTGCCCACAAGGAGCTTACAGTGTCCAGGGGGAGACAGATGTTAAAATAAGGCTAGGGGAAAACTGGTCAACTGGGATTAATGTTGAAGAGTCAAGCCCTAATCTGGACAAAGCTGTAGGAGAATAATGCTATCAAATGCTACCAGAGAAGAACAGTGCTTTGCACATAGTAAGCGCTTAATAAATGCCATTATTATTAGGCAGCATGGTCTAGCGAATAGAAGCCGGTCCTGGGAGTCAGAAGGACCTGGGTTCTAATCCCTGCTCTGCCACTTGTCTGCCTTGTGACTATAGGCAAATCACTTCACTTCTCTGTGCCTCAGTCTCCTCATCTGTAAAATAGGGATTGAGATTGTGAGCCCCATGTTGGACAGGGACTGTGTCTTTTATCTACCCTATTGCTTAGACAGGTGCCTCGTACATAGTTAGCGCTTGTGGTATTAACAAATACCATTATTCTTCTTATTATTATTAAGTGTTAGCCGGATCAGAGCTAGGGATTTGGGGAGCTGGAACCGGGATCTTAAGGGGGTCTGGCTCCCCACTGAGTGAGGAGAGGGCCCTTGATTCCAGGACAGAAGGAATCAATGGGTGGATCCCAGCTGGTTCTCAGACAAAACCCCCCAATTTTATCGTTTGTTGTGTACCAGGCCTCCCTCTCCAGCTGGGGCTCATCAAGCCAGCCGCTTGAGTTAAGATCCCGAAGTGTTTTCCGACAGGAAAAAACGGGCTGCTCTGGTTTTTAAAGACTTCAGATCTATCTGCGGGCCTGGATCTGGGCTGTAGCCATGAAAGAAGAATGACAGATCTCTGAGCAGAAAGAATGTTTCTAATCCCTCTGTAGGTCTTCGGCCGTACGAGGGAGGATGACCCTGTCTCTGAAGTTAGAGCTATCCCTGGAATGCAGAGGGAAACAGGGCAGAGTGAGTGTTCTGAAGCTCCAGTCGTGGGTTTGGTCTTTTGCCGGCTTTCAGAGTTGACGAGTCCAGGGCTTACAAGGTCCAAATGCCTTCATTTCTTGACCGGACCCTGGTTTGGGAGGGATGTCCAGATAAGAGACCACATTCAGAAGCAGCTCAGCTTAGTGGATAGAGCAGGGGACTGGGAGTCAGATGGACCCGGATTCTAATCCTATCTCTGCCACTTGTCTGCTCTGTGACCTTGGTCAGGTCATTTAACTTCTCTGGGCCCTCATCAGTAAAGTGGGGATTAAGACTGAGAACCCTATGTGGGACAGGGACCGTGTCCTACCTGCTTAACTTGTCTCGGTCTCAACTCTTAGATTGTGCCTCAACTCTTGGTAAATAGTAAGTGCTTAACAAGTACCATAATTATTTAATTATTATGTATTATTCATTTAATTGTATTTATTGAGTGCTTTCTGTGTGCAAAGCACTGTACTAAGTGCTTGACTCAGGAAGAAAATATCAATAGTAGTACTAGTCGCATTTATTGAATGTCCCTAGTGCAATGAACTGTACTAGACATTTGGGAAGGATGGAATGAAGTGAAATATTCCTTGCCCACAAGGACCTTACTCTCTAATGGGGGAGAAAGACATGGGGAGTAGAACCCATATGCCAGGAAGAGACATCAGGATATTCAATGTAGAGTTGAATCTGCAAATACATACAAATGCTGACTGTAAGTTCAATGTGGGCAGGGAATGTGTCTGTTAGATTGCTATATTGTACTCTCCCTAGGGCTTAGTACAGTGCTCTGTCCAAAGAAAGCGCTCAATAAATACGATTGACTGCTGAGGATGGGTAAGATCTGTAGGTAAGTGCTAGGAATGTTTGTTGAGCTGACACCACTTTAGTTGTTGGGAGCAAATCAGGGAAGGCTTGTTGGAGGAGATCAGATTTTAGGAGGGTTTAAGAGGTGGGGATCTGGCTGTTTGACCCATCGAAAGGGCAGGAAGTTTTGAAAGAAAATTACAGTACATCCTCAGCCCAAAAAATCAAGACTCATGGAGAACAGCAGAACAATGTGGTGAGTCAGACAAGCCAGGTGGTCAGTCCTGTCTGGGGACAAGGCATTGGCTTCAATTTCCTTTGCTATGAAACTAACAGTGTTTTTGTTTCCTGAAAAGGAGAGAAAATTGCTTCTTAACTCTCCTTTCATCACGTCTCCTGTCTGCTTATGGTTTATGTTCCTCAAAGGCAGTTTGCCATTTTTCCCTCTCTTCTGGGCCGGATATTTGGACTTTAATATTGTCCTCTTGTAGTGCATTCTCCCCAATGATCAGCTTTTTAAAACATCACCGATAAAATTTCATTTCTGGCCTGCTATTCTAGGCTGTCTGGAGACATTATTTTTGCCAAGCCTGAACTCTGCTGTCATCTAAATTTTAGGTTTGGCACATTACATGTTCATTGCCCTTCGCTAATGGTTGGGCAATATTTCCAATTATGAATGCATTTTTAATGCAGTTATTTCTAGGAAGGACAATTGCTTGCTTTGGGAGAAATAATAATACACCAGATTCTCCCCCACCGAATAGGGGGAGAGGAGCTTTCAAAAATCTGTGGAGAGATGGGAGTCAATCAATCTACCAATAGTATTTACTGAGCCTTTACGCTGTGCCAAGCACTGCGCTAAGTGCTTGGAAAAATATAATTGAGTTAGTAGACATGATCCATGCTCCTAAAGAATATACAATCTTGTATGGGAAACAAACGCTAAAATAAATTACAGGTAGAGGAAAGAAATAGAGTAAAAAGGGAGGTATATATATATGCTACTGAATGGGGGCAACGTGGCCTAGTTGAAAGAGCACGTCTGAGTTCTAATCCCTTTTTCTCCACTTGTCTGCTACGTGACCTTAGGCAAGTCACTTAACTTCCCTGTGCCTCAGTTATCTCATCTGTAGACTGGGGACTAAATCCTCCTCCCTCTGATTTAGACTGTAGCCCTATGTGGAGCAGGGACTATTTCCAAAGTGATTATCTCTTTGGTATCTACCCCAGGGTTTAGAACAGTGCTTGATGCCAAGTAAGTCAATCAGTTAATCTATCAGTTGTATGTATTGAGGGCTTACCATGTGCAGAGCACTGTACTAAGCACTTGGGGTAGTACAATGTAACAAGTAAGTGCTTAACAAGAAGCAACGTGGCTCAATGGAAAGAGCACGGGCTTTGGAGTCAGAGGTCGTGGGTTTAACCCCGGCTCTGCCAGTTGTCAGCTGTGTGACTTTGGGTGAGTCACTTAACTTCTCTGGGCCTCAGTTACCTCACCTGTAAAATGGGGATTAAGACTGTGAGCCCCATGTGGGACAACCTGATCACCTTGTAACCTCCCCAGGACTTAGATCAGTGCTTTGCACATAGTAAGCGCTTAACAAATGCCATTATTATTATTATTATTATTATTATTATTATTAAATACAAAAAGAGCAGAGGACTGGGAATCGAGAAACCTGGGTCCTAATTCCAGCTCCACCACTTGCTTACTGTGTAATCTGGGCCAATTCACTTCACTGGATCTTAGTTTCTTCATCCTCATCTTCATCTTCTTCATAGAAGCAGCATGACCTAGTGGCAAGAGCCTGGGCTTGGGAGACAGAGGACGTGGGTTCTAATCCCGGCTCCGCCACTTGTCTGCTGTGTGACTTTGGGCAAGTCACTTAACTTCTCTGTGCCTGTTACCTCATCTGTAAAATGGGGATTAAGACTGCGAGCCCTACATGGGACAACCTGATTACCTTGTTTTTACCCCAGCGCCTTGATCAGTGCTTGGCTCATAGTAAGCACTTAACAAATACCATTATTATTATTATTATTATTATGGCCCTGCCCACACTCCCACTTGGTAATCTGGCAAATCTGGTCAATTTATCTTGGCCAAATAACAGTGTAGACTCTTCCTTCTTTCCTAAGGACCCAGTCCAGGTTCTCTGCAACAGTTCAAACACTTCTATTAGTCAGTCAATCATATTTATTGAGTGCTTACTGCATGCAGGGCACTGTACTAAGCACTTGGAAGCATGCAGCTTACAGTCTAGAGGGGAAGGCAGACATCTATTTAAATAAATAAATGACAGATAGGTGCATAAGTGCTGTGGGTCTGGGGTGGGGGTGGGGGGATATGAATAAAGGGAGCGAGTCAGGGCAATGCAAAAGGGAGTGGGAAAGGGCCAGAATCCAGTTTCCCTGCCTGCCAACCTAAAGCACAACCCACAAGGACCACTGAATGTCCTGCAGGAACTTAAAAACCATTCCATTTAAAAAATAATCATTATAATAATCATGGTATTATTGTATCATGGTGAAGCAACATGGCTCAGTGGAAAGAGCACGGGCTTGGGAATCAGAGGTCATGGGTTCTAGTTCTGGCTCCGCCACTTATCGGCTGTGTGACTTGGGGCAAGTCACTTATCTTCTCTGTGCCTCAGTGACCTCATCTGTAAAATGGGGATTAAGATTGTGAGTCCCACATGGGACGACCTGATCGCCTTGTATCCCCCCAGTGTCCCAGTGTTCCTGTGAGCCCCCCATGGGACAACCTGATCACCTTGTAACTTCCCCAGTGCTTAGAAAAGTTCTTTGCCCATAATAAGTGCTTAACAAATGCCATTATTATTATTATTATTATGTGCTTACTATGTGTCAATTACTGTTCTAAACCCCCCGGGGTAGATACAAGTTAATCAGGTTGGGCATAGCCCCTGTCCTGCATGGGGCTCACAGTCTAAGTAAACCACAAAGGCTCAAAAATCAATCAGTCAGTGGCATTTATTGAGTGCAATCTATGTGCAGAGCACTGTACTAAGTACTTCGGAGAGTACCAGAGTCAGTAGTCAAGTTCCCTGCCAGAAGTTTACAATCCTTCAAATGATCATGCTCTTACTTCATGG
Organism: Tachyglossus aculeatus; assembly: GCF_015852505.1. NCBI lineage: Eukaryota > Metazoa > Chordata > Mammalia > Monotremata > Tachyglossidae > Tachyglossus > Tachyglossus aculeatus. The sequence goes on along the minus strand of NC_052073.1, from coordinate 8,230,525 downwards.
TAATAAGAAGTCATAAACTGGGCCCATCCTTGGGCAACTCAGGGGCAGCGTGATGATTTTTGACCTTGATGTTAGGTCTTTGTCTGGATTTTGGCAGTCAACAGCTTCATACATGAGCCCATCAAAGGGAGATTAGCTGAAACCCATCTGCTTATTTTCCAATCCTCTGACCAATTTCTTCTTCTGCAAAAAAGTGTTTCCCCATGGATTTGAGCTTTGTTTCTGAGTCAAGCGGACTGGAGAATATGGATAGATGCACATCGCCAAAATCTGGATAATTCAGGCAAAAGCAGATTTTTTTTTCTTAAATGATCAGATTTTACCTTTCTCAGCATTTCGGGAACTCGGGATCCAACAATAGCTAATGATTCAATATTTTTAATTCTTTCCAATTTAGGGGCCTTTATTTAAGAAAAAGAGAGGGAGTTTTCATGATCCTAATCAGTATGCATTCAGCAACTCCTGGATGCAACAGACTTCACTAGGGATTAGGGAACATACAATAAAAGTAAAAGACTTAGTCCTTGTCCTCAAGGAGCTCACCACCTAATCTCAAAGAAATCACCTTTCTACAGGGAAATGTCTTCGATCTCATGTTTTTCAAGTGCAATTATTCAGTGAATAATAATAATAATGGTGGCATTTGTTAAGCACTTACTATGTGCTAAGCACTGTGGTAGGTAGAAGATAATAAGGTGGGACACAATCCCTGCTCCACATGGGGTTTACAGTCTAAGAAGGAGAAAGAACAGGTATTTTATTGCTATATTACAGATGTGGAAGCAGAGGCATGGAGAAGTTAAATGACATGCCCAGGGTCACACAGAGGCAAATGATGGAGTCAGGATTAGAACTCGAGTCCTCTATCTCCTAGGCCATGCTGCTTCAACTCTTCCCATCAATTAGCTATTCTAATAAACTGTCCTCTATAGCCAGCATTGCCTAAGAGCTACTCACTTCTATATTTATATAAAACTATCAATGTCTTGTTGTGCTGTTTAGAATTTTAAAATAATCTACCGGGGGGGGGGAGGGGTATAGGAAATAAGGTACAAGGGGTTTCAATCTGACACTTTTCTTATATTAAGAGTATGGAATCACTCATAAATCCAGTGGTGCTAATATCCAATTTTTTTATGATTCGTAGTAAGTGGCAGAGCCAGATTTAGAACCTAGGTCCTCTGACTCTTAGGCCCATGCTCTTTTCATCATCATCATCAATCGCATTTATTGAGCTCTTACTATGTGCAGAGCACTGTACTAAGCGCTTGGGAAGTACAAATTGGCAACATATAGAGACAGTCCCTACCCAACAGTGGGCTCACAGTCTAAACAGTCTCTTTTCATTAGTCCTCTTCATATCTGACAGACAAGGACTGTCCCCACCTTCAAAGCCATACTGAAGACACATCTTCTCCAAGAGGCCTTCCCTGACAAAACCCTCATTTCCTCTTCTCCCACTCCCGTGTCACCCAAATTTGCTCTCTCTATTCACCCCTCCCTCAGCCCCACAGCACTTACGTACATATGTGTAACTGATTTATTTCCATTAATGTCTTTCTCTCTCTCTGGACTGTAAGCTTGTCATGGACAGGGAATGTATCTGCCAACTCTGTTATATTGTACTCTCTCAAGCTCTTATTACCGTGTTCTCCACACAGTAAATAACAGCTAAATAAATATGATTGATTGATCGATAAGCCATGCTGCTACTCCGTCCAACTTGCTGTTTGAACTTTGGCCAGCCAATTCACCTTTGTGCCTCAGTTTGCCTCCTCCATAAAATGGGGGTGTTGCCCACCCCCTTTTTATTCTGTGAGGTTGTTATGCAAAGGAATAAATTAATATCTGTGCTCCGCCGTGTGATCCCTAAGGTAGAGCTCTGTACCAATGCAGCACGTTATTAATAGCACGGTAATGTCTGCCTGTCCAGACAAGGACATCACATTAGTCCAGACTGGGTCCTTACTCAATTCACTTCGTGAATTTGGCAGCTTCTTCCTGAGAATGTATAATCTGAAGTACCCAGTTTGCCATAACACTGGCATTTTTATCTCCCACCATCGAGAAGAAAAGAAAGCAAGACCGAGAACACATGGGAGGGAATTAGGGACTTCTCTCTGCTCCGACCCGAAATTGGTTTTCTCCTTGTGTAGCAGCTAAATCATACTCATGAGCCACCGGGATGTTTCACGGTCTGAAGTTTTCATTTATTTCATTTATTGTTTGCTCCTGGCCAGCCTAAATCTGCCATTAAGTTGGCCTGCTGCCGGTCTCAGGGAAAATCCACTGTGAATTCAGAGTCTGTATGTGGGCTGAAGGAACAGATGGGTAGCATTTTATAGAGCAGACGGGGAAATCTTCAGTTGGTCTCTCAGGATTGTATTCAACCTTGTCATCGCTTCCGGAGTCTCTTTAGCTCGGCCTAGGCGAGAAGGGAAAAAATGCTTCCAAACTACGAGCCCACCGCTCTCCTTCAGTTTTCTTAAAAGGCGCAGTAGAGATCAAGAGGAAATTTTCCTTTAACATGTATGAAGACCCTCATTAGGTCTTCATTTTTTAAAAAAAAAGTTCAGTTTTTTTCCCCACTCCTCAAGAACCTGTAGTGGCTGCCTGTCCACCTCCACATCGAACAGAAACTCTTTACTATCAGCTTTAAAGCACTCAATTAAGTCACCCCCCCCCCCCCCGATACCTTTCCATGCTGATTTCCTACTAAAACCCAGCCTGCACACTTTGCTCCTCTAATGGCAGCCTACTAACTGGACTACCATCTCATCTATCTCGCCACTGACCTGCCTCTGGCCTGAAACTCCCTCCTAAACTGAACAAAGTGTGTCTGCTTCAGTGCCCTAAAGTAAATTAATAGGTTTCCCCCCGCACCGCACACTTTGATCCACCTAGTGACAAAATTACCAAGTTTCCCAACCAATCTATGAAAATATAGTTCAAAGTGCCCATCTAGACTGTAAGCTCGCTGTGGGCAGGGGATGTGTCTATTATATTGTTGTGTAGTACTCTCCCAAGCACTTAATAGAGTACCCTCCACACAGAAAGCATTCAATTAATATGACTGATTGACTGATTGATTGGCCAAAGCTGAAAAAAGTGCTGGAAACACAAATCCAAATTTAAATATTAAGTATTTTAGATGATTTGCAGTGAATTAATCAAACAGCACTATGTCCTACTTTGAGCAGAGCACTGTAATAAGCACTTGGAAGAGTCCAATAAAATTAATAGATACAATCCCTGCTTTTAAGTCTTGCAGTCTAGTAGGGTTTGTGTGTGTGTGAGTGTGTGGGTGTACACATGTAAAATAGCTCACTTTCCTAAAATTGCAACTTCTACAAATCTAACATCCTTAGATGTGTTTTTTCATTTCTATTCAGTTCTATGAAGAGAATAATCCTAGAAATAGCATGGAAAGATCTCAAATAAATGATGATGTTGATGGTATTTGTTAAGTGCTTACTATGAACCAAGCACTGTTGGTGCCTGAAAACTACGTCTAAAGTGAAAATGGTATAAGTAGGAGCCAAGAGAAGCGGTGTGGCTTAGTGGAAAGAGCACGTGCTTGGGAGTCAGAGGATGTGGGTTCTAATCGTGGCTCCACCACTTGTCTGCTGTGTGACCTTGGGTAAAGCACTTCACTTCTCTGCGTCTCAGTTCCCTCATCTGTAAAGTGGGAATTAAGACTATGAGCCCCACGTGGCACAACCTCAGTGGAAAGAGCACGGAAAGTGGCTCAGTGGAAAGAGCATGGGCTTTGGAGTCAGAGGTCATGGGTTCAAATTCCGGCTCCGCCAGCTGTGTGACATTGGGCAAATCACTTAACTTCTCTGTGCCTCAGTTACCTCATCTGTCAAATGGGGATGAAGACCGTGAGCCCCCCGTGGGACAACCTGATCACCTTGTAACCTCCCCAGTGCTTAGAACAGTGCTTTGCACATGGTAAGTGCTTAACAAATACCATTATTATTATTATTATTATTATTGTATCTACCCCAGCACTTTGAACGGTGCTCGGTACAGCCCGTTGTTGGGGAGGGACTGTCTCTATTTGTTGCCAACTTGTACTTCCCAAGCACTCCGTACAGTGCTGTGCACACAGTAAGCGCTCAATAAATACGATTGTATGAATGCATAAATACGATTGAATGAATGAATGGTACATAGTAAGTACTTAATAAATACCATGTAATTATTATTATTATCCACGGAGGAATTGCTTCCTGAGTCAAAGTCTGATACCCCATTTTTACCTAAATGACTCCAGAAATGCATCTTCAATCAGCTACAGGTGAGCACTATTGCACCATTAATGCATTTATATTGTGTCAGAGAACGCCTCTCACGCGTCTCAAGCTAGCCTACTCACTCACTCTCCTAGTTGTTTCTCCATCACTGACCTCTCGCTCACACCCTCCCTCCTTCCTGGAAATCCCAACCTCTTCACAGCTGGCAGTCCACCACTCTCCCCATCTGAAAAGCTCTTCTGAAAAGGCATCTCCTCCAGGAAGCTTTCCTTGACTGATCTCTGATCTCCTCCATTGATGTTTCCCTTCCATGGCCACGACCTAAACACTTGGGTACTCAAACTTCAACCTTTGCCAGTAACATTTATTTACAGATTTGGCCACTCTGTGCCCTTCTTGAATTGCAACCAATTTTAGTGTCTCTCTCCATTGTAAGCTCCTTGAGAGGAGGAATGTATAGTGCTCTTCTAAGCACTTAGTACAGTGTTCTGCACAGAGTAGATGCTCAGTACTAATGACTGATAGGTGAGTAGGTTTTCATGTCATTAGAATTACAGTGAACACCTGGTGGTAATCTTCCTCCCCACAACCCACCACCCCATTCCACACACTCTTCACCTCTTTAATCTTTCCTCCTCTTCTCTTCCAAAATTCATCATGTCTTTTCGCAATCTTTTTCCCATTACCCACTGACTTCCATTTTCTCTTCCCACTCCCACTGGCTACATCCTTGGAGCTAATGCCATAAAGGAGGTCTGGTTGCAGAGTTGAAACCATTGTGTCCTCAAAGCGAAACAGGGTGAAAATTTATAAACAGGGTACAGCTTAACCCCAGCAGTCTTGGGTTGAGGACTTCCTGTGCCATATCCTGAGGAATATATGACCTTTCCAGACATTTGTAGCTCTGAAGGATGATGATGATGATGGTGGCATTTATTAAGCCATTTACTATGTGCAAAGCATTGTTCTAAGCGCTGGGGAGGTTACAAGGTGATCAGGTTGTCCCATGGGGGGGGGCTCACAGTCTTAATCCCCATTTTACAGATGAGGTAACTGAGGCACATAGAAGTTAAATGACTTGCCCAAAGTCACATGGCTGACAGTTGGCGGAGCTGGGATTTGAACCTATGACCTCTGACTCCAAAGCCCGTGCTCTTTCCACTGAGCCAATTGAAGAAGTGTGGCTAGTCGATAAAGCTTGGGCCTAGGACCTGGGACCCGGGTTCTAATCCCAACTCCACCAATTGTCTGCTGGGTCCCCTTGGGCAAGTGGTTTAACTTCTCTGTTCCTCAGTGACTTCAGCTGGAAAATGTGGATTAAGGCTATAAACTCCACGTGGAACACAGACTGTGTCCAACCTGACTAGCTTGCGTCTACTCCAGCATTTAGTACGGCATCTGGCACATAGTAAGCACTAAACAAATACAGTCCATGTTTTCCCACTCCTCAAGAACCTCCAGAGGTTGCCCATCAGCTTTCACAAAAGACAGAAACTCCTTACCATTGGCTTTAAAACACTCAATCACCTTGCCCCATCTTATCTTACCTTGCTCCTCTCCTACAGCAACCCAGCCAGTAGACTTTGCTCCTCTAATGCCAACCTACTCACTATACCTCGATCTCGTCTATCTCGCCTCCAACCTCTCACCCACATCCCACCTCTGTCTGGGAACACCTTCCCTATCCATAGCAGACAATCACCCTCCTCACCTTCGAAGCCTTATTGAAGGCCCATCTCCTCCAAGAGGCCTTCTCTGACAAAGCCCTCCTTTCCCATTCCCTTCTTTGTCACCTTTGTGCTGGGATTTGCTCCCTTTATTCACCCCTCCCTCAGCCCTGCAGCATTTATGTACATACCCATAATTTATCTATTTATATTAATGCCTGTTTCCCCCTCTAATAATAATAAGGACATTTATTAAGCACTTACTATGTGCAAAGCACTGTTCTAAACGCTGGGGAGGTTACAAGGTGATCAGGTTGTCCCACGGGGAGCTCACAGTCTTAATCCCCATTTTACAGATGAGGGAACTGAGGCCCAGAGAAGTGAAGTGACTTGCCCAAAGTCACACAGCTGACAATTGGCGGAGCCGGAATTTGAACCCATGACCTCTGACTCCAAAGCCCATGCTCTTTCCACTGAGCCACACTGCTTCTCTAGACAGTAAATTCACTGTGGGCAGGAAAAGTATCTGCCAACCGTGTTATATTGTAGTCTCTCAAGCATTTAGTAGAGTGTTCTGCACAAATAAGCACTTGATAAATATGACTGATTGATTGAAATACCATTTAAAAAGAAAATAAAAACTCAGTTGTGGAGCAAAAAGTTCCCAGTCTGGTATAATCTATTTTAACTCAGATTGCCTCTAAGCTGGAAGCAGTAAACCAGCCAGACGGGCTTTAGAGGAGTGACCCACCCTGCTCTTATTACACAGATAAGATATCCAAAGAAGTGTGGGGAAGCAGCATGGCCCAGTGGAAAGAGCACAGGCCTGGAATTCAGAGAATCTGATTTTATTCCTGGTTCTGCTACTTGCCTGTTGTGTTATCTTAAGCAAGTCATTTAACTTTTCTATGCTTCAGTTTTCTCAACTGTAAAATGGGGAGTCAACACCTGTTCCCCCTCCTACTTAGAGTGCAAGCCCCATGTGGGACAAGGACTGTGCCCATCCTAATTATCTTGCACCTACCCCAGTACTTATAAAAGTGCTCAACACATATAGTGAATACTATAAGTGAAGCAACTTGCTCCTCTAGACTGTAAGCTTGTTGGGGGCAGGGAATGTGTTTCTTATATTGTACTCTCCCAAGCGCTTAGTACAGTGCTCTGCATGCAGTAAGCGCTCAATAAATATGATTGACTGGCTGACTCGCCCAAGGTCAAACAACAGACAAGAGGTGGTATCAGGATTAGAACCCAGGTCCTCCGACACGCGGGCTTGTTCTCTTTCCACTTGGACCATGCTGGCAAGGGTGCCAAAGATTTTCCCTCAGACAGTCACACTCTTGGTTGCAGCCTCTCCATCAACAGTGTCATCTTTGAAGAGAAGGACAGGTCTGCTTAGCTGAAGGCGTGACGTAGGGGATAGAGCATGGGCCTGGGAGTAGACAGTCTTGGGTTCTAGTCCCGGCTCTGCCACACGTCTGCTGGGCGGCAGTGGGCAAGTCACTTCACTTCTCTGGGCCTCAGGTATCTCAACTGTAAAATGGGGATTGAGACTGAGCCCCACATGGGACAGGGACTGTGTCCAACACAATTTGCTTGTATCCACCCCAGCGCTAAATACAGTGCCTGACATATAGTTAGCACTTAACAAATACCACAATTATTATTATCATTATTGTTTTTATTATTATTATTATTGTTAGGGTCAGTGCTGTCGGCTCTTTGACATTCTCTCCTCTGAAAGCCCCTGTGTTGAACAATTTCACCCCCTCTACCTTCCTCAACCCAAAGTCTTCGTACGCTTTAGTTTCTGGGCTTTGCAAAGTCCCTTTCTTTGCCCTGGTACGTCACAGAGAGTTCGGTCTTCCTGCAGGGTTGGGTGCCTCTTTCTTGGGAAGCCCCCGACGACAGTCAAGGGGGGTGGGCTTGCTTGCAATCTTTTTCGGGCCTGAACTAGCCATTCAACCTCTTTTCTCCCCACGTGTGTGGCTTCCCGTCCTATTCATGCTCCTGGAATGGCTTTAAATAGAACCAGGCTCATTTATCTCCCTCATGAATCATGGATCCCCAGGGGGGAACAAAAGGGGAGAGCAGTGTGGGTGTGTGTTGTGTGTGTTTGTGTGTTACCCACAGTGCATTATTAATACCACTCTAATCGCAGGAATGAAAGTGCTGTCCCCAGCATCGGGTATCCGAGAGGTTAGAGCTCCTCTCAAGTTGCTTCTGGATCATCAACTACCCTTTTCACTTCCTCAGCCTGAAAGAAGGGGGTTGGGGCAGGAATTAAACTCATCCGTTCCTCCATCTCAAAATGTTTTCAATCTGGGGCCCACCAATAAATAGCCTGGGGATTGGCAGGGGGAAAGTGGAGGAGAAAGGATCTGCTGGGCACCATCTTGGTGCTGGAAGCTGAAACTTAACACCATAATACTAATAATTTGGTATTTTTCAGCGCATACTGTGTGCCAGGCACTGTATTAAGCACTGCGGTAGATTCAAGCAAATAAAGTTGGACATGTTCCCTGTCCCATGTGGGGCTAACAGTCTCAATCCCATTTTACAGATGAAGTAACTGAGGCACAGAAGCAAAGTGACTTGCCCAACCAAGGTCACACAGCAGACAAGTGGCAGAGTCAGGATTAGAATCCATGACCTTCTGATTCCCAGGGCAGTGATCTATGCACCATGATGTGGATTGTGTTCCCTTCCTAGGCTTCAGACCAATGGGAAACTGAGCTTGAAAACAGGACAAAGAACATATTTAAGACCTTACTGAAGGAACATTTCCTTCAAGAAACCTTCCTTGACTAAGCCCTCATTTCCTCTTTTTCCACTCCCTTCTGTGTCACCCTGATTTGCTCCCTTTATTCACTCCTCCACCCAGCCCTACAGCACTTATGCTCATATCTGCAATTTATTTATATTAATGTCTATTTCCCCTTCTAGACTGTAAGCTCATTTTGAGCAGGGAATATGTCTGTTATGTCACTGTGTTGTACTCCCTCAAGTGCTTAGTTCAGTGCCCTGCCTAGAGTAAGCACTCAATAAATACAATCGATTGATTGATTGATTAAGGGGTAGGGGACTCATATTGAGCTTTGCTAAGAAAAGCCTCAGACAAACAGAGCTGGTCTTCCTCACTTGTCTTGTGCTCTGACTGTTGGGTCCTGCCTCTGGCCTGGAATTCCTTCCCTCTTCATATCTGACGGATGATCACTCTCCACACCTTCAAAGCCTTATAAAAATCATATCTCCTCCAAGAGGTCTTCTCCGACTAAGCCCTCATTTCCTCTACTCCCACTCCCTTCTGCATCACTCTTGCGCTTGGATTCATATCCACCCTCAGCCCCAAAGCACTTACGTCCATATCCATAATTTATTTTAACATCAGTCTCCCCATCTAGACCGCAAGCTCCTTGTGGGCAGGGAATGTGTCTATCAACTCTATGACATTGTACTCTCCCAAGTGCTTAGTACAGAGCTCTGCCCATAGTAAGTGCTCAATAAATGCAGTGGATAAACTGAATGACCGAAGGCGGAGGGAAAGGAGCATTATAATCCTTTAGGCGGAGGGAAAGGAACATTATAATCCTTTAACCCTCAGGGACTTACCACACAATCACCCACCCAGTCACCATTCTCACACAGCTGTGCTTGAATTTAGATTGCTCTTCTACACTTTTCCTCCCCTACCACCTCCCACTCTCACCCCCATCTGCTCTGGGACTATCAGTTCATTATTTCCACCTCTATTCTTCCCACCCAAATGAAATTGGATGGGAAGGTGAAAATCATGTTCATTAGAATAACTGCATATGGATAGGATTAGAATTATTGCATATGGATGGGATTAAAATATTTTATATGGATGTGAAAGGGATGGAGCAAGAGGGAGGAAGGCAGAAAGAGTGAGATATGGAAAGAGAGCAAGAAAACGTGCATGAGTTCTGAATTCGGGGCACTGATTCAGTTTGGCTTCTATTCTGGTATTTGGATAAGATGGTATAAACAGATCTTTTGTAATTACTATGTGCGCAAGAATTTCACTCATCGTTTAGAGAGAAAATGCTCTAAGTCGTGTGTAGTGGAAGAGCAGCTGTGTTACCCTGTGATTGGCAAGATAATCAGTCAATCTATGGTATTTATTGAGCACTTACTGTGAGCAGAGCACTGTATTAAGCGCTTGGGAAAGTCAGTAGACCCAGTCTCCGTCTACAAGGGGCTTACCTCTTCCCATGTTCAGTCCTGAGGTTTAATGGGCCTTGTGGCATTCCTCCGCACAAAGCCTGTATTTTGTGTGAAGAATAGGTGGAAAGAGGAAAGGACGACATCAGGGATCTTGTTGTTGGCTAACCCCTGCCCTTTGGGGTGTCTAGAGTAGTTGAAGAGTAGCTACTATTTGAGGTTATCCTTCCTCTGCCCACGTGAGTTATTGTGGATTCCTCTGTCCAAATGGGCTGGGAAACAAAGTGGGAGTTTTGAAGCAGGTATGGATCCCCCCCACAGGGTGGTTTTTTATGGCTAGTGCAGGTGATCAAGAGGGAGTCAACCGACTCAGAGAATACCACCGGCCGTAAGGGCCGGGGGTCGGCAGAAAATCAAACATGGGCAGCTCCCAATCTACTTGTGAAATGGAACTTGGAAGAGGAAGGTTGTACCCTAGGGAGCAAGGGAAGTCCAAGATGGATTTCCACGTGACCCCATTATAATTTGCCACATGTGCCTGCAATGTAACATGAAAAGCAACGTGGCCTAGTGGATAGAGTATGGGAATGAGATTCAAGAGGACCTGGATTCTAATCCCGGCTCTGCCATGTAGCTGCTGTGTGACCTTGGGCAAGTCACTTGGCTGCTCTGGACCTCGGTTATCTCATCTGTAAAATGGAAATTAAGACTGTGAGCCCCATGTGGGACAGGGGCTGTGTCCAACCCATTTTGGTTATACCCACCCCAGTGCTTAGTACAGTGCCTAGCACATAGTAAGCACTTAACAGATACCACAGTTATTATTTTTATTATTATTATAAGGATGTCATGTGGAATGAGAATGGCTGGCACATTCCTCTTCCTTCCCACAGGATCGGCAAATGTCCATAGTAATAATGAATGTGGGGTTTTAAAATTATTTTTTATGGTATTTGTTAAGCACTTATTATGTGCCTGGCACTGAACTAAGCCCCTGGGTAGATTCAAGCTAATCAGGTTAGACACAGTCCAGGTCCCACATGGGGCTCACAGTCTCCTTCCCCATTCTACAGTTGAGGTAACTGAGGCACAAAGTGAAGTGATTTGCCCAAGATCATGCAGCAGGGAAGGTGGCAGAGCCTGGATTAGAACTCAGGGGCTTCTGACTCCCAGGCTGGTGCTCTATCCACTAGGCAACAGTGTTTCTTCTTGTGGTGCTTGTAAAGTGCTTATTATGTGCTCAACATTGGGGTAAAGGAATCCAATCTAATTGGACACAATCCCTGCCTCACCTGTAGCTCACAGTTGAAGAACAGGCATGGAATCCCTACTTTAGAGAAGGATACTGAGGCAAATAAAATGACTTGCCCAGGGTCACACAGCAAGAAGATGGCAGAGCCAGGATTAGAAATCAGCTGTCCTGACCCTTGGGTCAATGCTCTTTCTACCAAGCCACACTGCTGCTGGTCGTCATTAGCATGCATGCCATGGTGGTTTCTACTTAGAAGTAACATGGCTTAATGGATAGAGGATGGGCCTGGTAAGCAGGTCATGGGTTCTAATCCTGTCTCTGCCACTACCTGCTGTGTGACTTGGACAAGTCACTTCACTTCTCTGTGTCTCAGTGACCTCATCTGTAAAGTGGGGATTGAGACTGTAAGCCCCACATGGGACAGGGACTGTGTCCAGTTCGATTTGCTTGTACCCACCCAGCGCTTGGTACAGTGCCTGACACGCAGTAAGAGCTTAACAAATACTATCATTATTATTATTATTATTATTATTGGTGGAATAGTTCAGCTAGTAAAGTCCTCAGTACTAATAGCTGATCCCCATCTAGAACTGCAAACACAATTTCTGGATTTTCACAACACCCACACCTGGCCCTAGTTGACAATCCAGCTGAGAAGTCAAACAAAACCGATTCCGTCAGATGACATTGAGTTCTGACAGTGATGAGAGGCCTTCATACTATCCCCTGTGGTTCAGTTTCCCCGATTTCAGTGGTAGCTGAGAGGTGAATGTTTAACAACAATATTTAACCAGATGTAATGACTATGTGACTTTATTGCTCTCAAAGACACCTCCTTGTTTTCTTTATCCCTAGGTACCTCCATGGTCTGCAGCTCTCAGCTGTGAGTGGGAAATAGCTGCCTTCGGAATTGGCTGGAATGCAATCATTCGCTGATTCTCCTTACAAGTACAGATCATGTGCTTTGGAGGGAAGATATCTTGCCATGCTTCATGCTGTGATACTTGGCCATTCATTCATTCATTGATTCAGCCATAGTAATTAAGCACTTACTGTGTGCGGAGCACTGTACTAAGCCCTTGGGAAAGTACAATACCACAGTGAACAATGACAATCCCTTCCCTCAATGAGCTCACAGTCTAGAGGGGGGAAGACCTATTCATCGGTACAAATAAACAGACATCAGTGCAATAAATAAAATTACAGATGTATACATAAGTGCTGCGGGGCTGGGGTGGGTAAGAGCAAAGGGAAAAAGTCAGGGTGATGCAGAAGGGAGTGGAAGATGAGGAAAAGTGGGGCTTATTCTGGGAAGGCCTCTTGGAGGAGATGTGCCTTCATTAAGGGTTTGAAGGGAAGGGAGAGTAATTGTCTGTCAGATTTGAGGAGGGATGGCGTTCCAGGCCAGAGACAGGATGTGGGCCCGAGTTCAGCGGTGAGACAGAAGAGATGGAGGCACAGTGAGAAGGTTAGCACCAGAGGAGCGAAGTATGCAGTCTGGGTTGTAGAAGGAGAGAAGTGAGGTGAGGTAGGAGGGGACAAAGCCCTACTGAGAGCTCACCTCCTCCAGGAGGCCTTCCCAGACTGAGCCCCCTTTTTCCTCCCCCCATTTCCCCCTCCCCATCCCCCGCGCCTTACCTCCTTCCCCTCCCCACGGCACCTGTATATATGTATATATGTTTGTATGTATTTATTACTCTATTTTATTTGTACGTATTTATTCTATTTATTTTATTTTGTTAATATGTTTTGTTTTGTTGTCTGTCTCCCCCTTCTAGACTGTGAGCCCGCTGTTGGTTAGGGACCGTCTCTATATGTTGCCAGCTTGTGCTTCCCAAGCGCTTAGTACAGTGCTCTGCACACAGTAAGCGCTCAATAAATATGATTGAATGAATGAATGAATGAACAAGGTGATGAACTGCTTTAAAGCCAATGGTGAGGAGTTTTTGTCTGATACGGAGGTGGATAGGCCAAACACGGGCATATTTCTAAACAGCAAGAGAAGCAGTACAGCCTAATGGAAGGAGCACAGGCCTGGGAATCAGAGAAACTGGGTTCTAATCCCAGCTCTACCACATACCCACTGTGTGACCTTGGGCAAATCATTTAACTTCTCTGTGCCTCAGTTCCCTCATCTGCAAAAAGGAGAGTCAATGCCTGTACTCCATCCTACTTTGACTGTGAGCCCATGTGGGGCTTGAATATCTTGTATCTACCTCAGTGCTTAGTAGAATGTTTAACACTAGTAAGTAATGATGGCATTTGTTGAGCACTTACTACGTGCGAAGCACTGTTCTAAGCTCTGGGGGATAAAAGGTGATCAGGTTATCGCACGTGGGGCTCACAGTCTTAGTCCCCATTTTACAGATGAGGTAACTGAGGCTTGGAGAAGTTAAGTGACTTGCCCAAGGTCATACAGTGGACATAATAATAACAATAATAATAATAGCATGTATTAAGTGCTTACTATGTGCAAAGCACTGTTGTAAGCTCTGGGGAGTTTACAAGGTGATTAGGTTGTCCTGGGGGGGCTCACAGTCTTAATCCCCATTTTACAGATAAGGTAACAGAGGCACAGAGAAGTTGTGACTTGCCCAAAGTCACACAGCTGACAAGTGGCGGAGCTGGGATTTGAACCCATGACCTCTGACTCCAAAGCCCGGACTCTTTCCACTGAGCCACGCTGCTTCTCCTACTTAACCAACACCAAAATTATTGTTATTATTACCTATTAAAATAATATATTATACAACACTATTACTAATAATCAGGACTGTACTGTTCCCACTAAACTGTAAGCTCCTTGTGGGCAGGGAATGTGTCTTCCAAGTCTGTTGTAATGCAATAATAATAATAATGGTGGTATTTGTTAAGCACCTACTATGTGCAAAGCACTGTTCTAAGCACTGGGGGGATACAAGGTGATCAGGTTGTCCCACTTGGGGCTCACAGTCTTAATCCCCATTTTACAGATGAGGTAACTGAGGCACAGAGAAGTTAAGTGGCTTGCCCAAGGTCACACAGCTGACAAGTGGTGGAGCCAGGATTCAAACCCATGACCTCTGACTCCCAAGCCCGCGCTCTTTCCACTGAGCCACGTGCTCTCCCAAGTGCCTGGTACGGTGCTCTGCATCCAGTAATTACTCAGTTAATTTCATTGATTGCCTGATTGATTGATTGGGGAATCTCATAATGCTGAGTAAGAGCATTCTGCTGGGATTCCCCTTGAATAACCCATGTGGGACAGGGACTATGTTTGAACTGACTGTCATATACCTACCTCAGCGCTTAGAACAGTGCTTGGCACATAGTAAGCGCTTAACAAATGCCATCATTATCGATACAGTGCTTGGCATGGAGTAAACATTTTTAAAATCCCACAATTATTATTATTTATTAAATGATTATATATGGTAATTGTATTTTAATCATTTAGACACCATTCATCGGTAGTAATACTACCTGCTTGCACATTTAACACACAGAGTAACAACGTTCCAACAAGTCTTCCTTTTCTTTTCACCAGGGCCGGCCTCCTCCTCTTTTCTGTCTGTAATCCTGCTACTTTGCTGCCTCATTTCCTCCCCCTGTTCTGTTTCTCCCTGCAAAGGGAATGCAGTAGAAACCTATGCATAATGCATAGTTGTGACGGTTCGGTTTGTTTAAGTTTATCCCTACAATTTTGAAAGTATCCATGCGGGTAAAGAGCAAAGTCGTATAAGGCAGGCTTCGGGGCAGAGGCGGAGGAAGAGTAATATTAAACTGCCGCTTCCCTGAAGAGAATGCATTTGTTCCACTGTATGCTTTGAGTTCGTGTGAGTGTGAGTGTGTGTGTGAATATGCAGATGTATCCAGGGAGTTTCTGAATTTATTTACTCACCGTATCCCAGTTACTAGACACACGTGTGTTTGTATAGCCTATAACTCCGCACCTCCACAATGCCAGGGGATTTAAAAGGCGGTATGAATCATGACGGCAGACTCTGTGCCTGGTATCCAAGATACGTTAACATGCTGCTAAGTCGCTTGTTTCCTTGCTGTGAGAACTGGTTGCTGTATTGGTTTCTTCAGTCGAATGCGAACTAAATTAAATCTGCGGTGACCTCTATTGTACTCCAGCTAATGACCCAGTTAACCTCTGGTTAATTTTCTGTCTCTCCGTGTCCTGGGAACAGGGGCCTGTTTACTTCGGTGGCAACCAACCTTTAGAAATGTGCCACTGGCATTTATTATTCCGGAGCTGTGTGTTTTAATAGAAATTAGCTAATGGGCCATGGGGTGCTGTAGAAGTTGCAGAATGTGAATGAGGTCCTTTCTTTCTGTTTTCCTCTGCCCTGATTTACATGACTAAGCTTTGTGCTGTTTTGTCTCTTGATTATTGATCTGTCTCCTGTGGAGGAAACAAATTATTTCGCTTAGAGAACGGCACCCTCTCATTGGCTCCAGCCCACGCCTCCCACACCGAAAACATCCCCCCGGCCCCAACACTGTTCAACATTGGCAGGGAGATTCCCAATCCTGTTGTGGCCAGGCAATGTCAGGGTAAAAATCACACTTCTCTAAAGCCCTAAGAGTCATTTTGGTCTTTGGCGTAAACTAGACTGAACAGCAGTGGAAATACAGAAACAGTCCGTAGAAACCCGTCGAGACTCGTGAGATTGTCTTTATGGGCCTGGTACTTCGGGTATTTCCCCTAAAGAGGATTGGTGGGGAACACACTCCCTAAACCCCTGCAAATCACCTCTTCCTGTAGCTCAAATAATGATAATAATAATTACAGGATTTGTTAAATGCTTACTAACTTCCAGACATTATATAATAATAATAATAATAAGCAAATGGGAATGTTGAGGCTCATTTGCCAATCACCGGAGTACCCCCCCCTCCCAAATCCATTTTCAAACAGATAATTTGGGAGACAGTTGACTCTAGACTGTAAATTCGCTAAGGGCAGGGAACGTGCCTGCTAATCCTGTTGTATTGTACCCTCACAAGCACTTAGTACAGTGCTCTGCACATAGTAAGTACTCTATAAATATGATCGATCAATTGATTCGACCCAATTCCCTTGATGATCAATGCTGTTTAGGTGTCCTTTGGCAGTAGAGTCATTGAATGCTTCCCATCCTTGCTTACACCCTAACCCTCCCCTGGACCGGTTTTCCCAGCACAAGTGCTTAGTACAGTGCTGTGCACACAGTAAGAGCTCAATAAATATGATTGAATGAATGGGGAGGTGGATTGTGTTGGACCTCAGCAAGGATCTATAGCCTACTTCTTTACAATACTGGGGACTGCAGAAGGGTCCTTGATGGGAGAGACTGAAAGAGGATGAGAAGCTCATTGTGGGCAGGAAATGTGTTAGTTATATTGTTCTATTGTACTCTCCCAAGAGCTTAGTACAGTGCTCTATGCACAGTAAGCACTCAATAAATACGACTGACTTAATGAAGTAATAATAATAATAATAATGGCATTTATTAAGCACTTACTATGTGCTAAGCATAACTTGACATATGGGATTCCGCTTAAAACTAGAGTGAGAGGACAGGAGAGAAGGCATGATGACTTTCATATTGACAGTGCTTTGTACAGTGCTTTGCCCACAATAAGTGCTCAGTAAATGCGATTGTATTGAATGAAATAAGATTGAAAGACCTGTGTTAATGACTGAATTTTCCATCATGCAGAAAGCATTGTGCCAACAGACCTGTCCAAGCCCAATGATAATTTCTGGTGAGTCCAACCACAAACAACGTTGCTTTTATCTAATGTCTTTCACATAATACTTTTATGTCTAGGCAACACCACACGGTGTTATAGATTATAAATTATTTATATTAATGTCTGTCTTCCCCTCTAGACTATAAGCTTGTTATGGGCAGGGAATGTACTAATTCTGTTGTATTGTACTTTCCCAAGCACTTAGTATGGTGTTCTGCACATAGTAAGCGCTCAATAAACCGGATTGATCACTGTCATCTATACAACTTGCACACGGGCCTTGGAGACAGGAAACTCAGTTCTCTCATCTGTAAAATGGGATTAAGAAAGTGAGCCCTATGTGGGTCGGGGACTGTATTCATTCATTCATTCAGTCGTATTTATTGAGCCCTTACTGTATGCAGAGCACTGTACTAAGCACTTGGAAAGTACAATTCAGCAACAAATAGAGACAATCCCTGCCCGTAGAGGGCTCACAGTCTTGAAGGGAGAGACAGTCATTATCTAGCATCTGCTCTAGCACATAGAACAATGCCTGGCACATAGTAGGCACTTAACAGATACCATAATTATTACTATTATTATTATTATTTGGCCTTCTGAGTTTTTCTGATGTTTAAAGAAAATCAAAACCAAATACCTAACTATGACTAAAGGGTTGGAATTGCCCAGGATGAAAATAATAGTAATAACAATCATGGTATTTGCTAAGGGCTTACTCTGTGCCAAATTCTGTACTCAGCACTGGGGTAGATCTATTCTACAGAGATTAGATTCAGTCTCAGTCTTACAGTCTAAGAGAGAGGGAGAACAGATATTTAATTTCCATTTTTACTGATGAGGAAACTGAGGCATAGAGAAATCAAGTGACTCTCCCAAAGTGTCACAGCAAGCAGTCAGTGGAGCTGGGATTAGGAATTGCTTTTTCATTTATCTAAGAACTGTGAGTCTCTTCCTTGCTTGTGGATGTAGTCTAGTTCTTTAAACAAAACCAAACTTCTGGAATTGACCTCCTGACCAAGATGAAAATGACTTCTCTCCGGATTTGAAATTAAAAGCAATCACGAAATCTAGAAATCCAACCTCTGCATTACCCTGTGGAATTAAGTAAATTCTTATGCCACATCCCTGCAAGGGCATGTGGCAATAGAGATAAAAAGCGCTGAGGCATGGTTCCTAATTTGATCGCTTCACTTAGGAAAAGTGTGTTTTCCATTAGCGTTTGTGGGATCCATACTTAAGATCCAGACCATCGGTGGCCGAAATATTGATGAAGGTTCCATTTGAAAACCAAACAGAAAAATTGGAACGGGTGTTCCACTTGCGAAGAAAAGAAGCATTTCTCATTTTCCATCCTGGACTCACTAGAGACTTCAACGCCAATCAGTATGATAAACTACCTTCTCAAAGCATCTGTAATTTATGTAAAATAGCAGCACCGCGGCATCGCTTCCTCGGATTTTTTTTTAGTTCATTTTGGGGAATTGGGTGAGCATCTGTCAAATCTGTTGGCGCCCCTTGAATCACTCTGATTAATGAAGATGCCCTCTTCCACAATCCAGCTGGGATTTTTTCGCTCAGTTGATTGAGGGACTTTAGTTCTCTTGGTCTTTCCTTGTATGAACTCTCTACTGACCTGGTCAGAGTACCTAGTTGCAGTCCTCCCTGACCTTCCCCTAGATTTCAGAGGCAATGAGGATCCAAAAAACAGTTCAGCTGTCATTTGATACAGAGAAGGGCAGTCAGTCAGTCGTAGTTACTGAGTGCTTCCTGAGTGCAGAGTACTAGACTAAGTGCTTGCGACAGTACTACATAACAATATAACAGTCACATTTCCTGCCCACAATGAGCTTACAGTCTAGAGTGGGAGACAGACAGTAATATAAATTAAAAAATAAATTACAGATATGTACATAGGGTAGGTTCATGTAAGTCAATGGAGGGAAGCTTTTATTAATAATAATAATAATAATTGTGGTAATCTGCTAAGCACTTACTAAGTGCTGGAGTGGATATAAGCCAATCGGTTTGGACCTGTTCCACCTGTCCCATGTGGGTCTCACAGTCCCGATCCCCATTTTACAGATGAGGTAGCTGAAACCCAGAGAAGTGAAGTGACTTGCCTAAGCTCACACAGCAGACAAGTAGGGAGCCAGGATTGAAACGCATGACCCTCTGACTCCCAAGCCTGTGGTCACTCCATCTACTCCACCAAGCTGCTTCGGAAGGCTTTAAAAGAGTTGTGGATAGGGAGGAGAAGAGAAGGAAGAGGAGGAGCGGGAAAGAAAGGAGAATGAATGGAGTTCCTGTCTTTGTGTATTCTGCCCCAGTATATTATGCAGGGGTGTCTGTTATATTGTACACTTTCAAGTGCTTGGTACAGTGCTCTGCACATGGTAAGTGCTCAACAAATATGATTGGCTGACTGCTGGTTAAAAATTTGAAGGCACCACCTAGGTTGGAAACAGAACTCCCGTTTTCAGGGACTGGAAAGGGGAAGACCATGGTTCTGGAGCTAGGGGATAGGGGTTGAGGGGATCCCCAGAAGAAGCAGAGAAGCAGTGTGGCCTAGAGGAAAAAGCCGGGGCGTGGGAGTCCAAGAACCTGAGTTCTAATCCCACCTCTGCCAATTATCTGCTGTGTGACCTTGGGCAAGTCACGTTACTTCTCTATGCCTCAGTTACATCAACTGTAAAATGGGGATCAAGATGGTGAGCCCCATGTAGGATAGAGACTGTGTCCAACCTGATTAACTTGTATCTACCCCAGCACTTAGAACAGTGCCGGGCACATATTTATTTCTTTAACAAATGCAATAAAAAAATCACACATCCCCCCCAAAAGCCCACTCCAGATTCAAGATCATTCCATATGATGCCATTACATGCGCCAGTGTGATGCATGCAAAATAAGAGTGACTCATGGCATTCTGGGTGCCGCCTTCTATTTCCAGATCAGATCTGTCACCTACAGCACAGTGTAGAGGTTTTGAAACAACCCCCTTGGCAATAATTAAATCCCCATCTCCTAATATGGGCACGGCCCTGCTAGAGCCCTCTACATCTTTCCCCAAAGAAGCAAGGTGTTTCCTTTTAAACACTTGCCATCGTTTTATCTGCAGATGTTTAAAGGCAATTAGCATTCTCTGTTCTGCCGTAATTTACATAATAATGCGATGACCTCCGACAGTACGGTAATTACTGTCTATACTCCAGCTTTCTAAGCTTTTTCCACCTCAGTAGGAGCTTTCTTTAGATCCAATTACCCAGGTTTTTGTTGTTTTTTTCCCCTTCAATCTCATCAGCAGGATTTATTAGGCGCAGATCACTGGACTTGGTGCTTGGGTTAAGGCAGTGGAAGTAAAAGATGAGCTGCCTGCCCTCAAGCCACTTACATTTGAATAGAATTTAATCATCTGAAACAGCAGATTGTTCTGATAGTAAAATCAGGTTTGCAGTAGGGATGACTGATCTACGCATTTATCCTATCCCACTTTGACTACTGTATCAACCTCCTCACTGACCCTCTGGCCTTCTGTCCCTCCCCATTCCAGTCCATACTGACTCTGCTGCCCCAAATAATTCATTCCACATCTCCCCACTCCTCAAAAACCTTCGGTGGTTGTCCATCCACCAACAGGAACTCCTTACCATTTGCTTTCAAGCACTCAATCAGCTCGCCCCTTCCTATTTTACCTCAATGATCTTTTATTCCAGCGCAACCCACACACTTCATTCCTCCAGCTCCAGCTTGCTCGCTGTGCCCCAATCTCGTTTCCCACATCCTCCCCCTATCCTGGAATTCCCTCCCCCTCCATAAAGACCAGACCACCACTCTCCCCCACTTCAAAACCTTACTGAGGTCACATCTACTCCAAGAGGCCTTCCAGAGTAAGCCCTCTTTCCCTCAACTCCCTTTCTTTTCTGTGTTTTCTATGCACTTGAATTTGTACCCTTTGGGCACTTGATATTCACTCCACCCTCAGCCCCACAACACTTCTGAGCCCCCTTTTTCCTCTCTTACTCCCCATCCCCCCACCCTACCTCCTTCCCCTCCCCACAGCACCTGTATATATGTTTGTACAGATTTATTACTCTATTTATTTTACTTGTACATATTTACTATTCTATTTATTTTGTTAATGATGTGCATTTAGCTTTAATTCTATTTGTTCTGACAACTTGACACCTGTCTACATGTTTTGTTTTGTTGTCTGTCTCCCCCTTCTAGACTGTGAGCCTGTTGTTGAGTAGGGACCATGTCTATATGTTGCTGACTTGTACTTCCCAAGTGCTTAGTACAGTGTTCTGCGCACAGTAAGTGCTCAATAAATACGATTGAATGAATGAATATCCATAACATTTATTCATTCATTCATTCATTCAATCGTATTCATTGAGCATTTACTGTGTGCAGAGCACTGTACTAAGTGCTTGGAAAGTACAGTTCAGTCACTAATTTACAAGATGTCTATATCCCACTCTCCCAATCAATCAGTCACTCAATCTATCACATTTATGGAGATCTTACTGTGTGCAGGGCACTGCACTAAGCACTTGGAAGAGTACAGTGTAACAGGGTTCACTTACCAGTCCCTGCCCACAGCGAGCTTACGGTCTAGAAGGGGATACAGACATTGACATAAATCAATCATGGTTGTGTACATAAGTGCTGTGGGGCTAAGGTGCAGTGAATAAAGGATGCAAATACAAGTGCAAAGGTGAAACAGAAGGGAGGGAACTCATCTTGGAGGAGATATACTCTAGACTGTAAATTCATTGTAAGAAGGGAGAATGTCTGCCAACTATGTTGTATTATACTCCCAAGTGCTTAGTACAGTACTCTCCACATAATAATAGTAATAATAATAATGATGGCATTTTGCATTACTGTGTGCCAAGCACTGTTATAAGTGCCGGGGTAGATACAGAGTAATCAGGTTGTCCCACCCGAGGTTCACAGTTTTAATCCCCATTTTACAAATGAGGTAACTGAGGCACAGAGAAGGTAAGTGATTTACCCAAAGTCACACAGCTGACAAATGGCAGAACTGGGATTAGAACCCACGACCTCTGACTCCCATGCCCGTGCTCTTTCCACTAAGCCATGCTGCGTCTTGAAAAATACCATTGACTGATTAAATGGGGTTTAAGATTAATTTGAAATTGTGAGCCTTCTAGGGGTCAGAGACTGTGACATCCTCACCCTTTGCAGTTTTTCCCAGTGCTTTTCACATAGTAACCACTATCATCATCATTATCATCATAGATAGCATTTATTGAGTGCCTACTGCATGAGAGCACTGTACTAAATGATTGGGTGAGTACAAAAGAAGTAAGAGTCACAATCTCTGCCCTTGAAACTGCCTTTACAGCTACTTGAGAGAGAAAAATTCATCTCTGCATCAAATAGAAACTCTTTACCTTAGGCTTTAGAGCAGTCAATCCCCTTGCCCCCTCCTTCCTCAGCTTACTACTCTCCTACTATGACCCAGCCCACACACTTCATTCCTCTAATGCTAACCTACTCCCTGAACCTCACTCTCATCTATCTCACCGCCGACCTCTCGCCCGCATCCTGCCTCTGACCTGCAATTCCCTCCCTCTTCAAACCTGACAGATGATGACTCTCCCCACTTTCAAAGCCTTATTAAAATCACAGCTCTACCCTAAAACCCACAGCACTTATGGCCATGTTCATAATTTATTTACTTCTATTAATGTCTGTCTCCCTCTCTAGACTGTTAGCTCTATGTGGATGGGGAAACTGTCTACCAAATTTGTAATATTGTACTCCCCCAAGCACTTAGTACAAAGCTCAGGATCGGGCATCAAAAGTCCTGGCCTGCTGGTGACCTTGGGCAAAACGCTTATCATCTCTGTGCCTCAGTTTACTCACAGAGCAGACACAGTCCCTATCGCAGTCCGGGTTCACAGTCTGAGCCCCTTGTATCTAGGCCAATATTTAGCCCAGAATAGGTCCATCATAGAAGCCATCATAATAAGAATGGTGATTATCTGTTAGATGTGAGAACTCCAGGTGAAAAGTTCAAGTAGCCTTTCCAACCTCATGGGGAAACCAGTAAAGGAGCTGGAATCAGAATCTGATTCTCTTTCTATTAGGCCACTTGGCTAAAGGTCGGAGAGGCATTTAGGACAAGAGAAAACAGAACAAGGGCAGACATTGAATCCAACAAGCTTAAGGTCCCTACTTTGAGAACCTCAAGCAATAAAATAATGTAGGGACTAATCTGAATGTTGTTTTCTTTTTCCATTTTAGTACATAGAGTTGAGGTGTGTCAAGGCAAATGCAACCGTACTTATCTTTTCTTGTCTTCCTATGTAAATGCCAAGGCTCTTGGCACAGAAAGTGACAAGATGAGAATTGCGGTTGTGATCCAAAGTGATGTAGGCAAGGGAACTGAAGTACTGAAATTGAATTTAACTCCTCTTCCTCCTCCTCCAATTTCTTGACACTATGCAGGGGATGGTAACTTTCTAGACGAAGTATCCCTCTGCATTTTGTTTAATAGGCCTCTAATCTCTAAGCTCCTTATGGACAGGGAACATGTTTACCAGCTCTGTCGTGCTCTCTCAAGTGCTTAGTACAGTGCTCTGCACACAGAAACACTCAATAAATACCACTGATTGATTGACTAATAAGGTTAACAGTAGAAACTATTATTTTCCAAATGCACTGCCCTGCAGTTATCGTGTAGTTTATCTTACACCAGGAGGGATTCTTGGAAAACCCTCTGTGATGAAGAATTGTGCAGTATGGGTCATTGGATCCATGGGAATTTAGAGGATTCCACTCTCAAGGTTTCAGACATCTTTTAATACTTTTAGAAGAAAATAACATTTTTCTCATGCGTATGTCCAGAAGAAGGATCACAGGACGGGGAGTCAGGCAACTCCAGTTCATCCAATCTTCTTTCCTCATTCACATTTATTTCTACATGTGTCTCCCATGTCTTAATAAGAACCCCAGGGGGATGAAGAGACTGTAACTACAACATAGAAGAGCATGAAGCAATTCCCAATTCCTGGCACCTCAGCCAGAGGCAGTGCGGCTTAGTGGAAAGAGCCCAGGCTTGGGAGTCAGAGGTAGTGGGTTCTCATCCCAGCTCTGCCACTTATCAGTTGTGTGAATTTGGGCAGGTCACTTAACTTCTCTGTGCCTCAGTTACCTCATCTGTAAATTGGGGATTAAGAATGTGAGCCCCAAGTGGGACAACCTGATTACCTTGTATCTACCCCAGCACTTAGATCAGTGCTTGGCACATAGTAAGCACTTAACAAATACCATAATTATTGTCATTATTATTATTATTATTATTATTATTCACTCAGAAGGTGATAACTTTGGAAATCCAGAAACAAGGGGGAAGGGAAGGGGAATATGAAGGTCCAGTTTATGAATCTAAAGGGGAATGGTGCTAAATGCGGGTGAGGGGAGAGAGAATGGGTAGAATTAAAATAAGCAGTTTTTCCTACTGGAAAGGGCTTGCGAATTAGGTTCTAATCCCGGCTCCATGACTTGCCCATTCTGTGACTTGGAGAAAGTCACTGCATTTCTCTGTGCCTCAGTTTCTTCATTTATGCATTGGTGATTTAATACCTCTTCTTTCTCGCCCTTGGACCTCATGTTCCACTTGGGACAGGGGACTTTGTCCAATCTGAAGCAATGCTTTGCACAGTGTTTGACACATGGGAAGCACTTGAAAAATCGCCGCAATTATTATTGTTAGGAGAAACTTAAACCAGGGTTGAGGAGGTGGGGGTGAATGGAAAAGGAGAGAGGGAGAGGGGAAAGTGAAAAGAACAGGGAGAGTACTCAAAGAGAAATGAGAGAAGAGGAAAACATTAGCTGGTAGAAGTTTCCTCATCTTAAATGGATGGGAATTAAAATGGGAATTAAGACTGTGAGCCCCACGTGGGACAGGGACTGTGCCCAACCTGATTACCTTGTATCTACCCCAGCGCTAAGTGCAGTGCTTGGCACATAGTAAGCACCTAACAAATACCATTTTTAAAAAATAGAGTTGGGGAGGCGAGAAAGAGGGCCCAGAGGGCCCTGTTCAGCTCTCATCTTCTCTGGCCCCAGAAGTCCTCCAGCCCAAATTGAGTGGGGGGCAGTGAAGGACAGCTGGAGGTTTAGGGGAGTAAGAGGTGGGGGTTGGGTGCAGAGGGGAGACAGCAGTCATGACAACCTAGGAAGTCCAGCACCTTAGGCCATAAACAGGAGTTTCTGTCATGACCAGAAAAGCACCACTCACTTGAGCCAGGAATGCCAATTCACAACCCTGAAGGATAGTAATGCCATCAATCAATCAATCATATTTATTGAGCACTTACTGTGTGTCAAACACTGTACTAAGCTCATGGGCGAGTACAACACAACAGATTTGATCCCTATCCACAACGAGCTTACAGCCTAGAGCACTGTGTAGTTTAAACTCCAATTTCCATTTCCTTCCCTCTGACATTTACCAAAAGGCTAGCCTGAGGGCTGGGCAGTTTGGGTTATTTTGGGAGAAAATGGAAATGATTTAGGGGACTGTGCAGATGTCTCAGATGCTCTGGGACAACTAGAAATGAGTTCACATGCTAGTTGCTCATGCGTATAGCATTAGATACATTCTGAGAGCGGGAAAGCAGGTCATGTTCAATAGCAATGTGCAAAAGCCTTAGACACTTCTGATTATCAGTTGTTGTGCATGAATAACTACAGCAGCTTGCCAATAGGAAGAGCTTGGCAGAGAGACCAAAACGGCAAATCCTCTGAAACAGCATTACGCTCAGATTAAGTTCCTGTGAAATCTTTCCTCAGTCACTAATTTCACACTCTAGAGACAGAACTGTGAACAGCTTAGAGCATATAAATCTCATTTTAATAACAGTTTCCTTAACCCTCAAACATATTTTATGGTCTTTTCCATCCCTTAAAAAAATAACAAAATGTTTAATGGCCTCAGTGAGGAGCACTGGGGAAATCTGGTTAATCATCTTCTGCTTCCAAGTCTTTCTAAATCTCCTGTCTTGATTTTGCCTTTGTTTTTTGGAAAATCTTACTGTGGTTCAGGTACATAGATAGCAGTCTCCAAATACATCACTCTCCCACTTCAGACTGCTCTCCGACAAGGCGGGTAGTTTTTACAGCTTCTATAATGAGCCAAAATGATGTTTGAAATGTTCTATTAACATCTGCTCCACGTTGCTCTTCCAAATGTGAAGCTTGTTTTCTGTAGCAGGATTCTACCAAAGAGAAATGATGCTTTGCAGTGAGAGTTCTTTGTGGACAGGGACCATGTTTCCCGAATCTGTTCTATTGTATTCGCCCAAGCACTTAGTTCAGTGCTCTACACAGAGAAAGCGCTCAATAGATACCACTGATTGACTGAGGTTGGGGAGTGGGGGTGTCACTTCCTGGAATGTGGGGTCGAAAGAAATGAACTTGAGCATTTAATCAAATGGCTCAGAGAGCCAACCAAGCCTGGGTAATGTGGGAGTGATCACATACCATCTGGAATGGGTGGGGCATGTGGAAGATCATGGGGAATTCATTATGGTCAAATTTATGGTGGCCCAAACCAGTTTGTAATGGGATTAAGAAACTAGGATAGTTTCTACACTAGCTGAATCTTTTCTGTATTTCCACTTAGTATGATTGAGCACTCTACTGAGTATTTACTGAGCACTTACTACATGCAGAGCATTATATCATGTGCTTATCAGGGTGCCACAGAGCTAGTAGAGACAGAGTCCCTGCCCTCAGAAATCTTACAGTTTCGTGAGGGAGACAGATATTAAAATACATTACAGGTAGTCAAACTGAGTTTTAAGATAATAATAATAATAATAATGTTGGTATTTGTTAAGCACTTACTATGTGCCAAGCAATGTTCTAAGTGCTGGGGTAGATACAAGGTAATCAGCTTGTCCCACGTGGGGCTCACAGGCTTCATCCCCATTTTACAGACGAGGGAACTGAGGCACAGAGGAGTTAAGTGACTTGCCCAAGGTCACACAGTTGACAAGTGGCAGAGCCAGAAATAAAACACACGACCTCTGACTCCCAAGCCCGTGCTCTTTCCAATAAGCCACGCTGCTTCTCATGGATACCTAAGTGCTGTAGGAGTAAAGTGTGTATTAGAGTGAGGAGAGAAGAAGCGTGGCATAATGGATAGAGCACAGGCCTAGGGGCCAGATGGACCTGGGTTCTAATGCTGGTTCTGCCACGTATAATAATAATAATTATGATAATAATGACATTTGTTAAGTGCTTACTATGTGCAAAGCACTAGTCTAAGTGTTGGGGTAGATACAAGGTGATCAGGTTGTCCCATGTGGAGCTCACAGCCTTAATCCCCATTTCACAGATGAGGTAACTGAGGTTCAGAGAAGTTAAGTGACTTGCCCAAGGTCATACAACTGATAATTGGCAGAGCCGGAATTTGAACCCATAATAATAATAATAATAATGGCATTTATTAAGCGCTTACTATGTGCAAAGCACTGTTCTAAGTGCTGGGGAGGTTACAAGCTGATCAGGTTGTCCCACGGGGGGCTCACAGTCTTAATCCCCATTTTACAGATGAGGTAACTGAGGCACAGAGAAGTTAAGTGACTTGCCCAAAGTCACACAGCTGACGTGGCAGAGCTGGGATTTGAACCCATGACCTCTGACTCCCAAGCCCGGGCTCTTTCCATTGAGCCATGCTGCTTCTTAACACACTTGTCCGTTGTGTGACCTTGGGCAAGTCATTTCACTTCTCTGGGGCTCAATTACCTCATCTGTAAAATGGAGGTGAGAACTGTGAACCCCATGTGAGATAGGGACTGCGTCCAACCTGGTAACCTTGTATCTACCCCAGAGCTTAGAACAATGCTTGGCACATAGTTAGCACTTAACAAATACCATTATTATTATTATTATTATTTTTTTTAAAATGTGTAGGGGGTGTAGACTCAAGTGCATGGGCACCACAGAAAGCAGGGAAAATAGGATGAGAAGATCAGTCAACTGTATTTATTGAAAACTTACAACATGTGGAACACTGTACTAAGCGCTTGGGAGAGAACAAAATAACAGAGTTGGCAGATGTGTTTGCCACCCACAAGGAGTTTACAATCTAGAGGGGGAGTTTATGATCTAGAGGATGAGAGATTAGTTAAGGAAGGCTTCGTGGAGGAGATACTCGGTCCAGATGCTCACTAGCTGCTCCTTGATGCTCACAAAGTCCAGGTTCAGAAGATCACCACAAGCTTGTTATTCATTTACATTAATGTCTGTCTCCCCCTCTATACTGTGAGCTCACTATGGGTAAGGAACATACCTACCAGCTCTGTTTTATTGTATTCTCCCAAGCTCTTAGTACTGTGCTCTGCATGCAGTAAGTGTTCGATAAATTCAATTGATTGAATGATTGATCGGTCTGGACTGTAATAACTTGAAAGACTGAATTCCACTCACCAGACGATCCTCTTTACCCAGAAAACACCAACTTTTTCTCATGGACAAGCAGTCTTGAATTCCACCCTAAGCTGCTCTTCTCAATTTGTTGGCTGTTCTCTGTCTCACCAGGCCACAGACTCCCCAGCTATAAAATGTTTTCAGAGACTCAGGTCGAGTGCTCAGTCGGTTACCGTAATTTCTCTATAATTGGCAGCCCAGAGACCACATCCAACCCTCAAAGAGGTTTAGGTTATTCCACAAGCATGGCAGAATTACGAGAGCCACAGAGGTTCCACCCTCTGAAGTTCTCATTAAAGTCCACGCTTTAAAGTGACTCTAGTCATTCATGTTTATCCCTGGCAATAGGAATAAGTTCAATTTTACCATCAAAAGTGATTTCACATAAGGTGAAATGGTTTGGGGTTACAACTATGAATGTTGGGAACCATTTCCTTTGAAAAAGTCCAATCCATTAGCAGGTTGTTTGAAATGAATGTGGTCTCAACATCACGGACTTTGGACACCACTGCTCTGAGATGGTTGTTGCCTAGAAGAGTTAAAAATGATCTATTTTATTATGAGTTAATGAGGCTTGTGTGGTTTCAGAATAGATTTCCAATCCACCAAGAAACTCTTCCACCTTGAAAGGCTACAGTGATCATTTATTTTCTCATGATATTTATTAAGGACATACTAAGTGCCAGGGAAGGTACTAAGCACTGGGGTAGATACAAAATATCATGTTGGACACAGTCCATGTTTCACCTGGGGCTCACAGTAATAATTCCCATTATACAGATGAGGTTAATGAGGCACAGAGATGTTCAGCGACTTGCCCGAGGTCGAGTGGATGAGCCAGGATTAAAACACATGTCCTCTGACTCTCAAGCCTGTGCTCTATCCATTAATAATAATAATAATAATGGCATTTATTAAGCACTTACTATGTGCAAAGCACTGTTCTAAGTGTTGGGGAGGTTACAAGGTGATCAGGTTGTCCCACGGGGGGCTTACACTTTTAATCCCCATGTTACAGATGAAGTAACTGAGACACAGAGAAGTTAAGTGACTTGCCCAAAGTCACATAGCTGACAATTGGCAGAGCCGGGATTTGAACCCCTGACCTCTGACTCCAAAGCCCGTGCTCTTTCCACTGAGCCATGCTGCTTCCCCATTAGACCACTCTGCTTATTTTCCTCTGCTAAACTTTGGTTTTTCCAGTCAGGGATCATGCATACTAATTTCTATTTAACCCTCCCAAGTGCTTAGTACTACTAATAATAATTATAGTACTTGTTAAGCCTACTATAGGCCAAGCACTGTTCTAAGCACTGGGGTAGATATAAGTTAATTAGATTGGACACAGGCCCTGTCCCACATTGGGCTCATACTCTTAATCCCCATTTTTTACAGATGAGGCACATAGAGAAGTTAAGTGACTTGCCCAAGGTCACAGATCAGACGAGTGGCGGAGAGGGATTAGAACCCAGGACCCTCTGACTCCCAGGCTTGTGCTGTATCCACTATTCCATGCTACTTCTCATGCTGCTACTGTTTGGAACTCTCTGTGGGTCTCAATGTGGAGTGGGTATGGATCCCAATCATTCATTCATTCATTCATTCATTCATTCATTCAATAGTATTTATTGAGTGCTTACTGTGTGCAGAGCACTGTACTAAGCGCTTGGGAAGTACAAGTTGGCAACATATAGAGATGGTCCCTACCCAACAATGGCTCACAGTCTAGAAGGGGGAGACAGACAACAAAACAAAACATATTAACAAAATAAAATAAATAGAATAGTAAATATGTACAAGTAAAATAAATTATATTTATTTAACACTGTGTGCAACACACTGTACTCAGCACTTGGGAAAGTACAAGAGAGTAAGTGAACACAGTCCCTGTCTTCCAGAAGCTTGTACTCTAGCAGGGGAGATAGCCATTAAAATAAATCACAGGTAGAGGGAAGCAACCACTTATAAGAATAGGTTTAAAAGTGCTAAATGGGATGAAGGTAGGGGGACTATCTAAATGCTTAGGGACTATGGGCTCAAGTACATAGGAGTTACATTAGGTGGGGAAACACCATGGGAGAAATGGTATG
Source organism: Tachyglossus aculeatus (assembly GCF_015852505.1). Classification (NCBI taxonomy): domain Eukaryota; kingdom Metazoa; phylum Chordata; class Mammalia; order Monotremata; family Tachyglossidae; genus Tachyglossus; species Tachyglossus aculeatus. Next base: position 8,199,873 of record NC_052073.1, on the reverse strand, counting down.
GGTGGGGAAATGGGATGTGGGTTCTAATCCCAGCCCTACTACTTTGCTGTATAAACTTGGGCAAGTCGTTTCATTTCCCTGTGCCTCAATTACCTCATCTATAAAATGGGGATTCCGACTGTGAGGCCCATGTGGGCAGGCACTGTGACCAACCTGATTAATTTGTATCTACCCCAGTGCTTAGTACAGTGCCCGGCACATAGTAAGCGGCTAACAAATGTCAAAAAAAAATGGGTTGGGGAGATAAGAGTTTAATTTGTGACAGCCTCTTGGAGGAGATGTGTTTGAGCCCATCAGTCAATCAGTCGTAGTTATTGAGCACTGACTGTGTGCAGAGCACTGTACTAAGCATTTGGAGAGTACACAACCGAGTTGGTAGACATGGGGAGAGCAGATGTGAAGGAGGAGGGATGAAGGGCGAGACAGACAAGATCACGGAGCGGTGAGGTGGTTGGTATCAAAAGAATGGAATGACTGGACAGGATTGGAGTGGGAGAGGAACCAGAAGAAGTTTGGGGAAGGAGCTGTTTGAGCACTTTAAAGCCAATTTTACAGAGCTTCTGCTTGTTGTGGAGATGGGTGGCTAAAGGGTTTTCAGCACAGGAGCTCATCAAAGCCAGTTATATATAATGCTAGCTGTTTATCCCTACCAGGGGTCATGCAGAAATAATCACAACCAATTGTGGATTGTGTACATCCTAAACCCTCACTGTGTACAACTGTGTTTACCATTGCATTGAAAGATCATTAATCCCAAAGCATTCCACACAAAATACAGTGTGGGCTTCTCATTATGGTATGGACTCTTCCTATCCCAGAAGATAAACATTTATTTTAGATTAGATTACAGTCACAATTATTGTTACCCATAAACCCAGGGTAGAAGTATGCGGACCTCTCAGGGTCTTGAAGACCAACAAAGGCATGCCAAATAGGCCAGAGAGCTAGCCAATTGAAAAAGGTTTCCTCCAAAGCATGGATAATGTTTGCCATAATTTCACATAGGTGTCAAAATCATTATGCAAAGGGTGTGATTAAAAGACAAGCTCAGTTGGCTTAGGAACATCAGTTTTAATTGAGGCAGGCTCTACGTTCAGCCCACAGTGTACAGAAAATTAATGGTGGTGTTGCAACTCTTGAAGAAAAATTAATTAGCCTCACTGATTCCCAGCCCCCAGAAACCCTCTTCCTAACCCTCTACTCTTACCCCCTGCGTGATCTGAGCAGTGGGATTTACCCAAGGCAGAGTGGAAGACTGTTCCACAATTCAGCAGCTGCTTTAGGTCATCTCACTCAAGGGCCTCTTTGCCTTTGAATGATTTAGTTAACTGGGCTCAGCCAGCGCATACTGCAAATGCATGAAGAACTGCTCCTAATTTGTCAGCCCAAGAAGGGTGGGAGGGGAGTTGTTTACCGCCTGGGAAAAAGAGGGAATTAGTTCATTTTGTCGGTCTGACACGCTGCTCCTCCCCAGATGCAGCCCGGAAGAAGGATGGCTGAATTCCTGATTAGAGACGGGTGGCCCGGAGAAAAAGGGTGGACGTGGGAGGTTCGGAGAAGGCAACAGAGCTCAACATGGGGTTTGTCCGGCTTGGGAGAAGCAAGATGGGATTGGGTGCGTGGGATTCGGACTGTAAGTTCTGACAGTGAGACACAGCTGGTGTTGTCCTATTTCCTTCTGGGGAGGTTCTGGATGGAGGAACTGGTGACAGATCACCCACGGGCTTCTCCCTGGCTCCCAGGGCTTGTATGGTGGAAGGAATAACAAAGGTGGGCTATGGGGCTTTAGTTAGGCCTTAGGCTCCTGCTCACAGCAGGCATCAGAACATTCATTTATTCAATCGTATGCATTGAGTGCTTAATGCGTTCAAAATACTGTACTAAGTGCTTGAGAGAGCACAATATAACAAGGCCTCTTGGAAAAGATGTGCCTTCAATAAGGCTTTGAAGCAGGGAAGAGTCATTATCTGATATAAGGAGGGAGGGCATTCCAGGTCAGAGGCAGGACACAGGCGAGGGCGGTGGTGAAATAGATGACATCGAGGTACAGTGAGAAGTTTAGCATTAGAAGAGTGAAGTGTGCTGGCTGTACTAGAGAAACAAGGTGAGATAGGAGGGGGCCAGGGGATTAAGTGTTTTAAAGCTAAAGGTGAGGAGTTTTTCTTTGATGCAGAGTTTCCTGAGGAGTGGGTAAATGCGGTCTGAACATTTTTGTGGAAAAGATCCAGGCAGCAGAGTGAAGTATGGACTCTGAATGGGGAGAGACAGGTGGCAAGGGGATCAGCAAGGAGGCTGATACAGTAATAATAATAATAATGATAGCATTTATTAAGCACTTACTATGTGCAAAGCACTGTTCTAAGCACTGGGGAGGTTACAAGGTGATCAGGTTGTCCCACAGGGGACTCACAGTCTTAATCCCCATTTTACAGATGAGGTAACTGAGGCCCAGAGAAGTTAAGTGACTTGCACAAAGTCACACAGCTGGCAATTGGCAGAGCTGGGATTTGAACCCATGACCTCTGACTCCAAAATATCAAGATGATCTGAACCATGGCCATGCTGCGGGGAGGGGAGGGACAGTGGGGGTGATGCCACAGGGATCTTCAAGCTTTGATATTAAGCATAACAGTAAATAATAATAATAATGATAAATAATTATGGTACTTGTTAAGCATTTACTATGTGCCAAGCACTGTTCTAAGTGCTGGGGTAGATACAAGGTAATCAGATTGTCCCACGTGGGGCTCACAGTCTTAATCCCCATTTTACAGATAAGGTCACTAAGACACAGAGAAGTTAAGTACTTGCCCAAGGTCACACAGCAGACATGTGATGAAGTCGGGATTAAAACCCACGTCTTCTAGCTCCCAAGCCTGTGCTTTTTCTACTAAGCCATGCTGCTTCTCTATAAAAATAATAATCATAACTGTATTTGCTAAGCACTTACTGTATGCCAAACACACTGCAAATGCTGGGGTAGATACAATACAATCTCATCAGAAATATTTTTGGTCCCACAAGAGACTCACTGTCTAAACTGGTTGGGTGGGGAGTGGGTGGTACAAGTATCTAATCATCATTTTAGAGATGAGGAAACTGAGCCACTGAAAAGTTAAGTGATTTGCCCAGGATTACCACAGAAGACTAGCAGCAGAGCTGGGATTAGAACCAAAGTTTCCTGACTACCAATCCTGTGTTCTTTTCTCTAGGTAAGGATAATTCTCCATAATGGGTAGGGGAGTGATTTTTGAGGGGGGTTTTTTTTTTCTAAACGAATGGAAGTGGGGATGTGAAGAGGAGCTGAGGAATGATTAAGGGTAAATAGCGGCAGAAAAATGGCTAGGTACATTTCTGATCAGAGCCAGCGATGTTTGAAAATATTAGAAACAAATAAACTTCAGAAAATGATGCTTGCCTTTCCTGGAAAAGGGGCAGAGAAAAGAAGTGTTCCAAGAGAGTCACTTTCTGGACTTTATTCACTGTTGCTAGAACCAGTTAAGGCAAGTGATAGAGCAATCCCACACTTTGAAACTACTGTTGTTCTCTAAGTGAATTTGCTCAGGGCTGGCTTTTACAATGGGATGATTTGACTGTAGCTACAGGTGGTTTATTGGGGCCCTGCCTTCTCCATTTCTCCCAGAAAATATTTTCTGGTTTGGAGTGAGTTCAGGTGAAAACTCAATGTCCACATACTACTACTGGTACTACTTCTTCTTCTACTACTACTAGTAATACTAATAGTGTTATTTGTTAAGTACTTACTATGTGCCAGGTCGTGGCTCAGTGGAAAGAGCATGGACTTTGGAGTCAGAGGTCATGGGTTCAAATCCCAGCTCCGCCAGTTGTCAGCTGTGTGACAAGCGCTTAATACAGTGCTCTGCACACAGTAAGCACTCAATAAATACAATTGATTGATTCTCTGGGCCTCAGTTACCTCACCTGTAAAATGGGGATTGACTGTGAGCCCACCATGGGACAACCTGATCACCTTGTAACCTCCCCAGTGCTTTGCACATAGTAAGCATTTTTTTAAATGGCATTTATTAAGCGCTTACTATGCGCATTTAATAAATGTCATTATTATTATTATTACTAGATGGAGCACTGGGGTAGATACAAGATATTCAGGCCACAGTCCCTGTCCCAGACAGTGCTCCAGATCTAAGTAGGAGAGAATATGGATACTGAATCCTCATTTGACAGACAGGGAGACTGAGTACCAGAGCCCACTGTTGGGTAGGGACCGTCTCTATATGTTGCCAACTTGTACTTCCCAAGTGCTTAGTACAGTGCTCTGCACGCAGTAAGCACTCAATAAATATGAATGAATGAATGTCCTTTTACTTGTACATATTTATTCTATTTATTTTATTTTGTTAATATGTTTTGTTTTCTGTCTCCCCCTTCTAGACTATGAAGCCTGCTGTTGGGTAGAGACCGTCTCTATATGTTGCCAACTTGTACTTCCCAAGCACTTAGTCCAGTGCTCTGCACACAGTAAGCACTCAATAAATACGATTGAATGAATGAATGAAAGTGAAGTCAGTTGGCCAAAGTCATAGAGCAGCCTGGGATTATAACACAGGTCCTCTGATTCCAGGGCCCATGCTCTTCCCATTAGGCTATATCGCTTCTCCATATTGAAGTGTTTCAAACATAATGTCAATCACATATGTTGTGCATACAATTGTGTGCTCAATTATTTATTTCAACCACTCTAGTTATAAATATTTTTATTGTCTCCCCCTTTGTGCTGTAGGCTCCTTGGAACATGTCTCATTTCTTTCTTTTCTACTTTCCAAACTCTTAGCTCAGGGCAGTACACTATACGGATTCTCAATTGCTGCCTCTGCTGTGGCTGCTGCTTTTAACCCTACTTCTATTATATTCATTCTATTGCATTTATTGAGCACTTACAGTGGGCAGAGCACTTTACTAAGTGCTTAGCACTGTACTAAGCACTTAGCACTGTACAGCATCGGCCTGGGAGTTAGAGGACATGGGTTCTAATCCTGGTTCCTCTGTTTGTCTGCTGTGTGACCTAGAGCAAGTCATTTAACTTCTCTGAGCCTCAGTTCCCTCATCTGCAAAACAGGGACTCAATACCTGTTCTCCCTCTTACTTAAACTTGAGTTTCCTGTGGGATCTGATCATTTTGTATCTACCCCAGAGCTTAGTACAGTACTTGAGGCATAGCAAGCACTTAAAAATTCCACTGTTACTATTTCCTGGGTTATGCTTAGTTCTAATCCTACCTGAGTTAAGCCTCATATTCTTGACATGGAGCACATCAGTCTAAAAATATGCAATTTTGTGAAATGTCATATTTAACAATAATTACCTTCTCTAAGATGGGAATAAAGGAGCATTTCAAATTATATTGGTTCATTCTCTTTCAGAAAATAACTCAGATTTTGATCACTTTCTTCTTCTGCCTGACTGTCTTCTAAGATGTCTATAAAATAGTAGATCACGGCACCATGAGGGCTTACAGTCTTAACTGTGTTTCAGTAAATGGCTGGGTGAGTTTACGTCTGCCATAAATCACGGCTTGAAGACATTTCCATCTGGCTCTTATTGTCAATTGGTGATTCAGAATTGGAGGTAGGGCATTACCTACCTTAAATGTATATTCAAAATATAGAGTTCCACTCAACAGAGTTCCATTCAATGTTCTGGAGACCAATCAATCCATCAATCGACACTATTTTTAAATGCTAACTAGATGCAGAGAATTGTACTAAATTCCTCTGCCACTTGTCTGCTGTGTGGCCTTGGGCAAGTCACTTCACTTCTCCATGCCTTGGTTACCTCATCTGTAAAATGGGGAGGAAGACTGTGAGCCCCATTCAGGACAGGGACTGTGCCCAACCCGATTTACTTGTATCCACCCCAGTGCTTAATGCAGTGCCTGGTACATTGTAAGCGCTTAACAAATACCACAATTATTATTATTATTATAGATTTGGTAAACGTGATCCCTACCCTCAAGGATCTTACAATCTAGCAAGGAAGGCAGCCACTAAAATGAATTACAGGAGAAACAACAGAGTTTAAGCATAGGTACTTCAGTGCTTGGACGATGAGGGCACACGTGGATTGGTGATGATGAAAAATTAATCACGGAAGGTTTCCTGGAGGAAGTGGACTTTTATTAGGGCTTTGAAGGTGGTGAGGGTGTAGATGGCTGCCAGAAATGAAAGGTAAAAGAGTTGCAGACAGAAGGGAAGAAGAGAAGCAGTTTGATCTGGTGGATAGAGCATAGGCCTGCTGGGACTCAGAAGGACCCGGGTTCTAACCTTATCTCTGCTACTTGTCTGCTGTGTGACCTCTGGAGAGTCACTTCACTTCTCTGGGCCTCAGTCATCTCATCTGTAAAATCGGGATTAAGACTGTGAGCCTCATGTAGGACAGGGACTGTGTCCAACCTGATATGCTTGTATCCACCCCAGTGTTTAGAACAGTGCCTGGCACACAGTAAGTGCTTAACAAATACCACAGTTATTATTATTATTATTATTATTATTAGAGGGTATGAGTAATGGTTCAATGGTGAGAGAGAAGAGCTAGGGCCACAGTTGTGATTAAGCACTTTGTGCCAGGCATTATTCTAAGCAGAGAAGCAGTGTTGCCAGCTGGAAAGAGCTCAGGCCTGGGAGTCAGAAGAGCTGGGTTCTAATCCTGCCTCTGCCATTTACCTGCTGTGTGACCTTGAGCTCAGCCTGGGAGTCAGAAGAGCTGGGTTCTAATCCTGCCTCTGCCATTTACCTGCTGTGTGACCTTGGACAAGTCACTTCACTTCTCTGGGCCTCAGTTACCTCATCCGTAAAATGGGGATTGAGACTGTGAGCCCTGTATGAGAAAACGAACTGTGTCCAACCCAATGATCTTATTCCTCCAGTGCTTAGTACAGTGCCTGGAACATAGTAAGAGCTTTAATACCTATATCACTATTAGTAATAATAATAATAATAAACACTGGAGTAGATACAAGCTAATTAGGTTGGACACAGTCCATGTGCCACGTTGGGCTCAAGCCTTTAATCCCCATTTTACAGATGAGGTAACTGAGGCCCAGAGTAGGGAAATGACTTGTCCAAGGTCACCTGGCAGAAAAGTGGCAGTCAGGATTAGAACCCAGGTCCTTCTGACTCTCAGGCCTATGCTGTATTCATTAGGCCATGCTGGAATTAGAGGAGGGAAGTGTGCAGTCTTGGGAATAGGGGGAGAGGAGCAAGGATAAGTAGGGAAAAGCCATTTGTCAAGAGTTTCTGTTGATGCAGGGGGGCCTGTAGCTTATCATGCTATTCTTCTGTGTCTTTCCACTAATTAAAGGAATATTCCCCGCTGTCTTCCATCAGAGCTGTCAATAGAAAAAGTCCAGGAGAGCAGAAAAGCCTGTCAGGTGACAGCTCACTGCTTGTTCCTGAATCTTTGGAGTGAGTGTTATATTAATTGTATTAATTCTATTTTATTGTGCTCTCCCAAACACTTATTACAATGCTCTGCACATAGTAGCATGGCTCAGTGGAAACAGCACAGGCTTTGGAATCAGAGGTCATGGGTTCAAATTCCGACTCCGCCAATTGTCAGCTGTGTGACTTTGGGCAAGTCACTTAACTTCTCTGTGCCCCAGTTACCTCATCTGTAAAAGGGGGAAGAAGACTGTGAGCCTCACATGGGACAAACTGATCACCTTGTAACCTCTCCAGCACTTAGAACAGTGCTTTGCACATAGTAAAAGCTTAACAAATACCATTATTATTATTATTATTATTGTTATAGTAAGCACTCAAAAAATACCATTGACTGATTGATTGGGCCATTCCACATGATGTTAGTGAGTGAAGGAATTTCAGGCCACAAGTGAGCATTTTGTGACGATGATCAATGCTTCTAGAGCGATACTGTGGGGTGATAGAACATTTGGGCATTTGGTATTCGCCTCACCGTCAGCCCCACAGCAAATTGAGATTGTGAGCCCCACATGGGACAGGGAATGTGTCCAACCCAATTTGCTGGTATTCACTCCGACCTATAAATTATTTAGTAGTTATATTGAAGTCTGTCTCCCCCACTAGACTGTAAGCTCCTTCTGGGCAGGGGACGTGTCCACGAACCTATTTGTAGTGTATTCTCCCAAGCACTTAGTACAGTGCTCTGCACATAGTAAATGCTCAATAAATACCATTGATTGACTGATGGATAGAAGGGAAGCAGGGGGGCATGGGGCTGTGACCTCTACTGACTCTTCCTCTCTCCTATGTGACCTTGAGCAAGCCACTTAATTTCTCTTTTTTTCGGTTTTATCATCTGTAAAATGGGAATTAGATACCTGCTTTCCCTCCTACTGTGTGGGACAAGGACTATGGACTGTATCCAACCTGATCATCTTTCATCTACTCTGGCACTTAGTACATGCATAGCACATAGTAAGCACTCGGCAAATACTGAGAGCTCACCTCCTCCAGGAGATCTTCCCAGACTGAGCCCCCTTTTTCCTCTCCTCCTCTCCATCCCCCCTGCCCTACCTCCTTCCCCTCCCCACAGCACCTGTATATATGTTTGTACAGATTTATTACTCTATTTATTTTACTTGTACATATTTACTATTCTATTTATTTTGTTAATGATGTGCATCTAGCTTTATTTCTATTTATTCTGATGACTTGACACCTGTCCACATGTTTTGTTGCGTGGTCTGTCTCCCCCTTCTAGACTGTGAGCCCGTTGTTGGGTAGGGACCATCTCTATATGTTGCCAACTTGTAATTCCCTAGTGCTTAGTACAGTGCTCTGCACACAGTAAGCACTCAATAAATACGATTGAATCAATGACAAATACCATTTTCCATATGTATTCAAATGTTGCCCCAAACCACTGCAGCAGGATGTCCTTATTTGTCAGTCAGTTGCAAGAAGAAAAGCAAAAAGAAGAGTTTTAGGTGAAGGGAGCCCTTCTGGTGAGGGTGCAGGGATCGGATTTTTATTTTGCTCTTAAAAATCAAAGCCACCGCTGTCTTTTGAGACCCACAGGTGGAAGTGGCTTGGTGACTTAGGCCTAGAGAAACCCTTCAATTTGCTTTCCACCCCTGAAACTACCACACACAGATAAGTCTTTGTCCTCCTTGAGGTAATGGAAGAAAGTCAGTAGTCCAGAAGAGACTGGCAATTCGGGAGAGGGGAAACTAGCACCGGCCTGTAGGAAACAGCTGGGCCTCCAAGGAAACTGACAGAGAGGGAAACAAAATCAGACCATCTAGCAGCTATTCCTGTGCTCATCACTTTTATATGCATCACTTTTATATACAGAATTACATCTCTTAAACCTGTTTAACCTCCCTTGCTTGAAACCTGGTTGATTACTGCTCATTATCAGGGTTAGAGTCAGTTTGCTTTGATGTGCCTTGCATTGATCTCAAGGAGAATTCTTTGAATTCCCAAAAGGAAGCTTTTCCTTGGTGGGGAGGTGGGGCTGGGGAGGGTGTAGGGGTCAGAAGCCAATTTTGACAGTTTGCAGAAACCAACAGAAGAGGCCAGAGGAGTAAATTTATCTACCCTGGGCAAGTTGACAAAGCTGTTAGTATACAGGTGGTTAATTCATTCATTCAGTCATGTTTATTCAGCACTTACTGTGTGCAAAGCACTGTACTAAGCCCTTGGGAGAGCACAACATAACAAGAAACAGACACATTCTCTGCCCACAATGAGCTTACAGTCTAGAGAACAAACATACATGGAGGGCAGCTGCAGTGTTTGTGTTTGTGAAAACAAATTTAGTGGATGTCTGTCACATTTATTTATCACTTACTGTGTGCAGGGCACTATGCTAAGCGCTTGGGAGAGTGCACTAGAACAGAGTTGGTAGACATGTTCCCTTCTCACAATGGGCTTACAGTCTAGAGATGGAGACAGTTATTAATATAAGTAAATAAATTACCAAAGGATGTGTAACCAAAGAATGGGGGCTGCTACTGAGGAACAAGGAAGGATGGAAACAGGATTTATCTAGACTGCAACCTGAATGACTTAAATAATAATGATAATAATAATTAATCATGGTATTTATTAAGGGAGCTGTGGGAACTGTAGTTCTAGGGACAATGGTCAGTGGCATAGGTGAAGAAAAAAAACCTACACCAAAGAGCCCCATCATCTTGCACCAATTCAGAACTAGACATATTCAATAAAATTCACAGATATTGTTTTTTAACTGGCTCTAAAGCCTTTCAATATCTTTGAAAAAATATCAATTGATAGAGCAAAGCTTTCACGAAAACTAGTCTCCCCTATTATTATTTATTTTAAGAGCAAGAGTTAGTAAATATTAATAAGCACTCACACATGAACGTACTAAATGCTGGGATAGATACAGGCTAATCAGGTCCCAGTTGGGTCTTACAGAGTAAGTAGGAGGGAGAACAGACATTGAATCCCCATTTTGCAGATGAGGGAACTGAGGCACAGAGAAGTTAAGTGACTTGTCCAAGGATACACAGCTGGTAAATAGCGGAGTCAGAATTAGAACCCAGAGCCTCTGACTCCAAGGCCTGTGCTGTTTCCACTAAGACATGCTGCTTCCCAAACAAGCCAAAGGATAGAAAACTTCTTTTTAAAAAAGACAAACACAATGGTTATATTTGGGGGCTACTTTCAGAGGAAGTACTGTGGTGTTTCTGATAGCGCTTCTATTGCCTAGGAAAAAACAATATGACTTACCTTTCTGTGGCATTTGTGAAGTGCCTACTATATGCCAGATACTATACTAAGTGCTGGGATAGATCCAAGCTAATCAGGTCGGACACAGTCCACTTAGTTGAAATGTGAGAGAAGAGAAGCAGCGTGGCTCAGTGGAAAGAGCACGAGCTTTGGAGTCAGAGGTCATGGGTTCAAATCCTGGCTCCACCACCTGTCAGCTGTGTGACTTTGGGTAAGTCACTTAATTTTTCTATGTCTCAGTTACCTCATCTGTAAAATGGGGATTCAGACTGTGAGCCCCACGTGGGACAACCTGTTCACCTTGTAACCAACCCAGTGCTTAGAACAGTGCTTTGCACATAGTAAGCGCTTAATAAATGCTATTAAAAAAAATGTGAGCTCCCCTGGAAGCATGCAGCATTTGGGTGGGGTTTTTTGGGGGAGGGGGTTGTTTTCTAAGAGGTATTTGCCCTATTTTGGCATTTATCATCCCTAAAAGTATCACCATTTCTTCCAAAAAATATGCACCAACTGCATGAACATATGAATGTGTGGGAGCAGCTAGGAGTTTTCTGGGCCAAAACACATCCCCTTGTTATCCAGTGAAGTAATAGTTCACAAACGCCAATTTCCCTAATAATCCATTCTCTTAAGAATGTGCCTGTAGACATTCCAGATGTAAGCCAGCAGTCAGCCAAGTGCTGTTTGCGTGCATACCTCCCAAGGGGCCTTCAAAATTTTTGACCCCAGGAGTCCCAATTTCTTATCTTTCTGACCCTTCAGCAAGTGAAGTCGGTGCATCACGTGGTGCCCGCCACATGCGAATGGTCCCTATTTGAGAGGGAGACAGATTTCACTCCTTAATGTTAACGCATCGTATTATTTGCTCAACTGACATTCTGCAACATGTTGCAAGGTTCTAATAATGCTGCTGGAATGGCTGGGTGTTAATTGTGATAAGCAGCCTGCCTTATGATGCATATGAAGCAATTAAAAATGCATGTTGTTGGTAATGGGAAGCAGTGGCGGCTGTGAGGATATGGGAGGTTCGCATGGAAGAATCCAGAAGCTTCTCCTGGTATCTCATTTGCTCAGTTGTTTCTCATAATATTCTACAATTGTCCCCAAGACCATTCCACCCCTTTAGGAACTAGGAGATTTTTTTTTTCTTTAGGATGTATATTTCTTTAAGCCAGAAATAGTAGGAGTAGTAATAATTAGTAGTAATAGTAGAGAAGCAGCATGGCCTAGTGGAAAGAGAATGGGCCTGAGAGTCAGAGGACCTGGGTTCTAATCCCAGTCCTCCACATACCTGCTGTGTGATCTCGGGAGAGTCATTTAACTTCTCTGTGCCTCAGTTTCCTCGTCAGCAAAATAGGGAGTCAGTACTTCTTCCTCCTACTGTGAGTCCCTGTGGAGCCTGATGATCTTGCACTTATCCCAATGCTTAGAACAGTACTTAAAACATAGTAAGTGCTTAACAAATACAACAATTAGTAGTAGTAGTAGTAGTCATAGTAGTGTTTAGTAATAAAGGTCTTTATTGAGCTCTCATTGGTTGTGATGATGCACTGTACTAAGCTCTTGGGAAGTGTGAAACAAGGAAGTGGAATTTACCAACTCGATTGTTTTGAACTCTCCCAACTGATTAGGACGGTGCTCTGTATACAGTAAGTGTTCAGTAAATATCACTGCTTGATCGATTGATTCCTTGCCCACAAAGAACTTTCACTCTATTGGGAGAGAGATTTGAAAATATTTAGAGTAATCAAAGGAATAATTTGAATATGGCATATATGAAAAAGAGCTTGGGATAGAGCCGGTAAGTTAATTGGGTTTAGGGTCTGACTATTAATCAAAGAAGGCTTGTAGGAGGTAGGATTTTAGGTGGGCATTGAAAATGGGGAGCACAGATGTCTTTCCGATTTGTAGTGGGAGGGAGAAGAACGGGGCAAGGGGACAAAAGTGGGAGAGGAGAAAGCAAGATGGCCAATGACTGAGCTTGTTATGGGCAGGGAAGGTGTCCATTATACCGTTCTCTCCTAAGCACTTAGTACAGTGCTCTGCACACAGTAAGCACTTAATAAATACCATTGATTGATTGATTGACTGATTGTTGGTGAACACAGTGTCAGGTGAAAACTGAATATCCCAGGGCTTTGCTGTACAGAAAAGAAGATTGTAGACAATGACAGTCTGGAATGGTACTTGGCTCTGAAGGAAAAATCTTCTGGTTTGTGTTCGCTCACTGAAGAACTCCTTTCCATTGGTCTGAGAGAAAGTCAAATTAGATTATTTTTGTGTCTCTTTCTATGACTTTCAAGAGGATGTATATGCACTGGTAATTTTTTAAGTAAATTTCCTCAGGCTTTGGTAATACCCATGGCTGGTCCCAGGAAACTGACACAGCGAGCGTGACCAAGTTTATCTGGCCTGTCCTCATTTTACCAGTTCTAGTACCCTAATCTGACGATCATTTCAGAGCTGACTGAGAGCATCATCACACTAAGCAGTGATAAAAGTTGGAAGTACTCTCCTTCTCCTTTCATTCCCCGTTTTATCTGCATAAGCTCAGTATGGAATGTATCTTTGGGATTAATATCCCATTTTAAGGCATTCTAAAGCCATCACTGACTGTAATTCAATTACTGATGGCTGAATTTTCCACGCTCTTCCCTCCCAAATCCTAGCCATGGAGTCAACCTTTTTTTTTAATGCAGCAGACGCCAACTTTGTGCCTCGCTGACTCACATAACAGTGAGTGTATTAAATGGTGAAAGGGTTGATCTGCATGAATTAAACTGAGCTATCTCATAAGCCCCAGAGCTTTTAAAATTACAAACAGATATTAAGCAAGACTAGGTTACCATGGAGAACAGGTGGACTGATGCCAGTATTCACCCCTAAGACTTTTAGCATACCTTTGATTAGCAGGATCAAACAGGTCTCTGCCAGGAGGCTGAAACCTTGACCACCCTGCTGGCTGGCTGACATTTTAATGATTCTTGGCTTTGTGTGTGTGTGTGTGTGTGTGTGTGTGTGCGTGTGTGTGTGTGTGTGTGTGTGTGTGTGTGTGTGTATACACGTGCATGCATGAGTGTGCATAATGAAAGAAAGCAGGGTGTCTCGAAAGCCTATTCTAACACCTTTTAAATCCTAGAAGTACTATTTAACTACAAAGGGTCATTAAATGGACAATTAGGGTTCTTCAGTGCAGCCTTGCTACTGGCTTAATAATACAAGAAATCTGTTTTCGTTCCCTTTCTCTCAGTCTCTCTCTCTCTCTCTCTCTCTCTCTCACACACACACACACACACACACACACACACACACTTTTTATTTTCCTTTTTCCATTTCCCTTTCCCGTATCTCTTTCCCTTTCCTTTTCCCTTTCCACCCCCACCCCCAGAGAGCTCTGCTGACTGGATGGAATCTGGAAACTCATCCTCTAGACTATAGACTCAAGGGCAGGGAATGTATCTGTTGTTATATTGGACTCTCTGAACTTCTTAGTACAGTATTAGGAACACATTAAGTACCCAATATATACCACTGATTGCTTGATACTGCCCTTAAATAAGCCTTATGAGCCTTTGAGTGAACCAATGTTTCAGCCTGGTACCCGCCAGACCTTCATGCTCTGCACCCTCTTGATGCCCAGTTGACCTTAGGCTAAGGAGTCAAGAAGGAAAAAAAGCGATCAAAGTTGAAACTGAGAAAATGAATAGGAAACATAGGCAAAAAGAGAAATTGCTCATTGGGGCCAACAACTTTCTATTTCAACTGATTTGCAGTTCATCAGTTTTGTAAAGATCACAGAATTGTAGAGCTACAAAAACCCCGAGAGTTTAATGGGTCAGCCTCAGGGCAAAGGAAGGATTCCTTTTCTAGACTGCTTTCCAGAAATGATTGCTTATGAGCAAATTTAGCCCTGACCTCCCAAAGCCTGTTTCCCTTTAAACAGTCTCATTCTCTGCTTTTCTGCCTAGTCCATTTTAATTGAATTAAGGTGCCTTTTATATTTATGCAAAGGAATCTGGAAAAGGAGACTTTAACATGTTTCTATAAGAGTCTGTTCCCATTAACTGAGGGAAAATGAACAGTCCTAGAGCAGTATTTTGAGTTTTACTCTACTCGGTGTTCTCCGGTTTGTTTCAGGCCTGTTTTCCCTCTTCTTTTACCTATCCCCAGATGAAGCAGCATAGTCTAATGGAGAGTGCGTGGGCCTGGGAGCCAAAATGACCTGAGCTCTAATCCTAGCTCCTCCACTTGTTTCCTGTGTGACCTTGGGCAAGTGGTTTAACTTCTCGGCGTCGGAGTTCCCTCATCTGTAAATGGGGATTAAGATTGTGAGCCCCATATGAGATAGAGAATATGTCCAACCTGATTGCCCTGTATCTACCCCAGGGCTTAGAACAGTGCTTGGCACATAGTAAGTGCTTAGCAAATACAGTTATTATTATTATTATATGACTTGCCCAAAGTCACACAGCAGGTCAGTGACAGAGCCAGTGACAGAGCTAGTTCTCCTGAGTCCCCTCCCTGTGCTCTTTCCAATAGGGATTGTTCTCATTGACAGCCTCAATAACCATTCTCATCAAATCTTTACGGACAGTTTGATAGCATAAAATGACATTTTTATTGTACTGAAGCTGCCTTTTCTTTATGCCGCATCCACCACTGACTATGCTGTTTTTGTTCATTTGTGGACTCGGATTGACATAGCCTTCAGCTTCCTTGCTTTCTTCAGGATTGACACTGACTGTGCCATCCAAGATTGGGTTCATCACACATCCATTTGGTCTACAATGGGTTCATTTCCAATCCAATTTTGTGCAATTGCAATTGCAACTGTTTCACTTTGCACCAAGATTATATAGTCTCTGACAGAGATAAGGAGGGTTGGTTGTTCAACTTTGAGGCTAAGACTAATTTCCTAGTTGAGTCTGTGTAAAAGAGTCTCGGGGACTACAACAAAAATTTTTTTATAGTATTTATTCAGTGCTTATTACGTGTCAAACATTATTCTAAGCACTGAGGTAGGTACAACTTAATTTGTTTGAACACAGTCCCTGTCCCATAAGAGGCTCACAGTCTAAGTAGGAGGAAGAACAAGTATTTAATCCCCATTTTACAGTGGAGGAAACTGAGACACAGAGAAGTGAAGTGACTTTCCAGAGGTCCTACAGCAAGCAATTGGCAGAGTCAGGATTAGAACCCAGGTCCTCTGACTTCCAGGCCTGTGCTCTATCCACTAGGCCACTACTTCCTCAGTGTAACGCAATCCCCCAGTCTAGTCGCTATCATTCAAGAAACCAGAGTTTCTTCTGAAACCATTTAGGTTATTGAGGATGGTTACCAATCCAGCAAAGGCCAGTAGGGTTTTTTCCCCGCCTAAGACTCTCAGATCAGTCAGTCCTTCATTCTGTCCACCTTCTCCTCACTCTCGGCTTCAAAGCTGTCCATCACCTCGCCTCCTCCTACCTCACCTCCCTTCTGTCCTTCTCCAGCCCAGCCCGCACCCTCCGCTCCTCTGCCGCTAACCTCCTCACTGTACCTTGTTCTCGCCTGTCCCGCTGTTGATGCCCGGCCCACATCCTCCCCCTGGCCTGGAATGCCCACCCTCCACACATCCACCAAGCTAGCTCTCTTCTTCCCTTCAAAGCCCTACTGAGAGCTCTCCTCCTCCAGGAGGCCTTCCCAGACTGAGCCCCCTTTTTCCTCTCCTCCTCTCCATCCCCCCCGTCCTACCTCCTTCCCCTCCCCACAGCACCTGTATATATGTTTGTACAGATTTTTTTACTCTATTTTACTTGTACATATTTACTTTTCTATTTATTGTGTTAATGATGTGCATCTAGCTTTACTTCTATTTATTCTGATGACTTGACACCTGTCCACATGTTTTGCTTTGTTGTCTGTCTCCTCCTTCTAGACTGTGAGCCCATTGTTGAGTAGGGACCATCTCTATATATTGCCAACTTGTACTTCCCAAGCGCTTAGTACAGTGCTCTGCACAAAGTAAGCACTCAATAAATGCGAATGAATGAATGAATGAACACCATTATGTTGTTAGCCAAATGTGTAATGGAGAGAGCCTTGGTACTCCAATATTCCCTTTTGGGTTGCCTTTCTGATAAGGTGTGAGACCCATTCTTGTTACTCCCAAAAAGAACCTGGCTTGTTCCTTGATGGTCAGCATCTTGAGGTCATTCAATCATTCAATCAATAGTATCTGTTGAGCACTTATGGTGTGCAGAACGCTGTACTAAGCGCTTGAGGGAGAGGGGAAAGCCATTTTTTACCATGTGAAGATCTCTTCTGGCTGGGTTTTAGGGGAGTTGGCAAATAAGCCACACCACAGGAAGGTCAAAAAGAAGCTTCCTGACTTTTCCTAGACCCACCTCTTGAAGAGCTAGAGACCCCCCAAAAAAAATTAGGTGGGGGCTTCCCACTATTGGCAGGGGAGCCAGCCTCCTCTCACAATATTCCAAACAATTTTGGAGGGAAGTTTGTCCTCGTGCCTGGCCTGTCACCATGCTCTCTAACAAAGCGCCCCTGGAGAATAGATATGAATCCAAAATTGACCAACTTTCCCATTTTAAAGTGAGAAAGCCAAGGTACTGAGAGGAAACATAGCTTGCTCAACCTCGAATTTGCGGCAAAGTCAGAACAAAATCAAGCCCAGTGCTCAAGATCCTAGGCTGCGTTTCTGCAAAAACAGTGTGAGTCTGGAGTCCTGCTGAGCTGAAGTGATTTGAGCAGGGCTCCTCTCACTTCCTTACTGGAAATACAGGTGTTTTCCAGGTGCCGATCTTTGTTCCAAGTTCTACCAGGTGTTTCGCGCTAGTTGTGGAAATTAAAACTTGGCAGACGATTATGAGACTTGTTCATGAAGGGGTGAACTTACAGCCCCGATGGTTCACGTTTTATATGCAAGATGCCAAGTAGCCCAAATCGTCAGTTTCATCATCGATTTGTCTGTCTCTTTGGGAAACAAAACCAGATATTACAGATGATTTTCCACCCTTTGGAGTTCAAACGTTCTGGCAAAAATGATTGAGAAGATCTGCTTGACTCTCCCTCCCACAGTCGAGACTGGTACAGTATTGGAAACTTTAGTATTAGAAAGGCTCAATTCCATAGCTAACAGAGCTTTGGGGAAGAGAGGATATGAACTGAGAAGTGGGTGGTGGGGCCAGATTTCAACACAGCCCAAATCTATCCACAACAGGAAAGCTATAAAGTGAACTCCACAGAGAGTGAGAAAAAAGGGAACTCAAAATGAGGTCAAGAAAAAGCAGAAGAGAGTGAGGAAGAGGGTAAAGGAAAGAAATACCCAGAGAAAAGCTGGTCAATCAGTAGCATTCCTTGCAGGCTCACTGTGTACAGAGCACTGTACTAAGTGTGCGGGAGAGTATAGGGGGGAGCAGTGTTGCTTAGTGGCTAGAGCACTAGGAATTTTATAGCTATCCTGTTGTGGATAGATTTGGGCTGTGCTGAAATCTGGCCCCACCTCCCACTTCTCAGTTCACATCCTCTCTTCCCCAAAGCTCTGTTAGCTGTGGAATTGAGCCTTTCTAATACTAAAGTTTCCAATACTCTACCAGTCTTGACTGTGGGAGGGAGAGTCAAGCAGAGCTTCTCAATCATTTTTGCCAGAATCAGAAGGACCTGGGTTCTAGTCCCAGCTCCGCCACTTGTCTGCTGTGTGATCATGGGTAAGTCACTTAACTTCTCCATGTCTCAGTTCCCTCATCTGTAAAATGGAGGTGAAGACTGTGAACCTCATGTGAGATAGGAACTGAGTCCAATTTGATTAGTTTGTATCTACCCCAGTGCTTAGTACAGTGCCTCGCACATAATAAGCGCTTAACAAATGCCATAAAAAATAAAAATGGCATAGTTGTTTGGCATTAAATGCTTGAACTAAAAACGAGAGGCAGAGTGGAATGAGCAGATAATTCATTAAGCATTAGAGTAGTGTTTGCAATTAACTTGGAATTGAACGATGTGATTTCATAGTTCGCCCTCTAGACTGTAAGCTTGTTGTGGGCAGGGAATATGTCTGTTTATTGTTGTAGTGTACTCTCCCAAGCACTTAATACGGTGTTCTGCACACAGTGAGCACTCAATAAATACCACTGAATGAGTACTACCTATGAGGTCTAAGTTTCTATAAACATAGCTGAAATTTGAGTGCTGTTATGCTCAATCTGAATTCATAAATTCATTCATTCAATCATATTTATTGAGCGCTTACTGTGTGCCGAGCACTGTACTAAGCGCTTGGGAAGTACAAGTTGGCAACATATAGAGACGGTCCCTACCCAACAACGGGGATTGAATGAATGAAGTGCAATGCCAGCCAGTGCTGCCATCCCTGCCTTCAGCCAAACAAAGCCTGACTGCACCTTCATAAGATTAGGGAAGGTCACGACCTTTGCCTTCGCTTTTCCAATTGACTTTTGGGGTCTTTCACCTCTCAGTGCCCCCAGATAGAACTGCTGAGCAGTTAAGTGGGGTGCTTTCATTCTAGGCCTTCAACAAAGCAAAAGGATGGTTCACTAATGCTTCGGCAAGCTCTTCCAGATGCCTGCCTCCAAGATGATCATTATTATTATTAATACATCTGTTCACCATCATTGTCAATCATCGATGGTCAATCGTATTAAGCGCTTACTGTGTGCAGAGCACTGTACTAAACTCTTGGGAGAGTAAAACAGAACAATATAACAGACACATTCCGTGCCCTTCCACTAGGCCGTGCTGCTTCTTCATTGTAGCCGTGCTCTCGGAAGCATTTTGAAAATAAATCCAAATACTGTGAAAGCTGGAGGACTCAAAGGAAAGTTCATATTTCATATTCCCCCCTGCGCTTAGTACAGGACACTGCACAGAGTAAGTGCTCAGTAAATACCATGGGTTAATTGTTGTGCCAGACATTTTAAAATCGTCCCCAGGAACCTTAGACACAAGCATTATAATTGAATCAAGGGAGAACAAAAGGGGTGAGAGAAAGAAAATTGAATTTGAGCTTCCAATTCCCAAAGGATTCTGGCAACTGTAGGGTTTCAGAATTTGGGAATATATAATACAAAGAAGGGAGAGTGTTATCGGGAGAGGGAGCCATGCTTTCAGTCCTCTTTGATCATGAGTGCAACCCTCACCTGAACTTGAACACGAATACAATCAGCCTCATCTCTTCCTCTTGTTAGGTCTTTCATCGGCCATCTCTTCTAGAGTCTAAATAATGCTAACAGTAATGATGATGGTACTAATAATAGTTATAATTGATAAGCACTTACTACATACCAAGTAGTATACTAAGCATTGGGATGGATAAAAGATAATCAGATTGGCCACAGTCCCTATCCCAGTTGGGGCTCACTATCTAAGGAAGATGGACAATGTGTGCTGAACACCCATTTTACAGATGAGGAGACTGACAGAGAAATAAAGGGACTTGCCCAAGGTATCATAACAGGAAACAGTCCTTTAGACTGTAGGCTCACTGTGAGCATCTATCTACCCTGTTGTACCGTACTCTCTCAATCAATCAATAGGATCTATTGAGCACTTGTTATGTGCAGAGCACTGTACTGAGCACTTGGGAGAGGACACTACAACAGAATTAGCAGACATGTCCCCTGTCCTTAATGAGCCTAGCACAGTCTTCTGCACACAGTAAGCACTCAATAAATGCCACTGATTGACCGATTGATTGAAAGGGGCAGAGCTGGGATTAGAACCCAGATCCTCTGACTCCCAGACTCATTCTCTTTCTGCTAAACCTCACTGCTTCCCCTGGAAGACTTTTAATACCTAATCATGGCAATTCATTCTCAACCCTCTAATCCTCTACTTGAGCAAATTGACAAATTATTTTGAATGACACCTATCCTCCCTCTTGCCCACCTCTCCTCCCCACTTTTTTCTAAATAAAGGCTCTTCCCCTTTTCTGATCAAGCCTGCATTGGTGTTGAATTTTCCAGGTGTTCCTGGGAATGAAACAAACACCTTCGGCAATTGAGTTCTGCTTGAATTGTGACTCTATATCTGGTGCTGGGTCTCAAGAGTTTCTCAACAATTCAAAACCCTAAACTAAGCATTTAGCAAGGATTGAAGTAGGAACCTAAATCAGAGTAGCGTAAAGGAGATTTTGAAGTGAGGACCTTATAATAGTTGGCAGCTTGAAATCTTTGGCATCATTAACTCTGAGGAAAGGGAATGTGTCCGTTAAGTGTTATATTGTACTCTCTCAAGCACTTAGAACAGTGTTTTGCATACAGTAAGTGCTCAGTAAATACGATTGGATGAATTTGATAATTGTCAACATGAGCTTTGGATGACTTTAAAAGAACTCTACTGATAAAATTAAACATTCCTTCAAAGTCATCTCTGGAGCAGCAATCATCTGAATCTAATCATCTAGGAGGAGCTTGTTATTGTGTAAACTGACTGAAAATATCCCAAGCACCTTTGTCTAAATTATGCTTCCAAGGATAATTGCTAGGATCATCATCATCATCAGTGGTATTTCCTGAGTCCCTACTGTATGCAGAGCACAAAATCAAGGGGAGATTCAGAAGAATTATAGGATTCAATTCTCCGCTCTCTGGGAATCGACAATATAACCGGGGAGATCAGGAAACAAAATCGATAAGAAGGTATGCTTAACAATCTGGATTTTACCTGGCCATCACCTCTCCTGCTTCCATCATTCAATCATTCATTCAGTCAAATTCCTCCCTCATTCAATCGAATTAATTGAGCATTTACTGTGTGTACAGCACTCTACTAAGTGCTTAGGAGAGTACAATATAACAATAAGCAGACACATTCCCTGACCACATTCCCTGATCAATATGCCATTTCCTCTAGACTGTAAGCTCTTGTACTCTTGGTAGAGTACAATACAACAGATTTGGTAGACATGTTCCCTGCCCACAGTGAGCTTGCAATCAAGAGGGAGAATGGACATTAATATACATAAATAATTTATAACATACAATTTATAGACTTGTAAAAATATCTGCATATTCATTCATTCATTCATTCTATCATATTTATTGAGCTCTTACTGTATGCAGAGCACTGTACTAAGCACTTGGAAAGTACAATTCAGCAATAAAGAGAGACAATCTAATGTATATACATTGCATTGCACCAAGTGGATGCTCAATAAATGTTACTATCAAAGAATGATATGCCAACACTTTTTCCCTTCAGGAAAAAAAAATCAATATCTCTGATACCCTTAATTATATGATGGTTTAGAATGAAATATTTTTCAATCTATTGCTGTATTCAGGTCAAAAGAACCCTCAGGACAACATTGAAACAGTCATTATTTTGTTAAGCCACCCCCTGTAAGTTTAGAAGAAATGCCACAAATTACACTTTAATCAAAAGCCCACAAATTGTACAATCAGTAGAGGATGAATCTATCTTTATATATTCATCTGGCCTGTAAAAGGGCAGCCTTCCCAAACCATTAGCTATGAAAACAGAGTAATGTTATTTATTGAAGAATTTCCTCCAATTTTCCTATCCTACTTCAATATAGCACTGGGAGGGGTTTATTTTGTTATCAAAGTTTTTCTACCATTGCATTTTTCATTTGAATAATTCCACATTTTTTGTTTTAGTTAGATTTAAATTCTCTCTGGTGATCATTCCTTTCTGGATTAAAATTCTGTAATTGAAGACATAGTTCTCTCTCATACTCTTACGACAGAGATTTGGGATTGAGAGTGAATCAAACCAGAGGTTTAGGTAGCAGGTTGCCCTTTTCTTTTCCTGCACACAGTGAAAGGGCCTATTCTCAAAAGAGTCCTGAAGCAAAACAGGAGAGATAGAATTAGATGTGATTACATTAACTGGGCTTTAAAATTTTAATACTCCAGAGTATTAAGCACTTATTCTTTGCCACCATAAATAAGGCAACTATAAAATGTCAGCGCTACCCACCACCATCTCTGGAGCCATAGAAATGGGCGAATTTTCAGAGCTAATAGTTGAATGCCATAAAATAAATGAGGAAGCAGTTTTAAGAACTGAGATGCATCTGGAGGAAGGAAAAAAAAAACAAACAGTAATCTGCATTCCTCCACTTCTGTTGAAGTGGCAGAATTTCACCTGCTTTCTATTTCTGGCTTAGCAAATGGGCTCCTAGAGATAACTCTGCAGGGGGACATAATTATTTTTGCTTATTTCCATTTCCCCCTTTGCCTAAAGCAAATGTTCCCCTCACGGAAGAGTGTGTCCTCTCTTTGACCTCTGCCTGAAGCCAGGTGTAGTTTCCGTGATAAAGATGGCCTCATCGGATGACGACCAAACCCTAGTTTTTGAGGATATGTGGCACATTCTGGCATCAGCCCTAATGGTATTTATGTAGGTTCAGTCATGTGTGGTATTGCCCCAGAGCAAGATAGTAGAAGCAGACATCCCGTAATGACATTTCTTTGTCCCTCTATTCCCCTCCCCTGCAACCCTTCACTGTCATTAGAAGCAGCATGGCGTAGAGGATAGAGCACAGGCCTGGGAGTTAGAAGGTCATGAGTTCTAATCCCGACTCCTCTGTCTGTCTGCTGTGTGACCTTGGGCAAGTCACTTCACTTCTCCGTGCCTCAGTTACCTCATCTGTAAAATGGAAATTGAGACTGTGAGCCACATGTGGGACAGGGACCATGTCCAGCCCGATTTGCTTGCATCCACCCCCGCGCTTAGTACAGTGCCTAGCACATAGTAAGTGCTTAACAAATGCCATAATAATTATTATTATATAAAGTAACCAGGCTGAATGCAGTCCACATCCCTCATGGGGCTCACCATCTTAATCTCATTTTACAGATGAAGTAGCTGAGACACGGGAAAGTGAGGTAGCTTACCCAAAGCCACACAAAAGACAAGTAACAGAGCAGGGTTAGAACCCAGGCTTTATCCACTGGGCTGCACTGCTTCTCTCAAGCCTCATCTCCCTGTAAAACTGCAAATGCTAATTCCAGGAGAGGTTGGTCCTTTTTTTATGGCATGACCAACAGGAAGGTGCCTCTTGGATTCTCTTGGGCTCCTTTTTCTCATCGTGCTGCTATTTCTGAACACCCCAAGGGACTCTTCAAGGGTCTGATTGCTTGGTAGGCTGATCAGACACCTGAACTGAAGCATGACTTTTGCTTCACATTAATTGAAAAATCCACTCTGAAGAAAGGTAGCAAATACGCTGAGCTGTTTTTTTTTCCTTTCCTGGTGACCATTAACCTTTAAGACGTTTCTTTATGATCCCATTTTCAAAGTCTCATTCTGCTGTCCAGAGCTAAAATGAAGTGTATAAACAGACCCGATCCCTAATCAAGAGAATCCACAGAAGGGCGATAACAAGACACCTTCGAAGAGAAGTCTCTACCTTCGTCACACGGCATTCATTCATTCAGTCATATTTAGGAGCATTTACTGTGTGCATTACACGGGATTCATTCATTCAATCATATTTAGTGAGCATATACTGTGTGCAGAGCACTCTATTAAGTGCTTGGAAAGTACAATTCATTAATAAAGAGAGACAATCCCTGCCCACACAGGGCTTACAGCCTAGAAGGGATGGGAGCCGCTTGTTTCTATGTTGGTGGCCATGCATCCTGGTGGAAACTGAGCTCCTATGGATTGGATTATTTATTTATTCATTCATTCAATCAATCAAATTTATTGAGAGCTTACTGTATGCTGAACACTGTACTAAGCGCTTGAGAGAGTGAATTTAACAATAAAGAGACACATTCCCTGCCCAAACAAGGTGACGGTCATTTTGCCAATGAACAATGTCAAAGGCTGTCACCCCGACGCCAATGCCCCTAAAGACCGTAAACTCACTGTAGACAGGGAATGTATCTACCTACTGTTATGTTATACTCGTCCAAGTGCTTAGAAGAGTGCTCTGCACAAAATACTCAATAAATACCATTTCTGGATGGATTGCCTGTCCACTTTCAGACCAATGCGTTCATTTCCAGATTTTTGACACCATTTAACACATTTGACACCTCCCCCTCTCCATCCCCCCCACCTTACCTCCTTCCCTTCCCCACAGCACCTGTATATATGTATATATGTTTGTATGTATTTATTACTCTATTTATTTTACTTGTACATATTTATTCTATTTATTTTATTCTGTTAATTTGTTTTGTTTTGTTCTCTGTCTCCCCCTTCTAGACTGTGAGCTCACTGCTGGGTAGGGACCGTCTCTATATGTTACCAACTTGGACTTCCCAAGAGCTTAGTACAGTGCTCCGCACACAGTAAGCGCTCAATAAATATGAATGAATGAATGAATTTAACCAAGGAAGTTCAAGTTATGTCTCAACCCCCTCCAAATGCTGATCAGCTCCATGTCCTTCTGA
This sequence comes from Tachyglossus aculeatus, assembly GCF_015852505.1. Lineage (NCBI taxonomy): Eukaryota > Metazoa > Chordata > Mammalia > Monotremata > Tachyglossidae > Tachyglossus > Tachyglossus aculeatus. The sequence continues at coordinate 8,174,771 of NC_052073.1, read as the reverse complement.
TGCTACTGAATCACAGCGAGGTTTGCTTACTTTTGCTCTGGGCTCACAAAGACCTGGGCCAGCCCAATGTTCAACAGTGGCAGCCAGACAGGGCATGGGGTTGTGTTAGGCTGGTTCACTCTGTTTGATCCACAAAGAGTGCAGCGCTCAACCGGGACAGCGAGACAGGTAGTGTGGCTTAATTGAAAGAGCATGAGACTGGGGATCAGGTGGTTCCAGATATGGTCATTTATTCATTCATTCAATCGTATTTATTGAGCGCTTACTGTGTGAGAGCACTGTACTAAGCGCTTGGGAAGTACAAGTTGGCAACATATAGAGCTGTTCCCTACCCAACATCAGGCTCACAGTCTAGAAGGGGGAGACAGACATGGCAACATATAGCCAACACGGGCTCACAGTCTGACTCTACCATTTGTCTGCTGTGTGATTTAGAGCAGCAGCTTGACATAATTTATAGAACCCAGGCTTGGGAGTCAGGAGGTCATGGGTTCTAATACTGCCTCCACCATCTGTCTGCTGTGTGACGTTGGGCAAGTGACTTTAATTCTCTGAGCCTCCGTTACCTTATCTGTAAAATGGGGATTGAGACTGTAAGCCCCACATGTGCCAGGGACTGTATCCAACCTGATTTGCTCGTATCCACCCCAGTGCTTAGTGCACTGCAGGGTACATAGTAAGCACTTAACAAATACCGTAATTATTATTATTAGGGTAAATCTCTTAATTTCTCTGGGCCTCACTTTCCTCGTTTGCTAAATGGGTATAAAATACCTGACCTGTGGTCCCTCCATCTTAGAGGTAAGACTGCTTAGTATGAATATTTGGATCTAGCCCAGTGCTTGACACATAGTAGGTGCTTAATAAATAATAATAATAATAATAATAAAGTGTTTTTTTAAGCACTTACCATGTGTCACGCACTGTTCTAAGCACTGGGGCAGATACAAGATCATCAGGTCCCACATGGGGCTCACAGTCCAAGTAGGAGGAAGGACAAGAATTACATTTCCATTTCTCAGATGAGAGAACTGAGGCACAGAGAATTGAAGTGACTTGTCCAAGGTCTCACAGCAGACATGTGGAAGAGTTGTGATTAGAACCTAGGTCTTCTGACTCCCAGGACCATGCTCTTTCTGTTAGGCCAGGCTGCTTCTCCAAATATGGTCATTATAATTATTCCCTACATTTCAATTCTGCTAGGAGGCTAGATCAATCAATCAATCAATCATATTTATTGAGTGCTTATTGTGTGCAGAGCACTGTACTAAGCGCTTGGGAAGTACAAGTTGGCAACATATAGAGACAGTCCCTACCCAACAGTGGGCTCACAGTCTAAAAGGCTAGATGTTAAAATGCTGTCAGCAGATAGAGGGTATTATCCTTCTCTAATTAATTCCCCCCACCCCAGGTCACCCCTAGCATTTATGCATTCATTTATACCCATTCTCAGCACTTATGAATATATGAAAATTCAATTAGGTATTTAGTTATTCTAATTTCACTATTGCATATCTATCTTTCCCATTAGAATGAAAGATCTCTGTGGGCAGGAAAGGTGCCTGGTAGATCTGTTGTACTTCACTTCTTTCACTGGAAATATCTTTAAATTATATATTATAAATTACTCATTGTTCATATTAATGTCTGTCTTCCCCTCTATACCGTGAGCTCACTATGGGCAGGGAACATATCTGCTAATTCTCTTGTACTGTACTCTCCCAATGCTTGGTACAGTGCTCTGCACATAGTAAGTGCTCAATAAATACCAATGATTGATTGAGTGATCGACAGTGCATTGTACCCAGTGCTTGTTCAATAGATACCATTACCACTCCTCAGGAGGAGGATCCAAAGCTCCCTCTTGCAACATTCATCCCTTGAACCATTGCCACTTGGAGAAGGTTTGGAATTCCTGGGCCGAGTTTGGATTCAGGTCTCTGAACAGCTTCTCAGAAACTGTGCCAAGATCACTGTTAGAGAAGCAGCGTGGCTCAGTGGAAAGAGCCTGGGCTTTGGAGTCAGAGGTCAAGGGTTCAAATCCCAGCTCTGCCACTTGTCAGCTGTGTGACTTTGGGCAAGTCACTTCACTTCTCTGGGCCTCAGTTCCCTCATCTGTCAAATGGGGATTAAGACTGTGAGCCCCACATGGGACAACCTGATCACCTTGTATCCTCCCCAGTGCTTAGAACAGTGCTTTGCACATAGTAAGCGCTTAATAAATGCCATTATTATTATTATTATTGTTCTGGCAGAGAAAATTTTGATCAAGCTTTTAGCACAGTGCTCTTCACACAGGAAGTGATCAATAAATACAACTGATTATGCTGTCACCAAAGCAAACAATGGGCCGAAGAGAGGAAAGGCAAAAGGTTTGTTCCTGGAAAACGTAAAGCCGTTTTGTTCTGAAGCCATTTGTCTGGAAGCAGCATGGCTTAGTGGATAGAGCATGTGCCTGGGAGTCATTCATTCATTCATTCATTCAATCATATTTATTGAGCGCTTACTGTGTGCAGAGCACTGTACTAAGCGCTTGGGAAGTACAAGTTGGCAACATATAGAGAAGGTCCCTACCCAACAGTGGGCTCACAGTCTAGAAGGGGTAAACAGAGAACAAAACAAAACATAGTAACAAAATAAAATAAATAGAATAAATATGTACAAATAAAATAAATAAATAAATAAATAGAGTAATAAAGGATCAGAAGTCATATCTGAACCCGGAGGCAGAAGGATCTGGGTTCTAATCCCGGCCCTGTCACATAATAACAATAATAATAATAATAATAATAATAATAATGGCATTTGTTAAGCACTTATTATGTGCAAAGCACTGTTCTAAGCACTGGGGAGGATACAAGGTGATCAGTCTTCATTGCCATTTTACAGATGAGGTAACTGAGGCCCAGAGAACTTAAGTGACTTGCCCCAAAGTGACACAGCTGACAAGTGGCGGAGCTAGGATTTGAACCCATGATCTCTGACTCCAAAGCCCGGGCTCTCTCCACTGAACCACGCTGCTTCTCAATGTCTCATGTGTCTGCTGTATCACCTTGGGCAAGTCACTTCACTTCTCTGGGCTTTAGTTGCCTCATTTGTAAAATGGGGATTAAGACTGTGAGCCCCATGTGGGACATGGATTGTGTCCAACCTGATTACTTTGAATCTACCCCAGCCCTTAGAACAGTTCTTGGACATAATAAGCACTTTACAAGTCCCATTAAAAACAAAAAGACTCTGCCCTCCTGCTGCTTGTACTTGCGCTCTGATCTCTGTCCTCTGCTGTAAGACTTTCTGTGCTTCCCAGAACACTCCCTCTCTTAATAATGTTCTCTCTCAACATCTTTACTTAATAATTAATATTGATGTTTTTCTTATTCCAACATGATGACTTCCTTGAAGTCCTTTACGAGGTTTCAGTTAGCCTTTCAGGCTGCCTTCTAAACCAACCAATCTTCTCTTTCCTGTTTTCCTTTCCCTCCAGGCTGATGTCCCTCACGTTTTCTCTACTGCAATTAGGCTGAAAACACTTATAAACCCTAAAGAATCCTCAAATATCTGTGGATCTGAAATCTTCTAAACCCACCAATCTTCTCTTCCCTCTTTTCCTTTCCTTCCAGTCAGATGTCCCTCATGGTCTTTTTTCCCTTGGAGTTAGGCTGAAAACACAACTCGTAAATCCTAAAAGAGTCCTCATATATCTGTAGTTCAGAGATCTCTGCCCAGGCTGGCCCTGTCATGAGGAAATCAAAGGATTCTGATCAGCTGGCTCTCCTCTAGCCTCCGTGCAGAGTTTTGTAGGAGAATGGATCCATTGTAGGCGGCTCATGTAATGTCTTGTTGTGCGGGTGGGGCCATGGGCCTAGCTCCCAACGTTGTGTGGATGGTTCCCATGTCCCAGCTGTGTCCCAGGACATCCTGGTGACAACCCCCTATGAAACCCTCAACACGCCTAGACTTGCCTTCTTCCCTCTGAGAGTGATGCTAACTCATATTGATCTTGCCCGGGGAGAGTGGAGAAGGAGATGGTTTGGAGATACGCTGATTTCTGGCCAACTCACAATTCATTTATTCATTCAATCATATTAATTGAGCACTTACTGTGTGCAAAGCACTATACTAAGCATTTGGGAGAGTACAATATAACAACAAACAGAAACATTCCTGCCCACATAAAGCTCACAGTCCAGAGGGGGAGAAAGACCTTAATATAAATAAATAGATAAATTATGGATATATACAGATATATACATATGTGCTGTGGGGATGGGAGGGAGGATGAATGAAGAAGCAAGTAAAAGCGGCACAGAAGGGAGTGGGAGAAGAGAAGAGGAGGGCTTAAAATAGCTTCTTGAGGTTCTCCGGAGAAGCAGCGTGGTTTAGTGGATAGACAACTGGCCTGGGAGTCAGAAGGACCTGGGTTCTAATCCTGGCTCTGCCACATGTCTGCTGCATGACCTAGGGCAAGTCACTTCACTTCTCTGGGCCTCAGTTTCCTCTATAAAATGGGGATTAAGCCTGGGAGCCCCATGTAGGACATGGACTGTATCCAACTTAATTAAATTCATTAATTATTTTTAAATTAAATTAAACCTACCCCAGTGCTTAGTACATGGCCTGGCACATAGTAAGTGCTTAACTAATACCATTAAAAATAAGTTTTAAAAAAGCAGCCACAGAAACAGCAATGCATGCCCAGATGAAAATCACGCGGTGACTGGAAGTCATGTTCTAATGCCGGTTTTGCCACTTGCCTGCTGCAAGTAATGCAGTTCCATTAACATCCTTTGCAATCCATTATAAAGATAATAATAATAATAATAGTGATAGTTGTTAAGCACCCACTGTGTGCCAGGCACTGTACTAAGTGCTGGGGTGGATACAAGCAAATAGGGTTAGACACAGTCCCTGTCCCACCTGGGGCTCACAGTCTTAATCCCCAGTTTTAGGGATGAGGTAACTGAGGCAAAGAGAAGTGAAGTGACTAGTCCAAGGTCACACAGCAGACAGGCAGCAGAGCAGGATTAGAACCCAGGTCCTTCTGGCTCCCAGGCTTGTGCTCTACCCACTAGGCCAACGTCAGTGGCAAGATAAGATTAAGAACTGGGAAGTTCTGGAACGTAGTCTACCATCCAAACTGTGCTCATTTTAGCACAGCTGCAGTGGATGAGACACACGAGAATGAGTGACAGCAGGATACCCAAACAGCTGCTACATGGACAGCTGAAACTGGGAAGCCGTAAGTGGAAACCAAAAGCCTGAAACACAGAAAGCATGGAAGCAGCATAGCTTAGTGGGTAGAGCACCGGCTCAGGAGTCAGAAGACCTGGGTTCAAATACCAGTTCCGCCACATCTCTGCTGTGTGACCTTGGGCAAGCCACTTAACTTCTCTAGCCCTCACTTACCTCATCTGTAAAAATGGGACTGTGAGCCCCATGTGGGACAGGGACTATGTCCGACCTGGTTAATCTGTGTCTACCCCAACGCTTAGAACAGTTCTTGTCACATAGTAGGCACTTAACAGGTTCCATTATGATTATTATTTTAACAAAGGGTCAGACAATGTCGCATCCCACCTGAAACGTGAGAATCTCTTGCTGAGAAAGACCTTCATGGCTCACTGCCATCAAGAAGGGAGTGACTCCCTTTGAGCCAAAGCTTCGCACGGAAAGAGAGGCGAGGAGACAAAAGAGGAAAGTCTGCCAGATGCTGCCAACAATAAATACAACATAATGAGAAGCAACTCTTTTGTATGACCAATGTGGCAGGGACAGACATGTTCATATAAGTATAGTGTACGCTCCTGCATGCTTAGCACATCAATTGATTCATTGATTGGTAAGTTCTAGAGCTGACTAATGGGTTTTTATGTTTCAGGTGGTTGAGAAAGTAATCAGGAAAAACTTCTTGAAGGAAGTGGCATTTTAGGAAGGCGTTGAATAGGAGGAGGGTTTCAAGATGGGGAGATGGGGTGAGCAAAGAGGTAGAGAAGGCTGAGGAGCTATAGCAGTGATCCTGTTGTCCAGGAAAACTGATCTGGGGTATTTGAGGTGGGATGGCCATTTGGTATCATACTGGCTTTCAGCTGATTGTCCAAGTACTGTTAAGGAATCTCGTCATTATGTCGGATAATCTCTAGACCACAAGCTTGTTGTGGGCAGGGAATGTGTCTGTTTATTGTTGCATTTACTCTCTCAAGTGCTTAGTACAGTGCTCTGTACACAGTAAGTGCTCAATAAATACCAATGATGATGATAATGATGATATCTTTTATATGTCTCCCCTTTTCCTTCTTTCTTCAATCTGTAAATTATTTGACAGTCTGTCTCCCTTAATAGATTGTAAATTCCCTGAAAACGAGGTTCAGGCTTTCTAACCCTCTTGTATTCTCCTGTGTGGTATTTGGTATTTAAGTTCTCACTATGTGCCAGGCACTGCTGTAAACTCTGAGGTAGATACAAGATAAGCAGGTTGGACAGAGTCCATGTCCCACGTGAGGCTCAGTCTTAATCCCCATTTTACAGATGAGGTAACTGAGGCACAGAGAAGAGAAGTGACTTGCCCAAGGTCACACAGCAGACAAGGGGTGGAGCCAGAACTAGACCCTCTGGTTCCCAGGCCTGTGCTTTTTACACTAGGCTACGCTGCTTCCCTTTCCAAGTGCTGAGTCTCTGAACCCAGCAGGCGCTCAGTACCTACTACCCATCAGTTGGCCTCATTTACTGGTGTTGAGTTTTCCATTCCCATGCCCATTCTTAATTCCCCCCCTACAGAGTCTCCTTCTGGCTATCTGGTATCTCCACCCCTCCCTGTTCTCACTCTTCCTTTTCTCTTTGTTGTCCAAACACAAGCACTGCAGAGCCAAACATCACAGTGATTTGTAACACTGCTCACTTTTTGGACCTTCCTGATCGAAACCCCTAAATCTCTCCGTGCATATGATATATCCATTTTGCTAAGGAATAAAATCCACAGGGGTCCAAGACATCACTGCTAGAAAACGAAGGCTGGTTTATTTTGGGGGGCTATTTGATTTATTTTAGACACTGAAACAAGGAAATGGCTTTTGAGGATTCCCAGTCCCACTTGAAAAGTAAAACCCAGTCCCACTTGAAAAGCAGGGTAGCCTAGTGGGAAGAGCACGGGCCTGGGAATCGGCGGATCTGGGTCCTAATCCCAGCTTCACCCCGTGTCTGCTGTGTGACCTTGGGCGTCACTTAACTTCTCTGTGCCTCAGTTCCCTCCCCTGTAAAATGGGGATTACGGCTATGGACCGGGCTCAACCCGATTGTCTCATATCTACTCCAGTGCTAAGTACAGTGCCTGACACATAGTAAGTGCTTAACAAATGCCATTAAAAATAACAAAAAATCCTGCAATTTCCAATTTATAGCAATAGTAGTCATAGTAGTAGAAGTAGTGGCAGTAGTAATAGAAGCAGCACGGCTCAGTGGAAAGAGCCCAGACTTGGGAGTCAGAAGTCATGAGTTCTAATCCCAGCTCCGCCTATTGTCAGCTCTGTGACTTCGGGCAAGTCATTTAACTTCTCTGGGACTCAGTTACCTCATCTGTAAAATGGGGATTAAGACCGTGAGCCCCACGTGGGACAACCCGATTACCTTGTGTCCTCCCAGCACTTAGAACAGTGTTTTGCACATAGTAAGTGCTTAACAAATGCCATCATCATCATCATCATCAGTGGTAGTAACAGCAGCGACGGTAGGTAGTAGTATTAGTTGTAGCAGTAGTAAAAGCAGTAGCAATAGTAGTAGTAGCAGTAGCTGTTGTCCTTTTGAAGACATCAGAAGATTAAATTTGAAGCAAGATGGTTCTTTTGGAAGCTAGCATGAAGAGTAGACCACCTACATTGAGCTACTGAATGACATGGCTAATAAACAATCAAATGAGCATGACTTGGGCTGCTGGGGAATTCATTGGGGAAGACATGTTGGAGAAAAAATTGAATAAACATGACTTAGGATGCTGGGAATTCATCGGGGAAGACATAGTGGAGAAGATAATTCCTTGGGTTGGGGCCAAGGCAACAACAAATTAAGCAGTATTATCAACGCACTTCACATTCCAATGTCTTCTCATGGTGAGACAGTCTTACTCAACATGCAAAGCTAAGGTTAATGATGGTCACTTTCCTTTGGTGCCATTTTAAGTCATTGCCTGAGAAGGAAACTTGGGGGATGGGGCTGGTGTTGATGGCTTTTTCGTGTCAAGTGGGATCCTGCCTTGATTCCTGAGGGTGTGCTATCCCCAGGGCCACCCTCAATCAGGGGGTATCAGGAACACGTCAATGAGCTCTGAGGCAACTAGAGGGCTTGTCCCTGCCTTCATAATAATAATTGTAATTATTATTATGGTACTTGTTAAGCGCTTACTTAGTACAGAGTAGTACTAAGCACTGAGGTGGATATAAGTAAATCGGGTTGGACACAGTCGCTGTCCCACATACCCAAGTCAAAACTCACCTATGCTGGGCAGCAGCAGTATGGAAGAGAGTTCTGATGATTTTGATACCTGTCTACATGTTTTGTTTTGTTGTTTGTCTCCCCTTTCTAGACTACGAGCCCATTATTGGGTAGGAACCGTCTCTATCTGTTGCCGACTTGTACTTCCCAAGCGCTTAATAAAGTGTTCTGCACACAGTAAGCGCTCAATAAATGTGATTGAATGAATGAATGAATGAATGAATGAATGAAGGGAGAGAATCATTTACTGCATGGAAGGAGGCAGAGGTAAACCACTTCCTTATTTTTACCAAGAAAACTCAATGGATGCACTACCAGAACAATCATAGGTGGAGGTGGGGTGTGCTGAGAGACATGTGTCTATGGCATCGCTATGGATTGGACACGACTTGAAAGCAAAAAACAACAATTAAGTGGTACCAGATTGCATCAATCCATATCTCCCCACTCTTCCAAAATCTCCAATCACCGCCTCCGTATCAAACCGAAACTCATTATCAGCAGCTTTAAGGCAGTCATTGTAATCATGTACAGCAACCCAACCCCCCCCACACACCATTCTCCTAAAGCAAACCTACTCTCTGTACCTGGATCTCATCTATCTCACCTCTGACTCCTCCCCTCAGGCCTAGTGTTTCCTCCCCCTTCATATCTGACAGTCTCCCCACCTACAAAACGCTCCTAAAATTACATCTCCTCCAAGAGAGCTTCCCTGACTAGGCCCTCATTTCCCCCCATCCACCCTCCCCTCTGCAACGACTATCTACTTGGCTATGTTCCTTTTAATAATAATAACAATAATGTTATTTGTTAAGCACTTACTATGTGCCAAGCACTGTTCTAAGTGCTGGGGTGGATGCAAGGTAATCAGGTTGTCCCACGTGGGGCTCACAGTCTTTATCCCCATTTTACAGATGAGAGAACTAAGGCCCAGAGAAATTAAGTGACTTGCCCAAAGTCACACAGCTGACAAGTGGTGGAGCCGGGATTTGAACCCATGACCTCTGACTCCAAACCCTGGGCTCTTTTCACAGAACCATGCTGCTTCCCATAATAATGGGAGTGATAATAATAGTAATTATTAATAATAATAGTAATAATTATTGTTATTATTAACGTTATTTGTTAAGTGCTTACTATGTGTCAGCACTGTACAAAGCATTGGGGTAGATATAGCAAATCTGAATGGACACAGTCCCCTGTCCCACATGGAGCTCACAGACTTCATCCCCATTTTACAGATGAGGTAACTGAAGCCCTTAGAAGTGAAGTGACTTGCCCAGTGTCACACAGCAGACAAGTGGCAGAGTCGGAATTAGTCCATGCTCTATTACTACACCGTGCTGGTTTAAGCATGTTGATTATGGGTAGTATCAACCAGCCCCACAGTAGTTAAGTATATATATTCTTACACTTTACTTAATTTACCTATCTGTAATTTATTTCAATGTCTGCCTCCCCCTCTAGACTGTAAACTTGTGGGTAGAGAACGTGTCTGCCAACTCTGTTATATTGTACTCTTCCAAGCATTTAGTACAGTGCTCTGCACACTGTAAGCACTCAATAAATACGATCAATTGATTGCTTAATGTTACCATTGATTGATATTTAGTGGAAGATTGCTTTTCCATTAAAACACCCATTTTGAGGAGGTGATCTCCTATTTTCTCTTTCTATATTTAGTTATTTGTTTCTGTGTAAGTACTACTAAACTAGTTTGAAAGCACTCCAGCTTTATTTTTCTTCAGTAAAGAGTCTAACTCCCTCTGATGTCCAGCTGAGATTGTCCCCTTTTGTCCACGGTGCATTTTAAAACATATTAGAACCTACAATAATTCATGCCTTGTGCAAGTTCAATTCAGTTTAATCTGAAGGGCAAAATGCGAATTATATGGGAATCATGCTATTTTGGGACACTTGTGTTGACTGAATCCCTCGTGAATTAAATCATTTAATACACGAAATGGAAAAAGTCCTTCTAATCTTCCTTTTGAATGAGCCGTGAAATAGGATCTGTGAGCTGCCTGAAGTGTGAAGAGGTTAGCATGACTTGATTCCAAGATTTTTTGGTGAGATGTTAGAAGATGGGGTGTGTGGTGGGTAGGGGGGGAAAGGAAGGAGAGAGACACAAAACCATAATCATTTTCAGTAAAAGCAAAATACATACCTGAGAACACTACTGCTTTGTTTGTAGCCTAGACACCGAAGGGTGTGTGGAATGCATGTGACATGCCAGAACTTTTAAAAGCTACAACCCTTTTGTCTGTAATACTGGTGGTCAACTGTCTGCTGTGAGTACTTATTCCCTAACCACTAGGTAACAACTTTGAGTACCAGCAAAGCACATTTAAATGCCTAGGTCTGGATCCTTAACCACAGAACTTTTCACAACAAAGACTGGAAGATCCAGATGTCTACAGAACCGATTTGGAAGTTCACTTTTTAGCTACTTATGTATGACTCTGGAGAGAAGAGAAGTGTTCTTAGAGAAGTGTTCTTTTTTGTTGTATTTAAAAACCTCAGGAAGCACATATCAGACTGGGTTTCACTTTGGCAGCTCCTTCGCTGGCATAGAGAATATGATCCCTTAAGAGGGACACAGAATCATTTGGAATGAATCAGAAAATAAGGGACCTAAATAAAGGGCACCATTTTCCTTGGTGGTTTTACGGGCGATATAACTTCATTAGCAGCAGCAGCATCGACAGATTTCCTAAATGCCTCATATAGAGAATATTATTCTAGGCCTTGGTAGAACATTCAGAAGTGTAAAACTGCCCTCAAAGAGCTTTTACAATCTCTATCAAGGCGGTCTCAGTCAAGGTCAGTACTGGAATCATTACATTCAAGTACAATTGGCCAAATCTACCCGTCTAATAATTTCAAAACATAAAATAAATATTTTCATCTTTAAGACGGATCTGGTGACATCTTCACATTTCCACTTCATAGCAAACAAAAGCTCCTGAACATTGGTTCCAGGGCTCTATACCATGTCTCTCCTTTTTAATAATTGTACTATAATTGCGGTATTTATCAACTGCTTACTAGGTGTCAAGCACTATACTAAGCACTGGGGTAAATAAAAGATAATCCCATCCCACATGGGACTCACCATCTAAGTAGGAGGGAGAGCAGGTGTTGAATCCCTATTTTGCAGACGAGGGAACTGAGGCACAGAGATGTGAAGTGACATGCCCAAGGTCACACAGCAGGTAAATGGCAGAGCTGGGATTAGAACCCAGGTCCTCTGACTTCCATGCTCTTTCCACTTGACCACGCTGCTTCTCTAATATATAATATTGCATATAACTCTCCTCATCCTCAAAACCCCCAGCATACCCTCTTCATTTCTCTCATGTGTAAATTATTTTAATATATGACTCCCCAGATAGACTGTACACTCCTTGAGGGTAAGTATCTGGTCTACCTGGCTCTGTCACTTCTCTGCTGTGTAGTCTTGGACAAGTCATTTAACTTCTCTGTGCTTCATTACCTCATCTGTAAAATGAGGATTAAGACCGTGAGCCCCATGCGAGACAGGGATTGTATCCAACCGGATTTTCTTATATCCACCCCAGGGCTTAGTACAGTACCTGGAAAATAGTAAGTGCTTCACATATACTACAATCATTATTATTATTATTTCTTGCCACTCCCAAATGCTTAGTCCATGCTCTGCATGTAGTTCACACAATAAATTATGTCAATGACTGATTGACTTAGGGGCAGGGAATGTGTCTACCAACTCTGTTATACTGTTATATTGTACTCTTCCAGGTGCTTAGTACAGAAATCTGTATACAGTAAGTGCTCAATAAATATGATTGATTGATGGATAGATAATATGGTGAAACTTTGGCCCCAGAATCCACAGATCGCCAGATGAACAAAGGCTCACAGTGAAGCAGTATGACCTTCTGGAGAGAACACGGGCATGGGAATCAGGAGACTTGGTTCTAAACCTGACTCTGCCACTTGCCTGATGTGTGATCTTGGGTAGGTCATTTAACTTCTCTGAGCCTCAGTTTCCTCATCTGAAAAATGGGGATAAGCTATCTGTTCTCTCTCCCCCCTTAGCTTGTGAACACCTTGTGGGACAGGAAGTGTGTCTGGTCTGCTTATAATCATAAAAATGATAATGATAATAATAATAATTGTGGTATTTGTTAAGTGCTTAATATGTGCCAGGCACTGTAGTAAGCACTGGGGTGGGTACAAGCAAATTGGGTTGAACACAGTCCTTGCCCTACATGGGGCCCACAGTTTCAAACCCTATTTTACTGATGTAGCACAGAGAAGTGAAGTGACTTACCCAAGGCCACACAGCAGACAAGTGGTGAAGCTGGGATTAGAACTCAGGTTCTTCTGACTCTCAGGTCCAAGCTTTATACACTATGCTACACTGTTTCTCTGTGCTTGGCATATAGTAAGTGATAAGAAATACCAGTTTTTTATCATTATTATTATTATTGCTGCTATTGTTATTATTATTAGTATTATTCATGGTCATGATTTGACTAAAGGTGAGACTATCGTATCTTGTTGAGTTATTCTCCCTTCCACATAAAATCAGAGCTGGTGATTTAAAGGATTGAGAGGTAGTTTGGCTTTGTATCAGGAACTATATTTAATGCTTATCCCAGTTGGTGTGAATGCTCTATTATCTCCAGGGCAAAATTCCTAGTCAGCACACAAAACCTTTCACCCAGATATTTGCATTGCTTGAAAATAACCAAAAACAAATGCAATATTCTCTTAAAAACAAATCGGCCGCAAATGAATCAGATTAAGCCCAGGACTGAAAAACAGCATGACTTCCGTGGCCCATCAGGATAATGCAGCTGGGAAAGGCTTCAACTATAGTGGAACAAGAAGAACCGCAAAGTTAAATCTTCAGATATCGTAGGCCATTGGATCAGCCAATCTGCCGATCCACCTCTTGGATTTCCAAACAATCAGCACTAGCTTTTGCGAGGGAACTTGGAGGGTTAATAGCTCCTGCTGCTAATCCCTCACAACGGAGATGGGGATACACATCTTTTATTCCTTTTATAATGAGGCTGGCCTTTGAGGGTAATTGGGGGGCCATATGGACAATTGGTACTAAAGGGAAAGAAGTGCTGAAGTGCTCCCCAAACACATTCAGAGACACTATAATCTGGACTCTCTTGAGGCTGGTAAACCGACAGACTGGGTCTGCCTAGCCCAAGTGGAGGGCTGAGCAATTATCTGGTCGATTTGCTCCATGCAGGCAGACCAGACAGATTATTCAGGCCCACAAAGTGGATTGTTTCTGGCCTCAATCCACCACTTCATCTGGGCTGTGCAAGCCTCAACCGTTGGCTTGTGCCGTTGTGGGAATTCATTACGCTCGGTTATCCAAGTATGTAGTTCCCCGTTCGACCGCTGTGTATAGAACATCACTCTTACCGTGGCTCTTCAGAAGGAGAGAAACCTCAGAAATCCTCAATTAAGGAAGAGAGCATTTGAGAATTCAGAAGAGTATCAAAAGTGAGAGGTAATAAGGCTTCAGTTGTCAACAATTGGCAAACGAAATGTTCGGAGGGATTGGTGACCAGAGATCCGATGTGAACCCACTCGCCATTTTCCTGGGTAATCATTTATGGTTGGAGCTCTTTCAACTTGCTTTCCAAGCCACTGACCTCTAGAACGGTTTATGTGGTGAGTACAACACCCCTTACACTCACACTAGTTTAGCTATTTAGCCTCCTGACATTTAAATAATACGGAGATATTTGTCAAGCACCTACTACGTTCCAAGCACTGGACTAAGCACTGGATTAGATCAAAGATAATCAGATCTATAATAATCAGAGAGGCAGGGTGGCCTAGTGGATGCTGAGCATCCACCCCTCAAAGAATGCTGGGTTGGCGTCTACTAGCAAGACCTAGTAGGAAGAGCAGAGAACTGAGAGCCAGGAGACCCTCTGGATTGTAGACTTCTTGTGAGCAGGGAACGTATCTGCCAACTCTGTTGTATCTTACTTTCCCAAGTGCTTAGTATAGTGCTTTGCACATAGTAAGTGCTCAATAAATAGCACTGATTCATTGATTGAATAGAAAGAGCTGGGACCTGCGAAGCACGGGACCTGGGTTCTAATCCCAGCTCCACCACTCATCTGCTCTGTAACTTTAGGCAAATTCCCTCATCTGCAAAATGGGTTTTGAATACCTGTTCATTCATTCATTCAACTGCATTTATTGAGTGCTTACTGTATGCAGAGCACAGTACTAAGCTCTTGGAAAGTACAATTCAGCAGACTTGTTCTCCTTCTCCCTTATTCATTCATTCAATCGTATTTATTGAGCGCTTACTGTGTGCAGAGCTTATGAGCCCCATGTAGAACAATCTGACAATCTGTTTCCAATTTGATTAATCTTACCTTTGAAGCACAAGGTAAGCATTTAACAAATACCCCAGTTCTCCCCACCCCAAAGTCACACAACAGGGAAGAGGCAGAGCAGAACTAGAACACAGGTCTAAGAAGCAGCACAGCCTAGTAGATAGAGCACAGGCCTGAGAGTTAGAAGGACGTGGATTCTAATCTCGGCTCCACCGCTTGTCTGCTGGATGATCTTGGGTAAATCACTTATCTTCTCTGTGCCTCAGCTACCTCATCTGTAAAATGGGAATTAATGCTGTGAGACTCATGTGGGACAGGGACTGCGTCCAACCTGACAACCTTGCATCTACATCCAGCACGTAGTTCAGTATCTGGCTCATAGTAAGCTCTTAACGCTGTGGACACACTACCAGAACAGTTGCAGATGGAGGTGGGACGTTCTGGGAGAAATGTGTTCATTCTAGACTGTGAGCCCAATGTTGGGTAGGGACCGTCACTATATGTTGCCAACTTGTACTTCCCAAGTGCTTAGTACAGTGCTCTGCACACAGTAAGCACTCAATAAATACGATTGAATGAATGAATGAATGATGTTGCTATGGGTCAGAGACGACTCGATAACATAAGACAAGACGAGAAGCAATTAACTTCCTTCTTATTGGGACAGGATTTTAGAGGAGGAGAGAATGAAAGCAAGGGGACAACGGGAAGGTGAGGGGGATAAAGAACAAAAATGAGGAGAGGAAGTGGCCAGCGACAGCTAATGGAAGAATGCCCAGTTGGCAGGGAATCCTCCTCGTGCTAACTTTGTCCATGGCCTATCTGACGCTCTTGCGGGAGGAGTGACAAGGCCGAGATTGATTGGCCAGAAACTCATAGCCATGCCATTCTTGCCTCATTCACCCCTTGGTTGAAAAATCAATTCCCATAGAAACATGTTGCTCATTGCTAGTTGGAAAATGGTTCCTAAAGAGAGACTCTTAGCAATGAAGAGAGATGCAGTCCAAGGTTCTTTACCTTCTTTACATTTTACCTTTTCTTATATTTCTCAAGGAAAAAATTCAATTTAATCTGACACTTCACTTGAACACAATTGAAGGAAGGATCAAAACGGTAAACGTTTGGTAAGCAAAAGATGGGATCTGTTTAAAGCCCTTCAAGTCATTTCTGAAGCAGAGAATAGGATTCGAACTCTGTAACTCAGCCTTAAAATCACTTTTGTATTTGGTGTGTTTTATGCCCTCTGTGAAGAATCACCTCCAAAATTATACAGCATTCAGTTATCAAGTGACATAATTATCCAAAGTGATTGCAATTGTCCCTATTCTGTAATAGAAGAATTTTGATATGGATGAAAATGTTTCCAGCGAATGAAATTTTGATTTAAAAGGTTACTTCATGATGCCCTAATGGGTTTTAAATATTCCAAGACGGATTGCTAACTAGGTTTGACTCTTTATTATTCTTATTCAGTCTTCTTTTGAGAAATCTGCTTTAAAGTACTGATAAATTAGGCTCTTCTGCTCGCGTGAGCCATTTTGAACCTACTACAGTGTGATTAAAATGGAAGTTTCATTGCCAGGATTTAAATCATTTTCCCTCATCTGTTTGGCAAATTGACACAGATGAAATCTGGGAACCAAATCTGACTACCATTCACCACCAAGAAGAAAATTATGCTCATCCCTACACTAAGGAAGAAGCAGTCTGGAAGCAGGGGGGTGACTAAGAGCACCATTACAGCCTGAGAAAATGATAACCTACCATCCAGTTTACGAAGGGAACAAGACCTCTCTTGAAATTAGGATCCACAAATAGCATCACAAAGTTGTAGAAACACATGTGTATTTTTAAATAACACATTTAAAAGCCAAATTGTACCTACCAGAATTGCCTCTTATTCCAGCTTAACTCTGTGTAGGTTATGATATTAAGGAGTTACTGAGTCATTCATTCATTCATTCAATCATACTTATTGAGCACTTACTGTGAGCAGATCACTGTACTAAGCGCTCATCCAAGTGCTGAGGTCAAAGGACCATCAAAATCAGAACATGGTCTTTGTCCCACACAGGGATCGCCATCTATGAGGTTAGAGAAAATTGGCCTCTTATTCTCCTTTTTACAGATGAGGACACTGAGGCCCAGAGAGATTAAATGATTTACCCAAGGTCACACAGCACTCCATTGACAGAGCTGGACTAGAATCATGGTCACCCGACTCCCAGGGCTAGATGCTTTCTGTTAGGTTCGGGGCCTATTATTTAACCTCTCTGCATCTCAGTTTTCCAGTCAGTAGAGTGTAAATAGGGTCCTTGCCACAGACTTCATTCATTCATTCATTCAATCGTGTTTATTGAGCACTTACTGTGTGCAGAACACCATACTAAGCACTTGGAAAGTACAATTCGGCAACATAAAGAGACAGTCCCTACCCAACAGCAGGCTCACAGTCTAGAAGGGGGAGATGGACAGCAAAACAGAACAAGTAGACAGGTGTCAATACCTTCAAAATAAATAGAATTATAGATGTAGATATAAAACACACAGAGGAAGGAGGGTCAATTAAACCCCATGGTTTTTAAAAAACTGGACAGGTTTTTCTCATCATTTCTTTGACTCTGAAATGCTCCTCCATTTGCTCATCCTTTGCCACTTCCCCCACTGTTGTAGTATGTAGTAGGAGGAAGAGGAGGAGGAGGAGGAGAGATAGTAGTAGTAGCAGTAATAGTAAAAGTAATAGTAGCGGTAGTATTTTTTGAGCACCCATAGGGTACAGTGGACTGTACTAGGCATTTGGGAAATACAGGGACACATTCCCTACCTACAAAGAGCTTACACTTGAATGGTGGAGACAACTGTAAAAATATTTGTCAATCAATCAATCATATTTATTGAGCGCTTCCTGTGACCCAGCCCTTAAACTATCTCTACTCACACATGGCAAGTGGAGGGATCCTGTTTAGTGAAGAGACTCAGTTTATTTTATCCTTCCCATTCTCTGGAAGTCATTTTCAGAGTTCTTATAGATCTGTTTTGGATTTGTACCATTTATTCACCCCACCCTCAGCCCTACAACCCTACAGCATTTATGCACATATCCATACTTCATTTTTGGATATAAATGCCTGCCTTCCCTTCTAGACTATAAGCTCTCTGTGGGCAGGAGTGTGTCTACCAACTCTGTTGTACTCTCCCAACCATTTGATCCAGTGCTCTGCACAGAGTAAGTGTTCAATAAATACAATTGGTTGATTGATAGACCTGTCATTCTGCTCTTGTGTCCTCCGCAATCCACGTCTCTACAGGCAACACTGAGAAGCAACATACCATAGTGGATAGAGCACAGGCCTGCGAGTCAGAAGGTCATGGGTTCTAGTACCAGCTCCACTGTTTGTCTGCTGTGTGATCTTGGGCAGGACCCTTCACTTCTCTGGGCCTTGGTTACCTCATCTATAAAATGGGGATTGAGACTATGAGCCCCACATGGGACAGGGACTTTGTTCAACTCAATTTGCTTGTATCCACTCCAGCGCTTAGTACAGTGCCAGGCACATTGCAAGGGCTTAACAACAACTACTACTATTACTATTATTATTAGCCCATTTGGCTAGGAATGAATAGCCCAAGATAAAGGATGAGGAGAGGAGGGAGCTGATCACAACAATACTTCAGAAAAGATGCTCGAGAACAGAGGTACCATTTTTATGGTATTTGTTAAGCACTTACTATGTATCAAACACTGTCCTAAGTGCTGGGGTAAGTATAAATTAATTAGGTCAGACACTGTCCCTGTCTCACAAAGGGCTTGCAGGTTAAGTAGAAGGGAGAACAGGTATTTAATCCCCATTTTACAGTTGAGGAAACTGAAGCACAGAGAAGTTAAGTGATTTGCCCGAGGTCACAGAGCAAGCAACTGGTAGAGCCGGGATTAGAACTCTTTTCCCTAGGCCACACTGCCTCCTTCAAAGCAAGCTCTGATTGCAGATTCTAATCCCAATCCTTATTGATTGGGTGGACCTGGGCAAGTCACCTGATCTCTCCAGACACCACTTCTTCCCCTCTTTATGAGTCTGGTGGATTGCTACATCCAAGACCTCTTCCAAGAGGGGCTAGGTAAGGAGAGATATTAGCTGTCTCTCATTCCAGTGAGGGTCAAAGGGTCATGATACTATCTCAACCAAGATGACCACTTCCCAATCCCAGAGTCTGCTAAATGCCTAGGTGGCTGGATCTCAGAGAGAGACTTTGAGGAGGGAAAAAGAGTTAAAGACCCAAGCAAGAAATGAAATAAACTCAAGGGTAAATACAGTTGATGAAGAAATACAAATGGAACAGTGTTCTACCCTTTAAAGAGAGCTGATTTGTGGAAAGTATTTCACTTGTGAGCCAATTATCATAAAATACTTAGCTGGAGATTAAGAGTAATGGAGAGCTTTAGATTGCCCTTTTAATAGGTTATTTAATACAAATACAGAACAACACTCAATTATATGAGGGATGGATAATAATCCATACAGATAAACCGAGCTCTCTGCTTCTCAGTTGCCATTCTTCCTTCTCCAGCCCCTAATTCCCTCTCTCTCTTAATAATAATAATAATAATGGTATTTGTTAAGCACGTACTATGTGCCAAGCACTGTTCTAAGCACTGGGGGATATACAAGGCAATTAGGTTGTCCCATGTGGGGCTCAGAGTCTTAATCCCCATTTTACAAATGACGTAACTGAGGCACAGGGAAGTTAAGTGACTTGCCCAAGGTCACACAGCAGACAAGCGGCAGAGCCGAGATTAGAACCCACAGTCTCCGACTCCCAAATCCGGGCTCTTTCCACTAAGCCACGCTGCTTCTCACATCCCTACCTCCCTCTCTCTTACCCTCCAATCCCACCTCCCACTCTCTGTTAACCACTCCTCACTCCCACCATCCACTCCCCATTTTCTTCCCGACCATGCACATTCCTTACTCTCACTGTTTTTTAGCAGTCCCAGCTGGTGGAAGAGAAGAGAGATGAGGCCACTTTATGGAACTTATGGAGTGAATATCAAATTCCCAAATTGCCTCCTCTCAGCAACTCGTTATAATACTAATAATTCAGTTGAAGGAGAGGAGGTACCAGCACATGAAACTGGAATTATCCATTTTTGCTTCATCTGCCCTGTGGACAACTGTGAGATGGTTATGCAACAGGTAACATTTTCAGGGGCTCTGATTTTAGGATTTGAGAAGCACATGATGATTCAGAAATGTACTGAATTTTTTTTCTCTTCTATTAAAGACACAAACCAAGCTATTGTTCCTTTCTGGAGGTAGGAAACAATGGTAGACTGTAAGCTCCTCCCTGCTTACTGTAAGCTTCTTGTGGGCAGAGATGGAGTCTGCCAACTCTGTTGCACTATATTTCCGAAGTGCATAAGTATTGAGCACATGGTAATTATTCAATAAATAGCCATCAATCGATTGATTGAAGGAAGATGTGACTTCAGCATGCAACATTGTTCAACATTGATTTAGACATTTACTGTAATAATAATAATAATAATAATAATAATGATAATGATGGTATTTGTTAAGTGCTGTTTGTTAAGAGCCAAGCACTGTTCTAAGCCCTGGGGTAAATACAAGGTAACCAGATTGTCCTACAGAGGACTCACAGTCTTAATCCCCATTTTACAGATGAGGAACTGAGGCACAGAGAAGTGACTTGCCCAAGGTCATGCAGCTGACAAGTGGCAGGGTTGGGATTAGAACACATGATCTCTGACTCCCAAGCCTGTGCTCTTTCCACTGAGCCATGCTGCTAGTGTACATAAGAACTCAATAAATACTAGTGATTAATTTATCTCCCATCTCCCCACACTACTCACCCCACCTACTTCAGCATTTCAGCACTTCTAAGTCTCTTAAGCATTTGTATGAATCGGTCTTCCCTGCCTCTCCTCTCCCCTATAACAATTATTTCCATATCTTTAAACTTTATTGTCTCTTCCTGTTTA
Organism: Tachyglossus aculeatus; assembly: GCF_015852505.1. NCBI lineage: Eukaryota > Metazoa > Chordata > Mammalia > Monotremata > Tachyglossidae > Tachyglossus > Tachyglossus aculeatus. The sequence goes on along the minus strand of NC_052073.1, from coordinate 8,153,924 downwards.
TAATATCTGCCTGCCCTTTAGATTTAAGCTCCTTGAGAGTAGGAATCCTGTCTACTAACTCTACTGCATGCTCCCAAGCATTCAGTACAGTGTTCAGCACAAAGTAGGTGCTCCCCCTCTAGATTGTACACTCCCTGTGGGCAGGGAATGTATCTACCAACTCTGTTATATTGTATTCTCCCAAATGCTTAGTTTGGTGCTCTGCATACAGTAAGCACTCAATAAATACGATTGATTGATTACTGATTGATAGCTATGGGTGGAGTCTCCAGGGATGCTTCTGCCATACTTTTTTCTGGTCTTGAAAATCAATAGAGACAAAGACTAAAAATTGTTGAATAATTTAATGCTCTCCAGACTTTTCTCTGATGAAAACGCTTGATCAAAGTTGCATTACATCTGCCTAATGGAAGATAAGCCATGTTTTTGGTTTGTGGTTGGAAAGCTCTTTTTGATCTGCTCCTCTTGCTATTCTTCCCACAAAAGCAGAATTAATGGCCCCTGACGGATATTATGAATCATTTCTTATCTCAAAGGGAAAGAGATACTTGTGATAAGAACAAGAAGGCCCTTCTCTCATGGGGAATATCCCAAAGAACTTTGTGTATCTTTTAAATAATTTCAAGATTCCACTGAGACATAGGCTCAGACTACGCCTGGTTCTTTCAACTTCCAATATCTGCAAGTTTGTACCCAGTCCTATCTCTGTCTCTCTCTGTCTCTCTGTCTCGCTCTCTCTCTCTCTCTCTCTGTCTGTCTCTCTCTCTCTCTCTCTCACACACACACACACACACACACACACACACACACACATCCATTTGGTTTTCCAAAGAGGTGATGAGCTTGATCATTTTGCAACTCTAATAAGAGCAGAGGTCGTTGTGAGTCTAGATGAAATCAGTAAGTATTAATCGGGTTGGGGCTATGTCTTTGGCCATGTCTTTTGTGGGAACCAAAGGTTGCGGGGTTTGGGCATTGATTTCTGCAGGAAACTAGAATTACCTGCCAAAATTAAATGTAGTTGAATGGAAAGATGATGGAACTGGGGAATGGGAGACCAGAGTTCTAATCCTACCTCTGCCACTTGCCTGCTGCAGGGCCTGGGGTAAGTCATTTCACTTCTCTGTGCCTCAGTTTTCTCATTTGCAAAATAAGAGTAAGATCCCTGCTCTCCTCACTTTTAAATTGTGAGCCCTGTGTGGGACCGGATTGTTTCTAATCTGATTATCTTGTACCTACCCCAGTGTTTAGTACAGTGCTTGGTACAGAGGTAGTCCTTAATAAATACTGTGATTATCATAATCTTCCTCATCAGTGGTATTTGCTAAGAGCTTATCATGGGCAGATTACAGCAGTAAGCACTTGGGGGAGTGCAATACAACAGAGTTGGTAGGCATGTTCCCTGCCCACAATAAGTTTACAGTTTAATATAAATAAATAATGTATAATATATAGTTTAAAGATATGTGCATAAGTACTGTGGCTGAGGGTGGAGTGAATATAAAATTCCCAAAGATCACTGATCCAAGATCATCATTATTATTATTACTCAAGACTTTATAGAAGCATTTGACCCCATCAATAAACTTGGCTTTGGCAACTTCTAAACCAGTGTGGAAATTGGTCGAGATATTACATTTACTTCACAAAGGCGTGACTCGGAGTTAAAGGGGCCTTGTTAGAAAGTTTTCCCCATTATCAATGGGAAAAAACTAGGGTTATGTGAAAAAAGCCCAGGCCTGGGAATCAGAGGACCTGGGTTATAATATGGGCTTCGCCAATTGCCTGCTGTGTGATCTTGGGCAGGTTACTCAACTTCTCTGTGCCCTCTGACTCCCAGGCCAAGGCTCTTTCCACTAGGCCATGCTGCTTTCTCCTTGCAAAAGTAACAGGCAAAATGTCGCTCAGGAATATCTCTCCAAGGACCAGTCTGGGATGCAGGAATTGGGAATTGAGGTGGGTCTTCTATTGGTTCAGAAGTTCTGGGTAAATCACGGTTCTGCTGAAGGCAGAATTGAAAGCAGCATCAGAACTGTAAATATGAAATCCATCAACTCAGCACAGGTCTATCTTTCCATGGGCCCAATGTGGAAAAAATTGCCAATCACCACATCAAATCTTTTCAGCTCCACTGGCACACATGAATAAAACATCCCATCTCCAGCACTTAGAACAGTGCTTTGCACATAGTAAGCGCTTAATAAATGCCATCATCATCGTCATCATCACTGAAGGTTATTGTTGAACACAAAGATAATAATAATAATAGTAATGATGGCATTTATTAAGCGCTTACTATGTGCAAAGCACTGTTCTAAGCACTGGGGAGGTTACAAGGAGATCAAGTTGTCCCACAGGGAACTCACAGTCAATCCCCACTTTACAGATGAGGTAACTGAGGCACAGAGAAGTTAAGTGACTTGCCCAAAGTCACACAACTGACTGTTGGTTGAGCCGGAATTTGAACCCATGACCACTGACTCCATACACACATTTCTTGAACCAGCCTGTTCATTTTCAGCCAGTGACTTCCAGTCAAAGTGGTTTCTTAGGATCAAGAAAGACTTCTTCACGCATCCTTTGAAGCATTCTTCATGCACTTAATAATAATAATAATAATAATAATGGTATTTGTTAAGTGCTTACTATGTGCAAAGCACTGTTCTAAGCACTGGGGAGGTTACAAGATAATCAGGGCATCCCACGGGGGGCTCACAGTTTTAATCTCCATTTTACAGATGAGGTAATTGAGGCACAGAGAAGTGAAGTGACTTGCCCAAAGTCACACAGCTGACAGTTGGCGGAGCTGAGATTTGAACCCATGACCTCTGACTCTAAAACCTGTGCTCTCTCCACTGAGCCACTTGCCTCTTCTACTCATTATTTATCATAAGAAGATGCAATATGAGCATCATTAATTACTCTTTATGGTACATCCAGTCAAAGATTCTAAATGCCTCTTAGCTCGATATGTCACTTTGAACTGTTAGAATATAATTCTCTGATAGCATAGCTATTAATTGATCTGTGACACATACCCACACACAGAAAGAGAGAGGTTGAAATGCCCCAGGAAAAAGAACTACCTGAAAGAGTGATTGTCTTTGGCATTTCTAAAATAATTCTCTTGATGTTGGTCATAATGAATGAGCCCTGAACCCTTTGAAAGTGTGCTTTCCACTTTGCGACAATGAACGAAGTAGCTTCATAGGGTCGTTAATGGCCAAAGGAAAAAAGGCTTCTTTTTTTGTTAACCAAGGTGAGTTCAGGCAGTTTTAAGAACTATGGCATCTCAGTTCCGCATCAGTACATTTATGTGTCAGATTAGCTCCGATCTAAAAGGGAGAGTCCAAGTTATAGTTCACTAGAGACTAGTTAAAGGCGCGTTTTCTTTTAAAGCATCATTAGGAGACAGTTGGAAATTGAATGATGACGGATGCATTGTAAACCACAATGAATATTGTTTTCCCCTTCCACTTCTGCTCACTTAGCCTGCAGTATATCACAGCAAAGCCCTGACATGCTTAAAGGAAACTGATCTACTAATTATAGTCGAGTCGATTTAATTCCATAGAAACCCATCAAACTAAAGTTAGTAGCTACTGGAGTTTCTTGCATGTTAACTAGCAACAAAGCCCAGATTTCTTCGGATGATATAGAGGCTGGATTTTCATTCTTTCTCTCTCTATGCCTTTTTCTTTCTCTTTTTCCTGTCAATCTCTCTGCCATTCAGCCCCTCTCCTGCATGCCCTTCATCTCTTCCATTGGACTATTTCTTTATTGATTTATCCTCCACTCTGGAGATAGAGAGTGGTGGTTAAATAAAGGAATTAGATCTTCCCCACACCCCATGTAGGCCAGTGAGCCTTGGTGGACTTTACAGCTGTGACATATCAATTCACCTTCCCACACCTGCAGGTGCGAGGCTTCCTTGAACAGAGCCAACCAATTGGCGATTGAGCGCCAAACAACCCCAGCGGGAGACCTGTATTATGAAGGGTGACTGTGACCAGCCGTGACCAGGATGTGGAAAGAAATGAAAAGGAAAAGGTGTGTTTAAACCGTTTCGGGTCATTGGAACTAATAATAACACTTGGGCGAATTCTTTGTCGCCTATCTCAATCCTATCAGGCAGAATTCAAACAATCCGAGGGAGAAACATCCTGCCATTGTTTGTTTTGCAAAGCCAGAGTCAACGTGGAATTTTCTTGCCAGTCAATGGCAGGATATGTTTTCAACCCAGTCCTTTATCTTTGAGTCCGGCTAAGCTATGGGAGGGAACTCCACTTGGAAGAGGTGACACCCCTCACATAACCTTCAGCCTGGTGGGTGGGCGGGGGAAGAGAAGGAGACTGATTGCATGAAAACTCAGTTCATGTGTTTGACTTGATAAGTAACTTCCTCCTTTTAGTGAGCCGGGGTTAGATTAGGTGATGTTATTGATTCACTACCACTCTGAAGGCGCGATATGGTTGATCAGAGTGACTCCGGCTTTTTTAGAGGTCCTCTTTCTGAAGTCTGAGAGCAGTTTCCAGGCAGGGGGTTGGGGGGATGCAGTGAGCGCAATGGGGCAGACAGAACAGGGGCTGCTGGCAAATATAGGAATATGAGCATCATTCTCACAACAGTGCATAGGTGGCCTAAGCACCCAATAAGGGCACCCAAAAAGTAATGATACCTGGCTTTGGGGGAGGGGCCAGCATAGGGCAGTCCTACAGCATAATCCTTGGAATTTATCTGGGAAGCCACGTGGCCTAATGGAAAAAGCACTGGCCTGGTAAATCCCAGCTTTACCACTTGCCTTCTTTGTGATCTTGAGAGAGTCACTTAACCTCTACACCTCAGTTTCCCCAACTGCAAAATGGGGAACCAATACCTGTTCTCCCTCCTACTTAGACCTCGAGCCCCACGTGGGACAGGGACTGTGTCCGGCCTGATTAAATCGCATTTACCCCAGCATTTAGAACAGAGCTTGACACATGAACAGCTCTCGACAAATGCCATTAAAAAAAATGAGGGAACAAGTCACTTTGTTATGCTTTACTTCCCGAGCACTTAGTACAGTGTACCGCACCAGATGGTTGCTCAATAAATGTTACTACTGCTATTACAACTATCACCACTACTGCAGCTGCTACTACTACTGCTGTTACGACTCCTTACTACTACTACTGTTACTATGCTGCTATTACTACTGCTGCTACTGTGATTACTCCTATTGATACTACTACTGCTGCTGCTGTTGCTGCTATTGCAACTGCTATTACTGCTGCTGCTGTTATTACTACTGGAGCAGCATGGCTTAGTGGAAAGAGCCTGGGCTTGGGAGTCAGAGGACGTGGGTTCTAATCCCGGCTCCACCACTTGTCTGCTGTGTGACCTTGGGCAAGCACCTTTATTAAGCACTTACTATGTGCCAAGCACTGTTCTCAGCACTGGGGAGGTTACAAAGTGATCAGGTTGTCCCACGGGGGACTCACAGTCTTAATCCCCATTTTACAGATGAGGTAACTGAGGCACAGAGAAGTTAAGTTACTGTTATTATTGTAGGGGCTACTACTACTATTACTACTGCTGCTTTTATTACTACTTCTGCTATTATTACTTTTGCGGATATTATTACTACTACTACTGCTACTACTACTATTGCTGCTACTACTGCTCCTGTTATTACTACTTACTGCTGCTGCTGCTACAACTACTACTGCTATTACTTTTGTTCACAGAGATTTCCCAGAAGCACTTAGGCTATTTGATCTTCCTCCTGTGACTGAATATAATCATTCCTTTCCTAGCTGTGACCCAGATGGCCTGCCTGGGATCTTGCTTTGGAAACCTGCCCTCTTCCTCTTCCCTCTGGGTTTACCACTCCCTCTAAACTGCCCCTCTCAAGCACAGTGGAGCATCCAGGAAATTTCTGCCCTAGAAAACTGATCTAGCCTTCGTCCACCATCCTTTCTCTATTTCTCTGAGTGGGATGGGACAGACTGTCTATTTTTTTAATGGTATTTGTTAAGCACTTACTATGCTCCAGGCACTGTTCTAAGTGCTGGGTTAGGTACAAATTATTCAAGTTGGACACAGTCTATGTTCCACATAGGGTTTACAATCTTAGTCTCCATTTTACAGATGAGGCAGCTGAGGTACAGAGGAATGAAGTGACTTGCCCAGGGTCAAATCTCAGGTCATTCAGATGACTCTTCCTTCAGGGATTTGTTTCTCTTCTGTCAGGAATAAAGTCTTGATTTCTCAGCTGTGCCATCTCTTAAGTGAAATAAACACCCAAGTACAATGAGAATAAATTGATCTGGAAGCTTACAACAGCTCTTCCTTGAGCAGGGACAAATCCCTCTTATTGCTCGAGCGAAGTCAAACATGTTTTCTCATGTACTACAACTATTACTAATAATAACAATAATTTTGGTGTCTGTTAAGCACTTGCTTTGTGCCAATCACTGCTCTAAGCACTGGGGTATACACAAGATAATCAGGTCAGACACAGTCCCTATCCTACAAGGGGTTTACAGTCTAAGTAGGAGGGAAGATAGTCACTGAATTCTCTCCCAGGATTCTAATGTTGATTTCAGCTCCAAGACAGGGGGATAGACTAGATGACCTCTTGATATCCCTTCCAACTCTCGGACATTGTCATTCTATGATGCTGATTAGGCTACGTGGTCTCTTCAACACTTCTGTCAAATCAAAAAAACTAATTTTATGTATAGAAATGTAGTATCAACATCATTATGGTCAGAATAGACTGCAATTTCATGTCTTGTGACGTGGGTTTCTTTAATCATCAACACAGTTGAGAAAATATGGATCTCAGTGACAGAGACATAAACAAGCATCTGGTTAACTACAACAGGAGAACTTGTCTCCTTGATGGGTAATTGATGTCAATTGCCGCAGGTGTCCGCAAACTTTGAGTTGTGTTGTTACCCCGATAGGGTCTTTGAATGTGTGATCTCCCACTGGAGAAACACAGCAGTATGGATTTCATGCATAGAGAATTGTCAGGGGACATAAATTGCAGCAATTAGAATTAGCTAGTGGGGAGAGAATGATGAATTATTAATTGGTACAGTCATTAAAGGGCAACAAAGCACCTTAAAGAGATACAGTGTCAATATAGGAGTGACAGAGGCTATGAGCCAGGCCCAGCTATGCCATTTGTTGCTCGGGATCATTAAAACGTGGATGATTATGGTGCGTTTTCTGACTGCGAGTGGAGTTAAATTCATCCTGATGTGGGAGTGATATGTTAAAATGGAAATTTTATCATTTTTTAGGAGCAATCATTTTCACATGACTCCAGGGAAGAGAAGTGTATAATTTATAACCTTTTAAAGAGCTTATAGCATTTCCTCCAGAAAAAAAGAAAAAAAAAGCGCCTGGTTAATTTGAAAGGAAAATGCACACTCACAGAGTGAACATTGCAAAAGTTTATAACAACTGCAGCTGATGTAAAGAAGAATACATCTTACCATGTTGAAGAATGAAGACTTAATTAAGAGCCTCTTTATACCTCAAAAACAAAATCTTGCCAGTAACATGCAGAGAAATATGACAGCCTGAATACCAAGAGGCTTATTGCAATGCCAGTACGTATCAGCCACTTAATTATTCATAAACATCCTTGTGACTATTTCAGCACTTTATATATTTCAAACCAATTTTGTTGGGTTTGTTGGGTTTTTTTTACTCCAAATGCTACTTGTCGTATTTAATGAAACAGTTCATTCATTGTGCGGGAAGTGTAGATAAAACCCAGAAAGTAACATATTTGTCTCCCAAACAACTTCCATAATTGATTCTCACAAATGTAATGTGTACATATTGAAGTTATTTATGCCCAGCTGGGCATATATTCACTCCTAATGAAAGAAAGCCTGCCCTTGCCCCAGGAGCTAATAATCAATTAACATGCCTCTGCAGCCTTCTTCATGCTGGCTGGTTGTTGTTCTTGCCCGGAAAATGATTTCTAGGTAGTCTGCTGTCCTATAAATCTTCCTTCCTCGTCTTTGTGTGCCTTATATGTTGTTTGAGTTTGCTAATCCAATTGCAAAGCCGCAAAAGTCATAGGACGTCTCAATTAAGATCCATGTGTACATAAAGCAATTGCAGGAAGAGCTAAAATACTTAATGTTTAGATAAATCCAGTTTGATGGCTTTTCCACCATTTCCCTGTCTCCAAAGCCGATTAAAATGAAAAAATGCACTATTCAGTGCATTTGACAGCTTGCAACGGAGTTTTTTAACTGAGTTGGAACTGTTCTTGCAGTATCATTTCATTCCAGGGCCAAACAGCGGAAGGGTAGCAAGTAGGGTAAGTACTATCTCGCCTTAAATTTCTTTTTCTCTTGGACTTCCAAGTTCATTTACTGGCTGAGCCCACAGAGGCCAGGAAAAAGAGTTCAATCAATCAATCAGTGAATCAATCAATGGTATTTATTGAGGGCTTACTGTGTGCAGAGCATTCATTCATCCATTCATTCAATTGTATATGTTGAGCACTTTGTGCAAAGCACTGTCCTGTGCACTTGGTAGAATACAATATAACAACCAACAGAAATATTCCCTGCCCAAAGTGAGCTCACAGTCCATGGGGGGAGAGAGACGTTAATATAAATAAATGAATGATAAATAAAGTACAGGGCACTGTACTAAGCACTTGGGAGAGTATGATATAAGAGAGTTGCTAGACACGTTCCTTGACCACAAGGACCTTATTGTCTGGAGGACCTGGAGAAGTGCAATTTCCTGCTTTGTGTGAACATGGAGACAAGTGAAAATTTCTGGGCTTGTAGAAGCATTCCTAGACTCTACATACTGTAACTTTATTTTTTTCTTTACCACTTTTTCACTACCTTGAACTGGCACTTCTGTGACTGTTACCTTCCAGCAGCCATTATTTTCTGTAATGAAAGCAACACGCTAACTCAGAGGATGTACAAACTGAATCTGGACAACGGGAGGACGGTTTTCTAAGAGTGTGCCACGTCTGTTATTTAAGTGTGCTTGCATTGGCATGACCCAGAAGAGGTTTTTTTTTTCTGATTAAACAAGAACCCCCTTCCTACCTTGCTGGAGTGACAGTGGGCAAGTCCATTTATCTTCTCTGGGCCTTATTTTCGTCACTGCTAAAAAAAAAATGGTTTAAATACTTTTCCTCCCTCCCTCTTAGTCAGTGAGCGTTATGAGGAAAGAAACTGTGCCAATCTGCTTCTCTCGTATCTATCCCAGAGCTTAGCATGGCACTTGGCACCAAGAAGCAGCATGGCCTAGTGGAAAGACCTCAGGCCTGGGAGTCAGAGAACCTGGATTCTAACCCCAGCTCCACCAAGAAACTGCTGTGTGACCTTGGACAAGTCATTTAACTTCTCTGTGCCTCAGTTCCCTCATCTGTAAAATGGGGATTAAGACTGGGAGCTCCATGTGGGACGGGGACTGTGTCCAATCTGATTATCTTGTATCCACCCCTGTGCTTCAATATTACCTGGCACATAATAAATTTTAAATGAACTGTGTTTTAAAAAAATAGCATGTGCTTGAGAAATACATTTTTAAAAAATAGCATGTGCTTGAGAAATACATTTATCAATTTTTGTCTGTCTCTCCTTTTAGAGAGCAAGCTTCCTGACAGCAGGGATCATACTTTTTTTTAACTGCTTTTGTGTGATCCCCAAATACCTCAGATAGTGTTCTGGGCAGAGTAGACCCTTAATACCGTTGATAATGATGATAATGTCTATGCACCGGATACCTTAACATGTTATACCAACCCGAGCTCTTTCCTGCACATTTTGAAATGTGCATTTTTTTTTCCTCCCTGAGCATAAGTCTACTGTAGCTGTTCTAAATCTGTGTGATTAAAGCTTCACTCTGTGTAAAGGAAAGAACTTCAGGGTGTAGGTGCCTCATTAGAAATCATTGATTTGGGGAAGGGAGGGGAGAAGGGAGTGCATTTGATAAATCTGTAAACAGCTCTCTGGGATAGAATCTCCATGGAGAATCTTGTGTGGCCTAGACTTGTAGTCCTGAGAAATATAACTAAGCTACTTAATAAATAATAATAATAATTATGGTACTTGTTAAGCACTTACTATGTGCCAAGCACTGTTCTAAGAATTGGGGTAGATACAAGATAATCAGGTTGGACACAGGGTATCACAGTGTTACTTCTCTTTGCAAATCGCCACAGACTTGTTGCCCACATTCATTCATTAAATAGTATTTATTGAGCGCTACCGTGTGCAGAGCACTGTAGTAAGCGTTTGGGAAAGTACAAAGTAGCAATAAAGAGAGACGATCCCTGCCCACAACAAGCTCACAGTCTAGGAGGAACATCCTGCCGCTGGCCTGCAGTGCCTTCCCCCTTCATATCTGACAGACGATTACTCTCCCCACCTCCAAAGCCTTATTGAAAGCACATCTCCTCCAAGAGACCTTTCCTTAGTCCTCATTTCCTCTTCTCCCACTCCCTTGCACTGAGATTTGCACCCTTTATTCACCCCTCTCTCAGCCCCGCAGCAGTTACAGACACATTCCTAATTTATTTATTCATATATAATATCTGCCTCCCACTCAAGATGTAAACTTGCTGTAGGTGAGGAACATGTCTACAAACTCTGTTAGACTGTACTCTCCAAGTGCTTAGTACAGTGCTCTGCACACAGTAAACACAATAAATATGATTGATTGCTTTTTTTTTCATGTCGTTTGTCCATGTGGGAAAGAGATAGGAATTTGCAAGAATTGCCTGACTAAGGAATAGAGTTTTAAGTATGCCCTAATTGGTTAATTTGCTTGTCTTTTTCCTAGATTGCAATCAGTGAGACTTCCTGTAATTCCCTTCAGTTAGCAAGTGTTACCTTTCTTCACTGATGCAGCTGCATTTATCATATCGTGGTATTTAGTAATAATAATAATTGTGGTATTTATTAAGTGCTTACTGTGTGCCAAGCATTGTACTAAGCACTGTGGTGGATACAACCTAATCAGATCCCACAAGCGGCTCACAGTCTAAGTGGGAGGGAGAATAGGTTTTGAATCCCCATTTTGCAGATGAGGGACCTGAGGCACAGAGATGTTAAGTGACTTGCCCAAGGCCACACAGCAGGTAAGCAGAGGAGGTAGGATTAGAACCCAGGATCTTTGGACTCCCAGGCTCTTTCCACTAGGCCACACTGCTTCTCATAAATCCAAACCTATCACCCCATGTTTAAAGTGACATGCCGCTGCCTCCACAGTCTCTTAGCCGAGACTTTGAAAATTGTCAACTTGTACTTCCCAAGCACTTAGTACAGTGCTCTGCACACAGTAAGCGCTCAATAAATACAATTGAATGAATGAATGAATGAATGAATGAAAATCCCCCATTTATACCCACAAGGTAAAATAATTCATTCATTCATTCATCGTATTTATTGAGTGCTTACCGTGTGGTATTTATTAAGCGCTTACTAGATACTGAGCACTCTGCTGGATGCTGGGGTAGATCCAAGATAAGCAGCATGAGAAGCAGTGTTGCTTAGTAGTTAGAGCACGGGCCTAGGAGTCCAAAGATCCTGGGTTCTAATCCCAGCTACGTCATACGTCTGCTGTGTGACTTGGGCAAGTTGCTTAACTTCTCTGGGCCTCAGTGACCTCATCTGTGAAATAGGGATTAAGAGTGTGAGCCCCAAGTTGGGTAGGGAACTGTGTCCATCGTGATTAACTTGTATCTACCCCAGGGCTTAGAACAGTGCTTGGCACATAGTAAGCACTTAACAAGAACCAAAATTATAATGGGGATGGACTTTTACCAAACATGTCTAAGTCTTGTTCCACCTCTTTCTTAATAATAATAATGATGGTATTTGTTAAGCACTTACTATGTGCCAGGCACTATACTAAGCGCTGGGGAGGATATAAGCAAATTGATTTGGACGTAGTCCCTGTCCCATGTGGGGCTCACAGTCTCAATCCCCATTTTCACAGATGAAGTAACTGAAGCCCAGAGAAGTGAAGTGACTTGCCTAAGGTCACGGGGCAGACAAGTGGTGGAGCCGGAATTAGAACCCATAACCTTCTGACTCCCGGGCCCATGCTCTATCCACTAAGCCATGCTGCTTCTTGCCATTGACCCCTTGCTGACTTCCTCCCTCTTTCCTGGAAATCCCTCCCCCTTGACATCCGGTATATCCGCACTCCCCCTATTTTAAAAGTCCCTTCTGATATCACAGCTCCTCCAGGAAGCCTACCCTGACTAACTCCTCATCTTCCCATCCAATTTTCCTTTCTTATTGTGTCACTTATGAACTTACATTCATGCCCCCCAGCTCTTTTATATTCACCCCAACTCCTAATCCCTAAGCACTCAGGTATATATCTTTATACTCTGTTGCCTCCTCTACCTGTAGTTTATTTTCTCATCTGTCTTCCCCACTAGATTGCAAATTCCTCAGGTATTGTTTCTATAATAATAATAATGGCATTTGTTAAGCTCTTACTATGTGCAGAGCACTGTTCTTAGTGCTGGGGGGATACAAGGTGATCAGGTTGTCCCACATGGGGCTCACAGTCTTAATCCCCATTTTACAGATGAGGTCACTGAGGCTCAGAGAAGTGAAGTGACTTGCCCAAGGTCACACAGCAGATATGTGGCAGAGTCAGGATTCGAACCCATGACCTCTGACTCCAAAGCCACTCTGCTTCTGTATCTATCAGGTGTATCGGACTCTCCCAGGCACTCAGTACAGTGGTCTGCACACATTAATGGTTCAGTAAATACCACTGATACCAATATTTATTGATACCAGTAAATACCTTCTATCAAAGTCAGCCTGAGGTAAACACAGCAAGTAAGGCAGGCAGAGGCAAAGCTCCATCATTGCTATTAAAATTCTTTAAACCAGTGAAAGTAAGTATTTGGGGCCCTAAGGGAAAGGCAAACATTCAGTTCGGGGCCCAAGTGGTGCTGATTTATTAGACGCTGGGCCATCTTAGGAAATCTGCTTTATTTCATGTAGGATAGCAACCCGGAAATAGTGCCAAGTGGAATTAGTTGTCATCCCAAGACCCCTTTATCTGAGCAAGAATGTGGGCTGCATACTGATAAGCAGACATTGCTCTTCTGAAAACAGAAAGTCAAAGGAACCTGAGGTCAGTTGATCAGCCCTGCCGGCAGCAGGGTAGAGCCAAGCCCAGAAGTCTGAGATTCCTTCTTCTTGTTCATCAGCAGTGAAAGCCGGGGGAGGCAGATCCAACCTCTGAAGAGATCAGAGCGGATGCTGGCAACTTTAACAGGCGGACATCCATTTTACGCGCTAACCGAGACAGCCAAGCTGGTTCTTTAACCTCACTGAACTGGCTGATGGAAATCCATGTAAACCAAACCAGTGGCTTATTTAGAGTTACTAGATCCTGGTTTCCAAACAATGGATTCGAGGGTTCCCTAAACCCCAACGTCTTCAGAAAGACTACCTCCCTGTCACTTTCTTTCCTAAAAATTCAGCATGACTAATCAATGCTCAGCAAGCTCCCTCTGACTCATTGACTTAGCAAACTTTGAAAGACCACACAAGCCAATATCTCTAACCCAGAAATACCACCGGATGAAGATTGAACAGTGACAACTCCCTCCTGGACCGAAGTTTTGCGAGCAAGGTTTCTTTGAGGCTGGGCTCATGAATGGAATCAGTAGCAGGCTCGGTCCCAATGCTGAATTATCAACGGTGACTTCCTTGTGAGTTTTGGCACAGCAGAATCGAGGCAGCAAAGGAAGGGCTGAGACTGCTTTGAGCTGGGATAGATTAAGATCATAATCCTACCAAATCGTTGCCAAAGCTGAAATTCATCTGTGCAGCTGAACTGAGGCTGGATTTCTGTGGTTGGCTGAGTTGAGGGTAGGTAGAGGGAGAGAAACTGAAGTTATTGTTTTGAACTGCCCTTTATGTGCCAGGAAGTAAAGCTAACAGATATGCCTGCAGGAACCCTGCAAATTTGCCATAGTGAAGACAGACCAAAAGAAGCCAGGAGGCAAAGGGACTTTTTTTTCTGGGTCAGGTGAGATGACAGAGTACCTGGAAGAGATGTTCCCTGCTCAACAAGGGACTAAAGACAGACAGACTTCAAAGAAAGATGGATTTCCCAAAAGAGAGCATGGATGCAGAAGTATTTCTCTCCCATCAGACTGTGGAGAGATGGTTTCTTTTCCCCTTCAGAGCCATGGCAAAATTATGAGGGAGACATTTTCGAAGGGTTTCAGTCCCAGCTTAAAATGGCGACCCCCCCCCCCCCCCATCCCCACCAACCCCTCAGGAATCTTCTAGAACTTCACCCATCCCCCTTCAACACGCTCATCTCCAGAATGGTTGCTTTGTCTCCCACCCACTCAAATAACACTAGGGCCAGAATGCCACTCTTAAAGTCATCTAGTGCATTTCTCTGCCTCCATTCTTGACTTAAAAGTGTGTCAGTGAAGTCCTCAGAGAAAGACAGTCATTAGGAAAAAAGCTCTCATTTTTGTATCAGCATTCTGAGACAAGCCTGGGAGTCAGAGGTACCTGGGTTCTAATCCTGGCTCTACCCCTTGCTTGTCGGGTGACCCTGGGCAAGTCACCTCACTTCTCTGTGCCCCAGTTTCCTCACATGTAAAATGGCTTCACTAAGTCACGCTGTTCAGAAAAAGAGGGCTCAGGGCTCCTTTTGCTCTGATGGGCTGACTGAGAAAAAAATGAAGCCTGGTGTCAGGAATGGGAAATGAGTCAAATATTTATTACCTGGTAAAGTCCCGTTTTACGTCATGGAACTCAATAGCACGTGGCAGGTGTGGTAAAATGTCTAAAGAATTCCAATTAGTTCAAAGGCGGTTGTTCATCAAATTGCTTCTTGCAGCATGTCTAGACCCAGGTGGCTAGGGTCACAGAGATTAACTTCATATGATAGCTGTGGAGGAAATATCCTCTAGATTGTAAACTCTTGAGGGCAGGGATGAAGTCCACTAACTCTGTTGTACTCTCCCAAGTGCTTACTGCAGCGTTGTGCACACAGGCACTTAATAAATACTATCAATTGTTCCAGCATCTCATTCACTGTGAGCGGAGAGCGTATCTGTTTATTGTTATATTGCACTCTCCCAAGCACTTAGGGCTCTGCACACAGTAAGTGCTCAATAAATATGATTGAATGAATGATTGATAAAACCCTGGGGAATCTTTAATATTCTGCCATTTGCCCTCAGGAGGGTATAGGGCTGTTCAGATGTTGTTCAGAAAGATTGTTCAAGAGAAAAAATTCATTTTTTTAGAATCAAGAGTGTTTTCCCTTGAGTGGTTGGGAGCTGTATTGAAAGTAACCTCCAGGACTGTGGATGTAGCTCAGACAACCAAGGATAAAGGAGCTGTGGAAATTCAGTCCTTTTGGAAGAAGCCAGTTCCAAAATTCCTGAATTTCGTAATGGTCTGGAATCACCAGAAAGCTGCCAACTCTCCACTCGCCTTTGGCTGGAATAGACCTAGTCTGTGCTGTATCTATTAATCAATCAGTTAATCAATCAATGACATTTATTGGGTGCATACTATGTGCAGAGCATTCTACTAAGCTCTTGGGAGACTACAATACATCAAAATTGGTGAGCGTGTTCTCTGCCCAGAACAAGCTTGCAGTCTAGAGGGGGAGAGAGACATTAATATGAATATATTAGCAATTTATAATACATAATTTAAAGATGTGTACATAAGTGCTGTGTGAGTTGGCGGGGGTGGCAAATATCAAATGTCTGATTGTTTGAAAAATTAAGGACAATATCTGTATACATTAGTTCCTAAAAGACGGTTTCTCAGCAAAAGCTTTTGAGCCTGAATAATCCAAACTGTTTGTCTGAACTGACAGAATTCACTGAAAAATGCCCCACCTCCCCCTCCCTTCCCAATCTGATTCTTAGACATAGACTAGGGATGTTTACGTTATGAAGTTATGATCTCTCTTTAGCTTTGGCAGGTGGAACAATTGGAGTAGGAACCAAGATTTTTTTTTTCCTTTATTTTTCTTGGGACCCAAGCACAAACCTTGGAATCGTTTGCTTTGCTAAGATGTTTGTTTAACATAAAACAGGCTTCCTTATCAAAATAAAACAATACGTGCTTCCTTAATTATATCAATAGACTCCTTGTTGCTATTGAAACACTGTGGTGATAGACAAAACCCGTCATTTGAGAAGAAAATTAATTGTACACAAGAGCGCATTTCATCTTAAATTAAATTGTCTGACACTCCCTTGGCAAGACGACTCTCCATTTTGGGTTTTTTTTTTTTTTCCTTCCTGAAATAAGTCTGAATCTAAATCTTCTATTCTCTCGGTTCCTTCTCACACTTCTAAAGGAGTTTTTCCTCATTGGCTGGACACTAAATTTGAGGTCTCTGGGGAGTCGCTACTTGAGTTTTTCGGTTTATCTTAATTTGTTTTCTTTATTGACTCTTAATTTCTTTTCATCATAACTTGGCACGTTGTCGAGCTGATGTTTCCCAAGATCTGCAGCTCCCCTACTCCAGACCTGTCTCTTTTGATTAAGCGCTCACAAAGCCCCTTTCCCAGCTTCTAAAGGGTAAAAGTCAAAAATCAATAATGTGCTACAATCTCCCCAACTGCAGTAGCAGTCAGAGGTAAATGAATGATTAAACATGATGAATAACAGTGTAATGGAAGAAGCAAAGTAGGAAAAAGTGCTCACTTTAGCCTAAACTCTGAGATTTATTGCTGAGTACCACAAATAATGGAATCATCAATCTTCCAGGACCTAAAAATGGTCTCTATTGCAGCCAGGTGAAAGAGCAGAGAATGAAATTTTATCTTCTCGTTTTTGCTGCTAGTGGTCCTATGTTGTTGCTGTTTCCACTGAAGGACTAATTAGTCTCAGGGAACTTTTGGAATTGGATATTCATACGTTCATTCATTCATTCAATAGCATTTATGAATCACTTACTGTGTACAGAGCACTGTACTGAGCACTTGGGAGAATGTAATACAACAATAAACAGACACGTTCCCTGCCCACAACGAGCTTGCCGTCTAGTAGCGTATAATGTGACAAACAGAAGGAGTTTGACTTTGGGCAGGTGTGAAACAACTCCGGAAGTGTCCACGACAGCTAGAGTCAGACTCACACTCATTCGAACATGCGTCCCGACCTCCGCATCCATTTGATATCTGTAATTCATTTATTTATTTGTATTAATGTCTGTCTCCCCATCCAGACTGTAGGCAGAGAATGTTTCTATTATATCCTTATATGCTACTGTCCCAAGTGCTTAGTACAGTGCTCTGCACACAGTAAGTGCTCAATATATATGATGGATTAATTTAATGAATGAATTGAAATCATGCACATCCCAACACGTTCACTCAGACACAGTCAGAAACTGGCAGAGTTACAGAGCAGTGGCAACTGAAGCAGTGTGGCCTAGTGGAAAGAGCCTGGTCCTTGGAGTCAGACGAAACTGGGTTCTAATCCCTGCTTTGCCACCTGTCTGCTGGGTGACCTTTGGCCAAGTGACTCAATTTCCCTGGTCCTCATTTTCCTCAACCGCAAAATGGTGATAAAAGACCTGTTCTCCCTCCTACTTAGACTATGAGCCCCACACGGGGCAGTGGCTACATTTGACCCGCTTAACTTGGGGCTTCCCCAGAGCTTAGAACAATGTCTGACACCTAGTAAGAGCACAACAAATACCATAAAGAAAAAAAACTAGCTTTTACTAGTTTTAGAGAAGCAGCATGGTTCAGTGGAAAGAGCACAGGCTTTGGAGCCAGAGGTCATGGGTTCAAATCCCGGCTCTGCCAATTGTCTGCTGTGTTAATTGTCACTTAACTTATCTGTGCCTCAGTTACCTCATCTGTAAAATGGGGATTTAGACTGTGAGCCCCCCATTGGACAACCTGATCACCTTGTAACCTCCCTAGCACTTACAACAGTGCTTTGCACTTAGTGAGTGCTTAATAAATGCCATCATTATTATTATTACTAGTGAAATAGTGAAACAGCAGCTAGGGTCATCTCCCACCAAAGCTATTGGTTGCATGGATTTCCCATCTCTCCTGCATTCAACTGGATCTGCTCTGAGCATCTCTAAGCTCGTTGTCGGCAGGGAATGTGTCATTTGTGTTTTTTGTACGTTCCCAAGTACAGTGCTTTTTTTAAGTGCAGTGCTCATCCTCAGCGAGTACTCAGAAAATACCTTTGATTAACGGATTGACAGATTGACTATTCCCCTCTATACTAAACACCTTGAGGGCTGGGAGTATGTCTACCATATCTGTTGTATTGTACTATTTCAAGCCCTCAGTACAGTGCTCTGCACACAATAAGTGCTGATTGATTGATCTGGGCAACAATCGATCAATCACATTTATTGAGTGCATAATTTGTGCAGGGCACTGTCCTAAGTGCTTGGGAGAGTAAGACAGAATACAATAGACACATTCCCTGCCCATAATGAGCTTATAGTCTAGAGGGGAAGACAGACATTAATACAAGTAAATAAATTACAGACATGGACATAAGTGCTGTGGGGTGAATAAAGGGGGTAAGTCAGGGTGATGCAGAAGGGCGTGGGAAAAGAGGAAATGAGGACTTAGGGAAGACCTCTTTAAGGAGATGTGCCTTTTTAATAAGGTTCTGAAAGGGGAGAGAGTAATTGTCTGTCAGATATGAAGAGGGAGGGTGTTCCCGGACAGATGCAGGAGGTGGTGTGATAGATGAGATTACGGCACAGTGAGTTGGTTGGCAACAGACGAGCAAAGCATGCAGGCTGGGTCGTAATTGGGGACAGGCTGGGTCATAATTGGGAACTAGAGAGGTGAGGTAATAATAATAATGACATTTATTAAGCTCTTACTATGTGCAAAGCACTGTTCTAAGTGCTGGGGAGGTTACAAGGTGATCAGGTTGTCCCACATGGGGCTCACAGTCTTACTCTCCATTTTACAGATGAGATAACTGAGGCACAGAGAAGTTAAGTGACTTGCCCAAAGTCACACAGCTGACAATTGGCGGAGCCGGGATTTGAACCCATGACCTCTGACTCCCAAGCCCGTGCTATTTCCACTGAGCCACGCTGCTTCTCTAAGTAGCTGCTTCTCTAAGTAGCTGCTTCTCTAGGTAGGAAGCAAGGTGACTGAGTGGTTTAAAGATGATGGTAAGGAGTTTCTCTTTGCTGCAGAAGTGGAGGTTCTTGAGGAGTGGAGAAACACGGCCTGAACATTTTATGTAGAAAAATGATGCAGGCAGCAGAGTGAAGTATGGACTGGAGTGGGGAGAGAAAGGAGGCCGGGAGGTCAGCAAGGAGGCTGATACAGTAATCAAGGCGGGATAGGATAAGTGCTACCTGTATATATGTATATATGTTTGTACATATTTATTCCTCTATTTATTTATTTATTTATTTATTTTGTGCATAAATATTCTATTTATTTTATTTTGTTAGTATGTTTGGTTTTGTTCTCTGTCTCCCCCTTTTAGACTGTGAGCCCACTGTTGGGTAGGGACTGTCGCTATATGTTGCCAACTTGTACTTCCCAAGCGCTTAGTACAGTGCTCTGCACACAGTAAGTGCTCAATAAATACGATTTGATTGATTGATTGATTGATTGGATTAACATGGTTGCAGTTGGGATGGAGAGGAGTGGATGGCCAGTGTTAGGTGTTCCCAAGCTATGGCTTTGGCAGCAGCACCGAACTCTGGCTTCACTCTCTTTTGTCTTCTTTCTTTTTTCTTTTACCGGTATTTGTTAAGTGCATACTATGTGCCAAGTACTGTTTTAAGCACTGGGGTAGATACAAGGCAATCAGGTTGGACACAGTCCATATCCCACGTGGAGCTCAGTCTTAATCCCCATTTTTTAGATGGGGGAACTGAGGCACAGAGATGCGAAGTCACAGTCGACAAGTAGAGAAGCCCAGGTCCTTCTGACTCCAAGTCCCGTGCTCTACCCACTAGGCCACACTGCTTCTTCTGCCACTGCTTCTCCAGTGTGCACTGAAGACTAGGTGTGTATCAACCTCTACATCTGCTCTGAGCCTGTTTAGTTGGGCGGGAGTGGAGGAGGTCACTGGTTTCCCTGACTGGTTTTCCAGTTGCAGCCGTATTACTCCAGATGACAGAGGTCGACCAGTAAAATGGAGTTATATTATCCTTCAAGTCCCTGCCCTCCCAGTCCATTTTTATGGTGTTTGTTAAGTGCTTACTATGTGCCAAGCACTGTACTAAGCACTGGGGTAGATACCAGATCAGACACGGTCCATGTCCCACATAGGACTCACAGTTTTAATCCCCATTTTACAGATGAGAGAACAAAAGCGCAGAGAAGTGAAGTGACTTGCCCAGGTTCCCACAGCAGAAAAAGTAGCAGAGCCGGGATTAGAACCCAGGTCCTCTGATGCCCTGGCAGGTGCTCTATCTTCTAGACCGTGGCTTAGTGGAAAGAGCATGGGTTTGGGAGTCAGAGGATGTGGGTTCTAATCCCACCTCCGCCACTTGTCTGTTGTGTGACCTTGGTCAAGTCTCTGTGCCTCAGTTACCTTATCCGTAAAATGGGGATTAAGACGGGAGCCCAAGTGAGACAACCTGATTACCTTGTATCTACCCCGGTGCTTAGAACAGTGCTTGGCACATAGTAAGCACTTAATAAATACCAGTGCTTAGTACAGTGCTCTGCACAGAGTAAGTGCTCAATAAATATGATTGAATGAATCCTGCTTCTCATTACAATTTTATACCATTGTCCAAGCCATTCAGAACACTCGGAGTGGTCAATCCCCTGCATCAGCCTTTCCATATGCACATAAATTCCCCAGGGCATTCACTCACTCATTCAATTGTACTTATTGAGAATTTACTGTGCTCAGAACACTGTACTAAGCGCTTGGGAGAGTACAATATAACAATAAACACATACGTTCCCTGCCCACAGCGAGCTAAATGTGAGGCCAAGGAGGGCCAGTTGCAAGTTTGAGCCGGTGAAACCAATTTTCCTGACTCTTTCCTCAGCCTATTTTCCAAGTGACTGAGGTAAGATGCAAAAGAATATCACTCAAAATACAATATGGCAATATTCTCTTGGTGTTTTACCGTTAGTATCAGCTGCTTAATCATCTTTATTTGCAGGTGTTCCTGACCGCTAAACCTGGAAGGGACATAATCCCTGTTCCGCCCTCGAGGTTAAGTAATTTACTGGAGATAATCCAGACAACTCAGCAGGTGAGCTGGGATTAGAACTCACAACAACTCAGCGGGGGAGCTGGGATTAGAACTCACAACTGTAAATCGCGTATTGCGCAAAACATATGTGTGTGCAATGGCTGGGTTAATGAGTCACTTGGAAATAAATTAGGGAACATTTCTACGGAGTCTACTGATTTGTAGTCAGTCAGTCAACCGTATTTATTGAGCACTTACTGTTTGCAGAGCACTGTACTAAACACTTGAGAAAGTACTATATAACAATAAACAGACACATTCCCTGCCCTCATATGAGTTTATAGTCTAGACAGGGAGACAGAAATCGATATAAATAAATAAACTGTATTCCCCCAAGTGCTTAGTACAGTGCTCTGCATAGAGTAAGTGCTCAATAAATATAATTAATTGATTGGTTAGGTGTTTAGGGAGATACTTGGACTAATTATCTGGGGCAGTGAGGATGCCTTTAGTGCTCTGCAGCAATAATTCTTTAACCCTTAGGAAATTGCTGAGCTGCAGCAGATATGCATTAAATGGTTTCCTGAGGAAAAAGTTAATACAGCTCCCTGTGGATTTATAACTTAGAAGGGAAGTAGCTCTTGGGAAACTACAGTCAACCTATCTTTTGTCTTGTCTTATATGTTGAGTCATTTCTGACCCGTAGCGTCTCCATGGACACATCTCTCCCAGAACACCCCACCTCCATCTGTAATTGTTCTGGTAGTGTATCCATACAGTTTTCTTGGTAAAAATCCGGAAGTGGGTTGACCATTGCCTTCTTCCACGCGGTAAACTTGAGTCTCTGCCCTTGGCTCTCCCATGCCACTGTTGCCCAGCACAGGTGAGTTTTGACACGTAGCAGATGGCCTTCCACTCGCTAGCCTCTGCCCAAGCTAGGAATGGAATGGGTAGGCCTCTGTTTGACTCTCCCTCCCGTAGCTGAGCCCGGTAGAGGACTGGAAGCTTTCCAGGTGTGATAGTGAGAGGGGAGGCCTATCTTTTGCTGGGTAGGATTTCCCACCAATCTATCGAAACGCACACAATCTTTCAAGACAGAGCACCAGATGATGAGAATCCATTCGCGTGCATGGGTCCAGCTGGAAACAAGCCAGGTGACCGGGTGACTTCTTTTACATTGTGCGAACATCTACCCAGTTCTTTACTGGGCCAAGTTCATTAGTCCAGAGTACAGAGAAAGTCTTTCTCAGTGTCTAAGTAGCCATGATGACAAATGTTCCCTTTTTCATAGAGAACTGAAAATGTGAAACACCTCTCAGGCTTCAAGGTAGAATTCTTCCAGCATATGTAAGCCCATTGTTGGGTAGGGACCATCTCTATATGTTGCCGACTTGTACTTCCCAAGTGCTTAGTACAGTGCTCTGCACACAGTAAGCACTCAATAAATGCGATTGAATGAATGAATGAATATAAAAACCCTCCTCTATATACACAAAAATGCTACAGTTAACACATCTATCATTCCTATTAATGTCAAATTCAATTGTGAATCCATATCAAGAAAGTAATAATTTCCTTCCCGGAGAATCTTGATGCATTAAGTGGTCACCGATCCATTACTCTGTGTGAATTTATCAGATTTCCATTCCAAAAATAAAAAAAAAAGGTTCTGGGACTTGCCTAGGGTAAGAGAATAACATTCAACAAAATATTTCTGTTCAAATTTTTGTTTTGGGTTAGAAGTTTGAGTAGGAAATGCACAGATATCAAGGAACAAGGAAACTTGCACTAACCATTCTGAGATTAAAAAAAAGGATTATTGGAAAGATACAAAGCCACGAGTAGAGGAGGAATGGTGTGAAGTTCGGAGTCGTTCTGTAAAGAACTGGTTAAAAGAAGTGGATACGGAGGCTGCCTTAAGCTCATCTGACCATAAATTCACTGTGTGCAGGGAACGTAACTGCTAACTCTGTGGTACTGTACTCTCCCATGTGCTTAGTACAATGCTCTTTACACAGCAAGTGCTCAATAAATACCATTAATTGATTGACAAATAAAGAAGGGGCAGCTCAGGGAAAAGAGTAGTTCTCAGTATAGTTTTCAACTCAAAATATGCACTCAAAACACACTTTTTATTGAGTGAGTGAGCTTTGGGGCAAGGGTGATAAAGAATTAAAATCTTTCTGGGTTTTTTATGGCCCAAAATACCACATGAATTAACAAAAGTCCAGTACACCAATCCCTCAAGCAATAGGAGAGTCTTAGAAACCAGCTGCAGTCCAAGTCTCACAGTCAGAGACAGTAAAGAAAGAGTCCATTGTTTGCCTTGCTCTGCTCTTCACAGACTTCTATGGCAATGTTCCTTTCTCTTCCCCACGTTTGTGGATTTTCTTCCTGAAACTGTGTTCCCTTCAAGTGCGTGGGTTGCCAAGCTTGCCCAGCTAAGTCTGAGTCAACTCTTTCGCTCAAAATATCGGTACCAATTTCCTCTTTTCTATATTTCAGTGTTTCCTGGCTCACCCGGCCAAAAAAACCCAAAAAAAACCGTTTGTCACTCGAGGCCACAGGCTAATGGCTAGGATCCGGGTCACAGAGATCTGTTTACATGTGGTCAAAATGCCCAAACCTTCGAAGGCCTCCAACCAGGACGCTAAATCCTTTGGCTTTTCTTCTTTCTTAGTTCCTGCTAGCCCTAAATTGCCCTGCCCCAAGAAAGTCTCAGGCTAAGGGTGTCCTCGTTGTGTTGGAGATAATAGTAGTAATAGTAATAAAAACAATAATAATAATAACTGTGGTACTTGTTAAATGCCATGTGCCAAGCACTGTACTAAGTGCTGGGGCAAATGTCAGATAATCAGGTTCTGCAGTCTTAGTAGGGAGAACAGATATCGAATCCCCATTTTGCAGATGAGGGAACTGAGGCACAGAGAAGTTGTGACTTGTCCAAGGACACACAGCAGACAAGGGTAGGAATCAGGATCGGAATCCAAGTCTTCTGACTCCCAGTTCCCTACTCTTTCACCTAGGCCAGGCCTGCTCTCCCCACACACCAAACCCCATTCTCCGTGAGCTCTGACCTTTTGACCTTCCCTCGAGGGACAGTGGATTTCAGGGTTTTGCCTCCTTCATCCCTGTCCTTCCACTGTGCTGCCACCCTGCCGACCCCACTGAGTCTGCAGCAATTCCACCTACAACACTGAAGTGCAACAAAGCAAACTGCCCACCTATCCCCCTTTCATTCACTGGTGAATGAATCCAGCCCCATGGGCAGCACCAAGAATCAGTTGGCATGAACTTTTTCCGAGCTTGGGTAAGGCTTGTCGTGGGCAGGTCCTGCCACAAATTCCTTCTGCTTGGTTTACAATCCTGCTTTCTCCCTGGTTGTAAGTTCCTCAGGTTGGCTGTATGAGGATGATGATGATGAGGATGATGATTATGGTATTTGTTAAGCTCCTACTGTGTGTCAAACCCTATTCTAAGTGCTGAGGTAGGTACAAATTAATTAGGCTGGGCATAGTCGCTCTCCCTCATGCTGCTCACAATCTAAGTAGGATGGAAAACAGATATTTAATCTCCGTTTCCTCCAGTTGAGGAAACTGAGGCACAGAGAAGTCGAGTGACTTGCCCAAAGTCACACAGCAGGCAAATGGAAGGGCCAGAATTAGAAGACTCAGTTCCCTCATCTGCAAAATGGGGATTCGATAGCTGTTCTCCCTACTACTTAGACTGTGGAACCTGATTATCTGACATTTACCCCAGCACTTAGTACAGTGCTTGGCACATGGCATTTAACAAGTACCACAGTTATTATTATTATTGCTTTTATTACTATTACTACTATTATCTCCAACACAACGAGGACACCCTTAGCCTGAGATTCCCAAGCCCATGCTCTTTCCACTAAGCCATGATGCCTCTTTCCTTGTTACTATTATTTGGTAATAATAATGCTAATAATGGCATTTACAATTCACCACTCCTTCACCCCTAGACCTTGGATAAGTCCTTAGGGGTGAATCCACCCTTGGCTGTTTCTATTTTCAGGCATGCTACGGGCTGTCTTTCTGTCTCTCAAAAGCCTGAAAAGCTGTCCAATTGCTTGCCAAGAGAGAAATAAGAGAGAAATGAGAGATTTTAAGGGTCTGGGTCTCCTCTGCCCTCCAACCTCCATCCCACCATCCCCCTTCCACCTACCCTGGGTTGCCCTGAGGAGAGTAAGGCAATGGGAGACAAAAACATTCTGATCTCTTCACTTTATTCAGGGAAGGCTTAATTCACATAAAGATATTTCACCACACGCTTTCGAGGACCAAAATAATTAAGGAAAATCATTTTAACACACACCTATTGACATTTCTGCTGCTACCCGGTGACTTGAAATAAATAAATCATTTAAACCATTTGATCCTTCATGTTTCGGGAGGAGGTATTGATGGATAGGGTGTGAATCGATTCAATCAGGGCAGCAGCGGGCAGAGGCAGATCTAACAGCTGTGGGCATAAATGCAATCCCAGCACACTGGAGATGCCTCTGGAATAATCTTTAAGTGCACTTCAAGGGGCATATAATAATAATGTTTTTAAGCTCTTGCTATGTGCCAAGCACTATTCTAAGCGCTGAGGTAGATACAAGGTAATCAGGTTGTCCCACGTGGGCTCACAGTCTTAATCCCCATTTTACAGATGAGGGAATGGAGGCACAGAGAAGTTAAGTGGCTTGCCCAAGGCCACACAGCAGACAATATTCTGTCTGCCTTCTTCTTGGTTCTGTTTTTTATGGATCGATCCTCTGGCCTGTAAGCTCATTGGGGGCAGGGAATAGGTCTGTTTATTGTTATATTGTACTCTCCCAAGCCCTTAGTACAGTGCTCTGCACACAGTAAGTGCTCATTAAATACGATTGAATGGATGCATGAATCCTGGTGGCACTGACTCAAAGGCATGAAGTCAGATATTAATCAGAAGGAACTATTTCACCCTGTCTTCTGTTGGGATTGCCTGTCCCCTCTGTTGAGCTTTTTTGTATATGGTATTTGCTAAGCGCTTACTATGTGCCTGGCACTGTACTAAATACTGGGGAAGATATGAGCCTCACCTGACACAAGGACCGTGTCCAACCCGATTTGCCTGAATCTACCCCAGTGCTTAGTACAGTGCCTGGCACATTGTAAGTGCTTTACAAATACCATAATTAGGTATTGTTATTATTACCAGACACTGTACTGAGTATTGGGGTAGAAGCAGCATGGCTTAGTGGATAGAGCACAAAGTCAAAAAGGCATGCATTCTAATCCAACCCCAGCTCCATAACATGTCCACTGTGTGACCTTGGGAAAGTCACTTCACTTCTCTGGGCCTTAGTTACCTCCTCTGTAAAATGGGGATTAAGAGTGTGAGCCCTATGTGGGACAGGTCAGGGACAGGGACGGTGTCCAACCTGATTAGGTTTTATCTATCCCAGCACCTAGAACAGTGCTTGGCACATAGTAAGTGCTTAACAAATACCATAATTATTATATGTGTCAGGCATTGTACTAAGCGCTGGGGTAGATAAAACTTAATCAGGTTGGAAACGGTCCCTGTTCGATATGGGGCTCACAGTCTCAATCCCCATTTTACAGATGAGGTAACTGAGGCCCAGAGAAGTTAAGCATTTTGCTCAAGATCCCAGAGCTGGTAAGTGGAGGAACTGGGATTAGAACCCAGGTCCTTCTGACTTCCAGGCCTGAGGTCTATCCACTAGATTACACTGCTTCACTGAGCTCCATCCCCACTCCCTTTTCTGCAGCTCTGGAGGAGAGGCTGTCAGGGCCAGGAGCTCTGATCAGTTCTCTGACCTGGTAACATAATAACAATAATAATAGTTCTTGTGATATTTATTAAGCACTTACTATGTGCAAAGCACTGTACTTAGCACTGGGGTAGATACAAGATAATCAGGCTCCTCATGGAGCTCACAGACGAAGTAGGAGGGAGAACAGGTATTGAATTCCCATTTTGCAGATAAGGGAACTGAGGCCCAGAGAAGTGAAGTGACTTGCCCAAGGTCACACAGCTTGTAAGTGGTGGAGCTGGGTTTAGAACCCAGGTCCTCTGAATCCCAGGCCTGTGCTCTTTCCATTAGGCCATACTGCTTCCTTAGGCCTTTTTTAATAGTATTTGTTAAGTGCTTACTATATTCTAGGTGCTGGACTAGGTATTAGCTAATTAGTTTGGGCCAGTCCATGTCCCACATGGGGCTCACAGTCTGAATTCCTATTTTACAGATGAGGTAACTGAAGTTCAGAGATGTTAATGGACTTACACAGGTCACACAGCAGACAAGTGGCAGAGGCAGGATTAGAACCCAGATCCTTCTGACTCCCACGCTGGGGCTCTGTCCATTAGAGACAGGCTGCTTAGTGGAACAAGCACAAAAGTTAGTCAGAAGACCTCAGATCCAGTCCTGGCTCTTCCACTTGCCTGCTGAGTGACCCGAGGTAAGTTGCTTAACTTCTCTGTGCCTCAGCTTCCTAACCTGCAAAATGGGGATTTAGTACCTCATCTCCCTCCTACGTAGATTGTGAACCAAACTGATTATCTCATATCTTCCCCAGCACTTAGTATAGTGTTTGGCACATGGAAGGTCTTAAAGAATACCACATGTAGTACAAGAGAATCAGGATGCCCCATGTGGGGCTCACAGTCTTACCCCCCATTTTACAGATGAGGGAGCTGAGGTGCACAGAAGTGAAGTGATTTGCCCAAGGTCACACAGCAGACAAGTGGCCGAGTCAGGATTTGAATCCAGGTCCTTCTGACTTGGAGGCCCGTGCTCTGTCCACTAGGCCATGCCGCTTCCAAATGGACCCTCGCAACAGACTCCCTAGCTCTTTGTGGACAAGGAATGTGTCTACCAACTCTTCTATTGCTCTTCACAAAGTAAGCGCTCCATAAATATGATTGATCAATCGATTGAAACGATGACTAAAACCTGACAGCGCTCCAACCACACTTGTGCATCCGCTGTTTGATATCAGAGTCCCTCTCCGTTGCCTTAGACTTCAGCGACAGCGTTCCTTTGGAATAAAAGAAGGATCAAAAAGGTAACGGTATAATGCCTACCCTATAAAGGACTTTCAACCAGTTCTTTTAATCTCTTTATCTGGATCTGCCCTCATTTTTTAGAGTGAAATGACGAGTAGAAGCAGCGGAAAGTGGACTAAAATTTTTTGCAGGACTAAGGACAGAGCCTAAACTAAATACAGTTTTGCTGGAAAGAGGTGAGCCTGTGGTTGGGAAAGTACTGCGATTTGAAAGCTCACTGATTACCGAAATAGGGAGGAACCCCTGGGAAACAAATGTGATATTGCCTCAGTAGCAAGCCCCTCAGGAATTTGGTAGGAACACACGCACGTACGCTTATTATTTCTCCAGCAAGCCTATGAAATTAGTTAATATCCCTGTAAATAACAATGCCCCAAAGGGGCCAGGGAGTAATAAATCCGAGAGCTGAATATGGCCTCCTGAAATTGAATATGGCCCCCAAAAAGCCATTGGTTTTGGAGAGCATGCAACCAATGAGATTAATCCTAATTTTTTGAGTTGCTGTAGTGTTTTCATTCTCCAAAGAACTTGTAATCAATGATCTCATTTTACCCCTTACCACTCTCTAGAGAAGGGAACCGAGGCACAGACAGATTAAGTGATTTGCCCAAGAAATAATAATGAGTCACAGAATGATGGCATTCTTTTATATATTGATCTATATCTCGTACCAAACATATAATATATGAAAATATATTATATAATAAAGTAAAAAGGCAGTTTTCCTCATCTTCGTTATGAGAATTTTCTGGCTTCATTTTTGTTCAAATGCTTTCCTGTCTGCCCCAACTCCTCCACTTAGCTTGTCAGGGCAGATTTGCATGGTGGGCTCAGAGACGACATGTCCAGGCTGTCTCTTTCTCCAAGATGAACTTCGCCTGCACTCCGCCCAATCCTGCAAAGGTTCAGGGGATGTGAATTGGCTTACCATTTTGGGCTCCCAGGCCCTTTCCTGCCCCTTCAGGCAAAAGTTTGGCAACAAAACCATCTTCATCCACTCTAGTCAGGCAGTTGCATTTATCTAGTGCTTACTGAGTGCAGAACACTCTACTAAATTCTTGGGTGAGTAGAATAGAACAATAAACAGACACATTCCCTGCCCACAACAAGCTCACAGTCTAGACGGAGAGACAGACATTAATATAAATAAATAAATGACATGGACATATATTCTGTGGGGCTGGGAGGGGGGATGAATAAAGGGAGCAAGTAAGGGTGATGCAGAAGGGAGTGGGAGATGGGGAAAAGTGGGGCTTAGTCTGGGAGGGCCTCTTGGAAAAGATGTGCCTTCAATAAGCCTTTGAAGCAGGGGAGAAAAATTGTCTGTTGGCGTTCCAGTTAGCTGGTTTTCAATGGGTCAACCTTATTCACTTATATCTACCCCAGCACTTAGAACAGAGCTCAACATAGATTTCACTTAATATAATAATAATAATAATAATAATAATAATAATAATAATAATAATACTTGACAGCCTCTTTTTGAGGAAGAGTCCCCAGCAAAACCAAAGAGCATTTTGCAAATCACAGAAAGGACAGAGGAATGAATTATTACCATGACAGGGCTAAGCCAAAGCCTTTATCCCCATTGATCACTCCCGGTAAACTATGTGCTTTCTCCTTTCCACCTGTCTCCTTCCTCTCCTGAGGTACAGGAGCAGATGTTGAGGTATGGATTTCCTGTCAGCAGTCAATCTTTACATCTGATTCCATCCTCCGGTTGCCGGAATAAAATAGCTAATTATAACCTTAGCGCATGCAACGGTTACACGCTAAAAATATGGTTGTCTTGCATTCACGCCTCCACAGGTACAACTTAGGTCAGAAAAATCAAATGCTTTATTTAGCCAGGAGAATAGGAGAACAAGTCCTGAAAGTAAGTGTAAGTATGTCACCTGCTAACTTAGAGAGTTGAGTGCTTCAAGGAATTCAGGAACAAGGGAACCGGCTAATAACAAGGGATTTTCCCAACAGACCTTAGCACCTTGGCCTTTTTGTTTAATGGGATTTGTTAAGCGCTTACCATGTGCCAGGCACTGTAAGAAACTCTGGGGCAGATACAAGGTCATCAAGTTGGACACAGTCCCTTTCCCACATGGGGCTCACAGTCTTAATCCCCATTTTCCAGATGAGGTAACTGAGGCCCAGAGAAGTGAAGTGACTTGTCTGAGGTCACACAGCAGGAGCCACTATGAGAACCCAGGTCCTTCTGACTCTAAGATTCAGGCTCTATCCACTAGGCCATTCTGCTCCTTGGCCTAGTGAAACGAGCAGAGGCTTGGGAGTCAGAGGACCTGGGTTCTAATAGTGACTCTTCCAGTAGCTTGCTGTGTGACCTTGGGTAATCACTTAACTTCTCTGGGCCTCAGTTACCTCATCTGGATAATCAGGTTTAAATCCTCCACCCTCCAACTTGGGCCGTGAGCCTCATGGGAAACTGGGTCTGTGTCCAACTTGATAAGGTTGTATCTGAAGGTTGTATCTGAAGGTTGAAGGTTGTATTGTATCTGTATTGAAGGTTGTATCAGGAAGCAGCATGGCTCAGTGGAAAGAGCACTGCCTTGGGAGTCAGAGGTTGTGGGTTCTAATCTCGACTCCACCGCTTGTCAGCTGTGTGACTTTGGGCAAGTCACTTAACTTCTCTGTGCCTCAGTTACCGCATCTGTAGAATGGAGATTAAGACTGTGAGCCCCACGTGGGACAACCTGATCACCTTGTATCTTCCCCAGTGCTTAGAATAGAGCTTTGCACAAAGTAAGTACTTAACAAATGTTATCATTATTATTTTATTATTATTATCTGAAGCTTGTATCTACTCCATAGCTTAGAACAGTGTTAGATGCCTAGTAAGTGCCAAACAAGTAAACAATGACCCTAAAAGAAACCATCTTCACCCTGTTTCTGGCAACTCCCACACTAACCCTGAACCGGTCTGGGTTTTTTTGTTTGTTTTTTAGTTTTGGGGTTTTTTATGACATTTATTAAGCACTTACTATGTGCAAAGCACTGTTCTAAGCACTGGAGAGGTTACAAGGTGATCAGATTGTCCCATGAGGACAATCTTAATCCCCATTTTACAGATGAGGTAACTGAGGCACAGAGAAGTTAAGCGACTTGCCCAAAGTCACACAGCTGACAGTTGGTGGAGCTGGGATTTGAACCCATGACCTCTGACTCCAAAGCCCGTGCTTTTTCCACTAAGCCACATTACTTCTCTTCCCCCACTCCCTTCTGCATCGGCCTTCCACTTGGATTTGACCCCTTATTGATACCTGATTGCCCTGTATCTATTCCAGCTCTTAGAACAGTGCTTGGTACATAGTAAGCACTTAACAAATACTATTATTATTATTATTATTATTAATAAGAGGAGATGAGGGTTTAGTCAGGGAGGGCTTCTAGGCAGGGATGTGATTCTAATAAGGCCCCATACATAATCAGGATACCTAATAACCAAAGCCTGCCATTCACTGTAAGCAGTCTCGGGAGATACATACAAAGGGAACTCAATCATCCCCCTGACCTATGGTCCAGCGGCCCCACGGGGATAATTATGCCGAGCAGATAAGTGAAACTATTCTATAAATATGACCGGTGTTAACACAGCAGTGACAGGGATTTGATGGTGCCTGACTTTGGATTTATGGATGCCATAAAAAATACAGCAGGCACTGTCGATATTAATTCCTAGTAAAGAGCAAGCAGGGCCTTCACTCTGTAGAAGTCAAGGTAATAGTCATAAAAATTATGATTGTAGTATTTATTAAGTCTTTACTATGTTCCAAATGCTTTGATAAGCACCGAGCAGACATGGTGCCCTCTGATCAGACACAATCCCTGTCCAACCCAGGACTCACAGTAGAGTGAGGAAATCAACTAATCATTCAGTGATATTCACTGAGAGCTTACTCTGTGAAGAGCACTGTACTAAGCGCTTGGAAGAGTATGGTACAACAGAATTAACAGACACCTAATGAGCTGTGGAGGGGAATACAGACATTAATATGAATAAATAATTCATAATATATAATTTAAATATATAATAATAGCAATTAATAATTATTATTATGGTATCTGTTATGTACCAAGCACTGTTCTAAGCCCTGGGGTAGATACAAGGGAATCAGGTTGGACACAGTCCCTGTCCCACATGAGACTCACACTCTTAATCCCCATTTTACAGATGAAGAAACTGAGGCACAGAGAAGTTAAGCGACTGGCCCAAGGTCACACAGCAGGCAAGTGGTGGAGCAGGGATTTGAACCCATGACCTCTGATTCCCAAGTCTGTGCTCTTGCCACTAGGCCATGCTGCTTAATATATGTACATAAGTGTATATATATATATGTATATATATATGTATGTATGTATGTACATATACATATGAATATGTATATATAAGTTATATATGTACATATACATATGATGACTATGTACTTATAAGTTATATATTTACATAAGTGCTTTGAGAATGGGGATGGGGCGAATATCAAATGTCCAAGGGTCACAGATACAAGTGCAAGGGAGCAAAAGCCAAGGAAATGGGTATTTAGTCCTCCATTGTACAGATGAGGAAACTGAGGCACACATAAGTGCCTCACCCAAGGTCACACAGCAGTAAAGTGGCAGAGCTGGGGAATAGAACCCAAGCCCCTTGATTCCCAATCCTGTGCCTACGAGACCAAGGCAGAAGAGACTTAAAGCTTGGTCCTAACCTGCAAGGAAGGTTTTCCTCCTTCCCTGAATAAGGTGCAGAATAGAAAGATACTGATTGTCCCGCTCGGTCTGTCTTCCACACTAGGCTGTAAGCTCCTTCTGGGCAAAGATCTGGTCTACCAGTGTACTCTCCCCAGTGTTTAGTACAGTGCGCTGCACGTAATAAGAGTCCAATAAGCATCCGTAAGCGCTCTAGACTGTCAGCTTCTTGTGGGCAGGGAATGTGTCTGCTTATTGTTAAAATTGCACTCTCCCAAGTGCTTAGTATACTGCTCTGCACACAGTAAGTGCTCAATAAATACGATTGACTGATTAAATAAATACCACTGACTGATCTGTTGCCTAATGGGAACAGCCCCTTGCACTTGGAGGATCCAAGAAAGATCAAGGAATTTATAAATTATGTTTCCATCTACATGAGCCGGAAATTGAGACTCTTCACAGTTACTCAAAGCCACCTGCCATTTATTCTGAGCTCTGGAGATCAGTGAGGCCTTTAATTGCCCGCTGGAACCAAATTAGAGGATTGGTCTTTTTTCATTCATTCATTCATTCATTCATTCATTCATTCAATCGTATTTATTGAGCGCTTACTGTGTGCAGAGCACTGTACTAAGCACTTGGGAAGTACAAGTTGGCAACATATAGAGGCGGTCCCTACCCAACAGTGGGCTCACAGTCTAGAAGGGGGAGACAGAGAACAAAACATATTAACAAAAAAAATAAATGGAATAAATATGTACAAATAAAATAAATAGAGTAATAAATGCACATTGGGTCTCGTGTGTGACTGAGGCAGAGGTTCTCTGAGAATGGCCACCCTTTCTGTCCTCCTCAGACTGGATGAGAATGCAAAAGAGAGCAGCGCTCAGAACAGCGCTTGACATATAATAAGCACTTAACGAATATCATAAAATAAAAAGAGGGAATGTGAAACGCTTTGGTCTGCGAATGACAGCATGAATCACTTTCCCACAGAAATGGATGAGTCGGGCTTGGAACAGCGTCCTTAAGTGAGATCCATTTTGGGTTGTAAAAACTCCCGGACATAGTAATGTTCATCGCAAAGTATCGCACTAAATCATGCACAGCAGATGCTGCTGGCTCATGATGTTTCCAGCGCAGCCAATAAGGACTTGGTTTTCCTCACAGGGGAGGGGCGCTGGGATTCTAGGGAGAGAGGACAGAGGGGATTCTGTGTCTGGTAGGGAAGTAGTGAGGAGGAAACGCCGAGATTTATTTCTTTTAATTTTACACTTACAGAAATTGGAGACTTTAACGGCAAGAAGTTTAGCCTTGAAAGGAAGTGTTTTGACTTTTGTCACCACGGCAGCTTATTAAGGATTTCGTACCATTCATGGAGGAAGCGTGATCTAGAGGAAACAGTGTGGGACTGGGAATCAAGAGATCCAGATTTAGACCCCAATTCCACCACTTGCCTGCTATGTGACCTTGGGAAAGTCACTTAACCTCTCTGGGCCTCTGTTTCCTCATCTGTAAGATGGAGATAAGATACTTTCTCTATCTGCCTTTTATGTTAGAATCCCCATGTGAGGCAGGCACTGTGTCCAATCTGATCATCTTGCATCCAGCACATTGTAACTCCTTAATATATACCATGAAAATAAACCCCAAACACCTGAGGTAAGGAGAAGGGCACATGTCTATAGTTATTGCACATCACCAACGGGTTCTTTGTTGGGCAGTCACTGATTTGATTTTAATGACGATGATGGTGGTATTTGTTAAGTGCTTACTATGTGTCAAGCACTGTTCTAAGGGCTGGGGTAGATATAAGAAAATCAAGTTGGACACATTCCCTGCCCCACATTGGTCTTACAATCTTAATCCCCATTTTATTGAAGAGGGAACTGAGAACCAGAGAAGTGAAGTGATTTACCCAAGGTGACACAGCAGACAAGTAGCAGAGTCAGAATTAGAACCCAGGTCCTTTGACTCCCAAGCCCGGGCTCTTTCCACCAAGCCAGGCTGCTGAGTCTTCTAAATAGAGCCTCAGGTCTCATGTGAATTCCACATAAACTAACACCTTTGGGGTGGGGATTTTGTGTATTGTCTGAGCATTTGGTACAGCGCTCAGCACAGAGTAAGCACTCAATAGAGCAGCATGGCCTAGTGGAAATAGCACAGGCTGGGGAGTCAGAAGGACCTGGGTTCCAATTCTGGCCTCCACCACTTGTCTTCTGGGTGATCTTGGGCAAGTCACCTCACTTCTCTGGATTGCAGTTATTGCACCTGTAAAATGGGGATTAAGACTGTAAATCCTATGAAGGACAGAGACTCATATCTACCCCAGCGCTTAGTACAGTGCCTGGGATGTTATAAGCAACAAATACCATTGAAATAAATAAATGCCATCGATTGGTAGATTGACTAGTGAAACAAAGGGTGGGCCCATTCATTCATTCAATTGTATTTATCGAGTGTTTACTGGGTGCAAAGCACTGTACTAAGCATTTGAGAGAGTACAATATAACAACAAACAGATGCATTCCCTGCCCACAATGAGCTCACAGTCTAGACCATCATTTGGAGACTCTGGAGCGATGGAAAAGCACAGAAAAGGTAAAGCCAGAAAAAAAAACGTCCTTTTTTTTTGGTGAGACCTAAGAGAACTGTTACTTCTGTGGCAACTGATGATAATAATAATAACAATCGTGGTATTTGTTAGGTACTTACTTCGTTCCAGGCACTATTCTAAGTGCTGGGGTAGATACGAGTTAATCAAATTGGAAACAGTCCCTTGTCCCACATGGGGTTTACAGTCTTAATCTCCATTTTACAGATGAAGGAAGTGAGCCCGGAGAAGTTAAATGACTAGCCCAAAGTTGCATACAGCAGACAAGAGGCAGAGCCAGGATTATAACCCAGGTCCTCCAGCCTATCAGGCCCATGCTCTAACAACTAAACCACAATGCAAGTGATACTATTCCTTTTACTCTCCATTCATCTAGCAGGTCTGCAGCTCCTAACCTTCCCCTCAAGTGACATGTTTAAAATAGCACAATTTGACCTCCCTATTTGCCCAGAATGGGTCAGGAAGCTTAAGTGCGTGCCGAATGCGAGCCGGAGAATCTGCAGGGAAAAGACACTGGGGAAACAGCTGGGTTTTTATTACTAGAACTATTATTGGCATAATTGAAATGGGATGAAAAGAGAAAGCTAGTGCCGTGTCTGAAGGAGAAAGAAAAGGTTCTGCTCAGGGGGATAGGGAGGCAGGAAAGGTCTAAGATGAGAGAAATATATGTTGGCCAAAGTCAAGTGAAGGAAGGTCAATTGTTTTCTCGTAATCTTTGATCTCAGGACCGGAGGAAGCACCAAGTAGCAGCAGATTAGGCGATGAA